>NC_139512.1:113375636-114796855 GCF_947247035.1 Vipera ursinii | reverse complement strand
AAAATTCTTCTGCTTCTTCCCCCCACCTCCAACTTTGGGAAGGAATCCTGTTTAGATTTTCTACCAAAGGTGTGTCTGATTTTTCTCATGAAATTGGGAGAGGGAAGCTACCTTTGAATCATAAATGCTGGGTCAATCAAACAGAACTGCTAAAGCGATGTTGGGATAAATGTGTTTTCATGAACTTTCCTGCATGACAGTGAAATCAAGTTTTAGCTTCAAAGCTTGGGAAATCTAGAGAATGGTATGTCTCATAGAAGCTTCAGGTGCTACAGGAACTGTTCGGATGGTCTTAATTTCTGGAGAAGGTTTTCAAGGATTCAGAAAGATAAAAAGCTTTTCAATAAATTTCATCATCATGTCAGATCAGGCTATTTTAGGGATTAGAGGAAAGAGATTTAGACATACAGTAGCTTGGCTTACCTTAAATAAAGGATTTGAATACACTTAAGATGTAAAAGGTTGAATTCTGAAGGCATCATGGAACAAAGCAGCTAATTTCAGCTGCACAGTATCTTACTGGAGTGCAGATGATAAGTGTGATACCAGGTATTGCTTTGGTGTGGTAAAATTAACTGATTCTGTCTTTCCCAACTTGGTGCTTACAGTACTCCGTGAATTAGAATCAGATAGCCCAAACCTTCACTGTCTGTAATTCTCTTCCAGTTGATTGTTTTGAGGGCAGAAACAGTTCATAAGCTGACCTTGCATCTTTTATGCCAGCACTCTTCTATACTCACAGTGTGTGGAACTAATTCCCACCAAATGCTATATGGGGTTTGCATTATGCCTACGAAAGACCATAACTTTGTGCATTGCATCATGCATGTGCCCCCTATGCATCCTTTAACAAAAGCTGTGGCTCCTTGGAAACTCAAAAGGTCAGCAGGCCATCAACCAAATTGGCATTAATGTCAATAGCAGAAACAGAGGTACAAAATTTAGGTTTTGCCCAATTTTCCTCTTCGCTTTTTGTTGGCACCAACATTCAACCTTTTACATCTTAAATGTTAAATGTATTCAGTGATGTAAAAGAAAGAAGACAAAAAGTACAGCAAACAAGAACAAAAGAAAATCCAGAGAATTGTTTAGATATTTATTTGGATACAGGTGGGTTGGGAGAGGGGGTACCAGATTAAGAATGCTTGGTTGAGGTATTGGATTCTTCAAAAATCAAAAAGGGAACAGCACAGCAACAGAATATTAACTGAACTGAAATTATGAAATGGAGTTGAAGTATTATCGAAAGCTCAGCTAATGTATGAAGGGCAAAATGTTAATAATAGCAATATTGGCAGTGAATTGCAAGATGTTTGATGTCAGAACACTGGTGGTAAGCTTGACTCTATCGAATCTAATTCTAATATTCCCAAAACAGATTAAGGGGAGGAGAGTCATGACCCAAAAAATAAGGCTGAGAATGGGAACTGGGAACATCTTCAGATACTAATTTGATGAGATTAGTTTTGTGAGTGCAAACTCTTTGGATGAACTAATTATGTATATGTGACAGAGACTATCTTCTCCATATGCAGAACATGAATGGGCTCATCTTCCTTCTTCCAATTTGAGACTTCATTTGTCCAAAACTGGCATGTAATAGACTACCAAGGTGCCATATTGCAATGATTAAGGCAGTGATTCAGGTTTGCATCCTGCTCAGCTGTGAAGTTCACTGACTTATATCTAATTTTGTCACATTCACTTAGTCTATGATACATCACAACACTCTAGTACAGGGGTCTCCAACCTTGGGAAGTTAAGACTTGTGGATTTCAACTCCCAGAATTCCTCAGCCAGCTGGGAGTTGAAGTCCACAAATCTTAAAGTTACCAAGGTTGGAGATCCCTGCTCTAGTAAAAAGAATGGGGAGAAATCAACTGTACGTCTTGAGCTGATTGGAAAGAATTTTACTCAACAGATAATTTAAATACAACATGATTTCCCCATTAGTATAATGATCTGTGCAGGTTCACATATGCAAATGTAGACATTACCAAAATGCATCTCAGGGTCATAGGAATCTAGATATAAATTGCTAACGATTTTTTTTAGGAAGATATGCTTACCTGCTTAAAAGATACATAATTTATGCATCAGTTCTCCCACTTAACTAGAAAGCATGGTATTCACTAAACAGTTAGACTACTATTCCCATAAGGCATCTTGAGGAAATAACGTTTAACCCTGTAAATGCTGCATGTTCTTACATACAATGCTACTAAGAGTGTTGTATTAACCCTGTAAATGCTGTATACACTAACATAGTTCCTAATTCCTAAACTAGATATAAAATGGAGCAGCTGAATATATACTGGTCTAGCACATGTTCCTTGCCAGTTATGGGGAAATGTTCCTTATGATGGTGACTTGCTAGAGTTTATGGTATTCAGTTCTTTGCAACATTTAAAACAACTGGACTAGTTTAGAGGAATTTTTGGCTTTGCTCCCAGAGGCTAAAGTTATAAGGCTGAAAAATGCCATTCATTTCTACTGTTCAAAACTTACTATTTTTTCATTTTCCATAGAGAAATTCCCAAGCATCACTTTTTATTTTTTCCCCCTTGAGTAAATAGAGAGATTGTTGGCAGAAGAGTTTTCCTGGAGAATCAGGAAGAGCTTTGTCAAAAGCCTCAGCTGACTGACAATAATTTAGTATCATTTACTCATTTGACCCAATCTTTTGAACTTCATCGGTGATCCACAATGCTTACTGGGGATTCTAGCAAGATTCATGAGAAACATATGGAAAGAGTCCAAAAAGAAAAAAATCCATGGAGCATGGGAGGAGGAATCCATGGAATATATACCTCCTTTCCACTTTCCACTTCATCCCTTTAAAAAAAAGGCAACATCTCTTGAGAAATATGCAGAAGTGTTTTTTTATTACTAATCATAGATGATTTCTCCAATTTCACAGCCTTCTTCATGACTGTGAAGTTGGAGAAAGTATATATGATTAGTCTTCTTCATAGTCTTCCAACCAATTTCTCTTCAGCTCCAGCCTTGTTAACTGTCTAAGTTCCAAGAAGGTCCATCAAGTACTCATATATGTTGAGACAATCTTCAGAAAAGACTAGGCAAATACATGGAGAGCTACTAAGCAATGAGGGCCTTATAAACGTTGAATCCTATAATATATCCATGATATTAAAAAAGCAGATGCAAAAGTATTCTGGGGCAAAATTGGTAAAATCAAAATGTGTCAAGGAAAGGGGATTCAATACATAATTCAAAACATTAGCACACACTCTATATCAGGGCTGAAAACTGCACAATTTTTTTTTCAGGTTGTGCTTATAAAAATGATGGAAGTGAAAGGCAATCAGACACTGGTTACTGATTTTATCCTGGTTGGGTTTACAACAGACCCATTTCTACGCATAATCTTCTTTGTGCTGTTCTTGGCCTCCTATAACCTAACGCTGACTGGGAATCTGGTCCTCATAAGCCTCATCTACCTAGACTCCCATTTGCACACACCCATGTACTTCTTTGTGGGCAGTCTTTCCTTCCTGGATATATGGTACTCCTCGGTCTACACTCCTCGGATCTTATTTGACTGTGTTTCTAACAACAACCACATGTCCCTTGCTGGTTGTGCAGCCCAGTTCTTCTTCTCTGCTGGTTTGGCCTACACTGAATGTTTCCTATTGGCCTTCATGGCCTATGACTGCTTTGTGGCCATCTGCAATCCACTCCTTTACCACACTGCCATGCCCAAGAAGCTCTGTCTCCAGCTGGTGATAGGAGCTTATTCAGCTGGCTTTGCCAATGCAATTGTACACACTGGCAACACCTTTCGGCTATGTTTCTGTGGGAATAATGTGATCAACCATTACTTCTGTGATGGGCCACCACTTGTTAAAATGTCCTGTAATGACATAGGTGTCTATGAACTCATTGTTGCTGCTGTACTGGGTTCCAATTTGCTAGTTATAACCGCTATCATTGTGAGCTCGTACATTGGCATTGGAGCAGCCATAGTTCGCATCTGATCAGCTGCAGGGAGACGCAAAGCCTTCTTCACTTGCTCAGCTCACTTGATGTCAGTGTTCCTCTTCTATGGTTCTATTTTCATTATGTACCTCACGCCCAACTTTCATCATACTCCAAACTGGGACAAGACAAATGCATTGTTCTATACGGTGGTCAACCCTCTTGCCAACCCTTTCATTTACAGCTTACGCAACAAAGATGTGAAGGCAGCCTTCAAGAAAGTCTGGGGCAGATTCATAGCATCCAAATGAATGCCATCGATTGTCTCTTTTCCCAGATTTTACTTCAGAGAATTTAAACTTCTCCCTGTACGGTCAGGCTTCTTTGGGGGGACTTGTTTCCCACATGTGCATTTCCCAGTCCTTTTCCTACCTGAAAGCATTTCCAAATATGGTTCACAATAAGGGAAACAGAATGGAAAGGACTTCTGGTCCTGCGTGCAGCACAGCAGGTGAGGGGTTTGGGATTCTGTGCCCTCCAGCTGAGTTTCTTCCTCTTAGGGGACCCTAATGGGCCAGAAGCCACCCTGGAGAGGTGGCAGTGAAGGAAGGAAGTCCCAGGGACCTCGGAGAGAAGGCAGTTGACCCAATCAGTCTAGGAGAAGCCTTCCAGAAACCAACAGGAGAAAGGCTAGCCTAACTCCAGAGTCTAGCCTAAGCTGTGAGCAACCAAAGTCAAAAGCACTATTTTAAGCTGATCGTAAATAGCACGTTTGAATCTGGGTAAGAACATCAATTTTCTGTATCCTACCTATCAACTTTCCTGAAGGAGAGAAATTTCCAAGAAAAAAACCAAAAACCTTCCGAGAGTGAAGGAAGGGGGTTTCTGCCCCACCCTTTTGCTGATGGAATAAAATCTGAAAAATGAACCAGTGCTGACACCTACTGGTGGATGAGGATTATGACAGTCATGGTAAAATCTGGGGGGGGGATTAATCTGTACTTGTGACCTTCAAAGCTTTAATAATAGAGAACAGCTGTGTAGATAAAGTGAGAGTTACAAACCTGAAGGAACAAAAAAAAGTACTTTTTGAACTCTCTGGACTATAAGGATTTACTCAACTCTGACTCCAAAGCTATTTCCAGGGGGGGGGGGTGGAAGGGAAATCTGGACTTTTGGTCATCATGGAAAATCAGAGATTTATAGGAAATACTTATCAAGAAAAAATGAATATTTTTCAAGTTCATGTGGCAACTAATTCAAATAACAATGATCTCAAATCTCAAAGAAACTCAGAATAACTTTGAAAATATAAATCAACTCACCTCCAATTCAATTCTATACCAAAAAGACCCTCGGGAAAATACAACAGAGTAGGAACAGACGAAACAGATGACTGAACATAAATTTGAGGATAGAGACTTCTACAAAACAAAGAAGTATGATTTAATCCAAGTGGAAAAAAAATTACAAGAAATACTACATTTGGAAAATATAACTTATATTTCAACACTACAAAACAAACTTGAGGACAAGAAAAAAGACTGGATAAAACATACTACAGAGATACCAGGGAAAACACTGGAACTGGAGAGACAAAAAGTGACAAGAGAAGCAGAGAGAAAAAGAAGGAAAAAGATTCCCAATAAAAATGAGTGGACAAATGCCCCTAATAAAGATACTGATTTGCTTTTTATATCTACAGCAACATTTATGAACATACGGAAAAACCTTTTGATTCAGCAAAATACATGGATTAAGAAAGATACTGGCCAAAGGAAACCAAGAAAATAGAGGATGGGACTTATCAGAGAGAATACTTAAAAAAGAAATATTTGTTTGAATATGGTTAAAGAAATAGAAAATTTTTAGAATATATATGCTATTCTAAAAGGGATGAATTCTCCAAATAATATAGTATGCTTTTTTCTCTTTTGTGTTCTTTTTCTTGATATGAGTAATGCAAAAAAGTTGAAATGACTTAAATAAAGGAAATGTTTTAGATACTTAAACGTGACTGAATTTAAGAAAATTATAATGGATAAAAAATGTTTTGAATAAGAGTTAAAGGAATAGATGACGATGTATTGAATGGAATGTTTAAAGATCAAAGATATTCTTAATTATGGTTAAAAAGAATAAGAAATTGAGGAAATAAATATATATTAGCCTAGGAGGGATATATATTTTAAGTAATATGTTATTTCTTATTTTTCTTTACTCTTCCTCTCCTTTCTTTCTTTTTTATCATTTTATCTATTTCTTAAGAAAGGTAAAAGTTTGAGATGGCTTATATGGAAAAAATAGAGTTAAGTTTGTAAATGTAAATGTAAATAATCTTTAAGAAAATCTTCACCAGTAAGAATATCTAGAATTTGGTGGGAGAAATAAACTAAAATAAGGATTGTAACAGGATCTATGTTAAGGCAACCAGAATGACTGAATAGAAAAGAAATATTATACTGATATGATTATTATTTTTAGGAATATTGGAATATAATTATATATTTAATTGTTATTTATCAAAACAATAAGAATTGTATTAACTCAATGATTGCAAAAGAGGATATTTTGTGGAAAGAGGAAATCAACTAAAATTATGTGGAATATGGATTATAGAAATTAATAGCTAATGATTGTTTTACAAATGTAACCCAAACAACACACTGTTTACCAATTATTAAGTGATTTATGTTTTTTTAAAAAAATCAATAAAATATATTACAAAAAAAGAAAAGAATGGAAACATAGCAAGCATGATGATGGACATATATGGATGAAACATGTACTCTCAAACTCTACCCACCATTTGGAAATTACCTCAGGGGTATTCTCATAGATGTCATGGTTCTGACAGATGAGACCATTAAAAACAGAATTCCAAGGCAAGAGGTTTCCTTAATGAACATATTTATTGCCTACAAAGTATTGGCACGATCAAAAGTGAAACCAACTCTGATGTTCCCTCGCAAAGGTTATAAAGTTACAAAGTTGAACTTCCCACCCCAATAATATATCATTAATCACATTCCCCAATAAACTACTTTGGCGGGCTTTCTAACAGAAAGCTCAGTCCACCAAAACCCCAGCAGCACTGACCTTGATTCCCACTGGACAATTTATTTGTTTTGTCTAAAATTAAAAGCACACATTCCCCCCACTTTGGCTGTGGCAACCGAAAATGAAGTTGCAGTGTTGACAGTAGAGCTCTCCTCACAGCCATGTTCACATATGTGTTCCTCCACTGATGTAATTATTTTAAAAAGTGTACCAGCATAAATTGCATTGCCTCAAAACTGAGTCCTATCCTGCTTCAGCAATCTGGCTTGACAGTCCTTACTGGTTTCCTGTGGTATAATTTAAAGGCAGCCATTGATATATTTGTTCAGCTTCACTTCCTTCCCTACTGAGGATCATCTTAACTGAACACAGGTAGCTGCGATCCAGGATTAGCCACCTTTCAACTCACCAGAGTGACAGGAAAGAGCAACTGTGTGGTCTGTGCCAGTAACCTGTCATTCAGTCTGTTGTCGAACAGGGTGATGCACTCTTTGCATTAGCTGAAGCAAAAAAGAGCTATTTTCTCCTATGAACCTTTTTCTCATTTGTATATTCAGTTTTTCAATTTCCTTTTTGTGGCCTGTTGTTTTTCTTTTTTTTTTTTTTTATTGAAAAGTTTTACAATACAATTTTCCATTAAAAACCCCCATCCCCCTCCACCCTCCCCTCCCTACCTCCCCCCTACCTCTTCCCTCCCCCCTTCCCTCCCCCCTTCCCCCCTCCCTCTTCCCTCCCCTCCCTCCCCCCCACCCCCCTCCCCCCCCGGACTTCCCAGAGCTAAATACAAGGTATATATATATAAAAGCAATCATAAGCAACCATATACTAACAACCATAAATTCTAAAAACCATAACTCTCTAACTTATATAAGAACAAACAAAACTTAACATTATTAAATATATATAAAAAAAGAAAATAGGAAAAGAAAAGAAAAAACACGAAGGAAGACTTATTCGAATGCTAGATAAAACTTCTTAACCCTATACTTGTTCTGGATAAACTCAATCCACTTTCTCCATTCCATAATATAACGTTCTTGCGAGTGATCTTTCAAATAAGCCGATATCTTCGCCATCTCTGCCAGGTCGGAAACCTTTAAAGTCCATTCTTCTATAGTCGGCAGCTCCTCTTTCTTCCAATATTGTCCTATCAAAAGTCTTGCTGCCGTGACTAAATTCAGCATCAACTTGGAGTCCACCACTGTAGCATCAACAATTATTCCCAACAAAAAAAATTGCGGACAAAACTTTATCCTCCTTTTAAAGATCTTCTGTATATTCCACCAAATTTTAATCCAAAAGGCCTTAACCTTTTTACATGTCCACCATATGTGAAAATATGTTGCATCTTCAACCCCGCACCTCCAACACTTAGGCTGATAATTCGGATACATACTTGCAAGCTTTTTAGGATCTAAATGCCATCTATAAAACATCTTATAAAAATTTTCTCTTAAATTTTGAGCTTGAGTAAATTTCACATTCCTCACCCAGATCTTCTCCCACATGTCCATTGTAATAACTTCCTGGATATTTTGGGCCCATTTTATCATACAGTCCTTAACAAGCTCTGTTTCTGAATCAATCTCTATCAATGCAAGATATATCCGTTTAATATGTGCAGGTCCCTGATTTCTAATTTGCTTTATCAGATTTTCATCAATCGTTGCAAATCCAATTTTCTGGTCTTCTTTCCACCTGGCCCGTAACTGAGTATATTGAAACCATGTTTGAACAACCTTCTCTTCTCGCAAGAAGCTATATGATTTCAAGCACCAAACATTCCTTTCCAAACTTAAAATTTCCTTGTAGGTAGTCTCATCGTGTTTGAAACCAGCATGTATATTTTCTATTGCGTGTTTTGGAATTGCCCACAATGGTATCTTACAACTTAGCTTATGTCTATACTTCTTCCAAACTCTCAGCAATGCCTGTCTTAAAATATGCGTCCTAAACACAGTACCTACCTTCTTATCATACAACAAATATGCATGCCAGCCAAACAACAAATCATGGCCCTCAAGATTTAATAACCTCGATTGCGTCAAATTGATCCAGTCACTTATTCCTACTAATGCAGCAGCTTCATAATATAATTTAAAATTAGGCAATTTAAGGCCACCTCTCTCACGAATATCCTGCATAATCTTAAGTTTAACTCGTGGCTTTTTCCCTGCCCACACAAATTTATTGATACCACGCTGCCATTCCTCCAAATTAGAGTCTTTCTTAAGAATCGGTATCATTTGGAATAAAAATAAAAATTTGGGCAGGACATTCATTTTCACTGCTGCAATCCGCCCCAACAAAGTCAATTGTAATTTTTGCCAACTCTCCAATTCTTTTTGAATTTTCCCCCACAATTTTTCATAATTATTTTTATATAGCTTTGTATTCGAGGGCGACAAAATTACCCCCAAATATTTAACCCTTTTAACAATCTCAAATCCAGTTAATCCTTCCAAGAAGGCCTTCTGTGAAACTGTCATGTTTCTAGCCAAAATTTTAGTTTTCTGTATGTTTACTTTAAATCCAGAAACCTTCCCATATTGTGTTATTATCTCTATCAGGTCCACAACAGAGTTCTCTGGCTGGGTCACTGTAACAACCAGATCATCTGCAAATGCTCTCAATCTATAGTCCTGATCTCCAACTTGTATCCCCTTAATTTTTTCCGAATTCCGAATCTTGTTCAATAATATCTCTAAAGTTAATACAAATAACAAGGGCGATAACGGACATCCTTGCCTTGTACCCTTCTCAATATTACATACTGCCGTCAGACTATTGTTAACTATGATTCGGGCAGTTTGCTTTTGATATAATGCCCTAATCGGCTGTAAGAAATTTTCCCCAAAATCCATTTTATCTAACATTCTCAACAGAAATTGCCAATTCAATTGATCAAAAGCCTTTTCAGCATCTAAAAAGATTAGCGCTGCAGAGATCTGGTTGTGCCTTTCCAAATACTCTAACACATCAACTATATGTCTAACATTATTTTTCATTTGGCCTGTTGTTTTTCAAATCCACATTTGAATCAATGTCATGATTCCAAATAAAGCTGTCATTTGCAATTGACTGATGATGACTTTGTCATGGTGTTCAAGTGAAGCTCCAGCTCCAGCCACTGGGCCTGCTGGAGGATTAGGCTCCCTGTCCTCAGACCAATTAAGACAGTAAAATATTTTAAAACAGTAAAAAACCTCCATCCAAAATAGCTATGCATAGCAGCCAAGATACTTGACCAGTTAGTAATTCAGCCAGGAAGTGGGCTCCTGACATATTCAGCACCCTAGTTGCACAAACATAACCAGGTGTTTAGGGTCTTATTAAAGGTTAACAGGGTTGGGGCCATTCTAATCTCTGAAGGGAGGATATTCCATGGATAGGATTTTCTGACAGGATCTGTGGCATGCCCATTCTGCTATATTGAGTTGGATGGGTAAAGTCTCTTGGAGAAAAGCACTCCCTCAGGTAATCTGGTACCAAGCTAACCATCGCTTTGAATTGCACTTGGAAATACACCCAGTAACCAATGCAGCTCACATGAAAGTGGTATTATGTATGATGTATATTTGGCACCATTTATTACCCCCACAGCCATATTCTACACCACATCAAGTTTCTGCAGGGGCGGCCCCTGTAGAACATGTTGTAATAGTCTAAACAAGAGGTTACAAGGGCATGAGTCCCTGTAAGCAGCGCCTTCCAGTACAGGAATGGGTGCAATTGGTGTGCCACCCAAAGGTGTGCAAAGGCTCTCCTAGCCAGAGCTGCCACTTGCTCTTTGAACAGTAAATAAATAATGATCATAATAATTTAAAAGGATTCACTATGATCAAATGTATATTTCAAAGGTTTTTTTTCCGGAGAGGGCCCAAGAAGGTGGTAATTGCAGCTAAACCTCTGCGTGCCCTTAAGGTGGAAGATGTTTGTTTATCTGGAGAATTCAAGAACCCTCAGGGATGGTTTGTCCCTTTTCTTTTCCCAGAGAAACCACCCTCTGGAGAATTTAGGAAAAAAAGTTTAGTAATGCTCATAATATTCCCACTTCATATCACCAAGAGGGATAATTTAATCTATGTGCTTCTACAGGGAACTGAGGCTGCCTAATTGGAAACAGGGATGTGGGCACCTTATTCAACTCTCATATAGGCTGATCTATTGGCTTCTCCAGCAGACTTGGAAGGAAAACGTCCACAGCTTTATCAAGGTAAGTTTGGCATATCTGGGAATAGTTTAGATGTCCAATAAAATTCTAGGACTTGACCAATACTTACAAATCACCTTTTTGTCTCCTCTGGTTGTAAAGGGTCTCAGAGTCATGCACCAACCCATCCATTCCTGCCCTTCTGTGAATAGAAGGTGTTCATAAGTTGTTCATTTTCTGATTTCTGCTTCCTCCAGAAGCAGCTCCATGCATCATGTGCATGACGGTCACTTCTTCCAACCCTTTCTCTAAAGGAATGCGAGAGTCAATCCTGCCTCTGACAAAAGCCTTTGAATGGAAGATAATAATAATAATAATAATAATAATAATAATAATAATAATAATAATAATAATAATAATAATAAGTTGGAAGGGACCTTGGAGGTCATCTAGTCCAACCCCCTGCTAAGACAGGAAACCCTATACCATTTCAGACAAATGGTTGTCCAGTCTCTTCTTAAAAACTTCCAGTATTGGAGCATTCACCACTTCTGGAGGCAGGTTGTTCCACTGGTTAGTTGTTCTAACTGTCAGGAAGTTTCTCCTTAGTTCTAGGTTGCTTCTCTCCTTGATTAGTTTCCATCCATTGCTTCTTGTCCTGCTTTCAGGTGCTTTGGAGAATAGCTTGGCTCCCTCTTCTTTGTGGCAGCCCCTGAGATATTAGAACACTACTATCATGTCACCCCTCACCCTTCTCTTCATTAAACTACACATACCCAATTCCAGCAACCGTTCCCTATATGTTTTAGCCTCCAGTCCCCCAATAATCTTTGTTGCTCTTCTCTGTACTCTTTCTAGAGTCTCGACATCTTTTTTACATCGTGGTGACCAAAACTGGATGCAGTATTCCAGGTGTGACCTTACCAAGGCATTGTAAAGTGGTATTAGTACTTCACGTGATCTTGATTCTATCCGTCTGTTAATGCAGCCTAGCACTGTGTTGGCTTTTTTGGCAGCTGCAGCACACTGCTGGCTCAGATGAAAGCCAAAGTCCAGGCAGAGCTCTGAGAAATGACAGAGAAAGCTTTTTCTGTAGTTGATATTCTGCTGTTAAGAAATGCTATCCGTTCTTTTATCCATGGCAGACAGCTTCCTCCACAGTATAATCTGAGACTGGGAAAAGCTAGTCCACCTCTCTCTACCACATCTTGCAAAACTTTGTTTTTATTGTCACCATGAGTCCTAGCCAAGGGAAGATTTAAGCTCAAGATTGCATATTATTTCTTTCCAGAATTTGTTATAATTGCTTTGAAATGTATTATTCTTGCATCTTTGCAACCAAAACCTTTGATTATTTTCATCAACTGTCATACAGAGCTTTGAGGTCTCATAATAGTTAGTACTGCATCTTCTGCATAACACTGTGACTTTGACAATGAAAAAAAATGCAGAGAGCATTCCTTTCATTGTAAACTTTGCTATTTGGCCTTGATATATGCTCATGATTCAGAGTTTTCATTTTTCTCTGGGATTCATTTTATTTTTTGAACTTTATTTTTTGTCAGTCCATCTGTGCCTGGTGCCTTATCAATTTATATTTCATTTGTTCTTTCTTTGATCTCTTGAGTTGTTATAAATCTGCTTAACATTTGCTTGTATTCTTCAGTAAATACCTTAGGCTCTGAGATTTTAGTATAGGTCATCCTTGCTTAATATCCATTTATTCAGCCACCATTGGAACTTACAGTGTCACTGAATGAATGGACTTACAAGATCCAGCGATTGCAACATCCTAGTCATTTGAATAAAATTTTGGTTCAACTCACATTTACGGCTGCCGACCCTGCCACTCTTGCCTTCCTCCCCCCAGCTGTCCTTTGTCATCATCCTTGCCTGCCTGCCTCCTGTTGGTCTCACCATCCAAGCCAGGTGTGGAGAGATGCACTGTGGAAAAAACCCACAAGCCAGCAGGCAACAGCTGTGGATGTGAAGGCTGCTAGGGAGCATAGGTGGCTGGGTGTGTGTCACACCACGTGCATGCCACTACTGGCTGAGGCCTTCTTTCACACCAGCCTTTCATAAGCTGGCCTGGCTGGGAGGTTCTTTCACACACTGTCCAGCACCTTCTTTTGTGTACCAGCCAGGAACTCTGTGATGAAAAAAGGTTCCAGTAGGTGCACAAAAGAAGGACTTGACCAGTCCTGGCATGAGAGAATGATCTAGCTTGCATGAGAATGGTAATTATGAATGATCCTTTAATTCAGAGCACCCTTGTGATCACATGATCAAAGTTGGGGCACTTGGTAGCCTGCCCACATTTCTGATTTCATTTTGAAGAACCAACAATTACTTTTGCTGGGCACCCCTTGTAGCAAGAAGAAGATGGTGAAGGTCAGCTAATGGGAGTGGAGTCAGTAGGGATAGGCAATGGGTATAGAGTGAAGGGCAGTCAAAAGGGCAGAGATGGGGGGAGATAAAAGGTAGGGAAAATTGAAGTAGAGGCAACCGTGACAGGATGATAGCTCCTTGCCTGCCAAAGGGAGCTTACAGTATCTGGTTGGGAGGGGTCAGCGGAACAAACCCAGCAGTTCATGCAGGGCAGCAGAAGTGTGAGAGTCTCCCTTAATGACCACAATCAGGATTACTGGAACTGCCATTGTTAAGCAGTGCAGTCACATGATGTTTTTTTCAATCTAACAAAATGAAATTCAATGTAGGGAAAACTAAGGTTTTACATTTAGGCAAGAAAAACCAAATGCACAATTATAAAATAGGTGGTACCTGGCTCAACAGTAGTAACTGTGAGAGGAATCCTGAAGTGGACTAGGAAATGGACAATCACTTAAATATGAGCCAGCAGTGTGCTGCAGCTGCCAAAAAAGCCAACGCAGTGCTAGGCTGCATTAATAGAGGGATAGAATCAAGATCATGTGAAGTGTTAGTACCACTTTATAATGCTTGGTAAGATTATACTTGGAATAATGCATCCAGTTTTGGTCACCATGATATAAAAAAGCTGTTGAGTCTCTAGAAAAAGTACACAGAAGAACAACAAAGATAATTAAGGACTGGAGACTAAAACATATGAAGAACGGTTGCAGGAATTGGATATGTTTAGTTTAATGAAGAGAAGGACTAGAGGTGATATGATAGCATTGTTCCAATATCTCAGAGGCTGCCACAAAGAAGAGGGAGTCAAGCTAGTCTCTAAAGCACCTGAAGGCAGGACAAGAAGCAATGGGTGTAAACTAATCAACTACATAAGGAGAAATTTCCTGAGAGTTAGAACAATTAATCAGTGGAACGACTTGCCTCCAGAAGTTGTAGGTGCTCCAACACTGGAGGTTTTTAAGAAGAAATTGGACAACCATTTATCTGATAATGGTATAGGGTTTCCTGTTTGAGCAGTGAATTGGACTAGAAGACCTCCAAGGTCCCTTCCAACTCTATTATTCTGTTATTCTGTTTTACTTAGCGATGGAAAGTGCGGATAAAATTAAAGTCAATATAGGACAATATTTGTAGCTCAGGATTGAACTGGGGAGTCCTCAGTGCTCTCTGAGCTTGGCTGTTGTCTTTGAAACTTTTCATTATCAAACTAGGTAACAACATCATTGAGAGAGTGTGAGGTTTGCTCTCATTATATATACTTTTTTATTGAAAACTTTTGCAATACATTTTAAGCATAAACTCCTTCCCTCCCCCTCCCCTCCAACTTCCCCTCCCCCCTCCCCCCCCGACTTCCCAGAGCTGAATACAGGGTATTGCCTCTAACAAACTTGAGCTAAAATATGCTAACCAACTACAAATACACTTTAAAGCCTGTCACACTTTAAGTCCACTTAAACATAACTAAATAATAATGTATCTTATAATTCTAATACTCATTCATATGCTAAATGAAAATTTTTAGTCCCATATTTATTCTGAATATAATTGATCCATCTACTCCATTCTGAAATATATATCTGTTGCAATTGTTCTTTCAAATATGCTGAAATTTTTGCCATTTCTGCCAAGTTTGAAACTTTTAAAGTCCACTCTTCTATAGTAGGCAGTTCCTCCTTCTTCCAGTATTGTGAAACCAAAAGTCTTGCTGCTGTTATTAAATTCAACATCAATTTAGTTTCTATAACAGTACAATCTATAATAATACCCAGCAAAAATAACTGTGGGGAAAACCTTATCTTTTTCTTAAATATCTTCTGCATATTCCACCAAATTTTAATCCAAAAAGCTTTAACTTTTTTACAAGTCCACAACAGATAAGCTAACCATCTATCTGGCTTATTAGCATTGTAAAAAGTATTATGTTTGACATATCGTAATTTAGTTGCCACTTGATCTGTCCTCTTAACAAAACTGCCCTCTTAACAAATTAATTGCTCCTTTCAGCCTCTTATTAGATGAATTCAAAATAAAAGCCTTCTCTTTCATCTTTATTTCCTCCTCTAATTCTTTACGCTTATATTCCAATCTACGTCTATGTTTATTATTCAAATATATTAACACTCCTCTCATATAAGCTTTACTTGCATCCCAAACCATTTCAATGGGTGTACCCTTATGCATAATAAAAAATTCTTTCATTTGTTATTTACAAATCTTGTACCAGTATAATTCACCACTATCCCAGTTGGTATCTCCCATCTAAACTGGATCTGTCATTTTTTAAATTCATCTTCAGGA
This sequence comes from Vipera ursinii, assembly GCF_947247035.1. Lineage (NCBI taxonomy): Eukaryota > Metazoa > Chordata > Lepidosauria > Squamata > Viperidae > Vipera > Vipera ursinii. The sequence continues at coordinate 114,781,014 of NC_139512.1, read as the reverse complement.
AAACAAACTCTTTCCTTTTTCTTAAAATTCTTGGTGGAATTTCTTTTAAAATTAAGACCTCTTGATCAGCCACTTTAAATCTGTTATTCTAAAAGGCTTGAATAATCGCATTTCTGATCGTTCTCTTTGTGAAATAAACAACCACATCTCTTGGTAATTTTCTTTGCCTAGCAATCCAGGAGTTGACACGAAATATTTTATCTATTTGCAATATAAAATCTTCAACTCGCCAACCCAAAATAGGCACCACATCTTTTGCCAATATCTCTTCCAAATTTTCTTGTGGATTTTCTTTCAGACCTCTTATCCTCAAGGCAAACTCCATGTCTCTATATTGTATCATTACCACCTCATCATCATTTTATCCATTTTATTCTCAGCTTCACATATTTTAGCCTCCAATATCAAATTATTTTGATTAACTTCTTCTACACGTTCATCCAGACTCTCAATACAAACTGTCAGTCTCTGAAATGCCAGCAAAATATCCTCTCGTATTTCCTAATTTTTCTCATTAATGAGCTCTGCCATTTGCTCAGATATTTGCTCAGATTGAAGTTTTAAAGCATCCTGTAAATCTTTTAGTGTTAATGTGGGTGTAGGTGCTGCGGGGGGTGGCATCAATGTCTGAAGTCCAGATTGCTGAACTGGTGATGCCCCCACACTTTTAGAAATGGTAAATCTAGGTGGTTTGGAAACCATTTTAACACCCAATTACCTTTCACTTCTCACTTTCACTTTTCCACCCAAATTACAACTTTGTTGCTTTACTGTTAAATATCCAAATCTTTTAAATCACTTTTAAGCCAACTTCAAATGTTTTTAACAGAGTCTTTTACAGCTTTAAAAATCCACTTTCTGTCTTCCTCCTTGATATTTTATTTTATTTTCCTTATTCTTTTGTTCTTCCCACTTTCTTTAAAAATTTATTCCGGTGCCATCTTCCTCCCCTTCTTTTAAGTTAAACCGGAGTTAAAGATCATATACTTGCTGTTTCAATATTCTCCTGCTCAGCTCTGCCTGCATCCAAGTAATCCAAAGTACAATATTGAGTGCAGGGATGGTTGCAGCGTCCTGCTCTGTTTTAAAGCCTTAAAACAGAGGAGTCCCCGAGTCCGGAGTTAATTCAGGCTCCGAGGGAGCTCTCGCCCTTCGGCCCCCAGATTAATCATTCTGGGGATCTAGGGGAGCTCTACCTCTACCTGAATGCTCACCCCCCTCTTCTCCCAAGGGGAGGTTCCCAAATTGCAAAACAGCTGATTGTCACTGTTTTCGCGATTTGAACGGAACAACGGGGCTGACAGTCCAAAAATGACTGTCATCGATGGAGCCTTGCCACCCGGAAGTCCCTCTCATTATATATTCTATTAGCTTTCTCTGCCATTGTTGGTGGAAGCGGTCTTAGTGGTTCCTTGGTTGGGTGGTTTATTGCTAGCTTGTTTGGCAGTCCCTTGATTGGGGCATTGTTTGCTTTTTTATTGTTAGCTTGATATTACTCTTGGTGTTAATCCATGCTCATCTGGGTGTTGATTGCTGGTGAGGAGGTGTTTTGCTCTTTTCATCCCTGTTTTGGCTTGTTGAATGTCTCTTTTTCAATGGATGAAGCCTGTATCCCATAACTATGTATAAAATGTTAAAAACTGGAAGCCAAATCAATTTGGGGCAAAGTTAACAGCAGCATACCAAATACTGTAGGTTGATGGGTTTTCAACACCTGGTTCAAAATTATTGCACAAATTCTGTATTCTGGGGGTTAAAATTGTCAAATTTTGACTTCTTTTTGTTTTCTAAACAGGTTATGCTTATGAAAATGATGGAAGTGGAAGGCAATCAGACACTGGTTACTGATTTTGTCCTTGTTGGGTTTACAAGAGACCCATTTCTACGAATAATCTTCTTTGTGCTGTTCTTGGTCTCCTACGCCATTACACTGACTGGGAATCTGGGCCTCATGACCCTGATCTACATAGACTCCCGCTTGCACACACCTATGTACTTCTTTGTGGGCAGCCTTTCCTTCCTGGATGTCTGGTACTCTTCAGTCTACACTCCTCGGATATTGTCTGACTGTGTATCCAAGAATAATCACATGTCCCTTGCTGGTTGTGCAGCACAATTGTTCTTCTCTGCTGGTTTGGCCTATTGTGAATGCTTCCTACTGGCCTTCATGGCCTATGACTGCTATGTGGCCATCTGCAATCCACTCCTTTATACCACTGCCATGCCCAAGAAACTCTGTATCCAGCTGGTGGTAGCAGCCTATTGTTCTGAACCAGCCCTCTTCTCGCACCCCTAATCAAAAGAAGAGTCTGGAAAGCGTCCAAGACCAAAAGGCTTCTGCCAAGTTTTAATTACACTGTTACAAGAATACAAGAGCTTGACTTCTCAAACGGAAAAGTTGCTTTCAGCAACCAGCCCCTCCCCAAACACTTCTTTTATAGAGAGCTCAGGGCGTGGTCTCCCTGTGCCTCCTCCCGAGGAGTCCCATAGCCTTTCTTTGTTTGTCCCTGCTCGTCTGCCTCCTGCGTCGGGCGTCCTTGAACAGGGCCAGCTGTGGGTCATCATCCTCCGCACTCTCGGGCTCACACAGCTGAGAAGAGGTTCCCGGCTGAGGACTCTGCAAAGTCTCCAAATCATCATCAGCCGGTTCGTTTCCCTCCTCCCCCACATCTGAGTCCTCCGATACATCGGACCCGGCTGTCGGACCCACAGGCTGGCCCTGAGTCACAACACTATCCCGCACCGCAGGGCCCTTCCCCCGGGTCTGCCGATCCGGATGCGGTCGGGATGGGAACTGTTCGTGAAACGCAGTCACCAACGCAGGGGCATGAACGGCGGTCGCGTCTTCCCATGTGAAGTCCTCCGGCCCGTACCCTTTCCACTCGATCAGGTACTGGAAGCGACCTTTCAGCCAGCGGGAATCCCTGATGCTGGCGACCTCGTACTCGGGGGTGCTGTCGCCATCACGAGGTCCTGATGGGGGAGGTTCCGCTTGGCGAAGTGGACAAGCCGGTTGTTCGGGGACCAACAAGGACCGATGGAAGACGGGGTGCACGCGCAGGGAACGTGGCAGAGTTAAACGATAGGCGACCGGGTTGATGACGGCCTCGACTGGGAATGGTCCAAGGTAACGGTGGTCCAGCTTCCTCGCCGGCCGAGTGGATGGTAGGTTCCTGGTGGACAGCCAGACCCGATCCCCCACCGATAATGGAGGCGTATCCCTTCTCGACCGATCGGCGAACCTCTTGTAGTCGGCCTTGGCCTTCTCCAGCTGCCGTCGCACCAACCGATGGATCGCCTGTAACTCCGCCATGAATTCGTTCGCTGCCGGCTCCGGTGAGTCCACGGGAGAAAGGGGGAAAAACCGAGGGTGATAACCCACATTGGCCAAGAACGGTGTCATCTGCGTGGAGGTGTGCTGCGAGTTGTTAAAGGCAAACTCGGCTATGGCCAAATAGTCCACCCAATTGTCCTGCTGCAGGTTAACGTAGCAGCGCAGATACTGCTCCAAAATGCCGATGACCTTCTCGGTACCCCCGTCGGTCTGAGGATGATGCGCGGACGAGAGGCAAACCTTAATGTCCAACGCCCGCATCAACTCCTGCCAGAAGCGGGCTGTAAACTGGGCCCCCCTATCGGAGACGACTCTATCGGGAAGGCCGTGCAGCCGGAACACCTGTTGGATGAACATGCGACTAGTGGCGCGAGCTGACGGTAAGCCGCGACAGGGGATGAAGTGCGCCATCTTGGTCAACATGTCCACCACCACAAACACTGTCGTGAAGCCGGAGGATGGGGGTAGATCCGTCAGAAAGTCCATGGACACAGCCCCCCAGGGTCTCTTGGGCGTTGGCAAAGGCTGCAGTAAACCAGGCGGGGCCCCTGTCGCTGACTTGGCCTGCCTGCATGGGACGCAGGAGGTGACATAAGACTGGACATCGTGTCGGACTCGGGGCCACCAGAATGTACGGGAGACCAGGTTCAGAGTCTTGAACAGGCCAAAATGCCCCGCAGCCGGGTTATCATGACATTGGCTGAGGACGAGTCCCCTGAGTGGCCCTCCTGGAACATAGAGCCGGTCATGATAATACAGGAGTCCATCCGTGACCGACCAAGGCGAATCTGGCCCCACCTCTTCCTTCCGCTGAGCCACCCACGCCTCCTGCTGCTGCGCCTCCCGGATCCGAGCCCGTATATCCACCGGCTCCCGCACCGCAGCAAAAGACTCGACGGGGATCACGGTCCTGGGCGGAAGCTTGTCTTCCACTCGGGTGTACTCGGGCTTCCTGGACAGAGCATCCGCTCTCTGGTTGTGCCCGCTTGGTATGTACCGCACCCGGAAGTCAAACCTCGCAAAGAAGAGGGACCACCGGATCTGGCGTTGGTTCAAATTCCGAGCGGTCTGCAGGCTTTCCAGATTCTTGTGGTCCGTCCGGACCTCGATTTGATGCCGCGCCCCCTCCAGATGATGCCTCCAAGCCTCGAACGCCGCCTTGATGGCCAGCAGCTCCTTCTCCCAGATGGTATAGTTGCGCTCCGAGGGATTCAATTTCCGTGAGTGATACGCGCAAGGGAAAAGGGTACCGTTGGGCGTCGCTGCCTGGAGTAACACGGCCCCAATGGCAATGTCGGAGGCGTCCGCCTCCACGACAAACGGCCGTTGCGGGTCAGGATGCTTCAAGATGGGCTCCTTCATGAAGGCGTCCTTCAAAGCTTGGAACGCCTGTTGTTCGGGGGCGTTCCACTGGAACCGAGTCTTCTTCTGCAGGAGCCGGGTGAGGGGGGCTGTCAAGGCAGCAAAGCCAGGAATGAATGTCCGATAGTAGTTGGCAAATCCAAGAAGTCGCTGAATATCCTTCACGCGACGCGGGGGTTGCCAACTCTGCAACGACTCAACTTTACTCGGTTCCATGGCGATGCCCTCAGGAGAAATGCGGTGACCCAAGAAATCAATGGTCACCTGGTAGAACTGGCACTTCTCCAACTTGGCAAACAGCCGATGTTTCCGGAGGCGCTGCAGGACCTGACGGAGATGCTGATGATGCGCTTCACGCGACGGGGAGTAAATCAGGATGTCGTCCAGGTAAATCACAACAAACTGGTCCAACAGATCCCGAAAGATGTCATTCATAAAATGCTGAAACACAGCGGGGGCGTTGGTCAGGCCAAACGGCATCACCGTGTACTCGAAATGTCCATAGCGAGTACCAAACGCCGTCTTCCACTCATCACCCGGCCGAACCCTGACGAGGTTGTAAGCTCCACGCAGGTCCAGTTTCGTGAAGATCTTAGCCTCCCGGAGTCGGTCCAAGAGCTCGGGGATGAGGGGCAGCGGGTAGCGGTTACGCACCGTGATAGCGTTGAGTTTCCGGTAGTCACAGCAAAGCCGTAACTCGCCCGACTTCTTTTTGACGAAGAGCACGGGCGCAGACACTGGCGAGGACGAGGGCCGGATGAAACCACGAGCCAAGTTCTTCGTCAGGAAGTCCCGCAATGCAGCCAACTCGGGCTCCGACATGGAGTACAAACGCCCCACTGGGAGAGGCGCATCAGGGACTAGGTCAATGGAGCAGTCGTAGGGCCTGTGCGGGGGTAATTGGTCCGCCTCTGACTCGCTGAACACGTCAGCAAAGTCGGACAGTTCGGGAGGCAAGGAAACCCCTGGGGAACCCTCCACCTGGCCGGCACAGATATGGCGGGTGTGGTCCACGCACTGCAAACTTGGGAAGGTGACCAAGTTCTGAGACCAATAGATCTGTGGATCATGCGCCCGGAGCCACGCCAGTCCCAAGACCACGGGGAAGTGCAGATCCGAAGTGACGTAGAACTGAATGGCCTCCACATGGGTACTGATGGCCATACACACGGGTTGCGTGGCGGCCGTGATAGGCCCGGACAGGAGCACTCGACCATCGATGGTCTCCACAAGCATGGGCGGATCCACTGGACACTGGGGAACAGCCCATTTGGCCACAAAGGCCGAATCCATAAAGTTAGTGGTAGCCCCAGAGTCAATTAAGGCATGGACCGGAATCCCCTCTGGCTTGCCAGGAAGGATCAGACGTGCCTCCAAAATCAAATGCCGTGGAGGTTCACAGGCACCGTCGGAACAACGTCGCTCGGTGTGGATGTTGTGGGTCGCCCGATCTTTCACACCGTCTAGATCGGGCTCGGGCCGTTTCCCGATAGCAAAGCAGGGGACTTTCTCGGGGCAGGCTTGGTCACTGACGCCCGCTGACGCTTCTTCGGGCAAGAAGCAGCCAAATGTCCAGGGTCCCCACAGTAAAAACACAACCCCTCCGATCGTCGTCTGTCCATTTCCGTCACCGATAGACGGGACCTGGCGGCACCCAGCTCCATTGGCTCCTCCCTCTGGACTGGGGGCTCACGCACAACAGGGGCGGCAGGGGTCTGTGGGGTGGCACGGCGACTCTTACGCTGCTGCAGCCGGGCATCGATCCGCAGACAAAGATGGATCAGCCCATTCAGGTCTGAGGGAATGTCCACGCGGGCCAGCTCATCCAACATCTCCTCTGACAAGCCATCCTGAAAGGCATCCACGAGCGCAGCCTCATTCCAGGCGGAATCCTGGCTAAGCAGCCGGAAATCGCTGATATAGGCCTGTAGAGGGCGCTGACCCTGCCTCAAAGCTTTCAGGCGTCGGGTGGCCGTCTGCGCCTTAATCGGGTCCTCGTACATGAGGCGCATATGGTCACAAAACCCCCCAAAGTTATCCAACAAAGGGCTAGGCTGTGCCAACAGAGGCGTGCCCCAACGAGCTGCATCTCCCGACAGAAGGCTCAATACGAATCCCACCTTATCTCGGTCAGTGGGGAAATCAGCTGCTCTCACGCTGATATAAAGCTGGCATTGTCCCAGGAAGGCAGGAAACAGTTCTGGTTTACCAGCAAATTTATCCGGCATAGCTATCTGACATTTCCTCCTGGGTGGGGGGGCAGCATGTACCTGAGCCTGCAGTTGTGCCACCTGAGTGGCCAGCAAGGTGAGTTGCTGGTTGAGCTGGGCATTCTCGGCAAGAAGCTGCTCCATCGTAGTATTAAGGGGTGGGTGGCTGAAAGCAAACTGTTCTGAACCAGCCCTCTTCTCGCACCCCTAATCAAAAGAAGAGTCTGGAAAGCGTCCAAGACCAAAAGGCTTCTGCCAAGTTTTAATTACACTGTTACAAGAATACAAGAGCTTGACTTCTCAAACGGAAAAGTTGCTTTCAGCAACCAGCCCCTCCCCAAACACTTCTTTTATAGAGAGCTCAGGGCGTGGTCTCCCTGTGCCTCCTCCCAAGGAGTCCCATAGCCTTTCTTTGTTTGTCCCTGCTCGTCTGCCTCCTGCGTCGGGCGTCCTTGAACAGGGCCAGCTGTGGGTCATCATCCTCCGCACTCTCGGGCTCACACAGCTGAGAAGAGGTTCCCGGCTGAGGACTCTGCAAAGTCTCCAAATCATCATCAGCCGGTTCGTTTCCCTCCTCCCCCACATCTGAGTCCTCCGATACATCGGACCCGGCTGTCGGACCCACAGGCTGGCCCTGAGTCACAACACCTATGCAGCTGGCTTTGCCAATGCCATTGCACATATTAGTAACACTTTCCGCCTACGCTTCTGTGGGAACAATGTCATCAATCACTACTTTTGCGATGTGCTGCCTCTTCTAAAAATGTCCTGTGATGATATAGGGTTCTATGAAGTCATTCTGACTACTCTCATAGGTTGCAATTGGCTGGTAACCTCAGCTATCATCCTGAGCTCCTATATTGGTATTGTGGGAGCCATCATTCGTATCCATTCATCTGCAGGGAGACGCAAAGCCTTCTTCACTTGCTCAGCCCACCTGGTGTCAGTTACCCTCTTCTATGGCTCCATTCTTACCATGTATTGCAGACCAAAATCTGAACACACTCCAAACTGGAACAAGGCAAATGCATTGTTCTATACTGTAATCGGCCCTCTGGCCAACCCTTTCATTTATAGCTTACGCAACAAAGATGTGAAGGCAGCTTTCAAAAAAGTCTGGGAGAGATTGACATCATCTAAATGAATGTCATTGATACTGTCTTTCTCCAGAGTAGATTTCAGATAATAAACTAATGTCTCACTGTAGTGTCAGCCAGTCTTCCTTCCTTCCTTCCTTCCTTCCTTCCCTCCCTTCCCAATGGTTGAGAGAGCCATTTTCAATATATCTCCACTTTTAATTTTCTTGGCTGAAAATTGTTTCCTTTGCATGCATCATCCCAGTCCTTCTCTGAACTGACAGCAATCTATGAAGTATGTTACCCAGGGAAGAAAATCAAATGGTATATATAATCCTTCCTTTCAGCTCTCAGAGCAGAGAGAAACAGATGTTGCATTATTTCAAGTTATTTCAAGGGCTTTCCATGACTTCCACACTGGGGAAAAATGTCTATTTTTCAACAGCATTTTATTCTGTGTGGTGTTTTCAAGTACACTGACCTTGCTTGAAATTGTCAGACATTTTTAGCCACATGTTATTTTATGGAGAACCAAAGACAGACCTCAGGGTTAGATTCGCAGAGGCTCTCTTGAGTAAATGAGGTTGATAGCTTTATTTTTGCACTTAACATGTGAGATATCCTACTTCTAGTGAAAATTCCTGTTAGGGATAGAGTTAGGCTTGCATGAAGTCTGGGCCAATAACATCTGGCTAAGACAATTTTCCCTGTGAGGAAGTTCTTCTCTCCCTTCAGAGTGGCTGGCACAATCCAACCTCTTAATTCAAACTTTTAAATCATTTTAGCACAGGGATGTCAAACTGCTAGCTCATGGGCCGGATACATCATGCCCAAACCGCACCCACCCCATTGCCGGAATGGAAAAAAAGTTGCAATACATTGCAACATGTCACGTGATGTTGCGAGTTTGACACCCTTATTTTAGCAAATTTTAGTTTGTTCCATGTTGTCAGTCTTTATCAATCCCATTTCCACTCACCTGGCAAGCTGACATGTAGCAGAGCTCAGCCCATGCCCAGAATCATGACATTGACATGTGGATAAGGAGTATCATTCTTTGCTGTTGGGTTGGAGGCAGTGGTGGGATTCAGATATGTGAACAACTGGTTCTCTGTGTGGATGCCACTTCCGGAAGTCCAATCTGGGCCTGGGCAACAAAAAATGAACTACCAGTTCTGCTGAAGTGGTGTGAACTGGCCGAATCCCACCACTGGTTGGAGGGAATGTGTGTGAGCATTTATATCACTAGTTAAATACTGTCAAATTAAACAATGGCTTGCTAATGGGGAAATAAAATGTTATGCAGAGAATGCTAATGTGTGTAAATATTCATATTTTTCAATTCTACACTGCATTCAAAGGAATGAGTTTGAAAACCCATAAAAATAAAATTATTTTTTTAATAAAATTAAAATAAGGCTTGTTTTTCTTGTATAAGCTACTGATTTTTAAAAATTCAAAAAAAATGAATGCACAAATTGTAGTTTATTTCCAAAATATAATGACACCTAGGGTCCTAGGAATTGGACTAGAAGGCCTCCAAGATCCCTTCCAACAGGTGCCCTGTTTCAATTAACTGGGATTTGTCCTCTGCTAATCGTAGGAAAATCCATGGGGACTCCGTTGCTGAAAATGCACAGAAGATCACAATTGCCATGCTCAAATTTCACAAGACAAGGAGTGACCACTATGTACTTACAACACTCAAACTATTCAAAGCCAAGCCAATAGCACAAGTTCTCTACAGAGCTCAGCTGGGCCCCTTCTACAATTTTGCATCATTACAACATGTTCAATCCAAATTTCTAACATTGGCCTTGAGGTCCTCAAATGTATTTCTAATGCCTCCCTGAGATTGAAGTCAGGCTCATGAAAATGAAGGCTAGAATGGCGATGATCATACTCAATTACTGGCTCAAATTCTCCTTTTTTCCCTTTGGTTTGCTTTACTAATTATGAGAGATGATTTTTAATCTACAAGAAAAAAAGACCACTGCAACTAAAGCCTCATCCTTGAGCTTGGATCTAGCCAGGTCCCCAACTTTTATTGTCAATGAATCTGATGGACTGGCAGATTTCTTAGTGCAGTAATCCCTCTTTTCAACTCCTCCCCAAGATGGCTGCTAAACAGTAGGAAGATTTTTCTCTCCTGCTGACGATCTGCCTATTTTGCTGCCAAAGCTGGTTCTTTGGCAACCCTGCTCCCTGGATTTGAATGGGAGCACCTAAAAATGACCCAAGAAGGTTTTCAGATGACCGTGCACCCGCCCAGGACAAGGAATCATGACTTCTCTTAAGCATGTCTGGGTTTCAACTACACTTTTTAAAGCTCCTGTTTTGCTTTGCTTATTATCTTTAAAAGTTGACAGGCTGGTTGAATGGTGATTTATTTTAACCCCCTACTGGATTTTATCTGTTTTTTTCTTGTTCTTTTCTTTTTAACTTTTTGGCTATTTTGAATAATGTTTGCATGTCTTAGAGTAGTGGAAGTGTTTGGACTTTGATTTACTTCTATAGTGGACTTTCACTATACTTTGGAGATTATTTTTTCAAAAAACATTTTTATCCTGGACTGAAACACCTAAAATATTCTCCCTGGGACTGTGGTCATTAATATATGACCACATATATTAGATGACAGGTTAATAATTTGTAAACAGAATTAGAAATTTGAAAAATTTGGGAGCCCTGTTTCATAAGGGGTGGGAAACCAATATTGTTATAATATATTTATCACTATTTAACTAGGAGGGACAATGTGTGTATATTTATTTGTAGGGGGGTGCACTTTTTAACATTTTGTTTCTTTTGAGTTTTTTTGTTTGTTCCTGTGAATTTTCTTTTTTGAAATTTTGTATTTTAACTTTTTTTGAATAAAAATAAAAATCATGAAAAGAAATCCCTCTTTTCATTTTCTCATCAGTTTATTGTTTCTTTCATTGTTTCTCTCTCTTTCTTTGAATGTTTCTGTAAAATTTGTTTAAATAAATAATTGCAATAATTTTAAAGGGATGGTCCCTATGAAATCTACATTCCACAGATTTTTTTTCCCAGAAAAGACCCTTGTAACAGAACTTCTAAGGGCCCTAAACAAGGAAGATGAATGGTTATCTGGAGATCTCAGGTAGCCTCAGGGAATGGTGCCTTTTCTCCTTTCTTTTCTTTATTTTTAGATGAAAATCTCTTTGGAGGAATTGAGAAAAAAGTTTGGCATGATACCAATTTTCCACCTTCAGACCATCAAGAGGAAAGCCTCAGTTTAAATACTTCCACAGGGAATGGAAAGAATCTAATTTAAAGAAGTATTGTTCTTACCTTACTCAGAAAAATACAAGGCTCCCATATAGGCTGCTCTGTTGGCATGCCCAAAGAACATAAAAGGAAAATATACTCAGCTTCATTCAGGTAAGTTTGGCATATCTGGGAATAACTGAGATAGATTTCAAACAGATTTTATGACTATTCCAGCTATGTCTTGACCAATGCTCACATATCTCATTTTGTCACCTGATGTGGAAAGAAAACTGTTCACAGCTTTGAGGAAAGAAGGCAGCAATCTGAATCTAAGTAGAGATGGCAATGCACTGATGACATGAGTTTTAGGAAGAATCTCAGCTGAAAACCTTTTGGCTGTATCAAGGGAGTTACAGTAGTTCCTTTCTGCAGCTCCACAGGCTGGGAATGAGATCACTCAGTGACGCCAGGAACATGAGTGGACATTCTCTTTAGGCCACAAGAAAGATCTTTCAGTGAGGCCCCCAGCTTACACAACAATAATAGGAACCCCACTTTGTTTATTGCTTGTATTTAAGAGATTTATTTTCAAAGATAGCCTGAATGGCAGTCAAAGTGGAGCAGTCAACTTCACCCAGCCAATTTGAGACTCTCATTAAAAAAAGAAAATCTTTCTGCTTCTTTCTTTTTCCCATGCCTGGGGGAATCCTGTTTGGATTTTATTTTATTTTATTGGCTGGGCCTGCCTAGTTATACTGGTGAAATTTGGAAAGGGAAGTTGCAGTCCAATTATACATTTTGGGGACAATCAAACAGAATAACTTAGTCAAGGCTGGTAAAAATATAGATTTCTGAAATTCTGTAACAAGGAGCAGGGCATGTCAGTGAAACCAAGTTATAGCCACAGTGCTCTGGAAAACACAGGGCTGAGAATGTAACGGCTGAGAAAAGCTTCAGAGAAGATAGAAGAAATATTTGAATGGTCTTCATACGAATATTAAGAATTATGTTGGCTCTGGAAATATGAGGAAATTTTCAACTTGGGGATCAGGATATTTTGGAGAACACAAGGAAGGGAGAGATTTAGGCATAGAGTAAATGACACTAAGGAATTGAGATTTGGAAGAGATTTAGGACAGATTTAGTAATTGATGCTAACTAACGAATTGAACTTACAATGCAGGTAAGCTGCACAAGGATAAAACACAAAAGGTTTCCCAATAAGTGGTGAAAAAGAAACAAGTTAAGAAGAAAAATTGGCATAAGTAAATAATTTAGGAATTGCTTTGGAAAATATTGGGAGAATTGGGAGTATATTTGGAGATATATTTTTTTAATCCCATTTATATCCCGCCCTCCTCCGAAGACTCAGGGCGGCTTACAATTTAAGCACAAACCAACGTGTTTAGCAATATTTGATGCCAGAATCTTGATTGTAAGGCTGAAACTACTGAGTCCAATAATAATACTGTCAAAATAAAGGGAATAATAATAGTGCAAAATAAAGGGAATAATAATGTCAAAATAAAGGGAGGTTTGAAAATGAGAGATGGGAACATGTTCAGATATTAATTTGATGCCACATTTGCGGTTGCAAGCTCCTCAGATTCGTTGATTGTGGATAAACAACAGAGAAACTTCTTTGAATGCTGACTTTGGGTAGGAGGACCTTCATCCTTACAGTTTCTTTTTCATTTTCCAGAATAGAATTCATTATTTACCTTTCCTTTGTGAGGTGTTGATAACCATAGTTCAGATCAAATTGTTATAAATAATTCCCCCACCTCTCTGCTTTTTACAGACTCAGAATACATCCATTGTTCTAAAACTGGGCCATTGGATCTTACCAGGTATTTATCCATGTCCGTTTCCTCACTTGTATTTTATCAGTGGGAGGCCATACCAAATCCAGGGTTCCCCAAACTCATGAGAGTGGCCTCATCTTGTCAGGAGCTCAAACTCTTTCATGCCTCCCCTCCCAACCATGAAGCCACCACCTTGTCTATTCCTTGCAAAAGTACCTCTAGGCCCATCTCAGTCCAAAAAAAAATCTACAAGTCCCACACTGATAAATTAAAAATCTTTGTGGTCTGCAAAGGAATGCTGGTGGGCTAATCAATGATTTGGTGACTAGAGGAGCATCTACAGTGTTGGGGCTTGTGGTCATGGTAAGCCATGGAGGCACTAGGCAACATGACTTTCAGGGCAGTGGTGGTGATTTTATTACTTAAAAAAAAGTCTGTGCTCTGTCCAAGGGTACAGGCCTGGTCTAGAATTTATTTTGGAGCATTCAACTATCTAGAGCAGGCATGTCAAACTCATTTTGTTTGAGGCAACTTTTTATAAAAGAATTGCCATTAATTTGTTTTAATAAAATAATTTTAATCAATTTTTCACTTGATTTCAAATTAAATGAATGAGATTTTTTTTAGTACAATTGCCAAATGCAATAAACTGGTTTTAGATATGTGTTACTGGAAGCAAAAAGCAATCCCTGTTGCGTTACTGATCCCAGAGAAACATTTGCATGTATGCAGGTATCCTTAGGGTGCCATAGTTATGGATGAGAAATATTGGTTGCAAAGTTGGCATTTCTGGATGTAATACAGATATTTTGGACTTATTTTTGTTTCTTTGCATGTTTGATATTTTTTAAAAGGCATATGCTACTGACTACGCTTATGCACATATGTAACATGATCACTGCTTGTCCAAAATTTTACTATACAGATAATACCCCCAGAAATTATTTTAGCCTTTTTAATAAATGTTGTTATTGATGTTAAACTCACCAGGGAAAACATATATTGTTATGTATATACTAGGTTAATTATTTAAAGACTGAAGTGCAACATGACTAGATTCTAAATAATCTATTTTTCAAAACACACAACAGTCCAAAAAGTAAAAGTAAAGTCCAAATTAAGAATATTTCATTCTTAAGAATTGTTTAGATTCAAAATAGTTTTCAAGAGTGTACAAAAGATACTATTTTTTTCTAGAACCAGCTAAATTAGACATATTACATTGAGAAAAATGTTTCTCATTTCTTTCCTGTTACCTTTGATTTCATTGCAGAGATGTTAACATAAGAAATAGATTATTTTGTTATCTAATTTTACCTTCCAAAAGACAGAAGCAGATAAAAAATGTGAGGTTCTTTCCTGTTGGCTTTTCTGAATTAGCTGTTTTAGATTCTAAAAGTTTAGTTCCTAAAGATGTAATCCTGTAAATAATTTTAATGTCCTCCTCTAGTGCAGGCTCTTTTATGACTCAAGGACTTCAACTCCCAGGATTTCTGAGCCAGGATGGCTCAGCTTGGAAACCTCTCCCTTTCCCCTCAGCATGGCTGGCTCAGGATTTCTGGGAGTTGAAGTCCACGAGTAATAAAAAAGAGCCAAGATTGCTAGCCCTGCAATAGGCTTAGGAAAACCAATAAGGGAGCTGGGTTGTTGTTGTTTTTTGCAAAAAAAAAAAAGGTTCCGGAACGCCGTTCTGAGCGTTCTATGAGAAAAAAAAGCCCTGATTGGCGTTATTTTTTGCTTTCTTTTGCCACAGTTGTTCTACTTCTATTTGCAGGACTTTATATTTTGTAATTTTCTCCAATTCTTTTTCTTCTGTTCTGCTGTCTCCAGGTATTGCAATGTTCACTATCTGGATTTCATGGTCTTTCTTATTAATGTTACGTGCAGGCCATTGTGTGGCAGATGCTTGTCCATTTGAATCCTAAAGTCCTAGAGCACTTCAGTGACTTTAATAATTTTCTGTTATTTTGTCTATTTTGTCGTCCCATCAATTCTTTCTTGCAGGCAAATGGTATTTCTTGCAGGAGCCCTGGTGGCGCAGTGGTTAGAATGCAGTATTGAATTCAAACTCTGCTTACAGTCAGGAGTTCGATCCCGACTGGCTCTAGATTGACTCAGCATTCCACGCTTCCAAGATTAATAAAATGAGGGCCTAGATTGTTGGGGACAATATGCTGATTCTGTAAACCACTCACAGAGTACTGTAAGTCTAAGTGCTATTGCTATTGTTATTTCAATCCACTGTTATTGCTACTTTGTCATGCTATTGTTTGCAATCAGTCTATGTCAGGCATGTCAAACTCGCAACATAACGAGACGTTGCATGACGTATCGGGACTTTTTTGTGGTTTCGGCATGATGCATCCGGCTTGCGGGCTGGCAGTTTGACATGCCTGGTCTATTTAATCTTCTTGCAGCAGCTAACTAGATAGTCCACAGTTGCTTCGGTTTTGGGGTTTTTTTGTTTCTTTTTTTTTAAGAGATGGGACTTACTATCTGTTGCTGTCTTCTCTATTCTCTTTGTATGCATTTGTTCTTTTATATATGTATTTTATTTTTTTATTTTTATTTTAATTCCATTTATATCCCGCCCTTCTCCAAAGACTCAGGGCGGCTTACAAGCTTAGCAGTAAAGTTTTTATTAATTTTTTCATACAATATAGTATTCAACAAACATGTCTGTGTTTATCATTCACTAATACAAATTTAATTCCTAATTCTTAATTCTTTTCTCCAGCCATTGATAAAATAAGTCCCAAGTTTGAAAGTATTCTGTTTCTTCTTTTTCTTTCAACCTCAAAGTGAGTCTGTCCATTTCTGCACATTCTAGTATTTTTTTTTTAATTATTTCTTCCTGTGGTGGTATTCTTTCATTTTTCCAATGTTTTGCAAATATGGTTCTTGCTGCTGTTATCACATGTAGAATCAAGTATATACTTTGTTTATCAATCTTTTCTGGCATTATACCTAATAAAAAAGCTCAGGTTTAAAATCTACATGTTTTCCCAACGTCCTTTCTAGCCAAGTATGTATTTTTGTCCAATACCTCTTTGCTTTAACACTTGTCCACTCTACGTGATAAGAAGTACCTGGCTTGTGTTTGCATTTCCAAAATCTATCTGGCATATTTTTAAACATTTTTGCTAATCTTGCTGGTGGCAAGTGCCACCTATAAAATATTTTAGTAGTAATAATAATAGTAATAATAAAGTTGGAAGGGACCTTGGAGGTCATCTAGTCCAAACCCCTGCTCAGGCAGGAAACCCTACACCATTTTAGAAAAAAGTTTATTTTATATTTTATATAAAATATATAAAATTTTATACAAGTTTTTTTTTTGTAGGAAGTTGATATTGTCAATTTTTAGGTTCTTTCCCACAAGGTTTGCCATTTTTCTAAATTTACAGTATATTATATCCAGAATTCTTTGCCCATGTTATCATTATTTCTTTAACTTGTTCATTTTCCATTTTCAAATTCAATAAAAGGTTATAGATTTTCTTAATTAATTTCTCATCAGATGTTCATAATGTCTGATCAAACAAGGTCTGTTCTTTATAAAATCCGTACAGTTTAACATTTGTATCATATCTAGCTTGCATTTGTAAGTATGTCCACCATGATAGGTCAATATTTTAGCATCACCTGGCAAAGTCACTTCAATAAACCAAACTTTCTTTTTTTCAATAACTGTTATCAGGCATGTCATGAACCAGATGCCTCTCTGCCTGGATAATAAAAGTCCTATAAGATCTTACCCACTGATTTTCCAAAACACTTTCAATTTGATGGTTCTAGCAGTTATTCATTCAGTACATTCAAATCCAAACCTCTGGGCCAAGTTTCCAGTGAAGAATTTTGGCAGTAATTATTTAATATTATTACTAAAAATTAATTATGTTCATCACACAGTCAGTCAGATGTAAAGACTGGATCTGGCATTTTTGACTGACAAATTTAGTCATTGCCAAAGACCAAGGATAGGCAGAAGTGAATGTTTGACAGTATTGTTGTTCTTATTGTTTAAACGTGTGTGCTGATTGTACTGACTCATAATAACATTTGTTTGTTTGTTTGTTTTATATGCTAAGACCAGTCATTAGAAAAGATCTTTAATCACCTTTAATCATGTGCACCTAATGCAATGAGAATGCAATGCTATTATTTTCATGTAAAGCCATTATTCCATTCAAGTTTACAAACTGTTCAAAACCCTAAAAAAAATCAGTTTGGGGCAAAATTAGCAATAGCATATAAAATATGCTGTTTTCAAAATATCTTTCAAAGTTATAGCATGAATTCATTGTTCAGGGCCCAAAACTGCAATACCTTATTTGTTTTTCTTCTTTGTTTTCTGCTCTGTGCAGGTCATGGGAAAAGATGGAACTTGAAGACAATCACACCTTGGTTACTGATTTTGTAGTGGTTGGGTTTACAACAGACCCATTTCTACGCACAGTTCTCTTTGTGGTATTCTTGGCCTCCTACATCCTAACGCTGACTGGGAATCTGGGTCTCATAGCCCTGATCTACCTGGACTCCCACTTGCACACACCCATGTATTTCTTTGTGGGAAGTCTTTCCTTCCTGGATGTCTGGTATTCTTCGGTCTATAGTCCTCGGATCTTGTATGATTGTTTGTCCAAGAACAATCGCATTTCCTTAGCAGGTTGTGCAGCCCAGTTCTTTTTCTCTGCTGGATTGGGCTGGAGTGAATGCTTCCTATTGGCCTTCATGGCTTATGACCGCTTTGTGGCCATCTGCAACCCACTCCTTTATGCCACTGCCATGCCCAAGAAGCTCTGTGTCCAACTGGTGGCAGGAGCCTATGCAGCTGGCTTTGCCAATGCTATTGCCCACACTGGTAACACTTTCCGTCTACACTTCTGTGGTAGCAATATCATCAACCACTACTTTTGTGATGTGCCACCACTTCTGAAAATGTCATGTGAGGACAAAAGAGTTTATGAACTCATCTTGACTGCTCTCATTGGTTTCAGTTTGCTGGCAGCCACTGCTGTCATTGTGAAATCCTATGTTGGTATTGTGGCAGCCATTATTCGCATCCGTTCAACTGAAGGGAGACGCAAGGCTTTCTCTACTTGCTCGGCTCACCTCGTCTCTGTCTCCCTCTTCTATGGCTCCATGCTCATCATATACTCCACACCTAGCTCTTATCACACTCCAAATTGGGACAAGGCAACTGCACTGTTCTATACAGTAGTCAACCCTCTGGTCAACCCTTTGATTTACAGCTTACGCAACAAAGATGTGAAGGCAGCCTTCAAGAAAGTCTGGGGGTGATTCACAGCACACAAATAGATGGCAATCTCCTTCTTTAGGGTAGACTGCAGATAATGAAATTAACGTCTAGTCTTCAAGTGGAGAAAGTCAGGAGACCAGAATTAACTTCAAAGATCAGCAATCATCCCCAAGGCTCATAATCCCCATGCATATTTTCTTCATCAGCAATTTCATTCCATATGTATAACTTCTCAATCTTCTCCTAACCTAGCAGCATCCTGACTTTTTATTTCATATTTTTAAATCGTTTTAGCAACTTTTAACTTGTTTTGTGTTGTTGATGATGTAGTTACCATTCTTGCTATAGTCTGGCATTGTGAGCCACCAAACTTGGCTGGAGGTTTATATTCATTCCAAATTCTCATGATAGCATGTCTGAGAAAATGATTTTTAAATTTACATTAATATTGACTTTATCATACTATAAATACCATTCCACCCAAATCGCAAGTCATCTCTTTCTAACTATAAAAGCTTTCTAAAGCTCCCAATTTGGAGTGGAAGTCTTGCTGGGAGATTGTGGTGGTGGCTCCAGCTCCGATTTGAAATGCCGCGGCTTAAAACGCCCCGATCAGCTAGTTTTCGGGGCAGATAGAGCCACAGCTTGGAATCGCTGGACGAACCATGGTGGGAGTGAATGCTCCAGCTTGGAACGCTCCAGCTTGGAATGGCTGGAGGAACCAGAGGAACCGCAGAGTGAGTGGATGCTGCTGGAGGAGCTGCGGCTTGAAACGCCCCAATCAGCTGGTTTTCGGGGCAGATAGAGCCATGGCTTGGAATGGCTGGAGCAACCGGAGGAACTGCGGCATGAGTGAATGCTGCTGGAGGGGCTGCAGCGTGGGTGTGTTGGAATGCTGCGGTTCACCCAGCGCAGGGTCCTGCATGTCGGTCCTTGCATGACGGTCCATGTTGCGGACTGCCGAGCGGCATGGACCATCTTGGTTTGGGGCCTGGTGGAAGATCAGCAGGATATTCCTACCTACTCCCCGCCTGTTTCTATCTGCTACCTACTGCAATCTACTTCCCGCTTGTTTCAAAGCAGCCATTGGAGACCATCGAGAAGGAGACCAGGATGGTGGTGGACTCCTATGTTTGCTAAGACCTGCTGCCTTTAATGGATCTGAGGCAGCTTGGGCTGCTTCCCAGGTTCTTGGCTGGATAGGTGGTGTACTGGCCTGTTGGGTAGCAACAGTCTTCCAATCATGGCCTGGAGTTATGGCTTCCAGGATCCTCCCCCTTGTGGTGAGGTGCCTCGGTCTCATGACAGTCGGCACGGCATGGGCCAGGGCCGGGGCCGGGCTCGCTTATCACCTATATGGAGATGGACTCCTGCATGCTGTTTCCCTTGTCCTCCAAAGACTCAGAAGGACCCGGGGTGAAGAGTCGCTGTGAGAGGGCGGCTCAGGTTTTTTTTCCATCTGCTACCTCTCTGGAAGTGAGAGATCCATGAGGGTATGCTGTTTTCCCCTGGATGGGGTTTCCATCCGCCTCCCAGATCAGTCTTGTGGTCGGGGTGAGAGAACGACTGCTGACTTGTTCTGGGGTACCCAGCGCAAGTGAGAGTGGTGCTGGACTGGTGGTTTTGGACTCATATACTCCTTCTGATTTGAAATCATCTTTATTCAACATCTGACTGCCTTTTGCCGAACTCCCATGGTTACTTATGGCGTGCTTACGTTATTCTGGCACGGACTTGTATGCCCTCAGGGGTGCCCCCCCTTCCTGGGTGCGACCCACCTTCTTTTCTACCTCTCCTCTTGATGACGGGCCCAATTGTTGGGACTCTGAGAGATGGTTAGGCATGGATTGGGGTCTCCAGTTTATTTCTAGGAATAGACCCCTGATCTGTTTTTTAGCTAATTTTTAAGGGGTTAAGGGGGAGGGTTGGATTGCGGTTTGGGTTGGAATTTGGGGGGCTTCCACTAACTGAGGTTCAGTTCAGGCTTGTGACAGGTCGCAGTGGGATCGGGCTTGGGTTGGGCGCCTCCAGGTCTCCAGAATGGGGGGTGGGGTTGCGGATCCCCACGATGATTGGGAATGGCAACAGGTGGTTGCACGGGGGGACGCATCAATATTCGGGAGCGCGCCCCCGCTATCCTCAAGAGGTGGCACGCTCCGACCCCCTGGATTTACCCCGTATTCCCGGGAGCGGGGATGAGCAGGCCCCTGAGCTCAGGCTGGTGTACTTTAATGCCAGATCGGTAGTTAATAAGGCTCCCCTTATTCGAGAGTTGGTTGAGGAGGAGCATGCCGATCTGGCTTCCATTACTGAGACCTGGTTGGGCCCAGAGGGAAGTGTCCCTCTGACTGAACTTTGCCCACCAGGTTTCCGTCTGCTTCACCAGCCTTGGGCTCAGGGAAGGGGTGGGGCTGTTGCGGTGGTTGTAAGGGAGACCTTGTGTCCGCGGGAGGCAACCGTTACTCAGATATTTGGGTGTGAGTCGCTCCTCCTGAGATTTGGCCCTGGGGCTCAGTTGGGCTTGTTGCTGGTGTATCTTTCACCTACCTGTGTAGCAGCAGCCCTGCCCAAGCTCCTCGACACCCTCTCTGGGTTGGCGGTTGAGTTCCCCAGACTTATGGTTCTGGGGGACTTTAACCTGCCATCCCTAGGAGGTTCATCGGGGTTGGCTTGGGAGTTCATGGCCTCCATGATGGCCATGGACCTGACCCAGGTAATTCAGGTCCCAACTCATGGGGGGGTCACACACTCAATCTTATTTTTCTATCTGGACAGTGGCTTGATGATCTGGGAGAGGGATCTCCAGCTATTACACCCCTGTCATGGACCGATCATTACCTCCTGCGGCTGGCCTTCCCTTTTGCCCCCCCATGTCACGGGGTTATGGAACCGACCAGGTGGTTCTGTCCCAGGTGCCTAATGGACCCTGAATTGTTCCAGGAGGCGCTTGGATCTGTGCCTGCCACCTTCGTTCACAGCCTGGTCGATGCCTTAGTGGAAGCCTGGGAAAGGGCGGCCACGGAGGCACTCAACCACGTTGTTCTCATTCGGGCCCTGACCCGGCGCAGATCCTGACGGGCACCATGGTTCTCCGTGGAGCTCAGGGAGATGAAGCGTCGGAGATGAAGCCTAGAGAGCTGTTGGAGGTCCAGCCGGTCTGAGTCTGATTGATTGCAGTTAAGAACCTTCACGAGGTCTTATCTTGCAGCGATGGAGGCAACGAAGTGTAATTACTTCGCTGCCCTCATCGCGTCCGCAGATAATCGCCTGGCTGCCCTTTTTGGGGTGACTCGCTCCCTCCTGAATCAGGAGGTGAGGGAGGAGCCCCTGCAGGGTCCTGCCGAGGAGTTTAGTCAATATCTGGCAGATAAAATCGCTCAGATTTGGGCCGGCTTGGACTCCGACTGGGCAGAGTCTGACGATGGGGAATCGAGCAGTCTTGGGAACATTATTTGGGAAGAATTTGATCCTGTGAATCCAAAAGAAGTGGACAGGATCATGGGGAGGCTGAGTTCCACCACGTGTTTATTGGACCCGTGCCCCTCCTGGCTGGTTTATGCAGCTCGGGAGGGGACATGAGGCTGGCTCCAGGTGGTAATAACTGCTTTTTTGAGAGAGGGTAGCTTCCCTGCTGCCTTGAAGGAGGCGGTGGTGAGGCCCCTCCTCAAGAAGCCTGCCCTGGACTCGGCCATTTTGAACAACTATCGTCCGGTCTCCAACCTTTGCTTTTTAGTGAAGGTTGTTGAGAGTGTGGTGGCACATCAGCTTCCTCTGTTCCTGGAGGAAGTGGATTATATGGACCCCTACCAATCGGGCTTTAGGCCCGGGTACAGCATGGAGACGGCATTGGTCACACTGGTGAATGATCTCTGGCGGGCTTGGGACAGGGGTTGCTCCTCTGTCCTAGTCCTATTAGACCTCTCAGCGGCTTTTGATACCATCGACCATGGTATCCTACTGCGGCGCCTCAGGGGGTTGGGAGTGGGTGGCACTGTTTTACAGTGGTTCTCCTCCTACCTCCTGGGTCGTTCGCAGTCGGTGTTGGCAGGGGGGCAGAGGTTGTCCTCGAGGCCTCTCATTTGTGGAGTCCCTCAGGGGTCGGTCCTCTCGCCCCTTCTGTTCAACATCTATATGAAGCCGCTGGGTGAGATCATTCGTGGTTTGGGGGTGGGGTATCATCAGTACGCTGATGATACCCAGCTTTTTATTTCCACCCCAGATCAACCCGGTGATGCCCTCGACATGATGTCCCATTGCCTGGAGGCGGTGAGGGTCTGGATGGGGAGGAACAGGCTTCGTCTAAATCCCGACAAGACCAAGTGGCTGTGCATACCGGCATCTCGGGTTGTCCACTCTATTCCATCTTTATCTATAGAGGGTGAGGTGTCAGGTTGGGTGTCCTCCTTGACTCACAGCTCAGTTTAGAAGATCATATAGGAGCTGTGACCAGCAGGGCTTTTGCCCAGGTTCGCCTGGTGCGCCAGTTGCGGCCCTATTTGGACCGAGATGCCCTACGCACACTCATGCGCTTGTGACCTCTCAGATAGACTACTGCAATGCTCTCTACATGGGGCTGCCCTTGAATACCACTCGGAGGCTCCAGCTGGTGCAGAATGCGACTGCGCGACTTGTGATGGGGGTCTCCCGATACTCCCATGTAACACCTCTGCTCTGTGAGCTGCATTGGCTTCCAGTTGTCTTCCGGGTGAGATTCAAGGTGCTGGTGATGACCTATAAAGCCCTAAATGGCATGGGTCCAGATTATTTACGGGAGTACCTTTTGCCAGCGTTAACTTCCCATTGTCCTGTGCGCTCCCACAGAGAGGGCCTCCTCAGGGTACCGTCGGTCAGGGAATGTCGACTGGCAGCCCCCAGGGGGAGAGCATTCTCTGTGGGCGCGCCTGCCCTCTGGAATCAGCTCCCTGTTGAGCTCCGTATGGCTCCCGACCTTCGCTCTTTCTGCCGTGACCTGAAGACTTGGCTATGGCCTGGACTGAGGGGACTGGGATTTTAGATTTTAAATTTTAAATTTTACATTTTAGAACGTGTTTTATTGTTTAGGGCTACTTGGTTTAATGTATTTTAATTTTTGTATATTATGTGTTGTATATAGTGTTTTAATTGCCCTGTACACCGCCCCGAGTCCTTCGGGAGAGGGGCGGTATATAAATCCAAATAATAATAATAATAATAATAATAATAATAATAATAATAATAATAATAATAATAATAATAGTAATAATAATAATAATAATAATAATAATAATAATAATAATAATAATAATGTGTCTTTAACTTTTAGAACAAGGTAAAAAGTTCAAAAAAATATTTTTTCTGCATTAAAGGGAGCTTGTTTAAAAACCCATAAACCTAAAACTATTTTTAAAAGATTTAAGCAAAGCTTAATGTTTCTTGCACTTATGCTTCTATTTTTTTTTTAAAAAAATGCACAAAAACTACTGCAGAGGAGTTTATCTCCAAAATATAATGAAGCTGAAGAGTTGTAGGTGCTGGACTAGATGGCCTCCAAGGTCCCTTCTGACCCTTTGATTCTCTGATTCTGTTAATCATCCACTTTAGCCAAACTCCATGCAACACACCTACAATGGAAATTCCACGAATTTAGGGAAGGCTGATCTACCTTTAATGTGTACATTAATGTCTACATCTCATAGAAAAATACTCCCTCTGCAACACAACACCCCTATATGCCACTTTCAGAGACTTTAAAATTGGAGACCTCGTCAATTGTGTGACATCTTTTTTTTTAATACGTATACTTCATGAAGGGATCTTACTCAGAGTCAGAGTAATCCCCAGGACCACCTCTCCAAGGGCATCAGAACTAAGAAACGTGTCAATCAACTCCATGGGAGACCTTCTCCTCAACATGAATACCCCTCCCCCAAAAAAACACTTGTGGAAGACACATTTCTGTTCTACTCAGACCACACAGCGTTACTTTCAAGAATACCTATTCGCCTTAAAAGACCATTGAAAGCACCAGCAAAATATTGCAGGGAACTTTATCTAGTACTCAGTTATCAAAAAAATCAAAATCATGGCATTTGCCAAAAGGCCCAAGAGCTACTCCTGGAGTTTAGATGGGCAGAAGACTGAGCAGGTCTCCTCTTTCAGGTATCTGGAAGTTGTCCTTCACTCTGCTAGCCCAGGGGGTCAAGACCATAATAAAGAAAGATTTGACTGATTCATTCATTTTAGTTAGTTTTGATCTGAATCCATGTAGGTTTAGAACCAGAGCTTCACATTTGGTTAATCATTCACTCTAAAATTGACTGACAGGTTTCTTTGTACACTAATTTTCCCCCCTCTTTTCTCTTCAGTTTGTTATTCTTTCTTTGTTTTCTTTCATTTTTCTCTCTCTCTTTGTATCTTTGTATTTTTCTGTAAATAATTATAAAAATTTTAAAGAGATGATCATTATGAAGTTTTTTTTTTTTACAGAAAAGACCCTGAGACAAGTGATAATGAAGCTTAACTTCTAAGGGACCTCAACATCGAAGAGGTTTGTGTCTCTGGAAATCTCAGGTAGCCTCAGGGAATGGTGCTTTTTCTTCTTCCTGTATCTTTAGACAAAACTCCCTTCAGAGGAATTAAGAAAAAAACTTTTGGCATGATACTGATGTTCCATCTTCAGATCATCAGAGGAAAGACTCAGTCTTAAATACTGCCACAGGGAACTATGGCTTCTTAATATGAAAGAATACTATGCTTAATTCGAAGAAATACTGTATTTAGGAAAACAGAAGGCTCTCCTACTGGCTGATCTGTCAACTTGTTTAATCAGACTAAGTGGGAAGATACACTTCACTTCATTCAGGTATGTTTGATATCTTTAGATGCCATTTAGGGAGATTCTATTATTCCTCCAGGTAAGACATGGTGAATTGTTTTATCTGGTCCTTTCTGTCGCATCTCAGTGCAAAGACTGTTATACCATGTTCAAACCCATTCATTCTTGCCCTTCTGTGAATAGATGTTCCACGTTGTTCAGAAGTGATTCCCTTTTCCAATTTCTCCTTCCATCCAGAAGCAGCTCCATTCATCGTGTGCATGATAGTCAGTTCTTCCAGCCCTGCCTCTGAAAAGAGCCTTAGAATGGGAGTTGAAAGACAAAGTCCAGGTAATGCTCTGAGAAAGGACTGGGAAATTTCACAGCACATGATTGAGATGTTTATTTACCTAAAGAGCTGACTTCTATGAACTGGAAAGAGAGCTGTTCACACCTCTGAGAAAGGGAGATAGTAATCTGGATTTTAGCAGAAGTTGGAACTGCCTGATCCAATGAGTTTCAGGAGGGACCTTGGTGAAAAAGAGGAATGAGGACAGATCATTTTTGCTGCTCCTCTGACTGGAAATGGGGTCACTCATTGAGACCAGGGAGAGGAGTGGACATGCTCTTTAGGCCACACGAAAGGTCTTTCAGTGAGGCACACAGCTAACACAATAGCACTGGGCACCCTCCTTTCTTTGTTGCTTTTATTTAAGAGATGTGCTTTCAAGGGCAACCTGAATGGCAGACAGAGTGGAGCAGCCACCTTCTGGCATTCAATCTGGAATTCTCATCAAAACAGAAAATCTTCCTGTTTTTGTTTTTGTTTTTTTTCCTTTTTGTCACATTTTGGAGGAATCCTGTTTGGATTTTTTTTAGCAGGGAGTGTGTCTGGTTATACTAGTGAAATTTGGAAAGGGAAGCTGCATGCCAATTATACATTTTGGGGATAATCAAAGAGAACAACTTATTCAAAGAACAGTGGATGGACTAGGGCTGAAATGATAGCGGTGTTCCAATATTTGATGAGCTACCACAACGATGAGAGGTCAACCTGTTCTCCAAAGCACATGAAGGCAGGACAAGAAGCAATGGATGGAAACTAATCAAGCAGAGAAGCAACCTAGAACTAAGGAGGAATTCCCTGACAGTTAGAACAATTAATTGGTGGAATGACTTGAATTCAGATCTTATGGGTACTCCAACACTGGAGCTTTTTAAAAAGAAGTTTGTCTGAAATGGCATAGGGTTTTCTGCTTGAGCAGGGGGTTGGACTAGAAGACCTTCAAGGTCCCTTCCAACCCTGTTGTTCTGTTATTCTGTTGTTCTGTTGTTCATGTCAGTGAAACCTAGTTGTAGCTATAGGGCTCTGGAAAACGCAGGGATTGTATGACTGAGGAAAGCTTCAGATAAGATAGATGAAATAAGATTTGCAGTTTACCTGCCTTGTGTGAGATGTTGATATAATTATTGTTTAGATCAAATTGGATCAAATTAATAGATATCATTCCCCTTCCCTCCCCCCCCAGCCAGTTTTTACAGACTGAGAATGCTTCCACTGCTGTGAAAGTGGGCTACTGGACCTGACCACGTCCCTTTTTTCAGTTGTATTTTATCAGTGGGAGGCCATGCCAAATTCAGGGTTCCCCAAACACATAAGAGTGGCCTCATCTTGTCAGGAGCCCAAAGTCTTTCATGCTTCCCTCCCAATCTTGAAGCCACCCACTTGGCTATTCTCGGCTTTGTTGTTACTTTTGCCATTGTGCAAGTAATCATGAGATTTTCTTCTCCATCTCAGTCCTATAAAACCTACTAGGATGATTTTGTTTGTCTTAATTTGGGATACTACGTATTACTTTGTTACAAACTCACATTCTTTCATTTTTCTTCCTTTGTTGTCCCTACAAAATTAAGCTTTTAAAAGGGATGCTTTACTGCACTGATTTAAAAGCAGTTTTATAACACAGAAGGCAGAAGGCAGTGATATGTCTCTTAAGCGCAGAACATGTATTCCCTTCAGGTCCAAATTTCTCCTCTCATTTTTATGCCCTTGATTGATTCTCTCCTTTGTCCACCTTGGTCCTTTCCCTGCTCAGGATTACTCACTCGTCTGTTTCAGCCCCTGGTGCTCTTCACATAGACATGGTTAGAACTGCTTCATTAAGAGAAGTCTTTCCTTAGCAGAGTTGGGCATGCAGGCACTGAGGCAGGGATCCTATCACAGTCCTTAATGCAGTCCCTTCTCTGTGGGTAATCTACATTTAGATTCAAGTCCTACCCAAGAGCTAACCAAGTAGCATTTAACAATATAAGTAGTTCTTAGCAAGGTGGCTTTTGAAAAATTAGGGTATTCAGGGTTCCCCCACCCCCAATTCAATATTTCCAGATATTGAGGGAATTCTTTAGGGCTCCAATTGTAATTCGTATAACAACACATTTCTTTTTCCATAGGGGTTCAATTTCAATCTTTCCAGTTGTTTCTCCTCCATCCTAGCATTCTCTGGTAAAGCCACATCAATGAGCCATACTTTCCTCTTTTCAATAACTTTTTATATTAGGCACGTCATGAACCAGATGCATGTCTGTTCAGATCTAAAAAGTTCCAATAAGATGTTTTCCCAAGCCTTTTCAACTTGATGGTTCAAGTAGTTTTTACGCTGTGTGTTCAAATCCAAACCTCTGGCCACGTTTCTAATGAACATTTTTGGCAGTTGTTACTATTTAACAATATTATCATTTATAATTAATTAGGGTTCCTGGCACTGCCATCCAGATGTTCAGACTGGATTAGCCATTTTTCTCCACATATCAAATCCTTCCCAAGGACCTAGAGGAGGCAGATGTTGATGTTTTACAGTGTTAAAGGTATTGTCACTGAATGTAAGCTCCTCGAGTAAAGCTGCCTTTTGCTTTTAACAAGTGGTGATTTTCTCAAAGCCAGTGACATTCAAATGAGGGTCCAATTGTTTAGGGATTGCAACCAAGTTGCCTTTGTTTTGTTTTGCAACAATTGTTCTATTTCTATTTGCAGTTCTTTGTCTTTTGTTATCTTCTCTAGTTCTTTCTCTTCTAATCTGCAACCTCCAGGTACTGCCATATCTGCTAGCCAAATGCTTTGTCTTTCTTATTGAAACTGTTACATTTGGGGTGTTATGTGGCATGTGCCTGCCTGTCTGTTTGAATTGTAAAGTCCCAGAGCACTTTAGCTTCTTCATTTTCCATTACCGTACTTTCGCTATTTTATGGTACCACCAGTTTTTGCTTGCAGGCAAATAGCATTTCCTGCAGATCTTCCAATGCACTATTGTTGCTACTTTATAATCAGTCATTGTTTGTAATCATATTTCTAGGCACTTGACTATCCAGTCAAATGATGGGGAGTCAAATACCTGCTTGTAATCAATCAATGCTACACTCAAGTTGGTCTTCCTTCTCTTGCAATTTTCCAGAAATTGTTGTTATGATTATTGTTATTTAAAATCATATGCCTGCTGACTCCCAACAATATTTGGTTGTTTATTTGTTTCTTTTATATTCTAAAATATAAATATACAGCTTGTCATAAAAAAGCATTTGAAAAACACATGGGGTCAAGTGCACTTACAGATGAAACTCGAAAAATTAGAATATCGTGCAAAAGTTCATTTATTTCAGTAATGCAACTTAAAAGGGGAAACTAATATATGAGATAGACTCATTACATGCAAAGCAAGATAGTTCAAGCTGTGATTTGTCGTAATTGTGATGATTATGGTGTACAGCTCATGAAAACCCCAAATCCACAATCTCAGTAAATTAGAATATTACATGCAATCAATAAAACAAGGAGTGTACATAGAACAATATCGGACCTCTGAAAAGTATAAGCATGCATATGTACTCAGTACTTGGTTTGGGCCCCTTTTGCAGCAATTACTGCCTCAATGCGGTGTGGCATGGAAGCTATCAGACTGTGGCACTGCTGAGGTGTTATGGAAGACCAGGATGCTTCAATAGCGGCCTTCAGCTCTTCTGCATTGTTCGGTCTCATGTCTCTCATCTTTCTCTTGGCAATGCCCCATAGATTCTTTATGGGGTTCAGGTCAGGCAGGTTTGCTGACCAATCAAGCACAGTAATCTCACGGTCATTGAACCAGGTTTTGGTGCTTTTGGCAGTGTGGGCGGGTGCCAAGTCCTGCTGGAAAATGAAGTCAGCATCCCCATAAAGCTCGTCTGCAGAAGGAAGCATGAAGTGCTCCAAAATCTCCTGGTACACGGCTGCATTGACCCTGGACTTAATGAAGCACAGTGAACCAACACCAGCAGATGACATGGCTCCCCAAATCAACACAGACTGTGGAAACTTCACACTGGACTTCAAGCATCTTGCAGTGTGTGCCTCTCCATTCTTCCTCCAGACTCTGGGTCCTTGGTTTCCAAATGAGATGCAAAAGTTGCTCTCATCAGAAAAGAGGACTTTGGACCACTGAGCAACAGAGCAGGTCTGTTTTTCTTTAGCCCAGGTAAGACGCTTCTGATGTTGTTTGTTGTTCAGGAGCGGCTTGACAGGAGGAATACGACATTTGAAGCCCATGTCCAGGATCCGTCTGTGTGTGGTGGCTCTTGATGCACTGACTCCAGCCTCGGTCCACTCCTCGTGAAAGTCCCCAACACTTTTGAATGGCCTTTTCCTGACAATCCTCTCCAGGCTGTCAGGTCAGCAGTTTTCCCCATGATTGTGATTCCTACTGAACCAGACTGAGAGACCATTTAAAGGCTCAGGAACCCTTTGCAGGTGTTATGGCTTAATTAGCTGATTAGAGTGGGATACTTAGAGCCTAGAATATTGCACCTTTTCACAATATTCTAATTTTCTGAGATTGTGGATTTGGGCTTTTCATGAGCTGTAAGCCATAATCATCACAATTATGACAAATCACGATTTGAACTATCTTGCTTTGCATTTAATGAGTCTATCTCATATATTAGTTTCCCCTTTTAAGTTGCATTACAGAAATAAATGAACTTTTGCATGTTATTCTAATTTTTTCGAGTTTCACCTGTAATGCAAAGAGGATACAAAATTATTTTCATGTAAACCATACACTACGTAAATGTTTACACAATGTCAGAAACCAGACGCCAAATCAGTTTGGGGTCAAAATTACCAACAGCATAGCAAACATCATAAATTGTTTACAAAACATTTTTCAAAATCATAGCATGAATTCATTATTCAGGGCACAAAAATGCAACACCCTTACTTGTTTTTCCTCTCTAAATAGGATATGCTTGGAAAAAGATGGAAGTTGAAGATAATCACACATTGCTTACTGATTTTGTGGTAGTTGGGTTTACAACAGATCCATTTCTACGCACAATTCTCTTTGTGGTGTTTTTGGCATTGTACATCCTAACACTGACTGGGAATCTGGGCCTCATGGCCCTGATCTGCCTGGACTCCTGCTTGCATACACCCATGTACTTCTTTGTGGGAAGCCTTTCCTTCCTGGATGTCTGGTATTCCTCAGTATACATTCCTCGGATCTTATATGATTGTTTGTCCAAGAACAACCACATTTCCTTAGCGGGTTGTGCAACCCAGTTCTTCTTCTCTGCTACAGCTGGTGGGAGTGAATGCTTCCTATTGGCCTTCATGGCCTATGACCGTTTTGTGGCCATCTGCCACCCACTCCTTTATGCCACAGCCATGTCCAAGAAACTCTGTGTCCAGCTGGTGGTAGGAGCCTACATGGTGGGGTTTGCCAATGCAATTGTACATACCAGTAACACCTTCCGCTTACGCTTCTGTGGTAGTAATATCATCAACCACTACTTCTGTGATGTGCCACCACTTATGAAGATGGCATGTGATGACAAAGGAGTATATGAACTGATCCTCACGACTGTCATTGGCTTCACTTTGCTGGCAGCCACTGCTGTCATTGTGAAGTCCTACATTAGTATTGTGGCAGCCATTATTCGCATCCGTTCAACTGAAGGGAGACGCAAAGCTTTCTCCACTTGCTCGGCTCACCTCCTCTCTGTCTCCCTCTACTATGGCTCCATGCTCATTACATACTCGGCACCCAACTCTCACCACACCGCAGATTGGGACAAGATAAATGCGCTGTTCTATACAGTAATCAACCCTCTGGTCAACCCTTTGATTTACAGCTTACGCAACAAAGATGTGAAGGCAGCCTTCAAGAAAGTCTGGAGGAGATTCACAGCATACAAATGAATGGCAAACTCTACCTTTAGGGTTGACTGCAGAGGAGAAAAAATAAACTCTCAGCTGCAATGCCCTCCAGCCAACCAGCCATTTTCTTTCTGTCCTCCTTCCCTCACTTCCTTCCTCCACAAAGTGGAGAAAGTCAGAGAGAGAGAAGACTTAAGGTCAAAGATTAGGAATCATCCCCTATGCTCAAATTCCCCATGCATACTTTTCTTAATCAGCAATTTTATCCCATATGTGTAACTTCCAAATCTTGTAACCTAATAGCATCAGCACACTTTTAAATTGTTTTAACAGTTTTTAATTTGCTTTGTGTTGCTGTTGATGTTGTTGCTATTATTGCTACTATTCTGGCAATGGAAGCCACTAAATATGTTCAGTGGTCGGAGGTTTTTATCTATTTCAAATTCTCCTAAAAGCACATCTAACAAAATGATTTTCAAAATATGCATTAATATTGGCTTTATCATACCATAAATATCTATGCCACCCAAATCTCAACTTATCTTCTTCTAACTACAAAAGCTTACTAATTCTCAGTAACATTCATGCCTTCATCTAAACCAGACATGTCAAACACAAGGCCTGGGGGCCAGATCCGGCCCGCGAAGTGGTTTCATGCGGCCCGCGAAGCCATCCTGGAAACAGCGAGGGAACGGCCCCCAACTGCCTTGGCTCTGGCCCAGAGACCCTCCTTCTGCCACAGACCCTCAGATCTGTCCCACTCCTGGCCCAGGCCCCCATAGGCACCCTTGATGCGAACTATGTAGAGCTGGCCACGCCCACCCAGTAGGCCATATGCACTCTAGCCATGCCCACCCAGTAGGCCACACCCACCCAGGCCATACCCACCTGGCCCGCTAAGGGCAACCGCAATGCTGATGCGGCCCTCAATGAAATTGAGTTTGACACCCCTGATCTAAACTAAACAACAATGTGCAAAATATTATCTCAAATCAGGTAAACCCAATCCTCCTATTTCCTTTGCATCGTGTAACACCTTAAAGATATACCTAAATCCATGTGTCCTTCACTCTGCACCAACGGCACATTAAAGATCTAGAGAACTTTCATATAGGCATCCTCTGCTCCATCCTTGGCACTTGTTCTCAATAATGTGTCTCCAACCTGCGGGTCTTGGATCGTGCATAATTCAGCAGGGTTGAGTTCTTGATAATCAGAGTCCAATTTAGGGGTGGGGTTGAGGGAAAATATCTTAAGAACAGATGGCCACTGCATGGTTGCTGTATGTTGTACTAAAGACTGGGAAGGGATCTCAAGATCATCCATGCAAGCACTATAAAGACACTATAAAGCAGACATGTCAAACACAAGGGCCGGGGGCCAGATCCGGCCCGCGAAGTGGTTTCATGTGGCCCACGAAGCCATCCTGGAAACAGTTAGGGAACGGCCCCCACTGCCTTGGCACTGGCCCAGAGACCCTCCTTCTGCCAGAGACCCTCAGATCTGTCCCACTCCTGCCCAGGCCCCCATAGGTACCCTTGATGCAAAGGATGTAGAGCTGGCCATTCCCACCCAGTAGGCCATACACACTCTAGCCATGCCCACCCAGTAGGCTACGCCCACCCTGGCCATACCCACCCGGCCCCCTGAGGGCAACCACAATGCTGATGCGGCCCTCAATGAAATTGAGTTTGACACCCCTGCTATAAAGGGTACCCTATGCCTCATGACATCCAGCCAAAGGAACTAGACGCTCTAGCTGCTGACAGAACCTGCTGCCAAGCCCTATGCTATGAAGGCTCCCTGGCTTTGAAGACAAAAGACAACTGATTGAAAACTCTCAGCAACATTGTTAGAATAATACACACAATTACTACAACAATTGACTTCCAGTGCCCCCATTGTGCCATAGACTTTGAGCTTCCATACTGGGACTGCAGAGCCATCTCCATAGATGAATTCCATAATAATATCTTCTTGGAACCCAAAGGACTACCCATACGAATGTTTGGTGTATTCTTGTGCAAAAAAACACAAACTTGACACCCCTTCCCCAGCTTATAAAACAAAACCTTTATGGTTACATCAAGATGGTGATTTTTTCCCCTTCAGGTTACAGGTGAATATTACAGTACTTAACTTCCTCTGACTGCCCCTTTTCTTCTACACAAAGGTGGCTTCTAACTTTAAATCACCACCCCAAAACATATGGATATTGGTCTATGAGTAGCTTCCAAGGGGACACACAGTGATTTAGTGCTGATGGGGGTTCAGGAATTCATCACCATTTAAATCACTCTAACAGAAAAAAGAGTTTGTTTCACAGCTGAAATCACATGCAATTGATGTCCAGATATGCCTGGAGATCTCATCGTCCCACCCCCACCTACCTTTGTGGCTGACATGTGACAGACCTCAGCCCTTGTCTAGAAGCTTAGGGTTCTAGCGGCTTGACTGGAAGGCCTTCCAACAGTTTTATTGTTTGATTTGATTCTCTGATTCTGTAAATTATCCACTTTAGCCAAACTCTATGCAACATGCCAACAATGCAAATTCAACAAATGGCTGGAATAAGCAAACATACTTGCAGAAGAGGAGGTTGGCTTTAGAGAAGGCTGATCTACCATTAGTGAGTTTCTAGTAGTCTATCATCTCATTGAAAAATTCTCCTTCTGCAACACAACCTCCTTATATGTCATTTCCATAGTCTTTAGAAGGTAAAAGGTAAAGGTTTTTCCTGTACAGTCGCATCCAACTCTAAGGGGTGGTGTTCATCTGCCTTTCTTGGCCTAGGAAGCTAGCATTGTTCAAAGACATTTCTTGGTCATTTGGCCACATGACTATACCCTGAGGCCCATAGAACTGTGTTACCTTCCCAATGAAGTGGTGCCTATTTATCTACTCACATTTACATGCTTTCAAACTGCTAGGTGGGCAGGACTTGGGGCAAGTAACAGGAGCTTACCCCATTGCTGAGCACGTGCGGGGGGAAAGTTCGAGACCTCCTCAATTGATCAACATCTACTTTGTTTAATATGTATGCATCAAAAAGGAACATCACTCAAAATAAAAGTAATGCCCCGGACAACCTCTCCAAGTTCATCAGCACTAAGAAAGGTGTGAAGCAAGTATATTATTGTCCCACTCCTTTTTACTTTCTACATTAACTCCATGGTGGGCCTCTTCCTCAATATGAATTTCCATCCTCAAAACATTTACTGGAAGATACATCTCTGTTCTATTCAGATGATGCAGTATTATTTTCAGGAAACCTACAGGCCTTAAAAGAGCGTTGGAAGCACTAGCACAATATTGCAGGGAACACTAGTTAGTACTCCATTACCAGAAAACGAAAATCATGCCATTTGCCAAAAGGCCGAAAAGCCATTCCTGGAGTTTAAATGACCAAAAGACTGAGCAAGATTCTTGTTTCCATTATCTGGGAGTTGTCCTTCACGCTGGACTCCATAATAAAGATTTAATTGCTTCTGTCAGGATCCACCCCCATCCACATCTTAGGAAAGAAAAACTCTTGGAGACAGAATTGTCCAAAAGGAACTTTTACTAAAACATGATGCCTAGTGGAAAATCTAGACAGGATCTGAAACTGTGTTACAGATTGGTACTTTTAAATTGTCCCCAAGTGAAAACCCCTCCCTTCAGTCCATTTGGTCAGTCCCGGATCAATAAAAGTTCAGGTGTCAAAATCTTCCATGGGAGAAGAATTCTTCCATGCCTTTACGACAATTACTTCCTCCCTTTCAGATTCTAATCGGAGATACAAACTAGATCTCTCCCCCCCTTCTTTGTTCTTCTCAGTTCAAAGGTTTTTCCCCTGCTCTAATGACACCTGCAGGCAGACTGAATAAACAATCTTGCATTAATTGGATGGCCAACTAACATCTTCTCCTGTCCTCCTTGGAGAAATGGCAGAATCCAGTGAGGGTGTAAGATTTTATAACATGCATATAGAGAATTATGAATGGGGTATAAATGGATTCTGACAATCTGCTCCCCTTAGAAAAAAGATAGGTCCATCTGTAGAGGAAATAAAACATAAATGTTAGCTTGGTTTGTTCGGATATTTTGTATGAAACCTCTTAAGCAACTTTGGTGCTTTAACGTGGTGTTTATTGACCCACTCATTTTCTGAGGAGGGGAGGTGTTTCCAAGCTACTAGATACTGAATTGCTCCATGGTGTTTCCTGGAATATAGGATTTCCTTCACTTCAAAGTGTTGTTCTCCTTCCACCATGATGGGAGGTGATGGGGGGGTTTGTTCGTAGGGGTGACTGTTGTTCTCTTTTTAGTAAACTGCAGTGAAAACTTGGATGTATTTGTCTAAGATTTTTGGGTAGTCCTAATTCAACTGTTACTGGGTTTATGATTCTTTTAATTGGAAAAGGTCCAATATATTTTGGTCCGAGTTTTTTACAGGGTTGTAGTGATTTAAGGTATTTTGTGGATAAATATACCATCTCTCCCACCCTGAATGATATGGGATCTACTCTTTTTTTGTCCGCCTGTGTCTTGTGTGCTTGTCTAGCTTCATCTAAAGCTTTCCTAATGATTGGCCAGTTGTTTTGTAATTGAGCAATCCACTCTTTCAGTTCGGGAGTTACCGATTCGGCTGGAGTTAGGTCTGGCATGGGGTTGAAACTTTGACTGGTAGCTACTTGAAAAGGAGTGTAACCTGTGCTGGAGTGGACTGCATTATTATATGCCGCTTCTACAAAAGGCAGTAGGTCCGTCCAGTTTGTTTGCTGGAAATTAATAAAGCATCTTAAATATTGCTCAAGCACTGAGTTAGCCTTTTCACATGGACCGTTCGATTGAGGGTGATGACTAGATGTCAGTCCTTGGGTAGTTCCTAAAAGGGATAAAAATTCTTTCCAAAATGCCAATGTAAATTGCACCCCTCTAACAGATATGATGCGTTGTGGTGCCCCATGCAATCTGTAAATATACTGTACGAAAAGTTTTGCTAAAAATTTTGCAGTAGGGATGTTTTGGCAAGGTATGAAATGCACTGGTTTAGAGAACAGATCTGTGACAGTCCAGACTACCATGTTCCCGTTGCTTTTTGGTAGTTCCACTATAAAATCCATGGCTATTTCTTTCCATGGGGCTGAGGGGTTTGCCACCGGTTGTAACAGTCCTGGTGATTTCCCTTGCAGCCTCTTGGCCATTGTACAAATTTGACAGCTACCCACATAGCTTTCTATGTCCTTTTTCATAGATGGCCACCAAAATTGCCTTTTAGTTAAGTGTAAGGTTTTTAAAAACCCAAAATGCCCTGCTGATTTTGTATCATGGCACAGTTACATGAAATTGATCCTCTGGGTGGCAGGTATGTATAACTTCTCACCCACCCAGGGTACTCCATCTTTAATTGAGCACGCATGTCTATTTTTCTGGAACCATTCATCATTTTCCAAAGACTTTTGGAATTCTATTCCAGTTTGGCTATCCTCCTTCGGCTTCATTTTTATTTGAGCCCTGGTGGTGACTGGTGCTGCCAGTTGTTGTTCAGGCACAAGTGGTTTAGAGTCAGTGGTCCGTGTGCTGTTATATTGGGGCATGTGAAATAATGCATCCACCAGGAAATTCTTCCCCCCCCCCCCCGGTAAGTGTTTGAGAGTGAAATTGAATTGGTGAAAATGTTGGGACCAGCGGGCTTGCTTAGGAATGAGGTTCCTGGGTGTTTTTAGTGCTTCCAAATTTTTGTGGTCTGTCCAGACCTGGAAGGGGATTTTATTTCCTTCCAAGAACTGGCACCATGTAAGTAACGACCATCTCACTGAATATGCCTCTTTTTCCCACGTGGGCCAACATTGTTCTGTCTCCGTGAGTTTCCTGGATGTATATGCACATGGTTGCAACGCCCCCTCATCATTTTCCTGTAATAATACGGCTCCCACCGCTACATCGCTAGCATCTGCCTGTATTACAAAAGTTTTATCAGGATCTGGGTGTCTCAGGACAGGTTCAGCAGAAAAAAGTCTCTTTAGCCTCTCAAATGCTGCTTGACTTTCCATTGTCCACTTCAGAGGCTGGCTAGGTTTCACTGAGGACCCCCCTTCATTTTCAACAAGTTTGTGAGGGGTAGGGCTATTTGGGCAAATGAAGGGATGAAGTGGCGATAGATATTTGCAAATCCCAGGAAACTTTGCAATTGCTTCCATGTGCGGGGGGGGTGTGTGTGCCCATTCTAATACTGCCCTGACTTTCCCAGGGTCCATTTCAATGCCCTTTGGGGATATGTGATACCCCAGATAGTCTATTCTTTCCTGGTGGAATCCACATTTTGATAGTTTAGCATTTAGGTGGGCAGCCCACAAGTTTTTCAGGAATGCTCTGACTAGGTTGATATGTTCCTCTTTGGTCTCAGTGAAGATAAGGATATCATCTAAGTAAACCAGGACCCCCTTATATAGGTGCTCTCTTAACATGTCCTTAATTAATTGCATAAATACTGCGGGGCCTCTTGCAGTCCAAATGGCAGTACTTTGAACTGGTAGCAACCCATTGGGCAATTGAATGCAGTCTTCCATTCGTCTCCTTCCTTAATCCTAATGCGGTAATATGCTTCCCTCAGGTCTAGTTTAGTAAAAATCCTTCCTTTCGATAGGTGGGATAGCATATCCTTCATTAGGGGTAGGGGGTACAGATTACATTCACTAATTGTGTTCAAATTTCTATAATCCACACACAAGTGAAAAGAACCATCCTTCTTCCCCCTGAACAGGACTGGGGCAGCCACTTTGGGTTTGGCAGGCTCAATAAATCCTCTTTCTAAGCTTTTATTTATGAATCTTTCCATCTCTGCCATTTCCTTTGGGCTCATGGCATACATCCAGGGCTTTAGGAGTTTTGCTCCAGGTTTGAATTCTTTAGCACAGTCTGTGGGGCGGTGGGGGGGAAGCTCATCTGCCCGTTCCTCACTGAAAATTTCAGCAAGGTCCCTGTATTCCTCCGGTATTTCTGGCAACTGCTTCTCTTCCCCCACCGATGCTGACTTCTCTCTTTGGGCTGAGGAGGTGCTTTCAGGGTTTAAGCTCCTAGGCTCCCCCTCTGGGAAGTTTAGTTCTGCTGTCCTCCAATTTATCCTGGAGTTCCATTTCTTCAGCCATTCCAGTCCTAAAATCATTGGGCATTCCATGCCTGGGGCCACTACAAACGTTATGTCTTCCTCATGAGACCCCAGGGATAGGTGAATTGGTAAAGTGGCTAGGGTAACTGCCCCCCCTGCTATTGACCCATCTAATTGGCTAAAGGAGATTGGTTGTTTTAGTCTCCTCACTGGGATGCTCAATCTCCTCACCAGTGTCGGGCTGATGAGGCAGCGGATGCAACCGGAGTCTATTAGGGCTTTTACTTTGACTGTTTCAGGCATAGAGGAAGCTAATATAGTTGTTCTGTACCAGCCTGCTATCGGCCCTGCAGAAAAGGCAGGGACAACCCCTTTTACAAGAAGGCAAGAGGCTGGAACTAAGCCTACCAAATTTTTGGATACAAAAGCAAACAAGACACGAACCATGAAACAGGAGCTATTCAAGCGATTGCCTTCAGCAAACCAACCCTCCCAAGCATTCCCCTTTTATACAGTTCAGGGCGTGGCTTCTCTCTGCTTCCTTCTGAGGTGCCCCATTGCCTCCCTCTGTTTACTCCTGATTGACTGCCTCCTGCGTCGGGCGTCCTTGAACAGGGCCAGCTGTGGGTCATCTTCATCCACGCTGTCAGGCTCACACAGCTGGGTCTCCATCGTGACCAGGTGGGAGGGGCCTGGCTGAGGGCTCTCATCAGCAAGCTCTCCAACCCCCTCAGCAAGCTCTTCAACACCCCCCTCCTCCTCTGAGTCATCCAACCCAACTGCCGAACCCACAGGCTGACCCTGAATCACAACAATAGTCACTGTCTTAAGGATCGGTGGAACGGATCCACTTACCAAAGGTTCTCCCTCTGAGCTGTCTTCCGAGGTGTCCACCGCCCCTGCGGTGTAGACCAGAATCCAATCCAAGTTCTTGTCAGGGGTTGTGGACTCTACAGCCTCTGTCCCCTTCATGGAAGATTCTTTTGGGTTGCCTTGAGGCTTCCCTAGTTTCTTGGAGGGTGATGCCTCTGATTTACGCTGGGGGGCTTTTGATTCAGATTCTAATCGGAGATACAAACTAGATCTCTCCCCCCCTTTCTTTGTTCTTCTCAGTTCAAAGGTTTTTCCCCTGCTCTAATGACACCGGCAGGCAGACTGAATAAACAATCTTGCATTAATTGGATAGAGATGGCCAACTAACATCTTCTCCTGTCCTCCTTGGAGAAATGGCAGAATCCAGTGAGGGTGTAAGATTTTATAACATGCATATAGAGAATTATGAATGGGATATAATGAATTCTGACAGCTTCATTCACTTTACTTAGTTTTCATTTGAATCCATATCACGTTAGAACCAGGGTTTCAGATTTGGTTATCATTCACTCTAAAATTGACTGGCAGTTTCTTAGTATAATAATCTTTTTTTTCTCTTCAGTTTGTTATTGTTTCTTTTATTGTTTTCTTTTATTTATTTCTTTTTGTTTCTCACTCTCTCTTTGAATGTTCACATTTTTCTGTAAAACCTGTTCAAATAAATAATCACAATAATTTTAAAGAGATGAATATTAAGAAGTCTACACTCCACCATTGTTTTTTTACAGAAATGGCTCTGAGACAAGTGATGATTGGGGATGGACGTCTAAGGGCCCTCAACCTGGAAGATGATTGCTTACCTGGAGATCACAGTAAGCCTCAGGGAACGGTGATTTTTCTCCTTCCTGAATCCTGTAAATATTGATGTTCCACCTTCAGATCATCAGAGGAAAGACTCAGTCTAAGTACTTCCACAGGGAACTGATGCTACTTAACTTGAAGGCATCTTAAGCTCCCACATAGGTTGATTTATTAGCCTGTCCAAATCAGACTAAGTGGGAAAATACACTTCGCTTCCTTCACTCAGGTAAGTTTGGCATCTTTAGATGGCATTTAGTGAGCTTCTCCCCCGATTTTCTATTATTGATCAATTGTTTTCTGCCCTTTCTGTCACATTTGAGTGCAAAGACTGTTTCAGCCACGTTCAAATTGGTTCATTCTTGCCCTTCCATGAGTAGATGTTCCACGTTGCTCAGAAGTAATTCCCTTTTCCAGTTTCTGCTTCCACTCAGAAGCAGCTCCAGGCATCTTCTGCATGGCGGTCACTTTTTCCAATCCTTTCTTAAAGAAAGGCTGGAGTCAGTCCTGCCTCTGACAATGCCTTAGAATGGGAGTTGAAAGACGAAGTTCAGGCAGATCTCTGAGAAAGGGCAGGGAAAGCTGTTCACAGTACATCTTTTAAATGTTTAATTTCCTAAACTGCTGACTTCCATGAAGTGGAAAGAGTGCTGTTCACAGCTTTGAAGAAAGGGGACAGTAATCTGAATCTAAGCAGAGAGGGCAACACCCTGAAGTGATGAATCTCAGGAAGAACCTTGGACGAAAAGCACGCAGTTTCACCAGGGAAATGACGTCAATTTTTTTCTGCTGTGCCACCAGCTAAAGATGGGGTGACTCAGTGACACCAGGAAGAAGAGTGGACACTCTTTTTAGTCCACAAGAAAGGTCTTCCAATGAGGCCCACAGTTTACATAACAACACCGGGGACCTTGTCTGTCGCTTGTATCAATGTGATGCATTTTCAAAGACAGCTTGAACGGCAATCAGAGTGGAGCAGTCAGCTTCAACCAAACAATTTGGGACTCCCATTAAAACAGAGAAAGTCTTTCTGCTTCTTTCTTTTCCCCACATTCGGGGGAATCTTGCTCAGATATTTTTGGATGGGATGTGCCTGCTTATTCTAGTGAAATTTGGAAAGGGAAGCTGGAGTGTAGTTATACATTTGGGTACAATCACATGCAACAACTTAGTAAGTTGGTATATAGATTTCTAGGATTTTATAACAAAGAGCAGGGCATGTCACTGAAAACCCCTGAGAAAAGCTTCAGAGAAGATAGAATTCTATATTCTCCATGCGAATATTAAGAATTATTTTGGCTCCATAAATAAGAGGAAATTTTCAAGAAAGGAGGGCATGCTCATGTCAGATAATTTGGGGATCAGGATATTTTAGAGAACGGAAAGGAGAGATTTAGGCATGGAGTAAATGACACTAAGGAATTGAGATTTGGAAGAAATTTAGGAGATGCTAACCAAGAAATTGATGCTAACCAAGGAATTGAACTTACAATGCAGATAAGCTGCAAAATGTTAAACTACTGAAAGGTATTGCAATCAGTGATGAAAAAGAAACAACTTAGGAAGAAAAAAATGACAAAAGTAAACAATTTAGTAATCGCTTTGGAAAATATTGGGAGCATTGGGAGTATATTTGGAGATCTTTGATGCCAGAATATTGATAGTAAGTTTGAATAACAACAATAACAGCAACAACAACAACAACAACAGCAACAACAACAACAACAACAACAACAACAATAATAATAATAATAATAATAATAATAATAATAATAATAATAATAATAATGGAAGGAGAAGTATGAGCCAAACACAAGGTTGAAAATGAGAGATAGGAACATGTTCAGATATTAATTTGATGCTAGACCTATGGTTGCAAGCTCCTCAGATACATTGATTGTGAATAAATAACAACGAATCTTCTTTGAATGCTGATTTTGGATAAGAGGACCTTCATTCTTACTTTTTTATTTCATTTTCCAGAATAGAATCCCTTCTTTACCTATCGTATGAGGTGTTGATATAACCATAGTTCAGATCAAATTCATAGACATAATTCCCCCCACCTCTGCTTTTTACAGACTCAGAATACATCCATTCTTCTAAAACTGGACCATTGGATCTTACCAGGTATTTATCCATGTCCGTTTCCTCACTTGTACTTTATCAGTGGGAGGCCATACCAAATCCAGGGTTCCCCAAACTCATGAGAGTGGCCTCATCTTGTCAGGAGCTCAAACGCTTTCATGCCTCCCCTCCCAACCATGAAGCCACCACCTTGCCTATTCTCTGTTGCTGCAAGAGTACCTCTAGGTCCATCTCAGTCTCCCCCCAAAAAAATCTAGTAGGATGATTTTGTTTGTCTTAATTTACAATACTATATATTGCTTTATTATAAACCCTCTGTCCAGTACCTCTTTGCTTTAACCCTTGTCCACTCTACGTGATAAGAAGTACCTGGCTTGTGTTTGCATTTCCAACATCTATCTGGCTTATTTTTAAACATTTTTGCTAATCTTGCTGGTGGCAAGTGCCGCCTATAAAACATTTTAGTAGTAATAATAATAATAGTAATAATAAAGTTGGAAGGGACCTTGGAGGTCGAATCCCCTGCTCAGGCAGGAAACCCTATACCATTTCATACAAAAGGTTTATTTTATATTTTATATAAAATATATAAAATTGTGTATAAGTTTTCCTTGTAGGAAGTTGATATTGTCAATTCATAGTTTCTTTCTCACAGGTTTTGCCATTTTTCTAAATCTGTATTATATCCAGAAATCTTTGCCCATGTTATCATTGTTTCCTTACTTTGTTCATTTTCCATTTTCGAATTGAATAAAAGGTTATAGATTTTCCTAATTAATTTCTCATTAGAAGTTAATAATGTCAGATCAAACAAGGTCTGCTCTTTATAAAATCCGCACAGTGTAACATCTTTATCATATCTAACTTGCATTTGTGAGCATGCCCACCATGATAGATTAATACCCTGATATTCCATCTCTTGTTTAGATTTTAGATTCCCTTCAGAATTTAGAATATTTCTATATGCCCATATTTTCTTGAAATGGACTATGTTTGGATGTAGAAATGCTTCCATTGTTAAAGCCATCCTGGAATTTTCAAGTATATTTTACATTTTATTTTTTCCCATGTTAGTGATAATGTGTTTCTTATATAGTGGTTTTGAAAATACTTATGAATTTTATTTTTCCCATACCATAAGAAAGCATGCCAATCAAGTTGTAAATCATGGCCCTCCAAATATAACAACCTTTTATTTCTAAGAATTATCCATTCTTTTACCCATGTTAGTACAGATGTTTGATAGTATAAAACTCTACGCATTTGTTCTTAGTGCTTGGTCTTCTGCAGCGAGAATTTGCCTCTTTCTTCAATTTTCCTGCTCTTATCCATTGCCAGATCTTTATTAATTATTATAATGGTTGGTCTCATAGTTGTTGTTGTTCTTGATGATGATGATGGGTGGGCAATCTACAGTTCAGTTCAAGTCATAAACAAACAAGTAGCCTTTAACAAATATAAGCAATTTCTAGCAAGGTAGCTTTTGAATCATTAGAATATTCAGGTTCCATCCCCAACTCAATATTTCCAGATATTGAGGAAATCCTTTCTGTCAGCGGCCCACAATCTTTTAGGCATCAGGGACTGGTTCCATGGAAAGAGGCTTTTCCGTGGACCGGAGGGCGCATGGCTTCATGGGCTGCCTACACCCCACAGATGGGTCTTCGCTTGTTT
This sequence comes from Vipera ursinii, assembly GCF_947247035.1. Classification (NCBI taxonomy): domain Eukaryota; kingdom Metazoa; phylum Chordata; class Lepidosauria; order Squamata; family Viperidae; genus Vipera; species Vipera ursinii. Next base: position 114,737,230 of record NC_139512.1, on the reverse strand, counting down.
CCAAGGCCCAGTTTCAGGCGTGCTGTGGATTGGTGCCATTCCATGGATCGGGGGTTGATCTGTTTTAGGTATTGATCCAAGGGTTCCAATCACAATTGGTATAACAACAATTTCTTTTTCCAGAAGTGTTCAATTTTGATCTGTTTTTTTTTCAGTTGTTTCTCCTCAATCATAGCATCACCTGGTAAAGTCACTTCAATGAACCAAAGTTTCTTCTTTTCAATAACTGCTATATCAGGCATGTCTTGAACCAGACGCCTCTCTGCCTGGATAATAAAAGTCCTATAAGATCTTACCCACTGATTTTCCAAAACGCTTTCAATTTTATGGTTCTAGCAGTTATTCATGCAGTACATTGAAATCCAAACCTGTGAGCCAAGTTTCCAGTGAAGAATTTTGGCAGTAATTATTTAATATTATTACTAAAAATTAATTATGTTCATCACACAGTCAGTCAGATGTTCAGACTGGTGCTGGTGCTCATCTCCGTTTCAAAGCCGAAGAGCCAGCGCTTGTCCGAGGATGTCTCCGTGGTCATCTGGCCGGCATCACTAGACGCCAAAGGCGCACGGAACACTGTTACCTTCCCACCGTAGTGGTCCCTATTTTTCTACTTGCATTTTTACGTACTTTCGAACTACTAGGTTGGCAGATTTAGTCCTTGCCAAAAACCAGGGATAGGCAGATGTGAATGTTTGACAGTATTGTTGCAGTTATTGTTTAAACTTGTGTGCTGATTGTCCTAACTCACAATAACATTTATTTGTTTGTTTTATATGACCAGATATTTTAAAAGGTTTGCAAAACATAAAATCATGTGCACCTAATGCAATGAGAATGTAATGCTAATATTTTCATGTAAAGCCAGTATTCCATCAAACTGCTCAAAAACCTGAAGAAAAATGTGCTGTTTTCAAAATATCTTTCAAAGTTACAACATTAATTCATAGTTCAGGGCCCCAAACTGCAACATCTTGTTTGTTTTTCCTCTTGGTTTTCCTCTCTGTACAGGTCATGGGAAAAGATGGAACTTGAAGACAATCACACATTGGTTACTTATTTTGTGGTTGTTGGGTTTACAAGAGACCCATTTCTACGGACAATTCTCTTTGTGGTATTCTTGGTCTCCTACATCCTAACACTGACTGGGAATCTGGGTCTCATAGCCCTGATCTACCTGGACTCCCACTTGCACACACCCATGTATTTCTTTGTGGGAAGTCTTTCCTTCCTGGATGTCTGGAATTCCTCAGTCTACACTCCTCGGATCTTATATGATTGTTTGTCCAAGAACAACCACATTTCCTTAGTTGGTTGTGCAGCCCAGTTCTTCTTTGCTGCTGGATTGGGCTTGAGTGAATGCTTCCTATTGGCATTCATGGCTTATGATCGCTTTGTGGCCATCTGCAACCCACTCCTTTATGCCATTGCCATGCACAAGAAGCTCTGTGTCCATCTAGTGGTGGGGTCTTATATAGTGGGGTTTGCCAATTCTGTTGCACACACTGGTAACACTATCCGTCTACGTTTCTGTGGTAGTAATATCATAAACCACTACTTTTGTGATGTGCCACCACTTTTGAAAATGGCCTGTGATGACACAAGAGTTTATGAACTCATCCTGACTGCTCTCATTGGTTTCACTTTGCTGGTAGTCATTGCTGTCATCATGAAATCCTATGTTGGTATTGTGGCAGCCATTATTCGCATCCGTTCTGCTGCAGGGAGACGCAAGGCTTTCTCTACTTGCTCGGCTCACCTGGTCTCTGTCTCCCTCTTCTATGGCTCCATGCTCATCATATACTCCACACCTAATGCTTACCACACTCCAAATTGGGACAAGGCAACTGCGCTGTTCTATACGGTAGTCAACCCTCTGGTCAACCCTTTGATTTACAGCTTACGCAACAAAGATGTGAAGGCAGCCTTCAAGAAAGTCTGGGGGAGATTCACAGCATACAAATAAATGGCAATCTCCTTCTTTAGGGCAGATTGCAGATGAGGAAATTAACCTCTCTGCTCCAGTGTCTGCCAGTCAACCAGCCACTTTCTTTCTTTGCTCCTTCCCCCATTTGCTTCCTTGTTAAAAGAAAGTGGAGAAAGTCAGAAGTTCAGAATTAATTTCAAAGATCAGCTCAAACTCCCCATTCATACTTTTCTCAATTTTGTTCCATATGTATACTTTCCCAGTCTTCTTCTAAGCTAGCAGCACCCTGACTGTTTATTTCAGACTTTTTAAATGGTGTTGTCAGTTTTTAATTCGCTTTGTGTTATTGTTGATGTTGTTACTTTTACTGCTGCTAATCTAGTAGCGTCAGCCACTAAATATGTTTAGGCTCTCTCTGGTTGGAGGTTTATATCTATTTCAAATTCTCATAATAGCACATCTAATAAAATGATTTTTAAAATGTGCATTAATATTCGCTTTATTGTATCATAAATTGTACCACCCAAATCTCAAGTCATATCCTTCTAACATTCTATTTCTCAGCAACGTGCATTCCTTCATCCAAATTAAACAACTACCTGCATAATGCAATCTCAAATCAGGTAAACCAATTATCTTTATTTTGCATCTTACAACACTTTATATTTCATTCTCAAAGATTCACCTGTTGTTGTTTGTGTAGCATAGACATCATTCCTGGACTGTGTAGCAATGACACATATCTGGAGAGATTTCACATGCCCATCCTCTGCCCATTCTCGGTACTTGTGGATAAGACTCTGTTTCCAACCTGAGGGTCTTATATCATGAACGTCCACCAGTGTTGACTCCCTGATTATCGGAGGTCCAATGTGGGGGGTGGAGAATGGATGACCACTATATGCCTTGCCAGTTGCTGTATGTTGTATTAAAGACTGGGGAGAGACTTCGAGATCATCCATGCAAGCACTACAAAGACACTATAAAGGGAACTCTATGCCTCTGTGACATCCGGCCAAGGGAACTAGAAGCGGTGGCTGCTGACAGAACCGGCTGCCCAGCCCTGTGCTATGAAGGCTCCACTGGCTTTGAAGAGAGATGAAAACAAAGATTGATGGAAAACCTGAATGACACCATTAGAATAATATCCACAACTGCTACAACAGTGGACTTTCAGTGCCCCCATTGTGCCATAGATTTTGCGCTTCCAGATTGGGACTGCAGAGGCATCTCCACAGATACATAGATGAATTCCACAATAATATCTTCTTGGCATCCAAAGCACTATCCATACGAATGTTTGGTGTATAACAATAAAACAGCAGTTTTTCTTGTTTGGGACTATTGTCCCCAAACCCCCTAACTTTATACCCCCTCCCAGGCTTATAAAACAAAAACTTTTTTTTCCCCAGGCTGTGGGTGAATAGCAAATGCTTAATTTCCTTAGTCTGCCCATTTTCTTTCACACAATGGTGTCTTCTAACTCTAAATCACCACCCCAAAACATATGAATATTGTTCTATAAGAGGCTTGTAAGGCGACACACCGTGATTTAGTGCTTATGGTTCAGGAACTCATCATCATTTAAATCACTATAACAGAAAATAAAGTTTGATTCACAGTTGAAATTACATGCCCAGATATACCTGACATCTTATCATCCCCGTTTTTACCCACCTTACTGGCTGTCATTCAATCCTATATAAAGCATTCCCATTTCAGCCCCTCCCCTCATCCATTTGGTCAGGCGTCGGGCCCTTCCATGGGAAAGGGAACTCTCCTTGGTTTTATGGTTATTGCTTCCTTTTTAGTTGTAAATGAAGATGCAATCCAGATCTGTCTCTCCCCCTCCCTCCCCCAGTTCAAATGTTCCCTGTTGTTTGAAGATCGCCTAAAGTCTATCCTCTCCCCCCCCCCTCGGAGAGATGGCAGAATCCCCAGAATAAGCACATTGTTCTACCTATACATTTATGAAATGTGATATAAATGGATTCTGACAGGATGCCCATTATGAAATCTACATTCCACAGATTTTGTTTCCAGAAAAGGCCATGAGACAAGCGGTGATTGTAGCTGAATGTCTAAGGACCGTCAACATGGAAGATGATTGCTTACCTGGAGATTTCAGGTAGCCACAAGGAATGGTGATTTTTTTTTATTTTTATTTTTTCTTTTTGTTTTCTTTCTTTCTTTCTTTTGTAGAATAAACTTCCCTTGGAGGAATTAAGAAAAAAACTTTTGGCATGATCCTGTTGTTCCATCTTCAGATTATTATCATCAAGAGGAAAGACTCGATCTAAGTACTTCCAAAGGGAGTTGAGGCTACTTAATTTGAAGGAATATTGTGCTCACCCTATTTAGGATAAAACAAGGCTCCTATATAGGCTGATCTGTTAGCTTGTCAAAACAGAATTAGCAGGAAAATGTATTCAGTTTATTTCAGGTAAGCTTTGCATCTCCAGGTGTAATTTAGAAAGATTCCTCCCAAGATTCTAATTTCCCCAGCTAGGACTTGACTAATTAACTCCACAGTGTTCAAAGGTGGATCAGTTTTCTGATTTGCCCCAGAAGCAGGTCCATGCATCATGTATGGTGGCCCTTCAATTTCTTCCCCCTTTCTCTAAAATAAGGCTGGAATCAATCAATATTTAATTACCTAAACTGCTGACTTCTGTAAAGTGGAAAGACAACTGTTCACACATCACTGGGAAAAGGATAGTAACATGGACCTAAGCAGAAGATGGTAAGTCCCTGATGCAATGAGTCTCAGGAAAAACCTTGGCTAAAAAATAGTGTTGCACAAGGGGAGCAAGTGCAGATTATTTTCTGCTGGAAATCAGGTCACTTAATGACACCAGGAAGAAGAGTGGACATTCTCTTTAAACCACAGGAAATGTCTTTCAATGAGGCACACAGCTTACATAACACTGAGCACCCTCCTTTGCTGCTTGTATCTACAAGATGCATTTTCAAAGGCAGCTTGAATGCCAATCAGAGTGGAAGAGTCAACTTCACTCTGCCAATTTGGGGCTCTCCTTAAAACAGAAAAAAATCTTTGTGCTTTTTTCTTGTACTTTGCTTGTGCTTAAATGATGCCTTTTTGAGGACAGCTTGAATGGCAGAGTGGAGCAACCAAATTCAGGCATTCAGTATGGGACTCTCATTAAGAATCTTTCTGCTTCTTTCTTTTTCCCAAAGAACTATCTTGTTTGGATTTTCGATCTGGATGTGACTGGTTATTCTGAGGCAGTCTTGACAGGGAAGCTGTGCTTACATTATATAATACGAGCAATAGAACAATTTAATGGAAGTTGGTAAAAATCTATTTTTATGAAATTTTGTAAACAAAGAATAGTGCAAAATAGGGAAACTGATTAACTGTTTCTGAGCTCTGGAAAGCTAGGTGATTGCAAGGCTGAGAAAATTTTAGAGGACATAGAAGAAATATTTGAATGGTTTAATTTTCTGAGGGAGGATTTCAAGGGTCTAGAAGGCTGAAGGGTTTTTCAATAAAGAGTTACATCATATGAGATAATTGGGAGATCGGAATATTTTAGGGATTACAGGAAAGGTAGAGATTTAGGCATGAGATGGCTGAGGCTAATTAGGGAATCTAAATGCATTAAGCAGGGAAGCTGTAAAAGACAGGACACAGTAGATGTCACAGAATAGCATCCCTCTGCTTTCTTGAAATCCATTAATTTGCTATGTGTATTACCGTATATCTGAAGCTCCTGAACTGTCTACCAGTCTAAGATTTCCCTCTCTGCAATTTTGAAATAATTCTGCTTTGGAGGAATTGCTCTCCAGTTGATTGTGTTGAATGCAAATCAATTCATATGTGAACTAGCATCTTTGGTACCAAGCATTCTTTTATAGGGTGTCCTACATCAGCATGTTTGGAAGTAATTCATACTGGATTCATTGCAGGGGTTATGCCTAAGGAACTGCATAATGTTGCCCTTTCAACTGTTCCATATACCCTATCCTTCATTTAAGGAAATCCTTGAAAATCTGAAAGATCAGTCCTGGTTGTCAGCAAAATTAGAATTAATGTCAATAAGAAAAATGAAAGTGCAAATCTCAGATTTATTGAACAAGTATCCCCAGCATGTAACAGCTCCAGATTGCATAATGGTGTATTTATGCAAGTGATATGAAAGAAACAGGTTGATAGTGACAAGAAACAAAGGACAATCCAGAAGATGGTTTGGATATCTGGATACATTTTAGCCTTCACCACCGCAGCGGAAGCCATTGGTGAAGTCTGCTTTCTCTAGCCAGCTGCCTTCCCAGATGTGTTGACCATTCTGGATGAGCATTATGATAACTGTTTCCAGTATATCGGGAAAGAGAAAACCAAGTTAAGAATGTTTGGGTGAAGTATTTGAAGTTTGATGACAGAATATTAAGGGTGAAACTATGGAATCCACTACTAATGCTGCCAAAGCACATTAAGGTGAGGAGAGTCATGAGCCAAAAAGAAAGGCTGAGAATGGGGACTAATTTGATGTCAGTTGTCAGTTTTGTGAATGCAGGGCCCCCAGATGAACTAATTATGGACATACTGTATGGCAGAGACCCTCTTCTCTTAATGTAGAATATGAGTGGGACAATATTCATCCTATCAATCTGAGATTTCCATTTGTGCAAAACTGGCATGTAATACACTGGCGGGTGGTATGTCATTACTATGAATGCAAAGACCCATGTTCAGATGGTGCTCAAATATGAAGTTCACTGATTTTCATTCCATCGCTTTCTCTTGGTCTGTCACACCTGACAAGATTATTGGAAAAAGAATATTTGATCAGGTATGCCTCGAGATGATTGGTGTGTGTGTGTGTGTGTGTGTGTGTGTGTGTGTATGTGTGAGTGGGTTAGGACGCTGAGCTTGTCTATCAGAAGGTCGGCAGTTTGGCAGGGTTGAATCCCGAGTGCCTGTTACTCGTCCCAGCTTCTGCCAACCTAGCAGTTTGAAAGCACGTAAAAATGCAAGTAGAAAAATAGGGACTACGGTGGGAACGTAACAGGGTTCTGTGTGCCTTTGGCATCTAGTCATGCCGGCCACATGACCATGGAGATGTCCTCAGACAAGCGCTGGCTCTTCGGCTTTGAAACGGAGATGAGCCCCTAGAGTTGGAAACGACTAGCACGCATGTGCAGGGGAACCTTTACCTTTTATATATACATATATATAATGATTGGTGCTGGTTTATTTAGGAAAATGCAGACTTTCTAAAAAGATATGCTTGTCTGTTTAAAGATTTGCACAACAGATACATCAATTTCCTCGAGAATTATGAGATTTTTTTCCTCTGGTGGTCAGTTCCAGAGGTCATAATATTCAGTTGTTTTTGCAAGATTTAAAATATTTGAACTAAATTTGAATCATTCCAGAATAAAATCCCCTCTAAACCTGTTTTGTGAGATGCTGATATCAAATATTATGCATCATTTGATTTTTACAGACTGAAAATTCATGCTTTATTGTAAAATCGAAAGGTGCAAAACTGGGCCTTCAGATTCTCAGGTATTTATGCATGACCTTTTTTTCCACTTGCAGTTCATATTAGCAGCAGAAGGCCCGACTAAATGTACTCTTCCCCCATTACAATACAGTAGCCTCATCCTGTCTGGAGCTGAGACTTCAAATGGCGTTACACATTCTCCCCCAAACATGAAGTCCACACCTCACCAGATCTGCATTTTTTCTTTTTTAAAAAATAATATTTTATTAATTTTCCAATTTTACATTTAAGTATCTACAAAGTGACATGGTGACTGGGTTAATCAATAGTTCGATAACGAAATCTTTAGTAAAAATCTCAGGTTACAACTTCAAATATTTCTTCTCTTTTTCCCTTAACAGTTACTGTCTCGTATTCAAGCTAGTACAGTTCTAATTATATCAACTCAGTAAAAACATCATTATTACATTTATCAATACATTTTTAGCTTATATGTATCTTAATTACATTCAATCTTCATAAACAATCCATATCCTGTTATTATGTTTTACCCAAAATTTAGTTTCTTATCAATATTCCAGTTTAACCTTTAATATTTATAATTTTCAGGCTTTGGGTAACCAAGATTTCCCTTGTCTCAATTCATAATAAATTATAATATCCAAAATACACATTTTATCTATTTGAATGTAATCTTGTTTTATTTCCTAAAAGTTATCTGTTTCCTACCTTATTAAATCATCTACTTAATAACACAATATCCCTTTAATAACTCAAAACCATTATGTATATTACCTGGGTTAATCAGTAAACCAAACATATTCATAATAATTAATTTTATTTTTCCATTTAGGTCTAATTTTTAAATATTAAACAGATACAGTCCTTATTTTTAACTAATTTCCAAGTATTTTAAATCTAATGACCCAAATCCTCCTTATTTCAACATCTCCCTTTATCCCTCCAATTAATAATATGAAATCCCCTCTAATAAGTCAAAACCCCAATTTTCTTCAACCTTATCCTGGCTTTCTTCCTTTGCCAATTAGCCTTCCATATCAGTGCTTTTAGATCATCAAATAGATTTCCCTCTATTATTGTATATGTTATTTGAAATACAGGAGACCATTTAATTGCCATTTTTTGGAAGGACTAGCCCATTTGTATTCATTAAATTGTCTCCCTGTTAATCCAATTCCACATGCTTGCCCTGATATATTTGTCTTCAATTCAATCTGTTCTTTTTCTTTTTCAAATTTCTTCTGATTTATATAGAAAGTCATTTCCATTTTCAGTGTTGTCACTTCCTTTTCTGGATTTTTCATCAGCTGTATTTGTTGGTCAATTGAGTCCTCTGTGTTAATATTTGATTGTCCCACTTCTTCTGTTATCTTCTGCACTGTTGGTTCTTTGGTTGTAGTCAAAGTTTGGGTTTGTGTATCTAAGCTGATGTCTTGATCGTTTATGTTAGGTCTTATTTTATCACAAGCTGAAAGAATGGTTTCATGTATTGCTTTCAACATGGAAAGAATCTTTTCCTGGTCTTCATCCATCTCTTTCACATGTTTATAAATAGTCTTTCTAGTAAAAGTTGTTTGTCAAGCAAGATTTTATAGTCCAAGGTATTTCAACATCTCATATAGTGACCAATATTCCTCAAATAAAAAGATAGGAAAACAATTTCCCAGATATAACTCTGACAGTCAGTAAAGGTTAACATTCACAGTTCAAGTAGGCCAGTTATGCCGCCCAGCTGTTCTCTTAAAGCTAAGTCTCTCACATGTGGTGCCAAGGTCAGAAAAGTCTTATCTAAGGTCTCAGCTTTGAGCCAAGTCTCTTTTAGGAAATAAAATGTTGTAATACCAAATGTCACCACAAGATGTCACTGATGCATTTTTAATTTCTTTTGCCAAGTGATCAAGAGATCTCCATTTTAAGGTACTAAGATAATTTTCTTAATTTTAATTTGGAATGCTAGACATTGGGTCACTTTAATCTCTCATTCTTTTTTTCTATGTGGTCCGATAACAAAAAGAAGTTAATTATCTGAGCAAATATATAGAAGTGGTTAGATATAACTTGTCCTAGGTGATGTCTCCAACTTCACAGACTAATCTTCCCCATTGTCTTCCTCCAAATTCTACTAATCCCCAACTATCCCACAGGTTTGACAACCAATAATATCAATTAAGTACTTCCAAATGCTAAGAGGTATATTTAGAAAAAGCTGCCAAAATCAGTTTGGGGCATCATTTACAACATTGGATATAATTAATTCTAACCAGCATCCTATAAATGTGTATAGAACATTTAAAAAGTAGAACCAAAATCAGTTTGGGGCAACACTGGCAAAATTGTACCAAAGGTCTTGGGAGTTCAACAAAACTTTCAAAAGAGTGAAATGAATTCTCTATTCCTGGGCTGAGAACTATAGAATTCTTACTTTGCTTTCCTTTCTATGCAGGTTATGCTTATAAAAATGACAGAAGTGGAAGGCAATCAGACATTGGTTACTGATTTTGTCCTGGTTGGGTTTACAACAGACCCATTTCTACGCATAATCTTCTTCGTGCTGTTCTTGGTCTTCTACACACTAACATTGATTGGGAACCTGGGACTCATGACCCTGATCTATCTTGATTCCCACTTGCACACACCCATGTACTTCTTTGCGGGCAGCCTTTCCTTCCTGGATATTTGGTACTCCTCGGTCTACACTCCTCGGATCTTGTCTGACTGTGTGTCCAAGAACAATCACATGTCCCTTGCTGGTTGCACAGCCCAGTTCTTCTTCTCTGCTAGCTTGGCCTATAGTGAATGCTTCTTACTGGCCTTCATGGCCTATGACCGCTTTGTGGCCATCTGCAACCCACTCCTTTATGCTATTGCCATGCCCAAGAAACTCTGTGTCCAGCTGGTGGTAGGAGCCTATGTAGCTGGTTTTGCCAATGCCATTGCACATGCTGGTAACACCTTTCGGCTACGTTTTTGTGGAAACAATGTCATCAACCACTACTTTTGTGATGTGGTGCCACTTGTGAAGATGGCCTGTGATGACACACAAGTATATGAACTCATTCTGGCTGTTCTTATTGGTAGTAATATGTTAGCAACCACAGTTGTGATCCTGAGCTCCTATATTGGTATTGGGGCAGCCATAGTCCGCATCCGCTCGACTGCAGGGAGACGCAAAGCCTTCTTCACTTGCTCTGCTCACTTGGTTTCAGTCACCCTCTTCTATGGTTCCATTCTAATTATGTATTGCAGACCCCACTCTCAACACACTCCAAATTCAGACAAGGCAAATGCATTGTTCTATACGGTAGTCAACCCTCTGGTCAACCCTTTAATTTATAGCTTACGCAACAAAGATGTGAAGGCAGCCTTCAAGAAAGTCTGGGGGAGATTCATAGCATCTAAATGAATGTCATTGATACTGTATTTCTTAAATTAACCCCCATCTACACAGTCTTCCTTCCTTCCTTCCCTCTTTCCCTCCCTCCCTTCCCTCCCTCCCTTCCTTCATAAAAGATGGTGAAGCAAGACAGCAGACCAGAGATTACTGCAAGAATTAACCATCATCTTCAATCCTCAAAAATTTTCCACACTTGTCATTTGTGAGCAACTGTTTCTGATATACACATCTTTCCATTTCTTTTCCTATTTTACAACATCCTACACAGAGACAGGATCAGAATGAAACAGACTCAGCATGATCAGAATGAAATCATTGGACAATGAGAAGCTGAAAAAAAGTTTGACTTCGAGGTTAGAATTGGCAAACTGAAGACAGCTCTGCTGCAACAGAATGAAGTGCTGAAGAATAGACTGGCTCTTTGTCATTTCTTTCTGGACAAGGAAAAAACTTCAAATCACCTACAAATGCTCTACTATACAGTAGACAGTTGTTCCTTGCAAGGAGCCAGCATTCTGGAAGGTTTAGACTTCTGGGAGATAATACTAGCCTGTTGCTCAAACCATGCTTGCCACCTTTAAAAGAATGCCCAGGTTCACATATATCCTTCTTAATCACTTTCAGATATTGGTTGTTAATTGCTTTTTAGCTATTAGGGACCTATGGCTGGACAAGTCTGAAAACATCAGGTGAGTTTGCGTCAATACTTGAAAGAAATTTTAAATGTAAATTTAAGGATTTGTTTAAAAAAAACAGTAAAAGAGTGATTAGAAATTTGTTTTTAGAAAGTAATAAATGGACTATGGGGTCAGATGAACTGGAAATAAGATTTTGAAATTAATTAGAACAATCCTTCCTGTGAGTTTCTTAAATCCTTTTAACACATATGAAGATTTTGGATCTTAAGTGTAAGAATTCTTGTGGGAAAGTGTTGCAAATTAAAAACCATGATAAAAGGAGGTTGAATGCTAAGTGCAACTAGAAATGACTAAATATAATTAAAGGAGAAAAGCTTTACTAATATAGGAGGGAGAAAAATATATTAACTTTTTAAAAAACCAAGGATATTTGGTAATAATGCACTCAGAAATTTATTTTAAGATTGTATGCTACAGTAAAATAATTTTTAAAGAGAAGAGGATACAAATGATAATGAGACTGTTTGGAATATAGATATTAAAATGACAAAATAGAAGAATGATATGGAAAAAGAGATTACACTGTATTTACATATGAAACCAGGTGATAGCTTAATCACTAAAAGCAAGACAAATAATAAATCAGGAGAGTGACTTGGACAACTTACAAAAGAAATATGTTATACTCACAAAGAGTTCCTGAGAGAAAATTAAAAGAAATAAGCTTTGGGGACACTTTTTAAAAGGAAATAATATCAAGATTTGTAAAAACAAAAAGAAGGAATATTAATTATAAATCAAACCTTATTAAAATATATGTGATGCTCTTTCTAGTAACTCTTAGTAGGTTTTTCTCAATCGGCACTGATTTACAAGGCTTTAAAGATTTGTTTATAGATAAGACATGGAATGAACAGATTTTTTGTTGCTGAATTTTCAGAAAAAGTGATAAGCTAAGGTTTTAAAAGGAAAGGATATCAAAATTGTCTTATTTGATTAAGGTTAAAATATAGATGTTATTTCTGTGTTAAACTTGTAAAGGAATTTCTGAGTGGTAATAAAGAGAAAATGATAACAAATGAACTTGTTCAAATGTTATTTGAAAATTTTAAGTATAATTGTAATGAAATTATTATTTTAAAAAAGAGAGAAAGTTGACTGCTGGGGAGAATGGACACTTATGGATTAAAGGTGTGCTTAACTGTCTACCAACTCTACCCACTATTTGGAAATTACCTTAGGGCCCACCTCATAGTCACATTCATATACATGTTCCTCCATGTGATTATTTTAAAAAGTATACAATGCTCCAACACTGGAGGTTTTTAAGAAGAGACTGGACAGCCATTTGCCTGAAATGGTATAGGGTTTCCTGCCTGAGCAGGGGGTTGGACTAGATGACCTCCAAGGTCCCTTCCAAATTTATTATTATTATTATTATTATTATTATTATTATTATTATTATTATTATTATTATTATTATTATTATTATTATTAATCACATTGCCACAAAACCAAGTCCTATCCTGCCTGATCTATCTGGCTGGACAGTCCTTACTGCTTTCACATGGGATAATTTAAAGGCAACAATTGATGTCTTCCTTCAGCTTTACTTCCTCCCCTACCAAGGATCGCCCATTATGAAGAGAAAAAAATCAGCAATTATTTTCTTTACTGAAGGGTGGAGTGGGACTGCCTAACTGAAGGCAGGTAGTTGGGATCAAAGATTAGCCACCTTTTAATTTACCAGAGTGACAGGATAGAGCAAATGTGTGCTCTGTGCAAATAACCTGTCATTCAGTCTATTGTCGACTGAACTCTTCCACTCTTTGCATTGGCTGAAGCAGAAAAGAGCTATTTCTCCCTTTTCAATGCACCCTTCCTCCTTCCTTGAGACCTTCAACAGTAAAGCCTCAAGAAGAATCTTGAAAGGGAGAGAAAACCACAAGCAGCACCTCCATCTCCCAGAGACCAAGCGAGAGACACACATATAGTAAGCACGCACATTTCCATGACAGCTTCATCAGGAGAGCACTACTCCTATTTCTTGAACTCCTGATCTCTCCCTCTTTGAAAAGAGTAAAAACTGGGTTTGCAAGGAACCCACTTCGTGTACAATAAAGGTTTCACCAAACACCTGGCAGGCATGACAAGAAGATGCCTCAGTGGAAACCAGGCATCTGTTTTTCCTGCAGTGCCAGACAAAATGGCAGAGGGAAGATGAGAAGGACGACCTGAAGGAGGTAAGTCACCATCCCACAACACATCAATATTGCTCCATAAGAAGCTTCCAAGGAGACATACAGTGATTTATTTTATTTTATTTTAATTCCATTTATATCCCGCCCTTCTCCGAAGACTCAGGGCGGCTTACAAGCTTAGCAGTAGCCTTCATTCTATGTATATGCCTGCTTATTAGGGCTTTCACACACACCCCGAGCGGCATTATTACAAAGTCAGCTTAATTGCCCCCAACAATCTGGGTCCTCATTTTACCTACCTCGGAAGGATGGAAGGCTGAGTCAACCTTGAGCCTGGTGGGACTCGAACCTGCACTAATTGCAGGCAGCTGGTGTTACTTAAGGAGGCATTAGCCCACTGCTCCACCAAGGCCACCAAGATGGTGGTTCAGCAACTCATGATCACTTAAATCACCGTATGTCTCCCAATAGAAAACAGTGTTTGGTTCACAACTGAAATCACATGCAGTCAATGCCCAGACATGCCTGGACATATCATCCCTACTCTTACTAGCTGTCATGTGACAGACTTATTGGCTGTCCTTACTGCTATCATGTGACAGATATCAGCCCATGCCCTGAATCGTGATCCTGACACATCTAGACATGTGGATGAGGAGGAGCATTCTTTGCTCTTGGGTTGGAGGGGACGGGTGCGAGCATTGGTTAAATTATGTCAAACCATGACTTGCTAGTGGGGAAATAAAATCTGATACAGGGACTGCTTCAAAACGTTTGTGTGGGTGAACATTCATATTTTTCGATTCAACTTTGCAAAGCTGTGTGTATGTTTGTGTGTTACCTAGAAAGAATTAGCCAAACTATGTGTCCTTAAACTTTAGAAACATAAGAAGTTGAAAAGGGGGGGGTTGGTTGTATTCAAGGGACTGATTTTAAAAGCTCCATAAAAATAAAATATTTTTAAGTAAGAGGTGTAAGCCTAAGGTCTTTAGGCTTTTCTTTATTTCATAATTTAGAAATTGGAGTTTACTTCCAAAATATGATGAAGCCATAATTATTCACTTTAGTTATTTTTTATTTGAATTTGTATAGACTTAGAATCAGGATTCAGGTCAAGTTAATCATTCAATCTAGCTAGAAGCTCTTTTAGTAATTCCTTTTTCTCTCTCTCTCTCTTCGGTTTATTATTGTTATCTTTGTTATTTTCTTTGCTTTTCCTTTTTATGCTTTTCTCTAAAACCTATTTAAATAAATAATTAAATTATTATAATTATAATAAAAAGGCTGACCATTGTCAAGCATAAACAACTACTGTTTCTTCAGAAAAGGCCCTGAGACAAGTGATATAAGGTGCGATACAAAATAAATAAGCAAATAAAACGACTGAACGTCTAATGTTGAAGATGATTGTTTACTTGAAGATCTCAGGTAGGGAATGGTGGTTTTTCTCTATTCTTTTCTTAGATGAGACTCCCTTTGGGAGAGTTAAGAAAAAACTTTTGGCATGATAATAATGTTCCACCTTCAGATCATCAGAGGAAAGACTCAGTCTAAGTACTTCCACAGGGTACTGATGCTACTTAATTTGAAGGAATATTGTGCTCACCCTATTTAGGAAAACATGAGGCTCCCATATAGGCTGATATGTTAGCCTGTCCAATCAGACTAAGTGGGAAGACTTTGCTTCATTCAGGTAAGTTTGGCGTCTCCAGGGTTAATTTAGGGAGATTCCCACAAAGATTCTGATTTCCCCAGCCAGAACTTAACTAATTAATTCTAAGATGTTTAAAGGCGGATCACTTTTCTGACTTCTGATTCACCCCAGAAGCAGGTCCCTGCATCATGCATGGTGACCCTTCAATTTCTTCACACTTTCTGTAACAGCAGGTAGGTGTCAAACCTGCCTCTGACATGAGCCTTAAAACAGGATTTGAAAGACAAAGTCCAGGTAGACCTTAGAGAAAGGAGAGAAAGCTTTTCATAGCACATCTTTAAAATGGTTAATTACCTAAACAGCTGATTTGTATAAAGTGGAAAGAGAGATGCTCGATCTAAGCAGAAGATGGCAACCCACTGTTGAGATGAGTCTCAGGAAGAATCCTGGCTGGAAAAAACGTGAGGAAAGAAGGCAGAACTTTCCTGAAGCTCCACTGGCTAGAAATGAGGTCAGTCAGGGACACCAGGAAGACAAGAGCATATGCTCTTTCAGATACAGAAAAGGTTTTCAAAGATGCATGCAGGTTACACAGTACTGGCCCTCCTCCTTTGTTTGTTGCTTGTACTTAAATGATGCCTTTTCAAGGACAGCTTGAGTGGCAGTAAGTTCAGACAGCCAATTTGGGATTCCCATTAAAAGTGAGAAAATCTTGTTGCTCTTTTCTTTTTCCCAAACTTGAAAAATAATTTTGTTTGGATTTCTCCTTGGTGTGTGCATGGTTATTCTGGTGAAATCTGGTCAGAAAAGATGTACCTCCAGGAGAACAATTGAACTTACGTTGATGGAAACTTAGTTTTATGAAAGTTTCTAGACAAACAGCAATGAAGAAGAGTGAAACTGAGGTATCATCAGTGCTCTGGAAAGCTAGGTGATTGTACACCTGAGAAAAATATTTTATTCATTCATTTATCAAACTTCTTACTTGCCCATCTTCCTCATAGAGGGGCTTTAGAGAAGATACAAGAAATGTTTAAATGGACTAATTTTCTGAGGGAGGATTTCAAAGGTCTAGAAAATTGGAGTGTTTCAATAAAGAGTTGCATCATATGAGATAATTTGGAGATCAGAATATTTTAGGGATTACAGAGCTGTAGGCATGGGGTATGACTGAATGAACCTTTATTATCAAAGTACAACATGTATACAGTGAGATTGGCCGAGCCTCCCTTCATGCCCCCCCCGCACCCCAACTCACAGTGACCACAAACCCACCATCTTGTTACACCATGTGAGCTAATTGCACAACACACCGGCCTCACAAGTCAATCGTACATAGAGTTATTTCCCATTCAGGAGCCTGACAGTCCATGGATAGAAGCTGTTCTTCAGCCTGTTGGTGTGGCTGGCTATACGTCTATATCTCCTACTGGTGGTAGGAAAGTAATGAGGTACCGACCAGGTTGTGAGTCGTCCCTGAGAATTTTTCTCACTCTTCCAAGGCAGAGAGCCCTGGCGATGTCATCCAGTGGTGTAAGGGGACAGCTCACGATGTTTTGTGCTGTGCTCACCCTCTGTAATATCTTCCTATCCACGGTTGTCAAGCCAGCATACCAAACCACAATACAGAGTGAGAGGACACTTTCTATAGTAGACTGGTAAAAGAAGGTCATTAGTCATTGTTCTACCCTGTTCTTCCGCAAGCCCCTAAGGAAGTGGAGTCTCGGTTGGGCCTTTCTGGCCACCTGGGTTGTATTGACTTTCCAGGTAAGATCTTCACAGAGGTAGACTCCCAGGAATTTAAAGGAGGAGACTCTCTCCACATGCCCCTCCCCGATGTAAAGTGGGGCAGGTTCCTCTCTTTTCCTCCTGAAGTCTAGCATCATCTCCTTTGCCTTGCCAATGTTTGGTTGCAAGTTGTTCTCTAAACACCATAAAGATAGTTTTTGTACCTCCCCCCTATACACTGTTTCATCTCCACCTGTAATAGGACCCACCACAGTGGTATCATCTGTGAACTTAATGATCGCAGTGCATTAAGCAAGAAAGCTGTAAAAGACTGAACACTGTAGGTGTCACAGAATAAAGCAGTGAATTTCAATAGCACAATAGAGAAACAGTGATTACTACAGTACAAGTATTTATCATGAGCCCTAATATCCCTCTGCTTTCTTGAAATCCATTAACTCTTTCTTTCCCTATTTGGTTTCTGCTATATATATATTATATCTGAAGCTCCAGAACTGTCTTCCAGTCTAAGATTTCCCCCTCTGTAATTTTGAAATAATTCTGCTTTGGAGGAATTGCTCTCTAGTCAATTGTGTTGAGTGAAAAACTATTCATATGTGACCTAGCGTCTTTGGTATGGGGAAGGGACCAATGTATGGGGAGGAAGACCAATTCTTTCCAGATTGAAAAGACATTAACAACAGAAAAATTAAAGAAAGTAAGAACACTCAGTTAGCATGATGATCTATACAGGTTAATTTAGCAAGATGCAGATTTTCTAAAAAGATATTCTTATCTATTTAAAAATTTACACTATGGATGCAGCAATTCCTTGACAATTATGAAGAAATGTTTCCTCTGATGGTCAATTGAGAGAGTGCATAGTATTGACTTGTGTTTGCAACATTTAAAATGTTTCAACTAGATTTGAATTATTCCAGAATAAAGTCCTCTCTAAACCTGCTTTGTGAGATACTGATATCGAATACTATACCTCATTTTGTAATTTGCCCATAGCAAATTAGATTATTAAAAAAGATCTGGGCTGCATAGATTTAAAAGTGATTTTTTTAATTTAAACCATTCTCTTCCAAAAACCTTAGTTACCTTTATTTTCTGCATACCTATGATTTTGTTGGTCTTGTTAGGAGCAGGGGTCTAATTTTGGGCAGAAATTCAGCTTTACATTCTCTCTCTTCTGAGCCTTGGTAAAACCATGGAGTCTATTTTATATGTAGTATATATGAAACCTAATTTATCACCCAGCAGAAGAGAAATGCTCCCTGTCAACACTGCTATTTTAGCAGATGGCAATGTAGTCCCAAAGACCTGAATGGGCCTCTTTAATTAATCATATCACAATGTAACAATCTCCAAATCAGCCCTCTGAAATGTCTTGGGTCCACTAAGAAAACTCCTATAGTATACTATTCTCCTTTAAATAATCCAGACACAACTTCAGTATGGGAAATCATTGCCCAACCTTTTTTATATCCCCTTAGGAGAAGGAATCCATGTGGAATATATGCCCCCATTTTCCTGTGTCCAGTTGGAAAAGCCAATGTTTTCTTCAAGTCCAGGTTGACTCTTCGTATTTACATGAGCAAGTCTAAGTAGTTATCTTGCAAAATATGTAAAAGTGGTTACGCGTTATCTATCCTAGGATGTATCTCTTAGATTAGTGTTCTTCAAAATTCCAGCCAAAATCCCCAAAACCTCCTAAACATCAGACAGCCAATAACATCACTCAAATACTCATGTATGCTGAGATCTACTTCAGAAAGAGATGGAAAAGCTCAGAAAGTGCATATGATTCTGACCTGCATCCTGTACATGGTTATAGAACATTAAAAAAGCAGAAGCAAAATCAGTTTGGGGCAACATTGGCAAAATTGTACCAAAGCTGTTGGGGGTTCGACAAATTCTTCAAAAATTTAATGAATTCTCTATTCCTGAACTGACATCTGCCAAATTTTTAGTTTTCTTTCCTCTGTAAACAGGTTGTGCTTATGAAAAAAATGGAAATAAAAAGCAATCAGACATCGGTTACTGATTTTGTCCTGGTTGGGTTTACAACAGACCCATTTCTATGCATAATCTTCTTTGTGCTGTTCTTGGTCTCCTACACCCTAACATTGATTGGGAACTTGGGTCTCATGGCCCTGATCTACTTGGACTCCTGCTTGCACACACCCATGTACTTCTTTGTGGGTAGCCTTTCCTTCCTGGATATCTGTTACTCCTCGGTCTACACTCCTCGGATCTTGTCTGACTGTGTGTCCATGAACAACAACATGTCCCTAGCTGGTTGCATAGCCCAGTTCTTCTTCTGTGCTGGATTGGGCTTGAGTGAATGCTTCTTACTGGCCTCCATGGCCTATGACCGCTTTGTGGCCATCTGCAACCCACTCCTTTATGCTACTGCCATGCCCAAGAAGCTCTGTGTCCAGCTGGTGATAGGTTCCTACGTAGCTGGTTTTGCCAATGCGATTGCACATGCTGGTAACACCTTTCAGCTACGTTTTTGTGGAAACAATGTCATCAACCACTACATTTGTGATGTGGTGCCACTTGTGAAGATGGCCTGTGATGAACTCATTCTGGCTGTTCTTATTGGTAGTAATATGTTAGCAACCACAGTTTTGATCCTGAGCTCCTATATTGGTATTGGGGCAGCCATAGTCTGCATCCGCTCGGCTGCAGGGAGACGCAAAGCCTTCTTCACTTGCTCTGCTCACTTGGTTTCAGTCACCCTCTTCTATGGTTCCATTCTAATTATGTATTGCAGACCCCACTCTCAACACACTCCAAATTCAGACAAGGCAAATGCATTGTTCTATACGGTAGTCAACCCTCTGGTCAACCCTTTAATTTATAGCTTACGCAACAAAGATGTGAAGGCAGCCTTCAAGAAAGTCTGGGGGAGATTTGTAGCACACGAATGAATTGACTCTTTATTTAAATTAGTCTGTAGTTGCAAAAATTAGGCTCTAGTTTCTGTAAGCCTCCCTCCCTCCTTATGGTGGAGAGAGGTAGTAGACCAGAGGGATTACTACAGAATAGGCGTAATCGGAAGGAAATCATCGGACAATAATAAACTGGAGAAAAGGTTTGACTTTCAGGTAAGTAATAGCGAACTGAAGATGGAATGAAGAGATGGTGAATAGATTGGCTATTTGTATTCCTCTCCACACAAGGAAAAGACATCAGGCCCTAAGTACTTTCTACAGTTTCTCCTTAGGAGGAGACTGCAAAACAGTGGCCTCTGGCAAGTTTAGAACTCAAGGAAATGCTCAAACTATTGTTGGCCCTTTTTAGAAGACACTGGATACCTCCTTTTCTAATCACTTTCAGTAATTGTTTTTCAGCTATTAGGGACCTTTGAATCAGGAATTCTGAAAAGATCAAGTGAGTTTCCTTCAATCCTTTTTTTTTATTGAAAAGTTTTAAAATACATTTTATCTTTAACAATCCCCCCTCCCCCTCCCCTACCTATCCCTCCCTACCCCTCCCCCCTCCCCCCCCCCGGACTTCCCAGAGCTAAGTACAAGGTATAAAAACAGAAAACAATCATAAACATCCATATGCTAACAACAATAAACTCTTAAATCTATCGCCCTCTAACTCATATAAGATAACTACAAACAATATTAATATTACATATAAAAAGAAAGAAAAAGGAAAAAAAAAGAAAGGAAGATTCATTCAAATGCTAAGTGAAACTTTTTAGTCCCATATTTCTTCTGAATATATTCAATCCATTTTTTCCACTCCATAATATAGAGTTCTTGCGAGTGATCTTTCAAATAAGCCGAGATCTTTGCCATTTCTGCCAGGTCAGAAACCTTTAAAGTCCATTCCTCTATAGTCGGCAATTCCTCCTTCTTCCAATACTGACCTATTAGAAGTCTTGCTGCTGTAATTAGATTCAACATCAACTTAGTGTCCACAACAATAGCTTCTGTAGTTATACCCAACAAAAAGAATTGCGGACAAAACTTTATCTTTTGCTTAAAGATCTTCTGCATGTTCCACCAAATTTTTATCCAAAAAGCCTTAACCTTTTTACAAGTCCACCATATATGAAAATATGTTGCATCTTCGTCACCACACCTCCAGCATTTGGACTGATAATTTGGGTACATACTTGCCAGCTTTTTAGGATCTAAATGCCATCTATAAAACATTTTATAAAAGTTCTCTCTTAAACTTTGAGCTTGTGTAAATTTTACATTCCTCACCCAAATCTTTTCCCACGTGTCCATTGTAATAACTTCTTGAATATTTTGGGCCCATTTTATCATACAATCTTTAACAAGCTCTGTTTCTGAGTCAATTTCTATCAATGCAAGATATATCTGTTTGATATGTGCCGGACCCTGATTTCTAATTTGCTTTATCAGATTTTCATCAGTCATTGTAAAGCCAGTTTTCTGATCTTCTTTCCACCTGGCCCGTAGCTGGATATATTGAAACCAAGTTTGAATAATCTTCTCATCTCGCAAGAGGCTGTACGGTTTCAGACACCAAACATTTCTTTCCAAACTTAAAATCTCTTTATACGTAGTCACATCATGTTTAAAACCAACATTTATATTTTCTATTGCGTGTTTTGGGATTGCCCACAATGGTATCTTACAGTCTAACTTATGTCTATACTTCTTCCAGACTCTCAACAATGCCTGTCTTAAAATATGCACTTTAAACACATTATCTACCTTCTTATCATACAACAAATATGCATGCCAACCAAACAACAAGTCGTGGCCCTCAAGATTTAATAATCTCTCTTGTGTCAAATTAATCCAATCACTTATTCCTGCTAACGCAGCAGCTTCATAATATAATTTAAGATTGGGCATTTTAAGACCACCTCTTTCACGAGTATCCTGCATAATCTTAAGTTTAACTCGCGGCCTTTTCCCTGCCCAGACAAATTTATTGATACCTCGTTGCCATTCCTCCAGATTAAAGTCTTTCTTAAGAATCGGTATCATTTGAAATAGAAATAAAAATTTAGGCAGGACATTCATTTTCACTGCTGCAATCCGTCCCAACAAAGACAATTGCAATTTTCCCCAACTTTCCATTTCTTTTTGAATTTTTCCCCATAATCTTTCATAGTTATTTTTATACAACTTTGTATTAGAGGGTGACAAAAACACCCCCAAATATTTGACCCTTTTAACAGTCTCAAATCCAGTTAATTCTTCTAAAAGGGCCTTTTGCGATACTGTCATATTTTTGGCTAGAATTTTAGTTTTTTGTGCATTAACTTTAAATCCAGAAACCTTCCCATATTGCATTATTATCTCCATCAGGTCCACAACAGAGTTCTCTGGCTGGGTCACTGTAACAACCAGATCATCTGCGAACGCTCTCAATCTATAATCCTGATCTCTAATTTGTATACCCTTAATTCTTTCCGAATTCCGTATTTTTATCAATAATATCTCCAATGTTAACACAAATAACAAAGGCGATAACGGACACCCTTGCCTTGTGCCCTTCTCAATATTACAAGCTTCAGTCAAACTATTGTTAACTATTATTCGGGCAGTTTGTTTTTGATATAATGCCCTAATTGGTTGCACAAAGTTATCCCCAAAGTTCATTTTATCTAAAACTTTCATCAAAAATTGCCAATTCAATTGATCAAAAGCTTTTTCAGCATCTAAAAAGATTAGCGCCGCAGGGATCTGGTTGTTCCTTTCCAAAAACTCTAACACATCAACTATATGCCTCACATTATTCTTCATTTGCCTGCCACTAATAAACCCAGTTTGATCCCCATGAATCACCTGTTGCAGAACCCTCATCAGTCTATTAGCCAACACCTTAGCAAATATCTTGTAATCTGTATTTAAAAGCGATATCGGTCTATAATTTTTTACTTGAGTAGCATCTTGATCTTCCTTCGGAATCAAAGAGATAAAAGCAGTTCTCCAAGATGGAGGTACCTTTCCCCCTCTCTGAATTATCTGAAACAGTTCCTTTAACGGCTTTATCAACTCCATTTGTAAATTTTTGTAGTAGACCGCAGTCGGACCATCTGTACCTGGCGCTTTATCCAACTTCAATTCCTTAATTGCTGTAAGAATTTCTTCTACTGTTATCAATTGGTTAATCTCCTCTTTTTGTACCTGCGTAAGAACCGGGATGCTAGCATTCTCCAAATATACATCAATATCTTTTTCATTAATCTTCTCCTTAGCATATAATTTAGAATAAAAGTCCAAAAAGGCTTCCTTGATAAAATCCTGTTGAAACACAACCTTTCCCTTATGTTCAATTTTATCTATATTAGAAGCCCTTTGCTTCTTTCTTAGTCTGTAGGCTAGCCATCTACCTGGTTTATTGGCGTTGCAAAAAGTGTTATGCCTAGCAAACCGCAAATTGGTTGCCACTTGATCAGCCATTAATTTATCAAATTGTCCTCTTAATAGCTTAATAACCTCCTTAGTCTTCACATCCAATGGGTTCAAAATCAAGGCCTTTTCTTTTTCCCTAATTTCATTCTCCAATTCTTTCCTTCTGACTTCCAAAGTACGTCTATGTTTATTATTCATATAAATCAACACCCCTCTCATGTAGGCCTTGCTAGCATCCCAAACCATGTCCATAGAAGTATCCTTATTCATATTAATTTCAAAAAAATCCTTCATCCGCTGTTTACATTCTTCCACATTTCTCTGATTTCTAAACAAGTTCTCATTTACGCGCCACGAGCGCCTATCTCTATTGTCCTTATTGATCTCTAACCAAACTGGGCTATGGTCAGAGATAGCTCTTGCACAAATCTTTACCTTCTTAACCCTAGAAAAAAAGTCATTAGTCAGCAAAATAAAGTCAATCCTGGAAAAAGATTGATGTCTATCAGAAAAAAAGTATAATCCTTTTCATGCAGGTGAGTGTCACGCCAAATATCTCGCAGTTCCAAATCATCCTTCATTTCAAAAAAAGATTTAGGCAATCTGGCATGACTCGGAGAGCGCTTAAAAAAAGCCAGCCTTATCCATCTGTACATCCAAAACACCATTCCAATCCCCCATAAAAATAAACGATTTGTAATCCAATTGAGTAAGCTTTGTATGAAGTAAGCTAAAAAAATCAGCTTGCTGTTGATTAGGAGCATATAGTCCAACTAAAAGCGTTTTTTTACCTTCTAGCAGCAAATCTATCATAACATATCTACCATGCTTGTCTGCTTCAATTAGTTCCGCTGATAAAGCGCTTTTAACACTCCATTTTTCTTATTCAACGCAGAAGCAACAAATTGCGTACCCAATCTTGAGTTGGATAAATACTTTTGGTCCATAGTCCTAATATGCGTTTCTTGCAAACATATAACATCAATCTTGAATTGTTTTAAATATTGAAAAACTTTCTTTCTCTTCTGTGGTGAATTTAGTCCATTAACATTCCAAGTTAGAAATTTAGTCGCCATGCGTGGCATCTCGAAGCTGTTGGAGCAGATCTTTAATAGCCCCTCTGTCTTCTTTGGCCCTTGCTCCTCCCACTGCCTCGCTATATGTACGCTTTGAGAATTCCATAAACTTCTGTTGATCTTGCTCTTTTAATTGTTTTGCTCGTTTTAAAGCGGCACGTGTCACCCTCTGCTCTCCAGCAACAGCCGACGAGGTTATAATTTGATCCCCTCCAGCACCATTCTCCTCTTTCTGTCCACCTTCAGCCTCTTGAGATTTCGCTTCTCCAAATCCCTTTGCAGCTTCCAAAAGTGATAGTGGGGTCGCTTTTAAAACATTATTGTAGAAATCACGCGCCTGTGTCACAGTAACCAGACGGTATCTTTTACCTTCATTCATCACCAGCAATCCGACAGGAATCTCCCATCTAAACTTTATTTCACGTTGCTTAAGTTCTTGCACAAGAAATGCAAAATCCTTCCTTCTTCTTAAAATCTTTGGAGGATTTTCTTTTAAAACCAAAACTTCTTGGTCAGCAATCACAACTTTAGTATCATAAGCAGCTTGTATAACTTCATCTCTGGTTTCTCTCTTTGTGAAATAAACCACCACATCTCTAGGTAGCTTTCTCTGTCTGGCAATCCATGAGTTAACACGAAAAACTTTATCCATGCATCCCTTTATTTCAGATGCTGACTGATCCAATACTGCTTCCAGAGCCTCAGAAATCAGCTGCTTTAGATCTTCTTTAGAATTCTCTTTTAAACCTCTTATTCTGATAGCATACTGCATCTGGTAATACTGAACAAGACTCAATTCTCCGTCCATTCTGTCCCTTAGATCTTCATTCTCCAGTACCTTTACTTCTAATATAGCATTCTTTTGACTCAGATCCTCCACTTTTTCATCCAAACTTTGCACACATTCAGCCACGCTTTGCACTGTGGACAAGATGTCTACCCTCATCGCACTAAACTTCTCTTCCATCCTCTCCTCCAATTTCTCCAATTTCTCCTCCAATTTCTCCTCCACCTTTGCCAACTTATCACCCAGTATTTCTGATATTACCTGGGATTGTTTTTCCAAAGCATCTTCTAAATCCTTCGATGTCAATGCAGCAGGAGGAAGCAAAGCTTGCAACGATGTCTGTTGCACCGGGGAAGTTCCCGCACTCCGAAGAGTTTTTGAGGGAGGTTTAGCCGCCATCTTTTCACTTTCACTTGTTGCGCACTTTCACTTTAGGTTTATAAAGTCCATTGAGCTAGAGAGTAAAAATAAAAGTCCTCTTCACCTTAGCCTCCTGCACCGCTCTGCCTGCTCCTTTTTATTCCAGGGTCTTTCCTTCTGGCAGGGGTGGTCGCAAACGCCTGGCTCTGCTCCAAAAATCCCAGAGCAGAGACGCTGAACAGCTGGGAGCAACCCAGGCTGCGGGGGAGTTCAATCCTTCAGCCGCCCCAGCTTCAAGCTCAGGCGGCCCCGGAGAACTCAACCCCTACCTGGGGCCTCACCCCCTCCTCTTCTCCCGAGGAGGGGGCTTCAAATCCACCCGAACAGCTGATCGGCGCTGTTTCGGGTGAAAAAACACAGCTGAGCAGCGGGCAGCCCGAAAACGGCTGTCTCCAGCGCCGCGCCGCCAGAAGTCTCCAGTTTCCTTCAATCCTTAGTGAAAGACGTTTAAATACAAGTTTAAGGACTTTTTATTTTAATAAATAGCAAAAGGGTGATTAGAACTTTGATTTTGGAAAGTTATAAAGCCAAGGGCCAGCTGAATTGGAAATAAGATTTTGGAATTATTAATGGGATTTTTAAAAATCTTATTAAAATATATGAAGAGTCAACATATTAATATTAAATCATGGATCAAGTCACTTTATATCTTTCACTATTTAGCGATTCATTATGAGTTCAAATTATCTTTTTTCTTCAGAATATTTTTATTGGAATACAAATGCATGCACATTTTATTTTTTAATCAAAAAGATCAATAGATGATTAAAAATAGTTGAATATATTGAATGCAGCAGCATTGTGGGCTAAAAGAACTGCAATTTTTTTTGTTATTGCTGTGGATTCTTGGGCAAAAGGATTTTTTATTTATAAAGAACTACTTTAAACCTACTGCTGTTCTCAGTGATTTCATGAGTGAAAATGAGAGTTTTCATTTTGGCAAAAAACAATAAATATTTAGTTATTTAAATATATTATAACTGTTCAATTCCATTGAATTCCAATGGGAATGATGGTCAGGATGCCCAGTGGTTCCATAAATTGGGTTATGGTCCAAATGACCATAAAAAGAAAATAAAATAAAAAATAAAATAAAATAAAATAATAAAATAAAATAAAATAAAATAAAATAAAATAAAATAAAATAAAATAAAATAAAATAAAATAAAATAAAATAAAATAAAATAAAATAAAATAATAAAATAAAATAAAATAAAATAAATAAAATAAAATATAAAATAAAATAAAATAAATAAAATGCAGAACAATGGCAGCAATGTTTCATGTTTAACAATTGCATAATAATACAATTCCTTCAGAATAACTGGATAATGTGATGAAATGAAAACAGTAGCTTGCTTTTCCCAATCACACAACACCACAAAAAGGAAGCAATGTGGCAAATAAGTTCATTCATTTATGTTATAGTGAAAAGTTTGCACTAGAAATATTTTGGCCATGTTTAATGTCTGTTTTACCCATATGAGATTCATCATTTATGAGCAATCAGAAGCCTTGGGCTTCTGCAATAGCAATATATTACCTTACTGGGTGGCTTTGGACCATCTTGTCCAGGTCCAATGTGTCTCAGAGAGTGGTGTCCATAGGGAGGAAGAGGAGGAACATTATGTATGTTGTCTTGAGCTCCAGAATGAAAGGACAGGATAAATAAGTGCATCAACAGCCAGAGTAGACACAGTTCTACTCAGCTTTGACCAAACTTCACTATAAAGACCATGTCTATTGCTGGGCATCGTTGCTTTGAAAGTTTCCCAAACTGCACTTAAAAGGAAATGTTGGGAAAAGCTGGACACATTTGCCTGGAAAATATAAGATACAAAATGAAATCTGATAGCAACTTTAAACATTTGAAGGATATGCTGAAGAAGATGAGGTTGATTCTGAGTAAGCATAGTTGGGGAGTTTTGAGCTAGAATCTCTACGCACAAACATATATCCAGATATCTACGGAGGTTCTCAGTCATCCAGGTAGGGTTGTCCCAAAGGTCTTTTTCAGGAGGTCCAGTCGCCTCCTGACAAAGCACCTTCGGGATATATCCAGATAATCTCCTGACCTACAAAAATGCACATATGTCCCTGGAAAGACAGAGAGATCTATAATCTAGTGGCCTTCACTGGAAGATAAGAGGGAGACACAAGGCTTTCTTGTGCATCTCCGCACAATTGTTCCACTTTTCAGCAGCTTCACTGGGAGGAAAAAAAAAAGATGCCATGAGTTTCCTTTTCCCTTCTGGTGAAAGACAGAAGAAAGTCGCTTGCACTTGAACTGCCGCTTTAATACCAGATACAGCACAAGGTTGTGTTAAGCCATTTCTCCCCAATATGGTTTCTTACTTACTAATCATCCATCCATCCCTTTCCTTCATTTTACAAGGCTCATAAGCTGCTCCAATTGAAATTGTTTGTGAGGGACATATTTAAACATACAAAGTGGAAAGAAACCAGCAAGCAAAAGAGTCACAATGCTTATGGGGAAAAGGAAGCATAAACAACAAGAATCCAAGAATCTATGGCCTCAAACTATGAAAATGAATGAATAGATTTGTTTTGGAATTTGCATTGCATGAATTATTTTTAAACTAGTTTACAGCCATCAAGAACAATATTAGCAACCAGAAGAACTTTTTTCATTTTTGCTTGTACCTATTTGGGGAATATAGAAATGGATGACCGATCCCAACTTAAATGAAATCATTGATTTTTTTCCCCAATGGAAAAATGAGGGGAGACTTCCACATCCATCACCTTGGTTTCAAAGCTCAAGCAAAAGTTAAAGAGCAAAAAATAACCTAAGAAGAAAGAGAAGGTTGGCTTTACTCCTTGCTCTGTCTCTCTGTCAACATATGTAGCATCAATAAAGTAAAATTTTGAAATATTTTGGGGGTGATGTGCCATCTCTGTTATTGGAACAGCAAAGTTGAGTGGGCTTATAATAACTTAAAAACAAAAGACAATGGCATAACAATAACAATTTCAAAGCACCTATCTTGTTAGCAAATACTTGACAGAGAGTGTGGTGAATGTAGGACACCTAATTTAATTGTAGCTAACTTGATTTATTGGCTCTTTTTGTTGAAACAGAAATCAAACTGTTGTAGGTGCTTCTGCTGAGATTCCTTGACTTTTGCCTGAGAAAAGATTTGCTGGGATAGGTTTCCCAGCAATAATGACCTGGACGGTCAATATTCTGGATGGTCCAGAATAATCTTGGGACATCCCAGACATTTTTAAATGGATGAGTTAATCAGTAGGCAGATGAAGTATAAACAGGAAAATTGAGAATACTTTGGGAATTATAACAAATGAAAAGACATTTCTGAGAATGTTGTCTAGAAAATTGCATGGATTTATTTGTGTAATTTCTGAGTGAAATCTGATTCAAAGGGGGAAATCATGGTCAGAGAGAAAGCTATGCAAGACTCTAGGAGGGATTTAACGCTCTCAAGAATTCCTTCAACCTTTTGCACCAGCGAAAAGGCATCCTGCATGTAGAGATAATAAAGTCAACAGCCAAGGAACAGTTCCTATCACAATTGCTTGATAGCTTATTTCTGCAAAATATCCCGTATTGAAATGAAGGAAAAAAACAGAGGCCGTGTGCAATTTATTGTTAATTCAGACTTTTAAATTGTTTTAGCAGTTTTAAATTACATCTTAAATGCTTCTTCCTATTCTTGTATCACAGTTACCACTATTTTAAGGGCTCTGTTATTGTATAATTGTTTAGAGATATTATATTAGATTAATGTTGGACACCATCTTGATTGGATTGCTTAAAATATAGATAATTAGACCTTTGCTAAAAAAAATTGGTATCCTCTATTAGAAAAATGTTACAAATACACATTTTCTATGTTGTGTTCATTACTCAATTTATTATCAAATCTACATTTCAGAGGTTTTTTGTTTCCAGAGAAGCAGGAATCAATCCTTTCAATGACAAGGAACTTGGGATGTGAGAGACAAGACAATGACCAAGTGTAGCTTTGAGAAAGGGATAGGGAAAGCTTTTCACAGTCCTTTTTTGAAATGTTTGATTTAAATGTTTATTGCTACTGTAGCATATTTCTTTAGGCCAAATTCCATTGCTATATCTGTGCTAAAAATTCTTAATAATGTTTGTCAGTGACTGGGTTTTGATTTTTGGTTTTCCGTAAAGATTCAGATCATCCCTAAAAAGCAAGTGTGATGCTTTATTAGCAATTTTGCTATTTAGCAGAGATTTGTTTTCTTCAAAACATTGGAAGTGGGATCATAGCAATGACAAGTAATAAGGGTATTAACAAATCACTGTGGAAGACTCTCTCCTAGTTGACAAAATTATTATTTATTAAACGTTTGTGCCACCTGACCCTCAACAATGTTTGTTTGTTTGGTTGATCTTTATATGCTGAAATCTACTTTCAGAAAGGGTTTCAAAACACATAGATTCCTGAGGACCTATGCAAGGAAGACCTAATGTTATTATTTTTATATAAAACAGACATTCCAGAAATTTCACAGAATGTTCAAAAACCAGAACCAAAATCAGTTTGGGGCAAAATTAGCGTATCAAATATGACAACTTCTTTCAGAATCATAACAGACCCCAAAATTGCAACATTCTTACTTCTTTTCCTTCCTAAACAGATCAAGTTTATGGAAATAGTGGAAGGTGAAGACAATTGGACACTGGTTACTGATTTTGTCTTAGTTGGATTTACAACCATTTCTATGCATAACCTTCTTTGTGGTGTTCTTGGTTATCTACTTCCTAACACTTATTGGGAACCTGGACACTATGGCCCTGAGATTCCCATTTGCACACACCCATGTACTTCTTTGTGGGTAGCCTTTCCTTCCTGAATGTCTGGAATTCTTTGGTCTACACTCCTCAGATTTTATATGACTGTGTATCCAAGCACAACCATATGTCCCTCACTGGTTGTGTAGCCCAGCTTTTCTTTGCTGCTGGAATGGGCTAGAGTGAATGCTTCCTACTGGCCTTCATGATCTATGACCACTTTGTGGCCATTTGCAATTCACTCCTTCACAACACTGCCATGCTGAAGAAACTCTGTGTCCTGTTCCATTGCACACACCAGTAACATGTTCCACCTATGCTTCTATGGTAGTAATATCACCAACCATTACTTTTGTGATGTGCCACCACTTGTGAAGATGGCCTGTGACAACACAAGAGTAAAAGAATATGAACTCATATGAACTTTCTGCTTAGGCACCAGTAGAGTCCTCTGGTATGAGTCATAGTTCTCAGTTTCTAGGAAATTAAGGGAAGAGAAAGTCATGGTGGGGAGTGGGGGGGGAGAGAGAAAAATAAAATAACTGACAAACCTTGCAAAAAACTGATGCATTGGTTATAGAGTTAGGAAAGAAACAAATAGGCTAGCTACTTTTTCATCATTGACTTTTTAAGCATCTGTCACAGGGTTCCCCAAGTTGGTGGCTCTGCTCATGCTCACTGGGCCTTGCACAGGCAAAGTGAGAATGTTGGCAAAAGTCATTTCCTGCTTGCCTGGGAAGGCACCAGCTGCTTTGCACAGGTAAAGGGGGAAGCCAAACAAAGATTTTAGCAGTGCTCCCCCTTTGCCTCTGCACATTTGACCAGCTTTATTGTTTTTGGTTTTAATGTGATTTTTTTTCTAATACCTCCCGGTAGGATCTAATCCACACACAACATCCCAGTATGATGAGAAAAGAAATCTGTCATGTAGGGAGAAGTCTTCCTGAAGATCTTCACAAGAGGGTAAATTGGACAGTGGCTTCAACTGGTTAATTTGCTTGGATCCTTTTCAGAAAGAGGAAGATACTTGCTGATCTTTTCCCTTCCCTTTTCTCATGTACATTCATTGTTTGTGCAACCACTTAATCTCCTCTTCCTGTTCTCACAGATCTCTGCTGTTGGAAGAGGAAGCTTGAAGCTCTCTAGAGTAGACTCCTTTGGGACTGACCTCCCTTTACTCCCAGCCTAACCAACCAGCAGTGAGAAACTCGGCAGGTCTTTTCACCCAAGAATATTGGATCCAAGTTTCCCAAATCTCATTACCACTGATTGCTTCTTTAAATGGAAAACATACAGCTTGAAAGAACAATCCAATGCATCAAGGACCACATTTTGGAAGACATAGGCTCTGCCTCCAAGTAGTTTTCTGTCCCCCAACCATGTTCTTTTTTTCTATTTGTCACGATTATATTTTAATTGAAATTGGGTTGGTTAGTTTTCTTTGGTTTGTTACAAGCTGCTCAAAGTTGGGCAGCCATATAACTTCTTTAAAATAAATATAATTAATGCTACCCCAAATAAAATGTAAATTAATTAAAAGTCACAAAAACAACAGCTGAAAATATCATTCTACCCACTTAGAAGATTTAGCTGAAGTGGAAAGTCTTGATTTTCTTCCTGGTGCAATGCCCAAGAAAATGCATTTCATAGTCTAGGCTCTTACGTGTACTGAGACATTCTGTCAACGCTGCTAGCATGGATGTTTTTGCATTGACAACAGATGAAAATGTAGCCATTTTCTTCCTTTCGCTTTTAGAGTTTGATGATGCTGGGGAGGGGGGATGTGAATGAGAGTCCAGCTAGACATAACAACACTGAGCCTAGCGTGAGAATCAAGGTTGTTGAAATCAGAGATGATAAAGAATTGGCCGGCTGGAGAGCTGGACAGAAAGCCCACGCTTCAAGTTATTTGGGGTATGTGATTTATGACTGTAAATTGGAGGAGGGAATTGTGCTTTGATACTATGTGCCCAGGGGAGGGGAATTCAGCTTTTGGCTTTGATTATGTAAGTGCAGATATTATGCTACTCGAATAAAAGATTCTTTAAGGTAAACAATGCCTCGAAGTTCTTTTGAAGAGTTTCATCTGTTGGAACCATGACACATTCTCTTACATGGGTTGTATTACAATACAATCTACTGTTGCTATATTGTAATATCTTGCAATACTTTGATGGTGTTATTAAGATTCCCTGCAGTGGGGCAAACTATCCTTCGGTGATTAGGAGCTTTGGTTCATTCACTTTTTTTTTAACCCAATGTCCCTCACAGGGACTGTCTTTCAGCAACACTGAATGCCTCTTAGGCTGTTAGAGGAAAGGAGGGATATTAGACTAACGTAAATTATATTTATGCAATATTTACTGTAGCACTGGAGGAGAGCAATATCTTGAGTTCCTCATAAAATTACATAACAGAGCAATGAAGGATGTATCTGGAATTTTCCTAAACAATTATTAGAAAGCACTCTCTGAGCAACTAGGGAGCCAGTTCGATCTTGTGATTAAGGCACCAGGCTAGAAAGTGGGAGAGTGGGAGTTCTAGTCCTTCCTTAGCCATGAAAACCAGCTGGGTGATTTTGGGCCAGTCATTGTCTCTCAGCTCAACTCACCTCACAGGGTTGTTGTTGTGGGGAAAATAGGAGAAGGAAGGTTATGTTGGATATATTTGCCACTTTGAGTTATTTGTAAATATAAAGGTAGAATACAAGCAAACAAACAAACAAACAGGATTTACTTCTCAATAAATGCCTATTCCATATTTCTTTAGCAGAACATTCTCCAGATCTTTTCAGACCTCAGTAGCTCAAGTTGCCAGATAATAAACATTTTCACCATTTTGGCTGGGAAGTGCCACATTTGGAGAATGTCAAATTGCAGAAGGCTA
The DNA here is from genome assembly GCF_947247035.1 of Vipera ursinii. NCBI lineage: Eukaryota > Metazoa > Chordata > Lepidosauria > Squamata > Viperidae > Vipera > Vipera ursinii. Next base: position 114,703,852 of record NC_139512.1, on the reverse strand, counting down.
ACATCTAGGATGGGACTATGAATCTTTTAATAAAAAAAATTAAATCCATGTATGTAAATGTATGTACAGAATAACTGCATTATTAATGTTTAAGGCCTTTCAAAGCTCAAGGCCTAGTTCTCTGCAGGACTGCCTTGTTCAATGATACTTAATATCTGATTAGATCTAGACATCAGACTTCCTGCAGGTGTTATGGTTAATATGCATCAGCTTCCCTAAGTAGATCAGACAGGAAATTTGATAGGATGATCTCCTTCTAATTTATTGTAAAGCTACATAAACAGAATCTTGCAAGTCTAAAAGTACAATCTCCCACCCTCTCCTTTACAGCCTGAGAACTTGGGCTGTTTCCCAACACAACATCTCTTTTGCCATCTTCCATTTCCACATACCCTCACAACATGTCATCTTGTGGACCTTGGAAATTGGCTCTTTGTATGTGGGCCCCTCCACTACTAGTCTATGTGATTGAATCTTCTCCAAAATCTAAATAGCTTCTGTTGTGTAGTCAGTTCTTTGCAGACATTGAGCGAGACGGGAGGTTCAAACAGCAACAGGCTTTATTGAAGGTCAGAACATAACAGAAGCAACTAGGAGCTGCTGCACAGCTATTTATACGGTTGGCCGGTAGGCAGTGTCCAATAGGTTTAAAGTAACAGTTTCCCGCCAAAAACCTTCTTAACCAGCTGGAGACAGCCAGTCTAGGCTGGCCAAGCAACCATTACAAAACATACATGTGTATTAAGCAATTAGCAAACAGTGCAGTACAAGCAAACACTTACAGCATATAAAAGGCTAGTACATTACAGCTTCGGCCCTTTTTTTGTTTAGACAAGCGTTTAAAATCTGTATTTTTTTCAACAGTCCTTTCTCTATAGTGATTTTGGATTTTATTCCTTGGTGCTTGTTGTTTCCTTCCCTGATAAACAGATATTGGCGGTTGTTGATGCTTGTCATTGTTTTCTACTTATTTCATTGTTTTAACATATTGTATGCAGCCTAGAATTGCTTAGATTAGCATTTTTCAACTTTGGCAGTTTTCAAATGCGTTCTAAAAGTTGCCAAGATTGAGAAACACTGACTTACATTATTGTGATAGTTTACAAAGTGAAGAAATGTTTTTGAGCTAGAAGGCAGAACTTGGCTTAGCAATGCAGCTTGTTGGGAAATCCTTGGGCAAGTCTTCCTCTCTCCGCCCTACAGCTATCCCATCACTCAGCATGATAATATTCAACCATTTGGAGGGCTGATGGGGAGCTGTCTAGTCTAGAGACATCTCTTGGCCTTCCCCAAAGGGGTCAAAACTTGGCTGGAGGGGCCTGCTTGAGGGATACAGAAGCTCACACAACCATAGAGCTGGCTGACAACTCCTCCACCACCACCCCATTAACAACTGCTAATCCTCCATCTTGGAATTCCTCACCTTTTGAAATGTAATGTTATTTTTGTAAGTTTAAAACTTTTAAATCTTAAATTAAGTCAGAGTTTAATGTTGATTTTATTAATTATATTGTCTATGAAGATTCTCAGTCCTCAAGGCCCTGGTTGTCCCAAAGGTGTTTTTTCAGGAGGCAGCTGGACTTTCTTGTTTTTCTCATCCAAGAAGGTCCTTCAGCTGTGACGGGATGGTGGTGATCTTTCCACTCCCCACCATCCAGTCAGAGCTGAAGAAGCTTCTTGGATGGATGAGAAGTGAAACGTCTTCAAAGAAAAACCAGGAAGTCCAGTCGCCTCCTAAAACAGCATCTCTGGGATATTAATTATATTGTACACTGCCCAGAGCGGTTAAGAATTAGGAAATTGGGAAAGAGTTACTTGTATGCATGCATGCATGCATGCACGTAACTCTTTCCCAATTTCCTAATTCTTAATCGCTCTGGGCAGTGTACATACAGAAATACATACACAAAGTTTTTAAATCAACATTTTCATAAAGTATCACATAAACGTTTATTAGGAATAAAGTCATTTTTCGAACGGAGCAGCTGACGTTCGCATTCTCCTCCTCCTCCTCCTCCTCCTCTATGTCACAATCTTTGGCAACGGGACATTAGTAACCATTCCGAGAAATGCCCACACACCCCCCACACCCCCCAAAAAGAAAGTAGCCGCCTTCTGGCGTCAATGCGCGCGCGCAAACCCGAGATTCGGCGTTTCGCCGCCCCTGCTGGCCTCCGTTCCGTTTCCTTTCCCGGAAAAGCGATGCGAGCGAAACTGTCATCGAGGGTTACAGCCCGCAGCTGCCTGGCCTCGGGAGTGGGAAGCTGAGGCGGGGAACGAAAGAGTTTTCTGCCTGCGGCAACTGCCGACCAAGAACTGCAAGCTTAAGAGAAGGGAAGACGCGACTCTCTGGCGGGTGAGCGTCTCCCCGGCTACTTCTAACCCGGCGTTACGTTTTTCGGTGGGCGGAAGGAGCGGCGCGTGGTGAAAACAAGAAACGACGCGGAGGATCGGAGAGCCCAGCCGCGTTGCTTTCTGCGGGCGAAGCCAAAAGCCAGAGCCCGGACCTAACATTCAATTATGATCTTTCTTGGTTAGGTTTTTATTAGCAGCAGTGTTAAGTGGAGAAAGGGTACGGATTTCAGTCGTCCTCTTCTTCAGAGGAGACAGGCAAGTGCAGAGCTCCACCCCACTCCACCTCGTGGTATTGGGATCGAAGTTGGATAGGAAAGGGTTCCGCCTTCTGCACACGAGGATCCAGACTGGAATTTCATTAATTTGAAAAAATTTGTCCTCAAAGGTGGACTTTTGCAGCAGGGTTGTTCGTAAATTTGATGATTAAAAATCTGGCCTCAGTAGTTGTGCTTTGGGAGAGCAGAGCCAAGGTAGAGGAGATCCCATCCACAGATGTGTTTGGCTTTTAAAAAGTAAATAGCGGGTGTACAGATGACTCCACTTTGGAGCATTGGTGTGGTCCTCTATCCCCATACAGGCTAACCTTCTGGATTGGGCCTTGCTATTTGCTTTGAAAAGTCTGTTAATGTAGTTGCTCTTTGTGTTAATCTCATCTCTTCCAGGTCGACCCTACGGTTCTGCCACATTTCCAGTTATATGCTGCCATTTTCATTTCCTTTCAGTTGGACTAGACTAGACTAGATTAAGACTAGGCTAGACTAGAGCTGGAAGGGACCTTGGTAGTCTTATAGTCCAGCCCCCTGCTCAAGCAGAAGAATCTATATAATTTTAGATAAGTGACTGTCTAGTCTCTTCTCAAAAACCTCCAGTGATGGAACAGCCACAATTTTTGAAGGCAAGTTGTTCCACTGGTTAATTGTCCTCACTATTAGGAAGTTTCTCCTTAATTCCAGGTTGCTTCTCTCTTTGATCAGTTTCCAACCATTGTTTCTTGTCCTGCCCTCTCGTGCCTTGGAGAATAATTTGACCCTCTCTTCTTTGTGCAGCTTCTCAAATACTGGAATACCGCTATCATGTCACCTCTATTTCATCTTTTCCTAGACTAGCCAAACCCAAATCCCGCAGTCGTTCTTCATATGTCTTAGTCTCCAGGCCTTTGATCATGAATTAAGCAACTCATTCATGATGAACAGGTTGACTGGAGTGTTTTTCCTTAATGCCAAAAATGAAACATGAAATGTCTGTGGAGATGGTGAAATCAATTCCTAAAGAGGAAGAAATAGAAAATGTTCTTTCTAAAAATTTGTTTTGTTTTATCATCAATAAGAGGGCCAGGAAATACACTGTAGTTCTCTTAACTGCTAAAAAAACTTCCAGATGGAGGGCTTCTGAACAATGACATGAATAAGGTAGATCAGTTACACATGAAAAATGATGAAATATGGAAACCTTCTGGATTACTATGAATGCAGTAAAAATTACACAATAATTGACTGGAAACACCATAAATACAGGCTGGATTCTTACATTTCATTAAGCCAAAATGCGAATCATTTAGCTTGAACTTAACTTGCTGTCTGAGCCCACCAAATTGCCCCTTATTCAATACAGGTAGATCTTGACATATGACCACAGTGAAAATGAGAACTTCTGTTGCTAAATGATGTCATAAAGTAAGTCACATCCTGTTTTACAACCTTTTTTGCCATGGTTGTTAAGCGATACACATGGTTATATGAACGAGGTGGATGAGTTACACATGGAAAATAATGAAATATGGAAACCCTTTGGTTTCCTATGAATGCAGTAAGAAATTGTACAATATAACCTTTGATTGGAAGTGCCAATCATTCCTAAAACTAATCAACTTGTGATCAGATTTGGAACTTGCTACTATGGTTTAATGAAGTTTGTGCTTCTTGTTTAGGTAGACCCTTGGTGGCAAAACTGAAGTGGCTTAAGTTGGATGCCAGTTCAGTCCTGGACCTACCACTCTTCTTCACTCTGTTAATGACATTGGTAAATAGGTAGCAGAAATGCATACCAAATTTGTAAATGATACAAAAATTAATATACCCCATCTAAGAAAAACTGAAAATGATCTGGGTAAGGTTAGATAAATGGGCTAAAAATAACAACATTGTATTTAATGAGTGTAAAATTCTCGGAAATAAAAATCAAGCCAACAGAGGTAGGATGGGGGGATATTAGGCTTGGTAACGGTATTTGTGAAAAATTCCCTGGAATACTAATTGATTGGAATCTGAGCCAGTTTGTTCTAGTGGTTAAGGCACCAGGCTAGAAAGCGGTATGATGTATCAAATATAATGAGAAAACAATTCCACTATTTTTTGAATTGGTCAGATTCATTTTAAATAGGGGTTCACCAGGATTTTTGTCAACTGCAACACATTTTGGCTCTTGGTAAATATGCATTTTGTTTTCTTCAGAAATGGCCAGCACTGTGACAGAGCATGGAAATGTGAGGATCGTCACTCAAACAGTCCCACAGACAGGCTCTGCGCCAACAGCTGCAGTCAGAGTGGTTGACACTACTTCCGCGGTATCTCAGCTTGCACTAACCCATAAGAAAAAGATCAAGAATACTCTGCTCAATGTGATTGGGGTAAGGCCCTCTAGATTTGTCCAACTAAGCCCAAATTCTGTGAAGGCCTCCACATTTCTCTGTGAGACAACTCAGATCCTCAACGCAGCTTAAGTAAGACTTTTTAACAAACGGAATTATAAGAAGAATCACAGACTCTCTTCATTTTTAAATAATTATGCTAGTGTCTGAAAGGTACACTAAATTTTAGTTCCTTACGTAGAGGGACAGCATGGTTTAATCCTTCCTCTCTCCGTTCCCAAGTTCTATCATAGTAGAACTTATTACCTGGACTGTTACCATCTACATTTTTGCCTAATCCCTAAATAAGAAGGTTGTACTCCAAAGACATTACAGCTATTTTTGTGTTAATATGCTTTTAGCAGATAGTTTTGCTACTGTATTACTTCTATTGGGATTGTTGGTAACCAGATACAGTATAGAGGAATAACCTTGGATTCCTCGCAAACCTAGAAAATTTTTTGGTTTTGGATAGCCTTGAAGACAAACTCCTAATTTTTAGTATGGCATCCCTAAAAAATTTATTATTGCAAGACCTCTCTTAATGGCTTGATATTTCCTTAACCAATGCTCAAAGTCCACTCTATATTTCGTTTTTTTAAAGTGAGGATTGTATTTTAAAAAGAAAAGGAAAGCCAAAGGAGGAGGAGGTCACTGGATAGCCTCTCTCCAGCTACACCCCTGCAAATCATCTTGAATCTGTGCTGAAATCCCAAGAACATATTTAAGGAGTTAATCATTCACCGATTAGTTGAAACGATGGTAGTGATTTTATTTATGATTCTGAGTTGATTTTCGTCTCCCCCCACTCCCCTTTGTTTAATATTGCTGTCTTATCCAAAATACTCTTTCTAATAGAGGAAAAACTCGATTTTGTAGGATATTTCTCATTAAAACCTTTGACCTATTCGGGATCGCACAGTACAAAATACACCTTGGGTCTGTTAAATGTTAATGCTTTAGATATCTAAATATATCACTTGTACCCTCTTTCTTTTTTCCTTCAGATCATGCAGATTGCTTTTGGGGTTACCCACGTGAGCTTTGGCATTGCCCTGACAGCCGCTCAAAAAAGCTTCAGCATCACTGTGCTAAGTGGCATTTACTTCTGGATTGGGATCCTGGTAAGCAAACTTTTTGAGAGGCACATATATTCTATATTCAGTCGACAGAAGCTTCTGTAGGGTTCTGTATAGTTTCAGAATCAGGGGGAGATCTAGCAACCACCCCCACCCCCAAACAGACAGTATGTTTGTTCAGCACAAACTTTTCCTGACACCTTTCCCCCCCCCACCCCCAACTTGGTGCTTTGCAGATATCTTTGAATTCAGTTCTCATAATATCAGTGTTGGTTAGAAAATAGTGAAGTTAAAATCCAATGCAAGCCAAAGACATCAGGTTAAGGCAGGGATACTTTCTTTTACACAGAGGACTTTTTAACTTTCTGAGCCTATTAGGTTTTTGAGCAAATTCAACCGGCATGCCTTAACCTACTCTTAAGGGAAACTGGAACAGGCTTTTTCTCATCTTTCAGTTGCCTTCAACACTTAGTGCTTGAATAAGGAAGTGGGATGTAAATTTCATTAATAAATGTTTAGTTTGATTCTATTGTTCTGTACCAGCCTGCTACCGGCCCTGCAGAAAAGGCAGGGACAACCCCTTTACAAACGGCAAGAGGCTGGAATAAAGCCTGCCAAATTTATTAACATAAAACAGAGCAAGACAAGACACCAACCATGAAACAGGAGCTATGAAACAGGAACAATCCAAGCGGTTGCCTTCAGCAAACCAGCCCTCCCACACATTCCCCTTAAATACAGTTCAGGGCATGGCCTCTCTCTGCCTCCTTCCGAGGTGCCCCATTGCCTTCCTCTGTTTACTCCTGATTGACTGCCTCCTGCGTCGGGCGTCCTTGAACAGGGCCAGCTGTGGGTCATCTTCATCCACGCTGTCAGGCTCACACAGCTGGGTCTCCGTCGTGACCAAGTGAGAGGGGCCCGGCTGAGGGCTCTGCGGAGCCTCAAGGCCATCATCAGCAAGCTCTTCAACACCCCCCTCCTCCTCCTCTGAGTCGTCCGACCCAACTGCCGAACCCACAGGCTGACCCTGAATCACAACACTTATGAGCACTGGTTCTACAATGTAAAATAGGCTCGCCCTCAAACCTGCTATTTGTTTTCCTTTGCTTCTGTAGCTCTTGATCACCGGGTCTTTGTTGATAGAAGTTGAGAAAAGACAATCTGATCAACTAGTAAGTATATTCCCCAGATTTATCAGTCTGGCTTTGTTTTTCCTCGCTCAGAAGGTAAATTTCAGTACTTGAACAAAAACTAGTTGAATTATACTAATGTATAGGAAAAAGAGAAGGAGGTTTACAATGTGGAAGCAAGACAAAAGTGCTCACAATAGATAATAAAGAAACGGTAGGTAGTGTAATTTGGAGTTTATAGGCAGGTGCAGAGCCATTTCTCATGGCCAAATTAAAGCATTTCCCATCAACTCTTGGAACTGGCAGAAAATTAGGCTGGTATAAAATTTGCTATCCCCATACTGTAGAGATAAAAAAAAACTAGCAAATTGTGCTCTCTTCACCTACGACAAATTGGTGGAGTTTGCTCTCACCAAATCACTCTCTTGAGATGACGCTGAGGAGGAGGAGGAGGAAATTTTTGACAGATGGTTAGCCAGCTTTTAAAACTTGGTCACAAATGCTTCGCATGGATGCATTCAAAAGGAGTCTGTCAGTTGATATCCGCTGATCATTGGCATCCTTTTTGATTGCTAAGAAGCACTGAGAAGAATGGGGCTGTGAAATAGTAGAGAGAGAGAGAGCTGGTTTCACTACTTCACCATGCTGCTCCCATCCATCCTTGCAGCCCACTAACCAGCTGCTGTTTGGGTTGATCCAGGTCTCTGGGATAGGGATTAAATTATGATTGCTCCAATGAGCTTATGAATGGTATAATTTCTTCCTATTAGTAGAAACCAGGTTGCAGAATTACTGACATGCTATCATTTCATTATTTTAGCTTTTAAGAGGCAAGGAGAGGCAATACGCAGGAGAAAAATAGCCAGATACCAGGTATGGGAGGGAAAGGGGTGGTGTGGGCTATGGAAGATTTTGGGGCAGCTCAGGTCAGGAGAAATGCAACTGGGTGGGCTGGGAAAGGTGTGTGTGTGGGGGGGGGGGTCCTTCCTCCTTGTTCCTTCCCCTTTCCCATACCAGCAGACAGGTAAATGGCTGTTGCCAGGGGAGGGGAAGGGAGCAAAGGATTGCAAGTCTGGCTGGGAAACTGTCATAGAATGTTGAAAATGAAGATCATGTGACTGGAGCAGCAGCCCATCAGTACAGCAGCAGCCAGTAGTACTGAAGCAGCCACAACATTCTCAAATTTCATTTGGGAGTCATGACTCCTATATTTTGGATTCATTCTGTAAGTTGGCCCATTCAAAAATTGTTGCCCTATGATGCACCATTTTGCCTGGTTAAAGGCCATGACAACAAGAATTTTAGTACTATATAGACAGGTGCTTCTAAGAGTTACACAAGATGTATAACAACTAACATTTATCTAATATATTGATGTAGGTGAAATCTGCTTTCTTTGCCAACTTGATATTTTGGGCAGCTGGATTGGTTGCAATAGTCCTACATGGTACTGAGATTGCACAAACTGTTAAAGAAGGAAACCCGTGTGACTTGAACCCCAGTTACTACTGCGGAAATTATCATCAGGTAAAATTTCTGGCCTCCCTTCATGTGTACATAGCTGCAATTGAAATGATTCTGACATAGTAAGATTCAGACCTTAAAAGAGTCTTCAACTTGTCTAAATTTGGTATAGATATGAGCCCTGTTCTCCATTATGGGATTTATTTTGTTTCGTTTTGTACTTTTTTTTGTCACTTACAGAACTATAATTAAATTGTGCTACACAGGTATTTTTAACTGGAAACGAACACATTGACTGAGTTAACATATTACATTAAGCCATGATTTCCTTAATGATTTACCATGATTTGATAAGTAAACTGCAAATAAATACATACAACATTCTAAGACACAAATTAGTGTTAACAATTCACAGTGGTTGAGTTCACACAGGATGCTAAGTCAAAATTAAACATTATTTCTGAGTGTGGTGTCTAAATCCAATTACTGTATTCTTTCTATATTGATTGAGAAAGTCATGAAATAATGTCTTGAATTTTGACCTATTAAGCCTTCCCATCTTAGCATTTATTTCTTTTCAACACTTCCCTGCGACATCTCCCTGAACGCAGCAGTAATTTTTGAGTATAAGTATGCATGTATTTTAACACAACAAAAAATTACACTAGAATTACAAAATGTTCTCTAGTTCATGTACCCATTGCCCATAACATCTGCAATAATATCAATATTTTTGTAATTTGAAAAAATGAAATACTTGTGTATTTATAGTGGGCCCATAAATAGGAAAACTTGAAGTCGTTGTAATTAATCTCTAAAGGAACCAGATGCTTGAATATTTTCTGTAAGAAAAGGTTTAGGATTGCTTCCCTTATGTTTCCCTTTTTTAGAATCACTGAAAGCATACAGGATTTTTTATGTATGTATGCATGTATGTATAAAATAAAGCTTGTTTGTTGCTAGAAACCTTATCTCATACATACCAGTGCATATTCAGATCAACATCACAGGCCTGTGTCTCTCACTTCAGAGGACATAAAAGTCAGTCATGGCAATTGTCCTACCAAGAAAGTCAGCCCATCTTCGTATCTGTTATTTTCAAACATGATAAACATCTGGTTTAGGATTATGAGAACTTCTAGGGGCTAGGAAAAGCAAGGATCTAGTGATATACAACATCTCTGGGTTTTCTTTACTGATATCTGTAACATTAGAATTTGACTGGCTACAATATATTTTGGGTTCTCAAAAAATCCAGTGTAGATAAAATTGAAGGGAAGCCAAACAATTCCTCATTTTGGTGGAAACAATTGGAAGGAAACAACTGCAATGTTAAATTCAAGTAAAATACTAAGGGTATCTGAAGAAGCCACTTTACAGCTCCTTAAATTAACTTGAGCAGCTATGTCAACACACATTTTTTAAACGTATCTATGTTGGTGGGAAGCCCATCTATGTTGGTAGCAATAGTTCTGTTACAATGATGTTATTCTGAATGGTAGGCAATAATTAAGCTGGTTGAAGAATATATTTGAGGCTGTCAAATGGGACAGAGATTAATGGAAGAGGTGCTGACTCCTGCTGGCTATTAAGGTCAGGTCTACTTCAGATGGCAGTGAGGTCTCTGACAAGCAGAAAGAGCAGCTTGTCACCTGGATTATGTCTAGCAGGGTGATTAAAAACGGAATTAATGTGTCAATTTTCTTATCATATTATAGTATAACAACACAGAAACTATTATAAGGAAGCACTGTTTTACTGTCAGATCAGTCTGGAAGAATAATTATTATTGAAGATCTATGCAACAGTGCTGCCTGCACTGTTCAGTTGCTAGCTTAAAGAAAAGATCTCTTTGAAGGGAGGGAGGTGCATCCTGACTGTTTTACTGTTTCTTCAGTCTTCATCATCATAATTTGCTCCATAGTTTTGTAGCCAGAATAAAATGGGAAAGCTAGAAATACAAGGAAGAAGTAAAATAAAAAGAAACTAAAATCCCTGGGAAAGCAAAGGAGCCTATTGTGGTCACTAGGCCACTGTGGAGAAAAAGAAGGACCCCTGCCTTTCTTCGCAAGGGAAGGATAAGACCTGGGTGAATGAAGCCATTTCATTCCATGCTGTTCTGTACCAGCCTGCTACCGGCCCTGCAGAAAAGGCAGGGACAACCCCTTTACAAACGGCAAGAGGCTGGAATTAAGCCTGCCAAATTTATTAACATAAAACAGAGCAAAACAAGACACCAACCATGAAACAGGAGCTATGAAACAGGAACTAATCAAGCGGTTGCCTTCAGCAAACCAGCCCTCCCACGCATTCCCCTTTTATACAGTTCAGGGCGTGGCTTCTCTCTGCCTCCTTCCGAGGTGCCCCATTGCCTTCCTCTGTTTACTCCTGATTGACGGCCTCCTGCGTTGGGCGTCCTTGAACAGGGCCAGCTGTGGGTCATCTTCATCCACGCTGTCAGGCTCACACAGCTGGGTCTCCGTCGTGACCAGGTGGGAGGGGCCTGGCTGAGGGCTCTCATCAGCAAGATCTTCAACCCCTCAGCAAGCTCTTCAACACCCCCCTCCTCCTCTGAGTCGTCCAACCCAACTGCCAAACCCACAGGCTGACCCTGAATCACAACACATGCCCACCTTGGCTATTCAAGGAAGGTGGTGCCTTAGGTGCTGCCCTAGTCTGAAAAAGATCTTGTCTTGAGTGCTAAGGATGAAGCTGAGGCAAGCAGAAGCCCATCTCCTCAGGCTTCCTAACTGAGGACCACAGTAGGTGACTCCTGTAGCCTTCACCTGTACCCCACTTTTTATTTCAGAGGAGCACAGGCCGTACTCCTGAGTGAGGTGGTACAAAAAAGAGCAAATAAGCACCAAGTTATCAACATATACTAAGTTAAAACTAAGATTATATTAAGTGTAACTAAATTTTAAAAAATTAAATAATTGAGTAATATTTGGGTTCTAAGTTAGTTAACTGCTCTTCACTTCACTGATATAGGATTTCTTGTAGTCCCTATAATGATAATGTTTTCAATTCTATGGTTTATATAACAGAGGAATTACAGTCAGGTGGAGTGGTGACGATCATCACAATTGTATGTGGTTTTCCCCACAGATTTTATCGTTTGGCCTGAACTCTGTGTTCATCATTTTTGTGCTTCTTGAAGTATCCTTAGCTGTCACGGCTGCAATTAGGCTCAAGACTCAAAAGCAACAGAGCTATCAACCAATGGTGAGGACAAAAACCCAACTAGCTTGTCTATCTTACTTTTGTCTGGGTTACTGATGTAGCAAATGTAGTCTTAAACCAGGAGCTTTGAGGGCTACAGTATATAAAGGAGAGCCATGTTAATCAAGGAGCTAGATAAACTTTGTTACCAAGGAGAGATCCAATGTAAAAACTAAGGAAAAAATTCCTGACAGTGAGAATGATTAATCAGTGGAACAGCTTGCCTCCAGAAGTTGTGGGTGCTCCAACACTGGAGGTTATTAAGAAGAGGTTGGACAGCCATGTGACTGAAATGGTATAGGGTTTCCTGCTTCAGCAGAGACTTTGGAGTAGAAGACCTCCAAGGTCCCTTCCAATTCTGTTGGAATTCTGTATAATCCATAGTAGCAAAAAAAAAAATCAGAAGAGTTTGATAGTATCTTTCCCATCTAACAAATATTATTAAATCCACATCACTCTATATACATGATGAAGTAAGCCACAGCTCATGAAAGCTTATGCCCGTAACAAAATTTGTTAGTTGGAAAAAGTGCACCAGAGCTTCCTACTGGTTTTTAGGCTCAGAGGACTTTCAAATCCTGAACCTCCTCCTGTTACTATTTAGAGATTTCCAGGTTTTCTCCGGGCATTTTGATTCTACTATTTTGGGAATTGTGCAGAAAAATGAACTTGTTATTCTTGAGCAAATTAAGTGGTTAAAGGCCTTTATATTTGCTAGATTAATCTTTATTGTGTGTGTTTTCCAGACATCATGAAGACAAGTGGTTTCTCCTCTCCTGGCACACAATGCTGAATATTTACTCTAGCTGCCTCCTTGGCTTATAGCTATATGAGTGTGAGCTTCCTACCATCTCTTTACTTTTTCAGTAAAGGTTCCCTTCCCTTGCTCAATCCCAAAAGTCTCCACCTAGAAATGGAAAACAGGTTTGTTTATTATGAGCTTCTCCTATATACCATAGGAAAGCCACAAGTCTATCCCAAATACAAGGCCTGTTACACTCCCTGCATTATGAAATATCCTCTGTAGTTTCATCAACTTGCATATCCTGACAAACACCAATCTTGATGTGTGCTAGTGTAGATTTTATCATAGCTCTACCATCATTCCCTTTCATCTGTAACTTTTCGAGGTCTTCATGAAGAAGAGACAGATAATCTGCAAGTGATCCCCCCTCCCTGCAATAAGAGGTCATTTGTTTGGAATCGCCTAAAATTTGTATATTTTCATCTGTCTGTATGAGAGAGAGATTTCGCCAAGTAGGCTTTCTGAGTTTTTTTCAACATTTTTCTTTTTTATAAATAACTATTAAAATTTTAAGATGACAGAAACTATCAAGAACTAATATTAGAATAAAAAGGAAGAAAGAAAAGAAATAAGAACAGAAAAAAGTGCAGAAAAGAAATATAATTTCTGATTTTTTTACAGCAGCTATATTTGCTATGTATGCACATTAAGCTTTTACCCTATAGTTACAACACTGTTTACATTTTTATAACTACTTTGTAATCATCAAAACAATGTATCGTAATTTCATCTTTTTTTAGTTTCACACAAAAGGTCAATAAAGGTTTCCGATCAGCACTGAACTATACTATAATGAAAGGCATTGATTAGGAGTCAGAAAAATGGTTAGCGTTTGTACTGAAAGCAGAGAGAGCTGTTCCGCTAAATTAATTTATTTTTGTTGCCCTGGGGTTTAGTTTTACTTTAGTTTATTAAAAATAATAAAAGAGAATGGGAAATATGTTACCAACTAATTAGCAGTGATGTTGCCTTGAGGAAAAAAGACCACCCCTGCCAAAGGAGGAATCATTCAATTCATGGCACTGAAGCAACCAGTGAGGAGCTTGAATTGAATTTCTTAAACCCTGACCACACTGTGATGTCATACAGAATTATTTCCAAAGCCAAAAGAAACAAGTGATTATGGGCCAATTTATGCATTCAGCAAAAAGTAATTGCCTAAACACTTCTCTTGCCCCACTATCTGTAGCAAAGGTTTAGTATTTCATCCTAACGAATACATTAAATGGCCCACAGATCCAATATAACCACTCAGACTGATAATGCCTATTGTTATCAGATCATTTTTTCTGCTGTTTCACAAAGACTTAGTTGTTTTGTCTTCACAAACTATTTCCATATGAAATGCTTACTTTTTCATTTATCAGTTTTAGAGAACCTTTTGTGCCTGCCCATGTTTAAATTTCACAGTTGATATATACAAAGGTACTGCTAAGCTTGTAAGCCGCCCTGAGTCTTCGGAGAAGGGCGGGATATAAATGGAATTAAAATAAAAATAAAAATAATGCCAGGCCTAAAAACTAAGAACGACACACAGTGATTCTTCCAAGCTGAGTTCTTTAGTATTTCATACCTATAGACAGAATCTTGCCAGACTGAGCACGCTACTGTTTGTATCTACTATATACTCTGTGAGTGATTAGAGAAGGGCTGTTTTCACCCTCTTTCTCTCACACATAGTATTTGGACTGAGTTGCCTCTTACACCTCTGGACTGCATCCTTTACCTCCTGGATCTCGTGAGATCTATCGCAAGCATTTTAATACAGGTAAAATGACCTTATTACGTTTACAGCTTTTCCTGTAAAGCTGTGAAACGAAGAGCCATTTCACCAAGCAATCTGTGCTTCAACTCAAAATCATCATGAATTTTAGGGGGGTTGTGTAGGCCTTTTTCATAATTAGACAGGTCCCAGAGTGACTGGGATGTAGTGTTTGAGTAAACATTGTGAGTGCCTCCATTTCTACTGTTTGGTTTTTTTAAACATAGTAATGGGTGCTCCTTGTAATGGAAACAAGTGCCTTTATTTTTCTAAACTATGTAAATATGACTTGCCATGTTACCATGTCATTGATAGTTGCATTGAAATAGCTATTCTTAACAGTTGCATTAATACTACTTTGGAGAATGTATGTTAACATCTGTATAATTATCAGAAATATTTCTTGTACTTAATGTAAGTCAATTTTCTAATCCCTTATTGAGATTATTCAAAGATCCAGCTCTGAAAGGAAAAAACATGATTTATGGAACGTGTGCTTGCACTTGTAACACTTGCTGGGAATACTGTAAATTAAATAATATTTTCCCAGGTTTATATCAGTTATGGAGGGCAGCAGCAGAAAACAGTGAAAGATACACTTGCTTTAAGATAATTCCTAGCAGGTAGCTCTGTACATGCTGTATAAAGTAATCTCCTGGGCATTTTTGAATTGCGATCTCTATGCAGTCCTATGTTTTTATATACTGTTTCTGAATAATTGCATTATATTCAGTGTTTGTTTGGGTTTTTTTATTCAGATTACATAACCAAATACCGTAGTGTGAGTAAGTGTGCTAATAAAAGGTAAACATTTCCTGAGGATTTTTTTTTCTCTATGCAAGCTCATGTTCTGATAATTCCTGTTATAGCCAGCAGATCCACAATATGATGAAATCTGGTGTTACAGAATACACCTAATAAGTCTTGAAAGGCAATCCATATCCTCTTGTTTCTTCATAGAGACAGCTTTATGTAAAATAATATCCCAATTATATTAATCATAATAGTTCAAATATAAAAGAGCAGATATATAAAAGCCTCCTTTATAATGAAGGAGTCTTGTAATGAATCATATTGAACAGAAAATGGACCCTATTTTAAGCCCATTTGAAATCCTAACCCAGGGTAGTAGATGCAGGGCTTACTTGCCCCCATGGTATCTAGATGAACAGGCTATTGATGCTTTTTTTCCACACTGCACAGCATCTCCAGCAAGATGTAAGGGGGAAAGAGCTAGAACTTTCAGAGGTTAATTGTAAGCAATTTTCACTTTTATTTTCAAGCTAGGTCAACAGGGATTACCTCAAATTGGATTCCAGGTTTGGGGTAGATCACAGGTAATTTGTTAACATCTGCTTGTTAGGTTCACATAGCTTGCAGCTTTTGAGGACCTCGAGAGGGTATATACAGAGATGAGGCAGTCATCCATTTGTTTAATTCTTGCCTTTCCTAGTTGGCCAGTCTAGTTCAGGCATCATGATTAAGACAGGCAACCAATATCTCCATCTGAATGTGGAATATGTTCCTAACTGCTCAAAAGAGGTAGATATAAGAATATGAAAATATGTGGAAAAGAGATTTTTTAATAATAATTATATAGGCCAATTTTAAATCTTCTATTCTTGGGTATGATGATTGAGACTGTAGGAACCCCAAAGTTCTGTATACTGTTTTAACAACTTATGAAAGCATTCAGTATGCTGGAGAAATTTGCTGCTTCTCTACCCCAAGAGTGCAATCAGTACCCATTAAATTAGCTTTAATGGGATGAGACAAGACGCCTTATGTTAACTCAATCATTAAGTTAACATACCAAGGCAGAATATCAGCAGATAACCCAAATCTGCAAAGATGAAGTCAGGAAAGCAAAGGCTCAGAATGAACAAAGATTTGCAACAAAAGTCAAAGATAATAAAAAATAGTTTCTTTCAACATAAATAATAAAAAAGTAAACAGTCCACTAAAGAGAGAACATGGCAGGGACGTAACAGGCAGTAGAGAGAAAGCAGAGCTGCTTAACTCATTCCTTACATCAGTCTTCACATAAAAAGAAACTATAGCCCAGCCTATCAAAAATATAACGGTAAAAGACCGACTAGAAATAAAAATTAAAATAAGCAAGAAAATGATGGGGACACCTGTTTGATCTTGATGAATATAAATCACCAAGACCTGACAGATTACATTCCAGAGTTCAGAAGGGGTTGGCAGTTGTTATCTAAGAACCCTTGTACCATATCTTTCAAAAATCCTGGAACAACGGGGAAATTCCTGAGAATTGTATAAAAGAGCTGGTGTGTTTCCCATCTTCAAAAAAGGGGAAAAAAAATCCAGACCATGGAAAATAGACCAATCAGCCTAACATCAATACCTGGGAAGGTACTAGAAATGTTCATAAAAAAACAGATCTGCAAACATCTAGAAACAAAATAACTAGAAGCCAGCATGGGTTTGTTAAAAACCATGCCAAATCAATCTTATTTCTGACAAATCATAACTTGCTGTTCAGTGACTCATTCAGGCAATTGCCTCTCCTGTTAATTAATCTGACCAATTACTTGCAGAGAAGAGCAACAAAGACGATCAGGGAACTGGAGGCTAAAACATATAAATAACAGTTGCTGGAATTGGGTATGTCTAGTTTAATGGGGGGAAAAGGACTAGGGGTGACATGATAGCAGTGTTCCAGTATCTCAGGGGCTGCCACAAAGAAGAGGGAGTCAAGCTCCAAAGCACCTGAGGGCAGGTCAAGAAGCAATAGATGGAAACTAATCAAGGAGAGAAGCAACTTAGAACTAAGAAGAAATTTCCTGATGGTTAGAACTATGTAATCAGTGGAACAACTTGCCTTCAGAAGTGGTGAATGCTCCAACACTGGAAGTTTTTACGAAGAGATTAGACAACCATTTGTCTGAAATAGTATAGGGTTTCCTGGCTAAACGGGGTTGGACTAGAAGACCTCCAAGGTCCCTTCCAACTCTGTTGTTCTGTTCTGTTCTGTTTAAATCAATGAAAAACACATTTCTGAAGATTCCCTCCATCAGAAGCATGATTAAAGGTTCTCAAGGAAATGGTAATGATATGGAATTTAGTTTTTTTAATTTTGATTGCATTATTTTATATTATATTTTTAATATGTAAGACAACTTTAGATTGATATAAACAAAGATAGGTTTAAAATATCAAAAGTAAATTATGGAACCAGCTGCCGGTGGAGCTGAGGACTGCCCCCGACCTCCGATCATTCCGCCGGGGCCTGAAGACCTGGCTCTTTGAGCTCCCGGGCCCAGGCTGAGGAGAAAATTTTAACTGGGGTTTTTAAGTGTACAGGGTGAATTTAATATTTTTAACTGGTTTTTAACTTTTGTATGTTTTGATTTTTAATTCCCTGTAAACCGCCCTGAGTCCTCAGGGAAAGGGCGGTATACAAATGTAATAAAATAAAATAAAATAAAATAAAAGATACTTCTAGTTATCTTAATAACTTTATTCCAGGGAATTAGACATAATATGTAACAACATAACAAATCCATGCATCTCATAATGTGGACCATGATCCATACAAATTTATACAATTATCAGTTTATTACTCTTTGTAAAGAATCACATTATTCTCTGTGCTACACTTAAGCACTGAATGTTTGAAATATTAGAACAGAATATCAAAATGATGTCAAATTCATTTTATTTTCACAAGTTCACATGTTTCCCATGTATGATACAGAAAACTGGATAATCCTACTTCCTGTCCTCTACCATCTTCTGGAGTTCATTTAAGCTCATGTCTACTGCTTCAGTGACTCCATCCAGCCACCTCATTCTCTGTCGTCCCATTCTTCTCTTGCCCTCAACCTTTCCCAGCATTAGGCTCTTCCCCAGTGAGTCCTTCCTTCTCATTAGGTGGTCAAAGTATTTGAGTTTCAACTTCAGGATCTGGCCTTCTAAAGAGCAGTCAGGGTTGATCTCCTCTAGGACTGACCGGTTTGATCGCCTTGCAATCCAAGGGACTCGCAGGAGTCTTCTCCAGCACCATAGTTCAAAGGTCTCAATTCTTTGGCGCTCAGCCTTTCTTATGGTCCAACTTTCACAGCCATACATTGCAACTGAGACCACAGCCTTGACTATACGCACTTTTGTTGGTAGGGTGATATCTCTGCTTTTTAGTGTGCTGTCTAGATTTTCCATGGCTTTCCTCCCCAGGAGCAAGCGTCTTTTAATTTCTTTGCTGCAGTCCCCGTCTCCGGTGATCTTGGAGCCCAGGAAAATAAAATCTGTCACTACCTCCATTTCTTCCCCACTTATTTGCCAGGAATTGAGAGGGCCAGATGCCATGATCTTGGTTTTCTTAATGTTAAGTTTCAAGCCAACTTTTGCACTCCTTCTTTACCAGCAACCACAGGCTCTTTAGTTCCTCTTCACTTTCTGCCATGAGAGTGGTATCATCTGCATATCTTAGGTTGTTGATATATCACCCTGGCAATCTTAATTCCAACTTTTGATTCATCTAGCCCTGCCTTTCTCATGATGTGCTCTGCATATAAGTTAAACAGGCAGGCCGACAGTATACAGCCTTGCCGGACTCCTTTCCCAATTTTGAACCAATCAGTGGTTCCTTGTCCAGTTCTCACTGTTGCTTCTTGACCCGCATATAGCTTTCTCAAGAGACAAATAATATGGTCTGGTACTCCCATCGCTTTTAGAACTTGCCACAATTTGTTGTGATCCACACAATCAAATGCTTTAGCATAGACAATGAAGCAGAAATTTGCTGGCAAATTGAGTGTAGCACTTTTACTGCATCGTCTTTTAAGATTTTGAATAGCTCAGCTGGAATACTGTCACCTCCACTAGCTTTGTTGTTGCTCAGCTTTCCTAAGGCCCACTTCACTTCACATTCTAGGATGTCTGGCTCAAGGTCAGTGACCACCTCATCGTGGTTATCAGGGATGTTAAGCTTGTTCTTGTATAGTTCTTCTGTGTAATTTTGCCACCTCTTCTTAATCTCTTCTGCCTCTGTTAGGTCCCTGCCATTTTGGTCCTTTATCATGCCCAGTTTTCCATGAAATGTTCCCTTCATCTCTCCAATTTTCTTGAAAAGATCTCTGGTCCTCCCTATTCTATTGTTTTCTTCTATTTCTTTGCACTGTTCATTTAAGAAGGCATTCTTATCTCTTTTAGCTACTCTCTAGAATTCTGCATTCAATTGGATGTATCTTTTTCTCCCTTGCTTTTTGCTTCCCTCCTTTCCTCAGCTATTTGCAAAGCTTCCTCAGACAGCCATTTTGCTTTCTTGCATTTCTTTTTCTTTGGGATGGTTTTAGTTGCTACCTCTTGTACAATGTTGCGAACCTCCGTCCATAGTTCTTCAGGTACTCTGTATATCAGATCTAATTCCTTAAATCTTATTTGTCACCTCTACTGTATATTCATCAGGATATGATTTAATTCATACCTGAGTGGCCTAGTGCTTTTCCCTACTTTCTTCAGTTTAAGCCTAAACTTTGCAGTGAGAAGCTCATGGTCTGAGCCAGTCAGCTCTTGGTCATGTTTTTACTGACTGTATAGAGCTTCTCCATCTTGGCTGCAGAGCATATAGTTAACCTGATTTCTGTGTTGGCTGTCTGGTGATGTCCATGTGTAGAGCTGTCTCTTGGGTTGTTGGAAAAGAGTGTTTGCTATGACCATTGTATTTTCTTGACAAAATTCTATCAGCCTGTGCCCTGCTTCATTTTGTACTCCAAGGCCAAACTTGCCTGTTATTCTGGTTATCTTTTGGCTTCCTACTTTAGCATTCCAATCCCCCATGATGATAAGGACATCATTTTTTGGTGTTAGTTCTATAAGGTGCTGTAGGGCTTCATAGAACTGGTCAATTTCATCCTCTTCAGCACCTGTGGTTGGGGCATAGACTTGGACTACTGTGCTATTGAATGGTTTGCTTTGGATTCGAACTGAGATCATTCTGTCACTTTGGGGATTGTATCCCAGTATTGCTTTTCCTACTCTTTTATTCACTATGAAGGCTACTCCATTTCTTCTGAGGGATTCTTTCCCGCAGTAGTATACCTGATGGTCATCTGAATTAAATTCACCCATTCCTGTCCATTTTAGTTCGCTGATTCCTAAGATGTCAATGTTCAGTCTTGTCATCTCTTGTTTGGCCATGTCCATCTTGCCTTGATTCATAGATCTTACATTCCAGGTTCCTATGGAGAAAAAATCTTTACAGCATTGGACTTTCCTTTCACCACCAGACATATCCACAGCTGAGCGTCCTTTCGGCTTTGGCCCAGTCGCTTCATTCTTTCTGGCGCTACTAGTACTAGCCCTCTGCTCTTCCCCAGTAGCATATTGGACACCTTCCGACCTGAGGGGCTCATCTTCCAGTATATCTTCTTTGCCTTTTGGTACTGTCCATGGGGTTTTCATGGCAAAGATACTGGAGTGGGTTGCCATTTCCTTCTCCAGTGGATCACATTTTGTCAGAGCTCTCTACTATGACCTGTCCATCTTGGGTGGCTCTGCACGGCATAGCTCATAGCTTCATTGAATTACGCAAGCCCCTTCGCCACGACAAGGCAGTAATCCATGAAGGGGATTGAGCATATAATGGCATTTTTAATGGAGCTTCCCCAACCAAACGCTTTCCAGATGCATTGTTACTACAAAGCCCAGAATCCCCAGCCAGCACGCCTTTCTGAATTCTGGCCCTACTATTCCCAAAATACTTACAAGGCATTACATTGTGAAGACGACTGTATTGAATTTTGAACCACTCTTGCCGCGCATATGGATTCCACTAACAAGCAGCGAATACCGGAAGTTCTATACAAGAGCAATCGAAACTTACCCTCTTTTCTAGCCAAGGAAACGCTGTAGCTCACGGAACGTCCAATGAACACAGCATTCGCGAAGGACTGCCCCAAAGAACGCTACCTCGTTCGTAGATCTGCGCATCCGCCTGCGTCGCATATGGGACGTCATCCGAAAGGGCCCTACTGGAGAGCGAGCACATGTTTGCTCGCTGAGACTCTCTAGCGAAGAGATAGAAAGGAAGGAAATGGCAGCGCTTATCGCCGAGGAGCGGCTGCAGGCCGACCGACTGTCTCCAGAGGCGGAACAGGGTGAGCAACTTCAGCAGCTGGGGAACGAGGAAGGGGCTGTCGCCTTAGTGGAACCTGGATCTGGGAAGCTGCAAGTAACTGCTTTGGGTAAGAAGCGGAAGGAGGCACCACCTATCCCCAAAGGAAAGCCTAAATCTGGGCGGGTATGGAAAGACCCCGGCAAAAAGCGGTAAGAATGCGATCTTGGTCGCCAGGAGATCGGACGTAGCATCTTGGGGAGCAGTAAAAGCGGTTTCCTCAACATCGGCAACTTTAGTGGACTTCCAACTCCCAGAGTTTCCCAGCAAGGATTCTGGGAGTTGAAGTCCACACATCTTAAAGCTGCTTTGAGCTAAAGAGAAATGGGCTGCCGTTTATGTGTATTTCATACCGCTTTGTTAAACAGAAATACTGTGTATTGGTTAGTTTTCCTAGACAAGAGTTTCTTTTATGCACTTCATATCTATTTGGCGTGCACACTAAAATGTTACAAAAATAAAATAAAACGTTGATATTCATCCTCAGTTCAAACTGAGAGTACATTTAGGGTTTGTATTGAATAACCAACCTTTGGTGGCACAGCCAAATTAAAATCATAGGGTGTTTTTAATATTTTTATTTGTTATGGTAATGTTTTTGATGTGCGAAAATAAGCTTTTGTTTACTTGGAACTCCTTGCCGAGTAAGAGTATGCAGGACTTTTATCGCAGATTTGCTTCACACAATATACTAAATGTTACTAAGATTGTTTGGTTTAGTTGTAGTTTATGGCTCAGTGTATTGCACCAATCTGAGTATTAGTTATTCAGTAAGGTTTTATTAAGGCACGTTATGTCTGTCTCACAAGGTAATACCATCTAGTGCTGAAGCTAAGCTCTTATTTTTAGCTGAGGATGTAAATTTCCCCATCTCCCTAGGTTTTCCCACATGATCCAGGACAAGCCTTTACATACTTCCTGGCAACATAAAATGAAAATACGTCAGGAAAAGAAGCTAACCAAAGATTTTGCCCAGGAGTTGAAGGAACAAAAACAAAGAGAACGTGAGGTAAGTAAAACATGTTTCTCTCAAATTTCTGGAAGCAATATATCCATAATATTATTAAGTAACTATAATGTATCCCCAAGCATCTCTGCCCAGACACCATCTTCACTAATATTTTTGTCACTCTAATTTAAGTTATGGACTGAATTAGCAGGAAAGGACTAGTCCTAAGTCTATTGAACTCACACCCTCTGTTCTGACACTGTACAAGAATTGTGAACAAAATTCTTGTTATATCTAATGCATATGCCTTTGTCCTGCGGGATTGATTTGTTGTAGCTATTTTGAATTAGGCATCTACAAGTTTTGTACTTATTTCTTCTATTAAAAATTTAAAATAGGACTGCTACCCTTTTATTTAGGCATACATGCATAACTTTGATGATGCTATTATTTCATAAAGCAGAATATGAATTTGTGCATATCTTTGCTATTGAATGTTAATAGAGCTTCAATACTTATATATTAAGAAAGACTGAGTGAAAATGTAATACCAGAGCTTCATGCTTGTTTTATTTATATCATAAATAAAATCACATAATATACAACATGGCCATCCATGGGGAAAAGATGGGATAAATGACATTTGCATTAGATGTCATGGCATAATTTTTGTATTTGATGTTGTTGCTACTCAGATGCTGCTGACATGTTTCAGTCTGAAAAAACACCCCCCAATTCAGTCAATTCAAATAAAAGAATCATTAGGGCCAATTTACAAGTGCTTTATTTTTTTAAAAAAAATGGTGCTGATTTGAGCTACTTTTGTCTTACATAAATCCTACAAATGTTCTATTTGCTACAGTGAAGGTTTCACAATATAGATTCTAAAGTCACCTGTTCTGCTTAAAAGAAACCTCTGAGGACCTCATAAGTAGTAACTTTTATTCCAGCTTATCTGTCTGTAAAAGTTTGATGAGCAAGAACTTTTCAAGTAATAAGCAATTCAGTAAAACTTTCTTCTGATATTATATAACTTTGCTACTTAATATTGAGATTCATTAATAAATTCAGCTTTTGGATTCATAAAGCTGTTTGCATATGCTGTTTTTTCTATCAGTATATTCTGTATTTTCCGGAATAGTTTGGGCTTATTTTTTTTTTGGCTGGGACATATAAGATAGCATGCATGATTTTTTTCCCCCTTTCAGGAGAAAAAACAGCGAAGGAGGGATAACTTAAAAAGAAGACTAGAAAATGAGAGGAAAGCAGAGGTTGTGCAAGTGGTGAGTTTGGGATCAAGTTATTTTCATCTAGAAAGAAATCTTCCTTCCTTGGTTGAAGAAGAGTGGAGTGTATTTCATCATTAGTTAATGTTTTATTTAACTTGGCAGAAGTACATTATAATGGTTTAGGTCATCAGCAATATATAATAAGTTATGCTTCTTCGTTGCCATTAAGGAGGAGCATTTTGAGACCTGGAGGCTGAATTATTGATCCAATAACTACACAAATTTTATACCACTCTCTGTTGCCTCAAATGGGAAATGGGAACTGCGTTTATTTTTTCTTGTGGAAGGAGAGGATAGGGGCCTCAATATGAAGCGCTGGCAATCCAAAACAAGTAAAATTGTACAATAGTTGTATGTTAATAGATTTTCATAGATGTAAATAGATTTCGGGTCAATATATTGATGTGCTGCTGGTTTTTTGCAGCCATGATTGAAGGACTTTGGCTCTCTCCCTCCCAGCCTGAAGCATTAGGAAGGTGGATAGGATTCTGGAGGTTAAGTTTGTCTCCTAGGCTGAGTTTAAATGGAAAGATGACTTGCTAACTTTACATGTAAATGTGCTTGAACCAAGTTCCTACATTTTTGCCACAGAGATTCCTTTTGAGAATGAGCCAATGTGAGAGATGCATGCTAGGATTTGGACTAAGCAATGAATAGGGGAGCTTCAAAGGCATTTGATAAGATCCATTGTAGAACATCTAAGGGACGCAGTGGCTCAGTGGGTTAGGGCACTGAGCTTGTTGATCAGATGGTCGGCAGTTTGGCGGGTCGAATCCCAAGTGCTGCATAACAGAGTGAGCGCCTGTTACTCGTCCCAGCTTCTGCCCATCTAGCAGTTCAAAAGCACGTAAAAATGCAAGTAGAAAAATAGGGACCACTACGGTGGGAAGGTAACAGCGTTCTGTGCGCCTTTGGCGTCTAGTCATGCCAGCCACATGAACACGGAGACGTCCTCGGACAAGCGCTGGCTCTTCGGCTTTGAAACCGAGATGAGCACCGGCCCCTAGAGTTGGAAACGACTAGCACGCATGTGCGGGGGAACCTTTACCTTTACCTTAAAGAACATCTGCCTCTTGAATTGAATTGGTAATGAAAGTGTGTCACTGGAGTTCAGCTGACCATTTCTTTCAATTATCTGGGCTCTGATCCAAGTGTGAAAGCTAGTTCCAGAGTCCAAGCAGACAGCTATGTTTCATTGTTAATTCTTTACTAACAAGATTATTTAGATTTCTTTACTATTAGGAGATCATTACCATCAATTTAGCAACATAGCAAAAGTCAGAGGCATACAAACATGGGAAGTCATACAGCAGTACAAGTGGATCCTCATAGGCAATCTGGTACCATATTAACATGATTGTAAATCACTATTGTTTTTATTAAGGGTCTGATATATTTAAATGATTTTTCTCTGCTTTCTGCATAAAAAGTTAGAAGAAAGGGGAAAAACATGTTTTTTATTTACAGTGTCTTATAGTAGCTATTTGGGGTACGGAACGTTTCAGAAAGGAAAAATGTGGAGATGATGGGTTGGTTCCATCTACCCTTGACAAACAGATGACAGTTTGTGGATGAAGGAGCTTATTTGTGGTGATGCAGATGTGCCAATCCTACTTCTACATTTTCTTTGCCCTCCTGTTGCATGTGTAGAGTTTAATTTGTTGCCTTCCTTTGATTTAGGCACCTTTGACAAGGTTTAATATTCATTCTTTTCTATGGAAAAGCTGTGTTTTGTTCTGTTGGAGTTTTGTAAACTAGTAGTAATACTATTCTGGAAACCTCTAGCTTGGTTGATTGCTATTCAAAAAGTTTTTAAGTCCTAGGTATACATGAGATAAGACCAATATTTCTTCTTTTTTTCAGATTCGAAATCCCTTAAAACTGAAGCGTGCAAAGAAGAAACATTTGCGGCGTATTGAGAAGCGAGACACACTGGCCTTGCTGCAGAACTCTCAGGCACAACCTAAAGCAGCCAAGCAATAAGAGAGCAGAAGTCTCTTTTGTAGCACATTGAAAGACTTCTTGAAATGCACAAGTTCAGGCACAGAATCCAGCGTACAAAGAGACGTTGCTATATTGGCTTCTCTTGCAATCAGCAATAGGTCCTTCCCTGCCCTTCCTGCAAAATATGTTATTGTATCCGAATAATTTCTCTTCTCATATTTGGTATTAGAAGAACAAATGTGGGGAGAACAGCTGGGATATTTGTTTGAAAATGAGACAAAGCCCTAAAAGAGTTATTGCAAAATCTACAGATCCTGGATGATTTGTAATTTCCAGAACTTATCTTTCTTCCTTAACCATGAGAAGAAAATAATAATAAAAAAGAACTTACTTTGAGGAAAAATATATGGTCCCTCAAGTCGCTTCATGGGTTATGTTGATTGTGGAGGACTTGGTAAAATCTGGGTAGCTTGGGTTGTCTATGGGATTTAAAAAAAAAAAAACTGTCAGTGTCTCCCTGACTTTCATAATAGAATTCTGATCTTTACTAGACAAAGGACAAAACGTATATTTTAAGCATGCATTAAACAAAGGATAAGGGACGCGGTGGCTCAGTGGGTTAGGACGCTGAGCTTGTCGATCAGAAGGTCGGCAGTTTGGCGGGTCGAATCCCAAGTGCTGCATAACAGTGAGCGCCTGTTACTCGTCCCAGCTTCTGCCAACCTAGCAGTTCGAAAGCACATAAAAATGCAAGTAGAAAAATAGGGACCACTACGGTGGAAAGGTAACAGCGTTCCGTGCACCTTTGACGTCTAGTCATGCCGGCCACATGACCATGGAGACGTCCTCGGACAAGCGCTGGCTCTTCGGCTTTGAAACGGAGATGAGCACCAGCCCCTAGAGTCGGAAACAACTAGCACGCATGTGCGGGGGAACCTTTACCTTTTTAAACAAAGTATGTTAGATTTCTGTTTCTTGCTCTACACAGTATGGCAAAACAAAATGTGTTTACTCTGTGTAGAACAAGTAGTCCACAACTTAACAACCAAAATTGAGACACAAATTTCTGTTGCTAAATGAAACATTTGTTAAGTGAGTTTTGCTCCATTTTACTATCTTTCTTGCTACAGTTGTTAAGTGAATCACTACAGCTGTTTAGTAACAGTTGTTAAATGAAACTGGCTTCCCTATTGACTATGCTTGTTTACAAAAAGTAATGGCATGAACCCAGGACACTAAAGGCATGCCAGTTGCCAAGCATCCAAATTTTGATCACATGACACGGGGATGCCACAATGATTATAGGTGTGATAAATATAACTCACTTTTTTCAGTCCCATTGTAACTTTAAACAATCACTAAATTAACTGTTGTAAGTAGAAGACTACCTTTATAGAGAATGATGGATGTCACTTGTGCCAGTTTCAACGTACAACATGGCAGATTGGGGTTCTTTGGGTAAAATATAAAGGCTTTTGGCTGCATTTATATGCAAATGTTAATGTTTTCAACATTTTCTGCTCTCTGGTAGATGTAACGAAATATGAAGAATGTATACTTAATTAAGGGAAATCTTACTGATATAGAAATACATTTACAACTAAATCTTTTTATAAGGACTAGACATTTGAGTATTGTGAGAAAATGTTATCCATATCACATTCTTCATTTTTTTTATCCTGCACATCCTCGTCAGCTATTCTCCATCAAGGAAGCAGTTTTAAAGCAAAATATATATTGCATTATAACCACTGCTGTATATAAAGGTTCATAAACAGGTATGAACCTGTTTGTATTCATTTTAAAAAACAACTAATTATGGTTGCTTATTTGAATCTATGTATATTGAGGTCTTTAACATATAAATCATAATGTATAAAATGTGATGTTCCTTCTGGCTTTGCCTATGAGATATGCAGAATTTTCCCTGCAAGTTCTTAAATCAGAATGCTACAATAATTACTTTCAGGATTATTTCTTTTACAGGTGGTCCCTGACCATCCAACTATTCATTTAGTGACTGTTCAAAGTTACAACAGCAGTGGAAAAAGTGGCATATTTTTCACACGATCCATTGCAGCAGCATCTCCATAGTCATGTGATCAAAATTTAGAAACTTGGAAACTGGCATGTATTTATGACAGTTGTGCTGTCCTGGCATCATGAGATCACCTTTTGCAACCTTCTGACAAGCAAAATCAATGGGGAAGCCAGATTCACTTGACAACTGTGTTACTAACTTAACAACTGCAGTGATTCACCTTGTGGCAAGAAAAGTAAAATGAGATAAAACTCACTTAACATGCTTAACTCACTTCCATATGGTGTAGTAACAACAACTTGCACCTAAACATCGGCAAGATGAAAGAGATGGTGTTAGACTTCCAGAGAAAAAAGGAGGAACCTGCCCCACTTTACATCGGGGAGGACTGTGTGGAGAGAGTTTCCTCCTTTAAATTTCTGGGAGTCTACCTCTGTGAAGATCTGACCTGGAAAGTTAACACAACCCAGGTGGCTAAAAAGGCCCAACAGAGGCTTCACTTTCTTAGGGTCTTGCGGAAGAACAGAGTAGAACAACAGCTAATGACCCTCTTTTACCAGTCTACTATAGAGAGCGTCCTCTCGTATGGTATTGTGGTTTGGTATGATGGTCTGACAGCCGCAGACAGGAAAGTATTACAGAGGGTAGTGAGCACAGCACAAGACATTGTGGGCTGTTCCCTGACACCACTGGATGACATCGCCAGGGCTCGTTGCCTTGGAAGAGTGAGGAAGATTCTCAGGGATGACTCACACCCTGGACGGTATCTCTTTACTGTCCTACCATCCGGTAGGAGATATAGGAATATAGCCAGCCGTACCAACAGGCTGAAAAATAGCTTTTATCCGTGGGCTGTTAGGCTTTTAATCTTTCCCTGAAGATTAAAATTTACCATCTGTGCATGGGAGCAAATTTATTTGTACTTTTCAGACTTTAAAAATGAGGTCTAGAAACTTGGGGCCAATTCATACAAACTATTGGGCTCAAATGATAACTGATTTAACTTCTTCTTTTGACCTCCTATCTCAAGGTACGCCTGAGGAATTTCTTAATATGTTGTAAAAGCAAGAATTACATCCCTTTCATTAGTAAAAAGAAGTATCTGCTTCTTAAAAGTAGCTTTTCAGTTTGGCAACTTCCATGCTAAGTTTTGTTTTGTTTTTTTTTTTTTTTTTTATTGAAAAGTTTTAAAAAATACAATTTTCCTTTAAGAAACCCCCCTTCCCCCTCCCTCCTCCCCTCCCTACCTCCCCCCTATCTCCCCCCCTCTCCCTCCTCCCTCCCCTGCCTCCCCCCCTCTACTTCCCCTCCTCCCCCCCTCCCCCCCCCCCGACTTCCCAGAGCAAAATACAAGGTATATATCTAAAAAGCAATCATAAACAATCATATACTAACAATTATAAACTCTAAAATCCATCACTCTCTAGCTTATATAAAGTAAACCAATCCTTAACAATACTAAATATATATAAAAAACTAAAATAAAAGAAAACTAGCATCATTCCCATCTATGTTCTTCCACATTTCCCTATTACCTAAACATATTCTCATTTACACATCACAAACACCTATCCCTATTAACCTCTCTAGCCAAAATAGACTATAATAGATAGTTCTTACACAAATTAACCCGCATTAACCCACAAAACTTTCTTCCTCTTCCTCTGTAATAAATTGTCCATTAATTCCAAATTAAAGATTCTGTTACCATACATATCATCCCAAAACTTTTAAAAACACAACTACCACTTGTCTATAAGTATATTGTGGAAGTTCCATAGATTTCTGCTGGTCTTATTTTTTTGTCTTTTTTGAGCGTTTTAAGGCAGCACGCGTCACCCTCTGTTCTCTAATATCATCCAAAAGAGTTGCAGCTTGAACTCCTCCTGTACCCTTCTCGTCTATCAGTCCATCTTCATCCTCTTGATGTTCTCCTTCTCCAGATCCCTCTGCAGCTTCCAGAAGTGTTGATGGGGTTACATTTAAAACATTGTTGTAAAAGTCATGCGCTTGCTTCACATTACCCAAACAGTACCTTTTGCCATCATACATGAAGCTCAGCCCAGCTGGGATCTCCCATCTGAACCTTATATCCCTTTGCTTGAGCTCTTGCACAAGAAAAATAAAATCCTTCCTTCTCTTTAAAATCTTTGGAGGAATTTCTTTTAGAACCAAAACTTCTTGACCAGCAATCACAACTTTGGTATCATAGGCAGCTTGTATAACTTCATCTCTAACTTCCCTTTTTACAAAATAAACCACCACATCTCTAGGCAACTTTCTCTGTTTAGCAATCCACGAATTCACACGAAACACTTTGTCCATACCTTGTTTTATTTCAGATGCTGGATGATTCAATACCCCCTCAAAAGCCTCAGAAACCAGCTGCTTTAAATCTTCCTTAATATTCTCTTTTAGGCCTCTAATTCTCACAGCAAACTGCATCTGGTAAAATTGGGCCAGACTCTGTTCACTATCCATTTTGTCTTTTAAATCTTCAATTTCCAAAACTTTTGCTTCTAATATAGCATTCTTTTGAGTCAAGTCTTGCACTTGGTCATCCAGCACCTCCACACATTTAGCAACTTTATGCACTGAGGACAAAATGTCTGCCTTCATCTCTCTAAGTTTCTGTTCCATCCTTTCTTCCATTCTCTGCTCCAATTTCTCCAATTTCTCCTCCATCTGTGCAAATTTAGCACCCATTGACTCCAGAATTAACTGGGTATGTCTTTCAAGATCCTTCGAAGTCAATACATCAGGAGAATGCAACGCCTGCAGTAATGATTGTTGTTGCACCGGAGAATTTCCAGCACTCCGAAAAGTTCTAGGGGGAGGTTTAGCCGCCATCTTTTACTTACAATTGTGACGCACTTTCACTTTAAGTTTTAAGCAAAGTCCATCAAGCTTGAGAGTAAAATAAAATAATCTTCTTCATCTCTTCATCTTTCCCTCTTGTACTGCTCTGCCTGCTCTTTTCCTTTCATAGTCTCTCCTTCAAGCAGGGATGGTCGCAGACGCCTGGCTCTGCTCCATGAAGTCCGGAGCAGAGACGCTAGCCAGCTGGGAGCAGCCCAGGCTACGGGGGAGTTCAATCCTTCAGCCGCCCAAGCTCCAAGCTCAGGCGGCCCCGGAGAACTCAACCCCCACCTGGGGGCTCACCCCCTCCTCTTCTCCCGAGGAGGGGGCTTCAAATTCGCCCGAACAGCTGATCGGCGCTGTTTCGGGCGAAAAATCACACAGCTGAGCTGCGGGCAGCCCGGGAAGGCTGTCTCCGGCGCCACGGAGCCACCGGAAGCCCTAAGTTTTGTTTTGTTAGAGGATAACCACGGGTGCAGCTAATTACCCATTTTTCTTTATTAAATGAAAGGAGTTTCTCGGGCAGGTGGATTTCATACCAATAAGTCACCCAACTGGCTTTCATGTCTAAGGCAGGTCTAAAACAAACAGTCTCCTAGGCCAACGCCTTCACCACTACGCCAAATTGGCTCTTGCACAATAATTATGGTATAGTTCAACATTTTTTTTCT
The DNA here is from genome assembly GCF_947247035.1 of Vipera ursinii. Taxonomy (NCBI): domain Eukaryota; kingdom Metazoa; phylum Chordata; class Lepidosauria; order Squamata; family Viperidae; genus Vipera; species Vipera ursinii. Next base: position 114,672,515 of record NC_139512.1, on the reverse strand, counting down.
TGTATTAAAAGGTTGTAATGGTATGTGGGAATGACCTTGAGAGAGGAGGAGAAGAAATGCTGCCAAGAGCTGTTTCGGATAAAAGCTGCTTAACAGTCAGAGAAAGAAGCTCAGGAGGAACCCACCCTAAATTGATCAGGCTGTTAAAAAAAAGCCAGTAGGAGATTTGTACTTTTAGAATTGCAAGATTCTGTTCATATAGCCTTACAATAAAGTATAAGTACTTTGTTTGCTCATGTTTCCTATCTGGTTTACCCAGGAGGACTGACTGACTGACCTTGCGAGTGCCTCATTTAGTGACTGTCACAGTTAAGATGGCAATGTTTATTACCCTCACATGTTTGAAAAGCAAAGGAAAGCTGAAAGAACATCATCAGCACAGTCACTGTTTCTCTTAATGACCAAGTTGCCAGTTCCAATTGTGTAGTCCTAAGCATATCAAAACTATCATAATAATTTCATAGTAATTTCACATGCTTTTATTTTATTTTTTATTTTTATTGAAAAGTTTTAAAGTACAGTTTTCCTTTAAAAATCCCCCCTTCCCCCAGCCTCCTCCCCCCCTACCTCCCCCCCTCCCCCTCTCCCTCCCCCCCTACCTCCCCCCCTCCCCCCCCCCGACTTCCCAGAGCTAAATACAAGGTATATATATATAAAAAAGCAATCATAAACAACCATATACTAACAACTATAAATTCTAAAATCTATCACTCTCTAGCTTATATAGGATAAAACAAACCTTAGCAATATAAAATATATATAAAAAACTAAAATAGAAAAAGAAGAAAGAAAAAAAAACGAAAGAAGACTTATTCAAATGCTACATAAAACTTCTTATCCCTATACTTGTTCTAGATAAACTCAATCCATTTTCTCCATTCCATAATATAGCGTTCTTAGGAATAATCTTTCAAATAAGCCGAAATCTAAAATCCATCACTCTCTAGCTTATATAAAATAAACCAATCCTTAATAATATTAAATATGTATAGAAAACTAAGATAAAAGAAAACTAGTGTCATTCATGTTAATTTCAAAAAAAATCTCGTTTACACACCACGAACACCTATCCCTATTATCCTAATCAATCTCTAACCAAAATAGTCTATAATAGATAATTCTTACACAAATTAACCCACATTAGCCCATAAAACTTTCTTCCATTTCCTCTGTAATAAATTTAGTCCATTAGTTCCACTGCTTGACTGTAAGTACATTGTGAAAGTTCCATAGATTTCTGCTTCCTCTCTTCCATTCTCTCCTCCAATTTCTGCAGTTTCTCCTCTATCTGTAAAAATTTAACACCCATTGATTCCAAAATTAACTGAGTATGTTTTTCAAGATCCTTCAAAGTCAATACATCAGAAGAATGCAGCGCCTGCAATAATGAATGTTGTTGCACCGGAGAATTTCCAGCACTCCGAAAAGTTCTAGGAGGAGGTTTAGCCGCCATCTTTTACTTACAGTTGTGACGCACTTTCACTTTAAGTTTAGAAAAAGTCCATCAAGCTTGAGAGTAAAATAAAATAATCCTCTTCATCTTTCCCTCTTGTACCGCTCTGCCTGCTCTTTTCCTTTCATAGTCCTTCCTTCAGGCAGGGATGGTCGCAGACGCCTGGCTCTGCTCCATAAAATCCGGAGCAGAGACGCTGGCCAGCTGGGAGCAGCCCAGGCTACGGGGGAGTTCAATCCTTCAGCCGCCCAAGCTCAAAGCTCAGGCGGCCCCGGAGAACTCGACCCCTACCTGGGGGCTCACCCCCTCCTCTTCTCCCGAGGAGGGGGCTTCAAATTCGCCCGAACAGCTGATCGGCGCTGTTTCGGGCGAAAATCACTCAGCTGAGCCGCGGGCAGCCCGAGAAGGCTGTCTCCGACGCCGCGGAGCCACCGGAAGTCCCACATGCTTTTATTTTTAAGGTGTAGTCCAGAGAGTAGCTTAAAGAGCTATCGCAGGTAGACCTCAACTTACAATCTTTCATTTAATAAACATTCAAAGTTACAGTGATGCTGAAAAAAGTGACCTATGACCAGTTTTCACACTTATGACCAGATTGTCACAGCATCTTCATGGACAAGTTATGTAAATTCAGGTGCTTGTCAACTAACATGTATTTACAACGATTGCAGTGGCCCGGATGATCACCATTTGTGACTTTTCTAAATCAGGGCTTTTCAACCAGTGGTACGCGTACTGCTGGTGGTACATTGGCACATGGCAGATGGTATGCCTATGACGGATTTAAAAGCACTGTAAAAAAAAGTGTAAAAGCAGATGAGGTGAAATGGCAGCAGCATTGCACAGGCTTATGGGAAAGTCAGCTGGAACTGTGCAAGATGTTGCCTGGGTCCTGCTGAGAGCCCAGGATTGGTGTGCAGAGCTCCAGCAGATTGGCAGCGGCCTTGGGGGTGGCAGGCAGCCTCATGCAGTCTTCAAGCAGAGATTCAGCTAGAGCTGTGCGAGGCACTGCCTGCCTGGGTCCTGCACAGAGCCCAGGATCAGTGCACGCAACTCCAGCTGATTGGGGGTGGCAGGCAGCCTCACGCAGTCTTCAAGCAGAAATTCAGCTGGAGCTGCGTGTGGCGTTGCTTGGGTCCTGCTGAGGGGGAGAGAAGAGAGGATATAAAAGCAGGGGGAGTGAGATTTGTTAAATAAGTTTTGCCCCATTTTATGACTTCTTGCCACAGTTGTTAAGTGAATCACTGCAGTTGTTAAATTAGTAATATGGGTTGTAAGTGAATCTGGTTTCCCCAATGACTTTGCTTGTCAGAAGGTTGCAAAAGGGGACCACATGACCCTGGTACACTGCAACCATCATAAATACGAATCTGTTGCTAAGCATCCGAATGTAAATCACTTGACCATGAGGATTCTGCAACGGTCATAAGTGTGAAAAATGGTCATAAGTCACTTTTTTCAGTGCTGTTGTAACTTTGAACAGTCACTAAGCGAACTGTTGTAAGTCAAGGACTACCTGTACTTTTTTCTGGGTCATCAAGTTTTTGACACCTTGCTAGGCGACCGGTGGTACTCAAATATTAGGTAAAGGTTCCCCCGCACATGCGTGCTAGTCGTTTCCAACTCTAGGGGCCGGTGCTCATCTCCGTTTGAAACTGAAATATTGCCATATTCTAAAAGTGGTACTATCGGTGAAAGGGTTGAAAAGCCCTGATCTAGAATGTCTACAGACACAGTTTCTTATGTCCCAGTTTGCTTTCTCATAAATATGATGACCTAGGAAAACAGCTGTAAAAAAGTGGGGATCTAGGAGTAGCTAAGTTCAAATGGTACCTTTAAGAAGGAAAGGCCATTGTCCCCACAGTCATACTTTGTTTTACAGTGGGTAAATTAGATATAGTTTATCTCTTTCAGTTAATGATTACCACTAGGTGCTTTTGGTAACCCAATATAAACAGGCCATGTTAATCAGTTGTAGGAACATTCTCGGATTTTAATTTATAAAGTGGCATTTAGAAGAGCTTGGATCCCAAGCAAAAAGCAGAAATAGCAAGCAGAGAAACGTGAGAATTGTAGGAAAGCACTGGAGAAAAGTGAGTTTGGGGTTCTTTGTCAAAACATGCCTATTTGGGGAACCGCTTTTTTCATGGGAAGAGCTTTTGTGCTGCAGATTGAGTGATTGATCTAATGTACGGTACAGCCAGTAGCTAGTCCACTGAAAAGATCATACGGTAGTATCTCAGGGTGCTCATGTTTCAGAGTGAAAGAAACATTCAGTAATTTGAGTGGGAGGACAGCTGTTAATGTATCTCAATCTCATTGGGGAGGCTTCATCACTTAATTAAACAGACAAGATACTTCATTGCTCCATTTTATTTACTTGGTATTGTTTTGCAATCTGTTGTAGGTGAAGTATTCATTGCAAACAGAATGGCAGCATTCAAAAATTTGAAGTGTTTAGGAAAGATGCTTCTTCTTTTCTTCCCCTCTCCTCTCCCCACACCTTCTGAGAGGAAAGCAGCTCTCAAGCTAAAAAAAATGTAATTAAAATCAGCAATAAACTCCAATAGAAGGAGTTAATGTTGTACAAGCCATTCAGTATCTTGCTCTGGGGGGTATTGTTCAGAAAGGTGTGCTTAGCCTTGATTTTAAAGATCAAGGGAAATTGGTCATTTGAGGCCATGGAAATTGAGGGATGAGGCCTATGGAGATGCAATAATAGCAGGGTTAAGGATCTTGGAGAACGATCATGTCTGAGAATGAGATGATTACCTCAAAAGGCAAGAACAGAACGTGATAGTAGTCAAAGGGCCATAAAGGAAGCTATTGGGACAAGAATGCTTTGTTCAGCAGTAATGCCATAAATAATCTTTACTGCATGAAATGCGTGGGAGGGAATCTGCTGAGAAAAATGCATAGCAGAGATACAGGACTCCTCATTTACCGTATATTCCAGTTATTTCCATACCTTTCAATATTAAAAATGGACCTCCACGCACCTTTCTGGATTTTAGAAAACATGAAGCTGTGGGGTGCATCCCAATCTTCCTTTCCTCATCAGGATGAGTTTAAAAATGATCAAATGTCACAAATATTACCAAAATGGGAATAGATTCTCAGTTTTACAACATTAAAGGGATGGATTTAAGCTTTTCCAGGTATGACCTGCAATTTTTTATTACAAATGATTTTTTGGGAAGCTAAATTTTTCTGGGGAGAACTGATAATCCAGAACCCATTTATCCTCCTGTTAAACTGCTTGTCTATGGCTCTAAACTTCAAATGAAGCAGAAAGAAATGATATGGAAGCAAGCATAAAAGCAAAATAGGCTGAAATAGATTGGTGTTCTGGAATACAGTGAAAATAAATGGGAACAAAATTGAACTTCATTTATCACCTCACTCTTTAAAATGTTGGAAACAAAGGAATTGTATCCCACAGTCACTTAAGCTCACCTAATATTAGTACTAAAAGAACTAGAATTTCGATAGGAATACCATTATCTCAGCCAACTCATGAAATATTGCCAACCTGGGGGGAAAAAACCTGAAGTAGGTCTTAAGATAGAAATTATCCAATTATCCCTAACTCTATTCCAAGTAAAATTTTGTTTAGAAAACTACACAAAATGCCAACTTCCTAATCAACCAAACTAACCAAAATTACCAGTTACAGAAAAGTAGACGGGACAGATCCTGTTAGATTGAAATTTGCTTCTCACTCAGGATCAAAGCAAAATGATGATTTCATAATTGCCCAAACTCAAGAGTCATTAGGAGCAGAGTACTTGAAGCAATATGGTCCAAAACATTCTGGAACAACATGTCCTGTCTATGCATCATAAGCAAACTATCATATATCAGAAAAACAAAACATGTTATCTTGAATATCTAGCATAGATAACAAAACAAAACCATAGATAACAAAAACAAAAATGTTCCCTTGAACATTATGGGTGAAAGTACAAGAAGATCACTTATTCTTAGGGCTTTTTTGTCATAGAATGCACCAGAACAGAGTTCCGGCACATTTTTTCAACAGATTTTCCAGAGTTGCGTTGTTTTCCTATTGTTTCCCTTCCTATCCTTGTTTGTTTTTGAAAATGCCCTGCTGGCAATATGGTGTGAGTGGGGTCCCCTCTGGCATTGTCTGCCTCCTCTAGGAGGAGCCATGAGGTGCCGGAGCACCACAGCCAGAGCTTGGCTTGATTGCCTGGGTCAGACCCAGTGGTGGGATTCGGCTGGTTCGTACCACTTCGGCAGAACCGGTAGCTAATTTTTGTTGCCCTGGCCAAGAATGGACTTCCGGAAGCGGCATCCACACAGAGAACTGGTTGTTCACATATTTGAATACCACTGGTCAGACTTGTGGTGAGGAAGCCGATGGTGGCGGTGGGGGATAAATAAACATGGAGGGCATCTTTCACGAGGGGGGAAGTGAGCCTTTTGCCTTCCCTTACAGAAGGTGGGGTGTGAGGTTAAAAAGAGGCGAAGCAAGAGGAAAGAAAGGCGGCTGGCGTGGAAGCTTGCCCAACAGTGAAACTTTGCTGTTTCAGTTCCTTGGGGAGTTCAAAGACTGGGATGTCTACGAAAATCTCTTTTTAGTCTTTTATACTTTCTATTCAAACTGCAGAGGGGAAGAATAAGAATAAAGCCAATGACTTGTGATTTGGAGGTATTATTATTATTAATAATACATATTAATTATGTATTGGTCAGATGTAAAGGTAGACCTATGGTATGAGGTTTAATCAGATCTCTTTATTAAATTGGGTTTAACTTAAAGGTAAATTAAAAGTAATCTGTTCACTGACAAAGTTTCAACTTTAATTTGTTTCAGGTCAATATCCATATTAAACTCCAAATATAAATTTTTCCACCTTGCTTGACAACTTCTTAAAAAGAATTCATTCTTTTACAAGCAACCAAATTTTGTTTTATTGGGCCAATTTCATTCCACATAGAAAGCTGACATTTCCACTCATTAAACTAAATGGCTATGCCAGTGGTAATTAATAAAATGCCTTCTTGTAATTTAAAGCCACAGAGTGCATGGTAACATTAATAGTATTAACTTACCTTAGACAAAATCCTAGTCTTTTAGATTCTATTTGGCTAGATCAGACATGTCAAACTCGCGACGTCACGTGTCATCACACAACGTATCAGGACTGTATTGCCATTGCCGGCAATGGGGTGAGTGCAGCTTCTGCGTGACGTGTCCGGCCCGCAGGCCGGCAGTTTGAGACTTTTGTGTTAGATGGATCATTTTTAGAGAGTACAGATTTTTATTGAAAATATAGTTTCCTGGTGGAAGCTTGATTCTTTTGGCATTAAAGCCCTCAGATGCACTATGTGTCTGGTGAGATTCATTAGTCTGGCTGGGTAGGAGATAATATTGTGGTCTGAAACTGGAACTGAAATTTGCACTCTTTTGAAGTCTCTACTTTCTTGGTGCATGTAACTGGAGAGTTTTATCTGTTTTACAGAAAGTGTTTTAAGCAATTCTGCCTTGTTTTGGGTACAGTATATTTTAAGGCATTTAACGGTTAAAAGAAAGCATTATTTATTTAATCACTCTGTAAAGTGATTGTGCAAAAAACAAATAGAATACTGTACTTTACTGTTCCCATTTCTTTCTAAAATTGCTCGTTCCAGTCTATTAAATTCCATTCCAACTTTTATATCACCCTGAGAATTAGTTCGAGTCACATGGTGCAGATCCAGCTCCTTATTTTCCAAAATCTTCACTGGATCTTCTTTAAGGAAATTGTTTGCTGCAGAGAAGAGTGTGGGAAACAGTTCGGAGTTCTGCTCAAAGTTTTTTTTCCCCCTTAGCCATCAGCTGGCAGAGCAAGCCTTTATTCTGGAAAAGTTTGGAACTGAAAGGTATTGTATTTGTTGTGGGTTGGACTGTGTACTGTGCCTCTCCATTACGGTTGAGAGAAAAGAAAGTGGCTGTGAGAAGCTGGTTCTGCAATCAGACAAATCCAGAGGCTCACTTTGGGGAGGAGCAGCTGGAAGGTAAAGGGGGCATGCAAAATCCTGACAAGCTTTGCCTTGTCCTCCCCTCATCTGCTCCATGGGAGGGAGTTAACTTAAAGGAAAGTTTGTTTAGCTGTCTTGATGTATTCATAGTGAACTGCAAAGTCATCAAGTTTGGAATTGCCTGTGGAAAGATGATCTCACACAGGTGTGGATCCAAAGCTCTTATTGTTCATTTTCCCGCCTGCTGGTTTTAACAACATTTTGATAATCTTGCAAACTGATCTGCAGCATAAACCAGTTGATGCCAATCATTTCAAAGTAGGAAATTGTAGATGTGTGTTCACAAAAGATATCCACAGTTGGTTACATGAGATGCATTTCAATTGATGTGAAACCCCCCTTCCCCCCCCCCAAAAAAAACAATTTAGGAGCATTTATGAAATCCTCCAATTGGTCCTAGTGTTGGGTTCTCAGATTAAGAAATGTCTGAGCAAGTTAATGAAACAGGCACCTCTGAAATACTTCAGCATTGCAACATAGGACTGGCAGAGCAGTGTAGATGACACCTTGACCACAGATTGAGGACCAGCATGGTTTGAGAGGGGAGAGATAAGGAGACTGAACCAGTCCCAAATTTATATGATGAGGAGCCTGACTTTCCCCAGGTACTCTCAAGAGCTGGCAGCTATGGTCCACCTCAGTGTCACTCCTGAAGTCTCTGTTGCTGACTCACCAGTGAAGATTTATGCCTCTGGCCTGGCACCCGCCCAGCTTGTGACCTTACATGCATCACTGACAGATGAAAGGGGAGTGAAGTTTGCAGCCAGAGCCTTTTACCAAGCCAATCAGAATGGAGAAGTAGACGTGGCAGAGGCCTCTGCTCTGGGAGGCAACTATACAGGCGTGTGGTCCATGGGCCTCTTCTACACTCTAAAAGCTGAGAAGATGTTCCACAGGCTGCTCAAACGTGATGTGACAGGCAGCCCCTTCTATGTTCAGATTAGCCTCTTTAATTCTACTGTGATTACGCCCTTGCCCACGGATGAACCATTGGCTACTTGCACTGTGGAACGATGGTACACAGCCCCCGGAGTGGAACGCATCCCAATTAAGTCTGGCCGGGTCCGGGGAGCCCTCTTCTTGCCTCCAGGTATGGAAACTGAATTCTGTTTTCTTTTCCATTTCCCTTTATTGCCTCAACCTGTTGCTTGCAGTGGATGGTGCCTCCAAATGTATCTAGGGTGTTAGTGCCTAGACTTCCTAGCCAGCATGGAAGCAGTGTTGATTTGTGCATTGATGAGCAATCCCATAATTCGTTAGCCCTTTGAGATCAGCCAGACCAGGAAACCATTTTCACAAGTTTGCCTGGATCTATATTTTATTGATAAATGCCATATCTTCCCAAATTTCTTGGTTCCTGGTACCCCTAGCAGTTCCCACACTGATTTCTAATATTAAAATTCCTGAAGTATCCACCTGCTATAGCTAGATTGAAAGATCTGATCTCCTTCTCCACATCTGCCTCTCTGATTGGCTGTTCTGTGTATATGAGCACAGATTGTTTTCTTTTATCCAAGTTGGATCATGGTACTGATAAAAGAGACCATATGCCCATGCACAATTCTTAGTAAAGGTTTGAACACTTTCTGAAAAGGGGGCATATATAAAAAGTAGAAAGGCATGTCATGCCACAAGGAAGGGAACAAATGGGTCACCCAGATTTGCACAGATGTTTGGAAAGCTAAAGCTGAAAATCAGTTGAAGTTAGTGAAAGATGCTAAGAACAAGAAAAGGCTATTTGTCATCATTATGTCCAAAGAAAAAAACAATAATTTGTAAATGAGCTATGAGAATTAGACATCCCAGTCTTTCCTGAGAAATTGATAAGCACTCCATTGGACAGAAACATAGTCAGGGAACACTTATTGACTTTAAAGGAATCTTTAAACCAAATATTTTGGCCTAGATGATTCCTGAAAGAACTTGCTGATGATCTGGTCAAATCATTATCTTTGGAATATCTTAGGGAATGTGAAATACCAAATGACAAGAAATATTTGAAGCTTACTTATTTGGAGTAGTACTAATTCACAGTATTCGTGGACTACCCCAGTTATGAGAGTCTGTTACTACTCACCACTATAAGTTAGCATGGTCAGACTAATCTTTACTTTCTATTAACTTCTTTCATAGGTTATGGAAATGCTATAGATACAACACTATATAATCAAGATTTCATCAATGCATTTGACAAAGTATCCATGACAGCAGGTTGGATGATTGTGGTTGAGTGACATGTCAGTTAGGACAGAGGTCTCCAACCCCCAGTCCGTGGACCAGTACTGGGCCGTGGCATGCCAGCAACCGCGCAAACAAGCAAAGCCCCATCTGCGGGACAGCACACAAAACCACACACACACTCCAGTCTGTGGAAAAAGTTCTCTCCATGGAACTGGTCCCTGGTGCCCAAAAGGTTGGGGACCTCTGAGTTAGGATATATAGTGATCTGAAAATCATATTCAGATGCTCATTTAATCATAATTCTTCGTGAAACTAAAGTGAGATACTGAATTCAGTGCTGCAAACTTCAGCCTGGGTCTGATACAATGCAATATTTTTTATTAATGTGTTGGATGATCGGGTAGAGGGAATGCTCTTCAGATCTGCAGATGTCACAGAATTAGCTGAAATAGCTGATGCCCTAGAGATAAAGTTGAACACGGACGTAGTAGCTTAGAGAAATGGAACAAAATGACAGAAAGAAACTTAACTGAGACACAACGAAAAGTCATTCATGCATCTCACAAATAAGATGTGAGATGCACAGCTTGCCAACAGTACCTATGAAAAAGATTTTGCAAGAGGAGCTAAGTGAAAATTAAATTTGGCTCAGCAGTATGACATTGCTACTAAAAAAAAGCAAATGCAGTTCTAGACATCATTAAGAGCATTGTTCCCAAATCAGAGAAAGTAATGTATTTGACAAAAGGGATTTTACTCTTTGTTTTTCATTTCTTCACTTATCCTTGTTTTTTCTCCCTCTCTGCCTCACCAGGCCCTGGGCCATTTCCAGGACTGATTGACATATTTGGTGGAGCTGGAGGACTAATCGAATTTCGAGCTGGCTTATTGGCTAGCAAAGGCTTTGCAGTTCTGGCTTTGGCTTACTTTGCATATGATGATTTACCACAGACTCTGGAAGTAATAGATCTGGAGTATTTTGAGGAAGCAACCAGACTGCTCTTGAAAAATCCTAAGGTGTGCATGAGATTATATCTTTTCTTAAACTTCTTGTTGGCACTCAGGAAGATCCTAGAGTTTCTTCTCTATTTGTTATGCAGAATATTTCATACAAACTTAGAATGCTATGCATCTGTCAGATATACAGTAGTGGCCAAAATTGTGGAAATGTTTTGGAAAAAGTGTACAGTAGAAATGCCACCTCTGGTTAAGTTTCCACCAATTTTTCTTCTATTTTCTTTATAACTGTAGCCTTTGTCACTTAATAATACTATTTTACATCACTTTCTGGGCAACCAGTCAACTCTTGGCAGTATTACTTTAATTTTATTACATTTTAGATGCTCACTAAATGAAAGAACACAAAAAACCCCAACCAACTTAGATAGTGATCACATAGCACACTAACAAATGTCCTCCTCTCAGCTTCAATACATGACATCAATAACTGAATCCTACTGTGATCTGATTGGCTCATTGCCAAAACAAGATGACACCTGATTGGTTCTCTAAACACTCATGCTCATTGGCTACAATCAGATGAAGGAAAGCCACCTGATATCAACCTAAGCAAGTTGTGCCTCCTTTTTCTGGTTATTTGGCTATTACTTTTCATAGAATACAGTACAGATAATTGAACAAACCTTGTTGCATTACATTCTTGATTAAATTATCTTTCCATTCATATATATTTTTATGGTACTACTCAGTGCTTTTTTTCAACAACAACAACAACAAAAAGGTGCCGGAACACTCATCTTGTTAATCTTTTATTTATATAATTTTATTTATATATTTATTTATATAACAATTATATATTCAATTCTTAGCATACATTTAATTTATTGTATTTAAGACAAATATATTTTTGAATCATAAATATTAAATTTTTGCTCTTTTCAATGATCCATACTAATGCTTTAGAAATATAATTTCCAGTTTTAGCTATAGTAAGCAAGCAAATTACACTAAAGCTAAATTTAACGTTACTTGTTAAATATATTTACTGTATTTCAGAATTAGTATTCTTTCAGTCACAATCTTATTCCTATTCAATTTAGCTGATTTTAAAATGTGATGTAAAATCATAAGCACATAAAAAGAAAACAGCAGAAACAGCTGCAAATTAACTCAACAGTTCTATGCTTAGCAACATTTCCATTTAATCGAAGTCCTTGCTCTTTCCAAATCTATTTCAGGGTTTACTTCCTATAAATATACACAAACAATGGGAAATGAGTTTCTGGGCTGGTTCAAATTTTTTGCACATTCCAAAAATTATGTCACGAGTGATGTATTTATAGGTATATAATTAAAAGTACAATTGGCAGTGCAGACATGCCAAATGCTTCTAAAGTCAGAACCAAAATACATATATACACAATTTTTTCTCTCCTAAATTTTCAGGTAATGTATCTGTTCCATATAAATATAAAAGCATGATAGGCTCTGTATTTGTACAAGTGGCCGGTTATCTCAGTATGCAGAAACATGGATTACTACAACCAGAAGTTGCAAGCCCTCTCCTTTTCACTGCATGGGAATTCAGACCCGAGATGAACTTTTTGGTAGTAGCACAGCTTGTGCAAAAGCTTTTTTTGTGTGTGTGCAAAAAAAAGGTGCCAGAATGCTGTTCTGAGCATTCTATGAGAAAAAAAGCCCTGGTACTACTCCCCCCCAAAAAGTGGTGTTGTTAGCCATCAAACCTCAAAAATACACTTTCCCCAAAGATTTCCACAATTTTGGCCACTACTGTAACCAGCTAAAGGGATTTTGGGCCTGATACCAGCATAGCACAGCAAAGATCAGTAGCATTGTTCCTGAGGGCAGAATGATGAGAGCAGCGCTGCATTGCCACCTTTTGTATGTGCATTGTGATACATTGCTGACCCCTCAATGCTACAATGCTCTTTTGTCATTTTGTGGACACACCCATTATATCCACCCTCTCAGTTTTCATTAAAGCATACAATTTTTTTTCCTTAGGCTTCCTTATGTGTAGCTGAAAAACATGCAACAATATGCAATTAAGAGTCATGCTTAAAAGTGCCCTGCTTTAATGAGCTGATTCATAAAAGCAGCAACATTTTTTTCAGGCTTCCTTCCTTCCTTCTGTCTGTCATATTTTCTTGTCACGTATTGGCTGGCTGGCAGAAAGAAAAGTTCATTTTTGAATGTGCAGATCTACAATAAAACAGCATGTGCATTAGTATGTCATTTTTATAACTTTGATATCACCCCTCATTGTTTTAAGGAAGAAACTGATTTAAACTTTTGTATGTCTCTCTGTATTTGCTCCTCTAGGTAAGAGGTCCAGGACTTGGAATTATTGGTTTGTCCAAAGGAGGAGAAATTGCATTGGCCATGAGTACCTTCTTAAAGGAAGTAGTGGCTTCAGTGTGCATCAATGGTCCAACAATAATGAGTGGTACACCACTTCACTTTCATGATGTCAGTATCCCTGGAGCTTACTACCCATATGAGAAGATTTTCATTAATGAAATGGGATTTATATCCGTTTTTGATTGCTTCGGACATCCTCAGGATGAAACATTTAAAGGATCTACCATTCCTGTGGAGAAGGCCCAAGGGCACATCCTCTTTGTGGTGGGGGAAGCTGACCAAAGCTTCAATAGCAAGGCGTTTGCTGAAGCAGCCCTGACTCGAGCAAAGAAATGTGGGAAAAATCATTGTAGCCTGTTGTCTTATCCAGGGACTGGACATCTGATAGAACCCCCTGGTTCTCCAGTTTGCTATGCCTACCCAATTCTGATTTCTCCCTTGCCAATCCAGTGGGGAGGGGAAATGAAGCCTCATGCTGAAGCCCAGGAGCACTCCTGGAATGAGATCCTGAATTTTTTTAAGTTTCATCTTGGGCCACTTCACAATAGCAGTTTATGATAAAAGAAAGGCCAGGTTGTTTAGCTTCCTTTAGAATTATGGAGTTGGATGGAGCCACTGAGGCCATGAACTCCAATCTTCTACCCTGCACAGAAATTAAAGTTAAAACACCTCTTTTAGATGAAGGGGAGCCCTCTAGCTCTTCGACTGATTAGATCCATTGTTGAACTACTGCTTGGTGTTAGGAAATTTTTCAGAACATTCAAATAGAGTCTGCCTCACTATTTAGATGTCCCACAGTCTGAGAAGAAAACAGATGTTAGCATTCTCTGTGAGCTTCTTAAGGAATGCTATTATATTCTTCCTTCCATTCTTTGTTTTTCATAAAGCTACACACATCAAGATTCTTCCTTCTGCCTTTTCCACCTGTACAGTATAAGCTGCCCAAAGTATTTTCCCCCTGTAAGAGATGGAAGGGAGATTCTACCCCACCCTCTAAAAACAGCGGTGACTGACTATGCAGGAGAGTTTAAAACATTGCAAGAATAACCTAATTCTCACTGGATCTTTCTCTTTCTAAAATTTGTGGACTAAAAGATTTATTTTTATTGAAGATTTGGGGTTTTACTACAAAAGAAGTAAAATTGGACCAAGGATTATAAAAAAATTGGACTTAAAAAAAACCCTAAATGGTATGGGCAACATCTTGTAGCTACAGTGGGACAAAAAAGTATTTAGTCAGCCACCAATTGTGCAAGTTCTCCCACTTAAAAAGATGAGAGAGGCCTGTAATCAACTATGAGAAACAAAATGGGGGGAAAGAATCCAGGAAATCACATTGTAGGATTTCTAATGAATTTATTTGCAAATTATGGTGGAAAATAAATATTTGGCCAATAACAAAAGTTCATCTCAATACTTTGTTATATACCCTTTGTTGGCAATGACAGAGGTCAAACGTTTTCTGTAAGCCTTCACAAGGTTTGCACACACTGTTGCTGGTATTTTGACCCATTCCTCCATGCAGATCTCCTCTAGAGCAGTGATGTTTTGGGGCTGTCGCTGGGCAACACGGACTTTCAACTCCCTCCAAAGGTTTTCTATGGGGTTGAGATCTGGAGACTGGCTAGGCCACTCCAGGACCTTGAAATGCTTCTTATGAAGCCACTCCTTCATTGCCCAGGTGGTCTGTTTGGGATCATTGTCATGCTGAAAGACCCAGCCACGTTTCATCTTCAATGCCCTTGCTGATGGAAGGAGGTTTTCACTCAAAATCTCACAATACGTGGCCCCATTCATTCTTTTCTTTACATGGATCAGTCGTCCTGGTCCCTTTGCAGAAAAACAGCCCCAAAGCATGATGTTTCCACCCCCATGCTTCACAGTAGGTATGGTGTTCTTTGGATGCAATCCTGTTCTGGATCATCCAAATGCTCTCTAGCAAACTTCAGACGGGCCTGGACATGTACTAGCTTAAGCAGGGGGACACATCTGGCACTGCAGGATTTGAGTCCCTGGCGGCGGCGTGTGTTACTGATGGTAACCTTTGTTACTTTGGTCCCAGCTCTCTGCAGGTCATTCACTAGGTCCCCCTGTGTGGTTCTGGGATTTTTGCTCACCGTTCTTGTGATCATTTTGACCCCACGGGGTGAGATCCTGTGTGGAGCCCCAGAATGAGGGAGATTATTAGTGGTCTTGTATGTCTTCCATTTTCTAATAATTGCTCCCACGGTTGATTTCTTCACACCAAGCTGCTTGCCTATTGCAAATTCAGTCTTCCCAGCATGGTGCAGGTCTATAATTTTGTTTCTGGTGTCCTTCGACAGCTCTTTGGTCTTGGCCATAGTGGAGTTTGGAGTGTGACTGTTTGAGGTTGTGGACTGGTGTCTTTTATACTGGTAACAAGTTCAACCAGGTGCCATTCATACAGGTAACGAGTGGAGGACAGAGGAGCCTCTTAAAGAAGAAGTTACAGGTCTGTGAGAGCCAGAAATCTTGCTTGTTTGTAGGTGACCAAATACTTATTTTACCGAGGAATGTACGAATTAATTCATAAGAAATCCTACAATGTGATTTCCTGGATTCTTTTCCCCCATTTTGTCTCTCATAGTTGAGGTATACCTATGATGAAAATTACAGGCTTCTCTCATCTTTTTAAGTGGGAGAACTTGCACAATTGGTGGCTGACTAAATACTTTTTTGTCCCACTGTAAATTTGATATTACAATTTGTTATTGCCTAAAAAGAGTCTTGGCTTGAAGCCTAGACTATAGATAAGACTGCAACCTTGAGAGATAACAACTGTGAGAAGCCCAGCTGTGCTCTATACTCAGTGACAAAATTATTTTCATTCTCTGATTGTAAAGCTTTTAACTCAACACTCTACTAAGAGAATATTGATGAAGATCAGGAACAGATTATGTTGAAAGCAATTTATGAAACTATTCTTACAGCCACTGATGAAATAAGAAGCTACAGAAAAGAACAAGATGTCAGCCTAGATATACGAATCCAAACTTTGATTACAACTAAAGAATTAACCACACAGAATGTAACAGAAGAAGTGGAACAATTAAATACTACGATAGAAGATTCAATTGACCAACAAACACAGTTAATGGAAAACCCAGGCTGATAACATGGAAAAGGGAAAAGACTTTCTATATAAACCAGAAGAAACCTGAGGATCAAGAAGAAGAACACTGAAGGGAAGATAAACATTTCAGGACAACTACGTCAGGATGGAAAAATAGAGAGATGATTTGTTAGTCCTTCCAAAAAAATGGCGACCGGATGGCCTTTTCTACTTCAAACAATATATATAATAATACAGGGAGATCTATTTGATGATTTAAAAGCTCAGACTTGGAAGGTGAGTTAGCAAAGAAAGAAAGTTAGAGCTGTTTTTCAGTGAAGCAGTTGGAAGATTCGGAATGCCGAATTCTTCGTCTGAAATTTCTTTTTGTTGGGGACCCTAAGGGTCCAGAACCCACCCTGAAGGGGTGGAATGAAAGAAGGAAATCCCAGGGACTTAGAAGAGAGGGCGGTCTCTCCGAACAGTCCAGGAAAAGCCTCCCAGAAACCAACAGAAGAAAAGGCTGGCTAACTCCATGTCCAGCAATAGCTGAAACAACAGAAGCCATAAGCTTTTAAACTAAGTGGATCTTAAACAGCATACTTGAATCTGGGTTAAGAATATTGATTTTCTCTATCCTACCTATTTTCTTGAAGAAGAAAGTCCCCCAAATAAGAGATCTCTGAAGAAGGAAAGGGGGAGGGGGACTCTGCTCCCTCCCTTTTAGTTAGCGGTGAAACTTACCCTTCAAAGAAAGAAAAAAGACTAGAAAGACATGAAAAATGAACAAATGCTGACACCTGTTGGTGGATGAGGATTTTTTTTCTCTGAACCTCAAAGTTTTTAGAAAATGCAGCTGTGTAAACAAAGTGAGAATAACAAAGCTGAAGCAATGAATACTTTACAAAAGGAAACATATGATAAGCGACAACAGTTTCAAAGGACAATGATTTTAAACTACATAGAAATCCAGAATAACTTTGAGAGCATGAATGAACTCATTTTCAACTTAATTTCCCGGGAAAATACAGTAGAGATGACCGAACAAAATTCTGAGGATAGACACTTAAAGAAGGAACCTTATAAAATGATCACTTCACAAAAGGAAGCATATGATAAGCAGCAAAAATTTCAAAGGACAATGACCTTAAACTACAAGGAAATGCAGAATAATCTTGAGAGCATGAAACAACTTATTTTCAACTTAATTTTACTTCAAGAACTTTCTCAGGAAAATACAGGAGAGATGACTAAATATAATTTTGAGGATACTTGAAGATGGAACCATATACAATAAAAAATTATGATTTAATTCAAATGGGAAATATTTCAACACGTCTAAGCAACTTTGAAGATAAGGAAAAGAATGAGAAAAAATTCCTTACAGGAAAACAAATGATGCAGCAAAACATATTGATTAAGAAAGGCAACGACCAGAGAAAAAAGACTAAAATGAAAATTCAAGAAAAAGAAGATGGTGCTTATCAGAAAGAATACTTTAAAAAGAAACATTTGTTTGAATATGGCTAAAGAAATGGAAAAACTTTGAAATATATTACTCTTAGAGGGATAATTTTTCCCCCTTAACTAATATAATTTGTTTTTTTCCTTTTTTATTCCTCTGAAAAAAGTTGAAATGATTTAAACAAAAGCAAATGTTTTAGTTATTTAAATGTGACAATAAGAAAAGCATAAAAATGTGTTTTGAATGAGAGTTAAAGGATTAGATGATTAGAACTATTGAATGGAATGCTCAAAGTTTAAACAGGTTAAATACATTCTTAGCTATGGTCAAAAAGAATAAGAAATTGAGGGAATAAATATATATTAAATTAGGAGGAATACATATTTTAAGTTATATGTTATTTTTTGTATCTCAGTGCTCTTGTCTTTTTTTTCTTTTTTTTATTGAAAAGTTTTTAGTACATTTTATCTTTAACAATCCCTCCCCCCCACCCCCCACCCAACCCTTTCTCACCCTCCCTAACCCTCCCCCCTCCCCTTCCCCCCTCCCCATCCCCGACTTCCCAGAGCTAAATACAAGGTATAAAAGTAAAAACAATCATAAACAACCATATGCTAACAACAATAAGCTATTAAGTCTATCGCACTCTAGCTCATATAAAATGACTACAAACGATACTAGTATCACATCAAAACTTATACAAATGCTAAATGAAACTTTAGTACCATATTTGTTCTGGATGTAATCAATCCACTTTTTCCACTCCATAATATAACGTTGTTGCGAGTGGTCTTTCAAATAAGCCGATATTTTTGCCATTTCCGCCAGGTCAGAAACTTTTAAAGTCCATTCTTCTATAGTCGGCAGTTCCTCCTTCTTCCAATATTGACCTACTAAAAGTCTTGCTGCCGTAATTAAGTTCAACATCAACTTAGTGTCCACAACAGTAGTATCCGTAATTATGCCCAATAAAAACAATTGCGGACAAAACTTTATCCTTTGCTTAAATATCTTCTGCATATTCCACCAGATTTTAATCCAAAAAGCTTTAACCTTTTTGCAGGTCCACCATATATGAAAATACGTTGCATCTTCGCCACCACATCTCCAACGTTTAGGTTGATAGTTCGGATACATACTTGCAAGCTTTTTAGGATCTAAATGCCACCTATAAAACATTTTGTAAAAGTTCTCTCTTAAATTTTGAGCTTGCGTAAATTTTACGTTCCTCACCCAGATCTTTTCCCAAGTGTCCATTGTGATAACTTCTTGAATATTCTGAGCCCATTTTATCATACAATCTTTAACAAGTTCTGTTTCTGAGTCAATTTCTATCAATGCAAGATATATCCGTTTGATATGTGCTGGACCCTGATTTCTAATTTGCTTTACCAGATTTTCATCAGTCATTGAAAAACCAATTTTCTGATCTTCTTTCCACCTGGCCCGTAATTGCCCATATTGAAACCAGGTTTGAACAATCTTCTCTTCTCGTAGAAAATTGTACGGCTTCAAACACCATACGTTCCTCTCCAAACTTAAGATTTCCTTGTATGTAGTCACATCATGTTTGAACCCAACATTTATATTTTCTATTGCGTGTTTCGGTATTGCCCATAAAGGTATCTTGTAATTTAGCTTATGTCTGTACTTTTTCCAAACTCTCAGCAATGCTTGTCTTAAAATATGCACCTTAAACACATTATCTACCTTCTTATCATACAATAAATATGCATGCCAGCCAAATAACAAGTCGTGGCCATCAAGATTTAATAATCTCCCTTGGGTTAAATTAATCCAGTCACTTATCGCTGACAACGCAGCAGCTTCATAATATAATTTAAAATTGGGCATTTTAAGACCACCTCTTTCACGCGTGTCCTGCATAATCTTAAATTTAACTCGTGGCCTTTTTCCTGCCCATACAAATTTATTGATACCCTTTTGCCATTCCTCCAAATTTGAGTCCTTTTTAAGAATAGGTATCATTTGAAATAAGAATAAAAATTTCGGCAAAACATTCATTTTCACTGCTGCAATTCTTCCCAATAGAGACAATTGTAATTTTTTCCAACTTTCCAATTCTTTTTGAATTTTTCCCCATAATTTTTCATAATTATTTTTATATAACTTTGCATTTGAGGGTGACAAATACACCCCCAAATATTTAACCCTTTTAACAATCTCAAATCCAGTTAACCCTTCTAAAAAGGCCTTTTGCAATACTGTCATATTTTTAGCCAATATTTTAGTTTTTTGTACATTAACCTTAAATCCAGAAACCTTCCCATATTGCATTATTATCTCCATCAGGTCCACAACAGAATTTTTTGGCTGAGTCACCATAACAACCAGATCGTCTGCAAACGCCCTCAATCTATAATCCTGATCTCTAATTTGAATTCCCTTAATTTTTTCCGAATTCCGTATTTTAATCAATAATATCTCCAATGTTAAAACAAATAATAAAGGTGATAACGGACACCCTTGTCTTGTGCCCTTTTCAATATTACATACCTCAGTCAAACTATTATTTACTATTATTCGGGCTGTTTGTTTTTGATATAATGCCCTAATTGGTTGTAAAAATTTATCCCCAAAATTCATTTTATCTAATACTTTCATCAAAAATTGCCAATCCAATTGATCAAAGGCTTTTTCGGCGTCTAGAAAAATCAGTGCCGCAGGGATCTGGTTGTTCCTTTCCAAAAATTCCAACAAGTCTACTATATGCCTCACATTATTTTTCATTTGTCTGCCACTAATGAACCCAGTTTGGTCACCATGAATTATCTGTTGCAAAACCCTCATCAATCTGTTAGCTAAAACCTTAGCAAATATCTTGTAGTCCGTATTCAAAAGTGATATTGGTCTGTAATTTCTTACTTGAGTGACATCGTGATCTTCCTTCGGAATCAGAGAAATAAAAGCAGTTTTCCAAGACGGAGGCACCCCTCCTCCCCTTTGAATTTTCTGAAACAATTCCCTTAATGGCTTTATCATCTCCAATTGTAGGTTTTTATAATACACCGCAGTCAGTCCATCCGTGCCTGGCGCTTTATCCACCTTCAATTGTTTAATTGCTAAAAGAATTTCTTCTTCTGTTATCAATTGATTAATCTCTTCCTTTTGTTCTTGTGTAAGAACCGGGATGTTGGCATTCCTCAAATATACATCAATATCTGCTTCATTAATCTTATCTTTAGCATATAATTTAGAATAAAAGTCTACAAAAGCTTCCTTAATAAGATCCTGTTGATACACAACCTTACCCTTATGTTCTATTTTATCTATGTTAGAAGCCCTTTGCTTCTTCCTTAACATGTAAGCTAACCATCTGCCTGGTTTATTGGCATTGCAAAAAGTATTATGCCTAGCAAACCGTAAGTTAGTTGCCACCTGATCAGCCATCAACTTGTCAAACTGTCCTCTTAACAAATTAATAACCTCTTTGATCTTCACATCCGATGGATTCAAAATTAGGGCCTTTTCTTTTTCCCTAATTTCATTCTCTAATTCTTTCCTCCTAAATTCCAAGTTACGTCTATATTTGTTGTTCATATATATTAACACCCCTCTCATATAAGCTTTACTAGCATCCCAAACCATATCCATAGAAGTACCCTTGTTCATATTACCGTATATACTTGAGTATAAGCCGACTCGATTATAAGCCGAGACCCCTAATTTTACCCCAAAAAACTGGAAAAAGTTGGTGACTCGAGTATAAGCCGAGGCTGGGAAATGCAGCAGCTCACGGTAAATTTCAAAAATAAAAATACAGGTAGATAACAATAAAATTGCTTTAATTGAGGCATGTGGAAAAGAGGGTCAACAAAAACAATATATTATCAGTATATTCAACAAAAACAATATATTATCAGTATATTCAACAAAAACAATATATTATCAGTATATTCAACAAAAACAATATATAATATTAAAGTATTAACAATAACTTTAAATGTACAAAAACCTTAACTCAATAAGCAACCAAGCTAAAACACAAGCATCAAAATCCTTCAAAACTGGATTCCTCCTCCTCATCTGTATCTGCAAACAGAGCTTCAGCTGTAGCTGGTGTGAGGTTATCATCATATACATTGTCACAGAGTTCGCTGTCATCACTATCACAGTTGTCCTCCTCATGCAAAGCAGTGTCTTCACTGCCATCCATAGCATTACTTATGCCACATTTCCTGAAGGCGTGCTTCACCATGTCCTCTGGAATCTCTTCCCATGCATCACGAACCCACTTTGCTATCAGTTCTATGTCAGGCTTCATCATATTTCCACCTTTTGTTAGTCGGGCTTGACCAGATGACATCCATTCGCACCACATCTTTCGCACACGGTCTTTGAAAGGTTTATTTAAACACACATCTAAGGGCTGTAATACAGATGTAAGCCCACCTGGAATAACGGCTAAAGTAACTTGAGAAGACTTTGCCAATGTTTTTATGTCATCAGATGTGTGGGCTCTGAACATATCCCAAACTAGCAATGATGGTTTTTTCTTTAAGGCTGCTCCTGGTCGTCCATTCCAAACTTCTTCCAGCCACTTTTTTGTTCCATCTTCATCCATCCAGCCTTTAACATGTGGGCGCACTGTAATTCGTGGTGGGAATTTGACCTTTTTAGGCAAGGTCTTTCTTTTAAAAATAATGACAGGCCGCAGCTTAGTTCCATTAGCCAAACATGACAGAACAACTGTAAAATGGTTTTTCTCATTACCTGTGGTTCTGAGTAAAACAGTTTTGTCTCCCAAACTTGCCACGGTTCTGTTGCTTGGAAGATCAAAGGTCATAGGTGTTTCATCCATATTCCCAATATCTCCCAGGTCATAGTTATGGATCTTTCTTTGTTTTATGATGAATGAATGGAATGACATCACTTTTTCATCAAGGTCTTTTGGCAACTTCTGTGAAATCTTTGTTCTTTGCCGCAAACATAGGCCATACCTATTCATGAAGCCAGTACACCATCCTGCTGACGCAACAAAATTTTCAATGCCTGGTACTTTTAATTTGTCATCTTTAGCCATTTGAAGGGCACGTAAGCGAATTCCCATGCGTGTTACGTAGTAACCATTTTGACGACACTCCATAACCCATTCATGCAATTCAGCCTCTAGAGCCACATATGGAGTTGTTAAACCACGTCGAGCTTTTTTTGCCTTTGGAATCTTTTCCAACTCAGCTTTCATTTTCCGCCACTCCCTCACTTGTTTTTCATCAACACCAAATTCCCTACTTGCAATACTGTTATTGCTTTTTTCTGCTCTTAACACAACCTTTAGTTTGAAAGCAGCTTCGTATGACCTGCGTCTTTGTTTTGGTGCAAGAGTACTAGAAGTACTGGGCTCCATTTCTAACAGGAATGGGGAGGTCTGCTAGGGAGGCGGCAGTCAAGCGTTGTTTCCCTCCTCGTGGGTGGGTGTGTGTGGGGGGGAGGGGGCAGTCAAGCGTTGTTTCCCTCCTCAGTCAAGCTTGTTTCCCTCCTCGTGCGTGCGTGTGTGTGGGGGGGGGAGGGGCTTGTTTCCCTCCTCAGTCAAGCTTGTTTCCCTCCTCGTGCTTGCGTGTGTGGGGGGGGGCTTGTTTCCCTCCTCAGTCAAGCTTGTTTCCCTCCTCATGCGTGCGTGTGTGTGTGTGTGTGTGTGTGTATCAAGCGTTGTGTTGTTTCCACGTGGGCCCCGGGCTGCGTCCCCGGCGACTCCCCTCCCTCCCCTCACCTCCGGGCCGGGCTTCTCGCCGGCGGGCTGGCTGGCTGGTGCTGGTCCCCGGGCGAGGAAGCGAGGAAGCGGGCGAGCGGCAGCGGCATTTTCGGGGCGGCAGGGGTGAGCGATGGGGGGGGAAAGCATGGGTGAGCGATGGGGGGGAAAGCACGGGTGAGCGATGGGGGGGGAAAGCACGGGTGAGCGATCGGGGGGGAAAGCACAGGTGAGCGATGGGGGGGAAAGCACGGGTGAGCGATGGGGGGGGAAAGCACGGGTGAGTGACTCCGCTCCCTCCCCTCACCTCCGGGCCAGGCTTCTCGCCGGCGGGCTGGCTGGCTGGTGCTGGTCCCCGGGCGAGGAAGCGAGCAAGCGGGCGAGCGGCAGCGGCATTTTCGGGGCGGCACGGGTGAGCGATGGGGGGGGAAAGCACGGGTGAGCGACTCCGCTCCCTCCCCTCACCTCCGGGCCGGGCTTCTCACCGGCGGGCTGGCTGGCTGGTGCTGGTCCCCGGGCGAGGAAGCGAGCGAGCGGGCGAGCGGCAGCGGCATTTTCGGGGTGGCACGGGTGAGCGATGGGGGGGGAAAAGCGGCAGCGGCATTTTCGGGGGCAGCGGGTGAGCGATGGGGGGGGAAAAGCAGCAGCGGCATTTTCGGGAGCAGCGGGTGAGCGATGGGGGGGGGAAAAAGCGGCAGCGGCATTTTCGGGAGCAGCGGGTGAGCGATGGGGGGGAAAAGCGGCAGCGGCATTTTCGGGGGCAGCGGGTGAGCGATGGGGGGGGAAAAGCGGCAGCGGCATTTTCGGGAGCAGCGGGTGAGCGATGGGGGGGGAAAAGCGGCAGCGGCATTTTCGGGAGCAGCGGGTGTGCGATGGGGAAAAGCGGCAGCGGCATTTTCGGGGGCAGCGGGTGAGCGATGGGGGGGAAAAGCGGCAGCGGCATTTTCGGGAGCAGCGGGTGAGCGATGGGGGGGAAAAGCAGCAGCGGCATTTTCGGGGGCAGCGGGTGAGCGATGGGGGGGAAAAGCGGCAGCGGCATTTTCGGGGGCAGCGGGTGAGCGATGGGGGGAAAGCGGCAGCGGCATTTTTGGGAGCAGCGGGTGAGCGATGGGGGGGGAAGCGGCAGCGGCATTTTCGGGGGCAGCGGGTGAGCGATGGGGGGGGAAAGCGGCAGCGGCGGTTGTTGGGGGCGCAGCAGGCGAGGCAGCTTCTCTCAGCAGCCTGTTCCGAACGAAGGGACAGTTCTTTTTTTGGGTTGACTGGAGTATAAGCCGAAGTGGAGTTTTTCAGCCCAAAAAGTGGGCTGAAAAATTCGGCTTATACTCAAGTATATACGGTAGTTTCAAAAAAGTCCTTCATCTGTTTTTTACATTCTTCCACGTTTCCCTGATTTCTAAACAAGTTCTCATTTAAGCGCCAAGAGCGCCTATCTCTATTATCCTTGTCAATCTCTAACCAGACTGGACTATGATCAGACATAGTTCTTGGACAAATCTTTATTTTCTTGATCCTGGAAAAAAAATAATTAGTCGTTAATATAAAGTCAATCCTGGAAAAAGATTGATGTCTATCAGAAAAAAAGTATAATCCTTTTCTTGTGAATGTCTTTCTCTCCAAATGTCTCGCAGCTCCAAATCATCCTTCATCTCGAAAAATTGTCTTTTTTTTCTTGTTTCCCTTTTTCTCTCTCTCTCTTTCTTCTTTTCTCCTTTTACTTTTTTTTACTTATTGATTAAGAAATATAAAAGCATGAGATGGTTTATATGGAAAAAACAGAATTAAATCCACCAATGTAAATATAGTTAAATGTTGAAAAGATTGTCACTTGTAAGAATATTTAGAATTTGGTGTGAGAAATAAGCTGAAATAAACACGGTAACAGGATTTATGATAAGGCAACTAAAATGACAAATAGGATTATTGAAACTATATACTTAACTGTTGTTAATTAAAATAATGAGAATTGTCTTAATCTAATGTTTTGCAAAGAAAGATATTTTGGGGAAAGGGGAAATCAAATGAAATTAACATATGGAATATAGATCATAGAAATTAATTGTTAAGGATTGTCTTATAAATGCTACCCAGACAACATTCTGTTTACAAATTACTGAATGATTTATGTTATGTTAAAAAAATCTAATAAAATATATATTTTTTTAAAAAAAGAAAGCTAGAATAAAGCTGAAGAAAATTGGGATTTTGACTTTTTAGTGAGAATTAAAATAGAACAAACTCAAATAGACAAGATGTGTATTTTGAATACTAGGTTTTGTTAAAAAAAAGCTGAGCTGAGATAAAACTTTGGTTATTTAAAACTTGGAAGTATAAATATTAAAAGTTAAACTTGAATATTAATTTGCTTATAAAAGTTGAATGTAAAAGTAAAACTAGCTTAAATATGAGATAGTAGAGACCAAGAGAAAAAGAGAGGAAGTATTTAATGTTGAAATAAGAGGAATTTTGGTTACTAAATTTAAGACATTTGGAAATTAATAGAAAATAAGAATGTTATACTGTATTATTAATTAGTAGATATAAGATGGCGAGAAATAGGATATATTCAAATAGATAAGATGTGTATCCTGAACATTAGGCTTTGTGATGAATTGAGATAAAGGGAACTCTGGTTATTTAAAACTTGGAAATTATAAATATTAAATGTTAAATTTAAATATTAATGGGAAACTAAAAATTGGGAAAAACTAATTAGGACATGGATAGTTATGAAGAATATGTATAAACTAAAAATTATTGATAAATGTAAGTTATTTTTATTTAATTGATATAATAAGAATTATATTAGTTTAAACATGAGATAGTAAGCACTAAGGGGAAAAGAGAGGAAATATTTGATGTAATAGTTTGAGAGTAGTACTAAAGATATCTGTATGTTATTGAATTATCTATTAACTCAGCCGCCATGTTGCTTTTTAAATATTTAAATGTAAAACTAGCAACTGGAGGAAACTGAGTATCTGAATCCGTACCAATTGGGTTGCAGGCCCGGGCACAGCACGGAGATGGCATTGGTCGCGCTGGTGGATGATCTCTGGCAGGCTCGGGATAGGGGTTATTCCTCTGTCCTGGTCCTATTAGATCTCTCACCGGCTTTTGATACCATCAACCATGGTATCTTGCTGCGACGTCTCCAGGGGTTGGGAGTGGGAGGCACTGTTCTATGGTGGTTCTTCTTCTACTTCTCGGGCCGTTTGCAGATGGTGTTGGCAGGAGGACAGAGGTCAACCCCAAGGCCCCTTGATTGTGCGGTGCCTCAGGGGTCAGTCCTCTCTTCCCTCCTGTTCAACATCTATATGAAGCCACTGGGTGAGATCATATGTGGTTTCGGAGTGAGGTATCATCAATATGCTGATACCCAGCTTTTCATCTCCACTCCGAACCAACCCAGTGATGCCCTCGACA
This sequence comes from Vipera ursinii, assembly GCF_947247035.1. Taxonomy (NCBI): domain Eukaryota; kingdom Metazoa; phylum Chordata; class Lepidosauria; order Squamata; family Viperidae; genus Vipera; species Vipera ursinii. The sequence continues at coordinate 114,645,820 of NC_139512.1, read as the reverse complement.
TGATGTCCCGTTGCCTGGAAGTGGTATGAATCTGGATGGGGAAGAACAGGCTCCAACTCAACCTGGCCAAGACCGAGTGGCTCTACGTATCGGCATCTCGTGTTGTCCAAGATTTACCATCTTTGGTTATGGGGGGAGATGTGTTGCCTCCTGTTGATAGGGCCTCCTGGATGCACGACTCAATTTAGAACATCATATAGGAGTCGTGGCCAGGGGGGGCATTTGCCCAGGTTCACGTGGTGCGCCAGTTGCGCCCCTATCTGGACCGAGTTGCCTTACGTAGTCACTCATGCACTCGTCACCTCCCGTATAGATTACTGCAACGCTCTCTACATGGGGCTGCCCTTGAAGACCACCCGGAGGCTCCAGCTGGTGCAGAATGCGGCCGCGCGGGTTGTGATGGGAGCATCCCGATACTCCCATATTACACCCCCTCCTGCGTGGGCTGCATTGGTTGCCGGTTGCCCTTCGGGTGAGGTTCAAGGTGCTGGTTCTTACCTATAAAGCCCTACATGGCTTAGGCCCGGGATATTTACAGGACCATCTGCTCCCAGGAACGACTTCCCATCGCCCTGTGCGCTCACACAGAGAGGGCCTCCTCAGGGTGCCATCAGCCAGACAATGTTGGCTGGCGACCCCCAGGGGGAGGGCCTTCTCTGTTGGGGCACCTGCCCTTTGGAATCAGCTCCCCTGAGAACTTCGGATGGCCCCAGATCTCCGGTCCTTTCGTTGTGACCTAAAGACAAACCTTTTCCAACTGGCCGACCTGGACTGAAGATGGGGTTTTTAATTTTGTTTTAATTTTTATTGGTTTTTAGTGGGGCTTTGTAAATTTAATCTCTTTTAATATTTGTATTTATTATTTTATTGTTGTTTTATTGTTGTTAGCCGCCCTGAGTCCTTTGGGAGATAGGGCGGCATATAAGTCCTATAATTAAATTAAATTAAATTAAATCTTAATTCTAAAATTTATTTAGGTGTTCAGAAAGACAAATTACAGATCACTGTGAGGATGAAAAGCCTAAACATAAAAGTTGGTGAAGGTATTATTTCAGTTATCTGAAAATGAAAATTCATCCTATTATAGGTTTGTTAAAGAGATAATGTGCACAAGACAGAAGCTTCAGTTCTTGCCTTGGAGTGCAAAAAAAACAAACCAACCCTCTGTGAAGCAGTGAGGGTCAGCTCTATCACTCCCCTGCTGTCCCACAAAACTAAGCCAGTGGCTGCTTGATTTTGCTCATTAATAGTCTAGGGAAGTATAGTCTAATAATGGAAAACATAATACAGTTTACTGTAACTGGCTTGCTAGAGCAGCATCTTTTTTTCACCAGTTGGCAGCAGTGAGAATAAGAAGAGAGAAACAACTTTGTTTGGGTGGGTGAGAAAGATCTGATTTAGCCCACTGCTAGTGAGTGAAGAGGAACCAAATATTCTGGTTAAGGGCAGATTGGGAACTTCAGGGAGCTCTTGCTGAGTGCACTTCAAGACTGGACAGTGCTATGGACAATGCCAGAGACACCACAGGGCTAAACTGACCAGATTCGGACTGAGAGAAGTATGCCCATTCATTGATAATTGCCCAATCATATTAAGCATGAAACACTGAAAGGGATTAAACCCACAAATATGACACTGTTAACTTCCCAAGAGGTCTCAGGTAGTCTTATTTATGACTACACAAGACAGGAGGATTAAGTGCCAAATTTTAAAACCAAACACTGGGCAAGTTTATACTTTGCCCAGGAGAATTCCATCGCATCCTTTGACAAATTCATTCTCTGTATTTAGACTTTTTTGATAAATGTTTGGATCAGGATTAAGTATTTCCATTTTCTCTGGGTTATGTTTGCATGACCTCTTTTCAAGCTTCTGTGAATTATTTTTTAACCTTGTCTATATGTACATTTCTCTCCTTATCCACCCAGGTAAGAGGTCCAAGAGCTGGAGTCATTGGCTTGTCCAAAGGAGCTGAAATTGCATTAGCCATGGGAACCTTCTTAGAGGAAATAGCAGCTGCAGTGTGCATCAATGGTGCCACAAGTATGAATGGTGCACCCCTCCATTTTCGCGATATCAACATCCCTGCTGTTCCCTACTTGGCAGAGGCGGTTCTCATCAATGAAATAGGATTGATGTCCAGTTTCAATGTCATGGGAGATCCTCTAGATTCAGTTCATGAGGTTTCCGCCATTCCTGTGGGAAAAGCCCAGGGTCACATTCTGTTTGTGGTAGGAGAGGCTGACCAAAGCTTGAACAGTAAGATGTTTGCTGAAGTGGCTTTGGGCCACGCAAAGAAGTGTGGGAGAACTAACTGTAGGTTATTATCTTACCCTAAGGCTGGACATATGATAGAACCACCTGGATCCCCAATTTGCTTCATCTCTTCTATCCGGGGTAGTACTATGCCCACAATATGGGGAGGGGAGATGAAGTCCCATGCCAAAGCTGAGGAACATTGCTGGACAGAGGTCCTGAACTTTTTTCAAATCTATCTTAGCCAAGCTAGAAATTTATGATACCAGAAGGAAGTTCAGGTTGCACAGGTTCTTTTGGTCCACAAATATTATCAAAAAAAAAAACCTACTCACAAGATAGAAATTGGTTTCTCATAATGCATGTTTCATAAAGGTAACTAGATAGTAAGAATCATATACCATGATAAGACTCTGGAAATGCAAAAGAGATTAGCGTTATTGTCTTGTTTGGTGTGTTGTGAATTTCAGAGTACTTCTACAATTTCTATTTCAAAAATTATGGAAACCTTTTGGTAAAAGTATACAGTAGAAATGTCACCTTTGGTTAAGTTTCCACCAATTTTTCTTATAATTTCTTTATAACTGTAGCCTTGTTCACTTAATAATACTATTTTACATCACTTTCTGGGCAACCAGTCAACTCTTGGCAACATTACTTTAATTTTATTACGTTTTAGATGCTCACCCAACCAACTTGATAGCGATCACATAGCACACTGACAAATGTCCTCCTCTCAGCTTCAATACATGACATCAATAACTGAATCCTACTGTGATCTGATTGGCTCATTGCCAAAACAAGATGACACCTGATTGGCTCCCTAAACACTCATGCTCATTGGCTAAAATCAGATTTAGGAAAGCTACGTGATATCAACCTAAGCAAGTTGTGCTTCCTTTTTCTGATTATTTGGCTATAACCTTTCATAGAATACAGTACAGATAATTGAACAAACTTTGTTGCATTACATTCTTGATTAAATTATCTTTCCATTGATATATACTGTAATTTTATGGTACTACTCCCAAAAAAGTGGTGTTATTAGCCATCAAACCTAAAAAATACACTTTTCCCAAAAGGTTTCCACAATTTTGGCCACTACTGTAGTCACTTTTTTTCCTTTTTCCCTTCTTACTATTTTAATATGATATAGGCAAGAATGTTTAAGAGTTTACAACTTCAAGCAAAAAAAAGCTTCCTCTATTGGCTTTCCTAAGCCTATTGCAGGGCTAGGCAATCTTGGCTCTTTTTTATGACTCGTGGACTTCAACTCGCAGAAATCCTGAGCAGCCATGCTGAGAGGAACGGGAGAGGTTTCCAAGCTGAGCCATGGTGGCTCAGGAATTCTGGGAGTTGAAGTCCTTGAATCATAAAAGAGCCAAAGTTGCCTACCCTTCACTAGAGGAGACATTAAAATTATTTACACGGTTATTTCTTTAGGAACTAAACTTTTAGAATCTAAAAGAGCTAATTCAAAAAAACCAACAGGAAAGAACCTCACATTTTTCATCTGCTTTTGGAAGGTAAAATTAAATAACAAAATAATCTATTTCCTATGTTAACATCTCTGCAATGAAATCAATAAAGGTAACAGGAAAGAAATGAGAAACATTTTTCTCAATGTACTATGTCTAATTTATCTGATGCTAGAAAAAAAATAGTATCTTTTGTACATACTCTTGAAAACTATTTTGAATCTAACCATCTATTACAACTAAACCACTTTAAATTAAACAATTCTTAAGAATAAAATATTCTTTATTTTGACTTTACTTTTACTGTTTGAACTGTTGTGTGTTTTGAAAAATAGATTATTTAGAATCTAGTTATGTTGCACTTCAGTCTTTAAATAATTAACCTAGTATATACATAACAATATATGATATTTTCCATGGTGAGCTTAACATCAATAACAACATTTATTAAAAAGGCTAAAATAATTTCTGGTCGTATTATCTGTACATTAAAATTTTGGACAAGCAGTGGTCATGTATCCTAGCAAAAGATGTTACATATGTGCATAAGTGTAGTCAGTAGCATATGCCTTTTTAAAAATATCAAATATGCAAAGAAACAAAAATAAGTCCAAAATATCTGTATTACATCCCAAAATGCCAACTTTGCAACCAATATTTCTCATCCATAACTATGGGACCCTAAGGATACCTGCATACATGCAAATGCTTCTCTGGGATCAGTAACGCAGCAGGGATTGCTTTTTCCTTCCAGTAACATATACCTAAAACCAGTTTATTGCATTTGGCAATTGTACTAAAAAAAAATATCTCATTGTCAACCAATATAATTCATTTAATTTGAAATCAAGTGAAAAATTGATTTAAATTATTTTATTAAAACAAATTAATGGCAATTCTTTTATAAGAAGTTGCCTCAAATAAAATGAGTTTGACATGCCTGCTCTAGATAGTTGAATGCTCCAAAATAATTTTTAGACCAGGCCTGTACATGCAGCCTACCAAGCACCCTTGGACAGAGCACAGACTTTTTTTTTAAGTAATAAAACCACCACCACTGCCCTGAAAGTCATGTTGCCTAGTGCCTCCATGGCTTACCATGACCACGAGCCCCAACACTGTAGATGCTCCTCTAGTCACCAAATCATTGATTAGCCCACCAGCATTCCTTTCAGACCACAAAGATTTTTAATTTATCAGTGTGGGCCTGTCCCTTCTACAAGTTGCACAGATCTCTTCTAAATTTTCCTCTTGCCTTTCCGAGTAAACTCCTTGGTCTGTCATTGAGCAAGAATTGACTACCTGGTGCTGGACCTGTGCCACCGTCGCCTTGCCCGGTGTGCCTAAGTGGCCACCCTGCATCACCTCGTCCACACTGCCTCCACTGCCCGCCCCATGCAGCCCCGCCATATAGAGCGGGCCCTGCTTCTCCCACAGCACCAGCCGTGCCAGCTCCAGCCCCGGGGGGCAGCCCACCACCAACACCCTTTGCACCCATGACCGCAGTAGCACCACCACCCCCACCTCCTGCGCCCACCAAGATGAGAGTTCCGGCACCTAACGATGCCCACATAGCGGCTGTTTTTAGAGGAGACCTGTCTTTGATCCATATTGTGTAAGACCATCAGCACCACTGCATCTGTCTTCAGCATTGCCATCTCCAGCTGCTCCTCCACTTGCTCATGGCTGAAAGCAGAGGGCTAAGTAGTATAGGTAGTCCTCAACTTACAACCATTCATTTAGTGTAAACAGCAATGGAAAAAGTGTCTTACGACAGTTTTTCAGACTTACGAACATTGTAGCATCTCCATAGTCACGTGATCAAAAGTCAGACACTTGGCAACTGGCATGTATTTATGGTGGTTGCAGTGTCCTGGGGTGATGTGATCACCTTCCGATAAGCAAAGTAAATGGGGAAGCCAGTTTCCCTTAACAACCATGCTACTGCAATGATTTACCTAACAACAGTGGCGAGGAAGGTCATAAAATGGGGCAAAACTCACTTAACTACTATCTTGTCTAGCAACAGAAATTTTGTTGGAGTACCTCTAATGCACCCAGGGCTGAACACCGGGCCCAAAGATCTTTGCTCACGGCTCTCAGAGCAGCAGGGGCTGGAGAAAGCAAGCCTGGGGCCAGGATCTGAGGCAGCATGAGCATGTCAGGTCCCACTCGGCCTGATCCAATTTGCTGAAATAGTTTGACTTTCAATTTTTTTTAATGAGCAGTACATGTTCTGGGTATTGGTACTGTTGTGACTCAGGGCCAGCCTGTGGGTCCGGCAGCCGGCTCAGATGTATCGGATGACTCAGATGAGGGGGAGGAGGAGTGTGTGGGAGACGAACTGGCTGATGATGGCTTGGAGGCTTGGCAGAGCTCCCAGCCGGGGCCCTCTTCTCAGCTGCGTGAGCCCGATAGTGCGGAGGATGATGACCCACAGCTGGCCCTGTTCAAGGACGCCCGACGCAGGAGGCAGTCGAGCAGGACCAAGCAGAGAAAGGCTGCGGGTCTCCTCGGGAGGAGGCAGAGGGAGGCCACGCCCTGAACTCTAAATAAAAGGAGTGTTTGGGGAAGGGCTGGTTGCTGAAAGCAACCCTTCCGTTTGAGGATTCAAGTTCCAGTGTTTTGTTTCTTGTTCTGTTGTTCGTGTAATAAATCTTGGCAGACGCTTTTCAGCCTCAGACACTCTCCAGTCTCTACTCTTTGAATAGGGGTTTGCCTTATTACAAGGCCGGTAGCTGGCTGGTTCAGAACAGTTTGCTTTCAGCCTCCCACCCCTTACTACTACGATGGAGCAGCTTCGTGCCGAGAATGCTCAGCTCACCCAGCAACTCACTTTGCTGGCAGCTCAGGTGGCTCAACTGCAAGCTCAGGTACATGCTGCACCCCCACCCAGGAGGAAATGTCAGATAGCTATGCCGGATAAATTTGCTGGCAATCCAGAACTGTTTCCTGCCTTCCTGGGACAATGCCAGCTTTTTATCAGCGTGAGAGCAGCTGATTTCCCCACTGACCGAGATAAGGTGGGATTCGTGTTGAGCCTTCTGTCGGGGGATGCAGCACGTTGGGGCACGCCTCTGCTGGCACAGCCTAGCCCTTTGTTGGATAACTTTGGGGGGTTTTGTGACCATATGCGCCTCATGTACGAGGACCCGATTAAGGCGCAGACTGCCACCCGACGCCTGAAAGCTTTGAGGCAGGGTCAGCGCCCCCTACAGGCCTATATCAGCGATTTCCGGCTGCTTAGCCAGGATTCCGCCTGGAATGAGGCTGCGCTCGTGGATGCCTTCCAGGATGGCTTGTCGGAGGAGATGTTGGATGAGCTGGCCCGCGTGGACATTCCCTCAGACCTGAATGGGCTGATCCATCTTTGTCTGCGGATCGATGCCCGGCTGCAGCAGCGAAAGAGTCGCCGTGCCACCCCACAGACCCCTGCCGCTCCTGTTGAGCGTGAGCCCCCAGTCCAGAGGGAGGAGCCAATGGAGCTGGGTGCCACCAGGTCCCGTCTATCGGTGACGGAAATGGACAGACGACGATCGGGGGGGTTGTGTTTTTACTGTGGGGACCCTGGACATTTGGCTGCTTCTTGCCCAAAGAAGCGTCAGCGGGCATCAGTGACCAAGCCTGCCCCGAGAAAGTCCCCTGCTTTGCTGTCGGGAAACGGCCCGAGCCCGATCTAGACAGTGTGATAGATCGGGCAACCCACAACGACCACGCCGAGCGACGCCGTTCTGACGGTGCCTGTGAACCTCCACGGCATTTGATTTTGGAGGCACGTCTGATCCTTCCTGGCAAGCCAGAGGGGATTCCGGTCCATGCCTTAATTGACTCTGGGGCTACCACTAACTTTATGGACTCGGCCTTCGTGGCCAAATGGGCTGTTCCCCAGTGTCCGGTGGATCTGCCCATGCTAGTGGAGACTATTGACGGTCGAGTGCTCCTGTCCGGGCCTATTACGGCCGCCACACAACCCGTGTGTATGGCCATCAGTTCCCATGTGGAGGCCATCCAGTTCTACATCACTTCGGATCTGCACTTCCCCGTGGTCTTGGGACTGGCGTGGCTCCGGGCGCATGATCCACAGATCTATTGGTCTCAGAACTTGGTCACCTTCCCAAGTTTGCAGTGCGTGGACCACACCCGCCATATCTGTGCCGGCCAGGTGGAGGGTTCCTCAGGGGTTTCCTTGCCTCCCGAACTGTCCGACTTTGCTGATGTGTTCAGCGAGTCAGAGGCGGACCAATTACCCCCGCACAGGCCCTACGACTGCTCCATTGACCTAGTCCCGGATGCGCCTCTCCCAGTGGGGCGTTTGTACTCCATGTCGGAGCCCGAGTTGGCTGCATTGCGGGACTTCCTGACAAAGAACTTGGCTCGCGGTTTCATCCGGCCCTCGTCCTCGCCAGTGTCTGCGCCCGTGCTCTTCGTCAAAAAGAAGTCGGGCGAGTTACGGCTTTGCTGTGACTACCGGAAACTCAACGCCATCACAGTGCATAACCGCTACCCGCTGCCCCTCATCCCCGAGCTCTTGGACCGACTCCGGGAGGCTAAGATCTTCACGAAACTGGACCTGCGTGGAGCTTACAACCTCGTCAGGGTTCGGCCAGGTGATGAGTGGAAGACAGCGTTTGGTACTCGCTATGGACATTTCGAGTACACGGTGATGCCGTTTGGCCTGACCAACGCCCCCGCTGTGTTTCAGCATTTTATGAACGACATCTTTCGAGATCTGTTGGACCAGTTTGTCATGATTTACCTGGACGACATCCTGATTTACTCCCCGTCGCGTGAAGCGCATCATCAGCATCTCCGTCAGGTCCTGCAGCGCCTCCGGAAACATCGGCTGTTTGCCAAGTTGGAGAAGTGCCAGTTCTACCAGGTGACCATCGATTTCCTAGGTCACCGCATTTCTCCTGAGGGCATCGCCATGGAGCCGAGTAAAGTTGAGTCGTTGCAGAGTTGGCAACCCCCGCGTCGCGTGAAGGATGTTCAGCGACTTCTTGGATTTGCCAACTACTATCGAACATTCATCCCTGGCTTTGCTGCCTTGACAGCCCCCCTCACCCGGCTCCTGCAGAAGAAGACTCGGTTCCAGTGGAACGCCCCCGAACAACAGGCGTTCCAAGCTTTGAAGGACGCCTTCATGAAGGAGCCCATCTTGAAGCATCCTGACCCGCAACGGCCGTTTGTCGTGGAGGCGGACGCCTCCGACATTGCCATTGGGGCCGTGTTACTCCAGGCAGCGACGCCCAATGGTACCCTTTTCCCTTGCGCGTATCACTCTCGGAAATTGAACCCCTCGGAGCGCAACTATACCATCTGGGAGAAGGAGCTGCTGGCCATCAAGGCAGCGTTCGAGGCTTGGAGGCATCATCTGGAGGGGACGCAGCATCAAATCGAGGTCCGGACGGACCACAAGAATCTGGAAAGCCTGCAGACCGCTCGGAATTTGAACCAACGCCAGATCCGGTGGTCCCTCTTCTTTGCGAGGTTTGACTTCCGGGTGCAGTACATACCAAGCGGGCACAACCAGAGAGCGGATGCTCTGTCCAGGAAGCCCGAGTACACCCGAGTGGAAGACAAGCTTCCGCCCAGGACAGTGATCCCCGTCGAGTCTTTTGCTGCGGTGCGGGAGCCGGTGGATATACGGGCTCGGATCCGGGAGGCGCAGCAGCAGGAGGTGTGGGTGGCTCAGCGGAAGGAAGAGGTGGGGCCAGATTCGCCTTGGTCGGTCACGGATGGACTCCTGTATTATCGTGACCGGCTCTATGTTCCAGGAGAGCCACTCAGGGGACTCGTCCTCAACCAGTGTCATGATAACCCAGCTGCGGGGCATTTTGGCCTGTTCAAGACTCTGAACCTGGTCTCCCGTACCTTCTGGTGGCCCCGAGTCCGACACGACGTCCAGTCTTATGTCACCTCCTGCATCCCATGCAGGCAGGCCAAGTCAGCGACAGGGGCCCCGCCTGGTTTACTGCGGCCTTTGCCAACACCCAAGAGACCCTGGGGGGCTGTGTCCATGGACTTTCTGACGGATCTACCCCCATCCTCCGGCTTCACGACAGTGTTTGTGGTGGTGGACATGTTGACCAAGATGGCGCACTTCATCCCCTGTCGCGGCTTACCGTCAGCTCGCGCCACTAGTCGCATGTTCATCCAACAGGTGTTCCGGCTGCACGGCCTTCCCGATAGAGTCGTCTCCGATAGGGGGGCCCAGTTTACAGCCCGCTTCTGGCAGGAGTTGATGCGGGCGTTGGACATTAAGGTTTGCCTCTCGTCCGCGCATCATCCTCAGACCGACGGGGGTACCGAGAAGGTCATCGGCATCTTAGAGCAGTATCTGCGCTGCTACGTTAACCTGCAGCAGGACAATTGGGTGGACTATTTGGCCATAGCCGAGTTTGCCTTTAACAACTCGCAGCACACCTCCACGCAGATGACACCGTTCTTGGCCAACGTGGGTTATCACCCCCGGTTTTTCCCCCTTTCTCCCGTGGACTCACCGGAGCCGGCAGCGAACGAATTCATGGCGGAGTTACAGGCGATCCATCGGTTGGTGCGACGGCAGCTGGAGAAGGCCAAGGCCGACTACAAGAGGTTCGCCGATCGGTCGAGAAGGGATACGCCTCCACTATCGGTGGGGGATCGGGTCTGGCTGTCCACCAGGAACCTACCATCCACTCGGCCGGCGAGGAAGCTGGACCACCGTTACCTTGGACCGTTCCCAGTCGAGGCCGTCATCAATCCGGTCGCCTATCGTTTAACTCTGCCACGTTCCCTGCGCGTGCACCCCGTCTTCCATCGGTCCTTGTTGGTCCCCGAACAACCGGCTTGTCCACTTCGCCAAGCGGAACCTCCCCCATCAGGACCTCGTGATGGAGGCAGCACCCCCGAGTACGAGGTCGCCAGCATCCGGGATTCCCGCTGGCTGAAAGGTCGCTTCCAGTACCTGATCGAGTGGAAAGGGTATGGGCCGGAGGACTTCACATGGGAAGACGCGACCGCCGTTCATGCCCCTGCGTTGGTGACTGCTTTTCACGAACAATTCCCATCCCGACCGCATCCGGATCGGCAGCCCCGGGGGAAGGGCCCTGCGGTGCGGGATAGTGTTGTGACTCAGGGCCAGCCTGTGGGTCCGGCAGCCGGCTCAGATGTATCGGATGACTCAGATGAGGGGGAGGAGGAGTGTGTGGGAGACGAACTGGCTGATGATGGCTTGGAGGCTTGGCAGAGCTCCCAGCCGGGGCCCTCTTCTCAGCTGCGTGAGCCCAATAGTGCGGAGGATGATGACCCACAGCTGGCCCTGTTCAAGGACGCCCGACGCAGGAGGCAGTCGAGCAGGACCAAGCAGAGAAAGGCTGCGGGTCTCCTCGGGAGGAGGCAGAGGGAGGCCACGCCCTGAACTCTAAATAAAAGGAGTGTTTGGGGAAGGGCTGGTTGCTGAAAGCAACCCTTCCGTTTGAGGATTCAAGTTCCAGTGTTTTGTTTCTTGTTCTGTTGTTCGTGTAATAAATCTTGGCAGACGCTTTTCAGCCTCAGACGCTCTCCAGTCTCTACTGTTTGAATAGGGGTTTGCCTTATTACAAGGCCGGTAGCTGGCTGGTTCAGAACAGGTACTGTGGAAGATTAGTGAACAGTTAGTGGTGTGGATCCCTTTTCACTTTCCACATATATCAGAAATACCTCTATTTGTGTATACAAATTATCAGGCCCAAACCCAGAGTCAAGACAGCAAGGTCCAACTGAGTTCAGTTCTTTATTTGGTTGCACTTAATGGGCAGAAGCTTCCCAAACTACTTCTAACTTAACTAGATATATCCTGAAAGATCCTAGCAGGGGTAGGCAACCTTGGCTCTTTTATGACTTGTGGACTTCAATACCCAGAATTCCTGAACCAGCCATGTGAGACATTTGGCGTGATATATGCAAGAAATATTTTTGACTATAGTTTAGTTTGGTTGGAGATTATTAAGATTAATAGAGATAAGCGCTTTTGGTGCGTAACTGAGAATTTGTTTGGAAATTAGAGAAAGGTGGGAGAATGCAAATAGCAGGTGAAAGTTTTTTTTTCTTCTTTTCTCAATTTATTTTGAGTAAAGATCTTTTTCTGTTTTCCTCTTTTTCTTTTCTACTTTATTTGTAATATTAATATTGTTTGTACTCATTTTATAGTAGTCCAAGTCTATGCCCCAACCACCAGTGCTGAAGAGGATGAAATTGACCGGTTCTACGAAGCCCTACAGCACCTTATAGAACTAACACCAAAAAATGATGTCCTTATCATCATGGGGGATTGGAATGCTAAAGTAGGAAGCCAAAAGATAACTGGAATAACAGGCAAGTTTGGCCTTGGAGTACAAAATGAAGCAGGGCACAGGCTGATAGAATTTTGTCAAGAGAATACGATGGTCATAGCAAACACTCTTTTCCAACAACCCAAGAGACGGCTCTACACATGGACATCACCAGACGGTCAACACAGAAATCAGATTGACTATATGCTCTGCAGCCAAAGATGGAGAAGCTCTATACAGTCAGTAAAAACAAGACCAGGAGCTGACTGTGGCTCAGACCATGAGCTTCTCCTTGCAAAGTTTAGGCTTAAACTGAAGAAAGTAGGGAAAAGCACTAGGCCACTCAGGTATGAATTAAATCATATCCCTGTGGAATATACAGTAGAGGTGACAAATAGATTTAAGGAATTAGATCTGATAGACAGAGTGCCTGAAGAACTATGGACAGAGGTTCGCGACATTGTACAAGAGGTAGCATCCAAAACCATCCCAAAGAAAAAGAAATGCAAGAAAGCAAAATGGCTGTCTGAGGAAGCTTTGCAAATAGCTGAGGAAAGGAGGGAAGCGAAAGGCAAGGGAGAAAAACATAGATACGCACAATTGAATGCAGAATTCCAGAGAATAGCTAGAAGAGATAAGAATGCCTTCTTAAATGAACAGTGCAAAGAAATAGAAGAAAACAATAGAATAGGGAGGACCAGAGATCTTTTCAAAAAAATTGGAGAGATGAAGGGAACGTTTAATGCAAAAATGGGCATGATAAAGGACCAAAATGGCAGGGACCTAACAGAGGCAGAAGAGATTAAGAAGAGGTGGCAAAATTACACAGAAGAACTATACAAGAATGAGCTTAACGTCCCTGATAATCACAATGAGGTGGTCACTGACCTCGAGCCAGACATCCTAGAATGTGAAGTGAAGTGGGCCTTAGAAAAGCTGAGCAACAACAAAGCTAGTGGAGGTGACAGTATTCCAGCTGAGCTATTCAAAATCTTTTTTTTTTATTGAAAAGTTTTAAGATACAATTTTCCTTTAAAAAACCCCCCTTCCCCCTCCCTCCTCCCCCCCTACCTCCCCCCCTCCCCCCTCCCTCCTCCCCCCCTACCTCCCCCCCTCCCCCCCTCCCCCCCGACTTCCCAGAGCTAAATACAAGGTATATATATATAAAAAAAAGCAAACATAAACAACCATATACTAACAACTATAAATTCTAAAATCCATCACTCTCTAGCTTATATAGGATAAAACAAACCTTAGCAATATTAAATATATATAAAAAACTAAAATAAAAAGAGAAACACTCTCTAACTTATATAGGATAAAACAAACCTTAATAGTATTAAATATATATTAAAAACAAAAAAAAGGAAAAAAAACCCCAAGATAGAAAGAGAAAAAGAAAAAGAAAAAAAAGAGTTATTCAAATACTACATAATACTTCTCAACCCTATACTTATCCTAAATAGACTCCATCCATTTTGTCCATTCCATGATATAACGTTCTTGCAAATAATCTTTCAAATTAACCAAAATCTTCGCCACCTCAACCAAATCAGAGAACTTTAAAGTCAACTCTTCTATAATCGGCCGTTCCTCTTCCAGTGCCACATCTATAATTATTCCAAACAAAAAAAAAGATTGCGAACAAAACTTTAACCTCCATTTGAGAATCTTCTGTATAATCCACCAAACTTTAATCCAAAAAACCTCACCCTTTCCACAAAACCACCACATATAAAAATATATTGCGTCTACACCCAAACCTTTTCCCACCTCCCATACTTGACTATAAATACGTCATAGAAATTCCATAAACTTCTGCAAATCCTGCTATTTTCTCTTCTTAGATCGTTTTGCAGCAGCACGCGTCACCCTCTGTTCTATAGGATCATCCGACAAGGTTATATCTTGATCTCCTCCAACACCGTTGTCTTCTATCTGACCATCTTCGGCCTCTTGATGCACTCCTTCTCCAGATCCCTTTTCAGCTTCCAGAAGTGTTAATGGCGTTGCATTTAAAACATTATTGTAGAAATCACGCGCTTGCATCACAGTAACCAGACGGTACCTTTTACCTTCGTGCGTCACCATCAACCCAACTGGGATCTCCCATCTGAACCTTATATCTCGTTGCTTGAGCTCTTGCACAAGAAATGTAAAATCCTTCCTTCTCCTTAAAATCTTTGGAGGAATTTCTTTTAAGACCAAAACTTCTTGATTAGCAATCACAACTTTAGTATCATAAGCAGCTCGTATAACTTCATCTCTAGTTTCCCTTTTTGCAAAATATACCACCACATCTCTAGGCAACTTTCTCTGTCCAGCAATCCATGAATTCACACGAAACACTTTATCCATGCCTCCTTTTATTTCAGATGCTGGCTGTTTCAATACTACTTCGAAAGCCTCAGAAACCAGCTGCTTTAGATCTTCCTTAATATTCTCCTTTAAGCCTCTAATTCTGATGGCAAACTGCATCTGGAAATATTGAGCAAGACTCAGTTCCTTTTCCATTTTATCTTCATTCTCCAATACTTTTGCTTCTAATATAGCATTCTTTTGAGTCAAATCTTCTAGCTTTTCCTCCAATTCTTCCACACAACGAGCCACTTTACACACTGAAGACAAGATGTCTACCTTCATCACTCTGAACTTCTGTTCCATCCTCTCCTCCATTCTCTCCTCCAATTTCTCCAATTTCTCCTCCATCTGTGCAAATCTATCATTAATTGATTCCAAAATTACCTGGGTGTATTTTTCAAGAGCATCTTGTAAGTCCTTTGATGTCAATACATCAGGAGGATGCAGCGCCTGCAGTAATGATTGTTGCACCGGAGAAGTTCCAGCACTCCGAAGAGTTTTAGGGGGTGGTTTAGCCGCCATCTTTTACCAATTGTGACGCACTTTCACTTCAGATTTATAATCCAAAAAAGTCCATCAAGCTGGAGAGTAAAATATAATAATCCTCTTCACCTTTTCCTCTTGTATCGCTCTGCCTGCTATTCAAAATCTTAAAAGACAGTGCAGTAAAAGTGCTACACTCAATTTGCCAGCAAATTTGGAAAACTCAACAGTGGCCACAGGATTGGAAAAGATCAGTTTACATTCCAATTCCAAAGAAAGGCAGTGCCAAAGAATGTTCAAACTATCGCACCATTGCATTCATTTCTCATGCTAGTAAAGTCATGCTTAAAATCCTACAAGCTAGACTTCAGCAGTATGTGGATCGAGAACTACCAGAAGTACAGGCAGGATTTCGAAGAGGCAGAGGAACTAGAGATCAAATTGCCAACATACGCTGGATCATGGAGAAAGCTAGGGAGTTCCAGAAAAACATCTACTTCTGCTTCATTGACTATGCTAAAGCCTTTGATTGTGTGGATCATAACAAACTGTGGCAAGTTCTTAAAGAGATGGGAGTACCAGACCATCTTATTTGTCTCTTGAGAAACCTATATGCGGGTCAAGAAGCAACAGTGAGAACTGGACACGGAACCACTGATTGGTTCAAAATTGGGAAAGGAGTCCGGCAAGGCTGTATACTGTCGCCCTGCCTATTTAACTTATATGCAGAGCACATCATGAGAAAGGCAGGGCTAGATGAATCAAAAGTTGGAATTAAGATTGCCGGAAGAAATATCAACAACCTAAGATACGCAGATGATACCACTCTAATGGCAGAAAGTGAAGAAGAACTAAAGAGCCTCTTGTTGTGGGTGAAGAAGGAGAGTGCAAAACTTGGGTTGAAACTTAACATTAAGAAAACCAAGATCATGGCATCTGGCCCTCTCAATTCCTGGCAAATAGATGGGGAAGAAATGGAAGTAGTGACAGATTTTATTTTCCTGGGCTCCAAGATCACTGCAGATGGGGACTGTAGCCAAGAAATTAAAAGACGCTTGCTCCTGGGGAGGAAAGCCATGGCAAATCTAGACAGCACACTAAAAAGCAGAGACATCACCCTGTCAACAAAAGTGCGTATAGTCAAGGCTATGGTCTTCCCAGTTGCAATGTATGGCAGTGAAAGTTGGACCATAAGAAAGGCTGAGCGCCAAAAAATTGAGGCCTTTGAACTATGGTGCTGGAGAAGACTCCTGCGAGTCCCTTGGATTGCAAGGCAATCAAACCGGGCAGTCCTAGAGGAGATCAATCCTGACTGCTCTTTAGAAGGCCAGATCCTGAAGCTAAAACTCAAATACTTTGGCCACCTAATGAGAAGGAAGGACTCACTGGAGAAGAGCCTAATGCTGGGAAAGATCGAGGGCAATAGAAGAAGGGGACGACAGAGAATGAGGTGGCTGGATGGAGTCACTGAAGCAGTAGGCGTGAGCTTAAATGGACTCCAGAAGATGGTAGAGGACAGGAAGGCCTGGAGGAATGTTGTCCATAGGGTCGCGATGGGTCGGACACGACTTCGCAGCTAACAACAACAACTCATTTTATATGAGCTAGAGAGAGATAGAATTTATAGTTTATTGTTGATAATATAGGGGTGTTTATGTTTGTTTTTTGATTTTATGCCCTGTATTTAGCTCTGGGAAGTCGGGGGGGGAGTGGGGGAGAGGGATAGGGGTGGGGGAGGGGGGGATTAAAGTCAAAACGTATTGTAAAACTTTTTAAATAAAAAAAAAGAGCCAAAGTTGCCTACCTGTGTCCTAGGGAGAGGCTGCCCTAAACCTCTTCTCCCCCTCCATCTTAATCCAAGCTTCTTTCAGGGAAATATCTGGGTTGCCAAATGTCTCCCCCTCTGCACATTCCTTCACATCAATTGCTCCACACATCCATTTACACACGGCTCCCCACGCCGTTTCCACCAATTTTGCTTTTTCAGGATTCAATACTGTATTTTGAGGAGCCATAACAAGCCAGCTTTTCTGAGAGTAAGATGTAAGCAATAAGTCATCTGCATAAGATTAAAATAGGGACAAGTTCCTATTTCCCACATTTCCTGGGGATGCTGGCTGAGGAATTCTGGGAGTTGAAGTCCACAAGTCATAAAAGGGCCAAGTTTGAAGACCCCTGATGTAGATGAAATAGGAGCAGGGCAAGCTCACATCCTTTAGAAATTTTTATGTTGTTGGGGTGGTCAGATATCCTCCTGGGATGACCCTAATCCGAACTGGAGTCCTTGTGTATTAAACACAACCATGATTGTCTTGGGAGTTTCCCGGTACTCCCATGTTACACCTTTGCTCCGTGAGCTGCATTGGCTACCAGTTGTCTTCCGGGTGAGGTTCAAGGTCTTGGTTATGATCTTTAAGTCCTTACATGGCATGGGTCCTGGTTACCTCGGGGACCACCTGCTGCCGGTGTCAACTTCCCTCCGCCCAGTACGTGCCCACAGAGAGGGCCTCCTCAGGGTGCCTCCGGTCAGGAAATGCTGACTGGTGGCCCCCAGGGGGAGGGCCTTCTCTGTGGGCGCTCCGGCATTATGGAATCAACTGCCGGTGGAGCTCCGGACGACATCAGACCTCCGAACCTTCCGTCGCGGGTTGAAGACCCACTTATTTGAATTAGCTGGTCTGGCCTGATGGGGGATTATGGGTTTTAAATTTGGTGTTCTTAGTATTGTATTATTGTTTTTAACTGGGCATTGATTTAATTTCTTTTTAACTTTTGTATCGTTATTTATATAAGCCCTGTGAACCGCCCTGAGTCCCTAGGGAGAAGGGCGGTATAGAAATCAAATAAAACATAAACATAAACATAAAATCAATAACCTATCAAGCTTAACCCATAGCCTGTTTTTATTGATAGAATCAAAAGCTTCACAGAAATCCACAAAGGAAACAGAATCCTGAAGGAACATTTTACATACTTAGTTATCAATTCATGCAGTACAAAATGTTTGAGTATCCTACTCTAAACCTTGCCTGTTACTCTGCAAATAAATTGTTTCAATGAGCCAGTCCTCTAATTTGTTAGCTAGATGTTTTGCATACATCTGGCCATGTTGTCAATCAGCCTAATTGGTCTATAATTCCCTGGAGGATCATCTTTTTTTCAGGTTGGGATCACAAGGCTTGCACTGCAACTCCTCTTGGGGGAATTGGCATGAGGAGTTAATGTTATTAAAAAGTTTAACCAAAATAGGCTTCCACCAAACAGTATTACTTTTAATGAATCTCCATGGGTATAATCTTCTCTTGAGACAAAGTCAGAATCAGAGGTTCAATTTCTTTTAGAGAGACAGGGACTAGAGAATAAGATTTAGATTAATTAGAAAAATGCCCTGGGTGGGATAGGAAACAAACAATCTATTGTAATGATTCTCCCATTCTTTTTTGGATTCTCTAGTTTCTAAGAAGTTCTTACCTTGATCCAAATTGCCATGTCCCCCTTTCCAGATTAAAGCTGTGTTTTTAAATCTATGACAGTCAGGAGAGAGTGCTAAAGAATTATTTCATATGTTTAAAGGAGAACTTTATATTCCTTTTGTCCCCCTAAGCAGCCCCACGATTACCCATGTGGAATAATTTTCTTTTTCTTTCCTTGCCAAATTGCTAACTAAACAACATGCTGCTGTAGTCTTATATTGAGATATCTTTTATACCGATACATAATGGGCTGGTTGATTCTGGTCAATTTTCCATTCCATTAAAGAATGTAGAAATTATTACCATCCAAGGACATCTCCTTGGTCATGGGGCCGGCATGACTAGACGCCAAAGGCGCACGGAACGCTGTTTGTTACCTTCCCACCGTAGTGTTCTCTATTTTTCTACTTGCATTTTTACGTGCTTTCGAACTGCTAGGTTGCCAGAAGCTGAGACGGGTAACAGGCGCTCACTCTGTTATGCGGCACTCGGGATTCGACCGGCCAAACTGCCGACCTTCTGATCGACAAGCTCAGCGTCCTAACCCACTGAGCCACCGCGTCCCTTTCACCAGATTCTAGCCCCACATTATTTGAGAAGAAGCAGAACTATAGCCAGTGATGGTTGGAAGTTCCTAGTAGCAATATCTAAAATGAAAGAATGTTTCACCCCTTGTGACTTCACATTGCAGAAAAAACAATCTAACAATCCAACTATGTATGAGTGGACATGCAGTGAAATGAGAACATTGTGAATAATAAATGCAGGGATCATGGGAAATATGTATAACTCTCTCATGCTGTCCATCTGTCAATCTGTCTTTTCTCTCACACCTGAAAATCTTCTCCAGAGAAGGTGATCATTTTTCCTTTTTCAGCATTAATTTTTTGCCCATCTTTTCCCAAGTTTGAATCCTCTTTTCTTTAAGAACTTTACAAACTCTGGTAGTAATTACAACTGTGTTTATTAGCATTTAGGCTTTTAGCCACATCTACTTAAATATTGCAATCATTTACCTCAGTGATGTTTTATTGGTGTAGACATGTTTAGGGTCAGGATGGAATTAATTTTAACGTTAAAGTTTTATAATAAGGCAGAGAAAAGCAAGATAAATTAGAAAGTAAGTTATGTGACCATATCCCCAAATGGTACAGATTATAAAATATTCCCAGAGGGTCTCCAGTTATTGTCACTCACATGAAAATATATTTTATTGGATCACTCTTGTAGTTTTGCTATGAAGTAAAATTGACAATACAAGCACTTCAAATTGCTCTTTTACTATCTATTTGATTACAAGTAACAGTACATTACCTGGTTCAGAAGAACTTACCTGGCCAAAACTCAGTTATTTTTGGACTTATTAGACTTTTTTTTTCAAAATCTAACAAATTTGTATATGAAAAAGCTTAAATTGTTGATAACCACCCTGGAATTTTTACATATATTTTCATTTTAATTTTTTTCCATACTGTTATCAAAGCATTTCTAATACAGTGATTTTTTTATTATTAAAAAGTTTTACAATACATTTTATCTTTAACAAACAAAAAAAAGAAAAAACCCCTCCCAACCCCCTCCCCTCCCACCCTCTTCCCCGTTCCCAACCCTCCCCAACCCCGCCCTTCCTTTCCCCTCCCCCCCCACTTCCCAGAGCAGAGTACAGGGTATAAAAATACAAACAATCATAATCTAACTTACGCAAACAATCCTGAACTATTTAGACTATCGAGCTTTAACTCATATAGATAAACTCCAAACATATATATATATATATATATATATATATATATATATATATATATATATATATATATATATATATATATATATATATATATATTTATATATATATATCATATCAATAATTATTCAAATACAAAATAATACTTTTCAATCTAATACCCAATAAAAACAATCACAAATAAAACAATTTATATCAATTGTCTAAAGCTATTCTTCTTTCCAAATAAGCTATAAACTCATATTATCCTAATATACTATACAACTTAAAATACCATAGATTACTTTCCAAACTTAAAAAAAAAATTAATATAATATTACCTACTCCAATGTTGCCCATAAAAATATTACAAATTAGCTTCAATCACAAATAAAACAATTTATATCAGTTTTATAAAACTATTCTTCTATCCAACAAGCTTTAACATACTTAAACCAGGTTTATACAACCTTCCCTTCTCCTAATATATTATACAACTTAAAATACCATACATTACCTTCCAGGCTTAAAATTTTCCATCCAAATAACAAATCATAACCTACAAAATATCAATAACACTACAACAAATCTTCCCAATTTTATTTTCATAATCATCTTAAAACTAAAGCAACACAAAATATTACATAATTATATTATAAGGGTGAAAAATATATCCCCAAATATTTAATCCTTCTAACAATTCCAATTCCCATAATCCTTATTACATTATTATTTCTTGCACTTATACAACTAAATCTTCAGGCTTGATTCATTCTTCCAGAAACAGCACGCCTCTTCCAATTTCTGGCCTTCTCCAGTGGTGATGAAGTTTGACCCACTCCTGTAACTTTCACATCTGTCTGCATTAACCCTTCAGCATCTTGTGGATTCTCTCTAGAACGTTGAGACTCTCTGTCACCTTTTTTCTTTGTAGATTCCAAAGATGGTATGGGGACTGCTTTTAAAACATTACTGTAAAAATCACGTGCCTGAGTCACCGTGGTAAAACAATGCCTCGTACCTTCATAGGTCACCACCATACCCACTGGTATTTGCCATCTAAACTTGATATCACGTCGTCTCATTTCTTGTGTCAAAAAAGCAAATTCCTTCCTTTTTCTTAAAATTCTTGCAGGGATCTCTTTTAAAATCAAAACTTTTTGCTCAGCAATTACAAAATCAATATTGTAGGAGGCCTGGATAACTTCATTTCTAGTCTTTCTCTTTGTAAAATAAACCACCACATCTCTGGGTAATTTTCTTTGTCTTGCAATCCACGAATTAACACGGAAGATTTTATCTATATCTTCCATTATTTCATCTGCTGGTCGCTCCAACACCCCTTCCAAAGCCTCAGAAACCATTTTCTTCAAATTTTCCTTAGGATTTTCTTTTAAGCCTCTGATTCTTAAAGCAAACTCCATCTGATAATACTGTGTCGAAATCAAATCATAATCCATTTTCTCTATCACATTTTCAGTTTCTGTCATTTTGGCTTCCAGTCTAATATCATTTTGAGCAAGATCTTCCACTCTTTCATCCAAAATCTCAATGCCTTTAGCCATGCTTAACATTGCAGATGTAATGTCTGCTCTCATTTCTGTTAATTTCTCTGTAAACTTCTCCTCCAACTTTTTCTCCATTATCTCAACAAATTGTTGCATTTGCTTTTCCATAGTCTCTTGCAGCAGATTCTGCAAATCTTTTACTGTAAAAGCTGATGCAGATACGGATGCAAGGGGCAATAAAGTTTTCACCGAAGACTGCTGCACCAAAGCAGGAAGTTTAGAAGATATAGCCGCCATTTTCACCCACTATTGTTAGCTACGCACTTTCACTTACGAGTTCAGCAAAGTCCATTGAGTTAAAGATCAAAACACCATCTTCACCAAAATCTCCTGCATCGCTCTGCCTGCGTCCTCGTTCTCAAAGGCTCTTCCTTGCTAGCAGGGATGGTTGCGAACACCCTGTTCTGCTCCAAAAAACCCGGAGCAGAGGCGCCTTGCAGTCCGGAGCATGCCCAGGCTTCGGGGGGGCTCAATCCTTCCGCCGCAAAAACTCTAAGTTCTTGCTGCCCCGGAGAGCTCTACCCCTACCTGGACGCTCACCCCCTCCTCTTCTCCCGAGGTGGGGGCTTCCGAGCCACCAAAACAGCTGATCAGCACTGTTTTCGGCGGCTCTTCTAATACAGTGATTTTGAAAATACTTATAGATTTTTTTACCATACCACAAAAAAGCATGCCACCCCAATTGTAAGTCATGTTCCTCCAAGTATAACAACCTTTTATTCCTAAGCATTATCCATTCTTTCACCCATGTTAATACAGATGCTTGATAATACAAAGCCCACTCAGGTAGACCAAAGCCTCCATTTTCCTTAGTATCTTGCAAGGTTTTTGTAGTGTATGTGACTAAAAGCATACACAGGATGTCAGCACAGCAGGGGGCTGGACAGCTCCAGGCTATAACCGTATTTGGCAGGAAAGCCTGTTTGGAACAAAGCCTGACAACCCCGGGGCATGGTCAGCTCTGGCGGGAAGCCAGGGTTTAAATCTATTGGCCACCTGCACTGGCGGGAAGCCCAGGTTTGAATCCATTGGATGGTATTCACCTGGGCAGGTATAAAGATACGCCAGGTAACCCCCTTTCCCCAGCTTCGTTCCTGACCTAAATAAAGAAGTGATTACCCAGCTGAGTGTCCGTCTCTGTGTGCGACCACGCTACATTGCAGTTTTCATCTTTATTCTAGCTTTCTTTCCTTGCCATACAAACTACAAAACTAGTGAATTCAACTCTTGAAAAAAAATTCCCCCAAGTTTTATCAGAATTGTCTGAAACAGAAATAAAATCTTAGGCAATATATTCATTTTAACTGTAGCTATTCTTCCTAATAATGACAATTTTAAGTTCTTCCACTTTTCCAGGTCTAACTTTATTTGTTTCAATAACCTTGTATAGTTATCTACTTTTAATGTTGAGCACTTTGCTGATAAATATATACCCAAGTATTTTACCTTTTTCACTATCTGTACCTCTGTCACTTCTGACATTCGGCTTTTTTGCTTATCCGTAAGATTCTTAGTTTTTTCTTTATTAATTTTTAATCCCGCTATTTCAATATATTGTTCTAATTTCCCCCACAATTTTGGAATCATCTCCAAGGGATCTTCCAAAATAAATACTAAATCATCAGCAAATGTTTGTAATTTATATGTTTCACCCTTTATCCCCAACCCTCTAATTTGTGTATCTTGTCTTATATTTCGATTTAAAACTTCCAAAGTGAAAATGAATAACAGGGGGGATAGAGGGCATCCTTGCCTTGTGCCTTTCCTTATTTCAAAGCTCTCGGTACAATCTCCATTCACAATCACTTTGGCTGTTTGTTTGTTTATTATATATTGTTTTTACCATATTTATAAAATTCTGTACACAGTCCATTATTTGTAATTGATGAATCATAAATTGCCATGAAAGATTATCAAATGCCTTTTGAGCATCCAAAAATATTAATGCCATTTGTTTCCCTGGATGTAGCTCATAGTATTCCAATACATCTATTATCACTCTTAAATTATTTTTAAGTTGTCTCTTTGGTAAAAAGCCATTTTGATCCGGGTGTATAAATTAAACCAAATATTTTTTTCAATCTCTCCGCCATTATTGAAATAAAAATTTTGTAATCCACATTGAGCAATGAAATCGTTTTATAATTCTTAATCTGCGTCAAATCTGAATCATCTTTTGGTATTAAGGTAATATTTGAATGCCATAAATAATCTATACTGCATGAAATGCATGGGAGGGAATCTGCTGAGAAGAATGCATAGCAGAGATACAGGACTCCTCATTTACCATATATTCCAGTTATTTCCATACCTTTCAATATTAAAAATGGACCTCCACGCACCTTTCTGGATTTTAGAAAACATGAAGCTGTGGGGTGCATCCCAATCTTCCTTTCCTCATCAGGATGAGTTTAAAAATGATCAAATGTCACAAATATTACCAAAATGGGAATAGATTCTCAGTTTTACAACACTAAAGAGATGGATTTAAGCTTTTCCACCTGCAATTTCTTATTACAAATGATTTTTGGGAAGCTAAATTTTTCTGGGGAGAACTGATAATCCAGAACCCATTTATCCTCCTGTTAAACTGCTTGTCTATGGCTCTAAACTTCAAATGAAGCAGAAAGAAATGATATGGAAGCAAGCATAAAAGCAAAATAGGCTGAAATAGATTGTTGCTCTGGAATACAGTGAAAATAAATGGGAACAAAATTGAACTTCATTTATCACCTCACTCTTTAAAATGTTGGAAACAAAGG
The DNA here is from genome assembly GCF_947247035.1 of Vipera ursinii. Lineage (NCBI taxonomy): Eukaryota > Metazoa > Chordata > Lepidosauria > Squamata > Viperidae > Vipera > Vipera ursinii. The sequence continues at coordinate 114,621,422 of NC_139512.1, read as the reverse complement.
AATTGTATCCCACAGTCACTTAAGCTCACCTAATATTAGTACTAAAAGAACTAGAATTTTGATAGGAATACCATTATCTCAGCCAACTCATAAAATATTGCCAACCTGGGGGAAAAAACTGAAGTAGGTCTTAAGATAGAAATTATCCAATTATCCCTAACTCTATTCCAAGTAAAATTTTGTTTAGAAAACTACACAAAATGCCAACTTCCTAATCAACCAAACTAACCAAAATTACCAGTTACAGAAAAATAGACGGAACAGATCCTGTTAGATTGAAATTTGCTTCTCACTCAGGATCAAAACAAAATGATGATTTCATAATTGCCCAAACTCAAGAGTCTTTAGGAGCAGAGTACTTGAAGCAATATGGTCCAAAACATTCTGGAACAACATGTCCTATCTATGCATCATAAGCAAACTTTCATATATCGGAAAAACAAAACATGTTATCTTGAATATCTAGCATAGATAACAAAACAAAACCATAAATAACAAAAATATTCCCTTGAACATTTTGGGTGAAAGTACAAGAAGATCACTTATTCTTAGGGCTTTTTTTTTGTCATAGAATGCACCAGAACAGAGTTCTGGCACCTTTTTTCAACAGATTTTCCAGAGTTGTGTTCTTTTCCTATTGTTTCCCTTCCTATCCTTGTTTGTTTTTGAAAATGCCCCGCTGGCAATATGGTGTGAGTGGGGTCCCCTCTGGCATTGTCTGCCTCCTCTAGGAGGAGCCATGAGGCACCAGAGCACCACAGCCAGAGCTTGGCTTGATTGCCTGGGTCAGACCCAGTGGTGGGATTCGGCTGGTTCGTACCACTTCGGCAGAACCGGTAGCTAATTTTTGTTGCTCAGGCCAAGAATGGACTTCCGGAAGCGGCATCCACACAGAGAACTGGTTGTTCACATATTTGAATACCACTGGTCAGACTTGTGGTGAGGAAGCCGATGGTGGCGGTGGGGGATAAATAAACATGGAGGCCATCTTTCACGAGGGGGAAAGTGAGCCTTTTGCCTTCCCTTACAGAAGGTGGGGTGTGAGGTTAAAAAGAGGCGAAGCAAGAGGAAAGAAAGGCGGCTGGCGTGGAAGCTTGCCCAACAGTGAAACTTTGCTGTTTCAGTTCCTTGGGGAGTTCAAAGACTGGGATGTCTATGAAAATCTCTTTTTAGTCTTTTATACTTTCTATTCAAACTGCAGAGGGGAAGAATAAGAATAAAGCCAATGACTTATGATTTGGAGGTATTATTATTATTAATAATATATATTAATTATGTATTGGTCAGATGTAAAGGTAGACCTACGGTATGAGGTTTAATCAGATCTCTTTATTAAATTGGGTTTAACTTAAAGGTAAATTAAAAGTAATCTGTTCACTGACAAAGTTTCAACTTTAATTTGTTTCAAGTCAATATCCATGTTAAACTCCAAATGTAAATTTTTCCACCTTGTTTGATAACTTCTTAAAAAATAATTCAATCTTTTACAAGCAACCAAATTTTGTTTTATTGGGCCAATTTCATTCCACATAGAAAGCTGACATTTCCACTCATTAAACTAAATGGCTATGCCAGTGGTAATTAATAAAATGCCTTCTTGTAATTTAAAGCCACAGAGTGCATGGTAACATTAATAGTATTAACTTACCTTAGACAAAATCCTAGTCTTTTAGATACACTAAAAATTGAAGCACTGCTTATTCTTATCTAAAAAGTGTTTGATTTAGCTGAATGGGATATTATTCCAAATAGTTTTCAAAATATACAGTTTTCCATAGAAAGTTTTTTGTGTCCTATTCCTGGGATCTACTCTTAAATTGTTTGGTTTGGTGGATGGGAAAGTGGGTCATTCTGTGCTAATTTTGAGAAATACAGGAGTTTGCCTGAAATGTGTTTGGGAATGTTGTTTTTATGGAATGTTTGAAACTTTTTTCATCAATACCATTTATTGTATTTGACTGTGAATTTTGTTAGTTTGGCTAGATCAAACATGTCAAACTCACGACGTCACGTGTCATCACACAACGTATCAGGACTGTTTTGCCATTGCTGGCAATGGGGTAAGCACGGCTTCTGCGTGACGTGTCCAGCCCGCAGGCCAGCAGTTTGAGACCTCTGTGTTAGATGGATCATTTTTAGAGAGTACAGATTTTTATTGAGAATATAGTTTCCTGGTGGAAGCTTGATTCTTTTGGCATTAAAGCCCTCAGATGCACTATGTGTCTGGTGAGATTCATTAGTCTGGCTGGGTAGGAGATAATATTTTCAACTAATGATTTTGGTCTGAAACTGGAACTGAAATTTGCACTCTTTTGAAGTCTCTACTTTCTTGGTGCATGTAACTGGAGAGTTTTATCTGTTTTACAGAAAGTGTTTTAAGCAATTCTGCCTTGTTTTGGGTACAGTATATTTTAAGGCATTTAACGGTTAAAAGAAAGCATTATTTATTTAATCACTCTGTAAAGTGATTGTGCAAAAAACAAATAGAATACTGTACTTTACTGTTCCCATTTCTTTCTAAAATTGCTCATTCCAGTCTATTAAATTCCATTCCAACTTTTATATCACCCTGAGAATTAGTTCGAGTCACATGGTGCGGATCCAGCTCCTTATTTTCCAAAATCTTCACTGGATCTTCTTTAAGGCACTTGTTTGCTGCAGAGAAGAGTGTGGGAAACAGTTCGGAGCAGTGGCGTAGCGTGGGTTGTCAGCACCCGGGCAAGGCAAGTAATTTGCACCCCCTAACCCGTGGATTTTAGCACTCGAGTCTCTTCCACTAGCTCAGGAATTCTGGGAGTTGAAGTCCATGAGTCATAAAAGAGCCAAGGTTGCCTACCCTTGAGTTAGGTTCAAGGCAAAAAAGGGTCTCTGGAGAAGAGGGAAAATGCTAGTTTAAAACTGAAACAAGGCAACTTTAAGGTGCCTCAGCTGTGATTTAGGATGAGACAAAGAGAGGACATGGCGTTGAAAATGGTTAATGGGGCATGTTTGTTCCACTCTTAGTGGATGTCAAGATAAACCCCACGAGAGAATGACCTTACAACAGATGTGAATAGGCTTGGACTACGTTTGTAGATTGAGTGCATACATCACATGGAGCAATGATGGGCTTCATCAAGATTTATGATCCCACAATTGGCTAGTTTTCTCCATCTTGTCCTAAACCCTGGATACCAACCACGGTTTATGGCTTAGCATGTGGCGTGGGGTGACCCAACATGTTAGGCAACAAACAATGACTTCCAACTTACAATGCCTCAGCTTCCCAAGGTTATTCCAAAGCCGGAAAAGCCAACCAACCCACCCTGCAGCTCTGCCTGCTTAGGCTGAACCCCAGGAGTTCATACTTGCTGTGGCGCCTGACCTATTTTCTGCCCAGACGCTGCTTATCCAAGCCAAGCCGCCTCCTTCTCTTTGGCACCTCGCCCCAAAGATTCGCCGGACTGGCTGGAAACTCTCGCTGCTGGCGACGTGTGTCGGGGGGGCGTCCTGATCGCCTCCTGCAGGGGGAACCGAGTGGCCACAGAGAGTCAATACGGCAGGAGGAGGAGGAGGAGGAGGAGCAGCAAGCAGCCGCAGGTGCGGCGGCTGCAGTTGTTACCTTTACCTCCGGGAAAGGAGATGGGGGCGGGAGCTGGGTCGGGGGGGGCCGGGCTTGCAGGTTGAGAGCCAAGCGGAGGAGAGCCGCGGTGGGAGAAAGAGAGGGAGGCGAGACGCCGCCAAGCCTCCCCACCCCCACCCGAGAAAGGAGGCGATCCGCAGCCGCGAGAGGACGGGATCCCGCTCTGGCTGGGTGCAGCGAATGCGGTTGCTTTCTATGCTCCGCCCACTCGCTCGCTCCTCCGACCCTCGGTGAAGCAGAATCGTCCCCCTCCGGCGAGCTTAATGGGCGCCCCCCCAGATGTTGCGCCCGGTGCGGCCGGCCCCCCCTGCACCCCCCACGCTACGCCACTGGTTCGGAGTTCTGCTCAAAGTTTTTTTTCCCCTTAGCCATCAGCTGGCAGAGCAAGCCTTTATTCTGGAAAAGTTTGGAACTGAAAGGTATTGTATTTGTTGTGGGTTGGACTGTGTACTGTGCCTCTCCATTACAGTTGAGAGAAAAGAAAGTGGCTGTGAGAAGCTGGTTCTGCAATCAGACAAATCCAGAGGCTCACTTTGGGGAGGAGCAGCTGGAAGGTAAAGGGGGCATGCAAAATCCTGACAAGCTTTGCCTTGTCCTCCCCTCATCTGCTCCACGGGAGGGAGTTAACTTAAAGGAAAGTTTGTTTAGCTGTCTTGATGTATTCATAGTGAACTGCAAAGTCATCAAGTTTGGAATTGCCTGTGGAAAGATGATCTCACACAGGTGTGGATCCAAAGCTCTTATTGTTCCTTTTCCCGCCTGCTGGTTTTAACAACATTTTGATAATCTTGCAAACTGATCTGCAGCATAAACCAGTTGATGCCAATAATTCAAAGTAGGAAATTGTAGATGTGCGTTCACAAAAGATATCCACAGTTGATTACATGAGATGCATTTCAATTGATGTGAAACCCCCCCTCCCCCCCAAAAAAACAATTTAGGAGCATTTATGAAATCCTCCAATTGGTCCTAGTGTTGGGTTCTCAGATTAAGAAATGTCTGAGCAAGTTAATGAAACAGGCACCTCTGAAATACTTCAGCATTGCAACATAGGACTGGCAGAGCAGTGTAGATGACACCTTGACCACAGATTGAGGACCAGCATGGTTTGAGAGGGGAGAGATAAGCAGACTGAACCTAGTTTATCGGCAGGAAGGACAAGGGAGACGCGTCTTCGTTAACAGGTTTATTTTAGTCAGCCCGGACGAACGGAACAGTGAACAAACATGCTTTATATAGGCAGCTGTCAAACGGGACAGCAAATCAGCTGGGCGCATTTTCCCTCCAAGAACAGGGGGCCAATCAGTCAGCTGTTAGGGCAGAATTTCCCCAGCGACAACGCTTAGCGGGTAACTAGGCAGGGGATCCTGTCAGCTGGTTTTGGCGGGCGGCCGGCGTTTTGACAGCTCGTCGCCGCGACTGCGCATGCGCCAACTTTGACAGCTCGTGGCAGCCGCCGGGGGCTTGCCGCGAGTTTGACAGTTGGGTAGTGAATGCGCATGCGTCAGTATTTGACAGCTCGCGGCTGTCGCTGTGGGATAGCCGCGGTTTTGACAGCTCGCGGCTTAATGCGCATGCGCGGCGTTTGACAGCTGTCAAACGGCCGCGTGTACTCGCGGGAGCGTCTGCGCATGTGTCATCTTTGACAGCTGTCAGTGCGGCCGCGTAAATGCGGCCTATGACAGCTGTCATTATGGTTTGCAGTATATTGCACCCCTTTCCCCCCCCCTTGAACTGAACAAAGTAATTTGAATTAACTTTTAACAGTGTTGGAACTTGTTGGCGCACTCCCGGCCCATTCGAAGTCCAGTAAGTATGCTGGCGGCCTTTTCTGTCGCGTGGATCTGCGAGGTGAAGGTTTTTCTATTGTTGCGGGGGCTTCCTCGGGAGGAAGATCGGCTGGAGCGGGGACATTCTCTGGGTGAACGGTGCTGGGGGGTGCAGGTTCTTCCGCCGCTGTTTCTGGCATGGAGGTGTTGGGGGGTGACCTGGGTCGGAGTTGATTTGCGTGTCTCCGTAGTGTGAGTCCCGTGCCAGCATTGATGGTGTATGACAGGGGGCCGGTTTGATCGAGAACCACCCCCTGGGTCCATTTATCCCTTCCCCCATAATTTCGGGCCCAGACATTTTGTCCCTTAGAGAATGTTTTGTGTGGCAAGTTGTTGGTTTTTTCGGCCGCTGGCCTGTCTGGGTGCAGTCTGTCAAGTCGAGTGACCAGTCGGCGACCCCATCTTAGTTCTGCTGGAGATTTACCGGTGGTGGACACGGGAGTGGAGTGGTGAGCGAGGAGGAAACGGGCGAGTCGACGGTGCCAGTTTCCGACGATCATTCTGCGCAGAGAGTCTTTGGTGGTCTTTACCATGACCTCTGCGAGGCCATTACTGGACGGGTGGAATGGAGCCGATGTTGCGTGTCTAATACAGTTCCTCCTCGTGAAGATCTGGAAATCACGGGAGGTAAATTGAGGTCCGTTGTCAGTGATTATGACATCTGGTAGACCGTGGGTGGCAAAAACTCCCCTTAATGCTTGAATGGTGGCCTCTGATGTGGTGCTTGAAACCGGGAGAACCTCCAGCCATTTAGAGTAACTATCTACAATAATTAAAAAGGTTTGTCCCTGGAACGGTCCTGCGTAATCGAGGTGGATGCGGGACCAAGGATTGGAAGTGGTTTCCCATTTGTGGACTGGGGCGTGTGGAGGGGAGGGTCTGGTTTGCTGGCAGAGATAGCAGCCGGCTACATGCTGCTTGATGTCCCTGTCTAAGGATGGCCACCAGATGTAGCTGCGTGCCAGAGCCTTCATTTTTGAGATGCCAGGGTGGCCCTCATGCAGTGTTTGGAGAACTCTTGCTCTGTGGCATGAGGGGATTATTACCCTGCAGCCCCAAAGGATGCAGCCTAAATGTGTTGAAAGCTCTTGTCTTTTTGCAAAATAAGGTTGGATGGGGGGTGAGGGGCAGGTTGATTGCCAACCTGATGTGACCCATGAGAGTACCCTGCTGAGGGCGGGGTCCCTGGTTGTGGCAAGTGCGATGTCTTTAGCTGTTACTGGGCATTCTGTGAGTTCTTGTATGGCCAGGACTTGGCCGGCTGGAGCTGGATCAGGGTCTATTTGGGGCAGTGGGAGCCTGCTAAGGCCGTCTGCGTGGGACATTTCCTTCCCAGGCTTGTAGATTAACTGATAGGAGTAGGCAGAGAGGAATGTCGTCCAGCGAAGCATTCGCGGGGATAAAATTTGCGGGGTCTGGCGGTCCCATGTGAATATGCCCAGGAGAGGTTTGTGATCTGTATAGATCGTAAAAGGTCTGCCGTAGAGGTAATCGTGGAATTTTTTAATTCCAGCTACAATAGCCAGGGCTTTCTTATCTATTTGCGCGTAATTGCGCTCGGTTTTTGAAAGTGTCCTCGAGTAGTAAGCGATTGGGGCTTGCGTGCCATCGTTAAGGGAGTGGCTGAGGACTGCCCCGATGCCATAAGGTGAAGCATCGCAGGCGATGCATAGAGGTTTGGTTTCGTTGTAGTGCGATATGGTTGTATCGCTGGAAAGTAATTGTTTTAGTTGTTTGAAGCTGTCATTGTGAAGTGGGGTCCACTTCCAGGGGGCCCCTTTGTCCAGGAGTCTATGAAGGGGTTCTGCTATTGTGGCTTTTCCGGGTAGAAATGAATGGTAAAAATTTAGGAGCCCTAGGAATGCCTGGAGCTCCGTTTTATTTTTAGGGGGGGGTGCGGCTTGTATTGCTTGTATTTTTGCGTTGGTGGGGTGAATGCCTTTGCTGTCTATTTTGTACCCCAGGAACTCTGCGGAGGGTACTCCGATTGAGCACTTCTCGCGTTTTAATTTTAAGCCAGCTGCGCGGAATCTTGAAAGGACTTCGTGCAGCCTGGTTGCTAGGGAGTGGGAGGAGTCGCCCGCGATGAGGACGTCATCAAAATACGGGCAGACTCCGGGGATGCCTTTGAGAGTGCGCTCCATGACTTCCTGGAATATTCCAGGTGCCACGGAGATGCCAAATTGGAGGCGGTTCACTTTGAACGCCCCTCTGTGCGTTACTATGGTTTGGGCTTCTGCGGTTTCCCTGGTTACAGGGAGTTGCAGGAAGGCATGTGCCAAGTCTAATTTGGCGAAAATGGAGCTGGACCCTATTTCTGATAGAACATCTCTTACTGACGGGACTGGGTACGCATGCGGGTTGAGTGCGCGGTTGAGGGTCGCTTTATAGTCTGCGCAGATTCTGACGTCACCATTGGGTTTGACAGGTGTCACTATGGGGGTTTCCCAAGTTCCGCTGTCAGTAGGTTCTAGGACTCCTAGTTTGAGCAAGCGGTCTAGTTCCCTGTCTATTTTTGGTTTTAGGGCGAAGGGAACTTTTCTGGCTTTTATTCTAATTGGTCCGACCTCTGGTTTGAACTTGAGGTCGATGGGGGGGCCATTGTATTTGCCCAGTGAGCCGTCAAACACATCCGCAAATTTTTTGCAGATATTTTCTAAAGACTCGGTTTGGATGCGGTGTGTCCCTTCGAGGCGAATGCCTAATGCCTCAAACCAATCTAGTCCTATTAAGCTAGTTCTTGGTTGCTTGGTTATTTGGGCTGTTAAGTGGCCTGAGAATTTTTTAAAATCGACTTTCAGGACGGCTTGTCCCTTTAAATCTATTTGCGCCCCTTGAAAATCTGCCAGCAAGACCCTGGAGGGTTGAATTGGAATGCGGTGATTTGTTTTGTTGGCTATCTTTTGGAGGGTGTCCCCTGACAGGATGGAAACGGAGGATCCTGAGTCGAACTCCATTTCACAGGGGATTCCCTGTATTTTGACCCACGTTTTAACTTTGGCTCTGGGGATGTTGTTGGCGGGAGTTTTTGTTAGGGAGCATACGGACCCTATAACCCTTGGTTGAGGATGGGGAGGGACTGTCCTACCTGCGGGGATCTCGTCAAGGTCGTGGAGGGTCTCCCGGTTTAGGCTGCGACATGCTGATCGGATGTGGCCGGTCTTGCCACAGCCGTGGCACTTCGCGTTCCTAAACCAGCAGGTGGCTCGGGCATGGCTTCCGCCACAACTGGCACACTTTGCTCTGGCGTTGGTCTGCGGCTTCTTCGTGTTGGGGCCCGATTGTCGGTCTTGGTTGCGGCTCCTTTCCCGGCCGGCGGTCATCCGGTTGAAGCGGGAGAGGATCGCATCGACCCCGGATTCGGGCTCCGGTGGCCCCTGGTCGAGCTCCCTGGCCTGATGGACAGAGTTGCCCGAGTTTTCGCCAAACGACTCGATTTCGTCGCGATGGCTGTCTTCGTACGCCATTATCTCCAGCGTGAGCTCTGCGAGGTCCATTGTGGGCTTTGCCACAAGCTTCCTCTGCAGACGCGGGTTCTGGAGACCGGCGATAACTTGATCGCGGATCCGGTCCTCCAGGTCGGGGAAATGGCATTTGCGGGCGGCGTGCCTGACGGTCGCGATGAAAGCAGTGGAGGTTTCACCCGGCTGCTGCTTCCGTCGGGCGAAAGAGAGCCGCCAATACAGTTCTGACCGCCTTGGCATGAAGTGTTTGCTGAGGCGGTCTATGAGTTCGGCATACGGAATGGTGGCGACTGGGTCCGGGCTGCAGAGGCCAACGGCGATATCGTATACCGCTGGCCCGCTCAGGCATAGGAGCGCGGCGGCCTTGTGGCGGTCCTCCGTGATTTTATTCACAAGGAGGTACCCCTCGACCTGGCCCAAATGCGACTCCCATCCTTCAGGGTGCCGGACGTCGAACTCCCTTATGTGTCCTAGGTTTGCCATTCCGGGTCCGCGGTACTTAGGGCACCTAGGAGGTTGGCTTGTCCGGTCGGTGACTTAGCTAGTGACTTCAGCGGTTGACCGGACAGCACGCTCCTGGCCCGTGACTTCAGCTAGTACCGGGATCCCACCTTCGTCGCCAGGTGGTTTATCGGCAGGAAGGACAAGGGAGACGCGTCTTCGTTAACAGGTTTATTTTAGTCAGCCCGGACGAACGGAACAGTGAACAAACATGCTTTATATAGGCAGCTGTCAAACGGGACAGCAAATCAGCTGGGCGCATTTTCCCTCCAAGAACAGGGGGCCAATCAGTCAGCTGTTAGGGCAGAATTTCCCCAGCGACAACGCTTAGCGGGTAACTAGGCAGGGGATCCTGTCAGCTGGTTTTGGCGGGCGGCCGGCGTTTTGACAGCTCGTCGCCGCGACTGCGCATGCGCCAACTTTGACAGCTCGCGGCGGCCGCCGGGGGCTTGCCGCGAGTTTAACAGTTGGGTAGTGAATGCGCATGCGTCAGTATTTGACAGCTCGCGGCTGTCGCTGTGGGATAGCCGCGGTTTTGACAGCTCGCGGCTTAATGCGCATGCGCGGCATTTGACAGCTGTCAAACGGCCGCGTGTACTCGCGGGAGCGTCTGCGCATGTGTCATCTTTGACAGCTGTCAGTGCGGCCGCGTAAATGCGGCCTATGACAGCTGTCATTATGGTTTGCAGTATATTGCAGAACCAGTCCCAAATTTATATGATGAGGAGCCTGACTTTCCCCAGGTACTCTCAAGAGCTGGCAGCTATGATCCACCTCAGTGTCACTCCTGAAGTCTCTGTTGCTGACTCGCCAGTGAAGATTTATGCCTCTGGCCTGGCACCCGCCCAGCTTGTGACCTTACATGCATCACTGACAGATGAAAGGGGAGTGAAGTTTGCAGCCAGAGCCTTTTACCAAGCCAATCAGAATGGAGAAGTAGACGTGGCAGAGGCCTCTGCTCTGGGAGGCAACTATACAGGCGTGTGGTCCATGGGCATCTTCTACACTCTAAAAGCTGAGAAGATGTTCCACAGGCTGCTCAAACGTGATGTGACAGGCAGCCCCTTCTATGTTCAGATTAGCCTCTTTAATTCTACTGTGATTACGCCCTTGCCCACGGATGAACCATTGGCTACTTGCACTGTGGAACGATGGTACACAGCCCCCGGAGTGGAACGCATCCCAATTAAGTCTGGCCGGGTCCGGGGAGCCCTCTTCTTGCCTCCAGGTATGGAAACTGAATTCTGTTTTCTTTTCCATTTCCCTTTATTGCCTCAACCTCTTGCTTGCAGTGGATGGTGCCTCCAAATGTATCTAGGGTGTTAGTGCCTAGACTTCCTAGCCAGCATGGAAGCAGTGTTGATTTGTGCTTTGATGAGCAATCCCATAATTTGTTAGCCCTTTGAGATCAGCCAGACCAGGAAACCATTTTCACAAGTTTGCCTGGATCTATATTTTATTGATAAATGCCATATCTTTCCAAATTTCTTGGTTCCTGGTACCCCTAGCAGTTCCCACACTGATTTCTAATATTAAAATTCCTGAAGTATCCACCTGCTATTGCTACATTGAAAGATCTGATCTCCTTCTCCACATCTGCCTCTCTGATTGGCTGTTCTGTGTAACAGTGAAAGATGCTAAGAACAAGAAAGTCAGACTAATCTTTACTTTCTATTAACTTCTTTCATAGGTTATGGAAATGCTATAGATACAACACTATATAATCAAGATTTCATCAATGCATTTGACAAAGTATCCAGCAGGTTGGATGATTGTGGTTGAGTGACATGTCAGTTAGGACAGAGGTCTCCAACCCCCGGTCCACGGACCAGTACTGGGCCGTGGCATGCCAGCAACCGGTCCGCGCAAACAAGCAAAGCCCCATCCGTGGGATACAGGCAGCACACAAAACCACACACACACTCCGGTCCGTGGAAAAATCTCTCTTCACAGAACCAGTCCCTGGTGCCCAAAAGGTTGGGGCCTCTGAGTTAGGATATATAGTGATCTGAAAATCATATTCAGATGCTCATTTAATCATAATTCTTCGTGAAACTAAAGTGAGATACTGAATTCAGTGTTGCAAACTTCAGCCTGGGTCTGACACAATGCAATATTTTTTATTAATGTGTTTGATGATGGCGTAGAGGGAATGCTCTTCAGATCTGCAGATGTCACAGAATTAGCTGAAATAGCTGATGCCCTAGAGATAAAGTTGAACATGGATGTAGTAGCTTAGAGAAATGGAACAAAATGACAGAAAGAAACTTAACTGAGACACAACGAAAAGTCATTCATGCATCTCACAAATAAGATGTGAGATGCACAGCTTGCCAACAGTACCTATGAAAAAGATTTTGCAAGAGGAGCTGAGTGAAAATTAAATTTGGCTCAGCAGTATGACATTGCTACTAAAAAAAAAAGCAAATGCAGTTCTAGACATCATTAAGAGCATTGTTCCCAAATCAGAGAAAGTAATGTATTTGACAAAAGGGATTTTACTCTTTGTTTTTCATTTCTTCACTTATCCTTGTTTTTTCTCCCTCTCTGCCTCACCAGGCCCTGGGCCATTTCCAGGACTGATTGACCTATTTGGTGGAGCTGGAGGACTAATCGAATTTCGAGCTGGTTTATTGGCTAGCAAAGGCTTTGCAGTTCTGGCTTTGGCTTACTTTGCATATGATGATTTACCACAGACTCTGGAAGTAATAGATCTAGAGTATTTTGAGGAAGCAACCAGACTGCTCTTGAAAAATCCTAAGGTGTGCATGAGATTATATCTTTTCTTAAACTTCTTGTTGGCACTCAGGAAGATCCTAGAGCTTCTTCTCTATTTGTTATGCAGAATATTTCATACAAACGTAGAATGCTATGCATCTGTCAGATACACAGTAGTGGCCAATATTGTGGAAACCTTTTGGGAAAAGTGTACAGTAGAAATGCCACCTCTGGTTAAGTTTCCACCAATTTTTCTTCTAATTTCTTTATAACTGTAGCCTTGTTCACTTAATAATACTATTTTACATCGCTTTTTGGGTGACCAGTCAACTTTATGCACCATTACTTTAATTTTATGTTTTACAAGATCACTAAATGAAAGGGGGGGAAACCCCAACTAACTTAATAGCGCTCACATAACACGCTGACAAATGTCATCCTCTCAGCTTCAATACATGACATCAATAACTGAATCCTACTGTGATCTGATTGGCTCATTGCCAAAACAAGATGACACCTGATTGGCTCTCTAAACACTCATGCTCATTGGCTACAATCAGATGAAGGAAAGCTACCTGATATCAATCTAAGCAAGTTGTGCCTCCTTTTTCTGGTTATTTGGCTATTACTTTTCATAGAATACAGTACAGATAATTGAACAAACCTTGTTGCATTACATTCTTGATTAAATTATCTTTCCATTCATATATATTTTTATGGTACTACTCAGTGCTTTTTTTCAACAACAACAAAAAAAAGGTGCCGGAACACTCATCTTGTTAATCTTTTATTTATATAATTTTATTTATATATTTATTTATATAACAATTATATATTCAATTCTTAGCATACATTTAATTTATTGTATTTAAGACAAATATATTTTTGAATCATAAATATTAACTTTTTGCTCTTTCCAATGATCCATACTAATGCTTTAGAAATATAATTTCCAGTTTTAGCTATACAGTAGTAAGCAAGCAAATTACACTAAAGCTAAATTTAACGTTACTTGTTAAAGATATTTACTGTATTTCAGAATTAGTATTCTTTCAGTCACAATTGTATTCCTATTCAATTTAGCTGATTTTAAAATGTGATGTAAAATCATAAGCACATAAAAAGAAAACAGCAGAAACAGCTGCAAATTTACTCAACAGTTCTATGCTTAGCAACATTTCCATTTAATCAAAGTCCTTGCTCTTTCTAAATCTATTTCAGGGTTTACTTCCTATATATACACAAACAATGGGAAATGAGTTTCTGGGCTGGTTCAAATTTTTTGCACATTCCAAAAATTATGTCACGAGTGATGTATTTATAGGTATATAATTAAAAGTACAATTGGCAGTGCAGACATGCCAAATGCTTCTAAAGTCAGAACCAATATATATATATACACAATTTTTTCTCTCCTAAATTTTCAGGTAATGTATCTGTTCCATATAAATATAAAAGAATGATAGGCTCTGTATTTGTACAAGTGGCCGGTTATCTCAGTATGCAGAAACGTGGATAACTGCAACCAGAAGTTGCAAGCCCTCTCCTTTTCACTGCATGGGAATTCAGACCTGAGATGAACTTTTTGGTCAATCTCACCGGCTCGCTTGCTCCCAGCTGCTCCAGCCGAGGGACCTCTCAAGGCTTTCTAGTTGGGCCCTCCCGATGGTCGGGAGGATGTTCGCAGGCTTCTACACCCTGGAGGCGCCCAAGAGTGGCTGGGTGGCGGGCCCGTTCCAGCCGGCCCCAGCCCTGCAACAGACCCCGGCCCCACTGCCGCTGCCCTCAACACCCCAGCCGGAGAAGGTGAAGTGGCCCATTAATGCCTTCATGGTCTGGTCATGTGCACAGCGGTGGCGGATTGCACAGGAGCAGCCCTGGCTGCACAACTCGGAGATCTCCAAACAGCTTGGTGCTGCCCGGCAGCACCTTGATGCCACCCAGAAGCGGCCCTTCATCAACGAGGCCAGGTGGCTCTGGGCACACCACATGCTTGACTACCCAGACTACAAGTACCGGGCAAGGCAGAGGAGCTGGGCCAGCTGGGAGCCCAGCGGACTCTCCCCCGCTTGCCTGCCAGGCCCATTGGCGCCCCTCAGATGGACGCCTGCCTGCGCCGGCTCACCTGGGGCTGGCCCAGGTAGCGGCAGCTGCATTATGGGGGCCACAGTGGCGCCCTGCAGCAGCCTGGTCTACAGCACACCAGGCCCCACTGCCTTTGCCACCATGCCAAGAAAGCTGGACACTGGCCTTCAGCACCCGTGGGGGACTTCCCAGACATTTTGGCTATTTATGGGCTGCAGGGCTGCGAGGTGTCTGATGCATCCACCCCAGGCTACCTCCCTGAGCCCCCTCCCCAGCCCCTGGGGTTCAGCTGAAGTGCCCACTTGGCCCCCCTCTAGCAATGATGCCAGCTGCAGCTCCGTGTCTGGGTTTCAATACACAAGGAAGGCACAGCTGGGAAAGACCAATGTGGACGTAGTTCAGAGATGCACGCTAAGCACCCCACCCCCCAGATCCAGCAACGGGTAGGCCATCAGCCTGGCTGACATGGGTGAGCACAAAGAAGGACTGCACATGGACTCTGCAGAACCCACCTCCCACTCCTTGTCCTCTCTTACTTACCTAGTTGAGATGGTGTAGTTGGGCAGCATGGAGAGGTGCAAAGTTCCTGCCAACTCACCTTTGCTGCAGACAACTTGCCTGTGCAACGTTTGCTGGCTGGGCCTTTTGGCACACTCAGCAGCAATTCCTATTGGCTTTCAAAAGCCAATAGAGTAGTAGCACAGCTTGTGCAAAAGCTTTTTTTGTGTGTGTGCAAAAAAAGGTGCCAGAATGCTGTTCTGAGCGTTCTATGAGAAAAAAAGCCCTTGTACTACTCCAAAAGAAAAAGTGGTGTTATTAGCCATCAAACCTCAAAAATACACTTTCCCCAAAAGGTTTCCACAATTTTGGCCACTACTGTAACCAGCTAAAGGGATTTTGGGCCTGATATACCAGCATAGCACAGCAAAGATCAGTAGCATTGTTCCTGAGGGCAGAATGATGAGAGCAGCGCTGCATTGCCACCTTTTGTATGTGCATTGTGATACATTGCTGACCCCTCAATGCTACAATGCTCTTTTGTCATTTTGTGGACACACCCATTATATCCACCCTCTCAGTTTTCATTAAAGCATACATTTTTTTTCTTAGGCTTCCTTATGTGTAGCTGAAAAACATGCAAAAATATGCAATTAAGAGTCATGCTTAAAAGTGCCCTGCTTTAATGAGCTGATTCATAAAAGCAGCAACATTTTTTTTTTCAGGCTTCCTTCCTTCCTTCTGTCTTTCATATTTTCTTGTCACGTATTGGCTGGCTGGCAGAAAGAGAAGTTCATTTTTGAATGTGCAGATCTACAATAATATAGCATGTGCATTAGTATGTTATTTTTTATAACTTTGATATCACCCCTCATTGTTTTAAGGAAGAAACTGATTTAAACTTTTGTATGTCTCTCTGTATTTGCTCCTCCAGGTAAGAATTATTGGTTTATCCAAAGGGGGAGAAATTGCATTGGCCATGAGTACCTTCTTAAAGGAAGTAGTGGCTTCAGTGTGCATCAATAATGAGTGGTACACCACTTCACTTTCATGATGTCAGTATCCCTGGAGCTTCCTACCCATATGAGAAGATTTTCATTAATGAAATGGGATTGATATACGTTTTTGATTGCTTGAGACATCCTCTGGATGAAACATTTGAAGAATCTACCATTCCTGTGGAGAAGGCCCAAGGGCACATCCTCTTTGTGGTGGGGGAAGCTGACCAAAGCTTCAATAGCAAGGCGTGTGCTGAAGCAGCCCTGACTCGAGCAAAGAAATGTGGGAAAAATCATTGTAGCCTGTTGTCTTATCCAGGGACTGGACATCTGATAGAACCCCCTGGTTCTCCAGTTTGCTATGCCTACCCAATTTGGATTTCTCCCCTGCCAATCCAATGGGGAGGGGAAATGAAGCCTCATGCTGAAGCCCAGGAGCACTCCTGGAATGAGATCCTGAATTTTTTTAAGTTTCATCTTGGGCCACTTCACAATAGCAGTTTATGATAAAAGAAAGGCCAGATTGTTTAGCTTCCTTTAGAATTATGGAGTTGGATGGAGCCACTGAGGCCATGAACTCCAATCTTCTACCCTGCACAGAAGTTAAAGTTAAAACACCTCTTTTAGATGAAGGGGAGCCCTCTAGCTCTTCGACTGATTAGATCCATTGTTGAACTACTGCTTGGTGTTAGGAAATTTTTCAGAACATTCAAATAGAGTCTGCCTCACTGTTTAGATGTCCCACAGTCTGAGAAGAAAACAGATGTTAGCATTCTCTGTGAGCTTCTTAAGGAATGCTATTATATTCTTCCTTCCATTCTTTGTTTTTCATAAAGCTACACACATCAAGATTCTTCCTTCTGCCTTTTCCACCTGTATAAGCTGCCCAAAGTATTTTCCCCCTGTAAGAGATGGAAGGGAGATTCTACCCCACCCTCTAAAAACAGCGGTGACTGACTATCCAGGGGAGTTTAAAACGTTGCAATAATAATAATAATAATAATAATAATAATAATAATAATAATAATAATAATAATAATAATAATAATAATAATAATTTTATTTATATACCGCCCTTCTCCCGAAGGACTCAGGGCGGTGAACAGGGCAAACGTATAAAAATACAAAAATACAAAAGTTAAAAAGAATTAAACATAATGCCCAAGCTAAAAACAGTAAATACATACAATATATTAAGAACAACAATAAAAACCCCAACCCATCCCCCATCAGGCCAAGCCGGCTTGTTCGAATAAATGCGTCTTCAGATCGCGTCGGATGGAGCGAAGGTTGGGCGCAATCCAGAGCTCGACCGGCAACCGATTCCATAAATCCGGGGCGCCCACAGAGAAGGACCTCCCCCTGGGAGCCACCAAACGACATTCTCTGATCAGTGGCACCCTGAGGATGCCCTCTCTGTGGGAACGCACAGGGCGGAGAGAAGTTGATGCCGGCAGCAGGTGCTCCCTAAGGTACTCCGGACCCATGCCATGTAGGGCCTTGAACACCATTACCAGTACCTTGAGTCTCACCCGGAAGACAACTGGGAGCCAATGGAGCTCACAGAGCAGAGGTGTAACATGGGAGTATCGGGAGACTCCCAACACGACTCTCGCGGCTGCATTCTGTACCAGTTGGAGCCTCCGAGTGGTCCTCAAGGGCAGCCCCATGTAGAGAGCATTGCAGTAGTCCAAATGAGAGGTCACGAGCACATGAGTGACCGTACACAGGGCATCCCGGTCTAGATAGGGCCGCAACTGGCGCACCAGGCGAACCTGGGCGAAGGCCCCCCTAGTCACGGCCACCATGTGATCTTCCAAAGTAAGCCGTGAATCTAGGAGGACTCCCAAGTTGCGAGCCCTATCTACGGGGGGTAATAGCTCACCCCCCATAGAAAGAGATGGAATATTCTGAATATCCCGGGATGCCGGTATGCACAGCCACTCAGTCTTGTCGGGGTTGAGTTGAAGTCTGTTCCTCCCCATCCAGACCCGAACCACTTCCAGGCAATGGGACACCACGTCGAGGGCATCACTGGGGTGGTTTGGGGTCGAAATAAAAAGCTGGGTATCATCAGCATACTGATGATACCCAACTCCAAAACCACGAATGATCTCACCCAGTGGTTTCATATAGATGTTGAACAGGAGAGGCGAGAGGACCTCGAGGTCGACCTCTGCCCCCCTGCCAACACCGACTGCGAACATCCAAGGAGATAGGAGGAGAACCACTGGAAAACTGTGCCTCCCACTCCCAATCCCCTGAGACGCCGCAGCAGGATACCATGGTCGATGGTATCGAACGCCGCTGAGAGGTCTAATAAGACTAGGACAGAGGAATCTCCCCTGTCCCGGGCCCTCCAGAGATCATTCACCAGAGCGACCAATGCCGTCTCCGTGCTGTACCCGGGCCTGAAACCCGATTGGTACGGGTCTAGATAATCCGCTTCATCTAGGACCAGAGGGAGCTGATGCGCCACCACACTCTCAACAACCTTTCGCAAGAAAGCGAAGGTTGGAGACCGGACGAAAGTTATTTAACACAGCTGGGTCCAAGGCAGGCTTCTTGAGGAGAGGTCTCACCACCGCCTCCTTCAAGACGGCGGGGAAACTGCCCTCACTCAAAGAGGCAGATATAACCGCCTGGAACCAGCCTCGTGTCCCCTCCCGAGCTGCATAAACCAGCCAGGAAGGGCACGGGTCCAATAAACATGTGGTGGAGCTCAGCCTCCCCATAATCCTGTCCACTTCCTCCGGAGTCACAGAATCAAACTCCTCCCAGGTAATATCGACAAGACTGCCCGCGTCCTGAACGTCAGACTCTGCCCAGTCAGAGTTCAGACCGGTCCGAATCCGAGCGATTTTGTCCGACAGATGTTGACTAAACTCCTCCGCATGACCCTGCAAAGGTTCCTCCCTCACCTCCTGATTAAGGAGGGAGTGGGTCACCTAAACAGGGCAGCCGGGCAGTTATCTGCGGACGCGATAAGGGTAGCGAAGTGATTAGACCTCGGCGCCCTTATTGCTGCGAGATAAGACCTAATATAGGTTCTTAGTCACAATCGGTCGGATTCGGATCGGCTGGATCTCCAACAGCTCTCTAGGCCCCGTCTCCGACGCTTTATCTCCTGAAGCTC
Source organism: Vipera ursinii (assembly GCF_947247035.1). NCBI lineage: Eukaryota > Metazoa > Chordata > Lepidosauria > Squamata > Viperidae > Vipera > Vipera ursinii. The sequence continues at coordinate 114,602,571 of NC_139512.1, read as the reverse complement.
CACGGAAAACCATGGAGCTCGCTGGGATCTGCACCGGATCAGGGGCCGCAAGGGTACAACTCGGTCAAGAGCCTCCGTGGCTGCCCTTTCCCAGGCTTCCACTAAGGCATCCGCCGAGTTGTGAGCAACGGAGACAGGTGGGGACCCCAGCACTGCCTGGAACCTATCAGGGTCCATTAAGCGCCTGGGGCGGTACCATCTAATTGGCTCCACACACCCACGGCGGGGAGTGGCAAAACGGAAGACCAGCCACAGGAGATGATGATCGGTCCATGACAGGGGCATAACAATTGGGGAGCCCCCACCAAGATCATCTAACCACCGTCCAGATAAGAAAACCAAGTCAAGGGTGTGGCCTCCCACATGAGTTGGTCCATAAATTACTTGCGTCAGGTCCATGGCCGTCATGGAAGCCATGAACTCCCGAGCTAACTCAGATGATCCTCCCAGGGATGGCAGATTGAAGTCACCCAAAACTATAAGTTTGGGGAACTCAATCACCAACCCCAAGAGGATGTCGAGAAGCTCAGGCAGGGCTGCTGCTGCTTGACTAGGTGAAAGGTACACCAGCAGCAAGCCCAACTGCGCCCCAGGACCACATCTCAGGAAGAGAGACTCACACCCGACAATCTGGGGAACGGTGGCCTCCCACGGACACAAGGTCTCCCTCATGACAACCGCCACTCCCCCGCCCCTACCCTGAGCCCGAGGCCGGTGTAGCACCCGGAAACCTGGTGGGCAAAGATCAACCAGAGGAATACCACCCTCTGGGCCCAACCAAGTCTCCGTGATGCAAGCCAGGTCCGCATGCTCACCCTCGACCAAATCCCGGACAAGAGGAGCCTTATTAGCAACAGACCTGGCATTCAACAATTTCAAAGGACAATGATTTTAATCTACATAGAAATCCAGAATAACTTTGAGAGCATGAATCAACTCATTTTCAACTTAATTTCCCAGGAAAATACAGTACAGATGACTGAACAAAATTCTGAGGATAGACACTTAAAGAAGGAACCTTATAAAATGATCACTTCACAAAAGGAAGCATATGATAAGCGGCAAAAATTTCAAAGGACAATGACCTTAAACTACAAGGAAATGCAGAATAACCTTGAGAGCATGAAACAACTTATTTTCAACTTAATTTCACTTCAAGAACTTTCTCAGGAAAATACCGGAGAGATGACTAAATATAATTTTGAGGATAGAGACTTGAAGATGGAACCATAAAAAATAAAAAATTATGATTTAATTTAAATGGGAAATATTTCAACACGTCTAAGCAACTTTGAAGATAAGGAAAAGAATGAGAAAAAATTCCTTACAGGGAAACAAATGATGCAGCAAAACATTGATTAAGAAAGGCAACGACCAGAGAAAAAAGACTAAAATGAAAATTCAGGAAAAAGAAGATGGTGCTTATCAGAAAGAATACTTTAAAAAGAAACATTTGTTTGAATATGGCTAAAGAAATGGAAAAACTTTGAAATATATTACTCTTAGAGGGATAATCAAATGAAATTAACATATGGAATATAGATCATAAAAATTAATTGTTAAGGATTGTCTTATAAATGCTACCCATACAACATTCTGTTTACAAATTACTGAATGATTTATGTTATGTTAAAAAATTCTAATAAAATATATTTTTTTAAAAAAAAGAAAGCTAGAATAAGGCTGAAGAAAATTGGGATTTTGACTTTTTAGTGAGAATTAAAATAGAACAAACTCAAATAGACAAGATGTGTATTTTGAATACTAGGTTTTGTTATGAGCTGAGATAAAACTTTGGTCATTTAAAACTTGGAAGTATAAATATTAAAAAGTTAAATTTGAATATTAATTTGCTTATAAAAGTTGAATGTAAAAGTAAAACTAACTTAAATATGAGATAGTAGAGACCAAGAGAAAAAGAGAGGAAGTATTTAATGTTGAAATAAGAGGAATTTTGGTTACTAAATTTAAGACATTTGGAAATTAATAGAAAATAAGAATGTTATACTGTATTATTAATTAGTAGATATAAGATGACGAGAAATAGGATATATTCAAATAGATAAGATGTGTATCCTGAACATTAGGCTTTGTGATGAATTGAGATAAAGGGAACTCTGGTTATTTAAAACTTGGAAATTATAAATATTAAATGTTAAATTTAAATATTAATGGGAAACTAAAAATTGGGAAAAACTAATTAGGACATGGATAGTTATGAAGGACATGTATAAACTAAAAATTATTGATAAATGTAAGAGTTATTTTTATTTAATTGATATAATAAGAATTGTATTAGTTTAAACATGAGACAGTAAGCACTAAGGGGAAAAGAGAGGAAATATTTGATGTAATAGTTTGAGAGTAGTACTAAAGATATCTGTATGTTATTGAATTATCTATTAACTCAGCCGCCATGTTGCTTTTTAAATATTTAAATGTAAAACTAGGAAACACAGCATTATTATCTTAATTCTAAAATTTATTTAGGTGTTCAGAAAGACAAATTTATTTAGTTATATTTAGTTATATTACAGATAGCTGTGAAGATGAAAAGCCTAAACATAAAAGTTGATGACGGTATTATTTCAGTTATCTGAAAATGAAATTTCATCCTATTATAGGTTTGTTAAAGAGATGATGTGCACAAGTCAGAAGCTTCAGTTTTTGCCTTGGAGTGCAAAAAAAAACAAACAACCCTCTGTGAAGCAGTGAGGGTCAGCTCTATCACTCCCCTGCTGTCCCACAAAACTAAGTCAGTGGCTGCTTGACTTTGCTCACTAATAGTCTAGGGAAGTATAGTCTAATAATGGAAAACGTAATACAGTTTACTGTAACTGGCTTGCTAGAGCAGCATCTTTTTTCACCAGTTGGCAGCAGTGAGAATAAGAAGAGAAAAACAACTTTGTTTGGGTGGGTGAGAAAGATCTGATTTAGCCCACTGCTAGTGAGTGAAGCGGAGCCAAATATTCTGGTTAAGGGCAGATTGGGAACTTCAGGGAGCTCTTGCTGAGTGCACTTCAAGACTGGACAGTGCTATGGACAATGCCAGAGACACCACAGGGCTAAACTGACCAGATCCGGACTGAGAGAAGTATGCCCATTGTAAGCTCTTGAATATTCATTGATAATTGCCCAATCATATTAAGCATGAAACACTAAAAGGGATTAAACCCACAAATATGACACCGTTAACTTCCCAAGAGGTCTCAGGTAGTCTTATTTATGACTACACAAGACAGGAGGATTAAGTGCCAAATTTTAAAACCAAACACTGGGCAAGTTTATACTTTGCCCAGGAGAATTCCATCGCATCCTTTGACAAATTCATTCTCTGTATTTAGACTTTTTTGATAAATGTTTGGATCAGGATTAAGTATTTCCATTTTCTCTGGGTTATGTTTGCATGACCTCTTTTCAAGCTTCTGTGAATTATTTTTTAACCTTGTCTATATGTACATTTCTCTCCTTATCCACCCAGGTAAGAGGTCCAAGAGCTGGAGTCATTGGCTTGTCCAAAGGAGCTGAAATTGCATTAGCCATGGGAACCTTCTTAGAGGAAATAGCAGCTGCAGTGTGCATCAATGGTGCCACAAGTATGAATGGTGCACCCCTCCATTTTCGCGATATCAACATCCCTGCTGTTCCCTACTTGGCAGAGACGATTCTCATCAATGAAATAGGATTGATGTCCAGTTTCAATGTCATGGGAGATCCTCTGGATTCAGTTCATGAGGTTTCCGCCATTCCTGTGGAAAAAGCCCAGGGTCACATTCTGTTTGTAGTAGGAGAGGCTGACCAAGGCTTGAACAGTAAGATGTTTGCTGAAGTGGCTTTGGGCCACGCAAAGAAGTATGGGAGAACTAACTGTAGGTTATTATCTTACCCTAAGGCTGGACATATGATAGATCCACCTGGATCCCCAATTTGCTTCATCTCAACTATCCGGGGTACTACTATACCCTCAATATGGGGAGGGGAGATGAAGTCCCATGCCAAAGCTGAGGAACATTTCTGGCCAGAGGTCCTGAACTTTTTTCAGCTCCATCTTAGCCCATCTGGAAATTTATGATACCAGAAGGAAGTTCAGGTTGCACAGGTTCTTTTGGTCCACAAATATTATCAAAAAAAAACCCTACTCACAAGATAGAAATTGGGTTCTCATAATGCATGTTTCATAAAGGTAACTAGATAGTAAGAATCATATACCATGATAAGACTCTGGAAATGCAAAAGAGATTAGCGTTATTGTCTTGTTTGGTGTGTTGTGAATTTCAGAGTACTTCTATAATTTCTATTTCAAAAATTATGGAAACCTTTTGGTAAAAGTATACAGTAGAAATGTCACCTTTGGTTAAGTTTCCACCAATTTTTCTTATAATTTCTTTATAACTGTAGCCTTGTTCACTTAATAATACTATTTTACATCACTTTCTGGGCAACCAGTCAACTCTTGGCAACATTACTTTAATTTTATTATGTTTTAGATGCTCACCCAACCAACTTGATAGCGATCACATAGCACACTGACAAATGTCCTCCTCTCAGCTTCAATACATGACATCAATAACTGAATCCTACTGTGATCTGATTGGCTCATTGCCAAAACAAGATGACACCTGATTGGTTCCCTAAACACTCATGCTCATTGGCTACAATCAGATTTAGGAAAGCTACCTGATATTAACCTAAGCAATTTGTGCTTCCTTTTTCTGGTTATTTGGCTATAACCTTTCATAGAATACAGTACAGATAATTGAACAAACTTTGTTGCATTACATTCTTGATTAAATTATCTTTCCATTGATATATTATTTTATGGTGCTACTCCAAAAAAGTGGTGTTATTAGCCATCAAACCTCAAAAATACACTTTTCCCAAAAGGTTTCCACGATTTTGGCCACTACTGTACTCACTTTTTCCCCTTTTTCCCTTCTTACTATTTTAATATGATATAGGTAAGAATGTTAAAGAGTTTACATCTTCAAGCAAAAAAAAAAAAGCTCCCTCTATTGGCTTTCCTAAGCCTATTGCAGGGCTAGGCAATCTTGGCTCTTTTTTATGACTCGTAGACTTCAACTCCCAGAAATCCTGAGCCAGCTATGCTGAGGGGAAAGGGAGGGGTTTCCAAGCTGAGCCATGCTGACTCAAGAATTCTGGGAGTTGAAGTCCTTGAGTCATAAAAGAGCCAAGGTTGCCTACCCTGCACTAGAGGAGGACATTAAAATTATTTACAGGGTTATTTCTTTAGGAACTAAACTTTTAGAATCTAAAAGAGCTACTTCAAAAAACCAACAGGAAAGAACCTCACATTTTTCATCTGCTTCTGTCTTTTGGAAGGTAAAATTAAATAACAAAATAATCTATTTCTATGTTAACATCCCTGCAATGAAATCAATAAAGGTAACAGGAAAGAAATGAGAAACATTTTTCTCAATGTAATATGTCTAATTTAGCTGATGCTAGAAAAAAAAAGTATCTTTTGTACATACTCTTGAAAACTATTTTGAATCTAACTATCTATTACAGGGCTTTTCAACCTTTTCACCCATTGTACCACTTTTAAGATAAGGCAATGTCCGAATACCACCAGTCGCCCAGCAAGGTGTCAAAAGCGTGAACAAAAAAAGGGGAAAAATGATAAAGTACAGGTAGTCCTCGACTTACAACAATTCACTTAGTGACTGTTCAAAGTTACGACAGCACTGTAAAAAGCGACTTATGAGCATTTTTCATACTTATGACCGTTGCAGCATCCCCAGGGTCATGTGATTTACATTTGGATACTTGGCAACCAATTCATATTTATAATGTCACATTGTTCCAGGGTCATGTGATTGCCTTTTGCAAACTTCTGACAAGCAAAGTTAGTGGGGAAACCAGATTCACTTAACAATCATGTTACTAATTTAATTTCTCTCTCTCCCTCCCTCTTTCTCCTTCTCTCTCTCCCTCTTTCTCTCCCTGTTTCTCTCTCTCCTTCCCTCCTTCTCTCTTTCTCCCTCTCTATTTCTCTCTTTCCCTCTCTCTCTTTCTCCCTCTTTCTCCCTCTATTTCCCTCCCTCTTTCTCCTCTCTCCCTCTCTTTCCCTCTGTTTCTCCCTTTCTCTCTCTCCCTCTCTATTTCCCTCCCTCTTTCTTTCTCCTTCTCTCTCCCTCTCTCTCTCCCTCTCTCTATTTCTCTCTCCCTCCCTCTCTCCCATTGTCCCTTCCTTCTTTCCTTCCTTCCCTCCCTCTTTGTCCTTTCCTCCTTCCCTCCCTCCCTCCCATTGTCATTTCCTTCTTTCCTTCCTTCCAAATCCATTTTTAGCAAGAAACCTGATGCCCACTTAACTCTCCCGCTCCGTGCTAGAGCGGCACTCGCCCCTGCAGCCAGCTTTCTCTTGCAGAAAGCAAGCTGAAACCGAGGAAGTTTGCAGGAGCATGAGATTGGCGTTTCTGAGCAAACACCAATTCGCGGTTCTGGCAATCTCGCTTGCTTGCTTTCAGCTTGCTTTCTGCAAGCAAGCGGGATGTGCAGGAAGCGAGATCGGTGTTTCTGAGCAAACGCTGATTTGCGGTTCTGGCAATCTCGCTCATCCCGAAGCCTCCGCTATCGGAAGCCTGCGACAGTGGCATAACGGGGCTTGCAAAAAGTGGGGTAGGTGGCGGCAGCTGCTCACAGCGCTGGCCAAAAGCAAGCAGGGCAAGGCCGCTATCAAGCTCCAGACTCGACAATCAACTCAGTGGGTGTGGGGGGAGGAATCCATGCAGCAAACCAGCTGATCGGCAGAGCAATGAGCGGCTGGCTTTGGTGTGTCTTCCCTGCACTGTGCTCTGTCAGCAGCTCGAATCCGGAGTCTCAGCCTACCAGCTGATCGGTGGAGCAACGAGCGGCTGGCAGGCCAGATAGCCAGGTTGCTGCACAGATTCCCTCACCACCACAACCAGTTGATTGTTGAGCCTGGGGCTTCATAGCAGCCTTTCCCTGCTTGCTCTTGCCCGGCACCGTGAGCAGCTGCTGCCGCCTGCCCCACTTTTTGCAAGCAGGCTTCCGGCAGCGGAGGCTCCGGGGTGAGCTTTGGTGCATCTTCCCTGCGGTGCGCTCTGTCAGTGGCTCAAATTTGGAGTCTCAGCCTCCCAGCTGGTTGGCGGAGCAATGAGCGGCTGGCAGGCCAGGTAGCTGGGTTGCTGCACAGATTCCACCCCACCCCCCCACAAACCCAGTTGATTGTTGAGCCCAGGGCTTGACAGCTGCTCCTGCTCAAAAGGCAGGGTTTGGCGGCCAGCAAGGCGCTCGTGCAGGGCTCTCCCGGGGATGGCGGGCTGAATGGGGACCAGCCTTGCCCTCTCTGTGCTAGAGTAGCACCCGCGGAGGTGGCCAAGGGCAAGCAGGGCAAGGCCGATCCTGATTACAGAGTATTACAGAGTAATATTACAGAGGGTAGTGAGCACAACACAAGACATTGTGGGCTGTTCCCTGACACCACTGGATGACATCGCCAGGGCTCGTGGCCTTGGAAGAGTGAGGAAGATTCTCAGGGATGACTCACACCCTGGACGGTATCTCTTTACTCTCCTACCTTCTGGTAGGAGATATAGGAATATAGCCAGCCGTCCCAACAGGCTGAAAAATAGCTTTTATCCGTGGGCTGCTAGGCTTTTAAATGGGACATAATCTTATGCAGAATTGACTTGGGAGGCCAGTGTGTGGTGTAGTTGGTTCACATAGTGTGGTGGGATGGAGGGTTTGTTGTCACTGTGTGTTGGGGGGAGAGAGCATGGGGGGAGGCTCAGCTAATCTCAATGTACACATGTTGTACTTTGACAATAAAGAAAGGTTTATTATTAAAAGGCAGGGTTCGGCATCTGGCGGGGCGCTCGCATGGGGCTCTTCTAGGGCTGGTGGGTGATGGGGGAGCAGTGGGCCGATCGCCTTACAGGTACCTGGGACTCCGATGCGCCTTCCGGGCTATGTGGGCCCCAAAGAAGCACCGATCAGAAGTCAATCCGGTTGCTGTACAACAAGTCCCTGGGGAGGGCGGGGTCTCGCTCTGCGCCTGCACGCGCCCTCTGTAGGGTTCCTGCAGGCTGCTGCCAAGCAACATGCTCTCCGGCAGCAAATGAGCTGGAAAGGAGCAGAGTGTGGGGGTGGGGGTGGGGAGGAGGTGGCTGAGGGAGGCAGGCAACGCCGTGTACCACTAGCCAGGTGCTCGCCAAGATCTATTACAACTAAACCACTTTAAATTAAACAATTCTTAAGAATAAAATATTCCTAATTTGGACTTTACCTTTACTGTTTGGACTGTTGTGTGTTTTGAAAAATAGATTATTTAGAATCTAGTTATGTTGCACTTCAGTCTTTAAATAATTAAAAGACGCTTGCTCCTTGGGAGGAAAGCCATGGCAAATCTAGACAGCACACAAAAAGCAGAGACATCACCCTGTCAACAAAAGTGCGTATAGTCAAGGCTATGGTCTTCCCAGTTGCAATGTATGGCAGTGAAAGCTGGACCATAAGAAAGGCTGAGCGCCAAAGAATTGAGGCCTTTGAACTATGGTGCTGGAGAAGACTCCTGCGAGTCCCTTGGACTGCAAGGCGATCAAACCGGTGAGTCCTAGAGGAGATCAACCCTGACTGCTCTTTGGAAGGCCAGATCCTGAAGCTAAAACTCAAATACTTTGGCCACCTAATGAGAAGGAAGGACTCACTGGAGAAGAGCCTAATGCTGGGAAAGGTTGAGAGCAAGAGAAGAAGGGGACGACAGAGAATGAGGTGGCTGGATGGAGTCACTGAAACAGTAGGCGTGAGCCTAGATGGACTCCAGAAGATGGTAGAGGACAGGAAGGCCTGGAGGAACATTGTCCATAGGGTCGCAATGGGTCGGACACGACTTCGCAACTAATAACAACATACATAACAATATATGATATTTTCTATGGTGAGCTTAACATCAATAACAACATTTATTTTAAAAGCTGAAATAATTTCTGCTCGTATTATCTGTACATTAAAATTTTGGACAAGCAGTGGTCATGTATCTTAGCAAAAGATGTTACATATGTGCATAAGCGTAGTCAGTAGCATATGCCTTTTTTAAAATATCAAATATGCAAAGAAACAAAAATAAGTCCAAAATATCTGTATTACATCCAAAAAATTTTTTCTTTTAATTCCATTTATATCCCGCCCTTCTCCAAAGACTCAGAGCGGCTTACAAACTTAGCAGTAGCCTTCATTCTTTGTATATGCCTGCTTATTAGGGCTTTCACACACACCCCCAAGCGGCATTATTACAAAGTCAGCTTAATTGCCCCCAACAATCTGGGTCCTCATTTTACCTACCTCGGAAGGATGGAAGGCTGAGTCAACCTTGAGCCTGGTGGGATGCGAACCTGCACTAATTGCAGGCAGCTGGTGTTACTTAAGGAGGCATTAGCCCACTGCTCCACCAAGGCTCTTGGTGCCAACTTTGCAACCAAAATTTCTTATCCATAAATATGGCACCCTAAGGATACCTGTATACATGCAAACGCTTCTCTGGGATCAGTAACGCAACAGGGATTGCTTTTTCCTTCCAGTAACATATAACCTAAAACCAGTTTATTGCATTTGGCAATTGTACTAAAAAAATATCTCATTGTCAACCAATATAATTCATTTAATTTGAAATCAAGTGAAAAATTGATTTAAATTATTTTATTAAAACAAATTAATGGCAATTCTTTTATAAGAAGCTGCCTCAAAAAAAATGAGTTTGACATGCCTGCTCTAGAATGCTCCAAAATAAATCTAGACCAGGCCTGTACATGCAGCCTACCAAGCACCCTTGGACAGAGCACAGACTTTTTTTTAAAGTAATAAAACCACCACCACTGCCCTGAAAGTCATGTTGCCTAGTGCCTCCATGGCTTACCATGACCACGAGCTCCAACACTGTAGATGTTCCTCTAGTCACCAAATCATTGACTAGCCCACCAGCATTCCTTTGCAGACCACAAAGATTTTTAATTTATCAGTGTGGGCCTTTGCTTTCTACAAGCTGCACAGATCTCTTCTAAATTTTCCTCTTGCCTTTCCGAGTTAACTCCTTGGTCTGTCATTGAGCAAGAATTGACTTTGTAGGGAAGCATATTATCATTTGATGTATATTTAACATATGTTCTACCTTTATTTACTGATTATATAATATTTGTATGCAATCCACATGGTGAGGTTTGGGGCAACTTACAATAGAAAAAAATATTTTTAAAATCATAAAATTAAAACATAAAAGCAGGGCTTTTTTTCTCAAAGAACGCTCAGAATGGCATTCCGGCACCTTTTTTTGCACACACAAAAAAAAGCTTTTGCACAAGCTATGCTACTCCCTCTACTGGCTTTCAAAAGCCTATTGGCTTTCGAAAGCCAATAGGAATTGCTGCTGAGCATGCCAAAAGACCTGGCTGGCAAACGTTGCACTGGCAAGTTGTCTGCAGCGAAGGTGAGTAGGCGGGAACTTTGCATCCCTCCCTGCTGCCCAACTACACTATCTCAACTAGGTAAGTAAGAGAGGACAAGGAGTGGGAGGTGGGTTCTGTGCAGTCCATGTGCACTCCTTCCTTGTGCTCACCCGTGTTAGCCAGGCTGGTGGCCTACCTGGTGCTGGACCTGTGCCACCGTTGCCTCGCCCTGTACGCCTAAGTGGCCACCCTGCATCGCCTGGCACTGCCTGCCCTGCGCAGCCCTGCCATATAGAGCGGGCCCTGCTGCTCCCACAGCACCAGCCCCACCTGCTCCAGCCCCGGGGGGGCAGCCCGCCGCCAACATTCCTCACAACCGTGACTGCAGCAGTGCCACCCCCCACTCCCCCGCCTCCTGAGCCCACCGAGAGTTTTGGCAGCTTTCTTTTTAGAAAAAAAGCTATATATATATTTATATATACTGTATATGCCTCAGAAGAGACATACCTCTTATGCTAATGTGATGACTAATATATCCAAAGTGTGGTCAGTTAGAGGCAAGGAAAAAACTCAATTTCACCCCAGAATCTAAAGACAGCATAAAAACGACAGATAAATGCAAATAACCCAGAAAAGCCACAAGTGACCATCAGTTCAATTATTTTAACAACGATGCCCACATACCGGCAGTTTTTAGAGGAGACCTGTCTTTGATCCATATTGTGTAAGACCATCAGCACCACTGCATCTGCCTTCAGCATTGCCATCTCCAGCTGCTCCGCCACTTGCTCATGGCTGAAAGCAGAGGGCTAAGTAGTATAGGTAGTCCTCAACTTACAACCATTCATTTAGTTAAAACAGCAATGGAAAAAGTGTCTTACGACAGTTTTTCAGACTTACGAACATTGTAGCATCTCCATAGTCACGTGATCAAAATTCAGACACTTGGCTACTGGCATGTATTTATGGTGGTTGCAGTGTCCTGGGGTGATGTGATCACCTTCTGATAAGCAAAGTAAATGGGGAAGCCAGTTTCCCTTAACAACCATGCTACTGCAATGATTTACCTAACAACAGTGGCGAGGAAGGTCATAAAATGGGTCAAAACTCACTTAACTACTATCTTGTTTAGCAACAGAAATTTTGTTGGAGTACCTCTAATGCACCCAGGGCTGAACACCGGGCCCGAAGATCTTTGCTCACGGCTCTCAGAGCAGCAGGGGCTGGAGAAAGCAAGCCTGGGGCCAGGATCTGAGGCAGCATGAGCATGTCAGGTCCCACTCGGCCTGATCCAATTTGCTGAAATAGTTTGACTTTCAATTTTTTTTAATGAGCAGTACATGTTCTGGGTATTGGTACTGTGGAAGATTAGTGAACAGTTAGTGGTGTGGATCCCTTTTCACTTTCCACATATATCAGAAATACCTCTATTTGTGTATACAAATTATCAGGCCCAAACCCAGAGTCAAGACAGCAAGGTCCAAATGAGTTCAGTTCTTTATTTGGTTGCACTTAATGGGCAGAAGCTTCCCAAACTACTTCTAACTTAACTAGATATATCCTGAAAGATCCTAGCAGGGGTAGGCAACCTTGGCTCTTTTATGACTTGTGGACTTCAATACCCAGAATTCCTGAACCAGCCATGCTGACTCAGGAATTCTGGGTGTTGAAGTCCACAAGTCATAAAAGAGCCAAAGTTGCCTACCTGTGTCCTAGGGAGAGGCTACCCTAAACCTCTTCTCCCCCTCCATCTTAGGACCGCGCACTGTCTTAATCCAAGCTTCTTTCAGGGAAATATCTGGGTTGCCAAAAGTCTCCCCCTCTGCACATTCCTTCACATCAATTGCTCCACACATCCATTTACACACAGCTCCCCACACCGTTTCCACCAATTTTGCTTTTTCAGGATTCAATACTGTATTTTGAGGAGCCATAACAAGCCAGCTTTTCTGAGAGTAAGATGTAAGCAATAAGTCATCTGCATAAGATTAAAATAGGGACAAGATCCTGTTTCCCACATTTCCTGGGGATGCTGGCTGAGGAATTCTGGGAGTTGAAGTCCACAAGTCATAAAAGGGCCATGTTTGAAGACCCCTGATGTAGATGAAATAGGAGCAGGGCAAGCTCACATGCTTTAGAAATTTTTATGTTGTTGGGGTGGTCAGATATCCTCCTGGGATGACCCTAATCCGAACTGGAGTCCTTGTGTATTAAACACAACCATGATTAAAATCAATAACCTATCGAGCTTAACCCATAGCCTGTTTTTATTGATAGAATCAAAAGCTTCACAGAAATCCACAAAGGAAACAGAATCCTGAAGGAACATTTTACATACTTAGTTATCAATTCATGCAGTACAAAATGTTTGAGTATCCTACTCTAAACCTTGCCTGTTACTCTGCAAATAAATTGTTTCAATGAGCCAGTCCTCTAATTTGTTAGCTAGATGTTTTGCATACATCTGGCCATGTTGTCAATCAGCCTAATTGGTCTATAATTCCCTGGAGGATCATCTTTTTTCCAGGTTGGGATCACAAGGCTTGCACTGCAACTCCTCTTGGGGGAGTTGGCATGAGAAGTTAATGTTATTAAAAAGTTTAACCAAAATAGGCTTCCACCAAACAGTATTACTTTTAATGAATCTCCATGGATATAATCTTCTCCTGAGACAAAGTCAGAATCAGAGGTTCAATTTCTTTTAGAGAGACAGGGACTAGAGAATAAGATTTAGATTAATTAGAAAAGTGCCCTGGGTGGGATAGGAAACAAACAATCTATTGTAATGATTCTCCCATTCTTTTTTGGATTCTCTAGTTTCTAAGAAGTTCTTACCTTGATCCAAATTGCCATGTCCCCCTTTCCAGATTAAAGCTGTGTTTTTAAATCTATGACAGTCAGGAGAGAGTGCTAAAGAATTATTTCATATGTTTAAAGGAGAACTTTATATTCCTTTTTTCCCCTAAGCAGCTCCACGATTACCCATGTGGAATAATTTTCTTTTGCTTTGCTTGCCAAATTGCTAACTAAACAACATGCTGCTGTAGTCTTATATTGAGATACCTTTTATACCGATACATAATGGGCTGGTTGATTCTGGTTAATTTTCCATTCCATTAAAGAATGTAGAAATTATTACCATCAATTGCATAACAAACACTGTCTAATGTAAAACTTAGGATGGAGTCTTGCAGCAATGCCACTCAAGTTTCCTCTTTCCAGTCTGTTGAAGAACCATGGCTAACTTTACTCTGTGGGGTTGTTGGCAGTGGTGAGATTCAGCCAGTTCACACCACTTCGGCAGAACCGGTAGCTAATTTTTTGTTGCCCAGGCCCAGAATGGACTTCCGGAAGCAGCATCCACAGAGAGAACCAGTTGTTCACGTATTTGAATCCCACCACTGGTCTTTGGTGCTCTCTGAGCTTGATGATTTTCTTGCACACCTGCTTTCTACTAGCACTGATGATGTTCCCTAGCTGAGTAATGAAACATCTGCAAGAAAACCACCAAACTCAGAGAGCAGCAATCACCCACATTTCGACCCTGAGCTACAAATATTCTCTTTCATTAGTAATTTTACTAATAGAAGAGAATATTTCTTTACTCTTTCAGCATGTTTTCCAACCTGACAGGAATCCACTTAACCTGTAGTAAGCTTGTTTGCTATCCAAGATATCATGGAATTCTTTGTCAAATATTTTGCAACCACGTGCATGTCAAGATACTGAAGAAAAATAAACTGTTAGTTTACCTTGAATGGTGGAGCTGGGGGAATGGGAGAGGATAAATACAATATAAAATATACCTCTGCTTTGCTGACTAGCAAACATTTTTGTACTCGACGTTACAACTTTATTACCGGTACCTCCATCTTCAACCACAAGAGAGAGTATCCTGGAACAGTGATAATTTTTTTCACTGGAAAGAAACACAATCTGATCTCAGCCTGCTTGTAGCAACTCTCACATTTTTTTTTGTTTTGTAAAATCCAGAGGTAAACAAATCTGTTTTATTAGTAGAAAAGCAGTTCAAGAAAACTAAACAGAAACATGCTTTGATTGAAAGTACAAGCGTATTATGAAATTAAGAATGGTTTCTTTTCTGGGGGAAAAAAATTAGCAAGCAGTTTCCATGAATCCACAAGGAAGGCCAGCAATAATCTGATTAATTTCTTAGTGGAAACTTCTTAAAGCAAAGATATGTCTTCATTCAAATCAAATTTGGCACTTAGAGAAGTTAAATTCCTCTGTAAGTGTTAGCTTGTCTCAAGAGGTAGAATATGATTATTTCACTCTGCAAACATTGATTTATGAAGCCACAGACTCTTGAAAGCAACACTGGAAATTCTGCTGAGTCTGTGGAAGTTCTGGAAGAATTACCAATACTCCAAAGAAGGGCATCTTTAGTACAGTACAGCATAACTGGATCGATGGTCCCTGCTTCCCAAAACTTTCAGCAAGATCCATTTCCACACTGGTGTAACAGACTCACTTCCCAGGAAAAGCATTGGAGAGTAGAAGTCTGATATAACTAACAGACATGTAAAAGTTCACCAGATTGTAGCCCCACATTATTTGAGAAGAAGCAGAACTATAGCCAGTGATGGATGGAAGTTCCTAGTAGCAATATTTAAAATGAAAGAATGTTTCACCCCTTGTGACTTCACATTGCAGAAAAAACAACCTAACAATCCAACTATGTATGAGTGGACATGCAGTGAAACGAGAATATTGTGAATAATAAATGCAGGGATCATGGGAAATATGTATAACTCTCTCATGCTGTCCATCTGCCTTTTCTCTCACATCTGAAAATCTTCTCCAGAGAAGGTGATCATTTTTCCTTTTTTCAGCATTAATTTTTTGCCCATCTTTTCCACAGTTTGAATCCTCTTTTCTTTAAGAACTTTACAAACTCTGATGGTAATTACAACTATGTTTAATAGCATTTAGGCTTTTAGCCACATATCTTTGCACCATCTAGTGGTCACCTGCATGTCTGCAACCCAACTCATGACTGGAACAAATATACCAAACATATTAAATGGAAATATTGCAATCATTTACCTCAGTGATGTTTTATTGGTATAGACATGTTTAGGGTCAGGGTGGAATTAGCTTTAACACTGAAGTTTTATAATAAGGCAGAGAAAAGCAAGATAAATTAGAAAGTAAGTTATGTGACCATATCCCCAAATGGTACAGATTATAAAATATTCCCAGAGGGTCTCCAGTTATTGTCACTCACATGAAAATATATTTTATTGGATCACTCTTGTAGTTTTGCTATGAAATAAAATTGACAATACAAGCACTTCAAATTGCTCTTTTACTATTTGATTACAAGTAACAGTACATTACCTGGTTCAGAAGAACTTACCTGGACAAAACTCAGTTATTTTTAGACATTGACAGTATTTCACACTATCCTAGACACTACCCTACCCTGTACTGGAAGGAATAGAGTAAACAACATCCTACCAATCAAAAATAAAAGAGGCTGAAACGCTTATTTCAGTTCAGAGCTAAAAATATTTTCTTCTTCCAATCCTTGGGCTCCGTGTATCACAAAAAGGAGGAATGAGCAGATTGCAAACTTTGAAAGTTTGCAAAAAGACAAAAAAAAGATTCAAGGAAAAAGAGAAACTTGGGGGTGAAACCTAAAACTGCCTAATCCCAGATTATCCCAGGCATAAGTGCTCAAGAGGGAGAAATATGGAAAGCTATGGGTGGCAAGAAGCATGGTGTGGAGTACTTTGAACAGGATAACTGTACATTATAACATTGCAGGCTGCTGTTTAATTTCTTTTTTTGAAAAAAAATCCTGTATACACCATAAAAATAATTAAACTTGCACCGTTCGTAACAAATCTCTGGTTTGCCTCCAGAGTGTATTTTTTCTTAAAAAAAAAACTGTGGTGTGCAATAGGATGAAATTCAACTGAAGAAGCTATTCCTATCTTATCTTGCTAAATTTCTATTTGCCCTAAGAACTTCAAAGAAAACGAAACCATGCAGTCTCGGTAAAGGGGGCAGAATAAGAAAAAAGAAATGTAAAGAACTGACTAAGACCGAACACCTGCTTCTAAAGTCTATGCAAAACTTAGTTTAGATAGCTTTACTTAATTTAGTGGAACGGGCTTCCAAGTTAGTATATGTGTGGGATTGCTTCGTTCTCTAATCAGCAATAATTTCAAACATGAATTGTTTTTACCAGCCCAGCCCAAGAATGGATGGGAGAAAAAACTGGCAGTGAAGTGCTTATTGGATGAATATTCTGTATGTTTCTTTTTTGGTTGAGTTTTGTACTTTTGACCCTGTCCCTCATTTGGCCTCTGCAGATCCCCAGGTGCAGACACTGCTGGCTGAATTTTCCTTTCAGCCAATCCATCTCCCCCCTTGCTCTTTTATAGCTCCAGTTCTCCTTCCTTCCTGTTTTTACCAGCAGTAGCAGCTTGCTGGTGCAGCATTTGTTTTTTGGCCGCTACAACCATGGGGTGGGGTTGTAGTGGCTCTCTAGGTTTAGTAATCCTGGTGATTCTGGAGTTATGCCACGGGCAAGCAGACCTTTGGAAAGCTGGCACTGAAGCCATCCAGTATCGCTATAACTGTGGAGACCATGGTTTGCAATTGCTTGTGTTCCCCAGTCATGGCCAAGAGGTCCAACTTAAAGTTTTGGGTGAGGACAATACTCTGTTTTCCTGTAAAATACTAAATTGGAGTCGTAACATCTCTTGTAACAAGAGGACGCTTGGGGCTGTAGGGGGCTTTATCCTTGCAACACATAGTAACTCATTTTAGGGTGGGTGTGGTGGCTACTCCTGTATATTCTGTACTACCAAGCAAAAGGAAGCTGGTCAATTTTCTACCTGTGAGTGAAAAGTTGATATAAAGTTGACTCAGAATACCTAGTTGTCATTTCTACAGCTTAAGAATAGATGTAGGTTTTCCTAACAACTTCTGTTGATATTCTAGGAGGGAGAGCCATGTTGGTTTAAAGAAGCCAACAATCTGAAGGAGCCTGGCAACACTTTCTAACTAACAAACTTTATTAAAAGGCATAACCTTAAGCCTTTTTCACCTCTCATATGTTATTCTCAGTTGTTTATTGGTCAGGGTCACCCAGAGTATTGTGGTTAGAGGGATATAAACCCAGATTTCCCTGGGTCTTAATACAACATACTAATTGCCTACTGATTTTCAGAAACAATTATAGTAAAGAGAGCAGGGGGGAAACAAGCTATTGGCAATCCATGGTTCACAAGCAGCTTTCTTATATAATTTTGGCTAGATAATCTGGTGTGAAATATTTAATAGGAGCAGGAAATCTTACAAACAAGGCAATTAGAGCACTAGGAAGGATTAGCAACTTGTATGAGTGTGAAAGAAGTCTGCAATCCTTGAGGAGTGAAATTGGAGGTTTAGAAAAGTAAAACCAGGAAAGCTATTGACAAAACTTGGCTTTTTAAATGAAGCTTATTGCTATGACTTGCTAAGATTTCTGTAGTTCCTTTCTTGATATAATTTCATCTAGCATCTAATTCTTGCAGAATTTGCTTTGAGATGAATGCCTCCTATAAGAATGTCAGCTTAGAGTCTATGTCTTGATTCACATATTGTAAGCTTGGGTTACCTAAAATGAGGTTTATCAAATAAACTATATTGGTTGGTTCATACAATGAACTATGACTTTACAAATCCCCATGGCTGGGATTAGCCATAGGAACAAACGAACTAAACTATGATTACTTTAGCCTCCCAGAATTCTCCCGCTGGTATGGCTATTGGGGAGAATTCTGTAAATTGTAATCCAAAGTTTGTTTTTGTCTAACTCTACTGTAGAGGAAACTCAAAGAATTCATGGAATTTATAACAAATACAAATTTCAGAAATTGAATTCTTTAATCTGCTTCTAGCCTTTATATCTCTTCAGTAATGGTGGGGTGTGGTTATGAAGACCTCGTAAGTAATCCAAAGAAGCCCTATTTGCAGAGCCTATTAACTCTACTACCTTTGGAATCTTTTTGGATAAATAGCCTTTGATAGTTAACACATTAATCTTTGTCAACAGATGAATCTGGGAAAATCTTTGAAGTTTCCAACTGTTCTAGCTGTGATCACTGGATCATGTCCCACAATGGGACTGTTGCCTTCTCTGTTGGCTATGGTGGCTGCCATGTAATAAAGAAGGTGGGACTTTGCTGGAAAATGCTGGGGGGAGGAGGAAGCTGTAGACATATATTCTATTTCTGAATTTCTACTTAGAAAAGTTGTTCTGAATCTTTCTTCATCAGATGTTTTTGGCTTAAATTTGCACCAACAAAAAAACAATATTGGCTGGAAATTAGGAGAACTGCCTTCCCAAACTTCTGCAAGGTCCCAGGCTGGGAAAGGCAGAAATATAATTTATGTAGTCATTTGGGTCTGCATTTTGTTTCAGCAAATTCAAGAGCAATGTAAAAAACATGGGGAATGATTTCTGAAGCACAGAAGTTAGCGTTGCTACCAAACCAGACAAGCAGGGCTTGAGTCCATTTTAAGAAACTAATTGGGGAAAACACATCAAACCACCTCCTCCCTAATTAGTATCAAGGTAAAGTGAAGGAGGGGGATTCTGTTACTATAGAATTATGTTTCAGACACATACAGAATTCGTTTTTTAGTCTGGCCTACATTATAGGACCTACAGGTCACCTTTGGGCTCCCTTTATTCACATATTATAAAGTGGAACAAGTTGTGTTAAATCAACGGAAGAGAAATTCCATACTTGCAAGCTAAAAGATGGGAGAGGTCCCTGCCAATTTTACTGTTAAAAACATTTTCTGAATAAGAGAATAACTGGCTGAAGCAGAGAAATTGATGTAATAACGCCCATTATTTCTAAGATTAGCTTGCCAACTATCTTAAGGAACTTTTGAATATGGGACTTGTGCATTGGTTCTACTTTAACAATACTCTGACAACACCCTGCTGGCTACAGGAGTTAGGAGTTGATATAGTGCCTCTGAAAAGCATCTGATTCTGTAAAGTCTTCTCAGCTAATATTGATAAAGACAGCTTAATCCACCAAATTATTCAATGCTCTTTACCCCTTTATTCTTCAAAGATAAATGACAAGTAGTCCTTGGTTAATAACCCTAATGGGTGGCTAAGTGACACACTTGTAACGTGAAATGTCACGTGACCATGCTGACTTGCGACAGCACTTCCGGATGCAGCTGTTAGCAAATCTTTATGGGCCATTTAGCATGATGTGATGTCATCTGACTGGAACTTGTCACTTCCTGCCAGCTTCCCTATTGATTTTGCTTGTCAAAAGCTGCTGTGAAGGTGGCAAGTTGTGATCACATGACTGTAGGATGTTGCAACTGTCATAGATGCAAGCCAGCTGTTGTGCACCTGACTTGCAGTTGCATGACCATGGGGTTCTGCGGCAGCCACAACTTTGAGGACCAGTCATTAGTTAGTATAATATACTACAACTGGCTTATATTGTAACATTTTGAAATTAACATTTTTCTAGGATGGCATATATCATTTGAAGGTCCGTTTAGAAGAACTAACAAGGAACCGGAGAGTCTTTGCTGCTCATGACATCAACATCATCTGCTCCAAGCCCCAGGAGCATGTCACAACCCCAGAAAACAACAGGCACCATGTGAAACAGCCTCAACCTGCTGTAGTGCACATAGGAGGGTCCCATCTAGGCCAGGTGCACCATGGGCAGTCCCGGCCTAGTGGTCTTCTCCCACTACAGCCTAGTCAAGTGCATCTGGGGGAGTCCCAGCCTGGCCTAGTGCATTCAGGGCAATCCCAGACCGGTCAACTTCTCCCACTTCTGCCTGGCCAGGTACGCCCACTCCAACCTGGATTATTGCAACCAGGTGCATCCCAGACCGTCCTTGTGCGTCCCATCCAACCTGGACAGGGGCGCCCAGGAGAGTCCCAGCCCAGCCTCGTGCATCCCATCCCCCCAGGACAGGTGTGCCCAGGAGAGTCCCAACCTGGCCTCATGCCTCCAATCCGGCCAGGACAGGTGCACCCAGGAGAGTCCCAGCCTCGGCTCATGTGTCCCACCCCACCAGTAAAAGTGCGCACAGGAGAATCCCAGCCCACGCCTGTGCGTCCCATCCCCCCAGTACCAGTGCACTCAGGAGAGTCCCAGCCCGGCCTCGTACCTCCAATCCGGCCAGGACAGGTGCGCCAAGGAGAGTCCCAGCCCGGCCTCATGCATCCCATCCAGCCGGGACAGGTGCGCCCAGGAGAGTCCCAGCCTGCCCTCGTGCCTCCAATCCGGCCAGGACAGGTGCGCCCAGGAGAGTCCCAGCCCGGCCTCATGCATCCCATCCCCACAGTACAGGTGCGCCCAGGTGAATCCCAGCCCGGCCTCGTGCCTCCAATCTGGCCAGGACAGGTGCGCCCAGGAGAGTCCCAGCCCGGCCTTGTGCCTCCAATCCAACCAGGACAGGTGCGCCCAGGAGAGTCCCAGCCCGGCCTGGGGCATCCCATCCACCCAGGACAGTCCCAGCCTGGCCTCGTGCCTCCAATTCAGCCAGGTCAGGTGCGCCCAGGCGAGTTCCAGCCTGGCCTCGTGCCTCCAATCCAGCCAGGACAGGTGCACCCAGAAGAATCCCAGCCCGGCCTGGGTCATCCCATCCACCCAGGACAGGTACGCCCAGGTGAGTCCCAGCCTGGTCTCTTGCCTCCAATCCGGCCAGGACAGGTGCGCCCAGGAGAGTCCCAGCCTGGCCTTGTGCCTCCAATCCGGCCAGGACAGGTGCGCCCAGGAGAGTCCCAGCCTGGCCTTGTGCCTCCAATTCGGCCAGGACAGGTGCGCCCAGGAGAGTCCCAGCCCGGCCTGGGTCGTCCCATCCGCCCAGGACAGGTGCGCCCAGGAGAGTCCCACCCCGGCCTCATGCGTCCCATCCCCCCAGTACAGGTGCGCCCAGAAGAATCCCAGCCTGGCCTGGGGCGTCCCATCCGCCCAGGACAGTTCCAGCCTGGCCTCGTGCCTCCAATCCAGCCAGGACAGGTGCACCCAGAAGAATCCCAGCCCGGCCTGGGTCGTCCCATCCACCCAGGACAGGTACGCCCAGGTGAGTCCCAGCCTGGTCTCTTGCCTCCAATCCGGCCAGGACAGGTGCGTCCAGGAGAGTCCCAGCCTGGCCTTGTGCCTCCAATTCGGCCAGGACAGGTGCGCCCAGGAGAGTCCCAGCCCGGCCTGGGTCGTCCCATCCGCCCAGGACAGGTGCGCCCAGGAGAGTCCCAGCCTGGCCTTGTGCCTCCAATCCGGCCAGGACAGGTGCACCCAGGAGAGTCCCAGCTCGGCCTGGGGCGTCCCATCCGCCCAGGACAGGTGCGCCCAGGAGAGTCCCACCCCGGCCTCATGCGTCCCATCCCCCCAGTACAGGTGCGCCCAGAAGAATTCCAGCCTGGCCTGGGGCGTCCCATCCGCCCAGGACAGTCCCAGCCTGGCCTCGTGCCTCCAATTCAGCCAGGACAGGTGCGCCCAGAAGAATCCCAGCCCGGCCTGGGTCGTCCCATCCGCCCAGGACAGGTGCGCCCAGGAGAGTCCCAGCCTGCCCTCGTGCCTCCAATCCGGCCAGGACAGGTGCGCCCAGGAGAATCCCAACCTGGCCTCGTGCCTCCAATCCGGCCGGGACAGGTGCACCCAGGAGAGTCCCAGCCCGGCCTGGGGCGTCCCATCCCCCCAGGACAGGTGCGCCCAGGAGAGTCCCAGCCCGGCCTCGTGCCTCCAATCTGGCCAGGACAGGTGCACCCAGGAGAATCCCAACCTGGCCTAATGCCTCCAATCCGGCTGGGACAGGTGCACCCAGGAGAGTCCCAGCCTGGCCTCGTGCCTCCAATCCGGCCAGGACAGGTGCGCCCAGGAGAGTCCCACCCCGGCCTCGTGCCTCCAATCTGGCCAGGACACGTGCGCCCAGGAGTGTCCCAGCCGGGTCTCTTGCCTCCAATCCGCCCAGGGCAGGTGCGCCCAGGAGAGTCCCAGCCTGGCCTTGTGCCTCTAATCCGCCCAGGACAGGTGCGCCCAGGAGAGTCCCAGCCCGGCCTGGGGCGTCCCATCCGCCCAGGACAGGTGCGCCCAGGAGAGTCCCAGCCTGCCTTCATGCCTCCAATCCGGCCAGGACAGGTGAGCCCAGGAGAGTCCCAGCCTGGCCTTGTGCCTCCAATCCGCCCAGGACAGGTGCGCCCAGGAGAGTCCCAGCCCGGCCTGGGGCGTCCCATCCGCCCAGGACAGGTGCGCCCAGGAGAGTCCCAGCCCGGCCTCATGCATCCCATCCCCACAGTACAGGTGCACCCAGGAGAGTCCCAGCCCCGCCTGGGGCGTCCCATCCACCCAGGACAGTCCCAGCCTGGCCTCGTGCCTCCAATTCAGCCAGGTCAGGTGCGCCCAGGCGAGTCCCAGCCTGGCCTCGTGCCTCCAATCCAGCCAGGACAGGTGCGCCCAGGAGAATCCGAGCCTGGCCTCATGCCTCCAATTCAGCCAGGACAGGTGCGCCCAGGAGAGTCCCAGCCTGGTCTCTTGCCTCCAATCTGGCCAGGACAGGTGCGCCCAGGAGAGTCCCAGCATGGCCTTGTGCCTCCAATCCGGCCAGGACAGGTGCGCCCAGGAGAGTCCCAGCCTGGTCTCTTGCCTCCAATCTGGCCAGGACAGGTGCGCCCAGGAGAGTCCCAGCCTGGCCTTGTGCCTCCAATCCGGACAGGACAGGTGCGCCCAGGAGAGTCCCAGCCTGGCTTGGGGCGTCCCATCCACCCAGGACAGGTGCGCCCAGGAGAGTCCCAGCCTGGCCTCGTGCCTCCAATCCGGCCAGGACAGGTGCGTCCAGGAGAGTCCCAGCCCGGCCTCATGCGTCCCATCCCCACAGTACAGTTGCGCCCAGGAGAGTCCCAGCCTGGCCTTGTGCCTCCAATCCGGCCAGGACAGGTGCACCCAGGAGAGTCCCAGCCTGGCCTTGTGCCTCCAATCCGGCCAGGACAGGTGCGCCCAGGAGAGTCCCAGCCTGGCTTGGGGCGTCCCATCCACCCAGGACAGGTGCACCCAGGAGAGTCCCAGCCTGGCTTTGTGCCTCCAATCCGGCCAGGACAGGTGCGTCCAGGAGAGTCCCAGCCTGGCCTTGTGCCTCCAATCCGGCCAGGACAGGTGCGCCCAGGAGAGTCCCAGCCTGGCTTGGGGCGTCCCATCCACCCAGGACAGGTGCACCCAGGAGAGTCCCAGCCTGGCTTCGTGCCTCCAATCCGGCCAGGACAGGTGCGTCCAGGAGAGTCCCAGCCTGGCCTTGTGCCTCCAATCCGGCCAGGACAGGTGCGCCCAGGAGAGTCCCAGCCTGGCTTGGGGCGTCCCATCCACCCAGGACAGGTGCGCCCAGGAGAGTCCCAGCCTGGCTTCGTGCCTCCAATCCGGCCAGGACAGGTGCGTCCAGGAGAGTCCCAGCCTGGCCTTGTGCGTCCCACCCAGCCAGGACAGGTGCGCCCACTTCTGCCTGGTGTAGCGCATCCAGGTGTGTCACAACCTGTCCAGCTTTTTCCACGCCAGCCTCACCTTGTTCATCCACTTCAGCCAGGCCATGTTCATCCAGGGGAGTCCTTTCCTGGGCATGTGCATCCAATGGTCATCCAGTCTAGTGTAGGTAAGTGAATTTTATTTTTTACTTAAAATGTTTATTATTGCCAGTATCATACATGTGCAATATAAAGCTTATACTATCACTTCATAACCAAAGTAACTTTGGTTTTCGGCTTTATATTTTTAATTTAAGAATGTGCATGTCTTATCATATGGTGAGAAAGTGTTGTTGTGACAGGGCTGGTCGTAGGCTGGAACAGAACAAGTGTATGCATGCATGCATACATACATACATGCATACATACATGTGTGGGTGTGTGCATGTGTGCTTGTGTATTATTGCTCTATATTGCTTTTCTAGTTCTTATTTTCATTATTTATATACTACTAAATCCTGTGTGTCTATAACCTTTAACTGGGTGAAACGGCCTCATAGGGCAAAATATTTTCAACCAAATAACCTTGAATAGGCTAACTTACAGAATGCATCCAAAATCTGGGACCCATTTCTCCTGTGAAATTGAAATTTGGCAAGTTGTATAAAACATTTTATGACATGAAAATTATCGAAGTATTTTATGACATAATACATACAATACATATACACCATGAAACATTGCATACATCAGCTCCTGATGTTTGATTGCTATACAGTTCAAAGTATGGGCTACTTTCAAGGGAGATACATTAAGAACTCTTGATGTCCATTGGAAGCTCTGCTATTTTTTTAAGGTATTGAGGAATCTAACAAGGAAATATCTCTAAAACAATCTAACAAGTCACAGGACAAGTCTAGTTGTCTTTATCTTTAGGCATAAAGACCTTCTCTTTGTTACTTGAATCACAAAATTTTGTGATGCTAAGCTCATACATTATGACCTTACATTAAGACTAAAACATTATGGTTTATTTTCATCCTTCTAGTCATTAAGGACTAATTTTCCAAACAATGCAATTTCTCTTACTTCCAGGTCGCCCTCTAACTCAGCAACAATGCCAGGTTTCTTCTGGGAGAATACCCTGTGCAGATGTACAAGGACCAACAGCTTGTCATCAGACTGGATGTTGTTATGATGCTATGGATCAGGTGACTCCATGCTACTATGGCAACACAGGTAAAAAGTAAAAATAGTTAATGCTGAGCCTGGGATCCAGCCATTACTGTGCTTTGAAAGTAAAATGTCATTTTCCTAAAAAGAGGATTTATGTGCAATAGTATGATGAGACTGGGTGAGAGAATTATCACTTCTGCCTTTTCCCGAAAATAAACACACACCCCGAGAGAGTTCTTGATCTGTTCCGCTTGTAACCTCTGCACTTTGTGTGTTGCAGTCACTGTTCAGTGCCTTCGAGATGGCTACTTCATCTTGGTAATCTCCAGGGATATGTTGGATTATCCAATCATCCTGGAGAGTGTCAAGCTCTCCTATGCCCAAGCAGGTTGCAGTCCAGTCAGGAAAACAGAATCTTTCCTTGTCTTCCGCTTTTCTCTCACACAGTGTGGCACAACAGTTCAGGTGAGGATGCAGTCCAGGCAAGTGCTCATTTATCTGGCTCTTGAAGGATCTTTGACTTATTTGCTAGACTACATAAAAATGACTGTGTTTGTTGTCCTTCTAGGTGACTGGTGGCAAACTGATATACGAAAACCAGCTCGTGTCTGGCCTTGACATCCTAAGAGGGCCAGATGGTTCTATTACACGAGATAGTACCTTCATGTATGTTGAGTTTGCCATGTACCGATGAGATATTCTCCCTTTAGTTTTAAGATATGGATATTTTTAGTCTTCTAAATTAAGTTTTACATATCAGGCCTTGGTTTTTTAGCTTCTGATTTATATAGCTATTTTTTCAGACTATTAGCCACGTTAGCGGATCGGAACAGGAATCGAAGTCCAATTATAGAAGGTTCCCCACTTTTGGCATAGATTGGTTGTGGACTGCCTTTAAAGTGCATAGTTTGCAAACTAAGGTTAATCTTCCATAGCTCTTCTTTTCAAAGAATCTAACCGTTTAAGTGCAGCTTGATTCACTGTTTAGACTGCAATAAATAATCAGGTTATAACAGAGGTTTGTTAATGCAAAGCCTTAGGAAGGATAGCTATCTACCAAAACTAAGATTGATTTTGAACATTCTAGTCAAAGGAAATGATTTAGCCGGATAATCTCTTGTATCTTGTACATTTAGGCTTCATGCTCGTTGTATCTACAATGCTACTGATTTCCTGCCACTTCAGGTTGAAGTGTTTTCACCTCCCAGCCCAGCTCCAATTTTCCAAGTAGGCCCCCTCCGGCTTGAGCTGCGCATTGCCACAGGTATATCTGCCTTAATGTCTGATATCAAGTCCGCAAGGCATCTCCTCTCTCTGAAAAACCACACAGCCACATTTTGCCTCTTGTCCCCAGATTCGAGCTATACCTCATACTACTCAGATTTACAGTATCCTATTGTGAAGATCCTGAGAGAGCCTGTGCACGTGGAGATACGCATCCTACAGAGACTGGACCCATCCCTAGTTCTGGTTCTCCATGAGTGCTGGGCTACTCCAAGTTCAAATCCCCTTGAGCAATTACAGTGGCCAGTGCTAGTGGATGGGTAAGTCAATAAAAAAGAAAAAAAATGTTAATTCTCATAGCATCGGTGGTGTTTTACTTACCTTATTTAATGTTTTACTTATCTTATTTAAAACAAGTTTATACCTAATTTAACCAATGTGACTCTGGGTGGCTTACAAGAAAATTCAGCAAATCTGATTAAAAGACCATAATACATGAACTAACTCATAATAATGACATAATAAAACTGTAGATCCAAATAGAAATGAAACTATCGTGCAATTGGGCCTTCAACACATCGCAATCCCACGGCTTGGAGAAAGAGCCATGTCTTGACAGCTTTTCTAACGCATCTGCTTCCCAGGTGCCCGTTCGAAGGAGACAATTACAGAACCCAGCTAGTACCCGTGGGACCTGCTACGTCAGAGCTTCCCTTTCCTAACCATTACCAGCGTTTCATCATTTACACATTCACATTTGTGGATTCTGCCCCTCAAATGGTGCTAGATGGCTCGGTAAGAAGATAAGCAAAATAATTGCTTATTGTATTCAGTTTTTCCAATGAAATTACCTTTTTAAGGGAGTACGGGACAATGTGCCACAGTATGCTACCAAATGTAAAGGGGGAAAATATACTAAGAAAATGTTGTGGTCGGGTTTTTAATACTAGTACAGATCACACATGTTGCTAAGGAGCAGGTCTGAAACAAATCTCTGGAGGGTATTAACCTGATTATTTAATGGGAATTTTGGGGTGAGACAAATATATTTAGTTGTGGTCATCTTTTATTACATATCCGTTTAAGAAATCTTGTTTCCTGGATACTTGTATCTAATAAACAGCTCGTGGAAGCTGTGCATCTTATACCTAAAGAGAGATGCACCAAATATACAATACCTTAACTGTTAGGGCACTGCCTATTGCTTGCTTATTTGGGTAAATAAAGGATGCTGAAGATGTGTTTTTTTTAGCAAGGCATTAATGAGTACATATTTTGGAGATATATCTTAATAGGAGTTAAAATGAGATCCGGCAAGATTGAGGCTGGTCTACTCTGTTAACAGACTCATGCTATACCTTTTCTAGGTGTTCCTTTTCTGCAGCGTGTCTGTTTGCCATCCCTCTGATCATGATTCCTGCAGGGTTGCGTGTCAAATGCCAGTGGCTTCAAGTAAGTTAGAATGCTTCACTGCCACAGTTTTAAAGGACTTTTCTCCCTCTGCTTAGTTGGTTCATGAGGCACCTAACATATAAAATAGCTAACATAAACATATCTTGAATGCATGAAGAAATGGAACATGATCTAGTTTACGGAAAGATTTTCAAAATCATTTTCAATAGTTTAGTATTACTCATAGGCCTGACTAGCTCACTGCTTACCCATAAAGTCAAAATTTTGTATGAGCAAGGAAGACCATAAGAAGCAGTTGTCCCATTCTATTCTGACTTGATCAAACCCCACTTGGAATACTGTCTGCACCTCTGTGTAAGACACTGATACATTGGAACAAGTTCAGATGGTAAGGGGATTGACAAAAACAGCCTCGTGAGTAATGATTAAAGAGGTAGTATCTTTTGCCTATAGAAGAGAAGACTGAGAGGAGACATGGTAGCAGTTTTCAGATATATCAAAGTTAGTCCTCTAGTGGAGGAAATAGGCTTGTTCTCTTTCATCCCGGAGGCAGAGGGCAGTGCAAGAATCAGAAGGACATAGATACAGGTAGTTAAATATTAAGAGGAATTTCATGATGGTGATCATGATTCCAAACCAGTGGAATGTTTCCACATGATGTGACATATTGCTCATTACTGGAGGTTTTCAAATGGAAGATACATAGCCACAGGTCCAAAATGTTTAGTAGTTCCTCCTTTGAAGGAGGAGTTGGACAAGCTAAAATTTTAACGTTGTTTAGGTGCATTTTAAGTTTAAAAAAAGCACTGGTTCTGAAACAAATTACTGAGGAATTCTACTTGTTTGTCTCCATTCAGCACATTACTAATTAGTTTTTTTGTTTTGCCTGTTGGCAATATGTAAAAGAACAAAGCCCTTGATCTCGTTGCCACTAAATTGTATTTTCATAACCAGTTTTGCCAAAGCTATTCAAAACATTGAATAGTGTTTTCACCACTTTGCCTGATATTAAGCTTACTATTTTATAATTTCCTGATTCTCCCATGGATTCATTTTCAAAAAAGTATCATTTGTATGTTTAATTGATAATATTTCTTTAAAAAAATTATTTACATCCCACCTTTATTTTTCTTTATAAGTAACTCAAGGCAGCAAACATACCTAATGCCTCTACCTCCTCTCCCCCCCCAACAACTCTGTGAGGTGGATTGAGCTGAGGAATGTCTTTTGAATTCTTCCAATTTTTTTTCTTCAACAATCCCTTATTTTTAAAGAACTTTCCCCTTTTGTAATTAAATGGAAATATACTGCAACCTGCTGGGAATTTATCTTTTCTATGTATCTTACTGGAGATCTTGTCCTCTATCTCTTAGGAGGCCGTCGATTTTTGAAGGAGGAGAATGAGACAGAATCCTTGGACTTAGTAAGCACTTATGGAGCTGTGATTTTTCAAGAGAGTATTCATGAGAAACAAGTCAGGTGGGAGAGTGGTAAGTAACTGCAATAATGAAGAGCCAGGAATTAAAATAATATATTTAACATACTCTATATTTTCCTTAAAATGCTAACCTCAGGTTACTGCATTCCTTTATAAAGTGAATGCTTGATATGCATAGCCACTTAAATAGGGATATTCATAAGTGGATATTGGTAAATGGGCACCAGCTAACAATTATTGCTCTTAGTATTCCAGAATGTGGCAATAGTCCTGAAGCTTTTATATTATTATTATTACAGAAAAATCCAAGCTGTAAGCATCCCCTTTCCCTCATTCTTTTTACCCCAAGTTGGGTAATGCTGATAGAATTTGCTAATAATTTGGATCTCAAACCACTGTCTATTTGGACATCATTATATTTTATGCAGTGCTATTTCTGTGGCCCCTACAGAATAATCATAATATAGCTAGAAAAATGTTTTTTCAATAGTTTGGTCAAGTGGCAACTGCTTTGTGAAATGACAATGAGCGAATTACAAACTGTTTTCTCTTATCCACAGATGTGATCTCCAGTGAAGACCTGACTCTGGTGCTTTTGGTGGTACTACCTATCATTGGGATTATCCTATTTATTGCTGTGCTAGTGCTCTGGAAGAAAAGAAGCAGGATGACAAAGCTCTAAATTTGTTGTACAGAAAATATATAAATAAAGCTATACCCAGTAGCTTATAAGGAGTCTCTTGATATTCAGTTCTTCACTGACTAGACAGAAAAGCTGCCATTCAGTGATTACGTCCAGTAATTCCATTTTTATATAGATGTTAGATATCTTTACCTCGCTACAATTATGAATGCAAGAAACCCATCTTGGATATCCATGCTTTGTTTCCTCTCTTATTGTATGGATCCTGTTTTAAAAACTATGCCCTTACACTAATACTGCATGTGCAAAGAGACAATCTCTTATTTTAAATAGATTCCTGTCCTCTAAGCTTATTGCCAATGCCTCAATATTACTTCAAGAGGAGGGATGAAACTAAAAGCACTGGCTATATTAAAGGAAGCATACAAGATAGAGTCTAGAGAACTTTTCTGGGAGTTATTAATTGGTTTCTGAGAAATAAAAACATAATGGGTTATTGCTGGTTATAACTCATCTGAGCTATATGAGTTGCAGATTTCTAAATGAGCCCCGGGATCATCCGTACAAATGCAACAATGGGAAGAGGAGAGCAGCATCTATTGGGGGGGGGGGAATGTCCAGTAGTAAAGCAACTCTTGCTTTCCCATATTTTCCAGCTCACCCATTTTTTGTCTTTCAAAACAGCTGCTGAATTGCACCACCCGAAGCGGGTGGCAAACCACAATTTGTCGTATCTGTGCTGCCATTGGTGTTGCATGGGGATGCTTACATATCTTTGGAACTTGCTTCAGCTCCAATTCATAACTTACAGCAGAGGGGGGCCTTTATTCCTGGAAACCCCCTTTGTCTACACCAGGGGTAGGCAACCTCGGCTCTTTTATGACTCGTGGACTTCAACTCCCAGAATTCCTGAGCCAGCTATGCTGGCTCAGGAATTCTGGGAGTTGAAGTCCACGAGTCATAAAAGAGCCGAGGTTGCCGACCCCTGGTCTACACCATTACATTTTTGTTTTCTGTACAGAAGCAAAAAAAATATATATCATTGCAAAGATATGAGCTAGTCTAATATTGTTTTTTAAAATGACAAAAACTTTCAGGCAAGGTTTTGATCTAGAGAATGAATTTGTGTGGATGCCCGACCATTTTCTTGGCAAGGTCTTTCAACACTGGTTTGCCTTTGTCTACTTCCTAGGGTTGAGAGAAAGAGAGGAACTGGGCTGGCTTTGTACCGAATAAGCAGTGAAAGGGAGGGGAATTGTAATGGGAAAAAAAATCTAACAAAATTGAGACTGCATCATCCCCTCCACAGTCTTTTGAATATGACCAAGGCCAAATCCAACTTCTTTCTCCTATTTTAATGGGAAGGATGACCTCACTGAATTGTTGCCTAGTTGCTGAAATCTGGGTTTGCTTTAAAGACACCCACCCTAACCAAAGTTAGGAAAAAGGAAAAAAAAAACCCAACACAGCTTGTCTACCTTCCTGAAGGGAGTAGTGAAGGCTCCCTGCCTCAGCACGAAAGCGTTTGGCAGGATTTACTGGAATGGTTGTCCTGGAAAAGGCTTCATGGCTCAGACAGGCCCGAGGTTGCTTCGGTGAACCAAGGCAGCATTTTAATGCCTCTGCTAAAGCAGTAACAGTAACTGCAGGATTTAATGAAACTTCACTCTTTCCCTCAAATGAGACCTTGCCCCTCCCTGTGTTAGCTTCCCCTGATGGAGCAGCCAGTCAACCAAGAGAGATTTCTGATGTTGACAATTCCCCACCCCCCAATCTCAGCCCTGCCTGGTTGTGAGGGGACTTCTTGAGGTGGGGGTCTCGCCTGGCCTCATAAAGGAGCTAGTTTTTCTGGCAGTGCAATGCTGGCAGAACAACTGTCTCTGCTACCTTAGCAAATGTGAGGGGGTTGACAGGCTTCACTCTTCACCACCACAAATTGGTGGGGCTGCTTTTCTTCTGGCCCATGTTTCTTGATGACATTTGAAGAGCATGGCTTTCTTTCTGTTCGGCTGAGAGCAAAGAGTTTTATTTTGGCCCCACTCTCCCACAGGCAAAGTATATTTATTTATTTATTAAACAAATTTATATACCCACCTGTCTCACAGCGACTCTGGGCAATGTACAGCACTTAAAATCCAGTTTAAAAATCCATAATTTAACCTCCCCCCCCCCCGGGCCCTGTGCAATCTGGCAATTAATAAGTGCATTAATTGCCAAAAAGGCTGTGATCCTGTATATCAAGATGCTGATGATGTCACACAATTATTTAAAACATTTAGATATCTGCTTATCTTACGTTGCACTGTGGGCGTCTCCCAATGAAAAACCACAGAAAAAAGGGTGGAACTTCAATCACCCTGTTGTCACTGCAACCTTGAATTTTCTGGCCACACTTTGTAGATACCCATGTAAGCAAAGTCCATATTTATGCTTCTGGTCTGAGTGAAACTGGTTGTCTAAAAGGCAGAAGTGAGGGGAAATGTTTGCAGATCACAAAGCCACAATAACAGTTGCTTTTGTGGTCTTGTTGTTAGTTGCAAAGTCGTGTCCGACCCATCGCGACCCTATGAACAATGTTCCTCCAGGCCTTCCTGTCCTCTACCATCTTCTGGAGTCCATTTAAGCTCATGTCTACTGCTTCAGTGACTCCATCCAGCCACCTCATTCTCTGTCGTCCCCTTCTTCTTTTGCCCTTAATCTTTCCCAGCATTAGGCTCTTCTCCAGTGAGTCTTTCCTTCTCATTAGGTGGCCAAAGTATTTGAGTTTTAGCTTCAGGATCTGGCCTTCTAAAGAGCAGTCAGGGTTGATCTCCTCTAGGACCGACCAGTTTGATCGCCTTGCAGACCAAGGGACTCGCAGGAGTCTTCTCCAGCACCACAGTTCAAAGGCTTCAATTCTTTGGCACTCACGACTTTTTTATGGTCCAACTTTCACTGCCATACATTGCAACTGGGAAGACCATAGCCTTGACTATACGCACTTTTGTTGACAGAGTGATGTCTCTGCTTTTTAGTGTGCTGTCTAGATTTGCCATGGCTTTCCTCCCCAGGAGCAAGCATCTTTTAATTTCTTGGCTACAGTCCCCATCTGCAGTGATCTTGGAGCCCAGGAAAATAAAATCTGTCACTACCTCCATTTCTTCCCCATTTATTTGCCAGGAATTGAGAGGGCCAGATGCCATGATCTTGGTTTTTTTAATGTTAAGTTTCAACCCAAGTTTTGCACTCTCCTTCTTCACCCGCAACAAGAGGCTCTTTACTTCCTCTTCACTTTCTACCATTAGAGTGGTATCATCTGCATATCTTAGGTTGTTGATATTTCTTCCGGCAATCTTAATTCCAACTTTTGATTCATCTAGCCCTGCCTTTCTCATGACGTGCTCTGCATATAAGTTAAATAGGCAGGGCAACAGTATACAGCCTTGCCGGAAACCTTTCCCAATTTTGAACCAATCAGTGGTTCCGTGTCCAGTTCTAACTGTTGCTTCTTGGCCCACATATAGGTTTCTCAAGAGACAAATAAGATGGTCTGGTACTCCCATCTCTTTAAGAACTTGCCACAGTTTGTTATGATCCATACAATCAAAGGCTTTAGCATAGTCAATGAAGCAGAAGTAGATGTTTTTCTGGAACTCTCTAGCTTTCTCCATGATCCATGTTGGCAATTTGATCTCTAGTTCCTCTGCCTCTTCGAAATCCTGCTGGTAGTTCTCGATCCACATACTGCTGGAATCTAGCTTGTAGGATTTTAAGCATAACTTTACTAGTATGAGAAATGAGTGCAATGGTGCAATAGTTTGAACATTCTTTGGCACTGCCTTTCTTTGGAATTGGAATGTAAACTGATCTTTTCCAATCCTGTGGCCACTATTGAGTTTTCCAAATTTGCTGGCAAATTGAGTGCAGCACTTTTACTGCATTGTCTTTTAAGATTTTGAATAGCTCAGCTGGAATACTGTCACCTCCACTAGCTTTGTTGTTGCTCAGCTTTTCTAAGGCCCACTTCACTTCACATTCTAGGATGTCTGGCTCGAGGTCAGTGACCACCTCATTGTGATTATCAGGGACATTAAGCTCATTCTTGTATAGTTCTTCTGTGTAATTTTGCCACCTCTTCTTAATCTCTTCTGCCTCTGTTAGGTCCCTGCCATTTTGGTCCTTTATCATGCCCATTTTTGCAATTAAACGTTCCCTTCATCTCTCCAATTTTCTTGAAAAGATCTGTGGTCCTCCCTATTCTATTGTTTTCTTCTATTTCTTTGCACTGTTCATTTAAGAAGGCATTCTTATCTCTTCTAGTTATTCTCTGGAATTCTGCATTCAATTGGGCGTATCTTTCTTTTTCTCCCTTGCCTTTCACTTCCCTCCTTTCCTCAGCTATTTTCAAAGCTTCCTCAGACAACCATTTTGCTTTCTTACATTTCTTTTTCTTTGGGATGGTTTTGGTTGCTACCTCTTGTACAATGTTGCAAACCTCTGTCCATAGTTCTTCAGGCACTCTATCAGATCTAATTCTTTAAATCTATTTGTCACCTCTACTGTATATTCAACACGGATATGATTTAATTCATACCTGACGGGCCTACTTTCTTCAGTTTAAGCCTAAACTTTGCAATGAGAAGCTCATGGTCTGAGCCAGTCAGCTCCTGGTCATGTTTTTACTGACTGTATAGAGCTTCTCCATGTTGGCTGCAGAGCATATAGTTAATCTGATTTCTGTGTTGGCTGTCTGGTGATGTCCATGTGTAGAGCTGTCTCTTGGGTTGTTGGAAGAGTGTTTGCTATGACCATCGTATTTTCTTGACAAAATTCTATCAGCCTGTGCCCTGCTTCATTTTGTACTCCAAGGCCAAACTTGCCTGTTATTCTGGTTATCTTTTGGCTTCCTACTTTAGCATTCCAATCCCCCATGATGATAAGGACATCATTTTTTGATGTTAGTTCTATAAGGTGCTGTAGGGCTTCATAGAACCGGTCAATTTCATCCTCTTCAGCACTGGTGGTTGGGGCATAGACTTGGACTACTGTGATGAGTTTCATTTTAATTGTGCAAGGTATCAAATGTATGTAAAAACTGAACAGATTTCAGTTCTGTGCCTTTCTAACAGCAAAAAAGAAAAGAAGCACTACGACAGTTAATGGTTGGAAGGGTCTAGAACTTTGGTCTTTTTCAGTCTGAATCTTGCACTTTCAGCATGACCCCTCAGCTATTCTTAGTATCTTCTTGAAGAGCAAAATTGCTCAGCAGTTTGCCTAACTTGCATATAGATCTCCAGAGTGCCTCTTGCTTTTTGGAATAACTATCCTGAGTTTGGTTTACTGTACTGTAAAAAAATTAAATAAAGGAAAATTACGTAGATAGCCATGAGGCAAGTCTCATAGATGTTGTACACATGCACATTGTTTCCTGTGCCCCTTGGACAGTATGATCATTGTGAAAATTCTAAAGTTTTGCTAGGTAGCACAGCAAGTCCTAACAGCTGTTTTCTCAGCAAGATCTGTTGCCTCAGAACTAAGGAGAAATTTCCTGGCAGTTAGAACAATTAACCAGTGGAACAACCTGCCTCCAGAAGCTGTGAATGCTCCAACACTGGAAGTTTTTAAGAAGAGACTGGACAGCCATTTGTCTGAAATGGTATAGGGTTTCCTGCCTGAGCAGGAGGTTGGACTAGAAGACCTCCAAGGTCCCTTCCAACTCTGTAATTCTGTTATTCTGCCTAATACCAAGATGTGGGTAAAGGTCTATTTACTCCTTTTGTCTACCCCTCTCAAATTTTGTTATTTCATAAGCTGAACATATTATTTCTGTATGAAAAGTCTTTTCTTTCAGGACCGATCCTGCTATTATGCAAAATAAGACTATAAGCAATCCATCATGGCCTAAGATAAAACCTCTTGTGCTGAATGAGTTAAAGTGTGTATCAGTAGGATATATTACCAATAAACAATACTTAATAACATATACTAAACTTGGATGTCAGTTTCACATTTGGTATATTCACAATCCCACTCCAAAGATTCTGTATTGCAGGGCTAATTGTTTGACCTGTTCGAGGGGCGTAATTTTCTCAATTTCCAAAGGCAGGTATGTAGGTGGGCTGGCTGCAGTCAAAAAACAAAAACCTGATGGTAAAAATACAAAACAATAGAAATGGAATTTCATTTTAATGCTGTACAGCAAAGTGGAGGACACAACACCTGAATGAAACCTAGGATGTCCCATGCACACCAAAATGCTTGCTGAATGGTATGACCATATTGGTTATGAAAGCACTCTCTTGAGACTGATTTAGGATTCATGTCTATGCAGAAGAGGCCCACAAATGAATCTTGCATACTCCATGCTTGACTATAAAAAGGGTTTTATTCTATAGAGGCATGAGAATGAACTTTCTGATGTACAAGATGTTGTCAAAATGGTCAAGGCTATTTTTATCTTTCTAATGAGAAAAGGCTATAGATAGCTTTTTTTCTAATTTAAAACAAAAACCACATTTTGAAGAGCTGTTAAGAATGGCCCTCAGTTCCTTGTCAATGTCCAGTAGCATTTATCAATGAAAATTGAGTCAAGAAGCAACCAATCAGTCTTACAAAATGTGCACTATTTGTGCTATCATCCAGATATATGGCAAACTTTTTAGCATTGCTTTTGTTGGTTCATTCTATTTTTCCAGAGAATTAATTCTATCAGATTCCAATTGGTAAGGCTCACAACCATACATCAACCTAGCAATAAACTTTTCTGCTCCTAGGAAGATTAGGAATGCTCTAATTGTCATTATCTTAATTTATTGAGGTCTTTACCCAGAATGAATTAAAGTGATTCCACTGGCTGATCCTTGGCAAAAGATGAAAGTTCAATTTCATGGAAGTGTATGTTAGTTTTTGTTTAGGGAGTCTAACAAAAGCAGCAGTAACGGCATTATGAAGCAGATAGACTTAAATGGTATGTTTTAATCTTTCCCTTATCACAATTGTTGAAAGATTTACAATACAGTACCATAAATAGGCAGGTGATGAAAATGTAGCATCCTCCAATGTACTTATAAGCACATAGCATTTTTGAAACAGCCTGGGACCTAAATAACCAAGCTTCTTAAAAAAAATTCTGTAGAAGTTGATGTACTTTTGCTAGGCTGTCCAATCTTAGCTATTGCCTTGCAGTCGCTGTTCAGTGTGTGCAAGGCAATACAAGTGAAGCCTTTGTAGCTCAATGAAGTTCATTGTTTAAATGTATTATTTTTCTAATTTTTCTGAATAAATATGATGACAAGCTTATAGACAAAATATGGCTGTCACTGGTATTGGTATCTAAAATGCACTAGGACTAGGTGTTTTAATATCCTGTGACACTTTAAGTCCCCAGAAAAATTGTGAAAATATGTTTTACTTGCTATATGCTATATATAACACACTTACCAGGATTAATTTAACCAGTTTGTTCAGTAATTTCAAGCTTCTAACACAATGATCCATAAACTAACCGGACAAGATGAATTCACCTAAAATGATAAAAATTCTTTGTTGTCTGTTTTATCCCAATATAATCAAATGATGCTTAAAACAATGTTTATATAGAAAAAAATGTACAAATTTATATATTTAGGAAATAATGAAATGAAATGGAAATGAAGGTATTTGGAAATAAGAGGCCCAGAGAAAAGAACTGCTCAAAACCACACTGATATCAAGACACAGAAAGGTGCCTTATGCAAATCAGGTCCTGGTCCACATATTACAATACTGTCTATTGTAAAGAAACAAGTACCAGATTTCATATCTCAAAGTAGTATGTATGCTCCCTATTTGAGGCTGTATTTCAAACATTCCATTTCAATGACTGGCTACCAGAATATTCTGCCTTCAGAAGGTGCCTAGATACTGAACACTAAATATTCAAATTTAAGGAATTCATCATCAAAATTGCTGAACTGTGATACCTTCTCATGCTGTGAGAAATTCAAAAGCTGTTATGCATAAACATTTGTAATTTGCCAACCTGTGTGTGTTGGCAAAATGTAGTTCAATATGCAAATGTTTGAAATGTAAGATACCACCCAAAAGCACATTGTTACAGTTGAATATTGTTTTTTTTAATGAAACTAGAGAGCAGCATACAAAAAACTGCACATCTCCCCAACCCTTTCCTCATCCTCATCTCTGCCACTATCCCTATTAGAGAGTCAGCAGTGCATGGGTTTTGACCAAGTATTGTTACAGTTGCAGATCTACATGAAAAACCAACACAGAGGAAAACAAATATATTTAAAACTCTGGGCAATTTTCCATGCTACAGAAAACTGACACCAGCAGCTATAATGTACATGATGTTCCATCAGTCCAACACCCCATGTGTATCCCATAGTTTTTTATTACAGCAGAGAATAGGATCCAGCTGCTTTGCATCCTAGAAACAGAAGCTACAGGCTGTAGAATTTCAGGCTTCTGTCCATGCCTGTGGAAGCGAGGAACTTAGCATGGTGCCCGAAGGCTACTCCGGTTGTCAGCCCACTATGCTCTGTGGAAAAAAGACAGGACAGTCAGATGAGATATTTTCCACTCTATGATTATCTCTTCAAAGAAACAGAAGGGAGCAGAAATAACCGAAGCACTGATGCTAACCACCAGTACAAAAGGCAGTATTGTATAGCATCTCTGGACAGTGATACAAAAGCCAACAATCTCATACCTGTGAAATGAAGAACTTCTGTCCATTGTTTACAGATGAACACTTGGACATCAGTACCACCCAGGGCCAGATAGGTACCACTCTGATCAAAGATGAGAGACTTCACCTAAAGAGGAAAGGCACAGAAAATAGGTTTCTAGAAGCAAAGCATTATATGTTCACATGCTCTAGGACAGTGGTCTCCAACCCCTGGTCCATGGACTAGCACAGGGCCACAGCATGCCAGCAACTGGGCTGTGCAAATGAACGAAGACCCATCCATGGGAGGCAGGCAGCAGACAAAACCACGCCCCCTCTGGTCTACGGAAAAATTATTCTCCACAGAACCGGTCCCTGGTGCCCAAAAGGTTGGGGGGCCTCTGCTCTAGGACATCTCTGTTATCATCTACTTTGACTAAATCTACCCAGCCAATACAAACATGCCATAAATCCCCACTTTAAGGGAAATGGGATCCTTAATACTGCTCTTCTGTAGTCTTCCTGGAATAAATGTTAGTCTATGTCACAACTGAACGTAGCCAGTGACTATTTGGGAACTACTGACTATCTGTTATGGTTTGGATTGTTTTGTATTGTACTATAACGTAAGCCACCTAGAATCTTTAAAAGCAGCTAGATGAAATCTGTCAGAGATTTCAGTGGCTATATTAAAATACAGAGGGCTCAAAATGTACAACTGACAAACAAAATGCAACTAGACAAACCTCAAAGTTATTATCCAGCTGCAGCGTCTTGAAATTCTTCAGCTTGCGGAGATCCCAGAGTTTGACTGAGGAGTCATCAGCAGCAGTGGCCAAGTAGTAGCCATTTTCGGAGAAGGCAATGCTAGTAATGGGACCAGAGTGTCCAGGGAAGTTTGCGACATTAGTCCGTTCCTAAGGAAGGCAAGTAATTAGTACTATTAGACTGATGTTGTACCCTCCAAAGAAATACAACTCATGTCTCTCCCCTGCCTTCACCATGAACAGAGATCATTGTCCTTTCAATAATATTCCTGTATAATGTTTTGAGCTCAACGTAACATTAACAGCAATACCTAGATCAGATATTTCAGATAGACCAGATTTCAAGATTAAAAAACTGAAAGAAAAAAATGAGCCTTTAGTACATCATAATAACAACTAAAAAATTTTTTTTACTTTAAAAAAAGATATGTCACCTTTCAAAAGAAATGTTTTCCCAGAACACTTTACATAACCATTTAGATATTTTAAAATGGGGGTTTTCAACCTTTTCATAGATTGTACCACGTTTAGGACATGACAGTATTCGAGGACCACCAGTGCTTAGCAAGGTGTCAAAAGCTTGATGACAAAAAAAAAAGGATTCTGGGTTTTACTGATTAGATTGATTTGTTTTTATACAAATGGCTAGTTTATACTATTATGGAAAAGTAAAAAGTTGACGTTCGATGTTAATGCTTCATTCTACTGCAACAGAGGAAGTCGGAAGTCAAAGCCTTTTCTTTCTCCCTTCTCTCCCTTATTTTACTTTCCCCTTTTTCTCCCAACTGTGTCCTACTCTTTGCTTTTGTATTTTATTCTATAATCTAATAAAATGTTACCAACCATTAAAAAAAGGAAAAAAAGTATGTTTTAATTTCTTCAGTGGCTGTTCCTTTGCACTGACGAAGCTATGACAAATGTATTCATATTTATTAATATGCTGACCTTAGTGGTCAGCTGGCTGGCCGGCCCTTCTTCCTCTGACCCTCTCCTCTCTTTCTCCTCACTGTCTGCTAGGCTCTTTCCACAGCCTCTTCTCCCTCTCTCTTCCTCCTCACTGCTTCTCTCACAAAAGCCTCTTCTCCCTCTCTTTTTCCGTCTCCTTCTCTTTCCCCATGGTCTGTTCTTCCCTCTCCCTCTCCTGTCAAAACCTCCTCCTTTTATATCCTCTCCTCTCTCCCCCCTCATCCTCCTTCTCTCTTCCAGGTGCGCTGAAAGCACCAATCAGCGTGTAGCCACGCGCGCCAATCCTGGGGCCTCTGCC
Source organism: Vipera ursinii (assembly GCF_947247035.1). NCBI lineage: Eukaryota > Metazoa > Chordata > Lepidosauria > Squamata > Viperidae > Vipera > Vipera ursinii. The sequence goes on along the minus strand of NC_139512.1, from coordinate 114,562,116 downwards.
TCACCCCAGTTGCTCCAGCTGCCTCTCTCACCCCAAGGCTTGTCTGCTGCTCTCGGTGACAACAGAGGCTGCCGGAAGTGCTAATCAGCTGAAGCCATGTACGCCGATATTGGGCTCTCAGCAGAGCCCTGGAAACACTGCAGCTCCAGCTAACTCTCCCCCCCAAGTCTGTGTGGTGCTGCCACTGCTTCAACTCATCAGCTCTGCTGCTCCTTCACCTCATCCCCCCAGCTACACTTGTCTAGATCGCGTACCACCTGCCAGGTGCCAAACTACCACCATTGGTATGCATATCATGAGTTGAAACACCCTGCCTTAAAAAACCAATATAAACATAACTGTTGCTAATATCTTTCAGTTCAGAAGAATGATTATACTTCATGAAGTTAGGAGGTATCCAAAATGTTCCCCATCTATATCTACATCTTTTGAGGAGGAGGAACTTTTGACATGGCCCTCCTGTCTTTTCCCCCAACAAAGAAGCCAAGGAGAGTTCCATGCTCATTAACATTAGGATAAGAACTTTCTAAATAATGGTATATACCAACCATTTGTATTTATTCACAAAAGCATTACCAACTATATAAATCAGTAATGATCTAGCTCTAGTTAAGATACTGATGTATTAAATATTCCGTTTCTCATTCAAAACACCTAAAGGATAAGAATACTTTAGAATATGCATGGTCAGTGTCAGCAAATCCTTTGTTGTGAGTCAGCGTCAGCCTGTGGGGTTTGGAGAGCCTTTGGTGTCAGAGGGAGGCTCTGATGCACTGCAGGACTCTCAGCCTGGCCCCTCCCGTCATGTTCCTCATCAGACTCAGCCATGTGAGCACAAGGTATTGGACATAGATGATTCACAGCTGGATTTATTCAGGGACGCTAGGAGCAGGAGGCAATCCAGCAGAGCGGAACAGAGAAAGGCAATGAGGCAACTTGGTGAGAGGAGAAGGCAATGAAAAGCCACGCTGATAAAAGGGGAAGGTGTAGGAGGTGCTAGTTGCTGAAGGCAACCGTTTGAAGATCTTCTGCTAGAGTCCTGGTCTGTTATTCCTGTTTAACTCTTGTTTGAATTTTTGATTTCTTTGTAAATAAATTTGGTGGGGTTTTTCCAGCCTGTTGACTATAAGAAGAAAAAAGGGGTTGTCCCTGACATTCAAACAGGGCCGGTCTTAGGCTGGAACAGAACATCCTTAATAATCAGTCTTGCAAAGTAAAACTTTTCAACATTTATCATAATACAAGCCAATTCTTACCTTTAGGTCCCAGATCTTAATCTGGGAGTCCATTGTTCCTGTCCCAAAAATAAGCCCGTCAGGGTGGAACTGAGCACAGGTGAGAGCTGCAGGAAAAGAGTAGTGGATCATCGTGTAAGTGAGGGAGCTCCTAACCAGGTTATTCCTACCCAGATGCCCAACGCATTGAGACTACACTCACTCCAGCAGCTCTCACAGAATGCTAAATTTAGATTCTAAGTGTAAAATCCTTACCACAGCCAGACGTTTCATCTGTGACCTTGGTGAGAACACGGCCAGTCTGGATGTCAGAGAAAGCCCAATACTATAAAAAGCAAAGGTTTGAGATTGTGTATAAGCAGTTGGCGCCAGAAGATCGTGACTTTCATTATTGTTATGTTGAATTCTTATTTTTTTTTAAAAAAAATAATCTAGGCGAACAGATATTCTGAATTCACTCTCACCTGGTCATCAGAAGAGCTCAGAAGATAATCGCCAGTTGCATGGAGACTCAGCCCTGTGACAGCACTTTCATGGGCTCGGACAACCTGCACACAGGAGGCGCCAGAGACTGACCAAATCCGGATAGAGGCATCTGGAGATGCTGAGAACACCAGTTCCTGGAGGGCAAAGAGACGTCATCGCCTCAAATACCAATTCTGTAAGACCACGTGCAAACCCGACTTCTTCAACTAATGTATGAGAAAACCGTGAAACCTTGTTTATGGTTGTATAAATATAATCCGTCTGATTTTCTCATGGAAAAATCCTGCAGAAAATCCAGAGCTCTTACCTGGGATGGGTGGAACACTACGCTGGTGACCTTCTTTGTGTGACCTTTCAGGGTGGCCAGGATCTGTTCTGAGCTCTTGTCAAAGACAACAACGTTCTTATCAGCACCACCTGCGAACAAGACAAAACTAAGAAACCAGGGCAGCTCGGCAGCAGAATCTATTAACAGAAAGCATTCTTCAGTGGTTGATTTAAAACACATATTACTGGCGTGATATTGCAGTAACATTACTACTAGTATTTCATGGAAATAGACTTCAGCAACACAAAAATGAGTTATAAGCTACTATCCTTTTAAAGATAAACAGGGAGCAATAAACAGCACTCTGGGGGAAAAAGGAGGCAGAAGTCTTAACATACCTGTTAGGATCTTGTTGGTGTCAGAAGGACACAGGTCAAGAGCAAGGATGCCAGGGATACTGGCACTGTGCAATCCCTGTTTAAAAACACAAAAGTATTGCAATTAGGATTCCAAGGCTTCTCATATTATTCACTGACAAGCAAGCAACATAGGAGGAAGCTTTTATAAAAGGTGTGCGTGGGGTTTGTATGTTGGTGTGTGTGTAGTCCATACTTTTGTTTGCTATTAGATATTGGATTTTGGTAGTAAAGACCAAAATCTACTGCAAAAATGAGGATGCAGAGGTACTAGGTGCATACTAGAAATTCTGTACTTTTGAAAGCCCCAAGTGCACATAATCTCTCAATCCAGAGCACAACAATATCTAAAATGTAGAGAACTATCGTTAATGTAAATGTGCTCCCAATGAGGAAATTCACCAGCAGTATTAAAGAAATTTAGCCATTTTTGGGACTCTTAGGATAATCTTCTCAATCGATCCTATATTTACCACGTGTGAAGCCACCTGCCGGTATCTATTAAGTTCTTCTGGTTTCACCAGCTCCTCTGGCACAGTCTTCCCTCTCTGTCAAAAGAAGAAAAGAGAACTCATCCACCAAGAACACAAACTACCTAGGACAAGCAACTGGATCTCTCTTAGCAATTCTTCTGCAAAGAAAATTTCTAGGCATATCCCAGAATCACCCGATTCCACAGCCAGCTTTAGTAAAAAGGGGCACTTGCCTTTTTCCGCTCTGTGGTCAGTACTGTGGCTTTGTCTTGAAGCTGCAAGAGAGAAAAATAATATTAGACATAGCAGCTTTAATATAAAATTGAAGGCACAGTGATATAGGATAGGCAAAAAGCGTGTGTTTTACACATAAAAACATCCTTTGAGAATGAAATGAACCACTTGAAACATTTTCAAAGTTTTGTAAAATCCTGAAACAGGCAATTTCGTCCTTGAAATTAGGTGTTTTGCAAAGTTACACACTCAGACTGATTCAAAGGAAACCTTTTTGCACAATCCTACTACAGAAATGGCACAATCACTTCTATGTATTTAACAGCTCAGGCCAATGTATTATAACTGTTTATTTGTAGTCCTGAGCCCAAAACATTTCTTACTTTCTGGATAATCTCTGGGGTCATTCCTGCCAACTCTCCTAGATCCATTGGTTCACCGGCACCCTGGAAAAAGAGCAAATAAAGCATTTCAGTTCAGAGAAAGAAGACACAGCATGAAAAGAATTACAAAATTACAAGGAACGTACCATAGGATTTGGTTGTGAAGAGGGTATAGCTTGGGGAACAATCATGCCAGCCTGGGGTTTCAGAGTTGCCAAAGCTGTGAAGAAAGAGATGATTTTTCAGGTTTAGCACAGTTGGCATAATGGGAGAAGGGCGGTATAGAAATTAAATTATTATTATTATTATTTTTTCTTGGATACCATTTAAAAAATAAAATATTCTGTACCTTCTCTTGCAGCAGTCACCTCTTTGGTGAGACGAGCAATGACACGGCAGGCAGCATCATGCTGGTAGAGTGCATGAGAAAGTTCCTGGCGTGTAGTCTGAAGCTGCTGGCGCAAAGTGAAACTGTGTAGCATGACGGCATCCTGAAGGAGGTAATTTCACACATTAATATTGTAGGGGGCGATATCTGGACATGCTGGCTTAATAACTATGAATACACAGCACGCCAGCACATGCAGCCCATTAATTTCTGCCTTGGTCTTTCCACTCTTGTGAACAGAAAAAGCAAAGTGAAAATGGATAGCTTTCATGACATCTGAAATCAACCTATCGATTTTTTTTTTACTAATCCTTTGTTCTATGAGCACAAAATCTGATTCTGGATGTTACACGAGTGGCAGAACTCTCTTGCTCACAATAAAATATGAATTCTGGATTACTGTATGAATAGATAGATAGATAGATACCCATTCATCTTGTAGGGCCTTCAGGATAGCTGGAATACTGGTAGCAGAAGGAGGCTTAGGCCGAATTGGGTGGGCAACTGTGAAAGAAATATATACAAGCATTAATTCTAAAGAACCCCAATATCTACCCTCACAAGTCTTTAAACCGTGGCTAGGACACTTATGTCAACTTTTTAGTGAATTATTTTTCTGCCTATTGTTGTGGGGTTTCTTCCAGTGTGATCCAGCTGGGGGTAGGATTGAAGACTATGGATGGCACTGGAAAAGCAAGGCTGCTATATTCATGCCTTGCAATTTTAAAACCAAAGGAGCTGAAAAAAATCTGCAGAAGGGACACGTTTTATAAAAATTCGACCACAGACATTGGTATAATTATAGTTGGAGACAGATGTTCAAGCAAATCGGATGGAAAGAGCAACATAGAAACAATGGACAATGTACAAAGTGAGAAAATGTGAATGTAAACAGAGGTGGTATTTCTGATTAGGGAGAAGTGCCAGATATACATTTTAGTCAAGAGTTGCTTTGGTTAGGGAGATGGGCAGCATATAATTTAATAATTAAATGAGATTTACACATATAGCATTGTTCTAAATGGATCTGTTGAACAATCCTCTCCTTAAACCTGGCCCTGATATTTTGGAATCATTTCACATCTTACAATAAACTAACAAATATTTTCAAGACTTTCCTACAAGGTTGTAAGAGATCAGTCAGATTAGGTAGTCTGCATTCAACAAAGTAATTCTCCTGATCTTCCTTACCTTTGATATCTAGCAGCTGTTCCTCAGACAGTGGCTGGTTGTTTACTGGATCAGTCCCATTCTCTGCAATATACTTTTCAATCAGTCTTCGCTCATAAACATGATTTGAGACTGGGGACAGACAGGGATGCTCTGGTACCTCATTAGAAACTGCAAGAAAAAAGGTGGAGGTAGAAGAAAAATGTTGGATTTAGTCATTTATAAACAACAGGATCAATTTTTGACAGGCTTGTCTTCTATCAACAATATTAATATGTATCTTTCCTTTGATTTTGAAAATATTAATACAATGTAACAAACTATGCTATGGGATACTTGGTGCTTCAAGCTGAGCCTCAGCACTGCTGCCAAGTACCACTGTTGAGGAGGCCTAGATAAGGGGCTGGAGATACAGATTTGTCTTTTGTTCATTGGGGATGGGACACATAGCAGAGTCAAGTTAGGCATTTTCCAAATTTTTGACACACCAAGCCCAAAAGGTTCATTATCACTGCATTAAGACAGATTAAAATACTTATAAAAAGTTATGCTTAAAACTTTTAAACCCATTAAAAATTGTATACACCAGTATGCTACCAGTAAATAATGTTTACTGTGGCCATAACACATAAGTAGCAAATACAGGTATACTGTAGTTTAAAAATTTGACATAAGATAACACAGTTTTAACAGTTAAGTCATAACAGTTAGGTCATAAAATATTTTAAAACTTAATTTTATGAATTTGATACTTGTTTTTCTCGTCACAGTTAAAAATTTGCCTTTGCCACTGCAATTTTAGAAATTTCCTCTGAGAGCAAAATTTTAACATATTCAAAAATATATCTCTCTGGTCTAAATTTTAAAATATGTGCATTTATATCCTGCCAAAAATTCCTGCAAAAATCACAATGCAGTAAAATATGATCCACTGTTTCAGGGTCAGTATATTGACAGGGACAACTTTTGAGTGATGGGAATCTTGAGCAGTAAAATTGCTGGAATAAGGGAATCAGATGTTTAGAAATCCATCGCAATGTAATATTTCAGCATAGCTGAAATTATCAAGCATTGTTCAAAGCATTCCTATGTTGAGCACATTATATTAACAGGGGGATATAATTAAAATATATGTTACTATTATCAAAAAGGATACCCTGAAAAATAGCAGTTTGTGTATTAACTTTAGTTGTGCAAATGAATTTCTGGATACCACTAAAGTGTAGACATCTACATTCAAGTCTGAATCTGGGATTACATGGAAAGTGCAGACCCGAATTTTCAAGAGCAGCATAATCCTATATAACATAGATTAAATATCTAATGCTCAGTCTACTTTGAGTGATCGGGAATACAGTATCTTTGTTTTGTGTTGATTAAGCTCAATGAATAGCATGATTCTTTGAATTTCATTGGAAAGAAGAGACAGGATTTGGTATCACCAATTATTGTTAATACTGGTTCCCCAATTCCAGATGTCAGTAGTTTTATACATATGTTAAATAGCATGAAGGGCAAGACGGGATACTGAAGAAAGCCATAAAGCCATGCTAAAGGTACCAAACAGACACAATGCAGACACATCATGAAAAATTGACCAACTTCCATCCATTTCTTCTGATGTATACTAATACTGAAAGTCATCAAGAAAACAGATGTATGAGTCCATTCCCCCCATCCTGGTTTTCAACATACAGAATGAAGGTAACTAAAATCAAGTCATTTAATTAGGCCCAAAATGGAGCTGGATAATTGATATATTGCAGAAATCCTAAGAAAGTTAGGTAGGTATTTCTCCCTTTGTGGAAAGCACAGATTAAATGAAAGATATGAAGCTTTAAAATAAGTGATTGGGAATAAAACAAGTATCTTCTGTAAACCATGCTAAAATTGTCTTTGGATATAAAGATGTATAGAAATAACAGGACCTTGCACAACATTTACCTTCACAAGATGACTACAAACAGGTAAGATTCAGTTAAATATCAAATCCCAAATGAAGATAAGTAAAAAGTTGGTTCAGTAAGATCTTGTGAAAATCTACTATTAAAAATATGTGTTATCTATGCAAATCAGACTCACAGACATTCCTTAAAGCCTTAAGGTGCAAATGCAATGTATGCCCACATCACTGAATCTGTAATTTATATAATTAAAACGTAATCACACAAACGAAAATATGATTGGAAGAAAAATATACAAACTTTCCCTTTAACAAGTTAAAGGGGGGGAAATAAAAGAGATAAGATAGGCAGAGAGAAATACGCATTTCTTCACTGAAGAAAAACAAAATGAAAGGCTAGCGATGTGGGATGTCTAACAGTAGTTGATAGCAGCATTTCCGAAAAATTACTGCTTCCAAGCAGACCCCATTATTTATAAAAAAATGTGATCAATTTTAAAAAAAAGCTCCCTAAGATGTACCAAACTGTGAAAAAAGGGATTTTCCCCTCCTAACACTGAAACGGAATACTGAATCCATTCTTTGGTGTCCTGCCTTCTGGAGAGGGGGAGAAAGAAAAAAAGTCTTGGCTTTCTTTTCCTGTCCTGCGACAACCTCTCAGCTCATACCTAGGTCTACCTGCAGTTTACAACAGTGACCATGCTACGATCTCACTGACTGTGAACATTACAAGCCCTCAGGCAGAGCAATACTCGGAAACTGTCATAGTTAACCACCAAAGTCGTTGCTGCTAATGCTGCTGCCGCCGTTAAAAGGGGAGCCTCTCTCTCTCGCGCGCGCGCGCACCTTCCCCACCCCCCCCGGAGAAAGCGGGTCACTCACTGGAGCATATGAGAGACATGGCGCGCAGTATAATCCCCCGTGGACGCTGTTAAGATTATAATTTTCGGTTTAACTCTTCTGGCTGCTTCGGGGGCCACGAGGCCAAGGAGGAAAATTCGCCTTTCGGGAGTCCGCCTCAGCTTTTTTTTAAAACGCCACCACGCCACAGGCCACGAATAGCGCGCGAACCTCCAGCGGAGGCCGGAAGCGGAATTTCTTCTCCCTCTCTCTCTCTCTCTCTCTCACGCCCCGTTAGAGGAACAACCCCCGCCGCGTGACCTAACCGTCCGGCGAAAAGAAGCTACTTCCGGATCCGGAGGATCCGGGAAAAACTACCATTCCCGTCATGCACTATACAGTATATGTAGCTGGAAAAATAGATTTATTCAGCGCCAGTTGCCAAGCTGGAAACAATGCAAAAAGCAAAACAAAACAAAAAACAAAAAAGTACCTATATCATATATCTAGTGAGACTTGGAAAACAGCAGTAGCCAAATTTCTTTTTCGTATGAAATTTAGATGACCTGACTCCTGGAAACTGCCTGGAGAAGTTCCTGCAGTTTTCTTGGGGAAATTTCATCTATATTGAAAGGTATTCTAAACAGCTTATTCAGTGTAATGTATTATAATTAGTATCTAATCGATGGAAAGAAAGTATAAATTGATTTGTTTCCTTGTATGAATGACAGTTACAAATTCCTACGAATTTCAAATTGTAATATAAACCATTTTCAAATTGCAATATAAATCATTTTCCAAATGTCAAGTCCAAATTTTCTGCTTCTGTTTTTTAAAGAACAGATTCTCAGCTAAACATCAGACTCCTGATTATGCCAACATATGTTCCCAATTCAGTGTGAGTGGTATTTCGTGTAAATTACATGAAAAGGTTTTCCCATAACAGAATAGTTATCACAAAAGCCTCTTGGTTTCTCTGCCTCCACTTGGCCAGAAACCAATTCTGCAGGATCCTTTCGGTATAAAAGTTTGAACTTGTGGTCATTCTTCTTTCACTCAGTGGGAGGATGAGACTGGTGGTGAAAGTATTGCCATGCCAATAAAATAATAAAGTTCATCCTTTTTTTAAGTATGCTGCCCAGGATAGAAACCTCATTCTGGAAAAATTTTCATCAGAAATCAGCCTACTTCTATTTCATTCTCTAAATAATGACTCATATTTTTAGTCACTGTATCTTCAAATCTACTATTTCAGCTGGGCAAGCTCTTAATTTAGTACATAATTCCTAACTCTTCTTGCAGTTTGGTGTGCAAAGTATTCTTACTTCTACTTTCCATGTGTTTTACAGTCAACAGTAGTATAGAAGAATTCATATTTGGTGTCTTTGCAGAATATGTCTTCCCTGATTTGGACAGTTTCCTCTGGAATCTCTTCAGCCTTACTTCTGGTGACTTGAATTGTAAGTGACCAGGTTATTAGCAGAATGGGGGGAAAGGTGAAAGTAAACAAAAGAGGTTAAGTATATCTCAGTGTAACAGTATCCAGGGGCAGAGTCCTATTCTCTTTAGTTCCCCTTTCAAATTTTGTGGGATTGTCTTCCAAGTAAGCAAAGGAAGGGTTGCAATATTAAATCTTTGCCTAAACTGGATCACTACTGGTTTTCCATGAGATATGACTGGTCACTTAATGGCTGTTCAGTTACAACAGAGACAAACCCCCCCCCCAAAAAAAGCTGCTTATAAACCCATTTCAGTTATGGCTGCTACAATGTCCCCACGGTCATTTACTCTGATGACCAACTGCAGGGACAGAAGCAGATGTCATTTTCACTATGCCCACAAACCTTTGTGGGTACACCAAAATGGCAAGTGAGGATGCCACACAGCCCAGGGACAAACTTCATTTTGCTGCCTGTGCAAACTGCATTAAGGCAGCAAAGTGGAGTGGTTTTCCCTCGTCCATGCTGCAACAACCCAGTTATCACTTTGTACACGCTTTCATAAAAACCAAAAGTTCAGTTTCATGGAAGTACATGTAGCTTCTGTGTTCCGTTTAGGGAATCCAGCCAAAGAGAAGCAGCAATAACTGCATTATTTATTTATTTATTTATTGAATTTCTATACCGCCCTTCTCCCGAAGGACTCAGGGCAGTGTACAGGGCAATAAAAGCATTACATACAAAAGTTAAAATAAAATTAAATTAATTAAGCCCTAACAATAAATAATTAAAAATACCCCAAACCCTTAAACCAGGCCGGCCTGTTCAAATAAATAGGTTTTCAGATCACGGCGGAAAGAGCGAAGGTTGGGAGCCATCCGGAGCTCAACCGGTAATTGATTCCAAAGGGCTGGCGTGCCCACAGAGAATGCTCTCCCCCTGGGGGCCGCAAGCTGACACTCTCTGACTGACAGCACCCTGAGGAGGCCCTCTGTGGAAGCGCACAGGACGAAGGGAAGATGACGCCGGCAGCAGGTGCTCCCGTAAGTAATCTGGACCCATGCCATTTAGGGCTTTATAGGTAATCACCAGCACCTTGAATCTCACCCGGAGGGCAACTGGAAGCCAATGCAGCTCGCGGAGGTGTTACATGGGAGTATCGGGAGACCCCCCCCCATCACAACTCGCGCTGCCGCATTCTGCACCAGCTGAAGCCTCCGAGTGGTCCTCAAGGGCAGCCCCATGTACAGAGCATTGCAGTAGTCTATACGAGGTCACAAGCGCATGACTGTACGCAGGGCATCCCGGTTCAGATAGGGTTGCAACTGGCGCACCAGGCGAACCTGGGCAAAAGCCCCCCTGGTCACAGCTCCTACATGGTCTTCCAAACTGAGCTGTGAATCCAGGACACCCAAGTTGCGAGCCCTATCTATGAAGTAGATAGCCTTAACTGATCTGTTTTAATTCTTGCCTTATCACAATTGTTGATTCACAAGATACAACAGAAGCAGGTGATGAGAATATAACCCTTTCCAATGGCTTTATAAGCATCTAGCATTTTTGAAACAGCCTAGGCTGCTTTTATGGGACTTTGAGCTTCTTAAAAAATTCTGGAGAAGTTGGTGTGCTTTTGTTTTGATCTGTTCAATCTTAGCTATTGCTTTTTATTGTTCAGGGTCTATGACTTACCTTTTCATCCTGCTTATCTCCATGAATATAAGAAGCAACCTCACTAGCAAACTTGTGAGTTGCAAAAACGTTTGTCTTCCAGTTCAGAACTGAAAATATGATACCATTAAAAATGAAAATCTTGCATTTCCATGTTTTCAATCAAGCTGTAAAAAACTTTCTATCTAGGTTTTCTGAATAAGTGTAATGACAAATATATAGACAAACATGGCTATCTCTGATATTGCTATCTAAAATGTACTAGATGTTTTAATGTCCTGTGACAGTTCCTGTGTGCAAGTTCTCAGGAAAATCCTGAAAGTATGTTTTGAAGAAAACAGTGTCCTGTGGCTGTGGTAATATAACACACTTCCCAGGATTAATTTAACCAGTTTCCTTAGTTATTTCAATCTTCTGGCCTAAAAAAATGATCCATAAACTAACCAGACAGGATGAATTCACCTAAAATGATAAAACTCCTTTGTGGTCTGTTTTATCCCAAAATAACCAAATGATGCTTAAAACAATGTTTATATAGAAAAAAATGTACAAATTTATATATTTAGGAAATAATGAAATGAAATGGAAATGAAGGTTTTTTGAAAAAGAGGCCCAGAGAGCTGCTCAAAACCACACAGAAAGGTGCCTTATGCAAATCAGGTCCTGGTCCACATATTACAATACTGTCTATTGTAATGAAACAAGTACCAGATTTCATAACTCAAAGTAGTATGTATGCTACTTTGAGGCTGTATTTCAAACATTCCATTTCAATGACTGGCTACCAGAATATTCTGCCTTCAGAAGGTGCCTAGATACTGAATACTAAATATTCCAATTTAAGGAATTCATCATCAAAATTGCTGAACTGTGATACCTTCTCATGCTGTGAGAAATTCAAAAGCTGTTATGTATAAACATTTGTAATTTGCCAACCTGTGTGTGTTGGCAAAATGTAGTTCAATATACAAATGTTTGAAATGTAAGATACCACCCAAAAGCACATTGTTACAGTTGAATAGTGCTTTTTTAATGAAACTAGAGAGCAGCATACAAAAAACTGCACATCTCCCCAACCCTTTCCTCATCCTCATCTCTGCCACTATCCCTATTAGAGAGTCAGCAGTGCATGGGTTTTGACCAAGTATTGTTACAGTTGCAGATCTACATGAAAAACCAACACAGAGGAAAACAAATATATTTAAAACTCTGGGCAATTTTCCATGCTACAGAAAACTGACACCAGCAGCTATAATGTACATGATGTTCCATCAGTCCAACACCCCATGTGTATCCCATAGTTTTTTATTACAGCAGAGAATAGGATCCAGCTGCTTTGCATCCTAGAAACAGAAGCTACAGGCTGTAGAATTTCAGGCTTCTGTCCATGCCTGTGGAAGCGAGGAACTTAGCATGGTGCCCGAAGGCTACTCCAGTTGTCAGCCCACTATGCTCTGTGGAAAAAAGACAGGACAGTCAGATGAGATATTTTCCACTCTATGATTATCTCTTCAAAGAAACAGAAGGGAGCAGAAATAACCGAAGCACTGATGCTAACCACCAGTACAAAAGGCAGTATTGTATAGCATCTCTGGACAGTGATACAAAAGCCAACAATCTCATACCTGTGAAATGAAGAACTTCTGTCCATTGCTTACAGATGAACACTTGGACATCAGTACCACCCAGGGCCAGATAGGTACCACTCTGATCAAAGATGAGAGACTTCACCTAAAGAGGAAAGGCACAGAAAATAGGTTTCTAGAAGCAAAGCATTATATGTTCACATCCTCTAGGACTTTACCAGCTAATACAAACAAGTAGGGAGAACTCCCTACTTTAAGGGAAGTGGGATCCTTGAAATGACCATTTCTGCTATGAATCTTACATTCTGAAATAGTTTGCTCCCCAATGTCAGGCATGGTGCCTTCCCTATTAACGTTCAGGAAATACTGCTCTTCTGCAGTCTTCCTGGAATAAATGTTAGTCTATGTCAGGGGTCGGCAACCTAAAAAAGAAAAAGAGCCACTGGGAACCGGTTCCATCACAAATTTAAAAAAGAGGGAGCCGCGTGCGTGTGTCCATGCACGCGCATGCGCAAAAAGGTTTTTTGCGCATGCGCGGACGCACGCGGCTGCCATTTTTTTAAAAATGAGATGGAACCGGTTCCCGGTTGCCCGACGGCGACGGCCCGTCTGCAAAGCTGCCGCTTTCGGCAGCTTTGCAGACGGGCCGTGGCAGCTTCCTCAAAGAGCGGCGCCCCTGCCCATTCCGAGAGGTGCGTGCGCACCTCTCCGAACGACCGGAGTTGCGCGCGCACCTCCCCAAACCTTTGGGGAGGTGCGCGCGTACCTCCGTGCGAAGGGGCAGCGGCGCCGCTCTTTGAGGAAGCTGCCGAAAGCGGCAGCTTCCTCAAAGAGCGGCACCGCTGCCCGTTCGCGTGGAGGTACGCGCGCACCTCCATAAAGGTTTGGGGAGGTGCGCGCGCAACTCCGGTCGTTCGGAGAGGTGCGCGCGCACCTCTCGGAATGGGCAGGGGCGCCGCTCTTTGAGGAAGTTGCCGCGGCCCGTCTGCTAAGCTGCCGCTTTCGGCAGCTTCACAGACGGGCCGCGGCAGCTTCCTGAAAGAGCGGCACCGCTGCCCATTCGCGCGGAGGTACGCGCGCACCTCCGGTTGTTCGGAGAGGTGCGCGCGCACCTCTCGGAATGGGCAGGGCCGCTGCTCTTTGAGGAAGCTGCCGCGGCCCGTCTGCTAAGCTGCCGCTTTCGGCAGCTTCACAGACGGGCCGCGGCAGCTTCCTGAAAGAGCGGCACCGCTGCCCATTCGCGCGGAGGTACGCGCGCACCTCCGGTCGTTCGGAGAGGTGCGCGCGCACCTCTCGGAATGAGCAGGGGCGCCGCTCTTTGAGGAAGCTGCTGCGGCCCGTCTGCTAAGCTGCCGCTTTCGGCAGGTTCACAGACGGGCCGCGGCAGCTTCCTGAAAGAGCGGCACCGCTGCCCATTCGCGCGGAGGTACGCGCGCACCTCCGGTCGTTCGGAGAGGTGCGCGCGCACCTCTCGGAATGGGCAGGGCCGCCGCTCTTTGAGGAAGCTGCCGCGGCCCATCTGCGAAGCTGCCGAAAGCGGCAGCTTCGCAGACGGGCCGCAGCAGCTTCCTCAAAGAGCGGCACCGCTGCCCATTCGCGCAGAAGTACGCGCGCACCTCTCCAAAGGTTTGGGGAGGTGCGCGTGCACCTCTCCAAACGGGCGGTGCCACTCTCCATTTGGAGAGGTGCGCGCGCACCACTGCCCGTTGGAAGAGGTGCGCGCGCACCGGGCGGCTGAGAGCCGCAAGAGACGGCTCAAAGAGCCGCATGCGGTTCCGGAGCCGCAGGTTGCCGACCTGTGGTCTATGTCACAACTGAATGTAGCCAGTAATTATTTGGGAATTACTATTATGGTTTGGATTATTTTGTATTGTACTATAATGTAAGCTCCTTAGAGTCTGCAGTTTGAGGGTGCACACAATTCAAAATAAACCAAGCTCTCACACAGAGGAAACAGATTTTGTCCCATCCCAAGGAAGATTCCAAAGCTTTAAAAGTAGCCAGATGAAATCTGTCAGAGGAGATTAAAATACAGCGGGCTCAAAAATGTACAATTTACAAACAAAATGCAACTAAACAAACCTCAAAGTTATTATCCAGCTGCAGCGTCTTAAAATTCTTCAGCTTGCGGAGATCCCAGAGTTTGACTGAGGAGTCATCAGCAGCAGTGGCCAAGTAGTAGCCATTCTCGGAGAAGGCAATGCTAGTAATGGGACCAGAGTGTCCAGGGAAGTTTGCGACATTAGTCCGTTCCTAAGGAAGGCAAGTAATTAGTGCTATTAGACTGATGTTGTACCCTCCAAAGAAATACAACTCATGTCTCTCCCCTGCCTTTGAGATCAGGCCTTTCAATAATATTCCTGTATAATGTTTTGAGCTCAATGTAACATTAACAGCAATACCTAGGAGTATACATAGTTCAGATAGATAGATCAGATTTCAAGAGATTAAAAAAACTGTTTGAAAGAAAATAAAATTAGCCTTTAGTGCATCACTAAAGTGCTTCCATTCGCTTTAGGTGACGTAATGATAACTAAAAAACTGTTATGTCACCTCTCAAATGATTTTCTCAAGACAATTTACACAATGATGTAGTTACCTTAAATCTTTGTACTGAATCCAGCAATAAAAACATAAACATAATTCTTTCAACTTATGAACAAAAGCATTAACCGACAATCAAAATAGTAGTGATATTTCTGAGCTCATATTTCAATTCATTAAGATTATGTGTTCCAAAAAGTATGCATTGCAACACTTTAAAACATAAAGTACTCTTGAAAAAATATAATGCTGAACTTAAAGCAGCAGATAATCTTATGAATTTAAAACACCAGATAATACAGCAGATAAACAGCAAATAAAACTATTCAGGATGTATTACTAGACTTCTGGGATATTCTAAATCTCCAAGCTCTAGTTAAGAGCTTTAAAGCATTTGTCATTCAAAGCCCTAAAAAGATAAGGATATTTTAGAATATGCATGGTCAGTGTCAGCAAATCCTTAATAATCAGTCTTGCAAAGTAAAACTTTCCAACATTTATCATAATACAAGCCAATTCTTACCTTTAGGTCCCAGATCTTAATCTGGGAGTCCATTGTTCCTGTCCCAAAAATAAGCCCGTCAGGGTGGAACTGAGCACAGGTGAGAGCTGCAGGAAAAGAGTAGTGGATCATCGTGTAAGTGAGGGAGCTCCTAACCAGGTTATTCCTACCCAGATGCCCAACACATTGAGACTACACTCACTCCAGCAGCTCTCACAGAATGCTAAATTTAGATTCTAAGTGTAAAATCCTTACCACAGCCAGACGTTTCATCTGTGACCTTGGTGAGAACACGGCCAGTCTGGATGTCAGAGAAAGCCCAATACTATAAAAAGCAAAGATTTGAGATTGTGTATAAGCAGTTGGCGCCAGAAGATCGTGACTTTCATTATTGTTATGTTGAATTCTTATTTTTTTTAAAAAAAATAATCTAGGCGAACAGACATTCTGAATTCACTCACCTGGTCATCAGAAGAGCTCAGAAGATAATCGCCAGTTGCATGGAGACTCAGCCCTGTGACAGCACTTTCATGGGCTCGTACAACCTGCACACAGGAGGCGCCAGAGACTGACCAAATCCGGATAGAGGCATCTGGAGATGCTGAGAACACCAGTTCCTGGAGGGCAAAGAGACGTCATCGCCTCAAATACCAATTCTGTAAGACCACGTGCAAGCCAGACGTCTTCAACTAATGTATGAGAAAACCTTGAAACCTTGTTTATGGTTGTATAAATATAATCCGTCTGATTTTCTCATGGAAAAATCCTGCAGAAAATCCAGAGCTCTTACCTGGGATGAGTGGAACACTACGCTGGTGACCTTCTTTGTGTGACCTTTCAGGGTAGCCAGGATCTGTTCTGAGCTCTTGTCAAAGACAACAACGTTCTTATCAGCACCACCTGCGAACAAGACAAAACTAAGAAACCAGGGCAGCTCGGCAGCAGAATCTATTAACAGAAAGCATTCTTCAGTGGTTGATTTAAAACATATATTACTGGCGTGATATTGCAGTAACATTACTACTAGTGTTTCATGGAAATAGACTTCAGCAACACAAAAATGAGTTATAAGCTACTATCCTTTTAAAGATAAACAGGGAGCAATAAACAGCACTCTGGGGGAAAAAGGAGGCAGAAGTCTTAACATACCTGTTAGGATCTTGTTGGTGTCAGAAGGACACAGGTCAAGAGCAAGGATGCCAGGGATACTGGCACTGTGCAATCCCTGTTTAAAAACACAAAAGTATTGCAATTAGGATTCCAAGGCTTCTCATATTATTCACTGACAAGCAAGCAACATAGGAGGAAGATTTTATAAAAGGTGTGCGTGGGGTTTGTATGTTGGTGTGTGTTTAGTCCATACTTTTGTTTGCTATTAGATATTGGATTTTGGTAGTAAAGACCAAAATCTACTGCAAAAATGAGGATGCAGAGGTACTAGGTGCATACTAGAAATTCTGTATTTTTGAAAGCCCCAAGTGCACATAATCTCTCAGACAATCCAGAGCAGAACAATACCTAACATGTAGAGAACTATCGTTAATGTAAATGTGCTCCCAATGAGGAAATTCACCAGCAGTGTTAAAGAAATTTAGCCATTTTCTGGACTCTTAGGATAATCTTCTCAATCGATCCTATATTTACCACGTGTGAAGCCACCTGCCGGTATCTATTAAGTTCTTCTGGTTTCACCAGCTCCTCTGGCACAGTCTTCCCTCTCTGTCAAAAGAAGAAAAGAGAACTCATCCACCAAGAACACAAACTACCTAGGACAAGCAACTGGATCTCTCTTAGCAATTCTTCTGCAAAGAAAATTTCTAGGCATATCCCAGAATCACCCAATTCCACAGCCAGCTTTAGTAAAAAGGGGCACTTGCCTTTTTCCGCTCTGTGGTCAGTACTGTGGCTTTGTCTTGAAGCTGCAAGAGAGAAAAATAATATTAGACATAGCAGCTTTAATAAAAAATTGAAGGCACAGTGATATAGGATAGGCAAAAAGTGTGTGTTTTACGCATAAAAACATCCTTTGAGAATGAAATGAACCACTTGAAACATTTTCAAAGTTTTGTAAAATCCTGAAACAGGCAATTTCGTCCTTGAAATTAGGTGTTTTGCAAAGTTACACACTCAGACTGATTCAAAGGAAACCTTTTTGCACAATCCTACTACAGAAATGGCACAATCACTTCTATGTATTTAACAGCTCAGGCCAATGTATTATAACTGTTTACTTGTAGTCCTGAGCCCAAAACATTTCTTACTTTCTGGATAATCTCTGGGGTCATTCCTGCCAACTCTCCTAGATCCATTGGTTCACCGGCACCCTGGAAAAAGAGCAAATAAAGCATTTCAGTTCAGAGAAAGAAGACACAGCATGAAAAGAATTACAAAATTACGAGGAACGTACCATAGGATTTGGTTGTGAAGAGGGTATAGCTTGGGGAACAATCATGCCAGCCTGGGGTTTCAGAGTTGCCAAAGCTGTGAAGAAAGAGATGATTTTTCAGGTTTAGCACAGTTGGCATAATGGGAGAAGGGCGGTATAGAAATTAAATTATTATTATTATTATTATTATTATTATTATTATTATTATTATTATTTATTATTATTATTTTCTTGGATACCATTTAAAAAATAAAATATTCTGTACCTTCTCTTGCAGCAGTCACCTCTTTGGTGAGACGAGCAATGACACGGCAGGCAGCATCATGCTGGTAGAGTGCATGAGAAAGTTCCTGGCGTGTAGTCTGAAGCTGCTGGCGCAAAGTGAAACTGTGTAGCATGACGGCATCCTGAAGGAAGTAATTTCACACATTAATATTGTAGGGGGCGACATATGGACATGCTGGCTTAGTAACTATGAATACACAGCACGCCAGCACATGCAGCCCATTAATTTCTGCCTTGGTCTTTCCACTCTTGTGAACAGAAAAAGCAAAGTGAAAATGGATAGCTTTCATGACATCTGAAATCAACTGATTTTTTTTAACTAATCCTTTGTTCTGTGAGCACAAAATCTGATTCTGGATGTTACACGAGTGGCAGAACTCTCTTGCTCACGATAAAATATGAATTCTGGATTACTGTATGAATAGATAGATAGATAGATACCCATTCATCTTGTAGGGCCTTCAGGATAGCTGGAATACTGGTAGCAGAAGGAGGCTTAGGCCGAATTGGGTGGGCAACTGTGAAAGAAATATATACAAGCATTAATTCTAAAGAACCCCAATATCTACCCTCACAAGTCTTTAAACCGTGGCTAGGACACTTATGTCAACTTTTAAGTGAATTATTTTTTTGCCTATTGTTGTGGGGTTTCTTCCAGTGTGATCCAGCTGGGGGTAGGATTGAAGACTATGGATGGCACTGGAAAAGCAAGGCTGCTATATTCATGCCTTGCTATTTTAAAACCAAAGGAGCTGAAAAAATCTGCAGAAGGGACAGATGTTTTATAAAAATTCGACCACAGACAATGATATAATTATAGTTGGAGACAGATGCTCAAGCAAATCGTATGGAAAGAGCAACATAGAAACAATGGACAATGTACAAAGTGAGAAAATGTGAATGTAAACAGAGGTGGTATTTCTGATTAGGGAGAAGTGCCAGATATACATTTTAGTCAGGAGTTGCTTTGGTTAGGGAGTTAGGCAGCATATAATTTAATAAATAAATGAGATCTATACATATAGCATTGTTCTAAATGGATTTGTTGAACAATCCTCTCCTTAAACCTGGCCCTGATATTTTGGAATCATTTCACATCTTACAATAAACTAACAAATTTTTTCAAGACTTTCCTACAAGGTTGTAAGAGATCAGTCAGATTAGGTAGTCTGCATTCAACAAAGTAATTCTCCTGATCTTCCTTACCTTTGATATCTAGCAGCTGTTCCTCAGACAGTGGCTGGTTGTTTACTGGATCAGTCCCATTCTCTGCAATATACTTTTCAATCAGTCTTCGCTCATAAACATGATTTGAGACTGGGGACAGACAGGGATGCTCTGGTACCTCATTAGAAACTGCAAGAAAAAAGATGGAGGTAGAGAAAAAATCATTAAAACAAACATCTTCTGTAAACTAAGTTAAACTGCCTTTGGATTTAAAAATATACAGAAATAACAGTAAGACCTCCCAATATATGGAACTTCAGATGGTTACAAACAATTAATATTCTGTTAGGATATCAAGTCCCAAAAGAAGATAAGCAAAACATTGATTTAATAATATCTAAAAAACCCTACGGTTGGAAATGTTATTTATGCAAATCAGATGCAAGACAATTCTTAAGGTCTTAAGATGGAAACGCCATGTACAAAACACAATCTGTAATTTATGCTATTATAGATGTAGTTAAACTGAAAATATAATTGGTAGGAAAATAAGAGATAAAATGTGATAGTGACAAATGCAAATGAATGTCTTCACTGAAAAGAAAATGAAAAGTTGATAGCAGTATTCGTGAAAAAGACCTGTTAATCATAAGCTAAATACAAGCAATGAAAAATCACAATAGTTGCCAAAAAACTGAATGTAAGTTTAATCTGTTTTGATGGTAGTTTCAAATTAGATCGTTGCATTCTGATTCAGGTAGCTCTAAAATATTGTGTCCATTTGTGGACCCCAAAAACAAGATTCAAAGTAAATGGCACAGGTAAGAGGACAACAAAGAAATCAGAGGGCCAGAAATGCTTATGAGACACTGAAGGAATTGGATAGGTTTAGCTTTGAGGGGAAAAAATAATTGGAGTAAGATAGCATTTTTGAAGTATCTGAAGTGGTTTAAATAATACAGGTCAAGAATTGATGCCCATTACTCCAAGATAAAGAATAATGATTGCAGAAAGGTGGATTCTAGCTGAGCAGATGAATACAGGAACTAATTATTTAGAGAGGTACAGGCTCCCCTTCACTGGATCTATACTAGCAAGGGCTGGATTGTAATTTGTAATTGATGATTAATTTGCATTCTCTGTGAGGGAGACGGTGGTTCAAAAATGTGATGAATATAACATTTTTGCACTGAGCAGATGGTTGGCCTTGATAGCTTTAATGGCTTCTTCCACTTCTATATGGATTACGTATTTGCACAATTCATCATAACCGAACTCAGTTTCTGTGACCAATTTAAAAAAACTCCCTAAGATTTATAAGTTGCTGCTGCTGTTAAAAGGGGAGTCTGCCTCTCTCTCTCTCTCGCCTTCCCCCTCCATGCGAGACCGCAGCTGTGCGGGAAGGAAGAACCCGAGCCAAGGAGATAGCGGGTCACTCACTGGAGCATATGAGAGACATGGCGCGCAGTATAATCCCCCCGCGGACGTTGTAAATATTATAATCCTCGGTTTAATCCTTATGGCTGTTTCGGGGGCCACGAGGCCAAGGAAGATGATTCGCCTCTCGGGAGCCCGCCTCAGCTTTTTTTTTTTTAAACGCCACCACACCGCAGGGCACGAATAGCGCGCGAACCTCCAGCGGAGGCCGGAAGCGGAATTTCTCCTCTCTCTCTCACGTCCCCCTTAGAGGAACAACCCCCGCCGCGTGACCTAACCGTCCGGCGAAAACAAGCTACTTCCGGATCCGGAGGACCCGGGAAAACTACCATTCCCGTCATGCACTTGTTCGGCATAACGCTGGTCTCGAAATACAGTATATGTAGCTAGAAAAATAGATTTATTCAGCGTCAGTTGCCGTGCTCCTGTAACAGAATGGAAACAATGGAGAGTGCAAAATAAATAAATAAAAAATCCACGTACTTATCCAATGTATCGAGCCAGCAGGAAAAGTAACAGCAAAAGTAACCAAATTACTTTTCATATAAACTTTAGACGACTTCGAAACACTGGAATCAGCCCTTCGCTGTGTTTGAAACTTGATTGTTGGCGATAGACCAAAAACGTCGATAGCGTGCCCAATTCGGAGGCAGAAATTGCCATAAATAGTTGAAGATTTAGGCGACAACAACATTGCGGAGGCTGACCGTTTGCAATTTTCATCGCTGCCTTAGAAACGTTTGGAAGCATGCCAGTGTTACGAGCGCAAAAAATGCACAGATAATTTATTTTTATGTTGCTCTTTTTCATTTACTACAGATGCCTTATGCCACTTCAGTCATTCCGATACTATAAGCAGTACACATATTATAATCATCGCAATCAAATAATAATAAAAGGAACTATCATATACCAAATTCAATAATCACAACCTATGGATCTCCGGCCACTTTCCCGCTACCCGCCCTTCGGGCAAGTTTTCACAAGCTTTCCATAAAGAAAGGTGCGGCTCTTATTTCTGAAGGGAAGGCACTCCGTGGGTAAGCTTAAAAGAGACTGCGGGTATTATATTTATATCTTGCAAAATAAATAATTACAGGAGTACAATTCTGAGCATGCTCCTGACTAGGATTTAAACCGTCTTCCGACGCTGCTTGGACTGCATTTCCCAGAAAGTAGCTGGACTTGGAGGCCGGGGCTGTTTTTTGAATTTCCCCCGAGGGAGAGAAAATAAATTGTCCATACCGCTGGAGCTGCCATTCCACTCCTTTTCTTCAAGCTCGGGACAAGGTAACTATCCACCCAACTTTCCTCGGCGGCAGCGGCGTCCGGTCCCCAAGGTGCGGGTAGCCTCGCCATTCCCTCCCGCACGAGTTCTTCCTTTAATGCAGCTCACCTGAAGTTTTCGGGGGGAGAAGCAGCTTCTCGCTTTCAGACAAGCTGACGAGAGAGTGGAGATTACCATTTACGAAGCGCTGCTCACGAAGGATGTTGCGGAAAATGTTGTGGCTTTCCTGTAGGTTGTGATTGAGCCAAGAAATGAACTTTAAAAAAAAGAGAATCGGATCTTGCTCAACTTGCTGGAAAATAAAGGTGGCGGTGGAAACGGGTCCTGAGATTGGTTATGCATTTGTTCTTACGTTTCTGGAAACAGGCTATATGATAGGGACACCAAGAGTGTGTAGAAGATTAATTTGGTTGTAATTGCCTCTTTATTTGGAGTAGTTTTTTTTAAAATCTATACCCAGTAGTTTGCCTAGAGTAGGTAAACTCTGTAGAGTTGGAAGCTTTTCCGAAGCAGACTTCAGACTTAGGAGATATGATTCGTTTTCTGGGTGAATCTGGAAATTCTGACTACTGAGGCTTGAAACAAAGCAGCAATTAAGGGAACTGTGTGGAGAGTTTCTAAGGACAGGCTGAGCCATAGGCTTTATTGTAAATGCCAACAATTTCACATCCTTTGAATTTTCAATTTTTTAAATAAGAATCTGGGGGTATTGCTGGGGAGATGCCATAATTGTGAAGCAATAGAAAATGACAATACAATCAGCATCAGCATTTGCATTTACCACCAGTTATGCAATTTTGTCTTCTCTAAGCATCAAGTAATAACCTATATTTTCCACGCCTTAGTTATACCATGTTGGCTGAACAAGCACTCTGGGGAACTAATGTTTAAAAGTACCTGGAAGTTCCAATTAGTGTAAACAGTTGCAGCTTGGTTGCTGTTTAGTGTTATGACATCTAAGCTGAATGATTGCAGATAGTGGCCGATTGCTTACTGCGCCCAGTTGAAGGTGTCGGCATTAACTTGTAATTCTCAAGCTGTGTAGGACGTGATTTTCAAAGCCTCTCCTCTTATAACCCTGTCTGGGTACGAACATGGAGAGAAATATGCTTTCTCTTAATCTGTGTTTTTTTTAACCATACTTGCAGAAAGACAGGGTGTGAAGACAAACACTGGAAAGATGATTGGAAGAAAACTTAATTTATGGAGTTGCCACCGCAAGATGATGCTCATCTCATTCTTGGGCACCATTGTCTTGCTGTCTTTCATGAACACCTGTTTTGCCAGTGCCCAACATCATCAAAGATCATCTTGGGAAAAGAAACGTGTGGAACCTGACTTTTTATTTGAAGTTACTCGTACTGTAAGGAAGACACTGGAGAATTTGATTGGTAAAGAGAACTTTCTGATGCTGAATGAGGTATGACAGAAGTGCTGTTCTTGTCTATATGTGTGTGTGTGTGTGTGTGTGTGTGTGTGTGTGTGTGTATGTATATATATATATATATATATATATATATATATATATATATATATATATATATATATATATATATATATCTGCGGAAAATAAGTCACATACTTATGAAATGAGTGACACAATTTGGGAAAATATATAGTTATATAGTTTTCTAGGAAATTATCCAGAGATAATTTCTACCTCTGCAAAGACCTTACCTGGAAAGTTAATACAACCTAGGTGGCCAGAAAGGCCCAACAGAGACTTCACTTTCTCAGGGTCTTGCGGAAGAGCAGGGTAGAACAACGGCTTATGACCCTCTTTTACCGGTCTACTATAGAGAGCGTCCTCTCGTACGGTATTGTGGTTTGGTATGCTGGTCTGACAGCCATGGATAGGAAAGCATTACAGAGGGTGGTGAGCACAGCACAAGAAATTGTGGGCTGTCCCCTGACACCACTGGATGACATCGCCAGGGCTCACTGCCTTGGAAGAGTGAGGAAAATTCTCAGGGACGACTCACACCTGGTCGGTATCTCTTTACTCTCCTACCATCGGGTAGGAGATATAGGAGTATAGCCAGCCGTACCAACAGGCCGAAGAACAACTTTTATCCATGGGCTGTTAGGCTTTTGAACAGGAAATAATTTTATAAACTTTATGCATGATTGACTTGCGAGTCCGGTGCGTTGTGCAATTAGCTCACATGGTGTAATAAGATTGAGGGTTTGTGTCACTGTAAGCTGGGGGTGGGGGCACGAAGGGAGGCTCAGCCAATCTCAATGTATACATGGTTGTACTTTGACAATAAAGGTTCATTCATTCATTCAGATAGAACACTCAATCATGCTGTTTAAAGAAAAACCTTGTTTACCAATAGTTAGTATATAATACGTCCATATCCTTCATGTTGATTTTTGAGTCTTCTCAGTTTTTCATAGGAGGAAATATTTCAGTATATTATTTCCTGAGCACTATTCAGGATTGATTTGTATCCCTTTTTTTAAAATAGGATTTTGGCTCAAAATAGCTCAGCTTTTCTTTACACAAACACACAAAAGGACCTAGGGAATGTCTTGTACTGCAGTTTTGGTTAGCTGATTGCAGTCTGTGAACATTCTTGATGTCCCCCCCAAGTAATGCAATGTAATAATTTGTAAATGATATTCAACTGAGTAAATATACTTGCAAAGAGTTAACATAACTGTAATCAATTTTAATATGTTATAAATGAATTCTAAGTTCCCTCTCTTCCACCATCAAATATTTTAGTTGAGTCTTTTCCCTCATATTTCATCCACAAGTGTTCATCAGCTCTTTAGGATATATTTTGAGAGTGCAGTATACCCTAAATGTGGAAGAAAAATTATTCTCTCTCCATCTTACTCCTAAAACCCTTTTTATCTTGTGGGTGGGTGTGCATGCATACACCCTTTTGACTCAGTCCTGAGCTCTGGAAACTGCCTGCAGAAGTCCCTACAGTTTTCTTGGGAAGATTTTAGAACTGGTTTCTTCTATTTTCAAAGGGATTCTAAACAGCTTATTCAGTATAATATGTTATAATGAGTATCCAATGGACGGAAAGAAAATATAAATTGATTTGCTTCTTCACAGGAATGACAGCTGCAAATTCCCACAAGTTTCAGATTGTAATACAAACCATTTTCTGAACGTCAAGTCCAAATCCACTACTTCTGTTTTTTTTAAAGAACAGATTTTCTGCTAAGTTTTCAAACATCAGACTCCTGATTATGCCAACATATGCTCCCAATTCAGTGTAAGCTACTCCGAAGTTCAGAAGTAATGTCATAGCTGGCAACCGTATTTTGTATAAATTACATGGAAAGATTTTCCCATAGCCTTAGAATAGTATCACAAAAACCTCCTGACTTCTCTGACCCCCACTTGGTTGAGAATGAAGTAGAGTTTCCAGGGGAGAAACCAATGCAGATGGAGTTCTGTGGGAATAAGGTCTCAGTTCTGCAAAATCCTTTTGAGTACTTGTGATCATTCGTCTTTCACAGACACTTTCACTTCAAAGATGGTGGGAGAATGAAAACGGTGGCGAAAGCATTGCCAAGCCAATAACTTTGTAAAAGCCATTTATACTTTTTTAAAGTATGCTGGGCAGGATAGAAGTCTCATCCTGGAAAGGTTTCCCATTGGATTGCAGCCTACTTCGATTGCACAATGGCTCTGACACTTTTAGTGGCTGGTAACTTCAAATCTGCTACTATATCAACCAAGCAGGCTCTTAGTTTTGTGCACGATTCCTAACTCTTTTTGCCATTCAGAGCGCATGTGCTTTGATGCTTTCCATTTGGTTTACAATTTTAGTCATCTGTTAAATCTGCACCTTATTATCACTGCTCGATTTAATCCCAACTCATTTCAGCACTGGAGGGAGCTGCAGGCCTACTATTTGCTATGTGGCCCAGGCGATCCCCTTTGTGGTAAATTGACATGTATTATTTAGAGTTGTTCAGAATGTTTGATAATAAGTGCTGTAGAAGAATTCTGTGTTCTCTTATTTGGTCTCCTTGCAGAATACGTCTGCCCTGCTTTGGATAGTTTCCTCTGGAATCTCTTCAGCTTTATCTGTTGTGGCTCGAATTGTAGGGCAGTTTCTTACATCCTTTGGATTGGCTGGTAAGTGACCAGGTTATTGGCATAGTGGGGGGGGGGGAAAGATGCAAGTTAACAGAAGAAGTTCAGCATGCTGCAATCTAACAGTATCAAGGGACACAGTCCTATTCTTACTTTAGTCCCCCTTTCAAATTTTGTGGTATTGTCTTCCAATTAAGCAAAGGAAGGATTGTGATATTAAATGTGTGCCTAAACTGAATCACTATGAGTGGGAATCAGCATGCTTTTTTTGCAGCAAAAGCCAATCTGGTTTGGTTTCTAGTAATCTTAGGCTAACAATGTACCGTAGCATGTGTATTGTTGTCAGTATTCTTTCAGAAAGTTATTAGTTTCTTCAAAGAGGTGTTTGGAACGTGGCTCAATATCCCAAAACAAACAAACTCACTTGGAATTCCAGCAACAAAGTTTTATTTAAAAAGCGTTTGCAAAGGCTTGGTGAACTGAAACACACACAGGAGTTCAGTCACACCTTAAACAGCTGTTTCACACATTTTTATATTCCCCCCTCCCTTATCACACTCAACACCCCTTTCCCAATCATCCGAAAACTACTCCGGTCCACCTAAAACCACTGCCCCCCTACCCTACCATTTTTCAAGAAGCCCCCTTTGTGCCCATCCTGTCTATCACCATCTGCTATTCTATGAACGAACCTTGCTTTTTATCTGTCTGTGGTTATGCAATGAGCTCTAGACTTACAGGTGTTATTTTCCTACTACTTGCGGTTTCAGTTAGCTAGCGTTTTCAACTTGTCACATTTGTACTTGTCAACTTTTAGATGAGATAGAGAGACAACCGTTATTACTTAGGATTTTCAGGTGGGTTCTTCTAATGTCCTTTAGACTCATTAGAAATTTCTGAATAATATTTTATTCCTTTCAGAGGTAAAATTGAACTCAGAAGATACCCATGTTGTTTTCTTGATGACAAGGTGAACGAATAGATACTCTTCAATCTTTCTGATAGCCCTTTCTTCAACAGTTCAATCCTGGGTAGTTTTTTGAGAGAAACCCAAGTTGAGCCATTTATGTTTGCTACTAAGTATTCCCAAATCTTAAGCTATCTTGGGAGCTTTTGGGGTGGCCTAGCCATACCACTGGTAGATCCCACGCCTCTCTCTGGTTGCCAATTTTGTATACTTTTCTGCTAATCTGGAAGAAAAGCCTTTTTCTTCCCTCCCAATAGGCTTCCTTACTGACATCCTCAATGCTTTTCTTTTGGAAAATATGTTGCTGACCAGTTATATGGCAGAGAATGTTACATTGGCATCTTTTTGCCTTCATCATAAATGCACTTTGTCCTTGGGGTGTGTGTGCATTTTCTAGTAGGAAAGGTCCACTGGGTTTAGCAGAGTCAGTTTCCAAATACAGGATGCTCAGGATGTAGTCTTGTGTCTTTCCAGAACTGATGAATGTATCTAAAAATATATTTAAATATGAACATGTCTATTGCAAAAACAATACTATACCCCTGTCCAGATCGATGAAATTAAAGGTAACTTTGCTGATGTTTGTATATCTCAGAAAAGTCAGTTTTGGTTCATTACAAATGAGCATGATTGCTAATAATTTGATGTATCTTAGCTCTTTCTCACCTCAGAAATAACAAAGTACACCCAGCAATCTTCATGGTTTGTTCAGCATTATATCAGAATTAAGGCCTGTGATTGGTTCCTCCATAACAAGCTGGAATCTGAAGTTAAGAACAAGGATTGGCTTCCTATTCTATTGTAATAGCAGACCTTAGATTTATGTAATGGCTGAGATTTTGTTATGGGAGTAGGTTTATAGTATTGGACTTTAGTCAAATTAGAGTTTGAGTTCATTAAGGCTTTTGGTTAAAATTAGTGCCGGGATAATGCCTGAGAGCACTGTTTTATGCCTTAGATTTATATTACAGTTGAGATTTTTTTAGAGACTCAGTTTACAGTATTTATTTGCACTGGAATTATGGTAAACTTAAGGTTTGGGATGTTTAAGGTTCAAGGTTACATTGTAATGTCAGTATTATTATAAGGGCCAGGATTAGCATTTTTATGGTTAGCTGTAATTGTCATAGCAAGTCCTGCTATGTAGCCCCTTTGGGGCAGAGTGGCAGGATGTTTCTAGGAGAGATGACAATGTAGCAGGAATATTTTCTTCCAGGAGGGTCACCCAAGATATGGTGGTCATGCCAGCTGCCTAAGAGATAATATTAAAATCCTGAATGAGTGTCTGAAGTCTCAGCCCTGACAAGATCAATTAGCCTTGGTCTTAGATAGGTTGTATTTTCACAAAACTGTTGAGCTATCTAGGGATTGCCCTGAACTTATAGGTGGGAGTTGGGCAGCCAATAAATAAATAAATAAGCAGCCACCTATATAGGAATGTTGATGAAGACAAATGGGAACTTTATGACAATAACAAAGTGTCGTTTCATATTGCAGTATGCAGGAGAAGGCAATAGTAAATCACTCCTGTATTTTTTTAACAAGAAAATCACATGGCTAGACAATATAAAGCGATTGATAATATAGCACTGGAAGATGGGCTTCTCAGATCTGATGCCATTCAAGATGCTAAAGAGGAACAACACAAAAAAATCGAATTGATTATATTTATGAGACAAAAAGGTGAAAGAGTTCAGTTATAATAGCAAAGACTGACTGAAACAGATTTGAACTGCTCATGTTTAAATTTCAAGTAAGCTAAAATGGAAGAACAAAGCCAACTGGTTTCTATGATATGTTCCTGAAAGCTCATCATTTTCAAGAATTCCAGGAATCTCTTTGATGTCCTGGACTTCGCTGATAAGGAACTAAAGAATGAAATCAAGTACAAGTTGCTAGGGCTAAATGTGAAAAGAAGCTGCCAAAGACCAAAAACAGAGGAAAACAGTGTCAAAACAGTAAAATTGACAAAACAAAGCCAATAAAGACATTACTGTATCTCAGAACAAACTTAATAGCTGTTAGAAGATATTTATTTATTTTATTTATTTTATTGGATTTGTATACCGCCCTATTCCCGTAGGACTCAGGGCGGTTTATAGGGCAGTTAAAACTATGAATGCAAAAAATTAAAAACAAATAAAACAAATTAAATTCAAGCCCCAAGAGTAAATCTAAAACCCAGTTAAATTAACAACCCCACAGTCTGGACCAACCAGATCGAAGAGCCAAGTTTTCAGGTCCCGGCGAAATGAGCGAAGGTCAGGGGCAGTCCTAAGTTCCGTGGGTATTTGGTTCCATAGGGCAGGCGCACCCACAGAGAACGCCCTTCCCCTGGGAATAACCCGCCGTCATTCATTAACCGGCGGTACCCTGAGAAGGCCCTCCCTGTGGGGGCGCACAGGACGATGGGAAGATGAAGAAGATATAACAACATCTGTGAAGAGATTAAAGATGGAAATAGCAAAACCAAGGAAAGTCTTGATTTCTAAATGCAGGAGATTCCAACCATGAATTGGTATGATGTGGTAGTACTTACTGTGCCACTAATTTTTAACTGTGGTCCTTGATGATTGGAACTCTAATCTTAACACTAGCTTAATCTTATCTCCCATGCAAATATATGCTGTAAAATCCATACTGCTTCTATAGACTTAAACTCAACCCGGAAAAGATTGAATTACTGTGGCCTTTTGGAACCCACCCACCCCGCCAGGGCAAGGGATGTTTTATCTTTAATCTAAATGAGATTACCCTTTTTCTTTTGGGACTGATATGCA
This sequence comes from Vipera ursinii, assembly GCF_947247035.1. Lineage (NCBI taxonomy): Eukaryota > Metazoa > Chordata > Lepidosauria > Squamata > Viperidae > Vipera > Vipera ursinii. Next base: position 114,532,205 of record NC_139512.1, on the reverse strand, counting down.
AGTTGGCAATCTTGTTGGACTCACAGCTCCTGCTCAATTGGGTGGGTTGAAGAAGTAGAAGCCATGGCTAAGAAGGCCTTTCAACAATTCCATCCTGTGTGCCAATTTTGTCCTTACCTGGACCAGGAGACCTTTCAGATAGTCTCTCACAATTTGATTGCCTCACATATGAACTACCGCAATGAGGCTGCTCTTAGAAATTATTTGAAAATTGCAGCTGGTTCAGAATGTGCTGGCACAGCAATTATGGGCATAACTTATAAGTCTGTGTAGTACCTTTGCTCCTTGAACTGTACTGATTGTCAGTAGACTTCAGGATACAATTCAAGGTGCTATAAGGCCCTCCATGGCATAGGGTCTTGTTATCTAAAGACCATCTGTCTTTGGTGACCTCTGCCCAGCCTCTATGATTGGACAGAATTGCCATGCTGAAGATCCCATCCACAAAACAGGTTCATCTGATAAGACCTTAGGAAGTGTGCATTGTCTGTTGCTACACTGTTCCCCCCACCCACCCCAGAGTTATCTGGCTCCCACCCTGCCTTTGTTCCAAAGAGTTCTGAAAACATGTCTCTCTTTCTGGGCTTTTGGTTAGAGTAAGAAGTTGGTCTTGTGTGTTTGATTGCCTTTCAATGGTTGTTTGTCTACCAGAGTTTAAAAGTATATTATATGATTATTTTTTACTGTATGTCACCCAGATATGGGGTAGTACCCTAATCCTTATAAATTTCAAAAATGTATTCATATAAATCTTAAGACTTGTTCAGCTATGAGGTTAATCATTCCATGGATTGAAATTTCCTTGAGTGTTTGTATCAGTGCTGAGAGGGGAGCAAACGGATAATTCCCCACCCTCCTTGTTCAGAATGAGTCAAAGAAGCAGCCCAAAGCTTAATAGGCAAAGATTTATGCCCATAAAATGCCCACCTGCTGCTCTGTGCATACTGGAATTAATCTACACCATGAGATAAGAAAGGAGGAATTTGTTTGAACTGTAATACTTAACACTTGAGTGTAGCTGTTCTTTGCAAGTAGCTAGTAAGCATGTTTCTTTCCTGCATGCAATAACACTTCCTCCTAAACTACCGTAGATGTAGACCGTCCTGGCTGAAAATTTGACTTAATTCACCTGGGGTACCATGTGGGAAAGGCTGTCGTAGTGCTTCATTAGACTGAACATATTGCTATTTTCTTCTTTTTTTATTTCAGGAGATGGATTAACACAGTTTCTGAAGCTGAGCCCTGACCAGGTTCAGGCACTGCTGCTCTGGAGCCTGGCTGCCCTGATTAGCTATTGGGTGCTCTCGTTGCTGTTCAGCCTGTTGCTCACTATTTTGAGCCGCATCATGTGGGGCCTCAAATTTCTTCTCTTTGGAGGCTGCTTTGCATTTATTGTGTTTACCGTGCCTGACCGTCCAGTACAGGTTTTACTTCTGTTGGCCTTGCTGACTCTCTATGTCTTGCTGGGTTGGCTGAGTGGATCCTATCGCTCTGGTGCGAGGCTGGAGGCTAAAGTGCACAGCTTGGAGCGCCAAGTGGAGGAACTGCAACGCCGGCAGAGACGGTCTCCCAGGTACCTGGATGAAGAATAAATTTCAGGCAGGGGGCTGACCGCATTTCCTCCAAGAAGCAGCTACATTTCCCTCCTCCTCTATCCCTTACATTGCTTCTTTTTCAGTCTGTCGATGTTCCTGGATGGTATCTTTTCCACCTACTACCATTTAGGAGGATGGAAGTCCTCCCTAAGAAAATGATCGCACCTGACCTACTATAGCTTTTCCGTTGGTAGTGACATTTAGAAAAGCTTTTTCTCTACTTTTGTCTCCTTATTTTCATTTCCCTTCTCGGGCTCACTCTGTTTTTCATTTGACTCATGGCAGTGTCTTTAAAGACAATGGGCCTGGTAATGAAAAATGCTTATTTTTAAAAAGAAAAAAAACACCAGCATTTCATGACTGGGGATAAGAGAATGAGGATTTACACAGTTCACAACCGGTCCTTGGACATGATTATTCTACACTATCATGCTTATATTTATAAAACTCAGTGCCTCTGGGAAAGTTAAAGATGACTACTCTGTTTGTGTTTGCTCCATGCAGCAATCAGAACATTGTGCCTGTTGAAGTTGTTTTAATGCAAGCCAAAGATGCCTTTTAAAAGCAAGTTTACATAATTTTCTTTTGCATGCCAGTGCTCTGTGTGAGACGGTTTTGACAAGTGGTGTTCCCCTGCTGATCCAGAACAGAGATAAGCCATAAACAAACAATCAAGGGAATATACACAGGCCTTCTCTCCAGACTGAATTTATATTGCAAGTAAGCAAAACCATAAATTCAGACTTAAGACTTCTTTGCCTATTGGAGAATGGAGACCTGTTGTTTACAATACATATAAGAAAATACACTGTTAGCAGCATATTGTTTGCCTATATACACATATATATATAAATAAATATACTTTAGATAATTTGAATAGTTTGCTACTGTTTTCCAAATAAAGGCTATCTAATCACATCCCATTGTCCTTGGCTGCTTTTTCAGGTCCTAAAGGCAGGAAATACACAGGTATGTAAGCTGGATGCAAAAAGGATTGTGGATATACAGGCTTATATTGGTATCTTTTTCCTCAGTGCAGAATCTTGTAGAGTGAACTTATGACGGTGGGGGAAGACAGTGACTTCTAGTTTGACTGGACAAAGCAACGTTTTTTTCAACCATTATGCTACAGCCATACATACATTTTGCACACCTTGAGATTAGATGGAATTGGAATGGGGTGGGGATCACCTTTCAGGGTAAATCTGTTCCATGTAGAGCAGGGGTGTCAAACTCAATTTCATTGAGGGCCGCATCAGCATTGCGGTTGCCCTCAGGGGGCTGGGTGGGTATGGCCTGGGTGGGCGTGGCCTACTGGGTGGGCGTGGCTAGAGTGCGTATGGCCTACTGGGTGGGCATGGCCAGCTCTACAACGTTCGCATCAAGGGTGCCTATGGGGGCACAGATCTGAGGGTCTCTGGCAGAAGGAGGGTCTCTGGGCCAGGGCCAAGGCAGTGGGGGCCGTTCCCTCACTGTTTCCAGGATGGCTTTGCGGGCCGCATGAAACCACTTTGCAGGCCGGATCCGTCCCCCGGGCCTTGTGTTTGACATGTCTGATGTAGAGGGTAAATGTCTCACATATGAGGTGAGGGTATAAGCATGCAATCACAATACAACACCAAACAGTAATAGCAACAGCACTCAGACTTATATACAGTGCTTTACAGGCCTCTCTAAGGTTTACAGAGTCAGGTATGCTCATTTTATGCAGGCTCATTCTATGACATATTCAAGGAAGTTTATTTTTAAGAAGCTCTTGAAAGACTTTCTGTACTAGTGTGTAACTTTTCACTAAGCCTGTACCATTGTGGAATGCAGGCTAAAGGTTATGGGCTGTCTGTACAGGTAGTCCTTGACTTACAACCTCAATTGAGACCAAAATTTCTGTTGTTAAGTGAGACAGTTTTTCAAAGTGAGTTTTGCCTCATTTTACGACCTTACTTGCCACAGTTGTTAAGTGAATCACTGCAGTTGGTAAGTTATTACCCTGTAATTAGGGGCATCTGGTCTCCCCATTGACTTTGCTTGTTAGAAGGTTGCAAAAGGTGATCATGGGGCCTTGGGACACAGCAAGAGCTCATAGATTTCCTTATCTGAGTCAGAAGGGCCAAAGTGATAGTAAACAGACTCAGAGAGACAGGATAAAAGAGAAGGAAATGGCCACAGCAAATTTCAAGCTGGTATCATTTTCTACCAGTTCAAGGCTAAATGGAAAGCCCTTCTACTCAGCAGTAGGGAAGACTCTTGAGTGTTTTTATTCTTTGTCTGCGTGAAAGAAAATGTGTTTTGTGGCAAGAAATATAACTAGTAGCTCTGCCGTTCTTTGATGAGCAAGAGGAGACAACCTCTAGTGGGTACTGATTTCACATCCAAAAATGGAGCAGTTGGTTTGATGAAAACTTCAAATGGTTAAAAACTGCCGGCCCATAAGCAGAGCTCATTTATCTTGATGGTACTTTATTCCAGTAAGCTAATGTATGATTCTCTCTAGCCATTCATAATTTTGCCTTGGCAAACTGAAGACACTAATTGCTCTATTGTTCATTTCTCAAGCCAGCCTCATTCATTTTTAAGTAACAGCTTCTTTGTCATGGTTGTTATTTTATTAATATAAATTTTATTTACAGGCTACTTTAAAAAGTCTGTTGCTAGTCGTGCCAATGCAAATAGGTCATAGCAGTGATCAGACCACATTCTTAAGCTTGTTACAATAAAGCAATAATTTTTTTCTGCAATTCATATTAGAAAATATACTGTAACCTGCTTATATAGCTGCACCAGCTAATACCTCTGAGCCCTGAAAGCCTAATTTGTCATACAAGCTCCAACAGAAATGCTTTCAAGAAGCATAGATGGCTTCTCCCTGCCTGTATCAGAGCTGGTAGCCCCGGGCCAGGCAGCTCAGGTTTTGCTGTGCAGGAGCAGACCTCTCTCTTTAGCAATAAACTAAATTCAATCTCTGTATCTCATTATTCTCCTGACTCTAATGGGGCCAGATCTATGTAGTCAAGTAATCACCAATTGCTGAAGGAACGATTTCAGAATTAATTAACTAGAGGTTAGAGAAAAATTCCAGAAGGTCTTCAAGCTTGGAACCAACAAACAAAATAGCAGTGCTTTTAAAAAATGGCATCTAGCACTGTTGTAGCCCTTCCCAATACACCACATCTATAATTTCTCATAGTCTTTACAAAAACCCTGTAAATAAAATAAATTGGGAACAATGCCTTCTATATTTCAGGGGAAGATAAGTTGAAAATGAAAATGAGAGTCTGGATGCCATTTAGTGGAGATATGAATTATTAACTGGGGACTTCCAGATTTGTACCTCAGCCTTAGACCAGGGGTCCCCAATCCCCGGTCTGTGGACTAGTACTGGGCCACAGCGTGCCAGGAATCAGGCCGCACAAACAAGGAAAGCCCCATCCACAGGATGGTGGCAGCACACAAAACCACGCCCTCTCAGGTCCACAGAAAAACCTCTCTCCAAAGAATCGTTACCTGGTGCACACAATGTTGGGGACCTCTGCTCTAGATTACTAAACCTTCACACATCAATTCTACCAAGAACATGATCAGAAACATAGGATATTTATCTCCATTTTCTAAGTATAGAGGCTCAGGTTCATGCGGTCCATAAATTAAATTTCATAATCAGCAAGAAATGTTATGATCTGCCTATTTATTAGATACCACTGTATCTAATAAATAGAGACATAAGAGAAGTGATATTTATAGTACCTAAATGATTGTGTAATTTCACTAATTCTATATCATATTGGCCACTTTAAATAACAATAATCTGGGCAATGAAAAAAAGTTTGGCTTATATTATTATAAGCATGGAGTAGAATTGGACTCAAAGAAGGCAACAGCTTGGCTAACTTAATAATATTTAACTGTAGCCCCAATCTTATGAAAATTCTATGTTTCTCTTTAAAAATGGAGTTGTGAGTGGGTGGAAGTCACCACATGGAAGTCGAGTTTATTCTGCTTGGCGACAATGAAATATCTGCAAGCAAACAACCAAACTCGGAGAGGACCAAGAACTCTAGAGTTCAATCCTGAGGTAGATATACAATATATATTGTTGGATTCGTGTTCTTCCATTTTTATCAGGACAACTACTTGGTTTTTAAAAATAAATAAATATTTTTTTTAAAAAAAACCAAGGATTTTCCTAATGTTGGGTTGGGACTACAGCTCTCAAAGTTCCTAGCCAGCATGCTGGCTGAAATGCTAAATCAAGCTCAACTCTTTATTAGTCAGATACAGTATTTAAGCTCCTCTCATTAGACACTAACAACTCCACATTTGTTTTTTTATTGAATAACATTCTCTGTCAGTGATAAAATCCAGGCAATTTGGTCATTTGAAACTATTATTTGATTAGAATGTGAAATGTCATAATTAGGCGTTCTATTTCTAAATGGATTACAGATGCAATTAGGCAAAAGAAACCCGGCAACAATAACATGCCAAATATATAAATGAGCTCTGTCATACGTTCTATTCTTTTAAGGGGCAAACTTTGGCTACAACAAGTCTTTGTTGTATAATATATACATATACAAAATAGTCAGGATGTTCATTTGATAAATGCTGCAATTTTGTATTTGTGTCAACATTTGTTCTTTTCTACCATTTTTGAATTTCATTCCTTTCAGTCAGCTTTTAGCTTTTAACCTTGAAATTTTTCTGCATTTAACAGACATTTTATCTTCCCCAGCATTCAATTATTCACTTCACTCCTCTTGTTCTGACTTCTAATTATTTATCTTTGTTAATGATTTCTTATGTTTTGTAGATGCAGACTTTTTTATTGTTTTTATAACCTCTCATTTCTTTTTCCCCCCTTCCTCTTTCTTCTAGAGCAACGTTTCTTTGCTTTTTCAATTCTCCTTCAAGAATCTAGGTTTGAGGTTGTTCTGACAATTGACCATTTTACTGTGGGTCAGACTCACCAAGGATATTCTGTTAAAAGCAATTTGATATGATACAATAAATGCTCTGCTCTACATCAATCCAAAATTAATTTGCAATTAGTAAAGCATGAATTCTGTTGGCTGCAAAGACAAACTTAGCAACTGGCTTGTGTTATCTTCGTGCCTTTGTTTGCAAGAAGGAGATTTACATGAAATTAATCCAGTCATTGGGGAATAGCTTAATGAAGGATGTTAAGAGCTTGCTACCCATCTCTCTATAGAAGATACAACAGAGTACAGTAACACAATGATTTGATATTCCCAGACTGACAGGGGGAATATCTATCCAGGATAGCTGAGGATAGATATAAAAAAGAATAAAAGCCTTACTATAGCCTAACTGTAAGCTGGTTATAAAACTGAACCAATTTAATGTTTCTGTTTGCAATTCTGCATCTAGGCTCCCTTAGTCTAAGAATTGAAAAAGCCTGCTCTTGTTCCATTGTCAATGATGCCAATTTCTGAACTCCAGCTCCATTTTGCTAATTCCAGATGGGTTGGAATTGCCTAACAAAATAAGAAAGATCAAAGTGTGTGTGTGGAGGTTCGTTTTGTAGAATTTGTTCTAGAACCTGCAAAGGTGTCTCCACAAAGCAAAGTTCAGTCTGAGGGAGACTTCATCTCCAAAACTGTGTGCAAATGATTTGACCTTAGCCGAACACTCCATCATACTGAACTACTTGGCCTGATGAAGCATTCAGAAGATCTTAACAGTTTGCATACTATTTTGTATACTTTTAGTTAGAATCACCAGGTGGCAACAAAGAGATGGAGAAGGCTCTATGGCACCTCCTAGTGGTTCTCCAGATTTTTGCAACCCAGACCCAGTAGCTTTCATTTTGGTTGGACCTAAGAAATTTTGGCTCATCTATGGATTTGTATTATTATTATTATTATTATTATTATTATTATTATTATTATTATTATTATTATTATTGTTGTTGTTGTTGTTGTTGTTGTTGTTATTATTGAACAGTACTGCTTTCTGGTTTTCTCCAATTCTCCCTCCTCCTCTCTCTTCCACTAAAAAGATGTTAACGATATGGCTTGCACTATATGTTCCAATCATAATTCAGAAGACATAAGCTATTTGAGATCAATGGACTTTGGCAAGCTTCAAGTAGTAGTATGAAAGGCTAACATCCCACAGTTCTCCTCCAATTGGCGGAGTGGGATAGATATCTTAGGTGGAGAAGGGTAGATGAACTAGGAAGAGAGCACTGAAAGCTTCAAGAATGGATGTGGGGCAGAGGGCCTATTCAGTCCCTCCCCTCCAGGTTACTCAGTTGCCCTCTGGCTGGTCTTTCTAAACAAGAAAGGAGGTAGCAGAACTTCTCATGGCTAGCCCTATAGCCTTTATGTTTTTATTGTATCCGAGACAGTAGGATTAAAGTTGTCAGTCAAAATTTAATAAATGCTACGCTATAAGAGAGGGTGAATATGAGATCTGAATGGCCCTTGGGTTGAAAAATATGCAGATAAGTCTTTCCACTACTATCGCTCTGCTTTCTTTGCAGCTGGTTCAGGGAAAAAGCATCTGCTAGGAGCAGCAGAAATGAGGTATGCTAATTTGGCTTGTGTGCTGGGCACTTCCTTAATGTAAGTATTCAGAAATAAATCCCAGCCTAGGTAAACAAAGCTGCCTGGATGTGTGAATCCCTGATACAGCAACTGTATTCATTAAGTGAGTAAATAGTGCATATCTAGGAGCCTGGGAGTCAGCAAGGAAGTTGTAGCAAGCAACAATCACAGTCAAGGTTGCTGCTGTCACAACTGTCATTCTGGACCATTTGATAAGCAAACCAGAAAATATTTTACAACATTTTACAAAACAGAAAACATTCTAAATTTCTTCACTTGATATTTCAATGTGGTTGACAACTCAGGATTTTGGACAGAAGCCTAGTTAGAAATCATACATTCAAAACTAATATTAACACAGATTAAAAAACAAGTCAGATAGTATCAATGGCTAGGTTCATCCATTATGCCAAATGTACAGGCATGCACATACACACAAGCATACTCTGTGGCTGAAACTAGTTTTGTGGACCCAGCCACTGTGGTTAGGAAGAAGTGTTTTTTGTCTGGTTTATTTATAAACCAGGTTATAATGCATAACATTGCAATTAGATGGCATCTCCTTTGAGTCAAGCTGGATTTCTAGTAGCTTCATAAATATGTCCAGTTTCCTTGGTAAACAATGTTACATTGAGCACGGCCTACAATCAGTTTAGTCCTTATTGGGACTTTTCAGACACAGACATCCTCCATACTAGATGTTCTACATTCAACTCTTTAACAAGGATTTGGACATGTAGATTTTGCACTTGGTGACTTTATAATATATTTAGCTTTAGAGACAGCTTTTGGCCTGGCTGTCAATAGCTTGAGGGGAGGAATCTTATAGAAACTATGCAGGTACACTTCCTTTTAAAATCTCTCTACACTCTCATATTAGGGAAATTTTGGATTTTTCTTGATAAGAATATAGAAGTTACAGTATTTGCCACTGTGTTTTTCTGGGATGTGTGGAATCAAACGTAGGACCTAAAGCCAATAATCAAGGCTTACTGCAGTATTTATTAAACAGTACATGCTGGTGGAACTCTCTTTGAAGAATATTGAACAAAGGATGCACACCTATTTGTACATTTCAGAAAGGCAAGAGAGACTAATGCTTAAGCAATAGATGATATAAGCATGCATGTTTGTAGGTAGAGGGTATCAAGTTACTGTTGGTCACTTCCTGTGCCCATTTCCCTTCAGAAACCAAAAGGGAGAAATAAAGCAGTAAAACATTTAAAACAGGGAGGAAAACATCTCCATAAATCAAGAACACAGGGCAGTTTGGGGATTCCAGACATAAATAAAAAAGTTCTCAATGGAAATCTATGGGATTGTTCTAATGAGGCTGTGGCCTTATATCTGTATATATCAACTTGATTTAATTGATTTCATTCATCCAAGAACTGATTCCCCTCCCCCCCTAGATGTTTTACTGATTTCTGAGTCCGAGTGGTGATATTTCCTAGTGGTCTTTCATTCAAGTGCTGAAGTTAGTTCATCCTTATTGTCAGCAGACAATGAGAGTTTATGATTGAGGTAATGCTGAACAAGGGACTTCCCAACTCACCTTAATTGTATCAACTCTCAGTTGAACCAACTGAAACGGATCCCATCTATTGTTAAGTGAAGTGAATGAGCAGCTTTCCCCCATTTGCCAACTCCTAGAATTAAAGAGTGAGTTGAAACACTCAGGTTATTGAATTGAAGAATTTCCTGAGTTTCATGGTATTATGTTTTAGTGGGCCATTTTAATCCCCCCAGATCTACTTTGACTTACATAACAGTTTATCATGAAGCCAGTCTATTGTCTTTGGTGTAACAAACCATAATTTAGGACTATACTTGAAACATTGCCACTATGTTAAATATGCAATTTCTTTTAATGACTATTTTGTAAAAACAACCACCCAGCAATATAAATGCAAAGTGCATTCAAGGAAGGAAATCATAGGAGGGAAAATTCCTACAAGCTATGTCAAAACCAGATTAACATACATTATTATGTAGTGTCTTGTGCCAAACCAGTGAATTATTATTATTATGTATTGCTAGAACGCTAAAGACCAGTCTTATCCAACTTAATGCCCTCCAGATGTAGTGAGGTTCATGATACATAATCCATATTAGTAAGAATTACAGGAGCAGCAGTCTCAACACATCTAAAGGACTTCTTCAACTTGACAAAGGCCGGAGGAATTTCCAAATTTTACTGCAATCCCAGTTGCTGGTGATCTTTCTTGATTTAGGAAAAGAGCGGCTTTGCAAAGGAGAGCTTGGGGCCCCTTGGTGGAGCAGTGGGCTGATGCCTCCTTAAGTAACACCAGCTGCCTGCAATCAGTGCAGGTTCGCATCCCACCAGGCTCAAGGTTGACTCAGCCTTCCATCCTTCCGAGGTAGGTAAAATGAGGACCCAGATTGTTGGGGGCAATTAAGCTGACTTTGTAATAATGCCGCTTGGTGTGTGTGTGAAAAAGCCCTAATAAGCAGGCATATACATAGAATGAAGGCTACTGCTAAGCTTGTAAGCCGCCCTGAGTCTTCGGAGAAGGGGGGGGATATAAATGGAATTAAAATAAATAAATAAATATTGTTCTTCAGTCATTGGCTTCTGATTCTTTGTGACAGACGGGCATCATTTTCGTTAGAGCTGTCTGTCAGTAAAGTCCTCTTTCAGTTCTTGCAAGCTCCTGCTTAGGACATGAGAGTGAGTATCCAGACATCTGTTGGTCTTTTTTCTTTTTTTTTCTTTTGTTATCACAAGTGATTTTTTTTTTCATTAGACGCGGCTCTTCTCTTTACTTTCTCTCTCTCCTTTTCTGCCACCGTCGCCGCGACCCCGCCTGGCTCCGATCTCCATCCATTTCTGCCCAAGCCGCTGGCCTGGTCCCGGGGAGGCGCGGCAAACGGGACGGCTGAGTCTCCTCGGCTGTCGACAGAGGCCTTCTAGGACCCAGCAGGCATCCGGGCAGGAGCGGAGCCCATGTGCTCCGCTCCCCTCCTCCGCTCGCCTATCTCTATTGTCTGAATAGCCTGGCGGCGGCGGCAGCAACAGCAACGACACCTCACCGCTTCAGCAACTATCGGGACGGGCTGCGTGGTGCGATTGGAGCAGCGAGGGGAGAGGACGCGCACGGACGGGCGCTTGCCCGAAGCCGAGTTCTGCAACCGCGCCGGGCAGCCGGGTCCGGTGGGGATGGACCTGCGTCCGGCAGCAGCGCGAGTGGGCATCTGAGCGGAGGGAGAGAGGCGGGTCGGGTCCGGCAGAATGGGCTCCAGCCGCGCCGCCCCCGGGCTCTGGCTGGTCTTGGCGATTCTTTTCTTGCGCCCTCCCAGAGGTGAGTCCCGGTGGTTCGTCTGGCTGGCGGCGGTGGGAAACTTCCCCCGGGCTCTGTCCTCCTAAGCTTAAAGGGGCCGATCCTTCCTCGGGAAGGTTTCGGACTTCGGGTTCCGGCAGGGGAGAAGTGTTCGTTTGCGTGCGTAAAGGGGGGAGTCTCTCGTTTTGACGGGAATCGGCCAATTCGGCTCTTCCGATCTCGGCCACCTCTGAGACTTGTTGGGTAAGGGAATCCCTTTGGCTTCGGCTCCCGAAAACTATCCCGCGCTCCCGGGTGATCACCATGGAAACACTGAACCCGTCTGCGCGGCGGCGGCTTTGTGTGTGTGTGTGTGTGAGAGAGAGAGAGAGAGAGAGAGAGAGAGAACGTAGACTGAGCAGCTGGGGCTCTTCGCCGTGGGCTCCCCCTCTCGGACTCCTGGGCACGGATCGTAAAGAAGGGGCCCTCCGGCGGTTTGCCAAAGCCCAGAGGTTTCCCCGCGGGTTTTTTTTCCAGGTTGGACCTCCCCCCTCCCCGCAACCGGTGCATCCCCCGATGCTGCGGGATTTTTAATTCTTTTCCCCACGCAAGTTCCCGCCACCTTCTTTACCTGCAGTCGCGGGTTTTTCCTGAGAGAGCTGCTGAGATCTTGGAGATGCAATTCCCCCAGCTGCAAGACGGGGGTTAAATTTACCTTGAAAGGCAAAGGAGACGTTTGGGATCTCTATGATTCAATTAGCTTCCGTAGTCCACGCCTCCCCCCCCCACCCCCCTTTCAGCAGGGCAGGGTCAGTCCCCGTGGAGAGAGTCTCTCCTCCCCTCCTCCCAGTCTCGGAGAAGGGAAAGGGACGCTGCTTCCCTCGGGAAATAAAATTCGCCAGAAAAGCAAATACAGCTGTGCCTTTCTGCGCCCCGAAAATACTCCGTCTGGCTCTCCAGCTGGCTGAAAAGCTCATGAAAGATGGTTTGAAAAGCTCTTCAAACATGATTATCGTTGACCTATTTGCTGCTCTCTGACTTCACTCCATGCATTCTTCTCTTTCAAAGCAATCCAGAAAAAAATAATTCAAACCCTCCTTATTTATATTTACAGCTCTTCTAGTGAGGATAAGCGCTCGTGTAGTTACCAACAGCAGTTTAAGCAATTTCTCAGGCAACTGTGCTCAGGAGTGTTTTAAGAATTAAGACAAGACCCTGGATTTGGGTAGTAGAGCACCCTTCCCTTCCAGATGCCCTCCAGAGGTGCTGGACTACAATATTAATCTTCCCGGGCTAGAATGACCATTCAGCACTGAAGTTCACACATGGGGGCGATAAAGAGGCTCAGAAAAGCTTATATATTTGCTACCCTTTATTTGTTTCTCTTTTAGTATAAATTGTTATAAGAGCCTAGAGACAACAAGCTACATTCCTGGGTTCTCACTACAGTCTTAATTGATTTCTGAGCCCTCTCTGAAGTCATATAAACAAAAGGTATATAGCCAACCTGCATCCCAATACCAATGATCAGGATTACATCCAAATATAGTTGCCTCCACAATACTGAAGAATTAAATATATGGAAATACTTCCCAATAATATTTTCAGCATTATTTTGCACAAAGGTGGCCTATGTGAGATCCTTGTTCCAAACCACAGATTATACCCTATGTTGGTTTGAATGAAAGACATTTTGGGGCTAAAAGCTATTGGGTCCATTTTATAGTACTGAATCAATCCTCCTGGTTCTCTTCTTAAAAGCAAGCTTATAAGGTAAGCAGGAAAGTTTATTATTGCCTGAAACCTCGAAGAGGGTGTATTCAATTGGGGAGAGAGGGATATATTTGCCAGTCGTACCTGATTTTGCTGTGATTGTGAAATGGAGAGCCATTTCGCCAAAGGAAATTGTGTTGTGCAAGATGGCATATGAAAGGTTTTTCTTATGGCCAACAGAGGGGGAGGAGAGAAAGCAGGCATTCTGTGAGAGATGGACCTAAAATCTGTTGCAAAGGAGATACTTCATTCTTAACATGAAGTGGAAGCCTGTGGCTGGATCACCGTGTCAAGCTGATGAGGGGAAAATAGATGAAGAAACAGTAATTTGCATAGAAAGGGAGGAAAGGTGTCAGAGGTCACAGCCCAGGGGAGGAGGAAACCAGACTGGTAAAGAGTCCCTTGGTCCTTCCCTGTCATTCCCCTTTCTGGAACCTAACAGGGCAGGGGGTGATGTCATGGTATCTCTCAACCATCTGCTGCTTCTTCAGAAGGAAATCCTGTAACACACAACCTGGGGTAGCTTTGATAAAGGGCGCCCATGGGGTTCAGCATCTTTTAATGGACTGATTGTTCTCTAGATCAGAGGGGGAGGTATTTGTTTGCTGTTCTGCCCTCACGTCAGACAGAGGAGCAGGTGGAGATAGCAAAAGATGTTTTATGGAGGTTGCATTATAACCATTGATACAGATTTGTGTGTGTGCATGTGTGAGAGAAATTCATTGTTAGACCGAGCACTTTCCCACTGTGCCTCTGGCCACTAACCTCAATATAATAAGTGAAATGTGGATCCTTTCTTATCCTTGCTCAACTGGCATAAATTGAGGATAGGATCATATAGACAGCCAGTTTAACTCATGGTTTTCTATGGTCAAAAATGTAGTGATGTAATTTATATTAATAGCCACACAATTTTAGTGAATACATCTCCTGCAACAGTTTGGAAAGCTGAAAAGGCTGTTTAGGAGTTAGTCTACTGTTTTTAGTTTTCAGGGGGGAAACCCCCCACATAAATATATTTGGATGTGTCTTGTCTTTCAAAATGGGGGGATTCTTATTTTTTGAGCTAAGATGTCACATTTATAGTAGTGCTGGATGCTAGAGGACAGGGATTTTCAGCTTTCATTCAGGAACAGAAAACCCTCAGATGAGCTAGAATTTGCTAGTCTGGCACTTTGTCTCTATCATGGATTAGCCAAATGTCTTGGGATTCCCACAGGCATCAACTTCTCTTGTTGCCCAGTCTCTGGTATTAAGACATATACAGTATCGGTTCCAAAGCTAATGCATAGATAGCAAGACTACAGTAGTCACCAATGATAATCTCTGCCTTAATGACTTTTTAATCAGGCTAATATTCAGTTCCTTGAAAGACGCCTATTATTCTCAAGTTGGCTTTTCAACTGCTTTTTAACACTGGTTTCCACCTGAGGGGATGCTAAATGCATGCACACCTGCTTTATCTGAGTTTCTGAATATGTCAATGACCATCTTATTTCTCCTGAGAGCAGAAGGTAACCTAATAGCTGGAAATTGCAGGGAGGTAGTCTTTGACTAACTGTCAGGAAAGCCTTTCTGAAAATATAAATTGTTCAACAATAGAACAAACTGCTTGAGGAGATGGCAAGATCACTTCTGTGGAAGGCATTTTAAAAATGGCTAAATGACCAAGCATCATGGATGGTGCAGTTATGGTATATCTTGCTGTGTCAAGCAATGGGTAGGAATAAATAAGTCCCAGGTTTCATTCCAGCAGTATGATTCTATTATTCTACTCCTAAACTGGACAAACATAGAAAAGCATTAATTTAGTGGTTGGGAAGGTAGTTGTAAATAAATGTAAGTCTACATTGCATTGCTCTGTACCTTTCCATTTCAAGGGATGTTAGCTGCAGTGGATAAGTAGGCATAAAATATTTGAGCATGGAGGTGATGTGGTGTAATGGGCATGAGCATAACCCATTTATGGATTACAACTTTGCACATGGACATGTACCACACCTGAAGTTTAGCATACCGTATGTCTTTCACATATTATAACTTGCCTGATTCTTAATAATAAGGATGGGTTTTTCCTGATTATATAGAAACTCCTTTTAATTGTTCATGTCCATGGACACAACTGTAATGGTTATGCATTGTTTGATACTTTAATCCAAGAAGTGGCACTAAAAAGATAGCAGATTTAATATGATAATTCTAATTCTATTCCTATTCTATTCCTATTCTATTTCTATTTCTATTTCTATTTCTATTTATTTCTAATTCTATTCCTATTCCTATTCCTATTCCATTCTGTTCATAGGATCCAGAAGATTTTATTTGGTTATGATATCTGAGCTTCAAAATTCCAGATACACTAGATCAGGGATTCCTAAACTTTTTGCCATGACACTCCCTTAAAAATCCAGACACCAGAATAAAATGGACAAGAAGTCAATACAATGAAACTTTGAAAATAGTGGATTTATTGTAATAAACTAAAAGGTTCTTCATACCTTTTCTGGACTTTGTCTGCATCTCCCTAGGGGAGATTCATCTCACAGTTTAGGAAACACTGCACTAGATGGTAAGAGACCTCAAGAATTTTCTGTAAATCTTTCATGCCATCTAGGTGTCCTTTAGGATGTTTCAATCTTAGATATGGTATGCCTAGTTTTTGTTTCAACTATTAAAGCTGGATATGTTATTATATCTGAAAAAGAAGAAAAATGCAGGAAATCAACAGTGGAAAGATTCTAAATCACCAGTGTAAAATATGTACTTCACATTATGCCAATGTTTTTCTATTAGAACATCTACCTCATATATACATATTCTCCACATATGGCTGCTTCACTGCTAGGAAAATGCTACCTTTTGCCAGACACGTAATTCATAGAGCACTTCATTAGATTTCAGTTAATTAAAACAACATCCTTATCAGTTTCAACATTGTTGGAATTTGGGAACATCCCAACACTCAAAACTCAAGTCTAGTTGAATATTACTGTTTCAAATGATTGGGGGAGGGGGAGTAGAGACCCTCCAAGAAACTCCCTATTACTCCATTGCGCATCCAGAAAAAATAAAATGGCTGCTTGGAACAGAAAACCCAAGTGAAACCGAGGTGTTGATCAGAAAATGAGGAAAACTGGATAAAGTACATTACCAAGCAGATAAGAAAGCCAGGACTAGCAATTTTGAACTACAAACATTGGAAGGACCATTTGGTAAATTCATTGTAAGCATCAAGTGAATTGTGAAACAGGTTTGTCTGCTGAGATCTGGGAGTTTTAAGTAGAAATAGCTAAGTGACTGTTGAATAAATTACAAATTTGCTCTGCGAAATTTAACCTGATCAACCATATTTTGACTGGAACTTAATTTTTTTTTACTCATTTGATTTTGATTATTCAGCCTACAAAGTAAAAACATTGTTCAAGATCACACAAACTCTCTTTACCATCAATTATTTAGTGATGGGCCAAGGTCAATTTACTATTTGTATAAAATATTTTAACCCATCTTTCTGGATACCTTGTCTTCTCAAAGCAATTTAGATGACTACAAAGCATCTATTGAGGGCAGAGAATGTGGATGAATAATTGAAATTAATAGTTAAGAGTTCCAATTTTAAAAATGAAAAAACAAAAATATATCAACATTTAAAAAACTAAACAGGAATAATTGTGTCTTCAGAATTTTGCCTTGTTTTGTTTTTAGAAAGGATATTTAGGAGACCTTTCCCCATATCCATCAGTCTAACAGCACTTATTGATGAGCCAAAGATAATCTTGATTGGTAGTCTTTTGAGGTTGTCAGAATAACAGCATAAGGCCATCACCAAAGTGGGTATAACAACATTTATTTGGGAATGTCTTTTTTTAGAAGTTAAGCTTTGGATTTAAGCTATTCTTGCTGCATTAAACCTAAACGTAAGCTTAAACCTTTATTTATAGTCATTTTGTTTGGAACAATGTGAGATTATACCTCCACTTGCTATCAAAATTCAACATGACAATTTTGGGGAATTCTGTAGATTACAAAATAAGGGGTGACAGATGCTATCATTTCTATGGAAAACTATCTCAAGACATCAGGAAATCACTAGCGATGGAGAGAGGTGTGAAGCTGTGAAGGGAATCATTGAAATTGGTCTTTCACATCTGTAAACCAGTTGTTATGCCAGAGTGGTCTGCTCTGAGAGGAATCTAGGAGTCTTAGTGAATGTCCATTTAAATATGAGCCAGCAATGTACCACAAAAAAGCCAATGCAGTCCTGGGCTGTATTAACAGAGGAACAGAATTTAGATCACATGAAGTATAAGTATTACTTAATTATACCTTGGTAAGACCACACTTGGAATAGAAAGAGTGTGGAGAAGAGCAGCAAAAATGATTAAGGGATTGGAGGCTAAAAGATAATGGAGAACGGTTGCAGGAACTGGACATGTCTAGTCTAATAGAGAGAAAGACTAGGAATGACATGACACCAGTCTTTCAATATCTAAGGGATGGTCACAAAGTAGAGGGAGTCAACCTATTCTCCAAAGCACCTGAAGGCAGGATAAGAAGCAATGGATGGAAACTTATCAAAGAGAGAAGCAACCTAAGGAGAAATTTCCTGACAGTGAGGACAATTAACCAGTGGAACAGCTTGCCTTCAGAAGTTGTGGGTGCTCCATCACTGGAGATTTTTAAGAAGAGATTGGACAGCCAGTTGTCTGAAATGGTACAGGGAATTTTGCTTGAGCAGATGATTGGATTAGTCCCTTTCAACTTTGTTATTCTGTTAGTCTGTTCTCATGCCATATGGAATTTTCATGGAAAACAGGTACCCCTATCTCTAAATCTCAAAGTATAATTGTTGCTGTATCCAGGGTTGTCTAAAGGACAGTTAAAATGGCAGGTGTGATCAGATAACTGAAGTCTCATTCCTTTTTAACATCCTTTTTATCTTATGCATTACACACATATGAAGAGGGACAGAACTGCCTGGTCCCCTGCCATATTGACACAATTGTCCTCCCCCTCACTCTGCCCATATTCTGGAAGACCCATGTGAGAAGTTTATAATCTTTCCTAACCAGATGTCTGTTTATAAGCACTTGTCAACCACACTTTAAGACTTGAAGGGATTGTAGACAGACCTCTTCAGTTATCCTGTATGGGGGATGAACTAGAAGATTAAATCAATTATGGAGGTCAAAATCACTTGCCCTTTCAAAGAGTAAATTGTCATAATAGTTTTTATTATTCAAGAAATGAAATAAATTTCTATAAGAGAGCCTCTCTCCTTACCATACTCTTCAGACATTCCCACTTCCCCTTAAAAGTATACTGGGTTCCATAATTACCAAAAATAATGTTAGTAAAGGTAAAGGTTCCCCCGCACATGCGTGCTAGTCATTTCTGACTCTAGGGGCCGGTGTTCATCTCCTTTTCAAAGCCAAAGAGCCAGCGCTTGTCTGAGGACGTCTCCGTGGTCATGTGGCCGGCATGACTAGACGCCAAAGGTGCAGTTATTCTTCATCTATGTTTTCCCAGCCTCTTGTACTACAGCTTTAGTTGGCTGTAGTCCAGCTGTGGGCTACTGGGTATGTTTGAGTCCTGGCTGTTTCAAAGGTTTCTTTCTTACCTCCCAACAGGTTCACATCTGTTTCTTACAAAACAGCTTCTAAAATCAGGGAACTGGAAAGGATAGTTTGGAAATACACAGCCTTGA
This sequence comes from Vipera ursinii, assembly GCF_947247035.1. Classification (NCBI taxonomy): domain Eukaryota; kingdom Metazoa; phylum Chordata; class Lepidosauria; order Squamata; family Viperidae; genus Vipera; species Vipera ursinii. Next base: position 114,513,283 of record NC_139512.1, on the reverse strand, counting down.
TGTTATTCATTTATTCAGCTTTCATCCCCTTCCCTCATCAGATGTTGCCTGCATTTACTTTTTATCAAGCTGTGGGTGTCCAGAGAATTCTGAGCAGGATGAGAATTGAATTTCTAATAGGAAGTGGGAAAAGCAAAATGCAAACACCTGAAATAGAAACGTGATGTTTATACTGTGCCTTTCTGTGAATCATAAAGGCAGATTTGTTGGCCTTAGGTAGTGCAAATAACTGTATCTTACAGCAGGATTTGATTTTTCTTGTACTATTGGGTTGCTTAATCTTTTAAAATCCTTCATCCTGAAAACATTTCAACTTCCCCATAGGCAACTTTTGACAAAATAGCATAGCATTATAAAAGAGCTAAGGATTTAAAATAGCTAGTAGCACAATTCAAGAGCAGTCCCTTGGCCATGCTTAGATGGAATTCATTGAAATCAGCTGACCTTAAATTAGCCCATTGACCTAAATTTCATTTAGTTCAGTAGGCCTGATTTAAGTGTGACTTAATCTGGCCTCAATTCAATCAGAATGATACAAGAGGATAGGAAGGATGCTTTATAGCCTATTTTCACTTATAAGTGGAACATGTATGGGACACCAAAGATCTAAGAGCTAGTATTGTTAAGACCCAGGTTGCATTCTAATCTTAGCCATGTAAAGTTACTGGGTGACTTTGAGCCAGTCATCCTCTCTCCACATAGAATATCTTGCAGGATTGTCATTTTTGAAATAAAATGAAGGGAAGTCTCCATGTCAGCTACCTTGATTTCCTGATTGTTGTAACTGAATATTTTTTGTTTAAAAAACCTGCATGTGTAATGCTATCATTTTGTACATTCAGTGTGCCTCCGGTAACTGATCACAGTAATCTGCAAGCCATTTTCCAAAGAAGTCCATTGTAAAATTGCGCTACAGATTCTTTTACTAGTGCAGTTACAATTAGGCTGCACTGTAGAATACAACAGTAATTCACTTTATAATACAATCCTACGGATACTTTCTCTGAAGAAGGTTAAGCTTCTTCATTAGGATTTACTCCCTGAATAATGCACACATAATTGAGAAAAGACCAATTAAATTCAAGACACTTGTTTATATAAAATTTAATAGTCATTGCTTACCAATTTCAATATTCAGAAGGTAAGTCCCTTTGTTTAGTCAATCAAAATAATGCAATTCCTAAGAGTTAATGACAGATTTGAGGGAACTTCAAGATTTGCAGAACTACAAGCAGAAAGACTAAAGAGATTTTTTAGTGAATTTATACATCCAGATCAAAATGGATTTTTACCAACAAGACAAAGAACAATCTAAGAATGATCTTAGATACTTTGGAATATTACAAAATGCATCCATTTTGGCATTATTTTTTTTAGATGCACAGAAAGCTTTTGATAATGTCAATTTAGCAATTTATGGTACAAAAATTAAGCTATATGAACTTTGGAGAAAACTATAAATATAATTAAAACAATTTATTATAGACAAATAGCCAAAGTAATTAATTGTAAATGGAGATTTTACAGAGAATTTTAACATTAAGAAAGGCACAAGACAAGGGTGTCCATTATCTGCATTATTATTTATTTTAACTCTGGAAGTGATGAATAGAAATGTTAGACAGGACCCAGAAATTAAAGGTATGGAGATAAAAGATGAAAAATATAAATTACAAGCATTTGTGGACAATTTGGCATTTGTTTAGAAGATACCTTGTAGACAACCCCTAAATTATTGGCAAAGATTGAAGAATTTAGAGAAGTAGCAGGATTGAAAATAAATAGAGATAAGACTAAAGTGATAGTTAAAAATCTTTCAGATAGACAAAAAAAATCAATTGTCAGAAAAAACAGATCTCCGGAGAAAGTTAAGAAAGTTAAATACCCGGGGATATACTTAACAGCAAGGTGTGTGACATTAAAAGAAGATAATTATCCTAAACTATTAAAACAAAATCAGATTTGGAAAGATGGAAAAATTTACAATTATCAATCTTGGGAAGAATAGCGACAGTGAAAATGAATATTTTACCAAAACTACTTTTCCTATTCCAAACAATACCTATAACATTAGAGATTTTTTTAATGAGTTAAATTCATTGATTTTGAAATTAATCTGGCAAGGGGAAAAAGCCAGCATAAGACTGAAATTGCTACAAGAAGCAAAAGAAAACAGAGGATATGGGCTACCAGACTGGGTTCTATAATACTATCAAGCAGCGGCATTAACATGACTAAAAGAGTGGATAACCCTTAGATACAAAAGACTACTATACCTAGAAGGACATGACCTACAGCTTGGATGGCATGCCTTTCTATGGTATGGGAAGAATAAAATCCATAAATACTTTCAATATCATTATATAAGAAATGCCTTGCGTTTGACATGGGAAAAGATAAAAATGAAAATTTATATTAAAATACCAGGATGGATCTCGACAATGGAAGTCTTTGTGCACCCAAATTTAATCAACTATGAGAAACTTTGTGACATACAAAGACATTTTGAATACTAATGGGAAATTACAAACTAAACAAGAACTGGAAGAACAGGGTATTCAGCTATCATGATGGCCACACTTGCAAATGCAAATGAGATACGAAAAAGATGTTAAAACATATGGTTTTATAAAGATCAAACAGTGTTTGACCAGATACTATTGTCATCAGATGAAAAACTCATTAAGAAACTATAAATTTTGGGTTAAACCTGAAGATGGAAGATGAACAAGTTAAAGAAACAATGATAACTTGGGCAAAAAATTTTGGACACAATGTAGAATTAGAAAAATGGCAAAACTTGTGGGAAAGAAAGTATAAAATAACAAGGGCAGCTAATTATAAAGAAAATCAATATAAAATGTTTTATAGAAGGTATCTACCACCTGCAAGATTAGCAAAAATGTTTAAGAACATGTCTAGTAATTGTTGGAAATGTAGACAAAAGCCAGGCACGTACTATCACGTTTGGTGGACATGCCCTAAAGCAAAAAAATGTTTGGTCAAAAATACACATGTGGTTACAGAAAATATTAAGAAAACATGTAGATTTTAAGCCAGAATTATTTCTTCTAGGTATAATTACAGAGAACTATGACAAAAAAGGTATATACGGTATTTAATATTACATGCATTAACAGCAGCGAGAATTGCATTTGCACAATATTGGAAAAATGAAGAAACACCATCAGAAGAAGGCATAATTAAGAAAATTTTGGATTGTGCAGAAATGGATAGACTTACATTGAAAATGAAAGGGAAAGAAGTTCCAGAATATTTCCAAACATGAGATAATTTCTACAAATGGCTGGAAAAATGGAGTAGAGAGTAGAAATGGAAGTTGTATTACTATTAATGTTAAATATGTGAACCCAGACAACACTTTGTTTATTAAGCACTAAAGATTTGTAACTATAAAAACTTAATAAAATACTTATTAAAAAACATTTGCAGAACTACAGAGCTATGTAAAAAGGAGCAAGAAAACTCACTAAAAAGTAAACATTAGATCACTCTCAATATACTTCTTTGAAAGCTTGAAATAATATGTAGGAAATGAATAAAGTAAATTTGTGAATATCTTAAAATATATGAAATCTCAATAGTAATAACAATAATTTCATTCATTCTTATTTTTTCTTATTCATTTAAGTATATGTTTATTCACAAAATTTGTAACCTATTTTTCATTGATAGCAGAATCCAAAGCATGAATAAACTTTGACCTGTGGTGGCACAGTGGTTAGAATGCAGTATTGCAGGCTAGCTCTGCATTCCACTGCCAGGAGTTCGATCCTGACCAGATCAAGGTTGACTCAGCCTTCCAGCCTTCTGAGGTTGGTAAAATGAGGACCCAGATTGTTGGTGGGGCAACATGAGGACTCTAAACTGTTTTGAGAGTGTTGTAAAGCACTATGAAGTGGTATATAAGTCTAAGTGCTATTGCTATTTAAATATAATGAAATATTATCTAGTTTTTTAAAATCCTAAAGCTATTAAAACCCATAACATATTATGGACATTCTAATATAAAGATCATCAATAGCAAAACATGATGATGATGACGACAACGAGGATGATGACAACACAGTACAGTTACAACATGGTGCTCTCCATGGTACTGAATTAGACCAATAGGAGAAGCCATCAGTCATTTGTCAGATTCACCAACTAAATTAAAAGTACTCAATGGCTCAGAGAATTTCCATCTTCAGCGTACTGAGTATTATACTAAGTCAGTGTTGAATCTTAACAACTATACAGATAGACTTTCATGATGAGGGATCAATCCACACCCTTAGATGGTTGGTTGTTTGCAGAAAGGTATAGTATTTGGGCTGCAAAAATTCAGCCTCTAATTAAACTACAACAAACAGAGTGGTCCATATCTCTTTGTCAGATAACTGCAGCCAAGATACTGGCTATTCTTGAAGCCATACTTTGTTGTTTGAGAGTGCACTGAACAACGCTGATACAAACTTGTACAGATGAATTATTGTTTCTTTTTTAGCACGTTAGAGTAATTGGAGCCGGAGATAGTTCCTTTGGGGACTAGTTGATTATCTCTGATCCAAGTCTGAGTTCTTAGTTTTGTCAAAATGAGCTTAGCCTTTCCCTCCAGGATTGGGAGTGGGAATGGGGTCACAAACGTAAATGTCTATGGAGTGAGGGAGTTACATATCTGATGTTGATGGGCATAGTTCTCCTGTTTGCAGTGGATTGTGAATCTGATCCTCCTGACTCGGTGTATTTGCCAGCTGAATTAAAAGTACTCAATGGCTCAGAGTATTTCCGTCTTCAGCGTACTGACCGTTACTCACCAGGAAATGCTTCCTTCAGCTCTCACTCAGAGACGTTCCTCTTCCTTCATCGTCGACTTGCAGGAAAACCCAGTATCCAGGCTACCTACCTTCCTTTCACTGCCCAGCAGGTAAATTAGCCTTATAATTGTTTAGAGAGATGCTTTAATGTAAAACAGAAACCACAACCCTTGAGTCATATTTAGAACTTTAGAAACGTACCATGGGAACTCACATAAAATATCCACCATGTGGCCCAAATGGGTGACTTTGTGTTTTGTTACATCCTTTTTCAGGATTCCCCCAACAGGAGGGGGGAGGGGAGGCAAGGGGGAAAATGTCAAAACATGATTTACAACAAAAACATAAATTTGGTGGGACTTATGTGATGTTACAATGTAATATTTTGACATTCTGATGTCCCTGTGGTCAGGAATGGACACCATTGATGTCACAATCGTAGCACAGTGGTTAGAATGCAGTATTGCAGGCTAACTCTACCCACAATCTGGAGTTTGATCCAGACAGGGCTCAAGGTGGACTCAGCCTTCCATCCTTCCAAAGTCAATAAAAATGAGGAGCCAGATTGTTGGTGGCAATATGCTGACATTGTAAAGCGCTCAGAGAGGGCTGTAAAGGACTATAGGGTGGTACATGTCTAAGTGCTATTGCTGTTGCTAATTTCTTCTGCTTAGTTTTATCTTTTTTAAAAATGAATGTTGCTTTTAACAACATAAAAAATTGCAGCTACCAATTGTATTTCTTTTCTAAAAATGCTTATAGCATCCACATCGGATCCAGTCTCATGCTTGTGAAATAGAATGATGCTAGAGGCTGCCACTTGCCTTTGTAACTGACTAGCTTACTATTTATATGGTGTTGTTTGTTTGTTTTTTTAAAAAATGGGGCAGGAAACCTGATAGTTACCAAGTGAGCTACCCAAGGGCACCACACTGAGGATTCCCTGTGTAAGAAATGGAATGGTGCTGAGTTCCATTCTTCCCTGAATTTATTCAATGAGATTCTACTCTGAATTCAGATTTCCTTTTCTCTCCAGGAATTTCCAACAGATAATTCCCAGTTCACAGATGTCTCTACTACCTGGGACATCCGTGCTGTATCCATTGAAGGCACAGTATCTCCTCATGAGCCATACGCTCGTGTTCTTTTTCACCTCCAAGGGCAGGATTGGATGTCAAAACGACAGCCCCTGCCTTGCGTCAGCCTGCATGTCTTCCATCAGGCCCAGGCTGTGCATCGGGCCTGTCACCTTCAGGTAGGTACAGTACATATGTTTATACTCTCACAAATTGTGGAGGAACTAAGTACATGGCTCTCGGATGCCATGGAAAATAAAGCTCTGCTATGGCTGTTTGGCTGCATTCTGTTGAAGACAATGGAGGTAAATATGCGGAAGTAAGTAGAAATTATGAGGTGCAAGTTGCTTGGAGGTTCTAAGAGATTGTGGACAAATGTCTATATTAATTTTACAAGCCTCTGATATGATCTTCATGGTAAAGAGCCCTGCAGTTAATCACAGGATCCATGATTCTAGAGCAGAAAAGGTTGATATTTAAGCATTAAATATTAACATAGTTAAATATTAAATAATAGCATTCTTCTTGTAAACCTCACTTAAAACAGAAGTACTGTATCATTCAAAGCATCTGACTGGTCTGCAGCATACCTTTCTTTTCTCAAATGTATTTGTCCGTCTAAATCCTCCCACCCCTCACCCACAAAGGAGAAGGCATGGAGTAATTCCTTCTTTTTTCATCTTGCATAAAATGCCTTTCTTTGTGCAAGAAAATTGATTCCAAGCTTAGTGCCAGGATATTTATGCTAGGTGTGTATAATAACAAGTGTCAATTTTTCATGTGGAATGTTTACTGTTTGTTATGTGCTGATCCCATTGTCCTGAGCAGCACTACAGCTGGTCCTTGATTTCTGACCATTCATTTAGCAACCATTATAACAACATTGAAAAAAGTGACATCGACCAGTCTTTGTGCTTGCAGAGTTTGCAACATCCCTGATGGTCATGTCATGAAAATTTGGGCTTTTGGCAACTGGCATATATTTACAACTGTTGCAGCATCCTGAGGTCATATGATCACCATTTGCCACCTTCCCAGGGAGCTTCCAACAAACAAGTCAGTGGGAGATGCTGAAATCATTTCACTGCAGCAAAAAAGGTCATAAAATGAGACACAACTTATTTAACAACTGTATTGCTTAATGATAGAAGTTCTGGTCTGAGTTGTGGTTGTAAGTTGAGAACTGCTTGTACTCCAAAATATGGAAGAGGAGAGGAGAGGAAGAGAATTGTCACTAAAGTGGTAAGACGAGTGCTTTCAGAAAACTATCTAAAAGCAGCAGATAATTGGGGCAGAGACCATAACTAAGCGGTAAAGCACATATGTCATGTATTTACTCATTGTTAATTGACTCTGGGAGGCATGATGAGTACCAAACAAGCAATGAGTACCAAACAAATTTTTTCTATAAGAAATAATGTAGTGAGTCACAAGACAGCCTGACTGACAAGTTCTAGCTTGTGCGTTGAGTACCAAACAATGGATGAGTACTGGGACAAAATTTTTGCAACAAAACATGTTGAGCACCAAACCTGATGAGTTTCAAAGGAGTTGAGTACCAAGGTACCAACTGTACAAGGTTTCAGGTATGATCCAGCTATTATAGCCATTAGTGTAAATATGAGAAAGGTGTGTGTGTGTGAGAGAGAGAGACATTGGTCTCAGTTCCTCAGGGACCTGTTGCCTATTAGAGTAGGTTGAATTAGGCAAGATAGACCAGGCCATTACACTGTATAAACTTTGCATAGCTTGAGGGTGAGCTTTACAATGAGTCCATAGCATGTGAGTTTCTCTTTTTTCCTATCTAGGCTCCCCTGGGCATGTGTGTGGTGGAACTAGAACTTCCCCCTCACTGGTTCTCTCCTCCACTTGGCACTCTTCATCGCAGATCAGAGGATTCAGTCACCCCAACTCTAAGAGCAGAGTTGTACTATAGGCTGGAGTCCACTCTACCCGGGAAGGTACACAGAGAGTGTCCCCATGTGCGAGCCCAGCAGAGGCCGCATCCAGGTACAGAAAGCTCCAAGGAGCAGCTGCACTATGTGGGCCCTGTGGATATCAGAGTGATGAGCCCTCCACGGCGGCAGGAAGTGCGGTTGGATGACAATGTGATGGTCCGCGTACCAGACACAGCCCTGCGCCCAGGACAGCTTTTCACTGCCACTCTCATTCTGCAACAGAACTTCACAGCTGATCTGCTGACTCTCCGGTGAGTGACAGTTGCCATCCACTTATTCGAATGGCAAAGGATTTTGAATTTAAAAGTCATTTCAGTCACAGTGAACTCAATCTTGAAAAATAATCATAATTGTGAACAATTAAGTACCATATTGTTTTCAACTGTTTCAAGTTCATTGCACACATTTTTTAATTGTGAAATATACAATGACTCTGGGCTCCTATATTATTTAGCCAACTCCTGTAGGTGAGATTGAAGATGTGAGAGAGTGGGTTGCCTGGTTTGTTCATGGCAGAGCTGAGATTTACAGCAGCCTATGGATTTCTTGATGCCCATTTACTCTATGAGTTCTCTGCAGCAAGTTTTCATCTCTTCCAAAGCTGCTCATCCTTTGAAGACTTCTCTTTGCTCATCCTAACTTTAACAATGAGGCTGTCTACTCTAGATGGTCTTTGCTTCTCCGTCTGTACATCTTATTTTTTACTTGTCATTCCTTTCAGAATCAAGGTAAAGAAAGGGTTACAGGTTCTGGCTGCTCGCCCCACCAGACCAGAGGCTTGGACGGCAAAGCTGGACAAGTTCAAGAGTGCCAAACACCACACCGCTTTGATCACTTGTCGTCTATCTTCTGGCAGTGGGTTGGACTGGAAGTAGGTAGCCTTTGAGGCTCATAATTGTTCTACAGAACTGCTTAGTTCACCTTGGGATGAGGCATCAGGCAGCCCCTCTGAACAGATTGTACTGTAATGCATTAGGTGTTTTTCTTTTGAAAGGAAAACTTGCCCTTATCTGCATATACCTATGAAGAAAGCACTGAACTAGGACTCCATCTACTCTGTCTCTCCCATTCCTTGTAAAAGGACAATTCACTTTTTGCTTGAAGGGAAGCTGAATACTGGATCCCTTATCAACTATACAGTTTGAGAAAGTTAATTGCTCCTTAATTTGCATAATCCTACAACTGTTCTAATTTGCATAATTCTATGTTAGTGATAGAAGGAACAAGTTCTCTTTCCAACAGATGTTAGTCTTCTGTTTCCTTCTTCACCATCACTAGGACTAAAATCTTGTTGAGCAGAAGTTGTTCACAGAAGCTTTAATGCCCTAGAAATAAAGCTGTGCAACCAGTACTCAGTTATATGAGCTATTCAGATTGTTTGCATAGTTCTGTAACTGCCTCAATATATTAATTTTAGTTTTTCCTTCCTTGGATCTCAACCAAAGAAGCCAAAGAAGCCACTCATGTTCTTCTCCCCTACAGTATTGATTCCAGGTGGATAGCCTCAAAGTTCTTCCCTTTTTCTACGTAGATCAGGGGTCTTCAAACTTGGCCCTTTTATGACTTGTGGACTTCAACTCCCAGAATTCCTCAGCCAGGCAGATGTTCTGTTGAAAATTGTGGCTTTGCCATCAAATTTTAGTCCTGCAGTCTCAGAGTACTCTCAGAGTCATAAAGTGGAGAGAGGATCACGCAATCCATAGGCCACAGATTGCTCATCCCTGAGGCAGGAAATAGGAAAAACCTGGAAGGAAATATCTATTTCTCAAATGCTTGTTAGAGGCATTTGTGTGATTCTGGCACCATCCTTGAATCCTACTATGGAAAAATAGGACAAGAATGGTTGGTTGGGCATAGATCTTGGAAGCATTTCAAACAGCATCTACTGTGTATTTCTTTGCATCGATCTTGCTCCAGGTATCAGAAATTGATTTAATAGTGCTGAGTTTCTGGGTTAATAGATAGATAACCTTTATTGTCATTGTCGTAATAGGCTAGGGGCTAATTATTCTGATGTTTCACCAGCAGCTATGGCTGGCATCTTCAGAGGTGAAAGTGATCTTTTATACCACCAGATTTGTTGGTAACTTAATCTAACTGAGCTCTTGTGTTTACACTAGAACTAATTTCTAACTGGACTATGTCATTGGTATTCTGGAAAGCCAGTTTCTGATTGGGTTTTTATCCAGATGAAAATGTCTGATTTGAGGAAGTTTCAGAGGAACTCATTTTTTCATTGGTCTTTGAAACATGCTGCTGTTTATTATATTCCAGATGAGACTGCTGTAAAGTTTATATGGTGTTGGTTAATTAAGGAAAGTTTTATTTTGGTATGATGTAAAGCTGGAAACCAGGGTTTGTTAACCTTCTTGTTCAAGTTATTGGGAAGTTTATACATTTCAATAGCTTTTCTAAGTAGTCATGCTTGATGATTTGACAAGATTGCTAGTACTTTTGTGCCTTTAAACTGAATATTGTGCCCATTATGTAGCTGCAGGTGTTCAGCTGCCATAAAATTTTCAATTTTTTTCTAGTCAGCAATATGAGAAAGTCTGAATGGTTCTGTTTTTTGAACCAGAGAATGCTATGCAGTTCTTTCAGCTCCATGATAATCAAGATAAGTGAGGTGGACATGTTATTGTTGCAGATGTTCTGTCGTCTCCTCAGTATTCCCTGGGTTCTCTGATCTCTTGAGTGTTGACTTCTAACCTCTCCATTTAGGGCAGCAGATTCTCCAGAGTTCCTATATTTGGATTTTCTTGTGGAGAATGGTACAGGTGCTCTGGCTGCTACACGCCCTGTTACTTGGCAAGTGGAGTACCCTGGCCAGGATCCTGAGGCTGAGAAGGACAAGATGGTGTGGGAGATCCAAGTATCAGAGAGAGATGTGCGGGCCTTGGTTCCATTAGTAAAGGTAAGGCCTGAAAATTGGTGTTTTTCTTCTCATGGATAACTTGTAGCACTGGAGCCTTACACAATTCCCTTGACTCTCTCCAGGAGCAGGAAATTGTGAACACTGCACTCCTCACAGGAATCCCCCAGTCTGTGCCTGTGAGGCTGGTTGTGGTTGAAACAGGAGGAGCTGTATCGGAAGTAACACAGCAGATGGGGTGTGAATCCTCTAATAAGCAGGTCCTACAGGTGAGAAACAAATACTGTCATAAAGGATGTGCTTCTGAATCAAAATCAGCAACGCTTATTAAGACTGCACTCTTCTCCTCTGATTGCCAAATTATTTCTCAAATGAGAGTCAGATTCAGGGTTATAAACCATGCTTAATCACTTCAGTTAAATGTTTAGGGGTTGCATTCTCACAACAAGGCAGACTTAGTTTTAATCATAGTTAACATTTGTAATTTAGGATGTTAGCAAATCCAGCCGATTCAGTTAGTTTATGACTTAAGTTTGTTGTGCAAACAGAGAGAAGAGATTAGTAATCAAGTACAATCTTAGCCAGAGTTCCCATTCTAAATCAGATAACCTGTTTGTGTTACTTTATATTTCCACTGTATTTGTGGGAAAAACAGACCCTACATTATTACCTGGAATGCTTTGAAATCTTGGTTCCTAATCCATGTAGGTTCTTCTTGATGACACCTCACCTTAATTTTACCCTTTCTATTCATACATTTTAAGACTTGGCATTCCACTGATCTAGCAAACTCATGCTATATTTTTAGACTGCTCCCTTCTAGTGGTCTACATCAGTGGCCACAGCTTCATCTTTGTCCACATCAAATGTTCTTCCTCCATGTTTTCATGCATGTACCATTTCTATGAGAAATATAGAATGAAGCAGAGCAATGTTGAAGCTCATGAAAAATAATTATACCTGTATATCCAATGGTAATGGGCGACTTCCCTCATTTTCTGTGGAGTTTGCAACTTATTTCTCTATATCACCCAAAAGGACTCAATCTCCCACTGATAGATTATAAGAACTCACAGCAATTTCCAATTATGGTTCCATCTTGAATTGTTCTAGAGGAAAAAAAACCAGAGAAATCCATACTGGGTTAAGGAATCAGTATGGGCATTTTTGCTTTCTTCTAACACTTCCTTAGGCCTTTGCATGTACATCTATGGACCTGAGTGTGTTTTCTAATTCACCTGTAGGTATCAGATGTATGTGATGCTGTTTATGTAGGAGGAAAAGAGAGCCGAGGGGCACGGGGTGTACGAGTGGATTTCTGGCACCGTCGTCTGCATGCATCATTACTCTTTACTGTCTGGGCTCCACTTCTGCCTTTGCGTATTGAACTAACCGATACCTCTTTGGAGCAAATACGAGGCTGGAGGGTATCTGGCCCAGTGTCTGAGAGGTAAGTGTTATGATTCCAGGAGAGTCACTAACAATGAGTTGAAGGAGTGGCATCCTTCCTCAACTTAGCTCTCTGTAGATGTTTTCAGAATACAGTTTCTAGATTCCCTACCATCAAGGCCAATGCTGATACAGAATACTGGGAGCTGTGACCTCCAACTCATCCAGAGGATGTTAAATTGGGGAAAACTGCCTTACACTTTGTAAATGGGCTAAGTCCTTGCATTTCTTCTCTGAACAGTCCAGCAGAACCAGAAGAGGGTGGGGAAGAAGCTGAGAGGAAAGCACGTGGCTGTCGGCTCCAATACCAGCGTGCAGGGGTCCGTTTCCTCACCCATTTTGTGGCTCACCCTCTAGAGGGTGGACGTCACCTGACCTATATGCCAAGCTCTGATTGGCTGCTGGATGTTTCGCATCTGGTGCAGAAGCATGCTAGAATCCAAGACCCTCGAATAGCAACACTGGAAGGTGGGAAAGTGGTGGTTGGCCGTGAAATAGGAATGACCTCTGTGGAGGTAAGGAGCATGTGAGAAAAAATGGGGGCTGAGTGGTTCCTTGATGAGATGGGATGGAATGAGATGAGAAGCTTGCTTGGAGCATGATGATAGTTGTTCAAAGGGATGAACCAGGTGCTGTGCACAGGCTGATGGATGTTGCTTTTGTCTCCAGTTTGGGGAAATGGTGGGATATGGTGGGTGTGGTTATGAAGAAAGAGGGATGTGACAGCTTTACAAGCAATCTATGAAAGATACTGTACATTGTAAGCATCTCTATTGCCTTTATTTGTTATCTATCTGCCTGCCTGCCTGCCTGCCTGCCTGCCTGCCTGCCTGCCTGCCTGCCTGCCTGCCTACTGGATCTATCATCTATCTGTCATCTATCTATCTATCTATCTATCTATCTATCTATCTATCTATCTATCTATCTATCTATCATCTATCTATTATCTATCCATCATCTGTCATCTATCTGTCAGTCACTGAGGGGAACACACTCTCCCTATTTGGTCACTTGGCTGGCAAATTAACCATTCAGTTAACCATGACTTGATGTTGAGATGGATGAGAAGAGACATCACAAAGAATACAGCTTCTTATGAAATAACAATATATTCTCTATTTTTCTTCAGGTGCGTTCTCCTGTTTCCGATTCAATCCTGGGGGAACAGACTCTGGTGGTGTCAGAAGAGAAAGTCTCAGTTTCAGAGCTGCAGGCCCATCTGGTATCAGGTCTATCATTGACAGTGTTTGCAGAACTAGGACATCCAAATGTTTTCACTGCAATGTGCCAGGGACTTTCTGCTCTGAATTCCCTGAAACAGGTGATGAATTTTTCTACCCCTTCATAACACTATGAATTTAATTTCCCATCCTTATGTGTTACAGAAGCACTAAATTGCATTTTGAGGGTTCATACCTGCCCTTCCATGGCTCGCTTAAGCTAAAGTTAGACTTGATAGAAATGTCATGTTATAATTATCCTCAAATATAGAATCTGTGTGTCTTGTCCTCTCCAAGATTTGCAAAATCTGTTTTATTTCGGTGGCATGACAGGGGATCACTCTATGGTGAGTTTTCTTGCCATGATGTGTAGTAGTCAAAGAAGAGGGATAGAAATTTGGTAAAAGGGAAGGTGCTTCATCGAGTTGGGTGGCATGATTTACATCTGCTACCAATATGGATAATGATGCCTCTGTTGGTCAACTTGCCCAACCCACCATTACTATTTTAAGGCAAATTGAGATTTCAGTTTTTTTTTCTTTTTTTCTGCAGGAAGCAGTTCTGAGCATCTGGTTGGTATTCAGTGATCACACCTTGGCTCCAGGAGAGCTTTATGGCCGACGGGATGCATCTCTCTTGCTTTCTTCCTTGAATCCTGATGTAGTATCAGTGCGGCTGGAAGAGGAACATGCTTACCCAGTGATCATTGCTGAAGGCCCAGGCCGGGGGTCCCTCCTACAGCTCAGCCTACATTCCCCAGACTCTTGCCGCAAGGGGAAACATAAGGCTCCCCTTTCTCAGGGGACAGCATGGCTGGAAGTGAACTTTGGCTGGCATCTCCTGACCACTAAGAGCCCACAGCAAGAAGATCTCCATCTACATGGTAAGGCCCCCTTTCGGCAAGCAGAAGGTGCCATGTCAGGTGAAGCAGTGACCGTTGCAGCTATCACAGAAAATGGCAGAGGTTCAAGAAGGCGTGGCCCAGTAGCACGAGGGCCGCCGATGACCAAATTTGAGGGAGCTGGTGTTAGCTCCTATGAGGATATTGAACAAGTGGAAGAAGTGGAGGAAGATGAGATGGTGAAGGCACCTGCAAGGGTGACAGATCTAGAGATTGGAATGTATGTCCTCCTGGGAGTTTTCTGTTTGGCCATCTTTATCTTCCTTGTCAACTGTGTGGTCTTTGTCCTTCGTTATCAGCGCAAGGAACCTCCTGATGCTGGATCAGGTCCAGCCTCTTCTGCCCAGCAGCCTCACAATTGGGTCTGGCTAGGCACTGATCAGGAGGATCTTAGTCGGCAGCTGGATCTGTGCAAGCAACACTGCAAAGACCAGCCTCGGGGCCCTTCTAGTACCAACGAGGGGTATTCTTGCTGTGCAAGGCCAGAAGGAACTTTGGAAGCTTTGGCCCCAGAGGCCCCAGCTCCATTACCAGAGCCAGAAACAGGGGTCTCTGCTAATAATTTGGGCCTGACTGCACCAGGGAACCCAGCACTGACCAGCACCTTGTCCAGGAAGAAAGAGGGCAGGGATGTGGGTGGTCGGCGGAAGCGTGTAGAATTTGTGACCTTTGCTTCACCGTCCAACTCCGCTCCAAGCCCCCCTGCTTCTGGACCAGTAGTTCAGTCCATCCTGGTAGCCAGTGAAGACGACATTCGTTGGGTCTGTGAGGACATGGGGCTGCATGATCCAGATGAGCTGCGCAGCTACATGGAAAGGATTCGAGGTAGCTCCTGATCTGCCCTAGCCCATTCATGTGGGCAAACCAATAAGATGGTCACCCCCTTAGGTGCTCTCCTAGGATCAGTCAGCTGAACTCTCTACCTGCTTCTTTTTAAATAAGGGCTCTCCGCAGTAGTACACCACCCTTGGACTAGTTTGTGAGGAGAAAATGAGCCAGAGATATTTCTGCTGCTCTCTGTGTTAGAGTCCCACTTCCTTTTCATTCTGGTTGGAGGCATTCTCTCCACCTATTATTCTCTCAGCAGAACTAGCACATTCCTCCTGGGAAGAGAGCCCATGTGTGCTCATTGCTTCTCCCTCTACCCCCTAAAAAAACTTTTGGTGTGGATGAGGAGTTTGCAGACTGGAAAGTAGCTGAGAGGTAGGCTGGCTGCAATGTACTGTGGAGGTGATCTAGGGGGCTGATCTAAGACCTCACATATTACGTTGACCTTCATTGCCAGTGTGTGTCCATTGTTATGATATGAACAACGAGTGTCTTTCTGTCCTTCCTGTGGTCTGAGCCTGGGGCTCTGCCCCTACCCCTTACCCCCAATCCCCTGACACCCCCCCCCAAAGTTGGGCAAGGACAGAGCTCCAGGGAGCACTGGCTGGACCTTTTCCACCCTGGTTGTGTGCCTGATGTCCTTAAGAGTTTTTGTACAATTGCTCATATTTTATACCGTACTATTGGGAGGCTGCCAGGCAAGTCCTTTATTTATGGAAGATTTTTAATTCTTACATTGTTAAAAAAAAGTAAAATAAATAATAACTAAAAATGAAATGTGTGTCATTTTTGTGCAGTCTGATTTATTTGTGTTTCCTTGGTAATAGAGAAGTAGTTGTCTCTGCTGTAGAGATTAAGTCCAAACACCTGACAATTCCTTTAATTTTGAATGTTTGCGGACTTGATCCTAGCCTAGGGCCTGTGTGTCATCCCTGTTGCAATTCAGGAGATCTTCTGAATAGCTTGACTTCACTTAAACTTTCTTTACAAGAAGCTATTTGAAACTATAAATACAGGTAATTCTTAACTTACAACCATTCTTTTAGCTACTCTTCAACTTACAATAGCATTGAAAAAAGTGATTTATGACTGGTTCTCACACATTTGCAACTCTTGTAGCATCCCCAGGCTCACTTGATCAAAATCTGAGCACTTGGCAACCGGCATGTTCCTATGATGGTTGCACTACGGCTGAGGTCATGTGATCACTTGCGAATTTCCCAGCCAGCTTCCCACAAGCAAAGCCAATGGAGAAAGCCAGATTTGCTAATTGAGTGTGACACATTGAACAACCACTTTGCTTAGCAAAGAGAAATTCTGGTACAAATTTGAGGACGATCTGTAGTATAAAATTAGTTCCTAGCAAAGAACTCTCTATATCAGTGTTTCTCAACTTCATCTATTTTAAGATGCATCCCAAGGCAGTGATGGCCATGGAATTCTGGAAATTGAAGTCCATGCATCTTAAAATGGTGGAGGTTGAGAAACACTGCTGTATCTATTAGTTATTTACCAAACCTTGCAACTAGGAGGCAGCTTGTAGAAAAGGAAAACACAGAGATGGATTTATGACATGTACTAACAGGCCCTGCTAGGTGGTGAGGAATGAGAACTGCTAAATCAACTTCATGCAGGGTGTAGCATCTAACTTAACAATAGTGCTCAATAAAATTGAGGGCAATAACATATTGGGTGATATAGCTGGTGTTTAAATTGCATGACTGTTGCTGCTTTCCTAAGCTTACTAGCAGTTGCACCAGGTTCACTTCTCCTCCTGCTGCGGTGACAACTTCCAGTTTCACTATTCGGTCCTTGTACTTTTCCAGTGTGTATCAGCAAGAGAGCTTTTGGAAATGTTGCTCTTCACATCCCCCCATGCCCTATCTGCTAAAATGTTTGTCTTCTATGCAGCAATTTCTAGACATCCCGCATCCTAAAAATTGTCAGCTCTGTGCAGAGCTTCCCCCAGCTGTCTTAACCAACTTTCTCCTTTCTAGGTCTCCTCAAATAAAGTAGTAAACTACAGATCGTCAATTGCAATTTTTTTCAGATTAATTTTCATGTCACTGCTAAAATAGCTTTATTTCTCATCAGTCCTATATTCCTGGTTATGTCTAGTATTATACAAGTGTAAAGAGTGTACAGGATGGTCTTGAAAGACAGAAGGAAGATCTGTTACCAAGGCAACAATCAGACAAGTGTGGCTTGAATCCAGGCCAAAAAGGGGATTTACAAAAGCACTTCAGACAATTCTCCCTCTCTGTTCACATAAAGATAGAAGAGGAAGGAAGGGAGGCACAAGATTCTGTTACTGTAGCTATTCTAATAAAAGTAGATTTAGGGTTAGTATCATTTGGTATCTGTTTTTAATCTGGTCTACTTTATTGGGCTAACAACTGGTGAACTGTGAAGCATGAAATTTTATAGAGTTAACATTTGAGTTTTAAAAATTCAAGAGCAAATTGAATGATTGGAAAGCCGGATCGGAAATAAGCAACCCCAATACAGTAAATTTAATGTTCCACTCCAGATCAAAATCCTTAAAAGCACATTAGTAAAAGCACATTAGTAACACCAGCTGCCTGCAATTAGTGCAGGTTCGAGTCCCACCAGGCTCAAGGTTGACTCAGCCTTCCATCCTTCCGAGGTAGGTAAAATGAGGACCCAGATTGTTGGGGGCAATAAGCTGACTTTGTCATAATGCCGCTTGGGGGGCGTGTGAAAGCCCTAATAAGCAGGCATATACATAGAATGAAGGCTACTGCTAAGCTTGTAATCCGCCCTGAGTCTTCGGAGAAGGGCGGGATATAAATGGAATTAAAATAAATAAATAAATAAATTCATTTTTCACATTTTTAAACCGTCCATCTCCCTTACTTTTATATTGATTTTAACTACTGCATCTCCTTGGTGGACGTTTTTCATACCAATTACTTGGGTCAAATCTCTTGTTCAATTTTGTCTCTGAAATTTTGCAACAATACTTGTAATTTCCATTCTTGCCATCCTGAAAGGAATAATGGATTTCATATCAATTTCAAACAATTTCCTAAAAGGGGCTTTTTGAAGTTTTTAAGGTTTTATAAAAGGTAAAGTTTCCCCCGCACATGCATGCTAGTCATTTCCAACTCTAGGGGCCGGTGCTCATCTCCGTTTCAAAGCCAAAGAGCCAGTGCTTGTCCGAGGATGTCTCCGTGGTCATGTGGCCGGCTCACTAGACGCCAAAGGCGCACAGAACGCTGTTACCTTCCCACCGTAGTGGTCCCTATTTTTCTACTTGCATTTTTATGTGCTTTCGAACTGCTAGGTTGGCAGATTTTATACATGAATGCAAAAATGCATTTGTCCAAAATTAAAGCTCTGGATGTTTTAACTAGTCACTATGTGCCATTCAGTCACATAACTGTAGCTCCTGTTATACATGTCCATATGCATAATATGATATTTCTGCATTATTCAGATCTCACATCCAACAATACTTTGAAGCAAAGATTTCCATATCCACAGATGAAGGACGATGCATTATTTATTTAAAGAAATAAATGCTGCTACTGGTAATATGCATCTTTAAGACTGGGGTAGGTTGCTGAAAAAGGAACTTCCAGGACATTCCTATTACATTAACAAAAGTTAGCTATAAATACAAGGTTTTATTCCATAATTGTGATCCCCATGAAATCTCCATTTGCAACACTTGATATTTGGCTGTAAAGTATCAGAAGCTCCAGATTACGTGAATTTCTATGTACAAGTATACACAACATGTATGACATTCTCCTTTTTTTAAGGATTTGATTTTGCCTCCCCCAAAAATGGTTCAGCTCAAAGGAGATTGTAAGTACTAAGAGGGGCAAAAACCATTTTGATGGATTAAGAAATGATCTATTTAACTACAGCCTAGCTTCAAGCTCCCCATAACTCCACCGTTCATATTCAGTTTCTTCTTAACACTTTGAATAAGAAACTGTAGTTTTTAGTACCCTGATTATCTGCCATTGTTGCTAGTCTTCTGGATTGCTTTCTCAAATTTTCATTAATATAGCTGTCATAACCTTTGAATCAGTTAACTTTCTGCAACAGCCATAGCACTGAACACTCTGATGAGAGGTGGAGAGCATGGGTGTCTTCTTGCAGCCCTGAAAAATGCTATCAGTTATTCTCTCAGCTGGTGGGTCGCTGTTGACGCTCATAGCGGACGGATATGAACATAAAGAGGATGCATGTTACCGCCTGAATCCCACCTAGGAGGAAGAAATAATAATCCATCTGACATTTGTTGATGTTTCCTAGGGAAGAAAGAGAGAGCAAAAGAGCCTTTAGTATACAGCAGCAGAAAGATGTCTTCTTGCATTCTGCAGCCTTCACAGGTCCATGAATCCTTGGTGTACAACACATTTTTAAATAATTTGCTGTAGGTCTTCTCCAGTCTACATGCCATTACCAAAAGATGTTCAATATCGCTGGAGAACAGTGAAAACTCTTTGAATGGCTTCTCCATTCTCCTTAGTGGAGGAAGTTCCCTGGGGCTAAAGAATAAGGCAGATGCTCACCAAAATCTTCTGGGCAGTGCATCCAACCATTGGTTGGCAGGGAGAGCAAACTCAGGAGACCAGATCCTAAAAGAGATCCAACTCCAGAAATGAAGAAGAAAAAACCCATAATTGCTCCTTGCATGGATCTGGGAGCTTCAGAGTAGGCAAACTCCAGCCCTGGAAAAGTAGAAAGAATTTGAAGGATTAGCAAGCTAGTGGAGCACATTTAAAGTAGGTCTGAAGGATAGTTCAAGGCTTCAGAAGTCATGATGAGAAAACTGTGCTTTTTCATCTTTTGGTGCAACTAGCTGCACTACATTCAAACCAGGAAATTCTGGCTTAATGCCAATATAGGAACAGCATGGAATAAAGCCTTGTTCCCTTGCTTACCCGAAATGCTGGCAAAGATTTCACTGATTCCAATGAGTAAATATTGAGGGATTTGCCAGAAGATGGAGAGTGGGGCTGCAAAGTATTTATCTTTCCCAATTTGTTGTGAGATTGTGTGGTTGTTCTTCACATATTGCAGCCGCTTAGTCTCCAGGAAACCTAAATAGGAGAAGAGCATTTGGATCCAGAATAAGATTGTGAAGAATATACTCATAGTTGGGGCAGATTTTTAAAAATTAGAAAATAAGTGGTCATTTCTTTGTTATATTAGGTATAAAGTATTTACTATAGGTATAAAATACTTACTAGATACCCATGTCCAATAGGGTTATTGTTTCAGAGATATTTCCTTACCCTAATCAGAAACACAATGAACAAAGGTGGTAAAAAAGCAGTGGAAGCAGGAGCATATTGTGACATCCTGTCAACTTCCCCTTTGAATTTCCATGTGGGAATCTGGCAGGAAGCATTGGAAATCTCCCTTCCCTTCCTTTCCCTTTCCTTCCCAGCAGGCAGGTAAATGACTGCTGGTGGATGGGAGAGGGAGGAAGGGATTGTGAGACTGGCTGGGAAACTGTTATGGAACTTTGAAAATGAAAATCATATGACCGCAGTAGTATAGCCTAGCAATGCAGCAGCAGCCAGTAGCACTGAGGTAGCCACAACCTCCCCAAATTTCATTCCCTCTGGAATCATGAGCCCTGGATTTAGATTCTGTACATTAGCCCATTTGAGGTACCTTGGTTCAAAAATTATTGCCCTATGATTCTCACAGTTAAAAGTCATAACAAGAGTTTTAGTATCTCTAACCAACAGTAGTATATCCTGTTCAAAAAGGAACCAGATGAAGCACTTCACACTTCAGGATATTCTACGGCCTGATCATCACCTCAAGTGCACAGCTTTAATTTGGTCCAGAATTTGTTCTTGTTTCAATCTATGGTACAATTAATAACCATCTCCATAGCTACAATTTGAAAGTATCCATTTCCTTTTACTTTCTCAAGTGTCCAAATTTCAGAACACAGACAGACCATTCAAAATTTTAACTGGAAACCAGGATACTGCTTTACTCACATCCCCCACTTGAAACACATGAAGAACTAGAAGAAAAGAGTATGCTTGGCAAGGATGAGGGAATGTAGATTTGATAAGAGATCACTGGAACTTCCTCAGAACAGGTCTGGGCTTTCATCAGGAACAGGTTGGCATGCCAGGCACTTTTAGTCTCTTGAGAGTATATAAGTATGTTGGCTTAAATGTTAATTATCAAGATTCTTAATTACTGCGATACAGACAGTACTGTACAGAATAAAGGCATTGTTTCCCTTGAGTCAGGTGCCTATTAACTAGTTGATTTATTGGCTACATTTTTATACTGCCAGACTTAAAAAATAACTCCTTGTATAAGCATACAAACCTCAAAAAAAAAAGGTTAAAAATCAAGATAAAACAAGATCTACAACAATGTAAGTCCATTATGATGACTATTCCCTGCACAAATCCTTTTAGGACTACTTTGTTCTGGAAGACTAACAATTTTCAGAGGAAGATTATTCCATAATATGGGAGTTGCAACTATCCATGAGCCTTCAATTCGTGCACTTTGGATGCATTAAAAGATGTTGGTAGTGCTGGGTGAGCTGGCCACTTCTATAGAGAAAAGGAATACTGTAGGTACTTTGGTGCCAAGCTTTACAAGGCTTTATAGGTCAAAAATAGCACTTTGAATTGCACCAGGAAAGTTACTGGAAACTAGTGCAGTAACCATAAAACAGATGTTAGCTGATTACAATAATTTTGATTTGCTGCTGTATTTTTCAAAGAGGTATAGAGCTGATTACAGTAAACCAAACTGGGGCAATAGTGTGAACAACTACACAAGTAGCATTTTCACACAATACAGAAATGGTTTGCATTGCCTTCTTTTAAGGTGCAGAAGTGAAGGTGGCCAACATTCCATTTTAAAGCTTGCTTGCTCTAATATACAAAGGAAAAAGCAAGAAGATGGAAATAAAAATGCGCACATGCATGCACGCACGTGCACACACACACACGGAAAGGAAGAAACAAGAGGAAATTTGAGTTGTTGTTTTTAGCATTGCATTAAACTTTGACCACATAGAATAATATTAGCCCATCTCTCCTTTCTATCAATAGAGAGCTAATTCAAAAATAGATGAATATGTATCATTAACTGGTTTCTTTTGTATGTCCAGTGAGGCATTGTTTTCCAGATCAGTCTCATACCCTGCCATTGGTAGACCCACTTTTGATGCCATCTCTGCCTTTAAAATACAACTTGTTCCATATCTGCCATTACCTCCATAACATCTTTTGGGCACAGTCTATCCACAGAAGCAAACATTCCTATTGACATTGTTGGCACTAACTTCTGATTCCATTTTTCAAAAGTGTCCTTCAGTATTTTCAACGTTGTAACGTTTTGCATCATTTTATAAGCCCCAGTTAATTAGCTGGCTCATGCATTTTTCTTCTTTAATAAACATCTTTAGTTCCCTCTAGTGTCTAATGTTTAAAATTGCTTATCTTTGTTATGTCTTGCTAAAAGTCCAAACACATCTATTTCCTTTGGGAAGGACCCCTTACAATTACAATTAAATTAATTTTAAAAAGTGATTAGAAAAGAAAATCCATGAACCTAGTATCCTTTTAAAGGGCAAATATCAAATTTGCGAGCAAGATGGCTGTTCTTGTTGTCTTCCAGTTTTCAAAATCTATTGGGGACTGCTTCTTGCGGTCTTGTGCGGAGCGACTATTCAGAGTTGTGGATGATATTCCACCCTCCCCTTCTCCAGGGAGGTTCTGAAGAGCTGGTCTCCTCACTGACTCTTTGTTGTTTGCTGCAGCCATCAGCCCAGGTTTTTGTGGAGCCATCTTCAATCTGCTATTTTTTTTCTCTGGAAACTCTTTTTATAGTTCATTTTGGAGGAAAAAAAATTGATCCTGTGGACACCTCTTGCTGGTGCTCTTTCATCATAACATAATTTCTTAACAGCATCTTATACCTGATAAATTCAGTTCTTCATACATTTACTACTGATTGAAATCCTACCTTCCATAGTGCTTTTCACATTTTTAGTGCATAATTCAACATTATATTAGCAGATTTAAACTTTATTCATCTTCCCAAAAACATATTAACAAATGCATGATTATTAACAAATATATGTATATCAACTAAAATTAGACAATCATGGGACAAACCCATACCATATATCTAAGTATCTCCTCCATAATTTTATATTTGGAGAATCATGAAGTTGGCCGACTGTTTTTTTAAAAAAAATATTTTCTGATGGGTGCAATAAATATGAAAAAAAATGTTTTGTTTAACTAAACTTATCTTACAATTATAGGAAACAACACTGTTTATTTAATTTTATTCCAAACTTCTCACAAATAATCAATACTCATCTTAGCAAACCTTTTAAATATTATGCATTTTATATACTGTACATACTGTACATTCAAAATCATTCAAAACAATTTTAGTACTAACAGTCACTCAGGTTTTATATACTGTATGCAGCTATTGGAGTTGGATCAAATTATACAATTAGAAGATTTAATTGAATGAACAGTCATTCTGCAGCTTTAGACATTGCAAATTGTTGCAAACTTTCAGACAACAAATAATAAACTGATTTTTACAAATATCCATAGAGAGATTAAAGTCTATCAGAAATACATAATAGCTGTTCCAATTAATTGAATAACTTCATAATTTACTAAATTATTATGGTATATGAATCACTTTTGGTTTAGACCATTCATTCTAAGCAGGATTTGCTAAGTTTTCCTGAGAGGCCCATTCATTGATGCTGCCGGCATCAAACGCCCTTCGCCCAGTGCGCTCCCACAGGGAGGGTCTGCTCAGGGTGCCGCCGGTGAGAGATTGCCGGCGGGTGACACCCAGGGATAGGGCCTTCTCGGTGGGAGCGCCTGCCCTCTGGAACCAGCTGCCGGTGGAGCTGAGAACTGCCCCCGACCTCCGATCATTCCGCCGGGGCCTGAAGACCTGGCTCTTTGAGCTCTCGGGCCCAGGCTGAGGAGAAATTTTTAATTGGGGTTTTAAGTATACAGGGTCAATTTAATATTTTTTAATTTGTTTTTTTAACTTTTGTATGGTGGATTTTTTAATTCCCTCTAAACCGCCCTGAGTCCTCAGGGAAAGGGCGGTATATAAATGTAACTAAATAAATAAATAAATAAATGACAAAGGCCAATATGATTATTACGGTTCCTCAGGCCAGGCAAACCAGGTCACGACTAAATCATGGCTGGTGTTTCTTGTTTGAATATTTTAGCCTCCCCTGCTTTAGGGGTATGGAATGTGGGGTTAGTACAAGCTTATGAACGAAGTGCTTACCTGCTAATAGGACTGAGCCAAGGCCAAAGATCATGCCTAGGGCCATTCTCCTCAGTGCTGATGGCAACAGCTTCTTCTTTGCTAGGAATGGGTCTATCACCCGGTCCTTCAGTGGAATGAGGATCAACAGAACCATTACATTGGCTAGAAGGAGCCAGGCATCTGGAAACTGAAGAGAGAGAGAGAGAAAGAATGTAAATATTATTCTGCATCTCCCAAACTCTTATAAAGGTTTGGTAATGAATGAAAGTCAAGGAGTTTCTATGGACTAGAATCTGGGTCTCCCTGCTCCTAGCTCAGCAACTTAACCACAATTCCTATTTGTGTTAATTTTTTGGATCTCTAAAGAATCAATGAACAAAACTAAATTGTAATATTTATAGATCATGCAGCTTCCAATACTTGTGCAACTGCTTATACTGTGAAAGTCCCCTTCTATTCACAGCATCAGGAATGGCTCCTAGAATGACACAAAAGTGCTAGGAGATCCAGATGGAGCTGTAAATTGAATATCCACTGATGTGCCATAATGCTGATTCTTTTAATGTCAATATCTGCACAGATCCACTAGCATACATTCTCAGTGTTCTTGTCCAGGCTTGTGAATTGTTTCTCCTTCTCAAGGCAAATTGAGAACGCCTGAAATCATATTCTACTCCTAACTATCCTGGATTGATTATGTTCTGTACAGGCAAGAAGCTTTCAGCACACAGTTCCCACTGAAAGTGATAAGCAAAATGCTTATCTTGATTACTCTTGGACTTTCATCTAGACATTTCCAACAGATTTCAGAAGAACATCCTATTTCTCAGTCATGTGAATCAAGTTTCCACAAAACCATTCTGTAAACCAGGGCAGTCACATCTGTTAGCTAGGGCAGGGAAAGAAATGTGAATAATCCAATGATTCAAATTAGCAATGCTGCATGATGTACACGTGGAACTCTTCCCTCTCTCCCTTTAGTTTTTAGAGGGATGGTGGTAGTATGATTTCAGTTGTGGTCATGGTTTAAGAGGACACGCCAGATTCCTGGCAATAACAAGATTGCCAGATTCCTGGCAATAACAAGCAACCATTGCCTCAGCGTTCAGTTAAATTGCAGTAGAAGCCTCTTAACCACAAACAAATATATTTACCAGCTAGATCTAAATGCATTGTGAGTTGGGAATAAAAATTAAAAGAACCAATTTATTCTCATCCTAAAATAACAGAACTCTGTGGGAAAAAGTTGAAATCATCTAGTTTTCTAGAATTCTTGGTCTCCTACTTATATATTCTCTCTTCTCCTATTTCGGCAATTCCTCTACCACAACACAGTTTGTGGTTTGAAAGAAAATAGAACAGTTTCTCTTCCATCTGTGGTAAGCAAGGCCTATGATCTTAACTATGACATAGGGGTAGGCAACCTTGGCTCTTTTATGACTCGTGGACTTCAACTCCCAGAATTCCTGAGCCAGCTATGCTGCCTCAGGAATTCTGGGAGTTGAAGTCCACAAATCATAAAAGAGCCAAGGTTGCCTACCCCTGACATATGCAGTTGGTCAGGAGGTTTCCTGCTTATAAAACTAGGGATTGAACGTGGTTTCTTGGAGACCAGGGCAATTGAAAGTACGGTATCTGTTTCACAAAGCTTCATTCCACAAACAATCACTTTCCATATACTCAACAGCATTATTTATTTATTAGCACATCTACATTTGGCGGTGGCCCTTTACGTGAGCTGTTGGACACTTAGAGCTTCTCCATCAGAAGGAGCTTTATTATGATTTGAGAGGGGCAACATACTTCTGAATGACCGAACGAAAGCCAAACTTCTTAGAACATAACAACCCAAACCGACTGGCTCACCTGCCCCATGGCTTACCGTATAGACAGTATCTATGGTTGCTGAGAATGCACTGTTATTCATATGACTGTTCTGAAAGAAGTTGGGAATGGAGAGATGGAGACCCTGCAAGTAGTAGGTTGACTGCATCTAAAATAAAATAGAAGGTGGTATTATTAAACAAATAAACAAAAAACCTATAGGAGCTTCCCTATACTGTGGTAAAAAAATGTAGACTAAACCTGGCAACCCTGAGGCATGTTGGATCAGTTCCCATATTCTCTCAGCTAATGTGTCCATTGGTTATGGTGGCTGGAGATGATTGGAACTGAAGCTTAAAGCATTAGAAAGGCACCTATTTGGGGAAAATTAATGTTCTTATCCTGAATCATTTGGGGAAAATTAACGTTCTTATCCTGTATCTTTAACATAGGACTCTATCCATCTTCAAGACTTATTCTTCACATGGTAATGCCAGACAAAAGTGTCCTGTCACAGAGTCTTAGTAATAGCATAATATGGGTAATTAGATATGGCAATTATTATATAGGATGAGCTGGAAAGTACAGTTTAGACTATCAACTCCTTCCCCCCCCCCCCGAGTCAGTATAGGAAACGTATGAAAATATCCCTGAAAAATGGTTGTTAATGGTTGTTCACCGAGGGGCTCCGGGAGATGAAGCGTCGGAGACGGGGCCTAGAGAGCCGTTGGAGATCCAGTCGATCCGAATCCGACCGATTGCGACTAAGAATCCTCACCAGGTCTTATCTCGCTGCGATAAGGGTGGCAAAATCCAACTACTTTTCCACCCTCATCGCGTCCGCAGATAATCGCCCGGCTGCCTTGTTCAGGGTGAGTCGCTCCCTATTAAACCAAGAGGTGAGGGAGGAACCCTTGCAGGGTCGAGCCGAGGAATTCGGTCAATATCTGCTGGATAAAATTGCTCGGATTCGAACTGGCCTGGACTCCAACTGGGCTGAGATGGAAGAACAAGACATGGACAGTCTTGTCGACGTCATCTGGGAAGAATTTGATCCTGTAACTCCTAAGGAAGTGGACAGGATTATGAGAAGGTTGAGCTCCTCCACATGCTTACTGGACCCGTGCCCTTCCTGGCTGGCCTATGCAGCTCGAGAGGGGACACGAGGCTGGTTCCTAGCGGTCATCTCTGCTTCTCTGAGTGAGGGTCACTTCCCCACCGCCTTGAAGGAGGCGGTGGTGAGACCTCTCCTCAAGAAGCCCACCTTGGACCCATCCTCTTTGAATAACTTTCGTCCTGTCTCCAATCTTCGCTTCCTTGCGAAGGTTGTTGAGAGCGTGGTGGCGCACCAACTTCCTCAGATCCTGGATGAAGCGGTTTATCTAGACCCGTACCAATCGGGTTTCAGGCCGGGCTACAGCACGGAGACGGCATTGGTCGCTCTGATGAATGATCTCTGGAGAGCCCGGGACAGGGGCCATTCCTCTGTCCTAGTCTTATTAGACCTCTCGGCGGCTTTCGATACCATCGACCATGGTATCTTGCTGCGACGCCTCAGGGGACTGGGAGTGGGAGGCACGGTTCTGCGTTGGTTCTCCTCCTTTCTCCAGGGTCGCTCGCAGTCGGTGCTGACAGGGGGACAGAGGTCGACCCCGAGGCCTCTCGGTTGCGGAGTCCCTCAGGGGTCGGTCCTCTCGCCTCTCCTGTTCAACATCTACATGAAACCGCTGGGTGAGATCATTCGCAGTTTTGGAGTAGGGTACCATCAGTATGCTGATGACACCCAGCTTTTTATCTCAACTCCAAACAATATCAGTGATGCCCTAGACGTGATGTCCCGCTGCCTGAAAGCGGTCCGGGAATGGATGGGGAGGAACAGGCTTCAACTGAACCCGGACAAGACTGAATGGCTGTACGTACCGGCAAGCCAGGATATTCAGAACGTCCCATTGCTTAACATCGGGGACAAGTTACTACCCCCTGTTGATAGGGCCCGCAACCTGGGTGTCCTCCTAGACTCGCAGCTCTCCCTGGAAGACCACATAGGAGCTGTGACCAAGGGGGCCTTCTCCCGGGTTCGACTAGTTCGCCAACTACGGCCTTATCTGGACCTGGATTCCTTACGTACAGTCACCCATGCCCTTGTGACCTCTCGCCTAGACTATTGTAACGCTCTCTACATGGGGCTGCCCTTGAGATCCACTCAGAAGCTTCAACTGGTGCAAAGTGCAGCGGCACGGACACTCTTGGGAGCCTCCCGATACTCCCATATCACACCTCTCCTCCGTGCGCTGCACTGGCTTCCGGTTGCCTTCCGTGTGAAGTTCAAGGTGCTAACAATGACATACAAAGCCCTACATGGCATGGGTCCGGACTACCTACGGGAGCACCTTCTGCCAATGTCAGCACCCCACCGTCCTGTGCGCTCCCACAGAGAGGGCCTCCTCAGGGTGCCACCGCTCAAGGAATGTCGGCTGGTGGCCCCCAGGGGGAGGGCATTCTCAGTGGGTGCGCCAGCCCTCTGGAACAGCTTACCAACCGAAATCCGGATGGCCCCCGACCTCCGTACCTTCCGACGCGACCTAAAAACCTTCCTGTTCCAGCAGTCCGGCCTGGCATGATAGCTTTAATTGGGGTCCCAGTTTGTTTTTACTATTGTTTTTATTGTTTTTTATTGTTCAATCTGTATACCTTCCTTCCTCTGTACACCGCCCCGAGTCTCTCGGGAGAAGGGCGGTCTATAAAAACAAATAAATAAATAAATAAATAAATAAATAATTTTCTGCATGTACACATCTAGTGAAAGTGAACTCTCTTGTCTTGATATTTAGTTCATTGTTGAATTGCTGTTTCATTTAAGCAACTTTTCCCAACATTCATAGATATGAATGTTATGATTACATATATATTATTGACACACAGGTTGCCTCTGTTCCTATGCATGCCTGTTTAATTTGTTTTCCTAAATGAAGAATTTTGTATTTATTTTTCATCCCAACTTTATAATTTATAAATAACTCAAGGTGGCAAACATATCTAATACTCCTGCCTCTTCCTATTTTCCCCACAACAACAACACTGCGAGTTGAGAGTGAGTGATTGACCCAAAGTCACCCAACCAGTATTTTATGCTGAAGATAGGAGTAGATCCTACAGTTCTCCCAGTTTGTAGGTCAACACCTTAACCACGAGACCCGAATGGCTATTGGCCCATTTTTCTAATATATCAAGAAAATTTGAATTTTGTCTTTTAGAATATCAGTCATCCCATCTACTCCCTATATCATCCGCTGTCTAATTGATGTTTTACAAGACAAACCAGAAATTAAATTACATATATATCTTATCCACATTACTACATATTCTGTTTGATTTTCACTAAGTGTTTTGTACAATCGTGTTGGTTGTTCTGCTGGCACTCTCCCCCCCCCTTTTCTTCCTTTTGGAATTGTTGTGATTATACTTTTAGTATTTCTATTTCTAGCAACTCTTATTCATCCTAGTTGTTTCTTCTGATGAATTTCTTCTACCAAGGAAACATACTTATGTTTACTAAAATCTGTTGAACTCTAAAGTATGCAGTCATTTCTTATTTGGGTTTATCACTCTTTCCTTAGGTTTCTTCTTTTTCTGATCCTTTTCTTATGCAGAGTTGCATTTCAACAAACTTCCTAACAGTGAGGACAATTAGCCGGTGGACCAGCTTGCCTTCAGAAGTTGTAGGGGCTTCATCACTGGAGATTTTTAAGAAAAGACTGGACAGCCACCTATCTGAAATGGTATATGGTCTCCTGCTTGAGCAGAGGGTTGGACTAGAAGACTTCCAAGGTCCCTTCCAGCTCTATTCTGATTGAAATTGAAAATTCTTTTTTAGTTCTGTTCATTCCTTCTATTCCAGCCACCTTATATTCTCTCTACAGCAGGGGTGTCAAACTCAATTTCACTGAGGGCTGCATCAGCATTGCGGTTGCCCTCTAGGGGCCGGGTGGGTATGGCCTCGGTGGGCGTGGCCTATTGGGTGGGTGTGGCTAGAGTGCGTATGGCCTGCTGGGTGGGCGTGGCCAGCTCTACATCGTTTGCATCAAGGGTGCCTATGGGGGCCTGGGCAGGAGTGGGACAGATCTGAGGGTCTCTGGCAGAAGGAGGGTCTCTGGGCCAGGGCCAAGGCAGTGGGGGCCATTCCCTCACTGTTTCCAAGATGGCTTCGCGGGCCACATGAAACCACTTCGCGGGCCAGATCCGGCCACCGGGCCTTGTGTTTGACATGTCTGCTCTACAGTTTCTCCAGCAGTCTCTGCTTATTCAGCAGGAAGCATTCAGTTGTTCACAATGAGCAGCTAACAATTTTTCAGGACACATCATTTGCAATCAACAACTACTCAAGAGGTGAATTTTTCAACCCACATGGCTGAGCACACCGTCCCTCAAAACATACAGCTCTCCTTTTCCCCTTTCTGACAAACCCTGTCGTCAAATATGGGGAGAAAGTGCTTAAGGATAATCCAAGGTGGTTTTGCTGTCTTCTTCTTTTCCTCATTCATGTATCTCTTTAGAATAATTGCTTCTAAATTTTCTTTGCAAATGAAATTCATTGCATAACAAGGATTTACAATTCTTTTTTTAAAAAAACTATAGAAAAATACAGACGTTTTTGGTTTTTTTGAAGTGCACATTTCATTCAGTTTATTACAATCATTTATCAATTTTATTGCTGTGCTATAATAGCAAAGAGGCATCAGGGGAGAAATGAAAGTGGCAGGCTTCTCTTTTTCTCTAGCCAATCTTTTACAACAATTTAGAATGCCTAAAACCTGGCAGGTTGATAGTTTTGAGGTGAATCTGTGGACTATTTATTCAGTGGGTTTAATTTGAATTGCGCATGAACTGAAGCCTAATGGAATCTGCCTTCCTGTTAACAACTGGGCTGAATTTATCTGGGGGGAGAAGACCAAGCTATTTTTCATGTTCTGCATGATCAGGCTAGATAGTCTGGGGGATTCTCTCTAAAGATTAAGTAAAATGATGGCTATATCAAATAAATAAATAAACTTGTGGATATGAAGGTTGTTTTTCTACACAGAAAAAAAAAATCTACCCCAAATTAGCCTTTCAGGATTCTCCATCCAATTTAAGGCCACAAATATTAGGCGGATGATTTGTCCATTTTTTCTTTAAGAATAAAAAAAATGTGTTTTTACTTCTTAGTATGGGAATCATCTTACTGGCAACAGAATAGAAGCATGGCATGCTTTTTATTTCTTTGAAAGAATTTCTAAAGGGAATGTTCTTTTGTGAAATTGAATGAATAATGATAGGAGGGGAAAAACACAAAGAGGAATTTCTTTTCCTGCCATGAGCTGAAATCCTTTTTCTGCATGTCTAAAATATTGTCTCCTCTCTCTCTCTCTCTCTCTCTCTCTCTCTCTCTCTCTCTCTCTCTCTCTCTCTCTCTCTCTCTCTCTCTCTCTCTCTCTCTCTCTCTCTCTCTCTCTCTCTCTCTCTCCAACATTTCAAAGATCACACTTGAATTGCCACAAATGTGGAATCTACAGAAAGCAGCAACCACACCAGGATGCACATTTTATATGTGACAGTGACATCCCAAAATTATGATGTGTTTTGCAGTGTTAATTGTCCTTCACCAGAGCACAACTGAAATGGACAGCACAGAGAAATACATGGAAAAAGGGGAAAGGAGGACTGTAGTCTGGTGATGAAGCACACCTTTCTCATATAATAGATGCTGGGTTCAGTCTTTGGCATCTCCTGGAAATATGAAAACAGGTTTTCTGAACCATTGGACAGCACCTAGCATTATCCTTTCCCACACCCTCAAAACTATTCCTGAAGCTGCCTTTGAGGCTCTAACTCAGTGAGTGTAGGAATGGGCACAACCAGCCTGCACAAAATTCCACACTTAATAAGGGCAAACCAATTTCAGCCCTCAGACAGAGCCTTGTTTACTCCATGTTTACTCCTTGTTTACTCCTTGTTTACTCCTTGTTTACTTTGGGCACAGCCATACACACATGCTGAAACAATATCCATCAGTTCTTGAGCCAGGAGAAAATTACGTTTAGTATAAAATTTCCTTGGAAGAATAATTGTAGCCAGCTGGCAGGTTGCCCCACTAACCGGTTGCAGCAGATGTGAAGTGTCCCATAGTTATGACCCAGCTAATCGGTATTTTTAGGGACACATCTGTAATGTTAAAAGGACTTTTTGGTAGAGAGAGAAATGTATCTAAACTGCCCCCCCTAAAAAATGATTTGAACATTTCTGAAGGTGCTACATCTTTTCTGAGGCACCTGTGAGACACAGAACCTTCTGCCGTAATTATATTAAACTGCAAAGTAGAAAAATGCATCTGTTTGAATTCCCCTTTTCACTGAAATCAACATCAAGAGCCTTCTCTGGCGCTCCCCCAGGGTGAAACTTGCAAATGGTGAGGAGAGAACATTTCTAAATGGCCCTGCAATCAGGGAAGGCTTGCCCAAAGAAGCTGCTTGTTGGCCATTTTGGGGTAATTTTGTTGCTAGGCAACTCCCTTAACCCATTATAATAAAAGGCTTCATCTGATTTCAGCTGGATTTTTGCTGCCATCGTTGCACGTCTTCAGTTTTAATAAGTTCATTTTTATGGTATTACTGTTTAATCTTATTGTACAATTGCGTGTAGACACATAGTGGGGAAAGATGGAATATAAATCCCTAAATAAATACAGAGCAAGTGCTTACTATTAAAATGCAAATTAAAACTGGCATCCTCTTCAGGTCCCAGCTAAATGCTCCATCCCAGCACACAACAAGCCCCCACGCTTTCCTCTGCTGCTGGTATTATTGCCCACCTCTCAGGGCATCTTCCCATATGAAAGAAGGAGTGCCTTGCAAGGGACGCTACCTGGAAATAAACCATCCAATATGGGACGAGAGTCAGCAGAACTGGCAGGATCTTTGCCACCACTTGGAGGTTAGAGGCATGTTCACAGGATGACCCCATAGGCTGGTTCCTTTCCCCTGAAAGGAGATTGGGTCTTTCTGCTTCAAGCAGGGGATTCCTTGCCCTGTAAAGAAAAAAAAAGAAGAAAAATGTTGGGTCTAAAACAGCTTTCCCCCAAATGGAGAGCCAGCCACTAGATGGATTAGATACTAGAACATAATCCACAGCCAGCTGGAAGCTATTGTCCAACCACCAGAGGGCACCAGACTGGGAATTATTTCAAGTTGTAATGGGCACACACACACACACACACAAACACACACACTCAAATTCCCCTACTTACAACCCAGATTTGAAGTTCCAATGTCCGGGGCCACCACCTGGTCATGCTTTTATAGCTGTTTGCAGCACCCTGCAGACAAGTGACTGCAATTTACAACATTTTGGCCAGAAACCAGCATGCATTTCCAATTTTTGGCCAAAACCATTCCAAACGAACAATGAGTTTGTTTCACGTTTGCCGTATTTGCTTAATGACCCCTACAAAAAAGTTTGTAACATCAGGTCTGATCATACAGTGCCCACTTTATGACCATCATGACTTACAACGAAAATTGTGGGCTCTATTATATCATAAATTGAGGATTACCAGTAGAAATGATTGCCCCTAGGCAAAGGGGACTGAAATCTCATTTCATCCTGAATAATAGGAAAATATTGAGAAGTGGCTCAGGCAGACACCTCCCTAGTTCAATGAATTATAAAAAGGAGGAAGACAAGAAACATTGCAATCAGCCTGCGTGTGGAGATGATTTCCTGTCTGATTTACCTAGTGGGGCCAACACAGTGATAATGAATTGAACTGGCACTGGGGAGACCCTGATTCAATTCCTAGTCATGGAAGTACACTGAGTGACTTTGGGTCAGTCACTTTTCCTTAGTCCAATCTACCCCAAAGGGTCACTATTTTGGGGGGAAATGGGAGAAGGAAGAACTTGGTATACGGCTAGGGACTCCAAAAGGAAAGGCAATTACATCTTATAAATAAGTGCTTAAACCTTGTTAGTGAAGTGAGCAATTCTCTTCCCACTGGTCATGCTGTCAGAGAAACCTCATGAGGGAGGGACATTGCTCAGTAATTTGGTTCATTATTTGAATGCAAAAGTTTCATCTAGCAATTCTGGTCACTGCTGGGAAAATCTAAAATTCTAGAAAGGAGCCACCAGTTATAATAGATAATGTTTTTCCTGAGCTGGATGGGCCACTGCTCTGACTCAGCCCTCAAACATTGAGTTATGGTATATGTTTACTCCTTGGTGGAGCCTTGGTGGAGCAATGGGCTAATGCCTCCTTAAGTAACACCAGCTGCCTGCAATTAGTGCAGGTTCGCATCCCACCAGGCTCAAGGCTGACTCAGCCTTCCATCCTTCCGAGGTAGGTAAAATGAGGACCCAGATTGTTGGGGGCAATTAAGCTGACTTTGTAATAATGCTGCTTGGGGTGTGTGTGTGAAAGCCCTAATAAGCAGGCATATACATAGAATGAAGGCTACTGCTAAGCTTGTAAGCCGCCCTGAGTCTTCAGAGAAGGGCGGGATATAAATGGAATTAAAATTAAAAATTAAATTAAAATTAAATATGTTTAACCAGTTCATTGAATAAAACACAATTTATCTGGATCGCACAGAATGTTAATCCGTAAATGCATTGTCTGAATTTACCCATTGTGACCTGCCAAAACAACTCTGACTGCCTCGCCCCAACATTTTATTGCCTTTGGCAGTATACAAGGCCTAACAATGGAATGCAGCTTCTTATGTGTCTGGCGAGAGAGGAGTCTGCACTACTTCTCCTAATGCAATGTTTTCCCGACCTTAGCAACCTCCAAATATGTGGACTTCAACTCCCAGAATTCCACGTTTTTTAAAGTTGTCAAGATTAGGAAACACTGTCCTAATGTAATCTGCAGATTTCCTCCCCCTTGTTTGATCCCTCTTCTTATACCATTTCCAATAATAAAATCCTAATAATAGTAGAACAGATCTCTCTCTCAGCCCATGGTTTAACCGTGGAGGTTCAATCATCCATATAAGCAAATTGGAAGATGAGAGAAATTAAGAGTTAGGACATTATGGCCCAACTGCAGGATGAGGTGAGATATACCTTAAGCTGGTAAAATGGGCTACATCTTTTCAAGCTGCAGTTAGGGGTTGCCATTTTATAATGCTTCCTCATGTATGTTTGGTTTTTTGTTTTTTTAAAAAATGCTTTGCAAGCAGAAAGCAAAGTTCATTACTATTTAGACTAGATTATATCCTGTCGTTTTTGGGTGACAATCCACAAGGAGTTCCTTGGATATTCCTTCTGCACCATAAAAATAATAAAGTCTGTACTTACTCAGGAGTTTTACAATTTCTTTCTCCTGAACATGCACCGACCATATTGCAATTATTTGCCTGTTGACCCCTTTCAGGGAGATTCACAGGTTTAAAGAGGTGTTATGGCTCAGTCCCTAAGTTCAACAAAGCCATGTTTACTTCAAAGGCCTTGTCCAAGAGGATGGAAATGCACTGCTGAGTTTCATTCAGTTCCAATGCATGAAGATACTAATCCTGCACAGGCCACCAAAAATATATGGCAGCCATAAAACCACCTTGTGCAAAGAGGCTCTGTCTGCCTTACCTGGTTTTTACGGTCACTTTCTGCAATGCTTTGCCACAACAGCTGTTCTGGAGAGCCAAATGCAACATGGTGAGAACTTGACTGCCAGCAGCTGGCTTTGTGACAAAGATGGGGGTAGCCAGAAGGAAGATTACAAGGGCCAGGGCCAGGCAGACAGCAGGAATGGCATAGCCAATCAGGAAGTCCACATTCTGTTGGATGAAGGCAATCACCAGCAGCGAAAGCACAGCCCCAATGTTAATGCTCCAGTAGAACCAGTTGAAGAAACGTCGGGTAGCTTCCTGGCCACGGTCTGTCACCTGCAATGAAAAGGGAAAAAAAGTGTGTGTGTGTGTGTGTGTGTGTGTGTGTGTGTGTGAGAGAGAGAGAGAGAGAGAGAGAGAGAGAGAGAGAGAGAGAGAGAGAGAGAGAGAGAGAGAGAGAGAGAGAGAGAGAGAGAGAGAGAACAGAATGAGGCTGGATTCTTCTGAATTAGTCCTTAATATGCTGAGCCCTGCAAGAATTGTTCAGTTAGTTGTTTTTCTCTGTATCTCTCCTCTCCTCTCCTCTCCTCTCCTCTCCCTTCCCTTCCCTTCCTACATCCAGATATAAAGCGGGCCCAGACTAGTAAACAGTTATATAATTTAGCAATTTTTGTCAAATTATTGGCAAGTGCAGAATGGATATAAAGAGTGTCACTGCTAAAAAAATGAGAATAGGAGTAAACCTCTGTCATGTTTTATCCCCTGGGAAAGGAGATGAGTCTCTATTACACTGCACAAAAAGCAGCAGTTCCTTGCATAGGGGAAAGTATGGAGGCCCAAGTTTGATAAAGGAAAAGATAGTTGTTGACTGGTGAGCAAGAGAAGGAATGGTGGGAGGATATTAAAACCTTTTTGCAAGTGGCACTGCCCTTACAGCTGGGGAGGATATAAATGCCACTGAAAATAGGCCCTTAACCTTGCTTGTACATTACATAATAGAGTCACAAGTTTGTTTGCATGATAATCATAATCATAATAGTAAAGTTGGAAGGGACTTTGGAGGTCATCTAGTCCAACCCCCTGTTCAGGCAGGAAACCCTATACCATTTCAGACAAATGGCTGTCCAGTCTCTTCTTAAAAACTTCCGGTGTTGGAGCATTCACAGCTTCTGGAAACAGGTTGTTCCACTGGTCAATTGTTCTAACTGTCAGGAAGTTTCTCCTTAGTTCTAGGTTGCTTCTCTCCTTGGTTAGTTTCCATCCGTTGCTTCTTGTCCTGCCTTCAGGCGCTTTGGAGAATAGCTTGACTCCCTCTTCTTTGTGGCAAGAGATATTGGAACACTGCTATCATGTCCCCCCTGTCCTTCTCTTCATTAAACTAGACATACCCAATTCCAGCAGCCGTTCCATATATTGCCTTCATATTGTCTACAGGTTGTGAAATGAAACAACTTTAAATCTTTATTAGATATACTGGCCTCAGTATTCTCCCCTCCCAACATTATCCCAAGGGGTGTAAAAACTTGCATGCCTTGCCAGCCTTAGCTTGGAGGCACAGTCAGCTGTTGTGGAACTTATTGGAGGCATGCTAAGAAGCAAAGGGACACCGTCTGTGGCTAATGGGCAACTTCCTCTCCCAGAGTTAGTCCTCTCCGTTAACACTTTGTTTCCTGAGTTCCCTTTACAGCAGTTATCTCCCCATCTTCCATTCTGATTTGACACCAGACAAAAGAGCAGACCACCTTCATTTTATTTAGATAAAAGGAAGTATATTTGTTCTAGTCTGCTTAGCCACCCCAGGTCTCCCCTGTTCCTGCTGCTGTATTCTGATCAATGAATATTTTACCCAGATCTGAAAGGAACAGGAACAAAGCATGATTGTCAACAATGATTGACCCAACAGGCACATAGAAATGGCAAGAGGGACAAGTAACAAAATGTGTGTCCTGACACAAATCCTATGGCCTATATACTTCCATCAGACCTCAGAATGCAACTATGGAGATCATTTCACGATGTTATACATGTATTGTCATTTTGGTGTAATATTGGTTTGGGTCAATTGGGAAATCAACATTTGGATGTGACTCAGAGGCAGGATATTGACACAAGGGACAGTAAATTGCCTGACAACATACAGTAAGTCCACCAATTTAATTAACTAGTGGGGAAAGACCCTGATGATTTGAAAAAGAGAGATAAATGGATAACTTCAGGATTTTTGAACCATGCAAAAAATTACAGAAGTGCTACAGGACTTCTCCTGATTTAAAAAAAAACCCCAAAACCTATCATCCTGTTTAACTGCTGTCACTGCTTCCACACAGTAGATTAACCACTGATTATGTCCATTGTTTCCCCATTGTTTTAAGGGAGGTTTACTGTGTGCTCTTCTTCCCCCCCCCTCTAAATACTTTTTTTTAATTGTTATATGATTCCCAGGATTCCTCCAAGGCTGTTAATCACTCTCACTTTTGCATTAAGGGTGCTGCTACTTTGGTTACCTAGCCTAAAGATCATTTTGATGGGAAGGAGACTATCGTGACATCATGATTGCTAATGTTCTTGAGTTCTGGTACTTTCCCCCCCCCCCGCCCCCCCATCTCCAGAATTTTGCCAGACATCAAAGCTTGCCTTTTCAGCCTTGGCTAAATTTCCTTTCATTTTCAGAGGCCTTTTTTTATCTTTGTCTAATTAAATCAAAATACTAGTGTGTCTTGCTATAGTCTTACTGCTTTGAACTGATGAACTTGGCAGTAATTTAGAAAATGTGTATCAAAAAAAACGGTAGAACTATCTGAAATCAGTAAACACGAAACAATAAAAGACATTACATTACATCAAAATATGTTTTTAAGGCAAAAACCCTGAGACTTATTGGGGCAGAACCATCCCAGCAACCCAATGAAAAATTTAGTAATAATTCCAAATTGCTTGCCTTGAAATAAAGAAAGGATAGATCCAAAAGATGATCTCTTACCTGATCAGCACCAAATGGAATGAGATTGGCCCTGACGGAGCTGATGCCAAGGGCCAGGATCAGTAGACCAGTGTACAGGACAGGGGCACAATATGGATTTGGCAGCTCTTGTTTACACTCTGAGGTGTCACCTTGGCACGAAGGCTGTATTGGGTAGGATGGCATCTCTCCACACAACCAGAGGCGCCCCTCCTGTGAGGCCACGGTGGGCAACAGGCATGCTGAGACAAGGTAGAGCAGGAAGCTGAAGACAATAGTCCAGTAGCAGCCTAGGTAAGCATCGGCGAGCCAGCCCCCGATGGGCGAGAGC
Organism: Vipera ursinii; assembly: GCF_947247035.1. NCBI lineage: Eukaryota > Metazoa > Chordata > Lepidosauria > Squamata > Viperidae > Vipera > Vipera ursinii. The sequence continues at coordinate 114,474,165 of NC_139512.1, read as the reverse complement.
AGGTAGGAGGCACCTATGAAGATCAAAACTGCCTGAGACGCCTGGGAGCCACCCCAATTAAAGGTGCTGCTGTTGAGATACAAGACCAGGTTGGAGACGATACCAAAGAAAGCGGCGCGCTCCAGGATCTCCACCAGCAGCACAGTCAGGCAGGCAGCCTTTCTGCCCTCAAAGGGAGATGGGCCTTGCCCACTGAGCTGGGCTTCTTTCTGCTCCAACAGGGGATTGGTCTCCCCTTCAGGTCGCCGTGAGGCCATGGTGGAGGCCCGATCTCAGAATCCTTGTTTCTGCTTCTGTACGGATCTTACTTCTTTGCCATCTCTCTCTGAATCTTTCTAGGTTGGCTTTTATTTCCTGATCTCCTCTCTTCTCCGAAGGCTTTCAGTGCTGCATTCACTTCCTCTTTTCTCCCCTCTAAGACAAGCATCACATGAGCGCTCATTTCCCTGAAAGGAAACATTCTTATTATGCTGGCCTAGATGGGTTCCTTTTCATGGGAGCCTTTATTTTCTCCTGCCCCTTTTGCAGCACCACTCATTTTGCATCTGCTGTACACACACCCACACACACAGAGCCAAACTGCCATTTTCCTGTATGTCTATCAAGGCAGAACCACATGACCACATAGTTTTAGGTAGGATCGGCCCCAAGTGAATGCAATCAATCGAAAAACCTATACAGTTATTCCACATCTTCTTCTGCAAAGAATTTTGCATGTACGGACAAAAGATCAAAACAGAGAAAAGATTCCCACAACTTTTGAACTTTTATAAAATCCTATAAATGAGTCAGGATGATAATTCAATGAATTAGTTACTTAGTTACTGCCCTATTCACTTCTTTTCTTATAAGAGACCAAAACTTTGATATCCACACTAGTTTATCTCACTTTTGAAGATTAAAAGCTTTCAACAACTTTTGTTGTTTTCGGGCTACTTTAACATCGATTGTTGTGGTCTGGCCTGCTTCTATCGGACCGTTTGTCCTGCTGCCGCCTGGGCCTGGGCCTTTTTGGCCCGTTTTTCATCGGCGGTGGCGGTGGCTCTCCCCGGATTGTCTGCGGCTTTGGTGGCGTTCCGGTGGCTACGGTGATGGCGGTGGCGGTGGCGGTGTCCACAGCGGCCCAGCGGCAGCGGTTTCGAGGACTCAGCGATGGCGTTATGGCCGGTTCGCCGGTCCCCCGGTTGGTTCTGCATGTTCCAGATGGGTTGGCACCCCCATTGTTCCTGATAGCCCTGAAGGTTCCTGGGCTAGCTGGTGGATCCCGGTGGAGCCCAGTGAAGCCTTGTGGACCTGGGTCATTTCGAAGGACTCTGGAAGACCGGCGCCCCCCAACACACTTGTTGTGATCTGGCTGGTGTCTCGGGATTTTGAGGGGGCTCCGGGGAATTTAATGGACCTGGGGGAGTCAATCTTTGTTGACCACAGCCTGGAAGGCCCTAATAATTATGGAACTGAGGGCCCATGGAGTGGTGGTCAGTTACAACCTCTGGAAATAACGGGACAATGGGGGACTTGGCCGTTAGCAGAATTGACTATGATGGCTTGTTACTTCTGCTCTTACAATCGACTGCGTACTGCCCTTTATACCCCAAAGGATAGAGAACTCTGGGTATTAGCCATTGTGAGAGGATGGCCGAATTTACATCTCCTGCCCCTAGAGGTGAGAGCTCTATGGGGCAGGCCATGCCCAGTGGGGTTGCTCCAGACTTCCATCCCCCCCCCCGAGAATTGGCTCTGTAACCGTAGTGAGAGGACGGTGGTGGGCCTGCCCGGGGGGCTTATCCAGCTGAGTGGCAGCGGCTGGACGGAGGCCTGGGACTCCCTCTCCGAATAGATCCTCCTCATGGACTATCATCTATGGACTGCCTACGATTCGGACTGCTATTTATGCCTTCCTTTAAATATTCGTCCACGGACTTATGCGCCCTCAGGGGTGCTCCCCCCTCCTGGGTGCGACCCGCCTTGCCAGCCGATTATAACCTCGAGGAAGGGCCCATTTATTGGGACCCTGAGAGTTGGCTGGGCACGGGTAGGGGCCTTCGTCGTAGACCTAATAAGAGGCCCCTGATCATTTTTCTTTCAAAATTTTTTAGGGGGTTAGGGAAGCGGGAGGGTTCTTTTGGTTGTTTGGATAAGGGGGGCTATCCAACTACCGCTGTTTTGGCTAGGGCCGATGGAGATCGCTGGGGGGAGGAGCGGGGGTCGGTCACCTCCGGGGCTCCAGGGCTGGTCGTGGGGCTACCTATTCCCACGACATCAGGGAATGGCAGCAGATGGAGGAGCAGAGGGCCGTATCGATTTCAGGGAAGGCCTCTCCGCTACTTACAAGCGGTGAGGCACTCCGACCCTCTGGCTCTACCCCAAGGTCCCGGGAGTGAGGGTGTGCAGCCCCCTGAGCTCCGGCTGGTGTATTTGAACGCCAGGTCCGTCGCTAATAAGGCTCCTCTCGTTCGTGATCTGGTCGAGGGTGAGCAGGCGGACCTGGCTTGCATCACGGAGACCTGGTTGGGCCCAGAGGGCGGGATTCCTCTGGTTGATCTTTGCCCACCAGGTTTCCGGGTGCTGCACCGGCCTCGGGCTCAGGGTAGGGGTGGGGGTGTGGCTGTTGTTATGAGGGAGACCTTGTGTCCGCGGGAGGCCACTGTTCCTCAGATAGTCGGGTGTGAGTCTCTCTTTTTGAGATGCGGCCCTGGTGCGCAGTTGGGCTTGCTGCTGGTGTACCTTTCGCCTAGTCATGCAGCAGCAGCCCTGCCTGAGCTGCTCGATGTCCTCTCTGCGCTGGTGGTTGAGTTCCCGAAACTTATAGTTTTGGGGGATTTCAACCTACCATCGCTGGGAGGATCATCTGAGTTGGCCCGGGAGTTCATGGCTTCCATGACGGCCATGGACCTGACGCAGGTAATTTCGGGACCGACTCATGAGGGAGGCCACACCCTTGACCTAGTTTTTTTATCTGGACAGTGGTTAGATGATCTTGGTGGGGGCTCTCCAATTATTATGCCCCTGTCATGGACCGATCATCATCTCCTGCGGCTGGTCTTCCGTTTTGCCACCCCCCGCCGTGGGTGTTTGGAACCAATTAAATGGTACCGCCCCAGACGCTTAATGGATCCCCAGAGGTTCCAGACAGCTCTGGGGTCCCCACCTGCCTCCCTTGCTCACAGCTCGGCAGATGCCTTAGTGGAAGCCTGGGAAAGGACGGCCACTGAGGCTCTTGATCGAGTTGTACCCCTGCGGCCCCTGACCCGGTGCAGATCCCGTCGAGCTCCATGGTTCTCTGCGGAGCTTCGGGAGATGAAGCGTCGGAGACGGGGCCTAGAGAGCGGTTGGAGGTCCAGCCGATCCGAATCCGACCGATTGCGACTAAGAGCCTACATTAGGTCTTATCTCGCTGCGATAAGGGAGGCGAGGTCTAACCACTTCGCCACCCTTATCGCGTCCGCAGATAATCGCCCGGCCGCCCTGTTTAGGGTGACTCGCTCCCTCCTAAATCAGGAGGTGAGGGAGGATCCCTTGCAGGGCCGTGCCGAGGAGTTTAACCAACATCTGTCGGACAAAATCGCTCGGATTCGGACCGGTTTGGACTCTGACTGGGCAGAGTCTGACGATCAGGACACGGGTGGTCTTGTCGATATCATCTGGGAGGAGTTTGATTCTGTGACTCCGGAGGAAGTGGACAGGATCATGGGGAGGCTGAGCACCACCACATGTTTATTGGACCCGTGCCCTTCCTGGCTGGTTTATGCAGCCCGGGAGAGGACACGCAGCTGGTTCCAGGCAGTTATATCGGCTTCTTTGAGTGAGGGTATCTTCCCCGCCGTCTTGAAGGAGGCGGTGGTGAGGCCTCTCCTCAAGAAGCCTGCCCTGGACCCTGCTGTATTGAATAACTTTCGTCCTGTCTCCAACCTTCGCTTTCTTGCGAAGGTTGTTGAGAGTGTGGTGGCGCATCAGCTCCCTCTGGTCCTGGATGAAGCGGATTATCTAGACCCGTACCAATCGGGTTTCAGGCCCGGGCACAGCACGGAGACGGCATTGGTCGCGCTGGTGAATGATCTCTGGAGGGCTCGGGACAGGGGGCATTCCTCTGTCCTAGTCCTATTAGACCTCTCGGCGGCTTTCGATACCATCGACCATGGTATCTTGCTGCGGCGTCTCAGGGGATTGGGAGTGGGAGGCACGGTTTTACGGTGGTTCTCCTCCTATCTCTTGGGACGTTCGCAGTCGGTGTTGGCAGGGGGACAGAGGTCGACCGCGAGGTCTCTCATTTGTGGAGTTCCTCAGGGGTCGGTCCTCTCGCCTCTCCTGTTCAACATCTATATGAAGCCGCTGGGTGAGATCATTCGTGGCTTTGGAGTTGGGTATCATCAGTACGCTGATGATACCCAACTTTTCTTTTCGACCCCAAACCACCCCAGTGATGCCCTCGACGTGATGTCCCGTTGCCTGGAGGCGGTTCGGGTCTGGATGGGGAGGAACAGACTCCAGCTCAACCCCGACAAGACTGAGTGGCTTTGCATATCTTCATCCCGGGTTTATTCGGATATTCCATCTCTAACTATGGGGGGTGAATTATTACCCCCCGTAGATAGGGCTCGCAACTTGGGGGTCCTCCTAGATTCACGGCTCACCTTGGAAGATCATATAGGAGCCGTGACTAGGGGGGCCTTTGCACAGGTTCGCCTGGTGCGTCAGTTGCGGCCCTATCTTAGCCGGGATGATCTGTGCACGGTCACTCATGCGCTCGTGTCCTCTCGTCTGGACTACTGCAACGCTCTCTACATGGGGCTGCCCTTGAGGACCACTCGGAAGCTCCAACTGGTACAGAATGCAGCCGCGAGAGTGGTGTTGGGAGTCTCCCGATACTCCCACGTTACACCTCTGCTCCGTGAGCTGCATTGGTTGCCAGTTGTCTTCCGGGTGAGATTCAAGGTACTGGTAACGGTATTCAAAGCACTCCATGGCATGGGGCCGGAGTACCTTAGGGAACATCTGCTGCCGGCATCAAGCTCCCTGCGCCCTGTGCGTTCCCACAGAGAGGGCCTCCTCAGGGTGCCACCGATCAGAGAGTGTCGATTGGTGGCCCCCAGGGGGAGATCCTTCTCTGTGGGCGCTCCGGAGCTGTGGAATCAGCTACCGGTAGAGCTCCGGATGGCGCCCGATCTTCGCTCCTTTCGCCGCGATCTCAAGACATTTTTGTTTGTACAAGCCGGCCTAGCCTGAGGGGGAGTGTTGGGGTTGTTTTATTTTTTGTTTTTTAATTGTTCTGGGGGTTTTTAGCGTTGTATTATATTGTTTTTAACTAGGGCAATTGTTTAATCTGTTTTTAATGTTTGTATTGGTTATTTTATTCTGCCCTGTGAACCGCCCTGAGTCCTCAGGGAGAAGGGCGGTATATAAATGTTATTAAATTAAATTAAAATTAAATTAAAGTACATGACACAGGAAATAAAAAGCCTCACACAAGAAGAACTCCAAACAAAAGCTCAAGAAGGTACCCACCACTCCCAGCTACATGTGGTCAGTTTTCCCAGAGCCATTTTTCTGTCTGGCTCTCCTCAGTAAACTGCAACCTTCTTTCTAAAGCAGTCTACATTTTATTTATTCCTGGCTTGGACTGGAACCTGGTGAAGATTTTTCCTTCAACAACCTAATTAAACATTACCACAAATAGCTGTCATCATCCAATTCCAATTTTTTTAAAAAACATTCGAAGTAGTCCTCAACTTCAACCACAGTTGGAATCAGAATTTTGAGTTGAGATAACCAAGTGACTGAACGTGATTCTTTTTACCATTTTACAGAGTTCCTTAAACAAATCAGATGGTCATTAAGGAAATCCATTCTTCATTAAGAAAATCACACAGTCATTAGGCCAATACATTCTCTCTCTTTTTTGCTGGAAATATGGCAAATATGTGTGCTCCAACTATTTATAAATGCAAGCCGGTTGCTGGAATGGAATCATGTGACTGCAGGAGGGGGCAGAATGACCTGCTATGATGGCTGAAAATGCTTTATGGACCGTAAAACATCCCTTCCAAGACATTGTAACTTTGGCTATAAATCAAGGACTAACTGTAGACTTCACCAGAGTTAGCAAACTATTGTTTTAATCATAATCAAATAAACCAATCTTTAATTCCCACAGAGTTCTAACATCTGCTTTCTCATAGTCTCTCAAAATTATTGTCATCTTTATCAATATCCTTTTTGTAGTTCCAGTGAAGTAGCTCCAGTAAATTCCTTATCATCCAATATCTATCTATCTATCTATCTATCTATCTATCTATCTATCTATCTATCTATCTATCTATCATCTCCATATTACTCATTTGGTTTATTATTTGTATACCTTTTTATTATTATTTTGGAGTCATGATCCAATTCTAGTTCTAAATCCAGTATTTCCCTCTTTCTTGTAAATTCTAAGTTTTAGATCTACCGTAAAATCAATTTTCTTTATTCAATGGGGCTTGTTCCTCTGCAATAAGAGCTTTTGATTCCATTATAGCAGGCATGTCAAACTGCCAGCCCGCGAGACGGATGCATCAGGACAAAACCGTGCCCTCCCCATTGTCGGCAATGGGGGAAAAGTTGCGATACGTCACACGACGTCACGTGATGTTGCGAGTTTGACATGCCTGCATTATAGAGTTACTTCGAGAACCTCTTGTATGCAAGCATCAAATTTTTCCCTTACAATAGACATTTGGTACCCTTTAATCTCCAAAGTTCAAAGTTTTGTTATCAGTTTGTAATGCAAGTCAAGAAATTTTTCTCATAAGGAAGGATCCTTTTAATTAATTTCATAGTATTTTTTTAATTCACATTAATCTTAACCCTTAATCTATTGAAAAAACTTTCTAAAATCTACACTGTATCATCCTTTCACTCTATATTGTACAAAAAAATGTCTTAAAACTGTATGCACTCTGTGTGTGTGTGTGTGTGTGTGTGTGTGTGTGTGTGTGTATGGATGGATTGAACAAAAACTCATCCAGCAAGTGCCAAACTTGCAATTCTGAATATTTTGCAATGTTTTACAAACAGTAAGGAAAAAAATGTAAATTCCAAAGTGATTAAATAGATAAGATTGGTCAAATGGCTCATAGCATGATGTAATCCTGTAACTCACATCTGATTGCAAGCAACCACAAAAATATAAATTTCTGCTGCTTGCTCACCAAAAACAGCGATCCAGAGTTTATATGGGTGATCTCAAGATCTCTCCTTCATCTGAACAGAAACCAAGAGACTGTGAGTTCTACTCCCACCTTAGGCATGAAAGCCAGCTTGGTGACTTTGGGCCAGTCAGTCCAACTCAACTCACATGTTTGTGGTTGGGAAAATGGAAGAGGAAGGAATATTGTGTGGTTTCACTGCTTTTGGTTATTTATAAAAATAATAAATGTGGAATATAAATATAAATAAATAAATAACCCAGCTGCCTTTCAATCATAATGTCTCCTGTGGTTTGCAGAACATCAGTTCACCATTCCACACCAACGTGACTCCAAGAAAGCCAGTGAGTTCCCATAATATGATCTTAAATGTATACTCACCATTTTCAAGAAGAATATCAACAAGTTCTTAACTTCATTGATAGAGAACCAGAGGAATCATGGAATGAACTTAAAGTTGTTAAGGATGAATGTGGGGGGGGGGGAAACCCTGCCAAAACTGAAAAAAGAGAATAAAGCAAACTTGATGTTAGAACAAACTCGTGGAAGCCAAGAAAGACATAAAGGAAGGAACTTAATAAACTGGTTCAGTGTGCTATTAGAAGAGACAAGGAACAGTATTACAACATCTATAAAGATTAAAAAAAGATGAAACAAACATGGAAAAATGAGGGAAGTCTTTGAAAAGAACTCTGAACTCAGAAGAAGGTTTCAACCTCAAATTGGAATACTAAATGGTAACTGATTCAAATGAGATCAAAGGAAAATGGAAAGCATAGACTGAAATACTGTATAGTACAGATGTCAATATCTAAGATACCTTAGAATGGCGGTCTTCAACCTTTCTGGCCTTGTAGATTGGCTGGGGGGAAAAGAGGGAATTGTTTTGCACGAGTGGTGGGTGAGCAAAAATGGAGCTGCGTGCATGTACTCACTTGCCCACTGTGCACACAAGTGGAGCTGTGTGCATCCACATGCTCGCCTGCTGCTTCCACAGCTCAGTTCTGAACAGGCCAAGTAGTAGGCTGTGACCTGAAGGTTGGGGACCCCTGCCTTAGAAGATATTCCTTATCTACAAACACTTCTAGTATTAGAAAATGAAATTAGATCAGCACTTCAGTCATTATCAAGTCAAAAATCTAAATGAAATTTAGAGAATGATACAGTGGAGAGCCAATTGGAGGAGGTCAATCTACATTCCAATACCAAAAAAAGGAGCAGCCAAGTAGCTGTGGCGAACTTGCCATGTCCAAATAGCCAGGGCCAACTCACCGCAGCCAACTCGCCACGAGACAACTTGCCTTGGAACAATTTAATAATTCAGTTTAATCATTTAAAATAAATAAAAAAATATTTTAACTTTTGTCATTCACATTTCATTCTCCCTCTCCTTTTGCATCCTTTCTTTAATTATTCTTTCCCACAATTTCTTTGATATTGGTGTAACTCTTGTCCTGCAGTGAGTTGGCCGTGGAAAGTCAGCTGTGGTGAGTTGGCTGTAGTGAGTTGACCCTCGCAAATTGGCTGTAGTAAATTGTCATAGACCAATGATGGCGAACCTTTTAGAGACCGAGTGCCGAAACTACGACCCAAAACCCACTTATGTATCATTAGGTGCCAGGTGGGTGTGGCCCATTGGCTGGGTGTGGCCAATTAGGTGAGCATGGCCCATTGGGTGGGTGTGGCTGCGGTGGTAACAGCAAACTGGGTCGCAGAAAAAAGTTCAATTAATTCCAACTTTGCAAAAAAAAAAATTCCCACAAGAAGTTGACATTGATTCATTGATTGAACCTTTTTTTTTGCACATGGAGGCAGAGGCCTAAACCAAAAAGGTTTATTAAAAGCCAGCTGAACACCTAAGACTGGGGCGACAGGGCACATGCTCACAGAGAGGGCTCTGCATGCCACCTGTGGTACATGTCCCATAGGTTCGCCACCATGGACTTAAGGTTAGGGTTACGTCACCATGAACTTGGACAGCAAAATGGACATTGCCAACAAATTCAGATTGCTTGGGTATGGATAGAAAGGCACTGACTTTTCTAGCCTGCCCTATGTATCTTTTGTGGTAAAATACATGAGAAAATCCTATTGGGGGAAAATTCCACTTAGGGTTAGAGTTAGGTCACCATGAACTCATAGAGCAAAATGGACATTGCCAACAAATTCGCAGTGCTTGGGTATGGTTAGGAAGGCACTGACTTTTCTACGCGGCCCTATCTATGTTTCCTAGTAAAATGCATGGGAAAATCCCATTGGGGGAAAATTCAACTTAGGGTTAGGGTTAGGTCACCATGACATACAGCAAAATGGACTTCGCCAACAAACTCAGAGTGCTTGGGTATGGTTAGGAGGGCACTTACTTTTCTAGCCTGCCCTATCTATGTTTCCTGGTAAAATACATGGGAAACTCCCATTGCAGGAAAATTTAACAACTCAAGTTCAGCTTCACTCTCTTTTCTGAGTTCTTCTGTCATTCCTTTCCTGTCCTTTTCAGTGTCTGAAGAAACTGTTCTTAGTAGCCATTTTTAATGGGATTGAGAACTCTCAGAAGTCTGTTTTTGCTAACCATTGCTCAGTTCCAGCTTGCTGTTTGAAAATGGATCACTTTTTGCTGTTGTGGTTATTTTTCTTTTATTTGAGCTTGTTGTTCTCCTGTAAAATGTAGGACCTATCTCCATTCAAAATAAAAAATTCCATACTCGGTTGTTACCGTACTATATTTCTGTTTTTGGATGGTGGGGGTTTTTTTGTGTGTGTAAGCCTCATTGAGTTGTTCAGAGTATGGACGGATAGGAATTTTGTTATAAATAAATAAAGCATTAAGAAAAGCAGATCTGGAAACTTTCATAAGGTAACCCGTAACTTCTAAGAATTAAATGGTAGATTGATAGATTTCCTGTGGGAAGCTGTGGGGCAAATCTGCCATGAAATGCATGCTTGGAACACCAACTCATAAAACGATTTATGGACAAAACACCTACCCATTTTAAATAGCTGATTAAGAGACATGGAGTAAACACTAAAGGTGTTGTATGTCTTTACGTATAATTTCCTGTTGGAAATGGAAGACAGCACCAGAAAGTAAGGGGACATTTTTAAAAGGTAAAGTGGATAATGTGTTCAGACAATTGGAAATGCACAAAACAGAGCAATTCCCCCTATGTCAATTAAGAGCCTTTGCTTGCTGTTTCAATTGTCTGGACATGTTATTCTCTTCAGATATAACTTGCTCCATATCAAAACGACCCTTTCACTCTTCAACCTTATAGATGACTGTCCTTTGGCCTTCTTTCAAATGGTAGACTCTCCATATGGTAGATCAGAATTGCCACCATTTCTAGCTAACATATCAATGCTGGCTGGGGATTGTGGGAATAGTAGCCCAATAAATCAGCATAAAAGGGTTCTGGGTCAGATGCTTGTACAAAAAGTATCTAGCTGCTCCTGCTTAGCCTGTCTACCAAAGAATCCATTGGTGAGGGAGGGAAAAGGATGATGACTGCATTCGAGGGAATTGCCATTATGTCCCTTTTATACAGGGAAGACTGAAGACTAAATAGAGCTCTTGAAACTTTAATAGGTGTTTCTGCAGCTTTAGTAGGTGTCTTATCTGTAGAGGTAGCAATACTTAGCTAACTGGAGCTTATTTTGAAAACTAAGCAGAATTAGATTGGATTCATACTTGGATGGGAAACTGGAAAGTTAAAAAAGCAGATGGGAATGTCATAACTGAATGAATATGGTAGGATTCAGACCACCAATAAAATTTGGGAGTGTAGTTACAGTACTAGGATGATTGGAAAAAGAAATTATCAGGAATAGCTTTCCTCAAGTTGAATTTGCACTAGCGACAGTGCTTTTTTTGTAAAAGAAAAAGGTGCCGGAACTCACACATGCCATACAAGCCACCTTGCCTACCCTACAAGGTTCCATCCAAAAAAGGTGTCGGAACTCCGTTCTAAGTGTTCTATGAGAAAAAAAGCCCTGAGTCTAGCGATATGTATAAAGTCATAAAGTTTCTACTGATCATGCAACCATTAAAGGCACAGGAGGAAAAAAATCTGTCTCCTTATATTCATAGGATCTAAATGCTATTTTGACAGTGTTAAAACATAATAAAAAGAGGAATATATACAGTATTTTACCTGTGTCCTGAATGTGTCAGTACACTTACTGGATCTTCTAGTTGCTATAATATGCATAGTTTTCTTATGGCAGTCTCTAAATTAGGCTGGCTTTAGATGCTAGTCATAGGGCATGAAACAGGATGAACGTAGTTGGGGTAAAACTAGTCTTTGGTTACACTTGTATTATACTTTCAAATATTGGCCAGAACTGCCATGGTAATGTTAAGTAAGAATGCTGCATGTAGAATAGGTATGACCAAAGTTAATAAGATAGTCCACATATTTTCTGCTTTAGTAAAAAAGCATTATGTGAAGGACTCAAAGCCATATTGGAGCTCACTATCTCTGAGTTCATGGTCTTGAACTTGAAACATAAGAAAAATAATGACAAACAGCATGAAATAACCAATGAAACAATAGAAAAAAGCGTGTGTCAGTAAAGCTAAAAGAAAGGGGAAATATACAATAGATCTCAATAAAAGTGATCATATCACATAAAATTAAGTTGATGAATGCATATAGGAGAGTGAAAGTGAAAATGTAATTATAAGCGAAAGGACTAAAATCTGTGTCAGTAAGTATAAACTGATATCATCTATATTGCTGTGGATGGATGCATATGAAAAATAAAAATTTAGAGATAGGATGTTGATTACATATTATGCTCTAGTGAATTTTTGGGGGAAAAAACAAATACTCCGCTTGAATGTGACTTGGAGGGGAAAGTTATTCATTTGGTGACATGGATGGATAGAAATAAGATGAGAAAGTATAGAAAAAGTGACTCAACCATTCAGAGACCAAGAATATATAAAAATAGTGACTAGTGAATATTTGCCTAGAAAGTTCCTTTCTGTTTCAAATATACAGTTTAAGCTACATCTCGTAGAGATGTAAATAGGAATTTAAGAATACAAATAATTGTAAGAAGAAAAGAAAAAAAAGAAAAGTAGAACAATGTTAAGAAAAAAACAGTGTGAGTCCTGTAAATGTATTATGCAATAGAGTAATTTCCCAGCTGAATGAATGGAAAGTGAATATATGAGAAAAAGATGAAAAAGCTGCTTAGAACACGGTGGAAATAATTATGTTGCAAAATGTAATGGAAGGATGTGAACTTAATGTTAATGGGAAACATGATGGGGAATGCTTTGTGGAATGATGTAGTAAAGGAAGGAGCAGGTAAGAAACTATGCAGGCAAGACAATAACAGCTATAAAATCAGGATGAGAAAAAGCTACTGTGTAATGTGCATACAAAGGAAAAAGGAAAAAATAGTTGCAAAGCATTTAGCGTTACACCTGCTCCCAAGTTCAGCTTATGATCACTCACTCCCACACTCATAACCCTGGTCAACAGCCACACTCAAATCATTTTCAACTGAACATGGAGGCACACCTGGTTCTTTGGAGTACAAGGAGACCCAGTGAATCTAAAGTAATAGCAAAAGTTTACTTGTTACAAGATACATGCACACACACACACACACACACACACACACACACACACACACAAAACCCCATACACACAGACCACGTTTTTCTCAACTAGGCTGGCAAACACTAGCCAGAGGGACACCAGTTGTCAAGTCTGGATCTAAGCACAATTTATAGTGGGTGGGTTTCAGGACCCCTTTTATCCTCCCAAAAGTCCTTGCTTTGTTGATTGTCAAGACTGCCTTGTTGATTTTCAAGTCTTGATGGATCTTTGAGAGCTTCCATGTTCTCAGGCCCAACTTCTTTTGTCTGATTCATGTAACATTTTTCCCCATTTTATCTCCTTAAGAACTTGGCTCTTTCTTAAATTACCTCCCTGAAGGGATCTTCTAGATAAGATTCAGATAAGATTCCTGGCTTTTGTCCATCCTGCTTATGTGCCTGCTTCATCTTTGGTATGGTAGCCTTGTCTCACAATAGTCAAAAAAGAATAAGGGGTAGTTCAGAATAAACTATACTGACAAAATACAAAATGATTTGATTGAATAAAATATTTTGAAACTGCGTGAAAAAATAAATAAAGCAGAGTGAATGGAATTAAGAATGAAATGTTTTGGGATAAAGCTGAAGCAAAAGAATACTAAAGTTACATAGGAGAATGAAAATAGTATGTTGAAGAAATAAAAATGAAACAAAAGCTATATATGTGAACATCCAACTGATTATAAATTGGATGAAAACTGTTATGTATTAGTCTTTTAGGAACAACTAAAGCACTTGCATAAGTCACCACCAGGAGGTGTTGAACTGTAACTGTTTTGGCGGGAAGCAGTTTCGGTGGGAAACAGAGGTTCAATCCGATTGGTTGGTTGTGTACCTGGCCAGGTACTGGCCAGGTATATAACGAGTGCAGGTAGCCCCTATTCCTGAGTACAGTCACTTCCACCAAATAAAGAGCTGTTATGTTGTACTCATCGGCCTGGCGTCCTTCCTGCTCTCCAGAACCCACTACACAACAAAAACAAAGACGTACAGTACATTCTGTGACAATGTTGACAATGGCATATCAACTGAAGAAAGTTGATAAATGAATGTGTTTCTCTTATGCGACTTTTTAACATGTGTGAAAATTATGTGCATGCCTGCGAAATGCCCTTATACAAAAGGAAAGGTCAAAAGGTTCTGGTAATGGTCTTTAAGTCCCTACATGGCATGGGTCCGGAGTACCTCGGGGACCACCTGCTGCCGGCATCAACTTCCCTCCGCCCTGTGCGTTCCCACAGAGAGGGCCTCCTCAGGGTGCCCCCGGTCAGAGAATGTCGGCTGGTGGCCCCCAGGGGGAGGGCCTTCTCTGTGGGCGCTCCGGCTTTATGGAACCAGCTGCCGGTTGAGCTCCAGACGGCACCGGACCTTCGCTCTTTCCGACACAGTCTGAAGACCCATTTATTAGAACAAGCTGGCCTGGCCTGATGGGGGAAGTTAGGGTTTTTAATTGGGTTTTTATATTGTTACTGTTTTATCTGGGCGATTATTTAATTTTTTTTAAAATTTTTGTATCCTCTATTTATATGTGCCCTGTTCACCGCCCTGAGTCCCTCGGGAGAAGGGCGGTATACAAATTTAATAAATACAAATACAAATACAAATACAAAACAATGGAGCTGGGGAGGTGTTTGGCATAATTCTAACCGAAAAGGTCTCAGAGGCAGCAACCAACATCTGGGAAAGTGAATCTTAATGATGAGCACAGAATATGTGGATCAGAAATTTGCTATTGAACACTGATAATTGAACACTGTATGAGTACAAGAAAGAAATGCATTGTCTGCTTATGGATTTATAGCAAGGGAATGAGGTTGAAATTATAAAATGTTTTGGAAACTATGGAAGAATAAGTGAAGAATAAATAAGATAACAAAAAATAATTTGTCAGTCATTGTACAGTAAAAAACTACACACATTACAGTGATTAAAGTAAACAGCATAAAGGAAAATATAAAAGAAACTAGGGAGAAAAAACTCATTTCAGTGAAAGATTACTTCAATCCTTAAGTTTGTCATTAAATGTAGAAGCAAATTGTTTCATCTTACTTTAAAACATAAAGTCATTGCAAACATTGATAAAGACTAGGTATTTTGAATCTATTCATTAATAGCAGAATAAATTTCCTTCCATAGAATTATTTTCTTTGTCAAACCCCAGACTGGATAAGCTGAAGCTCACAATAAAATGTCAACAACCATTTTTAGGAGCATAATTCCACACCACATTTACACTTTTAATTATTATATATTTTCCCATCTGTCTCATTTTTTATTTACATTGTTTTTACATTTTTTAAAACTTAGATTCTCTGATTTTCCAAAACTGGATATTCCCATTCTCCATTTCAATTTGTATGAAATGTGCAGATTGATGATTGAAAGTGATAATTGATAATGGAATTCAAGTCGGTGGAGAAAAGTGCAATATTTAGCAAATGGCTCACCGTTGGGCAGGGGTGAGGCAAGGATGTGTGATGTTCTCTTGGATTTTTAAGATAAGAATAGAGTAAGAATAGAATAGAGCTGGAAGGGACCTTGGAGGTCTTCTAGTCCAACCCCCTGCTCGAGCAGGAAAACTATACCATTTCAGACAAGTGACTGTCTAGTCTCTTCTTAAAAGTCTCCAGTGATGGAGTGCCCATGATTCCTGAAGGCAAGCTGTTCCACTGGTTAATTGTCCTCACTGTTAGGAAGTTTCTCCTTAATTCCAGGTTGCTTCTCTCTTTGGTCAGTTTCCAACCATTGTTTCTTGTCTTGCCCTCTGTTGCTCTTCTTTGTGGCAGCCCCTCAGATACTGGAATACTGCTATCATGTTGCCCCTGTTTCTTTTTTTCTTTAGACTAGCCAAACCCAAGTCCTGAAGCCGTTCTTCATATGTTTTAGTCTCCAGGCCTTTGATCATTTTAGTTGCTCTTCTCTGAACTTTTTCCAAGGTCTCAACATCTTTTTTGTAGTAAAGGTAAAGGTGCTAGTCGTTTACAACTCTAGGGGTGGTGCTCATCTCCGTTTCAAAGCCGAAGAGCCAGCGCTTGTCCGAGGACATCTCCGTGGTCATGTGGCCGGCATGACTAGACACCAAAGGTGCCCGGAACACTGTTACCTTCCCACCGTAGTGGTCCCTATTTTTCTACTTGCATTTTTACGTGCTTTTGAACTGCTAGGTTGGCAGAAGCTGGTACGAGTAACAGGCGCTCACTCTGTTACGCGGCACTCGGGATTCAACCCGCCAAACTGCTAATCTTCTGATCGACAAGCTCAGCGTCCTAACCCACTGAGCCATCTCGTCCCTTTTTGGAACCTGAGCTTGTCTTCTGGGGTGTTGGCCTTTCCTGCCAGTTTGGTGTCATCTGCAAATTTGATGGCTTCTCCTTCTATTTCCTCATCCAAGTCATTAATGAAGATACTGAAGAGTACTGGGCCTAAAATGGAACTTTGTGTTACCTCACTGCTTACTTCTCTCTATGTGGATGTAGTACCATTTATTTATGGACAAATGCATGAGAAATGTGTGTGGTGATAGCAGATGTATGTGTGTTGGGAATGTAAATATACACATATAGTATGTTTAATGACCGTTTGAAGCTACAAGGCCCTGAAAAAAGTGACTTATGACCATTTATCGCATTACCATTGTAGCATCCCTATGTCACATGATCAAAATTCGGATGCTTGCCAATTGGCATGTATTTATGATGGTTGCAATGTCCCGGAATCATGTGATCACTTTTAGAGACCTTCTGACAAGCAAAGTCAATGGGGAAGTCAGATTCACTTAACAACCATGTTACTAACTAACTTAACAACTGAAGTGATTCACTTAACAATTGTGGCAAAACCAGTCATAAAATGGGGCAAACTGCACTTGCTTAGCAATAGAAATTACGGGCTCAGTTGTGGTTGTAAGTCAAGGACTATATTGTATGCAAATAATTTTATGTTCCTGACTGAAATCCTAAATGGTTTGCAGTTAATTTTACACAAATGTATGATACAGTGAGAAGTATGGATCCGAAAATTAGTGTATCAAATACCAACATAATTGGGTTTGTCAAGAAAATAGAAGGACCAATTGCAAAATATAGATAATTCCTGAAAAGTTAGATCAAGTAGAGGAATCTGTGCACTTTGGCAAAACATTTCACTATAGAGAGGGGAAGAATTGATGAGATCTATAATACAAGGAGGCTCATAGCTAGCCTAAAAGCATGGGAAGAATAGAAGCCAAAGAAAGGGGTGGGCAGGCCTCAATCTATGTGTTAACTAGTCCACCAACAATTTTTAAATCAATGTTGTAAACCTTAATTTAAAAATGCGTTTTGCAGCTATATTTAATTTATTCTCCTCAAGAATTGCAGTTGCATTGAATTATCTTGTATCGGTTAATAAAAAAGGGAAAAGAAACCAAAGACAAAATCAATATTCAGATTTAATATTCAGTTCACATAATGATTAGTTAGTTCTCTAATTAACTGAGATATAATATAGTGGCTATCAGATTTTTCAAAAAAACTATGCCTCTGTTTGTTAAATGAAATACTTTTTAAGAGTCACCAGTGTTGAAAACATACTAATTCATTGACTGATTATGTGTTTTGATTCTCAATCTCTTGATATAGATGGACCTTCTTTAGCCCTTTTGTCCCCGACCAAGCCCTTTGCACCCATCACCAGTATAATCAAGACCATCTACCTTGCTGCTTGTCATCCTTTTCAATTTTCTTCCATCTTTCCCAGCATTTTATAAACTTCTCAAGAAAGCTGTGTCTTCGTGTAATATATATACAACATATGATAATTTAAATCTGGTCATTTGGACCTTCAATAAGAACTTTCAATTTTATTGATGCATGATCCGTGGTGGTACAGTAGTTAGAATGCAGTATTGTAGGCTAACTCTTCCAATTGCCAGGAGTTCGATCCTGACCAGCTTCAGGTTGACTCAGCCTTCCATCCTTCCGAGGTTGGTAAAATCAGGGCCCAGTTTGTTGGGGGCAATATGCTGACTCTGTAAACCGCCCAGAGAATGCTGTAAAACTGTACAAATCTAAGTGCTATTGCTATCCATTTGTTAGTTTGTTTTAAATTATTATCTATTATTTACTGTCAGGAGTCTTCTCCAACACCAAAGTTCAAAAGTGCCAATATTCTTTTTATTCTGCTTCTTCAAGCTTATTCTGCTTCTTCAAAGGGAAATCCAATGCCTAATGTTTTTAATCTTTGTTAATATAGATATATCACAATAATTGAATAACTGTTCCGATGCTGTCATTGTTTTTCTGTTAAGAGCTACTGTGGCATATTTCTTGACTGCTGGTTCTTTAATGTTGATAGTTGTTCCTAAAAGGCAGCAGCTATCTACCACTTCAGAACCATCATTGTCAACGCTAAAGCTAGCTGTTGTACCTGCTGACATTAATTTGATTTTCTTTATATTTAATTTTAATCCATTTTTTTCTACTGTATTACCTGGCTTTCATTACTAGAGCCGGCAGGATATTTGCATTTCCAGCTATCAGAATAATGTCATCAGCAGGTTAATGATATTCCTCCAATTTTAAACCATGTCCACCTTCTTTTAATCCAACTTCCCTCAGTAACTATTTAGCATATTGTTTGAATGAATAAGGAAAGCGTATACAGCCTTGTCTCACTCCTTTACCTGTTTTGCCATGTTTTGTCTGAATATGGTTTCCTGTCTTATGTATAGGTTTCTCATGAGGACTGGAAAGTGTTCTGGGATGTCCATCCTTCTAAGGACATTCTTTGGTTTTCTCAATTATCCAGTGTGCATTAGCAATAATGTCTCTTATTCCTCAACTTTCCCTAAAGCGTGTGGTATGATTCTGAACATTATTTTGGTAGCATGTGAAAATAAGTTTGCACATTCTGTTAAGTCTCTTTTCTGACACTGATATGTAGATTGACTTCTTCCAGTCTGTTGTCCATTGTGTTGTTTCCCCAGATTTACTGGCATAGCTCGATTAGCACCTTTACAGGTTCTTCTTCTGTTCCTTGCCATATTTCTATAGATATTCCATTAATTTCTGTAGCCTTTTAACTTGGTAATGACTGGAATGCTGATCCAACTTCAGGTCCAAGTCCTGAAACATCTTATACAGGGGTCTTCAAACTTGGCCCTTTTATGACTTGTGGACTTCAACTCCCAGAATTCCTCAGCCAGCGTGCCTGGCTGAGAAATTCTGGGAGTTGAAGTCCACATTATAAAAGGGCCAAGTTTGAAGACCCCTGATTTTATAAGTAAAAAATATTTTCTAAGGTATCATGGAGGTTGACATCTCTGCCGTTCAGAATTTCGATATATCCCTTTCGTCTTTATTTGATCTTTTTTTAAACTGTTATTATTTATTGTCCTTTGTCTATCAGTTCAGTTCTCTAATATTCTTTGCTAAGATCCTTCCAGACTGCAATATCTTTCTTCTTGGCTTTGGCTTTTCTTTGTGTAGTTTTACCTTTGGGTTCTAATATCTCCTTTGTTTTTCTCTGCATTTTGATCCTTGCTGATCTCATTTGAAACCTCTATCCAGGATAGCCTGTCTTTAATAAGAGATTTAGCCAAGTGATGTTGTGCCCTCAGATGTCCTAATCTTTTATTCTGGTCAGTTAAAATTTCCTAGAGAATGGATTGAGTGACACAGACAACAAACAACAACAAAACAATAACAAGTAAAACTGTACCAGTGGAAGTGGATGGTTCCTCTTCTCCATTAAAAAAATCAAAATTAAATTAAAATTCATCTTCTTGCCTCCAAGGTACACTGACTTTTATTATGAAAGTTCTGTTAGAGTATCTTTTTTTTTATTGAAAAGTTTTAAAAATACAGTTTTCCTTTAAAAAACCCCCTTCCCCCTCCCTCCTCCCCTCCCTACCTCCCCCCTTCCCCCCCTCCCTCCCCCCCCCCACCTCCCCCCAACCCCCCTCCCCCACGGACTTCCCAGAGCTAAATACAAGGTATATATATATAAAAAAGCAATCATAAACAACCATATACTAACAACTATAAATTCTAAAATCCATCACTCTCTAACTTATATAGGATCAAACAAAACTTAGCATTATTAAATATATATAGAAGACAAAATAAAAAAAGAAAAAAGAAAACGAAAGAAGACTTATTCAAATGCTAGATAAAACTTCTTGACCCTATACTTATTCTGGATAAACTCAATCCATTTTCTCCATTCCATAATATAATGTTCTTGCGAGTAATCTTTCAAATAGGCCGAAATCTTCGCCATCTCTGCCAAGTCGGAAACCTTTAAAATCCACTCTTGTATAGTCGGCAGTTCCTCTTTCTTCCAATATTGACCTATCAAAAGTCTTGCTGCCGTAACTAAATTCAACATCAACTTAGAGTCCAGTTCTGTTAGAGTATCTTGTACCCAGCTTCTTTTGACTTCCCCCACTCAACAGAGAACAAAATAAATAAAAATCCCAGAAACGTGCAATTTATATTTTAAAAAATATTTCTGGTGCTGTCTTAATTCTTGATTCCTTTTTTTTGGCTCCCAATCTAGAAAAAATGAAAATGAAAATCTAAATAATCATTTAGGATCCCCCTTACACAATTAATTTACACTAAGTTGCTTCCTCTACTGCTTTAACTCATCCTTGTTCTTCCCCCTCCCTCTCATTACAGGCAAGAGAACAAAGGTGAAATCACTGCTTTTAAATCTGTTAAAATCACTACTATTCCAGTAAGGCAGAGCCCAGCAGCATGAGAAATATCAGTTTCCCTAACATAAAAATCCATTATAAAATAAACATGAATGCTAAATACATGTTTCTGTGGTTGGATATATTCTCTGGGTTTGTAATGTCCTACTTTGTAGTCATTAAGTGTGTTTTATTCCAAAAATACTGTTCTACATTTCAAGATAGTAGCCAATGAACTGCCACCTCAGCCAGACAATGTAGACAATGAACAATATAATTCAATACTTTTTATTTATTTATTTAATTTGTTTGCTGCCCATCTCACTGTAAGGCAACTCTTGGCGGCTTACAATATTAAAATATGCTCTTCCAACTTGTAGATATAATAAAAAATAGGCATTGGCCAGTTGAAGTACTTGTACGCTTCTTTCTATTAACTCTCTTCCACTTTGTTTTAACAAGGCAAAGGCATTTGACTAAATTAAACTTAATGAGGCATTTATAAAGGCAGCCATTGCTAGAGGCAGTTAAATGACAAACTGGAAAATGTATAAATTCAAGCTGGGTATTAACTACAGTGCCTCCACACTTTGGGTGATGAGTAATTAATACACAATCAAGAGTGACATTTGGGGGATAGGAATGAAGCCCTGGGGAGGTAATGTAAGACAGCTGTGAGGTTACAGCAACAATAGACATATGGGAGGGGGTAAGATATAAATGCAGATGATTTTCTGTTTTGTGGTGCAGCGCATAGCAGGAGCCGGTAAACATAATTATTAGGTTTCATATCTAGCAAATTTCTGCTATGATCAGTAAGGCTGATTTAGCCACTTTGCAGATACGTACTTGTCTAGGCAGGCTGCTTTCTCTCTCTGCTTCTTTCTACTATTGCTATTAGACTTTTCAGAGTCAAATAGATTGGAAAATCAGGCATGATGCTTGATAGTGGATTGAGTCTATCTTCCTGCAGACAATAAAAACCATTCAATTTTTAAATGTTTTGCTTACAGATGAATCAATAGTTCTATTTCTTATATCCAAACTGAGGAAACTATATCAGATTCAAATATTAGACCTAATCGTATCTGCTAGAAATAGTTTTCTTTGCTGCTGAAAGTTTGACAAAGTTGATTTCTAGATCTTTGTCACTGCGCAGCAATATGTCCATCTTTCAGAATAATCAAATTGATCCCCAAAGGCCACAATTAACACTTTTCTCATGATGCCATTTCCTTCTGATGTAATTCCTGAGCTTTTGAGATGAGTTGTCATCAAATTTCAACTTTTTTCCCTTTAATTCCCCCGTGATCTACTAATTGAATGAGGGCACTGATTCTTAATTTCTCATTGCCTTTTAAACAAGGTTGTATGCTGAAAGTTTTAAAACAGGATGAAACTGCCCCGACCTGTAGAGTTCTAAAAAAAGTGCCATTTGATATGTGTTGCTTTGAAATGACAACCA
Source organism: Vipera ursinii (assembly GCF_947247035.1). NCBI lineage: Eukaryota > Metazoa > Chordata > Lepidosauria > Squamata > Viperidae > Vipera > Vipera ursinii. The sequence continues at coordinate 114,452,230 of NC_139512.1, read as the reverse complement.
ATTCTTTAAAACAAGAGGAGGAAGAGAGAGGCCTAAAGCAAAGCTTGAGCAAAGCTCGAGAGACATTTGCTGTTCATACATCTGACTTTAATCTTGGCAGGTACTTTCTGAACTAATTTAAATAAGAAAGATGAAGTGGGTGGGGGAAACCATCTGACATGGAAGCTGCGTTCCAAATCATCACTTGGCAAAGGTTGCTCTTTGTTCTGCTGAGTTATGTCCAAACAGCTTGATGCTGTAACTGGGGATGTATCCCTATTGGTACAAAATCTATACTCCTGCTAGCCTAGAACCAAATTAATGATAGCTGCACCCAGGGCTTTTTTTCTCATAGAACACTCAGAACTGAGTTCCGGCACCTTTTTTGGATGGAACCTTGTAGGATAGGCAAGGCGGGTTGTATGACATGTGTGAGTTCCGGCATCTTTTTCTTTTACAAAAAAAGCACTGGCTGCACCAATAATGAATCTTTAGATAGTTTGGCAAGGAAACAATCCTATGCTAATTTAGAACCAACCATGTGCCAATATTGTACTCAGATCTGTTTCACGAGGGCAGAAGTCAAGAATGTTTACAAAACAGTACAGATTGGACAATATCAGCTACCTGTTGCAGTGTGATTCAAGATACACTGGACATGCACCACTTTAGGCTGCATTAGGTAAATTCTATAGTCTCCAGATATGGCAGACAATAGCTTTCAAAAGTCCCAGGCCACAAACCCATCGGTCAAACTGGGAGGACAATTTCTGAGTACAATGTATGTAGAGTTCTGAGTTCAATGGATATAGAAGTCAATGGGAAAAATTTGGGACAGATCGACGAAAAAGTCGATCCATTTCTTTGCATTCCACAGTAGTCTATTAAATACTTCAAAAAGATCGTTTTTCCTCTCTCCAAATGAGACTTTCTCCACTCACAGTGTCAAGACTGGATAACTAAGGCAACAACAGATCTTTGAGTTCAAAAACAGGCAACCAGCCAGGAAGGAATGTGGACAAACAGGTAGGCAAAATATTAAATCAATTTTGTGAATGCCTAGTAGGCAATTGCCATGACTGAGCTAATAGATCACAATTACAAGCTTCATAGCAGATGGGTGGAGTTAAAGAATTCCTTAGCCAGTGTACTGGCTGGGGAATTGTGGAGTTGAAGTCCAAATGCCTTAAAGCTGCCAAGTTTGAAAAACACTGCTTTACAGGTTCAGATTTTAGATCCTTTCCTCACCAGTCAAACTTAGCAAAATTCAGTTACTACTGCTGGCGTACTTCTGTTGTTTGAAATCTTGTTTCTGCTTTCAGTCACCTGGGACAAATGTGTGCTGTCCAGCAAGGCAGTACAGATCTTTGAAATATATGCTTTGGTTTTTTGTAAGGCTTGAGCCTTGGTGGAGCAGTGGGCTAATGCCTCCTTAAGTAACACCAGCTGCCTGCAATTAGTACAGGTTCGCATCCCACCAGGCTCAAGGTTGACTCAGCCTTCAGGTAGGTAAAATGAGGACCCAGATTGTTGGGGGCAATTAAGCTGACTTTGTAATAATGCCGCTTGGGGGGGGGGCGAAAGCCCTAATAAGCAGGCATATACATAGAATGAAGGCTATTGCTAAGCACATTGGTTTGTGCTTAAATTGTAAGCCACCCTGAGTCTTCGGAGAAGGGCGGGATATAAATGGGATTAAAATAAAATAAAATAAAATAAAAAGGCCCTTTTGAAGCAAAACTAAAAAGCAAAGTAGAGCCCCACTTCTAAACTGCAAAAGGGAGTAGGTGGGTTGCTATGCTGAATATCCATTTAGTACATGTCTAGCACATGAACCAAAAACAGAGGTTCTGAGATTTAATCCTGAGATTGAAACAAACCACTCTTCAAAACAGACCGCCTTTGTTCTGCCTTGAACTTTGTCAAGCTAATCACTGGCTCTCCACAAGGACTTTACCAGACTGTGTGGTTGGATTGTTAAGCAAGTCAAAATTCTTCACTGAGGCAAGTTCTGGTCAACACACTCTGGGAGGGGTCAGGGTGGGCATATTGAAGGCAGGGATTGGCTGAAACACAACCAGTGGCACGTGCTCTCCACCTTTCTTGTATGTAAGATGTAGCCTTTGTATCAAAAACACTTGGGCATGAGAACCTACCAATTAAAATCTGGTGTGGTCACATGAATTTACCAGTAACTCCTTCAAAAATCAGATTGCAGAGAGGCAGAATTACCATATTTATTTTTCCCATCATGGTTCTATGATGAATAGGAAGACAATTGGTTTATTTGTAATATATAAACCAATGGGATTACACTATTTAAATCATGTTTTAAAATTATTTATTATTAAATTTATATGCGATCCATCTTGCTATCCCACACAACTGTGAATGATCTCTGGCGGGCTCGGGACAGGGGTTGCTCCTCTGTCCTAGTCCTATTAGACCTCTCAGCGGCTTTTGATACCATCGACCATGGTATCTTACTGCGGCGTCTTCGGGGGTTGGGAGTGGGAGGCACCGTTTTACAGTGGTTCTCCTCCTACCTCCTGGGACGTTCACAGTCGGTGTTGGCAGGAGGGCAGAGGTCGGCCTCGAGGCCTCTTGTTTGTGGAGTGCCTCAGGGGTCGGTCCTCTCGCCTCTCCTGTTCAACATCTATATGAAGCCGCTGGGTGAGATCATTCGTGGTTTTGGGGTTGGGTATCATCAATATGCTGATGATACCCAGCTTTTTATCTCCACCCCAAACCACCCCAGTGATGCCCTCTCCGTGATGTCCCGTTGCCTGGAGGTGGTCCGGGTCTGGATGGGGAGGAACAGGCTTTGGCTCAACCCTGACAAGACTGAGTGGCTGTGTGTGCCGGCGTCTCGGGAAATTCAGAATATTCCACCGTTAATTATGGGGGGTGAGATATTACCCCCCGTAGATAGGGCTCGTAACTTGGGTGTCCTCCTAGATTCACAGCTCTCCTTGGATGATCATATAGGAGCTGTGACTAGGGGGGCCTTTGCTCAGGTTCGCCTGGTGCATCAGTTGCGGCCCTATCTAGACCGGGATGCCTTGCGCACAGTCACTCATGCACTCGTGACCTCCCAGTTGGACTACTGCAATGCTCTCTACATGGGGCTGCCCTTGAGGACTACTCGGAGGCTCCAGCTGGTGCAGAATGCAGCCACGTGAGTGGTGGTGGGAGTTTCCCGATACTCCCATGTAACACCTCTACTCCGTGAGCTGCATTGGCTTCCAGTTGTCCTCTGGGTAAGATTCAAGGTGCTGGTTATGACCTATAAAGCCCTAAATGGCATGGGTCCGGGTTACTTACGGGAACATCTGCTGCCGGCATCAACTTCCCTTCGTCCAGTGCGTTCCCACAGAGAGGGCCTCCTTAGCGTGCCATCAGTGAAAGAGTGTCGACTGGCGGCCCCCAGGGGGAGGGCATTCTCTGTGGGCGCGCCAGACCTGTGGAACCGTTTACTGGTGGAGCTCCAGACGGCTCCCGACCTTCGCTCCTTCCGACATGACCTAAAAACATATTTATTTGAACAAGCCGGCCTGGTCTGATGGGTTTAGGGGTATTTTAACGTTTTGTAATTTATTAAATTGGGCTATTGTATTTAATATTTTTTAAATTTTTATATATTGTATTTTATTGTATTGCCCTGTACACCGCCCTGAGTCCTTCGGGAGAAGGGCGGTATAAAAATTAAAATAAATAAATAAATAAATAAACCTAGGAATGGCAAAAAGTTGGTGCAAAGAAACCAGAAGGTATCACTGGGATTTTGAGGCCATTCTGGTGATGTTGTAAATCTGTTTTAGGAAGGCTTTTAGACATATCTGGCTGAAGTAATTCTTCTTTAAACAATAGCTGTGGGAATATATATGAAGGTGGCACGGGTTATTTTTATTTATTTGTCCAATGTATTTAACTACCCATCTCATCTAGTAATCCTGGGCTCAAATAGAATTAAATAAAAACAATAAAAACATTATAAAAAATAAAATACAGGCAGCTGAGAAATAACAATCCAAATCACTAACAGAACAAAAAAAAATGGATCCCTGTACATACTTGTCTAATGAAATGACTCCAAGCAGTTGAAAGGACTTTCTGACTTAAGTGCCTACTCTTTTTATTAATTGTCTTCTTATATGAACATTTATGGGGAAAATGCATGGTCAAAGCCATGATTTGGATGTAGGCAATATAAGACTTGCATATTTTGTCATATGAGTTTCTCTTTGGATATGACAATAACAAACAAAAAAGTAGAACTGTGGAAGAACAATGCACCCAGTTACCAGTATTTGTCCTGAGATTAAATAAAGTCCATCTGTTATCATACAATAATGATAAAGTAAGTGCAAACGGAAATTCCTAAGGTCCAATCATTGCAACTCCATGATGCATCTTCCATACTGAGCTCTGCTACATCTTTTCCTGCTTTCAGTCAAACCCATTGTGTTTTCTCTCCATTGCCTTTATCATCCCTACACTGCAAACCTATGGAGGTTTTGCAGAGAGAGCACCTGCAGCCAGCAGAGCCAGATACAACAACAACAACAACAACAACAACAACAACAACAACAACAACGATGATGATGATGTTGGAAGAGGCCTTGGAGGTTGTTATGTATTGAGATAAGTTGCTTGTAAACTGTGTATGCAGCCATTAACAGCCGTTACAGTTAAACTCCAGACAGCTTGTCTCTGGAGTTGTTGCTTTGCATTTTAAGGCGGGAAGTTACTGTTTAATCTCATTGGCTGCTGACTAGCGGCAGCCCAAATAAATAGAAGCTGAGCAGCTTTTGGGGCTGCTTCTGTAGTGTTGAATAAAGATGTGACTATTTCACCATTCTGCCTCGTTAATGTCTCATAGAACCTGAGAACTTAACAGAGGTCATCTAGTCAAACCCCCTGCTCAGGCAGGAAAGCCTATACCATTTCAGACAAATGGCTGGCCAGTCTCTTCTTAAAAACTTCCAGTGTTGGAGCATTCACCACTTCTGGAGGCAGGTTGTTCCACTGGTTAGTTGTTCTAACTGTCAGGAAGTTTCTCCTTAGTTCTAGGTTGTTTCTCTCCTTGACTAGTTTCCATCCATTGCTTCTTGTCTGTACTCCATGCACTTCTAAAAACAAGCTGGGAGGGAGGAAGTGATCAGGCCGTTTCTCCCACATATTGAAGTGTGAGTGGTATCTAGCACTGAGGCACCCTAGAGAGAAAACATTAGATGGTGAGGAGACAACAGGGTTTCTCATAGTTTACCACCGCTTTGCACTGACCATTGTCCAATGAACAGGTTTGTTCAGGAGCAGGTGGGCAGAACACAGAGGGTTCATCCTAGCAACATTACAATTGAATGCTCCCCCATGTGTTTCTGTAGTAATGATAAAAGTCCATTGGAGGGCAGCATTTCAAAGCTTCCTGGGATTTTGTAAGAGAAGACTAGAGGCCAAAGTTAAAATTAAAACTGTATGGTGACACCCTTTACTGGCACATCGGGTTTTCTGATTTTTTTTACTTAGAGTAACAGATTGAAAGCTCATGCATGGGCAGTCCAGTGTAAATGATATTACAGAAAAAGGAAATCATTAAGGAACTAGGATTGAGCTGAACTGATTTTATTCAGTACAGATGAAGGATCTTAAGAAATTGCCAAAAGATGTTTCAGTTTGGCTTCAAGTGCCTATCTTTTTCTGTTAGCGACCGAAATGGTTTCCCTTGAGTTTTACAGCAGGGAATGTGGGGATATCAAACCAAAGGGACTATGAATCCGAAGGTAAAAAGAGACAAAAAGAGGTGGTTGAAAAATAATGCACAGAATTTTATAATTTCAGGATTGACATCAACAATCTTGATTAAAAAATTCAGCCCATCAAAAGAAAAGGGAATATGTCCATTGTAGAGAAAAAGCAACAGCTAAATTGTGCAGTTCTGAGAAAAAGAACCAAGATAAAACTATCAAGCCTTTGTATCTCATCGTTTCTCCTGGAAGAAGCCCTAGTAGTGCTTTCTTTGTAGCATCTTGATCACCAGCATCATTTTTGATAAGAGTTTCATTTTGTTTCTCCCTCCACCTTCTGAATGCTCTTGCCTCACTTTGCTGTAATTTTCAGCTTCCTTGAGCTGCCACCCAGTCTAGGACCATATTGACAGTTTCTTGATGAGTGAAACCACAAGTGAGAGAGGGATGTTGCTGTATGGAAATTAGTTACAACGTCAGGAGAATGAAATACACAGCTTGCTGGGAGAATTTTTTTTTTGCCTAACTCTGAAGATCTTTGTATTTAATATACACTCAAGAGAAATGGATCTGGTGGAGATGTTCGTTATGGCCCTTTTCCTAATGGCGGTCAGAGAAGGTACCTCTTCATTCTTGCTTATTTTTACGTCTTCATTCCTCTCCAACTTTTCTTTTTCTTTAGGTTTTTCTAAATAGTTTGCCTTCAGAAGTTGTGGGTGCTCCATCACTGGAGGCTTTCAAAAAGGGACTGGACAACCATTTGTCTGAAATGGTGTAGGGTCTCCTGCTCAAGAAGAGGGCTGGACTGGAAGACTTCCAAGGTCCCTTCCAATTCTATTATTCTGTGTTTTCAAGGACCTTTGGATGAGGCCTCAGCTCAAAGCCAGTATGTCCCTTCTTTTATTATTCAAACCTTCTCCTTCCTTTAGGCCCTTCCTTTTCTGATGCAGTTGTAATTTCTGCGATTTGTTGGCATGAGCAACACTTTGAACTTAGAGCTGCTGCTTAGAGCTGCTGCTTCTCCCTTCTTTCTTCTGTTCAAGGCAGAAGTGATCTGATGCGATCCCGCATAGATTGCAAGGAAGGGCTCCTGATTAACCCCATTGCCCAAATGGATAGGAGTAGACTTCTTTATTCATTTCTTCTGCAGTTCTTCAATGGCCCTCCAATAGCTGCAGAAGTGAAACTGAAAAGGCAATTGAGTAGCCAATAGATGACAAGTCTCCTAATCTTCTAAGCCCTTAATCATCAATATTATTTCACTGCTCAGATTCCAAACATCACATCAAATATTTGGACTAAGAAGAAAAAGTCCCTGTTAGGAAAAGTGGAAGAAGAAGCAGGCTACAGTCTTTGAAAAGTTAATACTGTATGTAAAGAGGGGTGATGCAGTGCCCGTTTATCACATTACCCCAAATGCAGATTGCAGGGACCTCTGAAGGAGCTGCTTAACAAAATAAAAGAAGCTAAATGGTTTGGGACAAGGATCTATCTAATCCAGCACCACAGCCAACAAACCATTGCTGGACAGTGCACAAGCAGCCGAGTCCAGCAAAGATTCTACTCCTCTCCTACCACTACAGTCTCAGTTTGCTCCTGGCTAGGAATCAGCAGTCCCTGCCAGCTTAGTTTTAGCAGCTACTCAGTTAATATCTGCTGTTAGCTTTATTCACCTACTATGTGTTTGCTTAATCCTCCTTTAAGAGCTATTTAATTATTTCCGAAATAGTAAATTCCTTAAGGGACTATTTACTTTTGTTCTGAATCTACTGCCAGCTAATTTTGACAGGTGATTCTTAAATAAGAATGGTAAAATCAAACATTCAATTAATTTTATAATCTTCCACCATGTCTCCTCCACTCCCGTAGTGATCATTTTTCCAGAACATTAAAAATACTGCATAATCAAAAAAAAAGGTTGCTCTAAGCACTGAATCTCAGTTATCACATTATCATTCTTTTTCTGAATATGAAGAGACATCTTTGCTCTTTACACTGGACTGTTTCAGATTTCTCTTTCCTGATAGTTCAGGAGAAAGAGGGAGAGGGAGAGAGACAGAGAGAGGCACACAGAGAGAGACAGAAAGAGATCTGATAGGAATGAATTTCATATTAGGGTCTTTTACTTCACTGTTGTCATTTTATTTTTTTGCAGTTGGGAAGGAACCTCATAGATACTAGAATTTTCAGAATTTCCATGTATTAGCTATTTTCTACAAGCTTGGTCAATATGTGCTGGTAATAGCACTGGTCCAAATAAGATCACTGGAGGACCTCAAAATTTGTGGTCATTGTAGGGAATTCTGTTTAGCTCTTTAGCTGTTTAGTTTTTTGTACTTTAATAGTTATCAACTCATAATGCAAAAAGTTACATTATCCATATGCTACAGAATCACAACTTCCAGCAGCTCCAGTCCCCCTGGATAAGGGGAGTGGGATGCTGGGAGTTACAGTTTGATGGGAGCTAGAAGACCTCAGATCTCCTATATTATGCTGTAGCTGCACATTTGTTCTGCATTACTTTTTTAAATTTGATTCACAAGGTAGAAGAAGAAACCATCTGACTGTGTTTAGGCTGTTAGCGTAGCATGAACTGAATGCAAGAATACTGTCCACCTCTAAGATGTGCGCTGAATGACAAGTAGCAATAGGGCCATTTCAGTATGTGTAGCCTTTTTTAGAAGCTACTTCCCCTGGTGATTCCATGCACATTCATCGTGTATGATTCCTTAAGGGCAATAATTGCTAAATGGAATAATAAATTAAGCAATAAATTAAATAATAACTTATGGACAATAAGAGGGGAAATAAACAGAATTCTTACAAAGAAGCATATTTTGGGGTCCTCCAAGAATCTGTTTTGGGACTAGTATCTGGAATGGCATTTGATAACTGGTACAAGGTCAGTCTTAAAGCCTGAATGAAGTTCTTTTCGACCATTGGTTTTCATGATCATGAAAGTTGTTATACAGACCGACCTTTGGCCTAAGTGTTAGTCAATTATTTGGGTGTTTTTTGCTTCCTTTGGAGGCACAACTGCATCTTATTAGGCTGAGCTATTAAAGTTTATTGCCAGTCTCTTTGGAGGCCTAATGAAACCTTACAAATATACATTCAGAGCAATTGGCCATGCTTTTCCACTTTAGGAAACAGAGATTTTAAAATTCTGAATCCAGAAGTCGGGTGTGCTCCTAAAATAAAAGGAAGCAGCCCAGAACAAAAGGTGTGATGCTGTGTTACACCTTTCAGCTGCCCTTTAAAAACTCAAGTTGTGTATCTTGCCCAAGAACAATATTTTTTACCACCTTCCAAACACATTACTTGAAAATATATTTGTGGCATATAATTCTGTAATGAGGAGAACTGCAAACAGTCTTTAATTTGCTCAGGACGATGGGCAAAGTCTCTGCATTTTACACAGTGCTGCTACTTTCATTACTGGCCAAATTAGAAATTGACGCAGTTTATTACCCTTTTTGCCCTTGTAGTGTACAGTTGATATCTTTTAAAAACCAACCAGCAAATGAAGAATCTTGATAACTGATTTATTATGAGAGGAAATGACTTTTTTTTATCTTTTCACTCCCCTGCTCTTCAATCAAAAGGAAGCCTGTCTTTCCTTTTCCATTTATAAAATGGAGGAAATTGCTCATTGGCTCCAGCCTTGCTAATAATTGTGAAGGTGGGATAATTCCATCAGAGACTTGTAGTATACTGCATGCACAAAGTTTCAGTCTGATGTAGCCTCTTTCCCCATGTTAACTTCTATTTCTGTAACTAGCTATGCAGGTACAAAACTATGCATCCCTTATAGTTTGACCCTGTTGTATTTTATTTTATGGTACCAGATTTGTGTTTCTTAATTAATTGTTATTAGAAGACAGTACACGTGATCACCTCAACCCGCCGGCGAAGTATGCTCCACGACTGCTCTGTAGTCCACCAACACCTGTTAAGCTTCCATAATAATTTGCCGATAATAATCCAACAAACATTTTGAAACATTATAATCAATATTCTTCAATTTTAGCAAAGTTAATGTTACTTATAGATTGTGTTCAGGGTCCATTCTGAATGACTTCTTAAAAATTGGCAGAGGATAAGTCAACCATCCGTGCTTCAAATTTGATCTGTTTTGTAAACTTCAGTTGCAAAAGGTCTAAAGAACTTTCCAAGATTTACCTGGGATAGAAATACAAAGTTTTTAATTCTATACAACAATATATTGTTGTAAAAGGAGCCAGTGTTAGAGTGTATGCTGTAATTATTAATTTCTTTAGTCTCTAGGATGATAATTGTGGCTTGTCCTATCAATGTAAAACTGATGTTCCTTAAAAATATGGTTGCTTGAGTTTATTAGTTATTGCCTTTTGTCAATACTTGTTTGCTGTTTCTCCATCATTATTTTTTAAATATTTGAACAGCACTCTATGAATAGTTACAACATAGCCTTTTTGCACTTGTCATATATTATTTTATTCTTACTCAATGATTGTATAACAGAAATAGTGAGCAAGTTTACATGATACCAGTTCCTGCTGCCCTTAATATTAGCGCCTCTCTTTTCTGAACCTCTGAACAAATCGATCCTCTCTTTGAACCATCTTCTGTTTCTTTCAGATAAGGCTAAACAGATATTGAGAAGGATTTTAATGATTATTTGTGGGTTTGAATCTTGTTCATGGAGCTACAGTAAAAGTCATTTATCCTTTCAGGCCATTGAAGCATTTTTTATATATAACAATCGATATATATTCCTTCCCGGTTTTCTATCTTATATTTATAATTCACTTGATTGGAAAATCTCTGCCTTTCATTATCAACTCAAGGTTAGACCCGAAGTTTTGCAATTCTAGTATGTTCTGTGGAAATCTCACTGTTCTAAACCAGTGTTTCTCATACTTGGCAACTTTAAGATGGGTGAACTCCGGCTCCCAGAATACCCCAGTCAGCTATATTTTAGCTGGGGAATTCTGCAACTTGACATCCACTCATCTTAAAATTGCTAAGGTTGAAAAACACCGTTCTAAAACTCGAATAGAAAATTCCAGCTAGGAGGGGGCAGGAGAAAATATTGATGTTCCCAGAAATTGTTTATATATCTGTCTGATCCAGTGAAAGAGATTCTCACAGCAGCGGAATACTCTAATGCTAGGAATTAGAGTAGCAGCTCGCAAACAATTATAGTCAGGGTTAAGGCCGTATTGGGTCACTTTCTGGTTGCAACTGTTTTTTGGAGCACAATGTGACTATATGTTTGTCATAGTTGAGGCATGTAAATAAATTAAATTTACAGTTCAAGACCAAACATCAGCACAGAAGTGCTCAAGGACTGCGGAGATTCAGTGTTATTCTATGTTTGCTCACTGATCAAAAATCTAGTTTTATATGAGAAATAAAATTCATATTAGTAAGCTGTGAACAAAAGAAATCAACTAAGCTAAAATTAGTAGAAACAGAAAAGCAAAGATAGAGTTATTTACTTAAAGAATACTCAGATTTGTATCACTGTGACCCAGTAAAAATATTTATTTATTTATTTGTTTATTTACTTACTTACTTACCGGTACTTTATTTTATTGGCTTTAGGGTACAGCAAGAAATAAATATACATTTATTTTTAATAATTAAATTATTAAATACTACTTTACTAAGATGTACACTTCTGTAGACATTCCAAAGGATATGGATGAGGTACTTAAGGTCATGCTAGTAGAGTTGCCAAAGATCTTCACAAATACAAAAATATTTCCAAGTTAAGACAAACTCATTGGCGGTTACTGTCAATGGATCAGGAATAGTTTGTCATATCATCAAAAGTGGCAGTTGCCATACTCTACAGAAATGGGAAATTTACCCATTTCAATTGCCCCCCCAAAAATAAATAAATAAATAAATAAATAAATAAATAAATAAATAAATAAATAAATAAATAAATAAATAAATAGATAGATAGATAGATAGATAAATCTGCCTGACTCCCAATGATTTGGGGCAGTTTACAAATGGCTAAAACATTTAAAAACAAGCAACAATTTTTTAAAAAAAAACCACATGGGCATCAATCATCTTTGCCAAAGGCCTGGACGAAAAGCCACATCTTCAGGGCCCCTTGAAATACCAGAAGGGTGGGGGCCGTTTGAGTCTTGTGGAAAACCTTGTTCCAGAGGGTAGGGGCTTCTGAGCAGAAGGCACTATTCCAGGCAAGACTCTTGGGTCTTGAAGACAGATGGCATGTCTTAACCAACCGAACCCTGAACAGGTCAATCCTGTCAGATCAAACTGGACAGGCAAAAACTCTGGAAGATAGACAGTCCCTCAAATAAACAAGCTCTTTGCCTTCTGGGGCTTTATAGGTAGTGACCAGCATCTTGAATCACACTCAGAAAACAGACTGGCAACCAGGGCAGCTTGTGAAGTTATATGAAGTTACATGGTCATACTGAGACATGCCCATCACTGCCCATGCCACTGCATTCTGGATCAATTCTATTTTATTTAATTAAATCACTATTATTTTAATAATTTTAATTTAAAATTTTAAACAATTTTGATTTTAATTTAAAAACCAGTTAATTTTAATTACCCTTTAGAGCAAATAATAAACACTTTCAAAATACCTGACACATGCACAGTTTTTGATGGAAATGTTGAAACGCATTGTAAAATAATAAGAGAGTCAAGTATTAATAAAGTTCATTTTGAAATGCTATTCTGTGATGCAAATAATAATTTAATCAATACAATTTGGCCACAATTAGAAAAAGCAAACAAGTAAAATCTAATTTTTAAAGGATTTTTTTTTAAAAAAATGATTGCTTTAAGAATCTACACATGGCTTGAGAATTCTTAGGTTAGCTTAAAATAAAGCAGTGTTAACAATAAGGCATTTTGCAATTGCAATAGATCTATTCGAATTAATAGATTTTTCAAGGCTCTGCTAACCCTAATCATTTCCAGACCTGTTGTTATCTGGATTCCTAACCTTCATCTTGGAATCACTTATAATAGATAGATGATCTTTCTACTATACATAACAAAAAAAGGAAGCACCATGAATCTTAATCAAACTCTGAGTTCCTTAGGAAGGACTCTACAAACCAAAAATCTGATTTATCTTTTGTTTGTGGAGTCTGATTTAGGTTGGAATATCCTGTTTTGTGTTGTTGGTATTTGATCAGTTTGTTAAATTGTATTTCTCTGCAGAGTTGGCTTGCTTCACTTATCTCTCTCTAGACCAATCTTTTCCTATATACTTTCCAAGTATGTGGAATTCAATTCTAAGAATTTCTCAGCCAATACTTTATGCCCTCCCTAAGGATGTAAAAAGCTGAAGTTCATATATATGGTAAAACTGCTGTAGGGTATCAAAAATATACAAGAAAGGCAACTATCCTGATCAAAAAAATATTTATAGAGTTACAAACTACAGGAACAGAAAGTATTAAAATGACAAAGAGTTTTGTAGTATCACCTTAAAGATGTAATGTTTTATAGACCTAGGAAACTATTCTATAAAACATATTTTGTTATTCATGAAGGTATCACGTCCAACTGTAAATCACAGTAAATTGAACATATATGAGGTATCTTGTAGTACTTCTCTGCTTCATTGGAACTAACATTCCTTGAGTGATGCACCTCTTCAATAAAGAAACAATTAGTGATATATCAAAAGTATGCAACCTATTGAATGATGCCTTTTTTAAAAATAGATTAATCCCGCTCTTTAAAAATAAAACTAAAGCAACCTGTTTGGTGTAACGATTAAAGCTAGAAACTAAGAGACAGTGAGTTATAGTCATGACTTGGGTATGAAGCCAGCTGGGTGATCTTGGGCCAGTCACTTTCTCTTAACTCTAGGAAAGAGGCAATAACAAACCACATCTGAAAAAGCCTTGCCAAGAAAACTGCATGGACTTTTCCAGGCAGGCTCCGAGAATCAAACGTGATTGCAGGAAAGAGGGGGGAAAACATACAATTAACCATAATTTGTGGCCCAGCAAAGTTAAGTGTTGCCCCAAGAATTCTCTGTTATACTGTCAATATGCCAATGCATTGTGTCAGAAAACAACTGTATGTGTTACAGCAGGCAGCACCAAAGACTTCTTCAAGCCATGTCTTCATGCACTTGCCTGATGACCTAGTTACTTCAGAGCGGAAAAGAAAGACATCTCACTGGAAAAAGCAAATTCTTTGTTGCCTGTTATGGAATCTAATGAAATACAAAACTGGCATGTGTAAATCTGCTAACCTAACTCACATGGCCTAATTTAAATGAGAGAGTGATTGTGTGCAAATAATTATATTATCATTTCTTAGGTGTCTGTTTGAAGAATGAATGGCCTCCAAGAATACAAATATCCATGCTCATAAAATCCTTGGCATTTATACAATTGGAAAAAAAACCCATAATGAATGATTTAAAAATTGAAAAAATTCAATTTCCCATGCAGTTTTGCAAGTGCCCTAGTACAGTTAAGTAGCGCTAGGCTTGACAGTCTCACAGAAACTTCCTTTAACCAGACAAGTCAATGACATGTGTCTTCTTTGCACCTTCTTCAGTCTTAGCTGACTGATTCAGTTGCTCTGTTGCTTACTTAGAATGGGATATCAGGTTCAGAAGGTTATTTAAACATACTTAATTATAAAAACAATAATACAAAGAGTTGGGTTGTGTGCACACACAATTCTGCCAAATATCAATATATTTTAAATCCTAAAACAAACCTATTGATTTGAAAATTGGGATTTAATTGAATTTCAGTTCTGCCCAATAAAATTTCCTTCAAGAAATGGGCCCCTTGGCAGGAAAAAAATAGGATTTTTAATTTGCTTGCAGTTTTTTTGAAAATATATAAGACAGAAGTAGAGATTGGGTGGGTGGACTCTGAGAATAGGAAAAAAAATATTTGATGCTGATGACAATTAAAATCTCCTTATACTGCTTTTGTATATTTAGAATTAAAGAGTTTAAAAGAAATTTGGTCTCATTTCAATCCATAAGAATTTATTTACCATTAATTGATATTAAACTAAGTCAACATTCATGTGAGGGCTTGAAGCAGTATAGTTTTCCAGTCTCATGTTTTTCAAAGATGTGCTGATTACGTGCCATTTTCTTTCTTTCAAATTCATGCAAATTTTTTCCCCACCAGGAATCTATTCTGGATTTAGGAGATGCGATTAATAATTCATTGCATTTCTGCAGAATAAATTTTGATGTGATATAGCAGTAACTGAGAAAATAAACTTCAGAACAACATTAATTTGAATTACGGGAGTGATTTCAACCCAGGAATTTAACATATTTTCCTTCTTTACAAGCCTTTTGCAATTATTAACAAGGGTCAAATTGTTTACAGAAAATAAAACTATAATAAATATGCAGATATTCTTACTCATGAGTATTTCAGGAGAATGGCTTTCAAGAGAAATTAAAATATTGCTTAATTAGATTTGTGTACTGAGATGAAAGATCAAATGTCGATAATGCAGATTTCTGCTACAGTAATCTGCTTACTACCTTGGTTGATCATGACTGTCAGGGGGAATCTCAGGTTATTATGAAAAAAATCAAGATGGGCTGTGCAACACATGCAAAAGCAGATGAAGCATCAATTTACCATTGTGGTCACCATCGTCACATTTTTTACCATATCCCGAGGATACTCCTGAGTCCTGTGTAAATTTACGTACAAGAGTATTCCTGGAAAATCTGTGAGGATTTTTAGTAACTTTTTATTGGATCAGGTCACACAGCAAATACCAAGGTAAGTTCTTCAAGATATTTCACTGATCACTGGAAGGTGTTTTGTACAAACATAAAATAAATGCAGATGTTTTAGTTTATTAATAGAACTAGACACAAAGACAGTTTTTTCCCCTCATGCCATCACTCTGTTAAACACCTAACTCCACCAGCACTGTCTTATGCCTAAAGATATCTAACCATGTAATAGGGCTGTATTACTATTATTCTTCTCATCTTACCTATTAACTGCGTCTATTGGTATTTTATGACTTTGTTGGTTGTATCTTATGATTTATGATTTATCCCTTCATTGCTTGTATATACACTGAGAACTTGTACACTGGAGACAAATTCTTTGTGTGTCCAATCACACTTGGCCAATAAAAATATTCTATTCTACTCTACTCTACTCTACTCTACTCTACTCTACTCTACTCTACTCTACTCTACTCTACTCTACTCTATTCTATTCTATTCTATTCTATTCTATTCTATTCTATTCTATTCTATTCATTTGTATTTAAAGGTACTGAACTACGGTAAGATAGAAAGATGATAAACAAAGTATTTTGGAATTAGTGTGCAATTCTAATTGTTTGCTTGTTTGCTAGATTTGAGATTTCTCTTCTCCCCCTCCCCGCATGATGTTCAAGGGAATTAGCAGAGCGTAAACTGCAGCGAAATATATTTCGGCTTTTGATGGCTGCTGTAGTCAGTAACTAAAAGTTGGTCAGGATGGGACAAGAAAGTTGGCTAACAAAAAAACAGCAGCAATTAACTCCCTCAAAAATATTAATGGATTTAAATTGCATTCACTATACATCCTTAAAGTATATAATGAATATATTTCATAATTTCATTCTATGATATGGCAAATTGTCTTTCAGTAGTCGTTTTTGGAGGGACTCTACTTGTTTTGAAAGTTATTCTGTAGCTTTGTATTTATATATGTTATATAATACTTTGGCTTCTAAACAGTGGGAAACTGTAGCCTTCCAGTTGATGCTGGTCTGCACATTCCTATAGTTGTATGTAACTTTATAAACAATATTTTTGCTATATAGTTATATACAGTATTATATGTATTATGTTATAAAATTGTATATAATTCTATAGACTATAATTCCTGGCCATGCTCAATGCAGCTAGTGGGTATTGCAGTTTAGAAAGCCACCGATTTTCCAAATCTATGATTACATTTTTGCCATGATCAGAACCAACCATTGGACAACCTGTGACCCATTGGGTCATTGTTTCAGAGATATTTCCCTACAGAGAAACAAAATGATTATGGGTGAGCAAAAAAGCAGTGGAAGCAGGAGTGACTCCCAACTTCCTGGTGGCTTCCTTATTGATTTTTCTTGTAGGAAGCTGGCAAGGAGTATTGGAAATGTCATTCACATGAATGCAGTTGATCATGGCAGCACGGTAACATGACATCATGGAAGGACTAAAGTGCCCAAACTTTGACAAATTTCAGTTGAATGGGAGTCATGGATCCCAGATTTTAGATGCAGTCTTCAAGTTAACCCATTTGAGGTGTGTTGATTCCAAAAAGATGAATTCTATTGATCTTTTTTATCTATTTAGTTTTACATCTCGGAATTTTTTTAAAAAACACACACATGTTCTATAAATATTTTTTTAAAGATTTTGAGGCAATTCATAGATTCCTCCATATTTTCTATATGTAGAACTATGATGTTTTTCAAAATTCATTTGGCAATCTGTGCAGATTAGATTTAGAGATCGGACCAATTTATTAAATTGCAAATTGAGAACAAATTAATTATAAAATTTGAAATAGATTAGATCATTTCCCATACCCTTACTAATGATTTCTACCATGTTATAGTTGTATTACATGAGCCTTATACAGTCACATCCCAACGCCTGGATGAAAACAGTGTTACAGGCCTAGGAAACTACAGTATAAATTTGCTGCTAAGGAAATTGGACTGGATTTGATCAAAATTTGAATATCAGATAAACTCAATAGATGGGCAAGGAAAAATGGGATGGCTCAAAACCAAGATTCTACAACAGATTCTTTACTTCTGAGCAGTTACAGAAATATTGTTCCCATTTTTCCATTAAAAGCATGGACAGAAAGAGGATTGGAATGAAATGGTTAAGCTGACTTTATTGAATCTGTGAATTTATTAGTGCTCTCCACTCACAAACCTTGGAGAATATCTTTGTTTATGGCAAGTTTCCCAAACTGAAGTGTACCTCCCTTGGGGAGATTCAGTCAGATTCTGAGAGAAGTATGAAGTATCTTTTAATTCTGCATTGTTACAATAAATCCAGCTTTCCCAAAATACAGGTAGTCCTTGACTTATGTCCTCAACTAAGCCCAAAATTTCTTTTGCTAAGCAAGACATTTGTTAAGTGAATTTTGCCCTATTTTATGACCTTTGTTGCCACAGTTGTTAAGTGAATCATTGCATTTGTTAAATGTTTTATGCCTTATTAAAAATAAAGCTTCACTGTTCGTATAGGTTTTTGGATTTTTAGGGGAGGTGTGTATATTAAGATTACACTAAAGAGAAGTGTGATGGGAAAAGGTTTAGGAACCTCTGCTTTATGGGGTCTTTGCTCTGTTCCAGAAGTAGCTCTAGTTTCACGTTGTTTCTTACCAATTACACTCATCTTTACTTAGCAGTGGAGCTAATGAATTTGGCCTGGAATTTGTGGGAATATTTAGAATTGCAAACAGTGTGCATGGGTTATCTTGGAATGAGGTATAATGACTATAAAGGCTGTTCTGATTGCAAAGAGCAAAATAACACACAAACATTGAAAGAAACTATATTCCTTCCATTCAATTGCATCCAATTCTCAGAGATTGCCTGGAGTAATGGCAAAGGGAGCAAGCTACAAACCAAGGCGCTGGGTGTTCTAGAATTCTAATCCTGCCTTAGGTATGAAAGCCAGCTGGATGACTTGGGCCAGTTATTCTCTCTCAGCCCACAACATCAGGCTTGTATGGCAAGCTGGTTCATCAATTCATGTTGCAACTAATGAATAAAAAATCAGTTATCCACCCCCCCAAAAAATGTCATTTTCGCTTGTGGAAAAATACTAGGAAAAAAATTGTGAAGAGAATTACTTTCCTTCAATATATTTATTTCTTTATGGGCATCTGTAGGGCAGAGAGAAGGGACGCGGTGGCTCAGTGGGTTAGGACACTGAGTTTGTCGATCAGAAGGTCGGCAGTTTGGCGGGTCAAATCCCGAGTGCCGCGTAACAGAGTGAGTGCCTGTTACTCGTCCCAGCTTCTGCCAACCTAGCAGTTCGAAAGCACGTAAAAATGCAAGTAGAAAAATAGGGACCACTACGGTGGGAAGGTAACAGCGTTCCATGCGCCTTTGGCGTCTAGTCATGCCGGCCACATGACCACGGAGACGTCCTCAGACAAGCGCTGGCTCTTCGGCTTTGAAACAGAGATGAGCACCGGCCCCTAGAGTTGGAAACGACTAGCACGCATGTGTGGGGGAACCTTTACCTTTACCTAGGGCAGAGAAGACAAATGTGCATTACAACATCATTACATAAATTCTGCCCTCTTTCTACTTGCATTGAGATCTTACAAGCATCTATCTATCTATCTATCATATATCAATCAAATTATTTGGCTGTCCATTTCAGAATAAGTGACTCTGAATAGCATACAACAATCCAGTAAAACAGTAAATACGTAAGATAATAACTGGATAAAACCATTGTCTAATAATTATGAAAAAGAATTAAAAATTATAAAAGCAAAATCAAACCCATGTAGCCACCCAGAGCCACCCATGTGTGAATTGGGTGGCTAAATAAATAAATAAAATCTGAGTTATGCCAGTGATAGAACATTTTATTATTTTCTTTTAAAAAGTTTCATCTTTTTTATTTTGTGAGCATAAGTTTACAGTATGTTCTTCATACTGTTTTCTAAATAATTGCTAAATCCTGTGATATGCATCTTAAATATTTCACTGATTAATTCTATTTCTTTTCTGCTTTTCTCAACTGCATAGAACAGTGGTTCTCAATCTGTGCTCCACGGACCCCTGGGGGGCCCCCACAACGTCATCACAGGGGATCCACAAAATCTTGAAGCAATGTTATGATTTAAATCTTGAGTTAAGTCTTGTGATCTGTTGCCACAAAGAATATTTAAAGGGGAGGAGGTCTGTGCTGAACAACAGGTTGAGAACCACTGGCGTAGACCAATAGATTCTCCTCCACTTGTCCTTAGAATCTGACTCCAGTCATTCCAGATTGTTGGTGATGGTTTCAGCAACATTTCAAGGGCCACAGATTTCCTTTTGGGAGCATAAATCCAAAGATGGTGGCAGTATTACCTGGTCCCAGAAAGCTAAGTGTGCATTACTTGCCACATCTCTCTGGAGCATAAGATTACTTAAAGCTGCTGTGGGAGGAGAACCATGTTCATTGCTGGTGGCAAAAATCAGGAGAGTCTGGTGGCACTTTCTCCAACTAGCAATTTTTATTAAAAGGCCCAAGCTTTTGTGAGCTGCAGCTTATGCCTTTTAATGAAGTTTATTAATTGGGAAAGGTGCTGCCAGACTACTACTGGCTACAGCCCTGCTGTACCTCCAGAAAAAAATATTCTGTTTTAAGTTTTTTTCAAAGAGAAACATATATCCCCATCAATCTAGTTTAAAAGGAATATTGGAGGAGAAGATGCCCATTTTCAAGAATATGTGATAGTACTGATAAAAAAAAAGTCATCTGCTTTCTCTTCTCCAGGAGAACTTGTTACTCACTTGATTTTCCAGTCAAAAAAATGTAGGATGGTGTTACTTTCAAGACGCAGATGATGAGGTTTAAGTGACTGTGTCTTAAGTTGATGGGGTCCCTCGCTATTTGATTTTTCACAAGTTTTTAATTGCCTTTTAAAGCAGGGGTCCCCAATCTCCAGACCATGGCCAGGTGTCAGGCCACAGTCTATTCAGAACTGGGCCACAGAAGTGGTGGATGAGAATGCGTGCATGCATTTGTGAAAGCACCATACGTGCATGAAACATCCTCTCCTCCCCCGGAAAGGTTGGGGGAAAGGTTGGGGGATGCTGTTTTAAAGGATGAAGCCAACCAGATGAAAAAATAGACACAAAGACATTTTCATTTAGCAATTTAATTAGTTGTCTTATAAGTAACTGTTAATATACTGTAAAGTAAGTTACTGTAAAGTTATTAAATGTAATATGTAGTGTTTCTTTAGCCTGGAGGAAAGATTACAGAGAAAGTGTTTAATGCACTAAGGTGGTAATTTGCTTTAGATAAGTAAATGTTTAATTAGTTTTTAAATAACTGTTAATATAAGCTTTTATAATTGTAAGATTAAATACAACATACATGGTATTTTTAGGTTTAAAAAATGTAAAAGAAATGAACGATTACAAAGAAACTGTAGTTAGCACGCTGATGTCGCGATTTGCTTCGGATCAGTAAATTCAAAGATTTTCCTTCTGTATCATTATTTATGCAGTACTAAAATGAAATGAAATGTTTTGCCAATTCTGAGAGCAGTTATCCTTATATCACACCGTTAAACAAATGAAAATGACAATTTTGATGTTCCTGCTTTCTATTCTTCCCACAACAACAATCCTGTGGGGTGAGTTGGTGTCAAAGAGAGACTGTCCGGCACAAGAAACCAGGATGCAAGATAGAGTTCAAAAGTACTGCAAGTTTATTCCCATGCAGCCTATACAAGAACCTGATCTACTAACAGTCAAGGCAAATTGACGGCAGATAAGAATCAAGGGACTTCAAGGGTGGGGGGGTTAGACCTGGGTATCTTTAGGGGACGTAGGGACTCCAGACTGATGATGCGTTTGACCCTGTCCTCAGGCCCATCTCCTACAGAGCCTGTCCCAGACAGGAGGAGGGTTCAAGCGGGGGTCAGTCTGGAATTGCTATTTGCAAGAGGGCAGGGTGTGCCCCCCTCTTGAATGCCATTGAACCTTATCTAGTTTTTTTTCCCCAGAGGCAAACTGCCCGCCTGAAAAGATTGCAGTGAAATCTTGCATTGAGCAATAAAGCAGGTAGTTTATACATGTGGATCTGGTTATTTGTACCTAACGGTTGGGTTGGGAGAGAGTGCCTGGTCCAAAGCTGGCTTTCATACATAAGGCAGAACTAGAACTCACAATCTTCTGATTTCTAGGCCAGCATCTTCAACACTACACCAAACTGACTGACTGTTAGTTCTCTCCCAATCACACAGGGCTGGAATCATGTGGGCAAGGTGACCAAAAAAAAATCGGGAAGAAATTTGGATAAGTAATTAAAAAAAAAGTCGGAAAGCCACCACTCTATGAATTTCAGCTGTCCAACTTAATTATAGTAAGAATGTTGAAACCTTCTTCAGTTTCATTTTATCCCTGCCTAAACAGCAGACAACTTGGCCTCATCTTTTGAATGGGCTGACCTACTTCTATCTGGTTTTGCAATGGTCAGATTTGCTCTCACTTTCTCTGACAGCATCAGAACTAATTTTCACAAAATCCACTTTCCACAATGCATGCACATTTGCATAGTCTGTAGAAATGCCATTCAGGTCATGTCAGTCATTTAAATTAATTTCAGATCATGCATATACTTAGTTTGAGTTCAGATGCTAACACTGCAAAAATTTCAAAATGATCTCCCGCTGGGACCTGCTTTGTTGTTAATCAAGAGCGAAAGCATCTGAATAGTAGGGGGGGAGGTTGGTATAAGGAAATAGAAGCTAAAATCTGCCATGATCTACCTGAAATGAGAAGGAAAAAAAATCTCCAATTGCTCCTCAAGGGCAGATTCTCTTTTAGTATTAATAGTAATTTTACTCAAGGTAAATAGCTTACCTTGGATGGATTTCCTCCTTTCTCCTTTCTCTGTGGAAGTGTGGGAAGCCAGGGAGGCTGCAGATCACTGGGGGAAATAACTTTCCTTCCAAAAGAAAATACTGATATTTCCATCAAACCCATGGCCAACATGCAAATGCAGAAATGCAAGAATAGTCCACCCCTAGGAACGTCTCCAAAGTTGTTTTCTCCTTTGAAAGAGATGTCTATCTAAAGCAAATTCTTTTTCTAGGAAAGGAAAATATAGAGAAGAATGACTTTGCCAAGCTCCTAGTTGGATGGTGCATTTTCTAGAGTTTTTGTATTGTGCATGATCCATTCATCTTTCATTAGCTAATTTATCCATGTTGCCTGGAGATGATAAGTTATCTATCTATCTATCTATCTATCTATCTATCTATCTATCTATCTATCTATCTATCTATCATCTATCTATCTATCATCTATCTATCTATCTATCTATCTATCTATCTATCTATCTATCTATCTATCTATCTATCTATCTATCTATCCCATCTCAAAAAAGAGTGACTGAATGATTTACCTCTAATCGACATAAACAGATACAGCATTCTTTTTGCCATTGATAATGGGCTGAATAAAACAGGGGTATCAAATGGCAGAGAATAAGCAATATTCTCTAAAAAAATACTTTCATTAAGCTCTGCTTGATACAGCTCTGATAATTTCATAGGTCTTATTGGGGATCTGCCTGGAATCACAAAAAGTAAGTGTTGATTTGGTTGTTTTTAAAGAGGTTACCCTCTGAGCCGTTTGCAGGAAAAAATGAGCTCATGATGAATACATTTATTCTGAAGTTAGGCTTCAGGAATTACTGACTACTTAATCAAATGCCATATTTAATTTTGTAGTACTCTCTAATAATAGATTGGCACTTCATTTGCAAAATAGTCTTTGGTTCTGAGCAGCAGGTAAACTGGAATGAAAATCAGAAATGGGAAATATTTAAAATAAACTTCTATTGCAGTTTCATTTTTACAGCAAGCACTGACATTTCATGTTAAGTAGATGATGATATTGATGATGGTGATGATGATATCCATTCAGTCGTGTTTGACTCTTGGCAATCCTATGGAGTGATCCACGTCTTCCGATCTTGCACTGCTTCTTTGAGTTTTTCTATGCTTTGGCTGGTGTCAGCTTTGATGGTGTCCATCCACCATGTTCTTTGATGGCCTGGTTTCCTTTTACCACTAACTCTTCCAAATATAATTGTTTTCTCCGCTGAACTCCCCCCCCCCATGGCATGACCAAAGTAAGTGAGAATCAGTTTCGTGATTTTGCCTTCTAGTGACATGAACCAGAATTTAACTTGGAACAGGTTAAAATATTTCTTGGGGAAAAATGCCAAGAAATATTTACAATTTTAATTGCTATATTTTATACATTATTATGTTGTTTTGTAGTTTTTATTATTTATTAATTAAAGTAATACTCCACTCACCTCACTATGAAATGTTTAATATTTGTGATTTAATTAATTAATTAATTAATATATTTATATTTAATATGTTTATATGCCACCCATCTCCCTGTCTAGAGACTCTGCATTTATATTTGGAATGAATAGTTCTTGAGCATCCATTAAATCATTTTCTCAGTAACGTAATTGCTAGACTCTAACTTTTTTTTATGTTCAGATTGAATGCTAAAGGAATTGAAAGCTTCGATGCATATAAGACCAATTTGATCCGTATTGCAGAAATAGTACCTGCTAATAGAAAAAGCCTTCAAAAATATTCCAAACATGAGATTGGGTTTTTTAAGAGTTTATTACTCACAATGTACAGAATATTGTTTCTCAAATTTGAACAAGTTTTAAATTAGATACAGCAGCTTTCTTTCAGATTATTTGTGGCTGTTCTATTGTTTTAGGTTAAGGATGGAAGTGGTTTTCTGTGGTGACATATTGGTGACATTTCACTTAAAATTCTCCTTTAATTTCAGTCAAAGCCAAGCCAAGCGAACCTCCTGCCCTCAGAAATACCAGCAACAACACCACAACTGCAAAACCAGGTAAAAACATGGGAGGGAAAACTTTACTTAGGAAGAACCTTTTTAAACTTACAGTATGTTTTGCTCTCAAGATGAGAGGACAAATATTACAGGCCTAGAGCCCTGAAGCAGAGCATGTAGAAATAAGGAATGACTCACAAGCCTATTTCTATCCATGGTATCAGGGTGTCTATAGGGTAGAGTCCAAACAGTGAAGATGGTGCTGCTCACTATGTGATCAAAGCACCATCTGTTTAGTATATTCATTGTGGCCAGTTTGATGTTTTGGACCGCACACTGCTACATCCCCGCTATGTTCCTCCATTGTTACTTTGTACTCTGTGTACCATGTGGATAGATTTTTGTGGATATGATGACATGGTTCACCAACTCTTTGGAGATGCACATGTCAGGATCAACTAGCAAGTAATCTCCTTATTTAAGTTGCACATTGTAAAACTCTGCGTGTATGAACTCTTTTGAATGACCTTTGCTGCTCTGCTTCTTGGGCCAGTTCCTCACTAGTGATTTATACTATTTTACAATTTCGTCCAACTAACACTGAAATGGTTGAAAGCCTTCATTATTACAACTATTTCAGCACTGTAAATGATGGATGTAGCTGCAAAATACCAATAAGGAAATGGTCTCAATCTCCCTCTTATCTTTTTTCCCTCCTCAAATCAGCAATTAATTTTGCCCATTGTATAGCTTTCCAGGGAAGGAGAAGGAGGGGAAAAAATAGGATGGGAAGAACAGAAAGGGTCTCACTATACTATGGGGGGGGGGAAAGTGAGGTTGCCCAGCTACAAAATAACAAAGCCTGTTGGACAAGCAGCTTCTTTGGGCAAGACTTCAGTTGTTGTAAAAAGGTAAAGGTTCCCCCGCACATGCGTACTATTCATTTCCGACTCTAGGGGCCGGTGCTCATCTTCGTTTCAAAGCCGAAGAGCCAGCGTTTGTCTGAGGACGTCTCTGTGGTCATGTGGCCGGCATGACTAGACGCCAAAGGTGCACGGAACGCTGTTACCTTCCCACCGTAGTGGTCCCTATTTTTCTATTTGCATTTTTTACATGCTTTCGAACTGCTAGGTTGGCAGAAGCTGGGACAAGTAACAGGCGCTCACTCTGTTACGTGGCACTTGGGATTTGGCCCGCCAAACTGCTGACCTTCTGATCGACAGTTGTTGTAGAATCACCCCAAAAGTGACTTTGTTGGTTCTGTGATGTCTTTATACTCCTTGCTATTCCCTCACAAGGGGAATCCCAAGGAAGTGCTTTGGATGTTGACTTTAAAAAATATGGTTATCTTTCATATTGATCACTCACTTTTTTACTGTCATTTATTCATTACCCATATATTCTTGATTCTTTCTCTTCTGTTTTTACTACATTCGTTCTTGCTACTACTTTCCCTTTTGTGCAAGGAAACAGTACAGGTTGTCCTTGACTTACAATAGATCATTTAGTGATCATTCAAAGTTAGAACACCACTAAAGAAGGTGACTTATGACCATTTTTCACACCTATGACCACTGCAGCATCTTCATGGTCACATAATCAGAATTCAGACATTTGGTAACTGACTCATACTGTATATATGGTATTATGGTTGCAATGTTCCTGGGTTGTATCATCACCTTTTATGAACTTCTGATGAGCAAAGTCAATGGGGAAGGTAGATTTACTTAATCATGTTACTAAACAACTGCAGTGATACACTTAACAATTGTGGCAAGAAAGGTCATAAAATGGAGCAAAACTCACTAACAAATGTCTCATAGTAGCAACAGACATTTTGGGCTCAATTGTAGCCATAGGTCGAGGGCTATCTGTAGCATCACTTTCCAGGCTGATAGGCATAGATGCAACCTAGTTGCTCAGCAGTTCCATAAGCAAATTACTTATGAATTACAATACATTTCCAATTACACTAACCTATGTTGGCATATTTGCCATTTTTCAACTTCTCCACAACATTTATTACCTCCTTTTCCTTAATTTATTGTTATGGGTTTTCTGTACTGAAGTCTTAAAGCTGCTCAGCTTCTATTCACAAGATGACTGGAAATGAAGCAGGCTTAAGAAATTCAGAAAATTTTCTGAATTTTCTCTGATTTGGCCAAGATGATGGCTTGATGCACAGACTAGATTTACCATGAGCCCTGATTGGTGGTGGTGGTGGTGGTGGTGGTGGTGGAGGTGGAGGAGGAGGAGGAGGAGGAGGAGGAGGAGGAGGAGGAGGAGGAGGAGGAGGAAGAGGAAAAAATTCTCTTTCACCATTCCATTACTGAACTTATAAAAGAAAAAGCACCACTTTTCACCTTCTCATTGGTGAACTTGTAAAAATAATACAGCCATAGATGGCAGTGATTGGCGATTGGAGGGAGTGCTCCTGTCACTATAGTCAACAACCAAATGGAATGGAGACGTTTATCTTTGCTAAAATGAAAAATGCTTGGACTGATGCAAGTTAAAAACACTACTTAGGTCTATGGCAGGAAATGGTATGGAGAGGTTGCCATCCTAGTGGGCTGGGAATGGAGAAAGGAGACAACATCATGCAGTCCTTTTCTTGAGAAACGGTCAGTGGACCATCCTCATGCTAAGGCAAGCTGATAATGTTGACTATTGTGTCTATAATTCACCTACAAATCTTTAAAAGACTCCTTCATTTTCAATTCTACTGTAGTCTCTCTGCTGGCTGGTCCTTGTTTATTCTTCTCCACTTCCAAAAGAACCTCTTATTCACTCTGCATTTTCTCTGCTTCTTTTTCTCTTACATTCCAAGTTTTAATGTTTCATATGCCACTGTTATCAGTAGAGGGGTAAGCTTCTTCAGTGGCACAGAATGAGATGTACGGGTCTCCAGGCATCTTCCTTCATCTGACTGCTTTATTCTGGCCATTGATGGAAGATAGACTCTTCAGAACAATAGCATCCCAAATATGATGATTTACCATTGATTTAAAAGTCTGCATGGCCCTGTCATTGCTTTCCAAAATCCATGTGCATAGAGATTGGATGGGAACGGGCTGACCAATTTTCACTACATCTGTCCCATCTGCTCCTGATGGTCTGTGGAATATCATCTGTTTTTCTGTTTGGAAAAGAACTGCTGCACGATAAATTATGCTGGCGTTTTCCAGGAATGCAACCCTTATTTTCAGTTGTGGAGTGGTGCTCAGTGGGTGCCTGGGGATCTGCTGGACAAAAATAGCTAAGTGCCCCACTGGGATTCTTCCCAGGCAGAGGCGTCTACCTCAACAGCGGTATTTGAGGTTACCTGTACTCCATGCACACTCACCTCAGTGACATTTTTTATCAGAGGCAGGAAGCTGTGTGGGTGGTAGTTTTTGTGTTTACCCAACCTCACTGATAAGAGGGCTGGGGGGTGGTGGTGGTGGTGGGGAGAATGATTTTTATTTCTTTTTTAGTGACCTTTCTGGAGACCCATTGGGTGGTGCTGGGGATTTCTACCACAGCCTAAACTAGGGTGGTTCTTGGCAGACTCTATTTTTTGATAGAGTCAGTCCTTGACTTATGACCATAATTGAGCCTAAAATTTCTGTTGCTAAGTGAGATATTTGTTAAGTGAGTTTTTCCCCATTTTATGACCTTTCTTGCCACAACTGTTAAGTTAATCATTTTAGTTGTTAACTTAGCAACACAGTTGTTAGCAGATGCTGTTTTCCCCACTGACTTTGGTTGCAAAAGGTGATCACATGAGCTCAGGCCATTGCAACCGTCTTACATATGAGTCAGTTGCCAAGTGTCTCAATTTTGATCATGTGATCATGTGGATGTGGCAATGGTCAGAAGTGTGAAAAACAGTTATAAGTCACTTTTTCCAATGCCGTTGTAACTTAGAACGGTGACTAAGCGAACTGTTGTAAGGCAAGGATTACCTGTATTATGAAATCCCTAATAGTTAATCCACCTGGGAACATTCGTTTTATCAATCCAACTGAAGTGTGTGTATATGTGATAGAAGGACAGTGAATTATTATATACAATTCCCTCTTATGCCTTTTCTCCACAATAGTTTCATACCTGCTTAGCTATTAAAAGCTCTGGTAGAAAGCAAAAGTGAGTGTCACTTGCTGCTTTGTGCTCAAGTGCCATCTAATGTAAGGGAAAGCATTTTTTTAGCATTTAAACAATTGTCTACTTCTTTGGAAAGGAAGTATGCTTCTGCATAATGCTCTTAACTGGAACAGGGGACAAAACACTCTCAAATCCTCAAGACATTTTGCCATCCTATATGCTACATTATCATGAGAATGTCTCTCAATTAAAACTCAGGTTGGAGAGATTCCTCAGTGATTGGATTCTGCCCCTATCAGAACATATTTCAGATGGATCCCTTTGTGCTGTTAAAGCCTTTGGTTTCTTTGTATTTAAGATCAGGGCTTTTCAACCTTTTCACTCATTGTACCACTTTTGGGATATGACAATATCCAAGTACCACCAGTCCGCCTAGCAAGGTGTCAAAAACTTGACCAAAAAAAAAAGGAAAAAAGTGATGAAGTACAGGTAGTCCTTGACTTACAACAGTTTGCTTAGTGACTGTTTGAAGTTACAAGGGCACTGAAAAAAGTCCCCCCTAAGCCACAGCCGAGCAAGACACCTGCCTGCCCGCCCGGCGGTGCTCTTCCTCCTGTCCGAGGTTTTCATTGTTGTGAGCATTTCTGTTGAGGATTGGCAGCAGGCAGGGAGGGGGTGTTGTTTGGTTTTTATTCCACCCCCCCATCTGCTGGGTGGTTGCAGCAGGTTTTGGTCACTGTGACCGTCATAAATATGAATCAGTTGCCAAGCATCTGAATGTAAATCACAAGACCCTGGAGATGCTGCAACATTCCAGCTGATCGGTGCTTCTTCTGGGCTCAGCGGAAGCGCCAGGATCAGCACTGAGCTCCAGCTGTAGCCTGCCGCTGATCCTGGCCTTTCCACTGAGCCCTGACAGCCCTGAAGCGCCAATTAGCCGGAAAGCGGCACTGATCCTGGCGCTTCCGCTGAGCCCTGACAGCCCTGCAACTCCAGCCATCTCTCGCTCAGGCATGTGCAGTGCTGCCACCAGTTCAGCTCATTCCCCTCCCCCGCTACTACTTTTCTAGGATGGTCACGTACCACCTGCCAGGTGCCAATGTACCACAGGTGGTACCCATACCACTGGTTGAAAAGCCCTGCTTAAGATGGCTGGCACAACAAGCACAGAATGAAGTGGATGATGATACCTGAAGGAGAAACAATTGGCTGTAGCATTACACATTCTCTACATTCTCTGATTGTTAAAAAAAAAAAATAGAGCAGTGTTTTTCAACCTAGGCAACTTTTTAAGATATGTCACTTATGCTGGCTGGGGAATTCTGGGACTTAAAGTCCACACATCTTAAAGTTGCCAAGGTTGAGAAACACTGCAATAGAGCCAACTTTAAAAAAAAAATTCTAATAGGTAGGGTTTTTTAAAAAAAAATTAGCAGGAACTTTTGGTGCATGATACAGCAATCAAAAAGTTAACTGCTTATCATCTGATATGGTACAATTCACTTTACCGCCACTTCATTCTGCTGTTAGGTGTAGACACTGATCTTGATGAATGAATATTAAACTCCTAGTTGGGATAAATGTAGTACCCTACTATTACTACTAGAGTGGGCGGTAGAACGTCATTGCATAAATGGAACTATCACTTGCCCGCAAATAGGAAATCAGAAAAGGAGACTCTCCTATGGTTCATTCACCATGCATTGAATGGTTATAAGATAATATGAAGTGGAATAAAAATAATCTACTATCTTCTTTCGACAGTCACTTAGAGCTTTTCCCACTTGTACTTAACTGTAGCACAAATGCACCCTTGCAACATGTTCTTGTTATGATAATAGCCCCGTCTTGTCCCCAGCCCATGAGTGAGACATACTTAAACTCTCCTTAGCTTTTATTGTTATTAATATATTTGTCTCCTTTATTCCTACATCATCAGGAATGTATGAAATATGTTAGGCTTTGTGCCCCACTGCCTTAGTGGGAAGGCAAATGATTGACAGTGACATGAAACAACAGTTGTACAGGCAAATGTGTTGTTCTCCTCTCAAGGATTGACAAAGTTTCAAATAGCAGTGGAAAACAGTCCACAGACTCTAAATAAGCTTCCTGTTTTTAGGCATTCATCCATTTCTTTCAGAAATCTTTAAAGTATTACATGTTTCACACCAGTTTGAGATGGTTTCAGGTGAAGATTTTCATCATGCAGTTATCATGTTTTTGTAATTTTGTATTTGTAATTATCCCACAGTTCTTCCATCCTCCCCTGTCTCCAAAAATCTGTCAAAGAAAAGAAATCAGAATAGTTGCATTACGTTTTTTTGACTGACATTGCTAAGAGGCATTCATCTAAAAAGCACCTTACATTGCAAATCAAGTACCTCGTAATGAACGAACAAATTTAGAATAGCAAATCTTGTAGATTTCCTCCAGCTATATTTATTATCTTCCTATTTTTTTCAGTCTACAATTGTATGACCACTGATTATCTTTAATATCTCAACTTCTTATCTTGCAGAAATTCAAAAATTACGTCTGATGGATGGAGGAAGCAACTGTTCAGGCAGAGTCGAGTTGGAAGTCATGGGTACCTGGGGCACTGTATGCGATGACAACTGGGACCTGGTTGATGCTGAAGTTGTGTGTCAGCAACTTGGTTGTGGTTCAGCCTTTCAGGCTCTCAGTGGCTCTCATTTCCCAAAGGGGACAGGACCCATCCATTTGGATGAAGTGAAATGCCTGGGAGATGAACTGTATCTATGGGACTGTCTGTCTAATAGGAGCCATGACTGTGGACACAAAGAAGATGCTGGTGTGATTTGTTTAGGTTTGTGAATTTCTGTTGTTTGTGTTTCATGTTTAATTAATATTATTGGGGTTCAGGCCTGGATATGGGACCCAGACAGCACTGATTGCTTATGTTGGTGACCCGTGGCAGGACAGTATAACTATCCCAACCCCTCTGAGCAACATCCAATACCATCGGTCATAGTATCCTTTTGGACTGCCTACAAGGGGACTTGTGGGGGGCACGATTCTACATGGGTTCTTTTATTTGTCAATTTTTATTTATTTGTTAAATTTATACACCGCCCTATTCCCGAAGGACTCAGGGTGGTTCACAGGGCAGTTAAAACAGTACAAAAAGAGAATAAAATGGAATTAAATTAGTACAAGCCCACAATTCATAATAACAATAAAATTAAAATTTTAAAATTAATTTAATATGATTTAATATGATTTAATTAAAATACTTTTCCTCCCTGAGCAGTTGGTTTCATTACTTGCACTAGTGGATGGAGAGTCAAGTGTACAGAGTCAATGCAAGCTTGTTGTTGTTGTTAGTTGCGAAGTCGTGTCCGACCCATCGCGACCCTATGGACAATGTTCCTCCAGGCCTTCCTGTCCTCTACCATCTTCTGGAGTCCATCTAGGCTCACACCTACTGATTCAGTGACTCCATCCAGCCACCTCATTCTCTGTCGTCCCCTTCTTCTATTGCCCTCAATGCAAGCTATAAAAAGGCTAATGGTTGGAAACTGATCAAAGAGAGAAGCAACCTGGAATTAAGGAGAAAGTTCCTGACAGTGTGGACAATTATACCAGTGGAACAACCTGCCTTCGGAGGTTGTGGGCACTCCATCACTAGAGGTTTTTAAGAAGAGACTGGACAGTCACTTGTCTGAGATGGTATAGGTTCTCCTGCTTGAGCGGGGGGCTGGAGTAGAAGACCCTTCCATCTCTATTCTATTCTAACACTGTCATATGTCAAAGACATCTTAGAAACACCCAACAGACACACAGCTTACCATAGCACACAAACTAACTAAAGCCCTCCACAACATATTAGGTAAACCAAAAGACCCAGTAGCCCAAGAATAAAAAACATGAGTCACCCATAATAGAGTCAAAGGACAAACTGCCACTAAATAGGATAGGCAAGCGGAAGACTAGCAGAGTATATCCATGAACACCAACTATGGTAGCAGTCAGAAGATTATTTAAATTAGATTTGTAGCTACTTTAATTAAAAATTAGAGGAAGATTTAGTGCCAAGTTTGATATGGGTTATTATGAAATGGTTTTGTGAATTTGTTTTATCCATTGGGGAATTGGATTGTCCCATGAAGAAAAATCCTCATGTTTAGTAGTGCTGGATACATTTTATTATTTACTTCTGCTGACTACCGGCTGCCTGCAGTTTAGCAGTTCGATTCCCACCGACTCAGGGTTGACTCAGGCTTCCATCCTTCCAAGGTATGTAAAATGCAGACCCAGATTGTTGGGGGCAATTAAGCTGACTCTGTGAACCACTTAGAGAGGGCTATAAAGCACTGTGAAGCGGTATATAAGTCTAAGTGCTATTGCATTGCTATTATCTGAAAGTTTCCACTAATGAATGCTTAGGCAAAATCTTCAGTTTCCTTTGAAATGCTTTTAATCTCGCTTTCTAAAGCAATAGGAAGTACATCTGATCTGTTCTCTTCTTGAATTTTAAATTAGCTTTTGTATTGGGGTTTTATTTTTATAAGCCACCCTGAGTCAGCAAGAACGAGTTCAGTAGCCATATAAATTTTCTAAATAAATAAATACCTAGGCTATCATGTCTTCTTTTAGTTTACTCTTCTCAAGGCTAAAAATATGTTGGTCTTTGGGCCATTAGTTGTAAGACTTGGTTTCCAGATTCTTCAAACCTTCTTAAAATGTAGTGTTAAAACTGGACTTGATAATCTGCCTGCAGCCTGACCAGTGCAGAAGAGAAGTGAATGATTACTTATTAAGCTCTTGTAAACTAGGCTTCTCTTAACACAGCCAAACACCACATTACCATTTTAAGCAGTTATATTTCACCACAAGTCTTTGTCCAGAACAAAAGATGGCACCCCCTCTCCTCAAAATAAAATTGCTTCTGAAACCAAAACTGCCTTATCTTATTAACATTGACTTTAAGATTGTTTCTCTCCATTGAGACCAATACAGCCTCCAGACACAGGTCAAGACTTTTATTGCATCACCCACACATTCTGAAGTACAAATGTAACACTGAGTATCATCTGCATATTGTTAATATTTCTGAGGTAAGTCAGGATAGCAAAATGACTCCACGAATGACTGGAACTAGATTTTATTGAGATAGGTTATAGCAACAGAATCTTGAAACCCTGACTGAGTTTTCCTCTCCCTCCCTTTTATACTAGTGAATTAGTGAGTAGTCGGTCTCAGTTTCTTTCTCACACTTTCTCTGTTTCTCAGTCAACATGTTGTTGCAACCACCATCTCAGCTTTGTTTCTCCAAGATAATCTCTATAGATGTTCTGTACCAGCCTGCTACCGGCCCTGCAGAAAAGGCAGGGACAACCCCTTTTACAAGAAGGCAAGAGGCTGGAATTACGCCTGCCAAATTTATTGCTACAAAAACAAATAGAACAAGACACAAACCAAGAAACAGGAGCTTTTCAAGCGGTTGCCTTCAGCAAACCAGCCCTCCCACACATTCCCCCTTAAATACAGTTCAGGGCGTGGCTTCTCTCTGCCTCCTTCCGAGGAGCCCCATTGCCTTCCTCTGTTTACTCCTGATTGACTGCCTCCTGCGTTGGGCGTCCTTGAACAGGGCCAGCTGTGGGTCATCTTCATCCACGCTGTCGGGCTCACACAGCTGGGTCTGTGTCGTGACCAGATGAGAGGGGCCTGGCTGAGGACTCTCATCAAGCTCTTCAACACCCCCCTCCTCCTCCTCCTCTGAGTCGTCCGACCCAACTGCCGAACCCACAGGCTGACCCTGAATCACAACAATAGATCATCTCCAAGATCATCTCTGCAATACCTTACTCTAAATAGCTGAACATCTTTTCCAGTGGTTTTATGTTAAATAAGATAGGAGAGAGCCTGTGGCATCTCATTACTAGCCCTACAAGGTAAACCAGGACATGAAAGTGACACCACAGGAAGACTAGAACTATGGTTTATTAAGATAGGCTATAATAACAAAATCTTGAGAGTCTGATTGTGTAATTCCTCAGGGAGTAGTAAGCATCTTCTAAATATTCTCTCCTTTCCCAGGACATAAAGAATGCTTCTGCCTGTTTTGTTTATGTAATGGTTTCTGAACGTTTGCTTCAAGGCCACCTCTCTGGGTCTCTACACCCATATAGAAGAGCTCTACAGCTTATCTAATCCTTTCCCCCCACCTCAACTGTAACTGACCACACATACAATGGTCAATGGTATTAAAGGCTGCAGAGGGTCACTCTCCCCCTTTTGAAACCCCATCATCAGTAACCTACCAGAGTGCCAATGTGGGTTCAGTTCCAAACTTTTCATGCTCAGGTTTCAGCGCTGACTGAAAAGGAACATGTTCAACTTGTGAGCAACCAGGAAAATTAAATTATTTTTACATTTATTATATCCTAGCTGGCTGTATAATTAGGATGTTTTACTATTCAAGTTGTAGAACTTCACATTTCTCTCTTGAATTTCATCTGGATAGCTTTGGGCCCAGGGTTCCTTCCATCTGTCAGAACTGTTTTGAATTCTGTCTTTGATTCTGCATTTTGTACTGTTAGTCACTTAGTTCTGTGTCATCTGCACATTTGATAAATGTCCCCAGGTTGCTTTATTTCAAGTCCAAATATAACACAAAGCCTAAGACAGATCGTTGGCATTCTACTTGCATTGGTGCAAGCTGATATTTCTTGAGTGATACAAGCTGAGCCATGTATTGAGCATTTGAGGATAATGGCTGTTCAATTAACTGTCTCTTGCTAACAGTAATATTGTCCATCCTGCACTTAAGGTAACTTTTCACACAATACATGCATTGTTCTGCGTATTGGCTTTGTGTCCCTGTGGCATCATTTGTGTCCCTCAGCTCAACAGCTGAGCTGATTAATGCTGGCTATTAGCATTAGTGTTGAGTATTTGAAATTTGAATATCTTTGAAAAGGAGGAGCCCAGCCAGGAATCTGGTTTGCTTTTTGGCACATTGCAGCCCTGTAGGGCTTATGGACTAACCTTTCCTTGTTTACAGAGATCCTTTCTCACCCCACTACTTGGCCCTTAGGCTGCAGCCATACTAGCAGGTTTTTCAAGGGGAAAAGCCCTCAGAGGAGCTGCCATGCTTTTTTGGCAGACAGTCAGACAAATGAAATATGAAGTAATAAGGCTGGAGGAGTACAGGTAAATAATTTCCTTTATCAATATGAAGTGGGGTGTTTTTTGTTTTTTGTTTTTTTGCCACTGCAGGACCTGTGAGTACCCTTGAGCATTCTTGCTCTTTGTTTCCCCACTTCATGTCAACAGAATTAAAGACATAGGGAAACAGTGGATATGTGTGAATGTGTACCGTATATACTTGAGTATAAGCCGACTCGAGTATAAGCCGAGACCCCCAATTTCACCCCCAAAAACTGGAAAAAGTTATTGACTCGAGTATAAGCCGATCCGCCATTCTGCAAGCCTCCGCCGCCGGCGGAGGCTGGATCCGCGCTCTGCAAGCCTCTGCCGCCAGCAGAGGCTCGATCCGCCATTTTGCAAGCCTGAATACACAGGAATACCCTGTGTGGCCGCGGCTCTCGGGGAAGCCCTGGCTGTCCGCTTCCTCGCTCCATGCTGCCATTCGGGGCCCGCGCGTTCCCCGGGCAAATCGCGGTGCCCAGCAGGTGAGGAAACACGCCCGCTCCAGTCGCCCCCCCTTCCCTCAGGAGACGCGAAGCAAGTGACCGCCCAGAGCTTACCGAGGACTTGCGCGCGGCCGAGGCTTCGGTGCTTCCAGGATCGCGCGCACCTCTCCCAAGCCGCCGCCGTCCGGAGACCTGCCGAAGTTTGGGGAGGTTTGGGGAGGTGTGCGCGCACCTCCCCAAACCTCCCCAAACGTCGGCAGGTCTCCGGACCTCCACGCCCTGCCTGCCTGCTTCTTTCCGCAGCGGAAAGAATCAGGCAGGCAGGGCACGGAGATCCGGAGACCTGCCGACGTTTGGGGAGGTGCCCAAACCTCCCCAAACGTCGGCAGGTCTCCGGACCTCCGCGCCCTGCCTGCCTGCTTCTTTCCGCAGCGGAAAGAAGCAGGCAGGCAGGGCGCGGAGGTCCAGAGACCTGCTGACGTTTGGGGAGGTTTGGGCACCTCCCCAAACCTCCCCAAACGTCGGCAGGTCTCCGGACGGCGGTGGCTTGGGAGAGGTGCGCGCGATCCCGGAAGCACCAAAGCCTCGGCCGCGCACAAGTCCTCGGTAAGTTTTTTTGTTGACTGGAGTATAAGCCGAAGTGGAATTTTTCAGCCCAAAAAGTGGGCTGAAAAATTCGGCTTATACTCAAGTATATACGGTACTTAAACAAGGAAAGGAAAGGAAAGGAAAGGAAAGGAAAGGAAAGGAAAGGAAAGGAAAGGAAAGGAAAGGAAAGGAAAGGAAAGGAAAGGAAAGGAAAGGAAAGGAAAGGAAAGGAAAGGAAAGGAAAGGAAAGGAAAGGAAAGGAAGATAAAATGAATAAGGGTAATAGATAGAATAAGGGTGAATGGCAAATATTCAGTTAAAAGGCAGAGGCATAAAGGCCATCTCTTCTGGTTGCTTGCTTATCAGTGTTCTATGATGGTAATTATGATTTTTTTTGCTACAGCATATACTTCATACAGTGAAGCTGTTTGGTTTTTCTGGAAAGGGCTGTTGAAAGAAAAATCAGATCCAGTTCTAAACCGGAAGTAAGACGTTGAAAATAAAATGGAGGCTAAAATGCTGGAAATAAAATGAAGGCTGGCTGCTTAGGAAAGGTTTAATGATGAGCAGAACCAACAACAGCATGTAGTTCTGGGACAGCTGACAACTTGATTTGATGAGTGCAAGGATTTTTATTCTTGTGATTTGGGGGAGGGTATAATAAAAAGGATTGGGGGGTGCGTTCTTACCACAGGGCACTTGAGATGCCATTTGGCAACTGTCTTACCATCACCATCTGCAAATGTCCTAACTGTGTGACAGATTAGCCGAAGTAGCTTGCTTGGAAAGTGAGAAACCTGCTATCATATTAGCTATTGTGGTCTGTAGGAGGTTTCAGATGGCTTTGATTCAAAAGGTTGTTTTGCTCAAAATCTCTGTTGTGTTTCATTCCTTTATTGATTCTGATCTATTGATCCATACAGCAATGTTCATGATGCAAAACCCATACACGCTCTATAATCCTGAACCCCTGAGATATGTACTGAGGTTAAGGTTTGCTTTCCCTGGAAGAATGCTGTTTCTTCTTGATGTGCACAGTTATCTTAGAATATACAGCCTCAGCAAGCTAAGACTCAGTATATCCCTATTTATCTAAATTTGAACTGGTTGGTGAAGATGATGAAACTTGTGGAGACTGCCAAATTAAGTTCTTTGATTAGAGAAAATAAACAGTGTCTACATTTACGGTTGACTATAAATTTTTTATAGACTTTTTGAATAAAATTGAAAAAAATGCACTTATGATTTGGGATTCAGGGATTAGAAAACAAACCTGAATAATACAAAAGAGGGAACTTTCTTTTGCAATCAAGAAGTAAGAGATAACTTATAACTTATATTTGTTGCAAAGGAAATCAGAAATTTTTTCTATTTCTTTATATTCTTTCTTTCTGCATTTTATCTTTTGTCTTTTTTCCTCTTGTCTCCCTTTTCTTGTTATTAGTTTGTGTTAGTTTTATGCTCTTTGTAAAAAAATCAATAAAAAACTGAAACTGATCCACTTTTCCAGTGTTAATTGTTATTTTCTTTTTATTTTTCGTATCCTTTTATAATTTCAGACTCACTGGACTTCCAAACAGTTACAGATACAACAGAAACTGTGACTTCAGTCTCCCATCTACCCAGTCTCTGTAAGTGAAATCTCTTTAAAGTACTTCAGTTCCACACAGTGCAATTACTTAAACAAACCTGTTCTACGTCGCCTTTGAGCAGTAGTTTTTTCTTTCTTTCTTTATCAACTATATCTTTTGGCTTAGTCCCAACTCATCTTAGTGGTACAAACAGTCAGAAGCAAAATTCCAATCTGATTGACATTTGGCAATAGACTGAATTGGTACTTCCTAAAATTTGCACTAGAATGATCTCCAGAATCATAAATGCATTCGTGCAACTTCCTGAATAAATATATTCATTTAATTGCTCTTAAGGTTAAATAAGAAATAAATATACCACTTTAGTTTTAATAATTAAAATTCAATTACAGTTCCTAAATATGTGATACCACATCTATCCACTACGGATTGGGGCTTCACAGGCAAAAGCTGCATCAAAGCCCATAGGAAATGTTGACCTCCCACTCTACCTGGGCAGATCTAATTGTGACCCGTGGCTCTAATTTGTTTATTTCTCAGGAGGTCAGAACCCACAGTCTCAGAACTTCTGAGTGAAAAAGTTCCCTAGAAGTTATTTTTTATGATGCATTTTGGAAGAAAGTAAAACCTCACCTCTGAGCTGAGCTCCTCTGAAGACAGAAAATCAGAGAGTTAGGATGAACCCTGGCTGCCACGAACTGAGCAGCTTTAGTTATAAGGGTCCTAGAAAGAGAAGGCACAACTGAAAAAGGTGGTCCTCCCAAGGAATAAACATGGGGGGGGAAAGGAGAGAGAAAAAGAGAAGAGCCCAGTCTGGAGCTTCAAAGCTGTGGAAAGCGAAAAATTTGTTATCTGTAAAATGTATTGGCCACTCATCTTACCCAGAATACCTCTGGGTGGCTTACAATCATACGGTATATCTGATTGTATATGAACCCACAAAGTTCATATATTGATCTGAAGACAGCAGCTGAATATCTGGCTAAAGGTCAGATAAGTCAATAAGGAGAAATTATTCAATCTATGTTCTTTTTATTGTCATTTTTCTAACAGATAGTTTTATTACCGTAATCCATGTGCAAACAAGCATAATTAAGATAAAATAAAACTAAATATTTTTTGAGGAACCAAACACGAACTTACATGTGTTTATATTGCCCAACAGTCTAGGAGAACTTGACCTTTTGATGTTGTACTATCCTTCCATAGTAGCATTTCAATTGTAATAGACACTTGTCTAAACCAAGATAAACTGAGAAATGAGTGGGATAAACAACTTGTGTCTCTTCAGATGCTGTGGTTTGGCTTGTCTGTTTCCAGCTGTTGAAAGTGTTTTCAGCATAGTTTGCAGGCAAAGCATTTGATGACCCGTGGATGGGAACAATTTCATATAAATGCCACAGTTTAATATACTTGCATCAGATATCAGAATGCAGATGTGTCATGAGTACATGTGTACGTTGATTTCATTATGTACCTATTATGTTGGTCTCATCATGGTTTTCTGTGGGAGCTGCAGGTGGAAATTGCTCAGTTGCTCAATTCTGAAATTGTTCTTTCAGGACATTCTGATAAAATCAGTGTTTTTTAATAATGCTTTGGTTTTTCCATATAATTTCTTTTCAGATAAAATCTATTGCTACTTTTTGATTAGACTTCTCTGAAAGCATCCCTTACCCAGCTCCATTCTTAGTCTATGTCCCTTAGTCTATGTTTGTGTGCTTGGTGGGTATGTTATTATAATAAAAGTAGTACCACAACATTTTATGGGCATCTTTTTCTGACACTGTACTAGAGATGCCTTCTGGATTTTCTGTTCCCTGGATTCTCATTTAATCTGATGGCAAAGAAATTGTTGTCAGATTTTCGTTTTAAATAAAGGAAATATTTGGAGAAATTCTCATGGGTAAAGAGTCTTATACTAACTTTAGATATGAGGTGAAAGGGAGTAATAATTTTATTACATTAAATAGAAAATAAAGTAAAAGAGATCCAGTTTGGTCTAGTGGTTAAGGCAGCAGATTAGAAAACAGGAGACCATGTGTTCAAGTCCCACCCTAACCGTGAAAGCTAGCTGGCTGATCTTGAGCCAGTCACTCTCTCGGCCCAACTCACCTCACAGGGTTGTTGTTGTTGTTGTTGTGGGAAAAAGAGGAGGAGGAAGGTGTGTTGGATATGTTTGTCACCTTAAATCATTTGTAAAAATAATTAAGGCGGGATACAAATAAACAAACAAACAAATTTATCCTGCCTTTTCTCAAACAGCTCAAGGCTGATTACATAAAGGATCTCCCCTCATTTTTCTCTGCAGTAAAATCCCCCTATGCAGTTGGTTTTGCTAAAGGCAGTGAATGGTTCAGTTAGGCACACCCAGAAAATTGTCATGGCTAAGAGAGTACTTGAATTTAGCTTCCTCAGTCTCAATTCTGACAGCTGGCAGCCCTTGTCTTCCCATGCTCCAGCTAAATTGTGAAGGAAAACATGAGAGAACTCCCACTGAGTATTTTCAAGTCAGGACAGCTATAACACAGAATGAAAGACGCAATCACCTCAGCATCCTTGGATAAACTACAAGCTCCAAAACATCACCCAAAGATCTTTTAAATACCTTTCAAAGCACCTGGGGCTGAAGTAGAAAAATAAAAACTTATTTTTGGAAGACGGATTTGGACAAAGTATTAAGCTGTATACATTTGGTCATATTAAGCAAGAGCCAACTACCACCACTCAACACAAAATACACACGCTGCTTCAGAAAGCAGTTTTCTTCTTCCATTTTCTCATTTCTATCAACATTTCCATTTGCAGCTTTTACAACTCCTGAAGTCATAAAAACAACACCAACAAATCGGAACCTGCAGATCACCTGCGTCATTCTGGCTTTTCTCCTTTTTCTGAGCATTGTGATTATCATTATCCTTCTGCTGAACAGACAGAAGAAAAATGGTATATTTCATGTACTGGGGATCACTAGTGCTGTGGGAGACGTGGCTAAGAAGAAATATTTTGTGTTTTTATTCATTCATATTTATATAGCTGCATATCTCACAAAATATAATTTTGAATGGCTTAAAATAAAAAGCTATAGTAATATAATATAAAAATAAAACAATTAAAAATATTATGATTAAAAAGCAAGGAGAGAGCAACATATTAAAATGTTGCAAAAACTATGGTGGGATGGGATTTTTACTGCGTCTTATTTAGAGGGCATAGTGTTTTGGGGTAAACTGTGATTTGAAACATGATACCAATTGTCTTTTTGCAGAAACAATGTAATTGTGAACGATCCCTGCTAAGATTTCATACAGTGAGCAAGCAACATCATCAGTCCAGGGCTGTTGTAGCTGTGCCATTTCCGAAAAACCTCCATTAGGCTACAATGGAAATTTCAATCTGCTGAAAGAACTTGCAGATGGAATATGGACTGATTAGCCAGAAGGCTAAGAGCCTTTCTACAGATGTATTTAATGCAGCCACTATTTCTCAGGATCTTTTACATTATCCTGTTTATGATAACTGCATGGTCAGATTTATTTGTATTGGAAGATAGAGATAAAAGGGGTGGTTTGTTGTTTTTTTTAATGCAGTACTGCTTAAGGTTGTGCAACACTTTGAATTTAATTGGCAAAAGATGCTTTAGAGCTTGTGGGAGTGTAAATCACACATGCAGACCACCTTAAACCAGCCGGGTGAGATAACTCTAATATTCCAGGAAGGAGTGCGGCTTCTTTAGCATGTTTCACACAGTCAGGTGCTCCATTTCTGCTCCAAAACTCCAACTGGAAATCAAACTCAAAGTGCTGTTCAGCTGTAATCACCTTCAACCAACTAGTGTCTGGCATCTTGTCACATGCTTTTCAAGTGAAACAGGCAACCTAGTGAAATAGCAAGCATAGTGGGAGAGGGAGACATAGATCTGTGACAGATGCATAAAATGAATGTGATCTTACTACGGAGGTGTCCTCTAATAGCAAGAAAACCTGTGGGTGAAAGAAGAGACAGGGGGGCCCTTTCCCAGTGACCCTACATAGTGACCTTTCAATTTGCAGATTGTGTTATTTCCTCTGCTCCAGTCTCTGTCCCCGTCCTGATGAATCACACCATGCAGAAGTCAACCCCTGGAGGGGATGTCTCCCTGAGCCTCCACAAAATAGAAGGTATCAAAAGCTCTTGCCTGGGTTTTCTTCTTATCTTTACTATCTTTCTTCTCCTCTCTTTTTTTCTTTCTGTTTGCTCCTGGACAATTTTTTCCCCCCAGCTCTGATCAATTAGGCTAGAATTCATCAGACCTGGGTATCCATAGGGGGCTGTAGGACACCAGCAGGCAAACAAGCCAACAAAGAACTCTTGGGGTTCTTGGGGAAAAATCTGTCTTTTAAAGTTAGTATTTGTATCTAATAAAATATTTATAAAAAAATAAAATAAAAATAAAGTTAGTATTTGTCTGGGTAGAAAATCTCCAACTGTTATCAGCTCTGTCCCCAACTCTCCGCCATCATCATCTGCAAATACTGAAAGCCTGCGTGTTAAATTCAAAGAAGATTCAACAGTCCTTTCTATTAGAGCACTTAACTTTATGCATGCTTGGGGGGGGGAAATTTGGGCAGATCCATTTTTATTTTATTTATTAAATTTGTATGCTCTCCATCTTCCTTTACAAGGTAACGGGGCGGCTTGCGAGTTATAAAGCAAGTAAAAAATAATTAAAATGTTAAAACTACACAGATTAAAACATTATGAAATCAGTACTTGTTTATTTTAAGCATTGATATGGTTGCCCAGCTTAGGCAACACGATTTTGGAGAGCAAATACAAAAACAAAGAAACAGTGAATATAAAAGAAAACAACAAGTACCATTAAAAACTAAGGCAATAAAATAGCAGTTAAAACTAAAATATATTAAAAACCCGTTTGATTGAGAACTCTGTTCGTTGTGATCCAAAAGCCCAAAGAAAGAGGCATTGGTGAAAATAGGAAGTATACAGAAAGGTGCATATTTAATCTTAAAAATACACCCTTTTAATCTATCTTCAATGCTGTATCCAAAGATGATTTTAAAAAAAATATAGGAAACGTTTTAGGAATAAATTCATCAGTACAACCAAAACAGCTGAGACCAAATATAAATTCAATGTCACGTCAAAAAATATTTACCCAGCAGCAAATAAATTCATACAGGCAGGTTCTGTGAACTTTTCTTACTCAACCTGAATTACATAAATATTAATTAAATAATTCCATTTGTTTATTTACAGGACTTATATGTCCACCTATCTCAAACAGTGATTCTAGCAGGCTCACAGCCATCTATAAAAACAGGGCTAAACTGTTAAATGAATAGTGCAGAGATATATCATGCAGATCCAGTTTAATGTAATTGTTAAGGCAC
Organism: Vipera ursinii; assembly: GCF_947247035.1. Taxonomy (NCBI): domain Eukaryota; kingdom Metazoa; phylum Chordata; class Lepidosauria; order Squamata; family Viperidae; genus Vipera; species Vipera ursinii. The sequence goes on along the minus strand of NC_139512.1, from coordinate 114,408,635 downwards.
CAGCCTAGAAACTGGGAGACTGTGAATTTTAGTCCTGCCCTAGGCACAAAGCCAACTGGGTGACCATTATCTCTCTCTTTCAGCCCTAGGAAGCAGGCAAAAGCAACCCTCTTCTGAAAGCTTGCCAGAAAAAAAACTGCAGGGATTTGCCCAGGCATTCACCAGGAGCCAACACTGTCTCAGAGGCACGCATGCATAGGTGTTCGTGTGCGCACACATACACACACATAATGTAGAATGTATTTGAAGATATTTTTTGTTATGATTACAGCACTAGTAATGGCCAAAATAACCTGCTGAAATTACTGGTGGACAAAAAAAAATGAACCAGAAGTTTTCATGAAAAATTTTGCTTTGGTATCCACTGAGTTTCACTGGTTTCAGTTGTACTTAATACTAATATGCCACAAGTCTCTTTGTTTCAATATATTAGCAAATCTAAAAACCATGCTCAGATGACAAGCAGGCTGGTCAATTCCTGTCACCATCAATGAGCCAACACTTGGTTGATTTGAAAAAGTGCACCCGGCATCTTCAGGAAAAATGCTAAGAAGAAAAAACAAATAGGAGAGATGCTACCTCTGGATATTTAGCTAATATCAAATGTATGTTTGCATTGTCCTGACAGTCAGCCTATGACAGTGCATGATACAATGGTAAACAAAAAGGGATAAATGACACCCCTTGATGTGAATTTAAACAGCATCTGGTAAAACAATCAATAACAATAGATCTATATAAAATCCCATCCAGCCAACATAAAAATCGTAAAAGTGCTTAACGCTAAAAATAAATTCCTTGATAATCCAACCAGCTTTTCAGAGTTCTCTTGAAATCAGTGTTTCACAATATTGATAAATTCCTTCAAATGATTTATTTTTAAGAGAGCCTTGTAATTATCCCTGATAATATTTGGGGATTACAGGCAGTCCTCGACTTACAGCAGTTTATTTAGTGGCCATTCAAAGTTACAACAGCACTGAAAAAAGTGACATGGCTGTTTTTTCACACTTACGACCATTGCTGCAACCCCGTGGTCATATGATCAAAGTTCAGACACTTGGCAACAGGTTCATATTTATGACGGTCGCAGTGCCCCAGGGTCATGTGATCCCCTTTTGAGACCTTCTGACAAGCAAAGTCAATGGAGAAGTCAGATACACTTAACAGCCGTGTGACTAACTTAACAACTGCAGGGATTCACTTTAACAACTCTGCCAAGAAAGGTCGTAAAAGGGGACAAAATTCACTTAACAAATGTTTTGCTTAGCAACAGAAATTTTGGGCTCAGTTGTGGTCATAAGTTGAGGACTACCTGTACAACAAAGATTTGTTTTGAAATTGTGACTGCTGCCAGTCCTACACCATAGCAGAATATATCAGAGTATATCAGAAGTTGCCTTTTCCAAACTCTGCTGGTGTCCTCAGACAATTGTTTCTGTTCTCTCTTCCATAAACAGGCGTGACCCCTTCACCAGCCCATGAAGACTCTGATTCGGATTATGAAGACTATGATTTCAGCAAGAAGCCCCCTGTGCCTCTCTCTAATTTCTACAGTGAGCAATCCCCCATGGCTATCTTTCACCCCACATATATGCACCTGCAGCTGAATGTTGTGTTGCTCCAAAGATTGAGGCAACTTGTGAGATCCCTTTTCTTCAAAAGTCAGTCTCAATCTTCACTGCAGTTCCCATAATGAAAACAAGCCAAGAAAGGATTTCTGTTCAAATTATACCTAGCTGCAGAAAAGTATCTTTCTTTCAAACCTGAAGATGTTCTTCTTGGGTTTAGAGGGGGAAAAATGCCTTCTTTCCTAAGATAATGGCTTCTTCCCCAGACTCTTTACTTTAAACCCAACCTTGGGTGCATACAGTCAGAACAAAACATGTAAAATGGCCTTATCTCCTGGCAATTATACCACTGTCCTTAAGACACATTTCAGACATCAGTGAATAATGGTGCAGAACGTATACCTAAATACAGTACAACCATGTCAGACATCTCCATTCTGATTTGGCCCACTGTTCCCAATGCCAATTACAAGCATTCTGTCTTATAAGCAACCCATTACCCAAACAGGGAGAGTTGCTGCAGAAGTGGCAGTGTTTCCCTACGTTCTGGTGCATGGATCAAAAGGGAAACTAGCCAGCATGCCCTGCCTTCAACCATATAGAGCAGACATGTCAAACTCGCGATGTCATGTGATGTCGCGCAACGTATCAGGACGGTTTTGCCATTGCCAGCTTCTGGATGACGCGTCCAGCCCACGGGCTGGCAGTTTGACACCCCTGATATAGAGGGACCAAATCTCATAGTGGAATAGGGGATTTGATGGCTAGCCAGCAGGATGAACACCACAAACACTATTTTTATTTATAGATAGATAAACTGAAGGAGCATGACAAGACACTCCTTGCTGGCCAGCAGATCTCTTTGTTCATCTGCTGATGTCAGGCCCAGCCCAAAGTGATCTAGAACCTGTACCTAGGTCCAGTCTAATTCCAGTCTATTCACACCAAATAGACAGAATTTTGCCAGACTAAATCTATCCTATTCTAACACTAATGGAGATTCTATAAAGGGACTATCCTAAATCTCTTCCTTTCTCTCCAGTCCCACTCTAGACTGTGTTGTCTCTTGTCTTGTTCCCCTTTTTTGGAATGTGCTTCCTCCTTTCTGGGAAATTGTCACTTCGTTGTAGTCCATCACAACATATCTCTTAGCAGACAAAGTCCATTATATCTCACCAAAAAAGGTAAATTCTGATGGACGAGTGATTCTTTGCAAATGCTGCAGATTGACAAGTGTTATCAGAGGTCTGATATATTTAAAGGTCTACAACATCCTGATGTTAAACAGGGTTCTAACTGTACAATCACAAGGCTTGGGTAATAGTTCATTTCCTGAAAGTGATCTTATCTCCCAGCTCTAAAACTTTTAAGGAAATAAGCAAGGGTGTGACAACCCAATTCTTTCCCCCCAAAGGTCTATTTCTGAAAGTTTAATGGACTATGGCTCTGTTTTCAGCTTCTCTTCACTGTCAAGCAACTGCTGACCAAGTTTCACCACCCCACAATTTCCCCAAAGTGACAATGCGCCAGGAGACCAAGCGTCCCAAGGATTATCGACAACAGAGTGAGAGCTGATGTTTTATCTTTTCGTACCATATCCAGTTCTTTTTGACTATAACTGTATTTATTTATTTATTTTATTTTTGGGACTTATATGCCGCCCCATCTCCCGAAGGACTCAGGGCGGCTAACAACAATAAAAACAACAATACAAAAGTTAAAAGAAATTAAATAAACAGCCCCAATAAATAAGCTAAACTAAACAATTAAAAATTAAAAAAACATATCCAGCTAGCTTTCCATATTTTATACCCGCTGGGGAGGATGAGGGTCCATTGGTTGTTTTTCCTCAGCCCGAGACCAGCTTAGCTAGTGCCACGTTTCTGGATTTTGTTTTTACTCTTTTTCCTTCTCTGTTATATGAAGTGCTTGGTAGGAGAATATTTTTTGCAATTCATAGCACCCTGGGATGAAACAATGATTTCTATCCCTTGTATTCATCATTTCAAATTGGCAGAAGTGGGGAGGGAAAAAAACCCTCATGGATTACTATCTAATAGTGTCTGAGAGTTTGAGAAGTGAAAGCAATAGCTTTGTAAAACTGCCCTTAGCAGCTCACCCGATTAATCAGATTGGTTCAGATTCTTATGCAACATTTGGGAGACCATCTTATACTATTATCCATGTAGCCCAGTCTTTGCCATTCAGGCATATTAAGAGACTGGAGTTCACCTAATTTCCCAGATTTTAACTATATTGTCTGAAACTGCAGTCTACATAATCCAAACATGTATCTGAAAGAGACAAGGTTGGGAATGCTGACACAGGTTTTCCCATCTCCTACCTGTTGTCTAGCTAGCAGATCATTTCCAAATAAAATCAGATCTCACATACAATACTTAATGATTTTAGGGATATTTTTAAAAAGGCTTCCAAAGATGGTTAAAGCCTCTGATTTCATTATTTTGGGTTTCAGGTTTATTTGGGGGGGGTTCATTTTAACTATGAATGAATGATCGGGTGTTTTCTCCCCCCCCTCCACACACACTTATGGGCTATGGCCAGGGGTCTTCAAACTTGGCCCTTTTATGACTTGTGGACTTCAACTCCCCAAATTCCTCAGCCAGCATGCCTGGCTGAGGAATTCGGGGAGTTGAAGTCCACAAGTCATAAAAGGGCCAAGTTTGAAGACCCCTGGGCTATGCTGATTCAGGAGTGAGATCACACAACCATTATTTTTGGATAAGCCTCTACACTGTTCCAAATAAAGTCTAGTATTGCATCATTTTCTCAGAGCTGGAGTTTACTTATGGGAACTCCTATTTTTTCTTGCCTCATGGATCCTGAAATTTTCCCCTCCCTCCTGAGATCAAGGGACTGTGCCTCTTCACTGCTCTTATTCTTCTCTCAAATTTATCTGAGGAGCAGTTTTGTAGCTCCTCCCACACAACGGTCATTGTTTTCCTTGCTAGCAAACAAATAGACTAGACTGAGTGAAGAATGCTGATTGGATCACAATTTTTGCAATCTCCTATTAATCAACTGGAGGAACCTTGGTCAAAATCATAGGGTTCTTTAGCAGCCAGTGGGACAGCATTCATAGGACACTGCATGAGTGCTTCAGAAGGGCAAAAATAGTATCTCTGTGATTCCATTCAGAGACTCATGGTTTGCTCCAACAGATCCTACAGCTGAAGACAGTGACAGCACATCTTCAGGAGATGCAGACTGGTATGAGAATATCCACAAACCACAGCAACATATGGAACAACAAAGAGATGAACCTTCCTTTGCAGGTGAAGAATGGATGTCTTAAAAACAGGTGCACAGCCTTTAATTAGTCAATTAGTGTATTGTTCATCAAAAGACACTGCGAAGTAAAGTACCACCCAAAACAAATATACAGAACCCTCTCTTTGTTTCTTTCTAGTTGTCCAGATTTTTGCAGAGCATACCATGGAAGCTCTAAATTGGACCATTTTTTCTGTATACTAGAAACAGACAAAATCTCTTACTGTCATCCTTGTGTAAGCATAGGTCCTTCATGTTGCAGTCCTCTGCATATGGCTATAGCCACAACTGGGTGAAATATCCTTTAAAGCAGCTTTGCCCTTCTGTCCCTTTCCAGATGTGTGGGGGCTAGAATTCCCAGAATTCTAGTTAAATGGGAAAGGCTGTTCAGGAAGGCTTTCCTTAGCTCTCATCTCTCATATCAATACTTTTCTCCCATTCATTCCTTGGCTAGATAATTAGGTCACCAGATTTCTCCACTCATTTCCTAATCTCTTCCTTCTGCGGTACTGCCTTTTGTTTCTTGGATCCCGGGCTGAGTATTCTTCTCATTTCTTTGATTCAGGCATGACAGTTTTTGCCAAACCTTGGTCAAATGGCTTGACTGGCTCTGGAAACGATTCATCTGACAGCAGTTAACATCATAACATGTGATCCTAAGGACCTGAACTGCTGAAGGGAGACAGCTTCATGCCTGGCCTTTCCTACAGAAATGGCTAAGGTTGGCAACAATAAACTGAGAACTGAGAGAGACCATTTCCCACAATATCAGCCTCGAGGACTCCACATTGAAGAAACAGACCAAAGGATCTCAGACTCTTCAGCAACTGCAAAGGCACATCAACGGCCATTTCCCTCCCTGATTGAATGAGAAATATACCACCTTTATAAAGACACATATTTCTATCCTGTCCTACTATGGGAGACCCCTGTGGGTAATTAGGATTAGCACTGAGCTCTGGATTTGATTCCCCTCATTTGATTTTGGTTTTGTCCTATAGTGAGGTGCCATCAAACCAAGATTCAGCTTCAAAATACGCTGTAACCCCTGTGAGCAGAATGTTCCAGCCACATCACCTTGTTAGGATGTTGTTGCCGCCTTTTGAGAACCTCCCTTCCAGGAGCCAAGACGCCAGTTTTCTCCTTGAGGAAATTGTTAGCTTAAAGACCTGAGATTGCTTACAGATTTTTGGGGTAGCAATGGGATTCTCTCATGGATGAAATGAGATGCCAGGGCTGCTTCCCTTGAAGAAAGTTTGACTGTCTCTTAAAAGATTCTGAAAGGAGGGTATAGGTGTTTACATTGAAGCCCTGGAGTAGATACATTATAAAATGCCAGACATGTATGGCAGGAATTGTCAGCCATTCAAAATATGTATGTCAGTGCACGCAAAATTGCACTGCCTTGTATAAGATATTTTACTATGTTTGGGCTGTTATCTTCCCAGATTTTCCTATGTTCTAATCAGCAAAAAAACCAAGAAGAAGGGAAAGATCAAGGAACTCTATAGTTAAGCACCTTATGGCTAAAGTGAAGGCTATCAGTAAAGAAAGTGTAGGATGCTTTCGAATTGGGTTTGTGCATCTGGGAGAGAGGCAGAGCAAGTGTGTCATTGGGTTCCCCTATTTATAGAATTGTAAGGTAGAGATCCAGACACCAACTCTCCTATGTTTCCCCACCTCTTGTTCTACTAAGGAGGAAGACACAGGTTGTTTAGGCCATCTCTTTTTATTGGTAGCTCCGGTCAACTTGGAAATGTCCTAAGTGTCTTACTGACCCATCGAACAAAACTAGGGCTACCATGTCTCATCTAGAAAATCTAGAAAACCACTAAATGGCAGCAAGGAGAGTTTTATGTTTTTTGATGCTATTTTAGTGTCATATGGATTGTTGCAGCCAAACAATAATTTGTCTGGCTTTGGCCTAGTATCTTATCTGCTGTGTAACCTTTGCCATTATGGCTTGGAAAGGATGACTTATGGTTTGAGGTATTGCAAGAACTAGTCTATGTTGGTTAATTCAATATTTAGACCAATTGTGACTTAGCATGCTGTGCCAAAGTAATTATAACATGGAAAACTTTCTTTTTGTTCTTGCATACAGGAAATGGGTAGTGATGTTCAGCCCCTTCATAGTAATATCATTGTTCTCCTCTGGGATGCCTCTGGAATGTGTGTAGCTTTATGATTTCATGAGCTGGAAGTAGGACAATACACTGCTCAAAAAGCATTTGTTTGAATGTCAAGCCTGAAGCCTCTCAAAACAGAGTAAGGTGCACAGTTGCTAGAACAGGAAGACTCTAACAACATAAGCGTAATATATATCTAAAGGAAACTGTGTGTATTCTTATTACTCATTCTCACAGTATGACCTAGGTTGCTGCATTTGTGTAATTATCTGACAAGAGAGAAAGAGAGAAAGGTTTGCCTTGGGTTTGGGTGTCTTTTTTTAATGCCCCTTATATCAGATTTTGCAAGAAGGCACTGAGACTTCAAATAGAATGTTGCAATATGATTGGCACCTGGATTTATTCTATTTGCTCACCCCTAATTACATACTTCCTGATCTCACCCTAGCTTTTTTACCATGAAGCATGCTCTTTATTCCTTGGACTGATCTGAACAGCAGTGGTGGGATTCAGCCAGTTTGCACCAGTTCTGCAGAACCGATAACTAATTTTTTGCTGCCCAGGCCCAGAATGGACTTCCAGAATTGGCATCCACACAGAGAAACAGTTGTTCACATATTTCAATCCCACCACTGCTGAACACCCCAGGAATAAGATGCCTATGTATGTTGATTGATTATGCTCCATAAAGTTGGCATTGACTCTTAGCAATAACACAGGCAGATTTTCTTTATGATGATCTGTCCCTAACCTGCTGCTTCAGGTCTTCCACCAATGTATCCATCCCCACTATAACTAAATCCGTCCACATTTCTGCTGGTCATCCTCTTCTTTTCCCTTCCACCTGTATTCCCAGCCTTTTCCCAAGAACTGGGTTTCTGCATAAAGTGTCCAAAGTAGGATAATTTGAGCCTGGTCATTTGTGCCTTAAATGAAAACTCTGAACTGATTTACTCAATGATCCAATTGTTGGTTGCCTTAGCTGTTCACGGTGTTTTCAAGAATCATTTTCAATACCTAGTTCAAGAGTGTCAATACTGTTTCTATCCTGTTTCATTAAAGTCTGGGCTATGCATTAGTAGGGTAAGTATTCCTTTCAGGGTCAATGGCTTGAGAGTTGACCATAAACAGAATGGAGGACAGAAAAACAGCATGATCTCCTAGTAGTCCTGGTGCTTCTAGGCACCTCCCTTGATGCCCAATAACTCCATGCACCAAATAACACAACATTCAAATATACATAGATACATACATACAGGTACATACAGGGGTCTGCAACCTTGCAACTTTAAGTTCCCAAACCAATATTGGGGGGTGGAGATGACTGCACTAAAGAGTTTTAGAAAGATGTTTTGTTCATTTCCCCTTGTGCTCCAAAGCAATTTTTCCAACTGTTTTCAAACTGCTGCACAGTCCTACTGTACTGATCAATCGTTAAAAAATAACAGCCAGAGACGTGGACAGGAGCAAAGTATGTATAATGTGCATAATGTTGTGAAAAATGGCTAGAGAAAATGATGCCTTTTTATGTTGTTTTTATTGGTTGCTCTGAGCTGCCTAGGATTACCGTGTGAAGTGAGCAGCCACATTGGTTCTTTAAATAAATCAAATCAAATCAAATCAAATAATGTCCTTTCTGCTGTGGACCTTGAGATGAATTAATTGATGGGAGATCCAACATGCAGAAAAGGAAGGGCTTCCTGACATAATAAAACAATAGAATTTGTTTTCGAAAGATTCGTTTATAAAGTACCACATACCAGACGAACAAAAAAAGACTATTAATAATTAAATAGTCTTAATGGCTGCATGTTCCCCCCTCCTCCTTCCCAAGGCATTCCGCAATTTCTCTGAAACTCTGTTGCTGTAGGGCACTCAACTAAGGAGGTATTATTTGTGCATTATCTGCTTATGATCTTCCACATAAGGCACTGCAGGAAGCTACAGTAGGGTCAGCCTTTGCCATATCCACTTATCATACTTTGGCTCATGAGAATAAGTGAGTAAAGAGTCTGCTCAGAGATAAAAAATAACCCTTAACAGGAAAATACGGAGTGAGTGTTCTCTTTTCTGTTTGGTGATTGGTATTATGCTGCTTCTGAATGTGAAGGAGCGATAGAAAAATTGAACCTTACATTCATTGGTCATCGAGTAGGGACTCTGTTTCATTATCTTAAAAATATTTCTTAAATTTATAACGTGCCTCCCTCCTCCAAAACCCAGGCGTGATCTAGCCTCTATTAAAATTAAGCTAAAAGCTACAGCTGCACAATTGCTGTAAAGGCAACATGCATATACAGAGATTTATAGTCACCGACATAATTACTGTGCTTAGAAAAGTATAAAATCTTAAATCAATGTGATACCCTGCAAACAACATTTTAATGGAAACAAAACTGAATGCTGAGATTTGGAGCAAAGATAGAATTTATGGGGAATGTTCTTCTTTGCCTATTCATAGAAAGAGAAGGAAAGGGAATATGTGAACTTTGCAGTACAGTATTCTGTCTAAAACATGACGTTGAAAAGGATTCCTGTCTTCTACATTCAACCCTTCTAGTATTTCTCCTGACATTTTATTACCACAAAATAGTTCATGGAACGGGTGGAAGTTGGAAGAGCTGCTTGCATCTTTCAGCCAGGGAAGGGTCAAAACTATCAGAAGGCCTTCAAAACTCCTTCCTCCCATAAACAGATGCCCTGCAGCTCATTGCCATCTAGTGGTCAAGGCTAAACAAGTGTACGGTTGGATGCTGATTTTACTGCACCGTAACTTTGCTCTTTGGCCAACTCTGCATATGTTTAAACTTGATCTGCACCTGCTGCTGCTGCTGCTATTGCTGGACCTGCTTCACTAACCCCAAGCTGCACTGGAGGGTGGGAGGAGAGATGACATGTTTGGCTGTCATAAGAATTGTGCTGACAATGAAGTTTGAGAAAATAACACCACAAGCATTTCAGTCGGTTCAGCAGCTTTCACTATCTCTGCACATCCAGTCCTTAAAAAGAGACACCGCCCATGTGAGTGCAAACTACTGCATGGGTAAATAGATGTAGATGGATGGATGGATGGATGGATGGATGGATGGATGGATGGATGGATAGATAGATAGATAGATAGATAGATAGATAGATAGATAGATAGATAGATAGATGTGTGTATAAGTATGTATATGTATTTTTTCTTTCATTTTTGTTACTTTATATTAGTTTTTACCTTCCATTTGTGTGCATGTGTGTAAAACTTAGTGTATAATTATACACACTGACATATGGAAGAAAAAACTAATATAAAGTAAGAAAAAGGAAAGTAAAAGAAAAAAGATCAGATAGAAAGCTAAAAGTGCAAGAAAGGGTGGTAAAATAAAACGAAAAAAAATACAAAGAAGTAGTTTCTGATCTTCTTCCAAGCAATTATAAATACAATAAATACTACCCTCTTATTCTATGATTACTACATAATCTCTCTTTTTTATAATCTCTCCCAATCAACCTTGTTGCTCTTCTCTCCACTCTTTTCAGAGTCTCAACATCTTTTTTTATATTGTGGTGACCAAAATTGGATGCGGTATTCCAAGTGTGGTCTTACCAAGGCATTATAAAGTGTTAGCATCACTTCTCATGATCTTTATCTATCCCTCTATTAATGCAGCCTAGGATTGCATTGGCTTTTTTGGCAACCGCAGCTCACTGCTGACTCATATTTAAGTGATTGTCCTCTAGGACTCCGAGATCCCTCTTGAGCCAAATTTCACCTACTCTGTACCTATGCATTTGATTTTTCTTGCCTCTAAGTGTAAAACCTTATACATTTTACAGAAAACATAAAAAATAAGGTTATGATTTATGGTTTTTATTATTAGAAAGGAGAGATTATAAAAAAGAGAGATTATGTAGTAATCATAGAATAAGAGGGTAGTATTTATTGTATTTATAATTGCTTGGAAGAAGATCAGAAACTACTTCTTTGTATTTTTTTTTTCATTTTATTTTACCACCCTTTCTTGCACTTTTAGCTTTCTATCTGATCTTTTTTCTTTTACTTTCCTTTTTCTTACTTTATATTAGTTTTTTCTTCCATATGTCAGTGTGTATAATTATACACTAAGTTTTACACACATGCACACAAATGGAAGAGCAACAAGGTTGATTGGGAGGCTGAAGGCTAAAACATATGAAGAACAGTTGCAGGAATTGGGTGGGTCTAGTGTAGTAAAAAGGAGAACTAGGAATGACATAATAGCAGTGTTCCAATATTTGAGGGACTGTCACAAAGAAGAGGAGGTCAATCTATTTTCCAAAGCACCAAAAGGCAAGATAAGAAGCAATGGATGGACACTGAACAAAGAGAGAAACAACCTAGAACTAAGGAGAAATTTCCTGATAGTAAGAATAATCAACCAGTGGAATAGCTTGCCTTCAGAAGTTGTGGGTGCTCCAACACCGGAGACTTTTAAGAAGAGACTTGGACAGCCATTTGTCACTGCTTGAGGAGAGAGTTGGACTAGAACAGAGGTCCCCAAACTTTTTGGGCGCCAGGGACCGGTTCCGTGGAGAAAGGTTTTTCCACGGACCAGAGAGTGCATGGTTTTGTGTGCTGCCTGCATCCCGCAGATGGGGCTTTGCTTGTTTGTGCAGATTGGTTGCTGGCATGCTGCAAACCGGTACCGGTCCACAGAGTGTGGGTTGTGGAACCCTAGACTAGAAGCCCTCCACGGTCCCTTCCAACTTGGTTATTCTGTATGTGACAAGTTCTATCATCTTTAGCAACCATTCCTCTATTGTGATAGTGCTGAAACTTTCCATCATTGTGCATACAATAATCTTGCTGTAATTACAATATATAAGAAAAAAGTTCCATGACTTTTTTTCAATCCCAAAAGAAAAACCTCTGATCTAAATTGTATATTAATTCTTAAAATAGAAACAGAATTTTCTGGCTTTTTTGCATGTTCGCCAAACATGATAAAATGTCCCTTTTTGTTGTTCCCATTTCTAACATAAATTTGAAGTGTCTTTATACATTCTAGACAATTTTTCTGGTGACATATTTCAATGGTACATCATCTTATAAAATTTCTATTTAAGATTGTAGCATAGTGCTAATTTCAATCCTTTCAATCACATACTTTCCCATTGTTCTATCTGTATATTATAAACAAAAATTTTAGCCCACTTTAGCCCACAACCAACTCCAAGTCATCTGCAAAAGGCCTTAACTTATAAGATTCTTTTTTAGACTTTACTCATACAATCCATTAATCCTGACATATATATCTATTCGTATTTCAAGAACCAAAATAAACAAGAGAGGAGACAGTGGGCATCCATGTATTGTTCCTTTTTGTATCTCACAGGGACTTGTTAAATCTCTATTAGCAATTATTTGAACTTTCTGTGAAGAGTAAATTGATTTTACCTATTTTACAAAGTTTTCTCCAAATTTCATATCTTCTAAAATCTTAAACAAGAAAGCCCAGTTTAAGCTGTCAAAGACCATCTCTCCATCTAAGATAATCAATGTGGCTTGTTTTTCATTACTGTATGTTGCTCCAAATATTCCAAAATGTCCACCATATTTCAAATATTGTCCTTTAATTACCTTTTAGATAAAATTTCACATTGCTCCTCATGAATTCTTGCAAAATTATTTCAGTCTATCAGCTAGAATCATTGTGAACAACTTATAGTCATAGTCAATAATGAAGTTGGCTTATAATTTCTTATTAAAATCAAATCTTGTCCACCTTTAGGTATTATTGCTATGTTGGCCTCTTTCCAACCCTCTTGCATCTTTCCTCCCTGTAAGGTAGAATTCATTGTGTTTTGTAAAGGTTGCAAAAGTTCATCCTCAAAACTTTTATAATAAAGACCTGAAAATTCATCTGCTCCAGGCACCATTCCTGGTTTAATCTTTTTCATAGCTTCAGAAACTTCCTTATTGTTATAGATCTGTTCATAATCTGTCTCTGTTTCTCTGTACTCTTAAATAAATTTCGGTTTTTTGCCATTACTGATTTTGATACTCAGGAAGGAAATACAATATTCTGGCCCCCATAATGATTTATTATGTCATGGTAGATATTATATAGAAAGAATACCTCAAACCCACAATATTTAGCCTTTAGAAAACTATTACTCTTTTCCAGCTAATGTATCCACTGCAATTGAAAATTCTAAAGTAGCTATGGTGTGCATTGATTTTAATAAGATAGTGCCTACAATCTGTAACATTTTTACTAATTGTTGACACATCTCTCAATCATCCCTCCTAGGAGTGTTAAATGATTGCTTTGGATTACAGCTTTAATAAATGAAAACATTTTTGCTGTACTGATACTGAAAATTGCATGTAAATACATTCCAACTCCCCTCACCATACGAGCTACAACACCAGAATAACTACCCTATTTAATAGAGCAACCTCAACAGACTTTCATCTGGGGGGGGGGGAAATACCTCCCTTTTCATGCTTTGCAAAAACTGTTCACTCCCTTTCTTCAATGCCTGGCAACACAATGTTCTTTTGTCAGAATGTAAAGGTAGAAAATCTTGTTCATCCCAAGAAGCTCTCCCTCAGTTCTGTTATGTGGGACAGAATATCCTCTGCATTGATCTTGAGTAGGCTATCTTACCTAGGATTCTTCTCGCAGCAGTTAAAGTGTTACCTATCAATTCTGACACAGGAGAAAACTCTACTAGCAAGAAATGAGCTCCTCTCACTAGCAAACCCTATCCAGCCCCAAAACAATGCTGGCAAGCAGCGCTTTGCTTATTTACAGCATAGAAATTCACTAACGATAGGAACTGGTTGATTCTCCCAGTTTTATTCCCTCCCCAAAGTCATCTGCAACCAGAGGGATATACTCATCACTCACTTTCCTAAATATGGATTGGAGAGGAGGCACGTTTTGACAGATAGCTGTTGATCGTCAAATTTAGTCATCTGTCAAACTTTTTACAAGTGTTGGTTATGGATGTAGTTAAAGGAAGCCTGAATGTTAGCTAACATCAACTGATGTTTGGGTGGCTTATTTTGGACATGGGCTTAGGTCTATTCCTGAAGAGCACTAAACCCATGTTCAAAAGCCATCCAAAGAACAGCCAGCAAGACACAGGGAGCTTTGCTTGTTAGCACCACTGCTGATCAGCTAGTTGGAGAACTTTGTTTGAAAAAAGCAAATTCTCGGATTCCCAAACTAGAATGAACCCTGAGACCTGCTCCGTACCTTAGAGAGCAGAGGGTACGGATCATGTCCACACCTGTCTAAAGTAGCCCATAGTTGCCCTGCTGATCTATCCCCTAGGGTACAGCTAACCATGTGAGAAACCTAATAATCAGTGAAATGTGCCTGATGCTATTCATGACAAAAATTATGTCCAGGTAAAAGGGGAGAAAACTACTTTAAAATCAGAACAGGTAAGAAGATTACATAAAAGATGTTGCCACGGCATGTCTGTGCCATGATTAGATACAAATGAGGTGAAATTCTTAATCATAACGTGAGAGCTTCCTGAATTACTGTGAATTAATACCAACTCTGCAGACATTGCAACTGTTGGTTTACATTATATGAAAAAATAAGGGATGATATAATTGCATAGATTCATTAGTCTTCCATTTCTGATGCTGTCTTTAGATAATCTATAACACAATGTCCATTTCAGAATTCGCAACACAGAGTATTACAATTATTACCATTCAAGATAATAATATCCAAGGTTATTTTTTAATTTCTTTAAGGAAACTCAGCTGAATGTATGCACATCCAAACCACCCCACTGATAGGTTATGAACCAGTGGCAGAATGGTTTAAAAGTCAGTGAAGTAGCAATGCTAATATTTATCTGATCTAGATGTGAGAAGACAAATGTTGCACTTAAAGTAAAGGTTGCTCTGTTAACACTCAGCAGTTTGCGTATTGAGGATGCTTAATCAAAGGACATAGGACTAAATCACAACATTATTGAAGTACAAACTGCCTTATCAGGATTTTTTCCAAGCCTGCTGTACTCTTCTTGACTCTATTTGTGGGTCACACTTTACTTCCTTGACAGGATTGTCCCCCATTTCACACACAACTCTTTTATTCAATCTTTAAATCAATGGCATCTACTGGGCTGCAACACAGAAGGCATTGTGTATGTGTGAATTTGTGATCATTCACAACCATTGCATGAAAGGGCAAAAAGGGAGGGGGAGCAGAAAGTGGTTGCAAAGAAAGCAACATTGGTGCAAACCAGCTTTGGTAGAAAATTCCCCCTCTGCCACATCCTTCAGCTATTTATCAGCTCTGATAGGTTCTCATAACAGAAAGAGAGAGGGAGGGAGGGAGAGAAATGTTGCAGCAAACCACAAAATGAAGGTCGTGTCTACAGGAAGAATTGAAATAGAAACAACCAACACCTGTGGCCTAGAAATGCAAAGTACAGAAAAGAAAGATAGGAAGCGCCCATTCAAAAACTCAGCATGTAACCCACAATTGCCAGAAATAGGGTATGCTATTCTTATTGTTGGTTTTGTTATATTAAAAGGCTATTTTTATAGTGCAGTTTTGCTCCCTCCCTTGCTTTTACACACACACACACACACACACACACACACACAAATATATCGGTAACATTTGACCTAAATACTTCTCCCTCCCCTTCTATGTTTCTTCAAGGGATTACCTCATAACTTCTCATAGATGTATGGATGCTTCAGCCTTCAGAGCAGGGTTCCCTAGCCCTGGCAACTTTAAGATGTCTGGCCTTCTACTCCCAGAATTCCCCAGTCAGCATCATGCACTATAGCTTTCATCATCCACAGCCAACAAGGCTCTTGCCCAATGGGGCAAAGCAGCTGTAGTTCAAAGCATCTGGAGTATGTTGGGTTAAGGAAAGCTGGTTCAGTATTCATTATATCTTCCCATTGCTAAATTTGCAAACTTGGGGGGAATGTTTTGTCTTCCTGCCTTTACAGCACAGTTACCTTCCCCAGTGAGAGGGGTTTTCATATGGTGAACACTGGAGTCAATCACTTAGTGGCCCTTGGGTTATCACCAGCCTTGTCTGAATGAACTAGAAATATAAAACCAGAAGGGACTGTTTAGATGATCAAGTCCAATCCCTTGAATGACTTTGGGACAGTTTCTCTCTCACACTTCACAGGGACGTTGTGGGAAAAATAGAAGGTGGGAGCATTATGTTGTACAAAATAAAAGGTGACCCTGCGAATTTTACTCTGTTAGTCATTGCCAACTATAGGAGGTGGTGCTCACCTCCATTTCAAGGCCATTGAGCCAGCGCTGTCTGAAGACATTTCTGCGGTCAGGGGGCCAGCGTGATTCACAGAGCGCTGTTACTTTCCCACCAAAGTGGTACCTATTTATCTACTCACATTTGCATGCTTTTGAATTGCTAGGTTGGCAGGAGCTGGGGTGATAATCGGAGCTCACCCCGTCACGTGGCGCTCAAGTCTGGGCTGCCGGCTTTCCAGCCGACAAGCCCAGCAACTTAACCTCTGAGCCAACACACCACTCTACAAAATAAAAAGCAGGATATAAATCCAGCAATAAATACATATAAGTAAATAAGCAAATTCTCAGTCTAATGATGAAATCTTTCTGCGAGCACTTGGTGCTTAAGAAGAGTAAGGGAAGAAGTATCCTTCAGCCTCTGAATCTAGCCCCTGTTTGCTTTGACTCTAGCTATCAGCAGGCATACTTCCTCCGGCCGATTGTCCATAAAGAACTGTTGCTGTCCAGAGGGGGGAAAAGGCTGCCACCCACCCATATAAAGAGGTACCTCAGATGCTCACTGAATGTTGGCTTTTGTGTGCCAAGTACAATTGTGAATATAATTCTTATGACTGACAGATTGCCCTTTTTGGATTTCAAACTGCTTCTGAATTTCTCAGGAGATTTGGCACCCAGCATAAAGGAAACAGATGTTCCAACTGAAGTATGGAACAAGTTGCGTGGTTATTTGGATCCAGGCAAATATCTTCCAGTTCTTTACACATAACAACTTGTCCTTAAGCACAGTTTGTTCTGTGGAGGATTGATTTTACAGTTGACAATCAACTAAAGATTACTAAAGATCTATAAACTTCCATTTTCATCAGTATTATTCAAAGTTCTAAAAGAAAAAAAAGAAAGCTTTGTGCCACTTGTAGTATTTTTCTGAAAGAACATTTCATTAATTGGAAAGGATTTTTTTTTTGAAAACGTCTTTCTCACCAAAGTTTAAAATTATGGGTTTTGCTTTTAGTAAGTTAAAAAAACAGCAGCCCAAGGAATAGAACTGTGTTGCCACAGAACAGGGAGAACGTTAAATAAAACTACTATTTTTGCAATGGAAGCAGCAGAAATGCCACTTTTGCATGATTAAAATGGTCACATATGGGGCTATATGTTACACTGCATAATTTGTGCACTGAGATAGTTTGTTCTGAAAATTCAAGTACTAAACAAAAAAGACCCTAAGCAGCTGTCTGGTTCACACAAGTTTGGTGAGCAGGTTCCTCTGCGCACAGGCTGGACCTGTGTTTTTCAAACTTGGCAATGGTAAGAGGTGTGGATTTTAACTCCAGAATTTCCCAGCCGTGACAAATTAACATTGCCAAGTCTGATCAACGCTGCTCTAAACCTAGATTATGAATCAGTATGCGTAAATAGGACTATCTGAGAATTCCAAATGTAAATTAAAACATTTTCAGATGTTGCTGTTGTGCAAATGGATACCATAATCCTGTAATAGCATGTGAGAATGATCCCGAGGACAAGAGGAATAGCTGCCTAGGAAATTCTCAGAGAAGAGAGCTGGAAGCCCACAGTTGCTTAATAGTCAGAAAAAGACACTGATCCTAATGGATCAGGCAGTTAAACACGGCAGCAAGAGATCTGTACTTGCAAAACTCTCTTAATGTAGCTTTACAATAAAGTAGACTTAGCTCATTTTGTTGTATTCCTTGTCTGGAAACCCCTGATAGGGCTGATGAATCCCCACATCAGGGCACCCACTACATCCTTTGATAGAATCTCTGTTTCCCTGTTGTTTGACCCCTGGCTCTAGGAAAGAGGATTTCATGTCACACCGCCAGCTGCCGTATGTTTTTCTGCACAGAAGGTGATGAATTATAGAAACAATATCACAGTCCTGTTGGCCTCATCACTAAATGAGGTACCACAGGTTCCTCCCTGCACTACCACAGACACTTTCAATCATTTCCATGTAGAGGTAGTCCTCGACTTACAACAATTCATTTAATGACTGTTCAAAGTTACAACGGCATTGAAAAATATGACTTATGACCATTTTGCAGTTATAATCTTTGGAGCATCCCCATGACCATGTGATCAAAATTCAGATGATTGGCAACTGGTTCATATTTATGACCGTTGCTGTGTCCCAAGGTCATGCGATCACCTTTTGCAACCTTCTGACAAGCAAAGTCAATGGGGAAGCCAGATTCACTTAGCAACTGGATTACTAACTTATCAACTGCATTGATTCACTTAACAACTTTGGCAAGAAAAGTTGTAAAATGGGGCAAAATTAACTTAACAAATGTCTCACTTAACAACATAAATTTTGGGCTAAATTGTTTATTATTTCATCTATTTGCCTGATAGCAGACCTTTCGGCTCAGACAAGGATGGAAGGCAGGTAACAAAATTTTACAACCTGGTAACACAATACTATTTATAGTAAGATCAGTAATGCCATAATCACCTTTACAAAGGTTCTAGTAGGCTAAATGGTGACACTGCCAGGCTTAACGGAGGCCTAGATTGTTGATCAAAAAATTGGTTCAGCCTGGCACAGAAGCCAATCAGAGCTAGACCTGAGAGACAGACTTTTGCAAAACTTTTATTGAAGCACTCCAGCAAAAGGGTCCCAACTGCTAAGGGGGCTGAGACCCTGAAAGCATGACTTTTTCTACAGTAGTTTTCAAGAAATGGGGAAGTAAACTTTCACAGAACTGTTATCTTTTGGGGAGTTCTACCTTGCTTTTAGCATATGTGTCAGTGGAGTTGCGTCTCACTTGAGTATATGTGTTACTTTCCCCATAGAATTATCTTGCACAAAAGCTCTACGTGTCCTTTGTCCTTACTTGGGGTTACTATAGCATCTTTCTTGTTACTAAATGTTGTAACTTAAATCCCAGCAGTGTTCTTACATTTCCTTCATTTCGAACTGATACATAGTACAGTTGAATTTCTCTAAGTATTTATTCTCTGCTAGGATGGGGGTGTACTGAATCTCAATAGATGGACCATCAAAATGAGATGACATTTGGATGTGCTCCTTATCCTCCTTATTATTCTTGCTTTCTTCCTCTTTCGGTCTTCATCTTCCATCTCTTTTTTTTTTATCTCTTCCGTCTCCTCTTTTTGCTTACCACTTTCTCCTGCCTTCTGTTGTGATTCAGGGTCAGCCTGTGGGTTCGGCAGTTGGGTTGGACGATTCAGTGGAGGAGGAGGGGGTGTTGGAGAGCTTGCAGAGGATAGCCTTGAGGCTCCACAGAGCCCTCAGCCAGGCCGCTCTCATCTGGTTACTACGCAGACCCAGCTGTGTGAGCCTGACAGCGTGGATGAAGATGACCCACAGCTGGCCCTGTTCAAGGATGCCCGATGCAGGAGGCAGTCAATCAGGAGTAAACAGAGGAAGGCAATGGGGCACCTCAGAAGGAAACAGAGAGAAGCCACGCCCTGAACTGTTTAAAAGGGGAATGTGTGGGAGGGCTGGTTTGCTGAAGGCAACCGTTTGAATAGCTCCTGTTTCATGGTTTGTGTTTGCTCTGTTTTATGTTAATAAATTTGGCAGGCTTAGTTCCAGCCTCTTGCCGTTTTGTAAAGGGGTTGTCCCTGCCTTTGCTGCAGGGCCGGTAGTAGGCTGGTACAGAACACCTTCTCTATGCTCACTTCACCTTCCTGTGCAGTAGTATCTTTTCCTTAGCTCTCTCCCAGTAATTAGATGGACTCAGGCACATTACAAAGAAAAGCTTTAGTCACGTCTGGCATCTTAATTTCCCCAGAATAGCCCTAGGCTCGCTGGGAGCTACCTAGAGGCACTCTACATAGACACTAAGAAAATTGCACCAAGCTTGACTTCTATGTTATTGTGGGTTGTTTTTTTTTAAAAAAAACAACTGCATTTTAAATAAAGACACATGGTGGCTGTACTTGAGGTTGAGCAATAATCTGCACCCAGTAATTTGACTGATTGATAGTGGTATTTCAGTGCAAAGGGACTCAGTTTTCCTTGTTTGCATTTCCAAATGGCTTAGAAAAAGCTCTTATGGGAAATACTGGAGAAGCACTGCTAGCCATTAGTAATTATACCAAATAATTTCCTATCTTTTTCCAGTGTAACTAATGTTAAAATCTCTTAAATGAAATAATTAATAAGGAACTAGTGACATGACACAATATTCTCCCGTTCGTGCTCCAATGTTTTTGAAGTGACTTGTCTCCAAGTCCTTCCAAGGTCTTGGAGGACAATAAGACAATCATCACATTCTTAATATGGGCCAGAAAAATCTTTGGAACATGTACAATTGGGATTCAACTTCACTATTATACAACCATACATCTGAAGTTCATGTGCACTCCGGGGCCTTGGGTATGACCTCCAGAGCTTCTCCAAATGCTCCTGCTGAACTAGCTTTCTGCAGAAGCACCAAAGAGGGATTTGAAAATGCAAATCAGCTTTCTGAACAGGTTTTGTGTTAGCATTATAAAGGGTATATTGATTTGTTTATTTAAGGGTTTGTAACTAACCAGAATACAGGTGTCTACAGTGGCTTTTACAAAAGAAAAGCAACATATAAATAAAAGTTCAACAATCATATCAGGTGTAATATAATACTGAGTTTAGCAAGCTTAAACACACATAAACCACAATAGAAAATCAAAGAAATAGCTCAAGCTAGCATATGTGTTTTTCATCTTTTAATTTTTCCTTTTTTTCTGTTCCTACCCCCCACCCGCCCATTTACTCTCAATACCTTTTGCATTACGCAAAATTAATAAATACTGTCATATTCAGATTTTTTAAAAAAGAAAAAAAACCCAACTGATTAAGCAAAGAAATTAAGCAATCTTATTTCTACTTATTAAAAAGCTCCTATTTTTGGTGAGGATCTACTATCCTATTTTCTGTTTAAGATGTGAATTAAGGAAAAAAAGAATGGACTAATTAAACACTCATGAGAATTATTGAAAAATATTTTTTATTGAAAATATTGTAAAAGGAGAATTGTGTTATTGTATGGTCACCAAAAAAATATCCAAAGGAGTTTGGTGCCACCGTTTCTGACAATTTGTTTGGAAAGGCATAAGCTTCCATGAACTGCAGCTATTTTCAGCAGAAGCAGAGCAATCAGACTGATGTGGGATTTAAATGTGGGTGGGGAAAGAGAGAGATAGGTAATTATACAGATGTAGGTTTCATGCAGGAGCCAGATTACAAGTACTGTTTCAATCAACAATTATAAAGTGTTAAATACCCAGCTGCCTGACATCTTTTGATGTACAGTATATGAGTTTTGCAATTTCTCACTCAGTGGTCAAGTAAAAACCGATTTTTCCCCCAAACAGTCACTTTGATGTCTGCTATATAGTGCTCTGGGAGACTGGTATGTCTTTTTTCAGAGTCCTGATGTCAAACTTGTGTCCATTAATTCTTTGCACAAAGTTTGTCCCATTTGTCCTGTATAAACTCTGAAAGGGCATTGCTGGCAGATGATGGAAGATTCAATATTTCCATTGAAGAAGTCAAAGCATGTGATACGGACAGAAAAATGCATCATGACTCAAAAACACTTATTTGAGATTCCTAACTCAAACTGATTTTAAACTAGTTTACTAGAGGGGTTTCCGCAATTAACAAACATTGTTTATTAATTTGCCGTCACATTTTAACTTTAGCATAGCATCAATCCTTTCTCTGTTTATTTTTCTCAGGAGCTTTGAAAAAATCAATAAAGATTCCATGTCTTGCCTGTGGGTTGTGAATAAGGAATGTTTTCAGTTCTGACAATTTTACAGATTATAATGGAGGATAAACTAATGCATTTGTAGCATGTCTCCAATATTCTGCTGATCTGACTGATAAATCTACATATAAATAGGACTGAAAGTGGAAGGTGAATATTTATTTCAAGTTTCCAAAGCAATCTTGTCACACAAATATTTGATCAAGCAGCTCAATAAAGCTGCCTCTAAAAGTACGCCTAAGGTTTTTGCCTTGAAAGCCTTGCTGTTTTAGTGTGCAGCTTTACACATGACCAAATTTATTAACTCTCTACACCCTGTCAGAATAAAGGACTGCTGGAATGAAGGAAATAAATTTATGTCTGTGTTGTCATTTCTCCTTACATGTACAGTATATGTATATATATGTGTGTATATGTGTGTGTGTGTGTGTGTGTGTGTGTGTGTGTGTGTGTGTGTGTATAAGCTAACAGAGCGAGAGAGACCTTGTGGCTTAGAGGCAAATAACACTGCCTCATATGCAATCAGCCCTGGTTCGAATCTCAGAAGGGTATAGCTGACTGAGGACGACTAATGAGTCAGAAATGCATCTCAGTTTCCCTTTAATTCTTTGTTAGTAATTTACACACACACACACACACACACACACACACATATATATATATATATATATGTGTGTGTGTGTGTAAATTACTAACAAAGAATTAAAGGGAAACTGAGATGCATTTCTGACTCCTTAGTCGTCCTCAGTCAGCTATACCCTACTGAGATTCGAACCTGTATAGCTGACTGAGGACGACTAAGGAGTCAGAAATGCATCTCAGTTTCCCTTTAATTCTTTGTTAGTAATTTACACAAATATATGAATTGTCCGGTGTGACTACTGCCTGTTCGATAGCCTTCAAGATAGGCTGAAAACAGGAAATAAAGATTTGCCCCATGTTTGGGGCCTAGCAAGGTAATCTAAATAATTAACATTTGAATATATATATATATATATATATATATATATATATATATATATATATATATATATATATATATATATATATATATATATATATATATATATATGCATATATATATTATACCCACATAAAGGTGGCATGCTGTACTTCTAAACTCTACCCCAAAGCTTTAGATGGGACTTGAATAATCAGTTACTCCCAGAAGCACTGAAAATAGAAAATTTCACATTTTTCTCATAGTCCGTTTAGAAGACTGAAGAGTGGATATTGGCAAAACTTTCAATCACTTCCAAGCAACAATAACACCAAAAGCTGGCTGATAACTTACTACCCATATTGAACTTATTGCTTTAAAAATAAGACGGTCACAAGTCTGAAAAAAGTATTTTACCATAAAATGAAGAACCATTATTGGTCATAGCAAGGACTGCCAATTGATTATAGACCCATTTCATGCTCCTGGGTCTTCCCTGAAGTTGCTTTCTCCGTTTGATACTGCAAGTTGATTGGAAATAAAGATAGGCTCTTTTCTCTCACGGCACCTTTCTTCCTCTAGGTTTAGACTGGCTATTAAAACTCTTTAGTTCTGCTTGCCTTTCAAATGTTTTTTAAATGTTTTGGCTCTGTTTTAAAGCATTTGTCCTCCTGGCTTAATAATGATTTCTATTTCTGATGTTTTAGAATTCTGTTCTGTTTTAAAACTTTGTATCGTAATTTACATTGGCCTTTGGCTCAGTGGGTTAGGACGCTGAACTTGTCGATCGGAAGGTCGGCAGTTTGGCGGGTCGAATCCCGAGTGCCGTGTAGCAGAGTGAGCGCCTGTTACTCATCCCAGATTCTGCCAACCTAGCAGTTCGAAAGCACGTAAAAATGCAAGTAGAAAAATAGGGACCACTACGGTGGGAAGGTAACAGTGTTCCGTGCGCCTTTGGTGTCTAGTCATGCCGGCCACATGACCACGGAGACGTCCTCGGACAAGCGCTGGCTCTTTGGCTATGAAACGGAGATGAGCACCGGCCCCTAGAGTTGGAAACGACTAGCACGCATGTGCGGGGGAACCTTTACTTTTTACCTTTTTGCTCTGATAGGGGCACTATCCAGCATGGTTTCAAATCAACACAGGAAGTCGAATGTGGCCCCTGATATCCAATCACAATGGCTTTTCTAGGTGCATTTCCTTCCACCATGTCATCACTTCTTCCCAGTGCTTTTTTTGTAAAAAAAAAAGGTGCCAGAACTCACATATGTCATACAAGCCACCTTGCCTACCCTACAAGGTTCCATCCAAAAAAGGTGCCGGAACTCCGTTCTGAGCGTTCTATGAGAAAAAAAGATCTGCTTCTTGCTGATAGAAAGGCAGGGTCTTAACTTGAAACAAATCTTGGCATTACAACGAAAGAAAGCTTGCATCTGTGTGAGGGAAAGTTCCGAGCAACATGGATCAAGAAGAGGCTCTTTTTTTCCCCCTAGTTGTAGGACTATTTCTGGTTCATCCTGGTGATTCAAATTGGACTAAAGCATAATATGGTTGAGATCCAACTCATGGGCAAGTCATAACTCCAGCTCAGTATCTCTAAAAATACCAAACCACTTCAACTTACCAGAAGTACAAGATTTGTGATTTTGAAAGTCCACTGGTAGCCTGAGTAGAAACAGAAGACTATCTTTTCATGAATAAAGAACATAGATCTGGCTAGTATAGCAGATGAAATGCTAGATATGGATTACAGTTTAGCAAATAGTTTACCTATTATATGCTTGGAATGAACCTACAGTAGGTGAGTTACATAGTCTCCACGTGTAGTCTTACAGGTTTGTCTTAATTATAGTAATAGTAGGCAAATGCTGGACCTTCCTCAGGAGCTTTCCAACAGCGAATCTGATTGGATTACAGCTCTAAATATATTAAACTTGGCAGGATGCAGAAGCCACACCATTGCCTCATTTCTCTGTTCTAAAAGCAGTGAGGGAAAACTGGCTTTTGAGGGGGAAAAAGAGCACCAGAAGGACAGATAAAGCAAGTGTCATGTGTCCATGAGTGAGACTATGATGAAATGTAATATTAGTGCAACTGGGAAGGGCGGGACTTGTCTGAAAGGAAAAGTCTAGTGTGCCCTACTCAGCCCATGTCCAAATTAATGCGACAACTTTCTGTTAGAAATATTCTGGCACTGGGTTTTCCTAGATGTCTAATAGTCACCTGAGCATTAATGCTGGTGAACAGTCACTTAAGACTCAGCTTTTAGGTCTGTTAACATAAAGGTAAAGGTAAAGGTTCCCCCGCACATGCATGCTAGTCGTTTCCAACTCTAGGGGCCGGTGCTCATCTCCGTTTCAAAGCCGAAGAGCCAGCGCTTGTCCGAGGACGTCTCCGTGGTCATGTGGCCGGCATGACTAGACGCCAAAGGCGCATGGAACGCTGTTACCTTCCCACCGTAGTGGTCCCTATTTTTCTACTTGCATTTTTACGTGCTTTCGAACTGCTAGGTTGGCAGAAGCTGGGACGAGTAACAGGCGCTCACTCTGTTACGCCGCACTCGGGATTCGAACCGCCAAACTACCGACCTTCTGATCAACAAGCTCAGCGTCCTAACCCACTGAGCCACCGCGTCCCCCTCTGTTAACATAGGGGTGAGCTAAAGAATTAGACTAGATATGTGTTGTGTAGTGGGTTCTGAAGAGTAGGAATGATGCCAGGCAGATGAGTACAGTCAAACAGCTCTTTATTTGGTGACCATAACTGTACTGAGGGGTTAGGGGGTACTTGCATTCTTTATATACCTTTCTGAGTAGACAGCCAACCAATCAGTTTGAACCTAAATCTCCCGCCATAATTGACTCCCGCCAAAACATTTACAGTTCAAATGCATACTGGTAGTGACTGTTACACTAGTGCTTAGGTGTTTCTTTAAGCCTTAATACACAACAATATGGGTAGTCCTCAGCTTACAACCATTCATTTAGTGACCATTCAAAGTTACAAACTGAAACTGAAAAAAGTGACTTATGACCATTGTTCATACTTACAACTCTTGCAGCATTTCCACCATCGTCTCATAATCAAAATTCAGATGCTTGGCAACTGGCGTGTATTTAGCATGCTTGCAATCTCCCGGGGTCATGTGATCACCTTTGTTTGAAACCTTCTGACAATCAGTCAATGGGGAAATTAGATTCACTTAACAACCATGTTACTAACTGAACAGTGATTCACTTAACAGCTGTGGCAAGAAAGGTTGTAAAATGGGACAAAACTCACTTAGCAGCTGTGTTGCTTAGCAATAAGAGTTTTGGGCTCGATTGTGGTCGTAAGTCGAGGACTACCTGAAAATAATAGTACACAAGAGACCATTTTGTTTCCTTCTGAGCCATCTGATGACTTGTGAATAATTCCCCTGAATTTGTTCATTGCTCAGAGGAGAGGCACCTTCTCAGTTTCATCTTTTCATTCAGTTAAAAGAATGACCCTTTTTATCCTGTCACTTCATTCATAATGCTAAATACACAGAAAGTGGCGCCCTGCCATAGATGCAGGATCGGTCTGCTGTTTACATTGTCTGTCTTTCTCCAGCAGGCCACTTTGGATCATGTCTTGTCACACTGACATGGAGACTGTAATTCCTGAAGTTGCAGATCTCCAGATAAAAATATTCCATTGCTTTAGGTAAATTACCCTGGGCAATTTTTCACAACAAAACAAGTGCAAGGTAGAACATTTTTAAAATGGCTTCCTAGTGGACAGATTTTTTTGTGCATTAGCCCACCAACTGCAAACAATTCACTAAACATATAAGCAAGAAAGTCCAGGCAGAACAACAGACCTTTATTTAGTGTAAATCACTGGAATAAATCAGCAACAGTCCTAAGTGCATTAACAGAGGGATAGAAAAAAGATCATATGAAGTATTAGTACCACTTACCAAAGCCTTGTCCAATTTTGGTCACTCACCACAATATAAAAAAGATGTTGAGATTTTGGAAAGAGTGCAGAGAAGAGCAACAAAGATGATTAGGGGGCTGGAGGCTAAAACATAAGGAACGGTTGCTGGAATTGGGTATGTGTAGTTTAACGAAGAGAAGGGTGAGGGGTGACATGATAGCAGTGTTCCAATATCTCAGGGGTTGCCACAAAGAAGAGGGAGTCAAGCTATTCTCCAAAGCGCCCGAAGGCAGGACAAGAAGCAACGGATGGAAACTAGTCAAGGAGAGAAGCAACCTAGAACTAAGGAGAAACTTCCTGACAGTTAGAACAATTAACCAATGGAACAACCTGCCTCCAGAAGTGGTGAATGCTCCAACACTGGAAGTTTTTAAGAAGAGAGTGGCCAGCCATTTGTCTGAAATGGTATAGGGTTTCCTGCCTTAGCAGGGGGTTGGACTAGATGACCTTCAAGGTCCCTTCCAACTCTGTTATTCTGAAATGTTTTTGTAACTCAACTACTGCAAGTTAAGAAGCAAATTAATTCAAGCCACAAGTGATAAAAAAAAAGTTACAGTGGAAAATTTATCAGATCTTTCAGAATCAGTTTAACACAGTCAGCTTCCCCAAACATACATGCGCTAACTGGTGTAATCCAGGAGAAAAACGGATGATTTGCAAAATCCCCTTTTCTGTTCTTGCTTCAGGCTAATGCTGCACTGAAAATGTTCTTGAAAAGTTAGATCAAGGCCAAAGTCCCTTTCATTCTCCATTCTGGGTCAGTGGCCAGCCAGATGAATTCAGATTCCTCTCATACATGTTTGGTGGGGAAGGTGGGGGTGGGGAGCACTTCTTCTATTGTCTTGTCCCATTGTTTCTCTCTCTAGCATTGCATATTTAATGCTGGGGGGGAAACATCAAATAATTTAATAATAGAGATAAAGAACAGAAACTGTTTAGATTTTTGCACTGTTTTGCAAAGAAGACAAGTATTTGAGTGCTAGACGAGCAGCAGGCTAATGCTCCCTTACTTTGCTTCAATTGTAATTGAATAGCTGAGGCAAATATAGAAGGAAAGGTACATCTAAATATACATTCCAGGACTAGTTTTATCATCAGAGAGAATAATTTCCATGACCTGCCCAAACCTTTTCCGTTAGCCTTCTGTCTTCCATGGAAATCGCTGTTTCATCACAATACTGAAGCAAGAGAAAACCACTAGTTCAGTCAATTTCTAAGCAGAGAAATGGGAACAGGCAACAATCTAGTCTATTACAAGCAACAAAATATCTCGACCTCATTTTTGCGGAGAATATTGCAATGCAGATCAAAATCCAGACAGACATCTAAACATGAACAGCAGCAAGTGTTGTGTTGGTTACATTCCTCCCCTTTCCATTTTTATCACAATAATAAAATCAAAATGTGCATTTCAGAGCGTGTAGCTACTGATATACTGTCACAAAAAGTTTGATTCTAGCAAAAGATCAGGCCACCAATACAGATGCTTCCTTCTCTGTGTCTAAGAATGAGGGCTATGAAAAACCTTCATTTGCTCTCCCAGATATCCCCACAGATCTAATTGATTACATGGCTTCAGAGCAGGCACTGTGTCCTGGAGATCACAGCACCACAAACCCATTTCATGGTTAAACGACTGGTGACAACTGAACAGAAAACATCAATTTATTAATTTTTATTTATTTATTATAACAGAATAACAGAGTTGGAAGGAACCTTGGAGATCTCCTAGTCCAGCCCCCTGCTATACCATTCCAGAGAAGTGGTTGTCAAGTCTCTTCTTAAAAGCCTCCAGTGATGGAGCACCCACAACTTCTGAAGGCAAGCCATTCCACTGGTTAATTGTTCTGCCAAGAAATGTTTCCATTGTTCTAGGTTGGTACTTCTCTTCTTTATTAGTTTACATCCATGGAAACTTCTTGGCCTGTCTTCAGGTGCTTTGGAAAATAGGTTGGCCCCCTCTTCTCTGTGGCAGCCCCTCAAATATTGCAATACTGCTATCATGTCACCCCCTAGTCTTTTTTTTCACTAGACTAGGCATACCCAATTCCTGTAACTGTTCTTTGTATGTTTTAGCTTCCAGCCCCCTAATCATTTTTGTTGCTCTTCTCTGCATTCTTTTCAGACTCTCAACATCTTTTTTATAATATGGTGACCAAAACCGGATGCAGTATTCTAAGTCTGGTCTTACTAAGGTTTTATAAAGCAGTCTAATACTTCATGTTGATTCTATCCCTCTGTTAATGCAACCTAGGATTGCATTGGCCTTTTTCACTGCTGCTGCTGCACACTGCTGGCTCATATTTGATTGTCTACTAGGATTCCAAGATCCCTCTCACCGTTACTTCTATTGAGCCAGGTTTCACCTAATCTGCACCTGTTTTCTTGCTTAAAACCCTACTTATTAAATTTATGCCAGCATATAAATAGAAAACAAGTATGGATAAAATACACAGGGAAGTAGGAGCTGGGGCTGCAGTTCTTCTCACTGCTCCTGAACAGCCAGCATTAGAAGCTCAGCCTCTCCAAAATGTGGCTTCATACTACCACGAGAGATTGAATTCAAGGCTGCAATGAATTATAAGGACTAAGACTGGAGGCCTTTGGCTGTCTGCCTTAGGTGTTACTTATAGAATTCTATAGCAAAATGGCTGCCTCTGCCTACATGCACAGAACTGGCCACAACTTCTCCAGCTAATTATATGAACTATATATGGCTTTGTTCCCGCAGCTAATGTTCTAATGAACTTGTCAGTATTTCATCTCAGTTTTATGGTCCAAGTTCTGCTTCTTCTATTTACCCTTCTTGCTCTGGTTTCAATTTCTGTTGTAGGCATCCCTTTTCAAGTCCCATCTGTAAAAATGTCCTGAGATTTTCTAGTGATTTTATTCAGAACCCTTTAATTATGTCTTGTGCTTTATTCTGTGCATGCTCATCACTTAGTTGGTAGGTAATTTTTTTTTTTAAAAAGGTAATCAAATAAATAAGATATAGCTGGAGAAAATCAGCTACCTAAGATGATTGCCTCCAGTAAGTGTTTCTAATTGAACACATCCTGATCTTTTCCCTTCTCACTAGAAGGAGAAAAATATCAACACTGTGTTACGAAAACTCATTTGGAAAACTATCATAGGCAGCCTGGGGTCTTGGAAAGAGATGGATAGAGCAGAAAATCATATACAGGGACTAGATGTAGTTTTCCAAAACTATGCAACCACAAAAGATTTCCAAAACCATCTGCTAAACTACAATTTTTAATGTGAAAGGTGGAAGGAATTAGTGAGGATATGACTCTGTCAAGCATTCCAAAAAGAGACACTTCAAAGCATGTGTTGTCATAAATAAAACTCCCCTAATCAAATCCCTAAAGCAAAAAGCTTTTCTTTTTGGGGGGGTGATGCTTTTGTGGCATATCTGCTTCAGAAGCTGTTCCTAATCTTCCTCACATGGGTGGAGCTCTTTCCCATGGTTGTACAATAAAACAATTATATTAACTGCCTCAAATATAATTAGCATTTAATCAAATTTAGCTTTTGTCCTGGTCCTGTCAAACACATGGTTCATAGGTCAAGTGCGGCTGTGGGGCAAATACAATTGCCGATCCCCAGTCAACATGAATCAGTTCAGATGGTTCTGAACACAATAATCCCTCCTGGATCTGCAGTTCTAATCTGGCCTGTAGAAAATGCATTTCTATCATCAAAAGTGTACATTTATCAGAGCCTTCTTTATTCTATACCTCTGGCCCTTCTGACGTAGCTCCATCCAACCCTAGGGGAAATTGTGCAGCGTGTATGTCATGAACCACTCTTTCCTCCCACACAATCACCCGAGCAACTAACAGGATCAATAAAGTACGTCTTATAAAGCATCCCCTAGCCAAGTCTATGCAGTTTGGCAATGTGGGAAAAATCGATGAGGTCAAAACTGTGTCAGTCGTTATGTAGCCTCCCTCTAGGCTGATTACAGCCTAGGAGGGGGGAAAAAGGTATGAAATTAGTCCACTTTCATCTGCCTTCTTCTGGCAACTAAGTGCATATCAGTGCAAAAAAAAATTATGCTCCTTTGCTCCTTCTCCAGAGCGCCAGAATTGTGTGTACTACTGACACTAAGCATCAAATAATGAGTATCAAAACAGACTCTGTTGGATTATGAGCTTCTATTTTCTGTTACAGCACACATATTGTAGGTGGCACAATGGCTCCGTGGTTAAAGGCGCTGAGCTTGTCAAAGCTGACAGCCTGAGTTCAAGACCCGAGCACCATGCAACAGGGTGAGCTACCGTTCCTGACCCAGCTCCTGCCCACCTGACAGTTCGAAAGCATGCAAATGCAAGTAGATTAATAGGTCTCACTTCAGTGGGAAGGTAACCGTGTTCTATGCAGCTTTGGCATATAGCCATGCTGGCCACATGACCATGAAAAATGTTTTGGGACAACACTGGCTCCCTCAGCCAAAAAACAGAGATGAGCACCGCACCCTAGAATCGGACACGACTGGACAGGAAACCTTTACATATATTGTGTTTCTATTTTTGATGGTTCAGGAGTTGCAGTTTAGAATCTGGATGCTGCCAATTCTGTCCTCTTCATAGGCAGATAATGATGGAATATCCTCAGACTTTTCACTGCTTGTCCTGCCCTTCTGCCCGGCCTCTCTGCTATCACAGCTGCCTTGTATTTACTCTCTTGAACAAATGGTGATCAAGAGAGAGATAACTAAACAATAGCTTATGTGTGTCTGGCATTTGTGCTCATGATGAGACATTTGGAGATAGTTTCTGACTTTACTTGCAGTTCAAGGTGGTTGTTGTTGTTTTTAAGAGATGTTCTTGCTATCAGTGCTGGATCTGTTTCATTAAAATAATTGAGAATATTTTAAATTCTGAATATAATTATCTTTTTGGAGGAGATGCTGTGTAGATATCAATGTGTATTACTTCCCTTATTTTTAAATGCTGTAAATTGAATCTGAAATGGTATAGGGTTTCCTGCCTGAGCAGGGGGTTGGACTAGATGACCTCCAAGGTCCCTTCCAACTTTATTATTATTATTATTATTATTATTATTATTATTATTATTATTATTATTATTATTATTTTCACCTCTCTGTGGAAGGACGGTCTTCTCAGCCAGCAAACTGGGGATTGAGCCTTTCCCCCAAATCTTGACACCCTACATTGGAACTTCCCCTGCTGTTGTCCACCCATCCTTGTGTCAACGTTTTTTAGCATGAACTTGCTGTCTCCACTGCCAACCTCAGTCCTGCCTTTATTGCTTTTCTTTTAAGCCACTTCCAGGCACCTGATTTCCCTCTAATTAGAATTGGGGGTATATTTGATCCACCTTGTGACTGTCCTTGGATACTGTCAGAATAAAGAAGAGAATTTCATTTTAACGTCCGCTCAGCTTATGACAATTTCAACTTGTCTTGCTCATGGGGTGGTGATCTGTTTGTAAAAGTCATTGCTAGAGTAGGTAGTGCTGCGATTAGGCACACATAGAGAACTTCAGCAAACACCAGGAGAATATCTAAAAGGGATATTAAAGGATTGTGAACTTAATCTTCAGCGCCAATTCCACGTAAGCTTCGGAAGGAAGGGTTGTGTGTGTGGTTTATGCCAATTCAGATTGTGTCCCAGTTGTGCTGCTCTGAAAAATGATTTACAATCAGCTGTTGCCCTGGCAACCCCACTGGATTTCATTAGAAGCATTGCTGCTGGTGCTAAATTTAGAAACAGCCAAAGAAATGAAAGGAAGGTCTTATTCGAGAATGTCAAGGGACCAAATAAATGTAATGTTAAAAAAAAAAAGCCTTACACATACTCTGGGTCAGAAAGATTTTTTTCCCCTAATAATGTGAAAATGCAAGTAAAGCAAAAAAATGCTCTATTTTTACATTGGTGTGGTGGTTAATCGGTTGGGCTAGAAATTGGGAGACTTTGAGTTAGGCACCAAGTCAACTGGGTAATCTTGTGCCAATCCCTCTCTCTCAGCCCTAGGAATGGGGCAATGACAAACAATTTCTGAAAATCTTTCCAGAAAAACTGCAGAGACTTCAGGCATTTGTCAGGAATCAGAACTAGCTTGAAGGTACTGTGTGTGTGTGTGTGTGTGTGTGTGTGTGCGCGCGCGCGCATGTGCACACATATATAAATAAAGAAAAGGGTTATTTTGTAGGGAAGATCTAGAAGACTTAGTACATATATAGGTTCCACAATATAGAGTAATGATCTTGAAGTATGTATGTATGTGAGTTGTGAGATCTACTTGGGGTAGTCTCGTGATATTTGGAAATATTCCCTTGAAATTGTTGTCCTAAATTAGTTTGATGAAGCCACCTCCATTTTTTTCCAGAAAGGAAACATGAATTCAGTTTCCCAGTTGCAAATCCAAATATAATTTCCCTCTTTGCAATCTGTCTCAGATGCAATTTCCCATCTGCTCAAGCACTGGGAAGTGAAGGTCATTTTGAGCACACCCCACCCCCGCCGCATATCAGTGCAACTCTGGCTGATAGATCTCCAAAAACTCTCTTTAGGTCTGAGGGATCCGTGCCTTATGACCTAGTTGTCTGTGCTCTATGTACCACATGTAAAGCCTGTAATAAATGGCTCTTTCTGTCATGGGAAATAATGAAATAATCAATATCTCAGACTGTAGGGACACTCTGATCTCTTAAAGTAATAAAGCCAGCTGCTTATAAATACCAAGGAACCCTATACAATGGCATTATTGTAACTAGACACAGCTGCATTTCTTATCTACATGCATTGCAAGAACACCTCCATGAGTTTCTTCAGACTTCAGCAGTAGGAAGGAGTTCAGGATCTCTTTTGTAAACATCAGATTCTTTTGAAGAACTGGAGATACAAATCTTTGTTCAGCTGAATTGAAATAAAACCACTGTTCAAAAGTGATGGAAGTTTCAAGCAGCCTCTCTAAAGAGAATTATCTAGGTAGCTTGTAAACTGGGTCAGAGCTTCTCACCACCCAGAAAATGGGGGTGGATGGGGGAAATTAAGCAATTATTATCTTACTGAAACCAGCATAGTGAAGTGACGGAAAATAAAAGAAGAAAACACGATTTCAGCTTTCTGAAATTCTACAAGTCTGGTTTTTCCTAGAAGGCAGGCAAGCCTTAAATTCAACCCCCTACTATCTGGATACAGGCATAACATAATCCATCATTTTCAGACAAGGCCGGCTGGGGTGGACCCCAGCTGGGTGAGTGCTTTTGTGCTTCAGACTGGAAAAGGTGAAACAATCAAGTGTTTTCATCTCTGCATCCAATTACTGAAACCTTTTATTCTTAACCATTAAATAAATGGATTAATAGGCAAAATACAGATGGTAGTGGATATTTTATACACCTACAGATTAAGTATGATTGCATTTAAAGTTAAAAACAATAAAACTAATACCTGCAGTCAAATCCATTATTACCCAACCTAACTCCTCACTTTTTAAATAGCAAGAAAAAAAACCTATAAGTAGAGGGAGCTTTGCAAATGCAGGCCCTGATGAAATTTGTCACCTCTGCTTGCTCCTCAGTAGCCAAATGGAAACTTTGCTTTGTCCAGACACAGAGGCAAGCCTTGCCGTAATTTATGTTACTTTACAGAAGACATGGGAAATTTGAAAGGGAATACATCTAAAGCAAAATTGGACTATATTTTTTTATAAAAGTTGGGCAAACAGGTAAGCCCGTTCAAAACATACAAAATAATATCATAAATAAACATTTAATGTGAATACCAATGCATTAGTGAATGGGCATATATTATCAACCAGTCTTTTAGGTTTTTTGGTACCGCAAGAATTGCAGAAATTTAAAACATTCTCATTATCACTTTTTTAATTACCAGTAGTCATTTATTCTTGCTTTTAAGCAGAGGGACAATTAAGTCAGGAAACAGTACTAGATACTGACAAATTATTAGTGACATTTAGTACAATTAGGGCTTCTAAGCATCCTGTCCTGTCCTGCATTGCCCTGTCTTGCCCTATCCTGTCCAAGATAGCCTTCTTAAACCGAAAAGAGCTTGCAACAATCCAGCCACCCTGCCTTATTCAGACACCCCTCCTGTCTGCATCCAAGCAACTGATTTGCAGTCTGTTTAAATATGGACATTTGGGATAACAGCTGTAAATTGGTTAATTGACATTGACTCTTTTGCTGGTTTTAGCAGCCATTTGTTTTCAAACAGGCATTTTGAGAGCTATTCGTTTATTTATTCTGCAGAGATGAAAGTCTGGAGATAACCAAAGACAAGGGTGTTTACAATGAAGACAATATCAGGAAGACCTTGCAGACAACACAACAGCCTGCCCCTGTGTTCAACAATGAAGGGACACAGGGCAGAAAACCTCCTGCAGAAAGCACAGCTCCACAACACAGTCCACACCCACTTGCTCTACTCAGGTGACCTTGAGGACACAGACAAGTGGCCTCAAGTGGCCTCAATGACTCTCTGAAAGAATGCCAATGACCAGCTGTCTGCAAGGAATATAAACCCTTCCATCCCCCACCATCCAGTCAGAGCTGAAGAAGCTTCTTGGATGAAAAGCAAAACGTCTTCAAAGAAAAACAAGAAAGTCCAGTTGCCTCTTGAAAAAGCATATTTGGGACAACCAGGATGACTGAGAATCTCCATAGACAGGAAGATCTAGAGCTTATGGATAAAACTTGGGGAACGGGCAAGCTTTCTAAACATGCTGAAAAGACTAGGAGGACATGGAAATGTCACTTCTGAATTGCACTTTTTCAGGCTGCAGTTTCTACCGGTTCTATCTCAGGAAGTGAATTCTGAGCAAGATGAGGTAGGGAGGGAAGAAGGAAGGGAAAGACAGGGTATCATTTGGGAGGAAAAACATCTGACTTTACTGGCCATTATCAGTCTCCTGAGATAATAAAAGAGGCACCTGACGTTTGAGATGGCACTAAATCTGTATGCAAGATCAATGTTGACTGAGAAAAGACAGGGCCTAGAATGTTTACTATGATCTTCAAGCATCTCCTTGATCTCTCAGGGAGACTCACTTTCTTTGTGAGAGTCTCTGAAGGGAGATGAGCTTTGATTGCATTAAAGCAGCCTGAACTTGAAAGAGCACCCTGCAGCAGAGCCCTGATCAATTTTCAGGACCTTAGTATCTTAGGATCAAGATGAAACTAACCCAACTGGTGTGCCTCAGTTTAGTAGCTACATTAGTAGCTTTGCCCTGATTACAGTGTTGATTTTCCTGCTTGCCTCGGCAACTGTACTCTGCGGATGAGCAAGACTGCAGGGCAGATAAGACTGAAGTCAGTTCTGCACAGTTGGGTTGAAAGGTAAGCTGTCCCGACCGTGTTGTCTGTGAATTT
Source organism: Vipera ursinii (assembly GCF_947247035.1). Classification (NCBI taxonomy): domain Eukaryota; kingdom Metazoa; phylum Chordata; class Lepidosauria; order Squamata; family Viperidae; genus Vipera; species Vipera ursinii. The sequence continues at coordinate 114,372,388 of NC_139512.1, read as the reverse complement.
CCTGCCATTTTGAGCAAAAACCTTCCTTGCCTCAAGCAGAGACCACAGATTGAGATAATCAGAAGTAAATATAGAAGGAACCAAACATACAACACATAGGCAGGCACAGGAAGTGTGAGGCTATTTATTGAAACAAAGGCAGTTATTTTTGTCAGGAGGCATGGCCACCTTGGTGGCAACACTTGCGTCAATGCTGTTCCTTTGCCTGCTTCCTCAGCAGATATTATGGGCCAGGACCCTAATTCTAACCCTAATTCTAACCCTGACTTAATATAACTGAGTGTGAGCTTTAATCACTTTAGAGCATTAGCACTCTCAGGAGGAATGTGCACCATTAACCCAGCTGCAACCTCATTATTGTCTATCATGGGAATATTGGTATATTATATAGGGGTATTTCTATTAAATATATAGTGAAGAGGCATGTGGATCTCAGCCAGAAAAATAAAACTTCATGGTATTTTGCTTCGGGAGATAACCATAAATGAAAGAATTACCTCTACTGTGCACTGCACAACTAGATCTATCCTGTGCTTGCAACCACAGAAAGAGAGGCTTAGCAATGGCAATTTTACTGAATCTAAGCTACCCTTCTTAGCTAATCAGTTAAGTTACAATAATGTGCATTCTTTCAGTTCTAGGCCCAGCGTATTTTGTGCTGCCCCAACATCTGAACTGTAATCTTCATTAGTAAGGAGACTCAAGGCTCATTTGTAAGGTACACCGATTCATCCAGCTTTGATTTTTCTACTATTTATTGCAAATAGCTGGTAGAACAAACATCACTAACTGCTGTCTTTAAAGTGTGACAGGGAAGCTTTGGGCAAAAGTACACAGAGGCCTTGGACAGAAACTTCGCCCATCTTTCAAAATGCCTAGCCAATAGTTTGCCAACAAAGAAAGACTTTATTCATTCGAGCTACTTTGAACATTGGTCTCCCAGAAAACTGAAAAAGTGTGTTCAAAAATATTTTGTTGATGTACAAAGGACATCTGAGATAAAGCAGGATGAAGGTTGTTCCCTCAGCAACAATTTTATCCCAACCTTCACCCCACCAATCAATCACCCCACCATGTCCTTCTTTTTGTCCTCATATCAGCCATCTGGCAGGCATAGCCTTAAAAGTCAAATACTGCCTGCTTTTTGAATGTCTTGTTTGTTTTTATTTTGAACTGTTTTCACAATAGGAGTCATTTAAACTTTCTGATATTGTCATCTTGAAAATTGATTGCTTCTTTTTCTCTCTCTCATCCCATAAAAGTCTTCATAGCCTAGATTTATGTCATTTAATTTATTTCCTGATTCCAGCAATCAGCTTCAACCTTGAAATCTACAGCTACTGTTCTCTATGGATCACATGACTCATCCTAAGGTTTGATAGTGAAATTTGAAAAGCATGTCATTGATTCTGTAATATCGCTAAGCACATGTTCTTGAAAATAAAGATCTATTGGAAAAACATTGAGGTGGAATAACCAGTCTTTCTGAAGCTGGAAAAAATAATTTCATATACAGTTAGCCTAAGCAGTTTTTTGCTGTAATTTTTATTGTAGATGCGAAGAAAGTTAAACAGGGTATTGTCCTGTTTTGTCTGTTTAGGTAGCTGGAAACTTTAGTCAGTGTTTCTTAAAGTATGGTCCAAGGAGTCCAGAGGAGCTCTCATGACCATCTCAGGGATCCACAAAAATCTAAATTATTTGCCAGATATTGATAATTACAAACAAAATTTTAAAATGTTTGGAAGTTACAAAAAAAACCCTGTAACTCTGATTATCATGATATAACGCAATATCTGTATCTCTCTACTCTGAGAGCTTAACAGAAGGAGGGCTGAATATACCATTCTTATAAAGTTCCCATTGGTTGGTTGTCTTGGTTCTCTTTGTCGGAGCAAAGCAATGATGATCTGTGGGGCCAACCCCTTATTATCTGTAGACCAGGACTTGATCATGAAGGATTGGACAGAGCACAAAATTAGTGAAGAATTATCAGGACATGATCAACACAAAATGGTGGACAAAATGAGGTCTATTGACAGGCATTACAGAGGTTTTTTTAAATGCTTTTGAATTCTACACACAGATGCCCTGAGTGTATAGAGATCATTTGCAATAGGCCTTGATCTGGGTTCCCACGTGAGGACTTATTATCCCTAACTCAATGAGCTCTGTCCTGCTCCTAGAAATATATACACTGTATGAGCTGAAATCTGACTTTTATAGTTCCCATGGCAACCAGAAATATTGAGCAGCCTGTCTCTGGTTAACTGTTCATTAGTCACAAGTGAAACGTTTCCAACACAAGCCTACCATTTGGATAGTGAATGTTGTTCTTGAGGGACTGGTGATGTGCCGGATTGCCTTTTTGGTTATACCTTCATTTTTAACTCTTAGTCTTCCTCATCAGTTTCTTCAAACAGATTTAGCCTCCAGACCCTTCCAAATTAGGCAATGCTGAGCATGATCCCATCTGTTCAAACTTTGGTTTCCTTTATGCTAGCTGCAATATGCAACTGTTACAGGAACTGGGCATGGCTAGTCTAGTGAAGGGAAGGACCAGGGGAGACATGATAGCAGTGTCCAATATTTGAGGGGCTGTCACAGAGAGGAGGGGGTCAACCTATTTTCCAAAGCACCTGAAGGCCAGACAAGGAATAATGGATGGAAACTGATCAATCTGGAAATAAGGAGAAGTTTTCTGACAGTGAGAACAAGCAACCAGTGGAACAGTTTGCCTTCAGATGCTGTTGGTGTTTCATCACTGGAGGCTTTCAAGAAGAGACTGGACTGCCATCTGTCAGAAATGGTGTGTGTAAGGACTCAAGCTTGAGCAGGGGGTTAGATTGGTGACCTACAAGGTCCTTTCCAACTCTGTTATTCTAATTCTAATTCAATTCATCTCATTTTTTCTAATCTGGCCATTCTGTCTCAAAGATACCCATAGGGTGCATTTGTGCCTGCTAAGGAAGCAGAACTAAGGGTGGATGTTTTTGTAGTCTGACAGTGTGAATCCCTTGATGAAGGAAGCTGGGTCTTCTAAACTATTAAGTCTTTAAAAAGGCACCTAGTGAAGCACACTCCAAACCATTGTTGAGAAATGACGCAAAAAAAACCACATCAGGAGGGAGAGGGAGAGGAAAAGCACTCAATCTACCTCCCTACCCCCTCCCTTCACCCATAGCAGGTAGCAGAAAGCCACGGCAAGGACAGAAAAGGGGTGCTTGTACACATCGGATGTGGTGGAACAGACTAATGAAATCCACGCACCTTCTAGACTTTATCCCACTGATGTTGGTGGAGATGTGGGGTGAGTAATTTTACAAGGCTATGCTATCTGCACAAGTTCAACTCTCAGCAGAGAGTAGAAATCACTTAGAAACTTTTATAAGCCCCCAATTGCTAAGCTTGAGCTCCAGCCCTTTCAATCTAACTAGACAAAGGCAAGACTGATACTCCTGTTAGGGTCAATTTTTTTGAGCTAGGGGCATATGAAGGACTTTCAATACTTGGTGAGGGGGGAAAAACTAAAGAAACACTGAATTCTTGATATTCCTTTCTGTGGCAAAGTGCCTATTAAGTTCCCCAGTACATTATTTAAAGTATTCCATTTTTAAGAAGACTGTGATTAAATTTTCCATGTGTATAAAGAGTTTTAAATTGCTGGAAAATTGCTGCTACTATCTATATTTTTCACAAACTTTATGGGCTCACTTGCTAATGACCTCCATTATTTTGCTTCTTGTTTTAAACTATGTTTTTCATTGCTAATATTTTATAAAATGCTGAGAACTTTCAATAACCAGCTATAGCAAAAATAATAATAATGGATAAACATGAGGCACATATATTTATAGAGAGCCTTCTTCAGGGCCCCGTGAATGAATGTAATGCCTCTGAGATTGCTCTGCTTTTGTGGGGCCAGTAATGGGCTAGTACGTCAAGTCTCAGCTTGAGCACATGTAGCTAGACCTCACCTTGCAACCTTTCATTTAGTGATTGTTTCAAGTTACAACAGCACTGAAAAAGGTCGCTCATGACAGGTCCTCCCATGGCCATCATAACATCCCCACGGCCACATGATCAAAATTTGGACGTTTGGCAACCAGCACGTATTTACTATAGTTATAACATCCTGGGCTCATGTGATCACTATTTGTGACCTTCTCAGCCAAGCAAAGTCAATGGGAGAAGCCGGATTTGCTTGAGGACTGTGTCAAGGACTAGCTATATTATATTTCTAAAAACTCTGAACGTTTTTGAAGATTTGAAAAATATGCTGAGATCACTCCACTTACTAGGTGAAAGAAATCTAGGTTGCAGTATAAAAGCACAAACCAACCTAGTCAGCCTAGCCAAAGAAGGAAGATTGATGTGAAAACGCAAGTTAATACAGGATGTAATCTATGTGAGTGCTGCAGACCTACCCACCATATAACTGCAGCCATTAAGTTGAGCTGTAATTAAATATGTATATAGTCTGGGTAGAGATTTGTTGCTGAATTCTTGCTAATTATTTGTACCAAGTGTTGATTCATTTTGAACTATATAAACCTGTCTTCCTGTTAATATATCCACCCTACCCTGTCATTAATCAAAGCCTCCTTATCTGTTCACACCCTCATTATATTTTAATTAACTAGAGATCATGAATTGTGTCTGCTGAAAATTGGCAGGACTAGCAGAGAATCAGTATTTCAGTGCAAGGCTGCACCAGTCACTCAAGCTACCTAGAGAATATAATTATTGTAAATAAAAAAGAAATATTACCTGCAGTACTGAAGATAGAAGGGTGATCTTAGGTTACAACTGGAAAATCAGAATAAGGAAATCAAGTCAGTTCTTTAATTAATTGCAGTGGGAGGGGGAAAGGCAAAGTAGGATGGTTTTTTTTCATTTCTAATCTAAGAAAACTGATTCCACTAAATGTCCTGCAAAAAGTGAATCTATATGGCAATACACTTGCCATGGTTTACATTTAATGCTATTCCTTCCCTTCCCTTCCCTTCCCTTCCCTTCCCTCCCCTTCCCTCTTTCCTGTGCTATGCTATGCTAGGCTAGGCTAGGCTAGGCTAGGCTAAGCTACACTATGCTAGGCTAGGCTAGGCTAGGCTAGGCTATCCTATCCTATCCTATCCTATCCTATCCTATCCTATCCTATCCTCCCCTTCCCCCTTCCGCCTTTCCTTTCATGCCAATGCAGGCACAGTTCCACAACTGTGGAATATACATGTTTTATATATGGAATATAGCTATACCTTGAAAAGATTATCTGATATACTGATCTTATCCAAAGTCACGACATGAATTGAATGAGAAAACTATTGTTACTCATAGTAATGTGTTTTTAAAGTAAAACAAATTTAACTTCTAATTCCTGTTGGACACGAGAGGACCAAATCAGGACAGTAGCTCATGTTATGTTATGTTTGTTTGTTTCTTTATCAAATTTATAGGACTGCCCATCTCACACGGTGACTCTGGGCAACATATAATAATTTAAAACAATAAATATATAAAAACAATCATTAAAAGCAGTTATTACTGTCAGATATTACAGATGGATACCAAAAATTCATGTTCAAACTCAAGAGTTTTGTTTTAAAATTCACATCATTGCCTAGTTCGGCACAAAAATAACAATGTTTGCATCATGTACTGTTGTTCTGGTATCCTGTAATTCTCTACAAATAAACTAATGTGTTTGGGAATACCATAAGTTGATTTTTGCATCTTTGCTTTGTTATGAGACTAGATATTCCTGTTCTGTTTACAAGGTATAAAACTTCTTATGATTGTATTTAAAATGGATGATTGCACTAAAAATGTGAAGCATTTTTGGTGCTAAACATTATGTTTCAATTATTATTTAAAATAATAAATTTGAAGTAATTACGTTTTGAGCTCCCTATCCTTGAATATGTTTTCAAAAAATCCCTCTTCATTATATATATAAATCATATAAATCATTTCCATTGCAGCTTCTAGTTGTTGCCGTTGTTTTGTAAATGCAGAAAGTTTGCCCTACTTCACTAAGGAGCCAACAGGTTCTAAAATATATGACATATTTATTTTCTTAGAGAATTTTTATGTTTATATCTAAAAGATATATATTTATCACATCATTTATCACTTTCTTTGGGAGCAGAGTTATATATAAATAGAAGCACAGATAGTGTGATTCTATCTTTCTAAAATTGACATTAGCTGATGATCTTATTGCAAAAACATAAAAGAAGGGTTTTTTTTACAATACATACTATTATAATTGCGGAATGCATACCTAATTTGTAAAAATCCTCTTATTCCCACCCATATGATGTCTCTGAATACTTTTTTTAAAAATACCATAGAAATTATAATACATAAGAAAGTTTTGAAAATGGAAAGTGATTTGTTTCTTTGCTATGCTTAATTTTGGTGACGCTTATGCAGCATCACTATTTGTATTTCTTTTTAAAATGTCTCATTTATTTTTTACATAATACTTGAGGCTATCAAAACCTGATAAATCTATAACTTAGACAAATAAATGATATTCAACTTAGACAAATAAATGATATTCAAACGTATTTTTCTGGGTGCACAAATAGGCATTGTGTGGCTTGCATCTGCCCAGATTTTTTTAAAATCAAATTTAGATTACGAGAAAATATACAGGAAATTCACCTTGGCCAAAGACTCTGAATTCTATAGAAAATGTAACTTTGGATAGAATTATCTATTCTATTATATGGTTTTGAGTGTAAAACCATTCGGCAAATGCTGTCACAGTGAAAAACACTAAACCCTTTCTGTGCTAGTTGGCACTCTCAATGCCTCTCCTTGCCTGCCTCTTTTTTTCTGTAAAATTTGAAGTGATGGTCTACAATTGGAAGGGAAGAAAAGCATTAGTGTGTTGTTTGTAGAAGAGATGCAGCATGTATGTTTATAGAAATTCTCAATCATCCTTGTCACGGTTGTCCCAAAAGTGTTTTTTTCAAAAGGCAACTGGCCTTTCTCGTTCTTTTCTTTGAAAACTTTTCACTTCTCATCCAAGAAGCTTCTTCAGTTCTTCAGGGGGGGGGGAACCTCAAGAAAGTCCAGGTGCCTTTTGGAAATATTAATAATAATAATAATAATAATAATAATAATAATGATAATAATAATAATAATAATAATAATAATTTGGAAGGGACCTTGGAGGTCATCTAGTCCAACCCCCTGCTCAGGCAGGAAACCCTATACCATTTCAGGCAAATGGCTGGCCAGTCTCTTCTTAAAAACTTCCAGTGTTGGAGCATTTACCACCTCTGGAGGCAGGTTGTTCCACTGGTTAATTGTTCTAACTGTCAGGAAGTTTCTCCTTAGTTCTAGGTTGCTTCTCTCCTTGACTAGTTTCCATGCGTTGCTTCTTGTCCTGCTTTCAGGTGCATCTTTGGGATACAGCATGAAGAACTAGTCACAAGTATTCTCTCTCTGTCTCTCTCCCTCCCTCCCCTTCTCCCTCTCCCTCTCTCATTTTGGGTTTGTTTATCTTTTCTTTAAAAAAAGAAATTTCATTAAAGCTCTTTAAAGATCCAAAATTCAATCATTTTTACCTGAATGAGACTCTAGAGACCGCAGAATGCAAGCACTCTGAATGCTGTGGTCTTAGCTATGCCAGCTGTAGATGAAAGGCAGTCTTGTATAGGGTCCTCAGTACTTATAAACAACAGCATATTGAACAAATTAAATTAAAAAGAAAAATGCTACAGTGAGCAATGTCAGCCAAGCATGCACATACTAGCCCAGACTGTAGAGCTAGGCCTCAACAGAGGGGACAGTAATGATAAAGCAGATGCAGACAGATGATGGGGAGAAGAGCAAAGGGGGGGGATTTGTCCACAGAGAACTCAGAATGGCTGCAGCAATTGCACAATTGGAGCCCTGCTCCATTTCGTATGAGTGATGTGCCATATGAGGAAAAAAGAAGGCTGAGTTTTGATTGTGTAGTCATGGCTGCCATGTAGATCCTTTGGGGCCGCCACTATAGATGCCCCTGCAGACAGATCTAGCTCTGGGCTAGTGTGTGCATGCTTGACTGACATTATTCATTGCAGCACTTTTTCCTTGTAATTTAATATAGATATAATGTAATTGATAGATGGAACAAGTGACCAGGCAAATGTGTAGATTTTATTCTTTTCACTTTAAAGTTATAGCATCCTTTTTAAGCACCAGCAATAGCAATAGTGATGCCTTTTCCCCAGGAAATATATTTAGAGTCAGAATTCAGAAACCAAAGTTATAGACTTGCTTTAATAAATGTGGAACGACACAGGTGCAGAGTTGGCAAACGCTCTCTAGCTTATTTGTTTCCCTATTATACCAGAAATGCAGAAACAGCTATACAATAGAGCATAGAATGGGAGAGAAAGGGAGAAGTCATAAAGATGCACAACTAAGGCCCCCACCAGATCAGTAAGTCCAAGATTTGAATGTACTTAGCTCTACCACTAAAGGACCATGGATTTCTTACTGTATTTAAGGTGATAACATTATGAGATCCCCAGGTCAGGTCAGAACAATGACTTCGGGGACAGTGTAACTTAATTTTTCAACCTCCACTAGAATTTTCCCATTTTGTCATAAATAGAATTTCCCCATTCCATTGTTGGGTTCCTTCTGCAAACTCTAAAACTATTTGGGAGAGGAATTGAATCTGGAGAAATAATATTAGTAAAAGGACCAGAACCCACCTTTCGTGGCATGTTCATTTTAATATAAAAAGCAGTAGTCTCCAGGTGCAATTACAATTTTTTTAAAAATTGTGCCACTCATAAGATAGCTGAGGCTAAAGCCCAAGCTATTCCATGAAAAGTGACCCAGATTTAATTAACTTTCTTTTTTTGGTAAAAACTTGATCATTCTGAAAATCGGTGCATGCAGTAGATTTCCAGGGTCACATCAGCCACGCATTAAAAGTTCTTAGCAGTCTTCTAAAAATAATGCTTTCATTTGTTGTTAATTTCACCTCAACATTAAAATGGGAACTAATTATATTATTCAGTGTGTTGGATTCAAACTTTATATGCCCAGAATTCTATCCAATTCCTATTCCTTTCTGTATATACTTCCTTCATCTTCATCTATGTATTTTGAACATATTTTTTTTAAAAAAACATATTTAAATGCCTCATTTCCTGAAAAAGAAAACCTTAAGCAGTTTTATAAAATTAAAATCACAGAATCATATGAAGTTTAAAGGAGCAGATGAAAAATACCAATCACACTCAGGGTTTCAGTTGCCCAATAAAATTAAAAGCTTTTTGCATTTTGACTGAAAGAACAAGCTGGATGCAGGCTAGTTTCTAATAGTGGATGTCCAGCCTAGTGGAACATTAGCAGGCCAATGATCTCATGAGGAGAAGTTATCTATAGTGACAGAATTCTGGTAGTTGAAGTTCAACTCACTGATGAGCATCAGGTTGGGGAAGACCATTCAGAATATGACTGGACATTTGACTCTGTGCAACAGTCTGACTGAGTCAGCTTTGGGGATCACCAGGGTTTTATGGTTTCAGATACATGGAACCACCAAGTTATGCCAACACATGGATGCTTATTGGGAGACAGAGTCGACCCGGATTTCCCCGTGGGATAGAGGCCTTTGCAAACCATGTTTGTTACATTAACACTTTACATGTTTCTGTTTATTTGTAAAACATTTGGGGTGTTTGAACCCACTTGTTCAAATGGGTATGTGTTTTGTATTTCATATATTTGTTCTGTATTATTGTGGCATGCTGCAGGTGGGACAATAATTTATTTTTAAGCTACAGAAAAAGCAAGACAAGTAAGTAGAATTGTAATTAAGTATGGTTCTTTTTTTAACATTGTATTGTCATTATTCTTGTTTATTCTTCTTTTTGGGGTGGGGGGAGCTTATATATTGCCCAGAGTCACTTTGGGTTGAGCAGCCCTACAAATCAAATCAAATCAAATCAAATCAATCAATCAATCAATAAGGAGTAATAGGGAGAGAAGACTTGATGCAAATCAAAGCCATCTCAGTGAAATCTCATTTGAGCTCTTCATAAGAGCATTCATTCTTATACCATTTTCTCTGTGCCCTGAAAACTCCCCTTAATCAAAGTATTCTTCCAAAAAAGGTAACCATTTGAAACCAGAGCAAGTGAAATAAACAAATAGCATGATTTACATCTTCAAGTAACCTCCTCCACATATTATACTATGAATCAACAAATATACTGCAAGGTTAATCTTTTATTTGCACATTTCTTATTAATTTTAGTAGAAGCGTTATTGTTCTCATGTAATAGGGTTTTCATATACAAAATTTAAACTTATTCTTGCTAAAATCAAGTGTACCATAAAACTGGTATTGATCAGAATGCCTTTTTGCATATCAGGAATCCTTTCGTTACTATTTTTCCCCACATTTTTAAAGAACAGGTACTAAGAATTTGCTAAGAAAATCATTGCTGGAAATATTCCTTCAGTGGCCCAAATGCTCATTTGTTTTACAAATGCCCCTTTGCCTCATTCTGCTCTATAACAAAGCTTTCTTCATTTTCAGAGATAATAGCAGGAATAGGGGTTTCATATGAAGTGCTGTCATTGTTACTTGTCAAGAGTTTAGCGTTTTACAAACTCTACCAATTAAAGTATTTGACTTGCGGGGTCCAGGAAGAGCACATGCTCTGTCCCCATTCTTTGGAATATTTTGCCCCCAGAGGTGAAGCAGGCCCCACTCTCCTGGCCTCTCAGAAATATCTGGAGACCTGGATCTGCTTACTTGCTTGAGGCTCGCTGAGGAGAATGCAACCTTGGAAATTGTTTAGTGCCTTCACTGTCATCCTCCCACTTCTTAACTTGAATCATTCTGCTCCAGTTTTAACTGCCTCCTAGTGGAACATAATATTTATATGGTTTCTATTTTTTAAGCTATACACTGCCCAGAGTCATGGTGTGAGCGAGATGGGCGGATTCCAAATTTTATATATAAATGGATAAATACCTATGTAAATTTTTAGGCAGTGATAACCGACTTGCTAACAATGACGCAGGACAGCCCGATGTGATACGACTGGTCCGCCTAAAAATTAACAGGTTCTGAAACGGAATCCTTCCAAATAACCCACTTGCTCAATTCATATACCATGTCAGTCCTTGAGGGTAAGTGTTCTGTTCCAGCCTACGACTGGCCCTGTTTGAATGTCAGGGACAACCCCTTTTTATAATCAACAGGCTGGAAAAAACCCAACCAAATTTATTTACAAAGAGTTCAAACAAAAGTTGAATGAAAAGTTCAAACAAGACTTAAACCAAAAGGTTAAACAAGAGTTAAAAAAGAATAACAGACCAGGACTCTAGCAGAAGATCTTCAAACGGTTGCCTTCAGCAACCAGCACCTCCCACACATTCCCCTTTTATCAGCAGTCCCAAGGCGTGGCTTCTCATTGCCTTCTCCCGAGTTGCCTCATTGCTTTCCTCTGTTCTGCTCTGCTAGATTGCCTCCTGCTCCTAGCGTCCCTGAACAGAGCCAGCTGTGGATCGTCTTCTTCCAATCCCTCATGCTCACACAGCTGAGTCTGAGGAGGAACAAGACAGGAGGGGCCTGGCTGAGAGTTCTGCAGTGCATCAGAACCTTCCTCTGACACCAAAGGCTCTCCAAACCCCTCCTCCTCCTCCTCTTCAAAATTATCAGACTCAGCTGCCGAAACCACTGGCTGACGATGAATCACAACAGTAAGTAAGGTCAAGAAACCAAAGCAGCCGAGGAATGCTCTTTATTGGTGAAGAGGAGACCATGAACATCTTATAAAGGATTTCAAATGATTCCTTCTGATGCTTTCTCCTTGTCAGGAGTGAGTTGCTATTTCTTCTCCCTTAATGGTTTATTGCTCTCTTCTCCCTTCCAAAGGCCAGATTTACATTCTTCCACACATTGCCATGTATCAGCCAAAGGATTTTGCAGCGTATACCGCTAGGATTTTTCACTGTAAATCCTCACGTTCCCTGAAAACATACTCTTCAAAATAGATGTATCTTTCAAAGCAGTGTGCAAGGGCCAGCCCTATTATTACACAGAGTGCAACCTTCATCTCAAGTAGTGGATAACCCAAGGGAGTAAAGTTTTGAGGGAGAGTGCAGTGCACCACATGTCCTAAACTACCTAAGCTCACTTGCTGCCTTCAGGTGTAGTAGGACCCACTTCATTAAAAAAAATCAGCTCTCAATCAAGAATCTCTGATCTTTGATCCAGGCAGCAAAATATTTCAGGCTAGCTTTAGCAAAGTGCAGAAGTATTTAATTTTGTATAGATCTGTGGATGTCTCCTATGTACACAGAACTAATTTTGACATACATGGCTTTTGGGTCTCATCTACATGTCTCATTGTCTCATCCCTGTAGCCACAGCATGAAGATGCTCCATGACCTCTTTTTATAATAAATGTCTTCTTATTGTTTCCCTTTATCTCGGTGTATCTCATCTGCTTGGGCAATTCTGGGAGTTAAGCCACCAAGGTTGAGAAACATTACTTTATCTCATCCCAAACTATAGCTGAGGCAGCTTAAACTTGTATTTAGCTGTTCTAGTTTTAAAGTAGCATTCCTACTCTTTTCCCAATATTATTTGTGCCATGGATATGATCCATGATGCACAGCTAGAAGCTAGGTCCTATTGGCCACTTTAGGCTTCTGCAGGCATGCCCTTCTCTCTCCTGTTGCTAGTATAGCTCTCCATGGCCATTTTGTCCTGGACTATGATGTTGGCAAAGATACTTGCCCACTGTTTCCTCAGAAACCACGATTCAGGTAGTATGTGGGCTCTTTATATACAAGTGTTTATTGTAGCTTTCATCTGAAGAGCAGTAGATCTGTGTTTTAAAAAGAGGCTCTGTCAAAAGAAAGTGCTAGACAGCACTGTAGTCTTCTACTGCGAAGAAGACCAATTTAATAAGAATGAGAGCTAGGTTCTGCCAGCTTTTGGGGGGTGAGGGTTAGCTCTGTCATAGATATATGCAATTTCCACAGCTTCTGTCAGCAGTGAGCTTTACTTGGTCGTGTTTTTAAAATATCTTTCTTTAATGGGATAGGGATTTGAGCTACTCCTACAAAATTTTGCATAATACTGAGTGTGGCTGCAAGGTCACAACTGCAATTATTATCCATTTGGCCATTTGCTACTAGCATGCACTTGGTCCCTTACTCGCAGTAAACCACGAACAGAAATATTCAGAAATGTCTTTGTTATGCATAGTCATTCCTGTCAATGGAAATAAATAGTGTATAGAATTTCACAAGTGCAATTCTGCACGTCAACAGACAGACAACAGACCCAGTGCTGAAGAGTTTCATGCAGCTACATTTCTTTTAGATTCATAATATTTTTATTGGTTCTCCAGAGGTAATAAGATGAGGGAGGGATGCTGGAGGAGACAATGTCTCCCATATCTCCTACTCCACCCAACCTTTCCTCCATGAGAGTGATCTAGTGTCAAGCCCTTTGAGGCTGGCTATCCTAGAATATTGTCCAGAGCAGGAAACAGATTCTGCAAGATAGTTTCCAGTAGTTTCTTTGAGGTCATCTCCTTGACTCTATATTGCAGGGGTGTCAAACTCTCAACGTCACGTGACGTGTTGTGACGTATCATAACTTTTTTTCCATTGCTGGCAATGGGGTAGGTGCAGTTTCGGCATGTCGCATCTGGCCTGTGGGCCGGCAGTTTGACACCCCTGCTATATTGCAAACTCAGGGAACAAGAATTACTTGGATGTTTGGAGTGATATTTATTGCTTGTAGGTAAATAGAGCAGAACTTCAAAGGAACCACCTGATATAAAAAGTCTAGGAAAACTCTTTGCTTCATTCTGCACATTCTGCCTGTGACCTAGTTGTTGGGTCATTTTTGGACAAAGGACACATTTAATGCTCTTTCAAAAATGCACCAGAGTCATATTCAGAACAGAATGATAAGGAACAGCCATAGAGGCAAATAATGGGTAAATAATTAGTCCAGGCTTGTACCTGTATTCACCCAACTACCCCTGCCACACATTAAGGTGTGTGTTTGCTGGATGCATTTTCCACTGGGAGGTGATGTGGACAGAAGTATAAACCAAGTTGAGTGGTTCTAACCTATTACACCCCTTAAATTGTACTGCATTAAAAATTAAGGACAGGACCATTTGTGAGCCTCTTTACTTTGGCAGAATAGAACTCAGTTGCCAGGACAGTACATTTTATGCTAGTATATTTTCATGTCAATTCAAGGATTAGAAGAAAGTACATTAATAGAGCTATTATGAAGCAAAGCAATGAGTGATGAGCTTTGGGAATGGGCTCTTTCAATCATCATGTTATAACAGAGCCTTAGAAAAGTAGTATCACAGTTTTCCAGAAGTGGCATTTATCCTGAGCAAACCCTGGATGGATTTGGCCTGGATAGACACCATTCAGTAGAAGTTGGAATTTAGCCAGTGATGTTCTGTGGAAGAAACAGAAAAACGTGGAGCCAATGCATAAAGAGCTAGCAAAGGGAGCAGCTCTTCAATAATTCCTCTCTGGACAAGAGGGAACTTGAGATCTCCCACAGGTGTTCCAGACAGCTGCTCCAGATGAGGAGACTGTAAAATAATAATCTCTAGTGGGTTTTTAGCATGAGGAGATCAGGAGAATCTTGCTCAAACTGTGGCTGGCCCCTTTAAAAGGACACTAAGTCCGCATAATTCCTTTTTAAAATCATTTTTTGAAATTGCTTGTCAGCTGCTTCCCAACTATTAGGAACCTTTGGATCAACAAGTTTTTAGAGCACCAGGTGAGTTTTCTTCAATTCTTAATGAAATAAATTTTAAATACAAGATTAAGTACATTAAAAATGGAATAAATGGGCAAAGGGGTGATTAAAACTTTGATTTTAAAAAGTTACTAATGGCCCAAGGGTCCTGATAAATTTGAAATAAAATGTTGGAATTAATTATAAAGAATCCTTCCCATGGGAAATTTCTTTTCAATTCATTTTCAAAAATGTAATACAGGTAGTCAACCTGAAACCACAATAGAACTAGAAAATTCATCATTAAGTGGTACAATCATTAAATGAAGCATCACATGACCCACCCAATATTATGACCTTTTATGTCATAGTCATTAAGCAAATCACCATGGCCATTAAGCAAGATATCACGTGACTTTGACTTAAGACCTTCCCTGCTGGCTTTCCTATTGACACAAGCCACCTGGGGAGGTTATAAATAATGATCACATGACCAAAGGATTAAGCAAGGACCATCCATAATGTAACACTTTAAAAAATTGAGCACTTGAGGGAAGTAGAAAGAACTAAAGATTATAATTAAAGGAGAACACTCAAACTCAACTCACAATTACAAAATGAAGCAAAATATGTTAACATCGAACATACTGAAGGATATTTTTGAACAATGCATCCAGAAGTTAATTTTAAGAATGTCTGCCTCTATAGATAGATAGACTGTGTCTGACAGATGTTATGAAAGAAGAACAAGTTTTACCTGACAAGACTGAGACTGCTTTGAAAGCGGATTTAAAAATGACAGACTTCAAGTATGAGATGGAAAAACATGTTACACCGGACATACAAAATAAACTGACTGCTTTAATAATTAAAAGAGACATGCAAATAACAAAGTAAGAGTGACCTGGATAACATTCCTACATTAATTTTGCAAAGGAGACTTTTTAAAGCTTTGAAGAATTTGGGTGAAAAGAGACAAAGAAAAAGTGAAAAGAAATCAAGTACTATACTAGAAAACTATTTGAAGGGACTAAATATCAAAATGGTTATAAGTAAAGGTAAGGAATATCAAGTTAATTTATTTAACCAAGTTAAAATAGATAGTTTGTTATCTGTTGCAACCCTTAATGGGCTTTTGCCGATATCAGCTTTAAGGATGAAGCTTTAAGGAATAGTTTATAAACAAGAAATGGGATATGAAAAATCATTTGTTGTATTTAAGAGAAGGTGATAAGTTACTAAAATTGTTTGTGCATTGTGATAAAGGATAAGCACTTCTTTGTATATTTTTCTTTTTCTTTATTATAGTCTTATTTTTCCTTCCTATTTTTTTGAATTTTTCTCTTTTTTACTTTCTTTTCTCCACCTTCTATTTTTTCTTTTTAATCTTTTTTTTAAGTTTGTAGTAGTTTTTATTATTGTGATTGCAGTCTTTAATAAAATTACTACTTAAAAAAGAACTTAACCAGTGGCATGATATTATTGGGATTTTTTTTTAATTCTATTTAACAAGATGCTTATGACAAAGTTAGAATTAAGTTTGGAAGTAATGATTAACAGAGAAACCACTTTGCATGAATATTTGTCATAATTTTAGAGCAAAGTTTTCCTGTTGCATTTTGTATGTTTCTTTGTTGTGCTTTATGATTGTAAAATACCCTGAACATATGGAGATAAGCTGAATGCAAATGCTTATATGCATACATATACATACCATCAAACCAACATGCATACTGGCTAGCACATTCTTGTCTTCAGCCTATTTCAGGTTTACTTTTTTATTTTATATTTCTTTTTTTTCCCCAGTGGTCACTTGTAACAGTGGACAAAGTAGAAGTCCTGAAGGTTAGTGATCTACTTCATCACCAGCTTCAGTTTTTGAGTCAGGGCAGAGCCTACTTCTCTAACTCTTTCCTCTGAGCTAAAGGAAGCAATCACAGAGACAGCAGAAGGAGAGAAACCGTAGAGAGTGCAAGGCAAGATCATGGGTGACAGATCTTTCATGTCTCCATCAAGGTCTTCTTTCTTAACTCTCACAAAAACAGTGGTGATTGATTGAAAGTCAGTTATCACCCTCCAGCCGCGACTTCTGTAGAAGAAAATATTCTTTATGTCACAAGGCCTATCGTATGTCTCTTTGTGGAGTCCCTTAAGCTACCCAGCAGTAGAAATATAAAATTTACTAATTTCGTAGCGTCTCTGTGTGGAATGAGGAGGGGGCGCCATTTTATTTTTTGCCTCAGGCACCAAAGTCCCAACCCTGATGAAGGAGCAAGTCTGAGCCTGGTGGGAATTATCTGATGTATGTAAATATGCATAAGCTTCGCTCGGACCTAATTGTCATGAAAGTATGGGAAGTATGTTGATTGGTAATGTTGTGTATGTAAATAGTTAGCAATAAGCCATAGAAGATATTGCAAACACTGTGCAGCTTTGCAAGGTTTAAAGCGGGAAAATAAGGTGCAATCATTGGACGCCACAACCAAGGAGCGGGAAAACAGACAGTTTGTATTGGTTACAGTTCAAACGCTTTCTCTATAAAAGGGTTGCAACATTTGACATTTGACAGTTGACTTTGTGTATTCAATAAACTCGTCAGTGTTAACCACTCTGAGTCCTCGTCAATTCGAACCAAACAACTGGCGACGAAGGTGGGATCGACAGAAGACCAGAGATTAGGAAGAATTGTCGTGAAGGCGGCAAAGTCTGAGCGAGTCACAGTCAACCGAGCGGCCGCGGCAGAATAGGAAAAAATTCTCCGAATGGCGCAAATCGGGTCATTGAAGGAATTTGACCCTAACTTCCCCGAAGATTGGGAAGAATATATTGGTCAGGTCGAAGGATTCCTGTTAGTGAACGGAATCACCGACGACCGAAAAAAAGCGGCGGCACTTTTGACAATTTGCGGCACACCGGTCTACAGAGTCGCTGTCGGGCTGTGCCAGCCACAACCAGTCTCCAGCGTGCCCTATGCCGACCTCCTTGCAAAACTAAAGGTGCACTTTACTCCCCGAAGGTCCGAACTTTTTTGGCGGCGCATCTTCGAGAAGAGAAATCAGAGACCGGGGGAATCCATACAGAAATTCGTCGCTGCCGTTAGGGAAGCCGCAGTTCGTTGCAAATACGATAATTTAGAAATTAGGATTCGGGACAGAGTTGTGCTAGGCTTACGCGATGAACAATTACAAAACAGAATAATCGCCAAACCTACTGGCGATTTACAGGAAGTGCTCGACGAACTCCTAACGTATGAGTCTACCGGGTATCGCGACCCCCCCCGCAGTAGCATGGCGACAGCACCTGAAATTAACCAAGAGGGCTATGTGGACTGCGGGGAGGTGGATCAGCAGTGGGAGGAAGAGATCGCCGAAGTCTCCAGGCGATTTGGGAAGATGGCACCCAGACAACTTAGAAGCGAAGGGCCCGAACCCGGCCGCCGGCAACAACCCGCAACACCGCAGAGACCACCGACCGGGGCACAACGACCGTGGCGGGACACCGCAACCAGACCGCGCGACAACGACACCCAGAACCGATGCGGCAGCTGTGGCGGCAACCATCCCCGCGCTTCCTGCCGATTCCGCACCGCCAAGTGCAGGGCTTGTGGCAAGACCGGCCACATCCAGGCCATCTGCAGAAACCGCGTCCGGGACTCCCGTCTGAATGAAGTCGATGTGTGGCCAGAGGGTAAGGTAACCCCCAATGCTAGTGGCAAGGAGACCCCTAGATCCCGGGCGAAATTTTCAAACCCAGGGGAGATGGCCCGAGTCAATCGGAAAAGGCAGGGAAGGGGGCACAATTTTCCGGACGGAAAATTAAAAATCACAGTCCTTCTGCAAGGGGTTCCTTGCAGAATGGAAATCGACTCTGGGGCTTCAGTGTCGATAATTTCCACTGAAACCCTGAAAAAAATTGAACAACTAAGTGGAAAAAGAATTCCACTTAGCCCAACAAATATTCAATTAACGGACTTCCAAAAAAGTCCAATAATCGTAAAGGGAAAGACCAGCCTTAGAGTTAATTTTAAGGGATTTAAGGGGGTCTTAGATGTGGTAGTTACGGAGGGGAATAGGACTAGCTTAATAGGGCTTAATTGGTTTCCTGCCCTGGGAATTTGGATAGGGGGAATAAATTCTGTGATTAAAAATAAGACCCTCGAATCCGTCTGCAAAGAATTTGCAGACGTATTCGATGGATCTCTAGGCAAGTACAAAGGGCCCCCCATTAATTTTAACCTAGACCCCTCAGTAAATCCAATCAGGCTAAAGGCCCGGAGGGTACCTTTTGCCTTAAAAGAAAAAATCGAGGCCGAGCTCGACCGGCTTGTAGGCCTCGGAGTTTTAGAACCCGTTGAGGGCGGTTTATGGGAGACGCCGATCGTCACACCCCTCAAACCCAATGGGGATGTGAGGATCTGCGCCGACTATAAAGCGACCCTCAACATTGGAATGAAAAAGCATGCTTACCCGGTCCCGACGGTGAAGCAGGTCCTCGCCACGATCCAGGACGCCGCCATCTTCGCCAAGCTCGACTTGGCGCATGCGTACTTACAGTTGACTGTTTCCAAAGAGGCTGCAGAGGCGCAAACAATTGTTACCCACAAGGGGGCGTTCCGAGTCCACAGACTGCAATTTGGGATTGCAGCTGCTCCAGGCATCTTCCAAGAAGTGATGGAGAGGACCTTAAAGGGCATACCTGGAGTATGCCCTTACTTTGATGATGTCCTAATAGCTGGAAAAGATGAAGGAATGTTAGTAGAGCGGCTGGAACAGGTACTGGGTAGAATTAGAAAGGCTGGATTAAAATTAAAAAAGGAAAAATGTAGCATAGGGGTTAAATCCACTGATTTTTTGGGGTTCAGGATTGACAAAAGCGGGGTCCACCCTACCCCTGAAAAAATTAAAGCAATAAAAGGGGCTCCTGAACCAAGGAACAAGGCTGAGCTACAGGCCTTCCTAGGCTTGGTAAATTTTTATCACACTTTTGTGCCACATAAGGCTGCCATTGCAGAACCACTGCACAGGCTTTTAGATAAGAAGACCCCTTGGCATTGGCAAGACAAGCACAAAGTGAGTTTCCAGACCTTAAAAGATATCCTTTCCAGTAGCTCAACTGTAACCCACTTTATAGAAAATAGACCAATCTACCTGGCGTGCGATGCTTCGCCTTATGGCGTCGGGGCAGTAATCAGCCATTTAGACACCCAGGGAATGCAAAGACCCATTGCTTACTACTCCCGCACACTAACCAAGGCAGAGCGGAACTATGCTCAAATTGACCGGGAAGCTTTAGCCATAGTGGCAGGAGTTAAAAAGTTCCACGACTACCTGTATGGCAGGAACTTTACAATCCTGACAGACCACAAACCCCTGCTGGGACTGTTTACCAC
This sequence comes from Vipera ursinii, assembly GCF_947247035.1. Lineage (NCBI taxonomy): Eukaryota > Metazoa > Chordata > Lepidosauria > Squamata > Viperidae > Vipera > Vipera ursinii. The sequence goes on along the minus strand of NC_139512.1, from coordinate 114,352,238 downwards.
AGATAAACAGACTCCCCAAATTATGTCTCCCAGGATGCTGAGATGGTCCATTTTCCTCTCAGCATATTCATTTTCCCTCCAATACCGACCAGGTAAAGACATGGGTCATGCAGACGCTCTTAGCAGATTGCCCCTTAGCACAACAGAGGAGGACCCTGCCCCAGTGGGACAAGTAATGTCCCTACAAGATATTCCTGATCTGCCCCTAACTGCTAAAGACATAGCGGAGGCAACCAATAAGGACCCCATCTTAAGGAGAGTAATGGCCTGGGTCATGAGCGGTTGGCCCAACGCCAACCCAGACGTAAAATACAGTCCATTTTTCCGAAGGAAGGATGAACTATCAGTTCATATGGGTTGTTTACTTTGGGGAACTCGTGTAGTAATCCCAGGAATCCACAAATCAGCTATTCTATTTGAATTGCATGAAGGACACCCTGGAATAGTAAGGATGAAGGCCTTAGCTAGGAGTCACTTGTGGTGGCCAGGATTGGACCAAGACATTGAGGAATGCGTTGCCAATTGCCATCTGTGCCAACGTTCCAGGCCTGAACAACAACACATCCGCACACATAAATGGGAGTTAGCTAGGAATCCTTGGTCCAGGATTCATATTGACTTCGCTGGACCTTTCCAGGGGTTAACGTTCCTTGTAGTGGTCGACAGCTACTCTAGATGGCTAGAAGTAGTACCGGTCAGTTCAGTAACGGCAGGCAGAACAATACAGGCATTAAGGGGCCTCTTTGCCACTCATGGGTTGCCGGATTTAATAGTGTCTGATAACGGGCCACAATTCACATCTATTGAATTTCAGGATTTCCTCAAGGCCAACTCGATTAAGCATAAGACTTCTGCACCCTTCCACCCCTCCACCAACGGATTGGCTGAAAGGAACGTGAGGACCACGAAGGACGCGCTTAAAAGAATTATTCGAGGTGACTGGCATCAGAGACTAGCTGAGTTCTTGTTGGCCCAACACACAACCCCTTGTTCGGCTACAGGGAAAAGTCCAGCTGAAATGAGGTGGGGAAGAAAAATCTTGACCAAGTTGGACAGACTACACCCCGACCGACTCCAACCAAACATTGAATTTGACATTCCTAACAGAACATTTGAAGTGGGGGACTTGATTTGGGCCAGGAACTACGCCCAAGGGGATAAGTGGATTCCTGGGGTGGTAACTGAAATCTTAGGTCCCTTATCATACATCATTGAGGGGGAAGGGAATAGGGTCTGTAAAAGACACATAGACCAGCTGAGGAAAAGATCTAGTGGGTGTGTGCCAGCTGAGGGGGACCAAAGCTCAGTTAGGGCAAACAGTACAGATAACATTAGGCCTGAAAGTGGTGTAGTGGTGGGGCAAGATGACATATTTCCAGATGCCCATCAACAACAATTCAGTCCAATTGATTGGGAAATACCCCTGCGAAGTAGGCCAGTGACAACTGAATCCCAAACACAACCTAATACACAAGGCAGTACATCTGAAGCCAGTAACCCTGAGCCCAGGTCCAGTAGTAACCAGCATAGTAACCAGCAGCCAAGCAGTCAACCAGGAAAAGGGGCCCCTAGCAGCCAAGGTAACAGATACCCTTCTAGAATACATAGGCCACCAAAATACCTAAAGGACTTTGTAAAGAAATGACACCAACTGGGGGGTAAGGGGTGTTGTGTATGTAAATAGTTAGCAATAAGCCATAGAAGATATTGCAAACACTGTGCAGCTTTGCAAGGTTTAAAGCGGGAAAATAAGGTGCAATCATTGGACGCCACAACCAAGGAGCGGGAAAACAGACAGTTTGTATTGGTTACAGTTCAAACGCTTTCTCTATAAAAGGGTTGCAACATTTGACATTTGACAGTTGACTTTGTGTATTCAATAAACTCGTCAGTGTTAACCACTCTGAGTCCTCGTCAATTCGAACCAAACAGGTAAGCTTGTGGCAAATCTCAGTTCAGACTTCATTTTGTCTGAAAGGAAAAAGAGCAAGTAGATATGTCTTTTTCAAGACAAATAATGTTTGCTTTTTCGTTTTTACTGATGGCTGTGAAGCCAAGCTTCTCTTACATACAGTAGGTATCTTTTCGTTTCATTTTTCTGTAATAAGGAAAGGCATGAGATCTATAATGTTAGGGACTATGAAATCCCACTTACACTGCCTAGCCATGTTTAAAGTAAAGGTAAAGGTTCCCCCGCACATGGATGCTAGTCGTTTCCGACTCTAGGGGCCGGTGCTCATTTCCGTTTCAAAGCCGAAGAGCCAGCGCTTGTCCGAGGACATTTCTGTGGTCATGTGGCTGGCATGACTAGACGCCAAAGGCGCACGGAACGCTGTTACCTTCCCACCGTAGTGGTCCCTATTTTTCTACTTGCATTTTTACGTGCTTTCGAACTGCTAGGTTGGCAGAAGCTGGGATGAGTAACAGGCGCTCACTCTGTTACGTGGCACTCGGGATTCGACCCGCCAAACTGCCGACCTTCCGATCGACAAGCTCAGCGTCCTAACCCACTGAGCCACCACGGTTTAATAAATAAACCATAATCAGTCTACACATCTCACCGAGCTTAAAGCAAAGCAATCATTTCATACACATGCAGTCCCAGCAGCACTGAGAGGAAGAGAGAAAACACTGCAATGTATCTGCCGGGACCTCAATAATTCCATTTTTTTTTCTATCCAGAAATGGATTTGAGGCTTAATGGCACAGGCTGCAGATGTTCTGGGTGGCTGGAGGTGCTTCATGCAGCCACATGGAAGAGGATTGACAGCAGAAATTTTACACAGCAGAATGCAGAAGTTGCCTGTGGACAACTTGGTTGCCACTTCCCCTTCGGGATCTTGCAACCATATGTTGAAGAATCGGAGAAGCACGAGACTTGCTTGATGACCTGCCAAGGCAACGAGACAGCTCTCAAGGACTGCATAGCCTGTGATTCCCATGATTTCACCTCTCTGGCTGTGTTCCTAGTTTGTCAAGGTATGTACAACCAACCCCCTTCCTATTTGCATGCTGTCTTTGAACAAAGTCTGGGTCATCTGGGAAACTGATGTTGTGGTTTAGTTGAATTGGAAACCAGTCATAGAGGACAGAACATGGATCTTGCCTATTGTCTTAGGAAGTCAGTGCAAGAATCCTGAACAGTCACTCTACCTAGGTTTAGGAAGGTTGCTGCATTGTATGCCTTGGCCCAGAGATTGTGAGCACTTCCACACTGGCATCGCTTCCTTTCCCCAACCCTTCAAAAGCATTTGGAAGAGGATCTGAGGGTTGTTTTTTTTTTCAGCTTCCCAGCATCAGAGCATTGGGGGTATGAAGCAAACAAATCACAACCTCATAATGTGTTGCCTCAGGTCTTGTGGCCATAAAAATCCTTATGGTTCCACTCAGCACGGAAGAGATAGAAAGAAAGGACATTAAGTGTGAGTAATTTTCAGCAGTATGCACCCAGCAGACTCTGCATATCAGAGTAAGCACAGACACCACTCAGTTCAGTTAGCACATAATATAATTTGACATTTATTTTTTTTAAATTCAGCATCCGTCAAAAACAGTTAGCTGGTGATACACAACAAAAGGAAGTCAAAAGCAGAGAGAATGAAATATGATCAAGAAATAAAAAGGCAAAGGACTTAATGCCAACAATCTACATTAACATTTATTTATATATCAAAAAGGCACAGAGCTTCCCAGGGCAATGGAAACAATAGTAAAAGTAAAGGTAAAGTTTCCACCGCACATGTGTGCTAGTCGTTTCCGACTCTAGGGGCCAGTGCTCATCTCCGTTTCAAAGCCGAAGAGCCAGCGTTTGTCCGAGGACGTCTCCGTGGTCATGTGGCCGGCATGACTAGATGCCAAAGGTGCACGGAACGCTGTTACCTTCCCACCGGAGTGGTCCCTATTTTTCTACTTGCATTTTTACATGCTTTCGAACTGCTAGGTTGGCAGAAGCTGGGACGAGTAACAGGCACTCACTCTGCTACACGGCACTCAGGATTCGACCCGCCAAACTGCCGACCTTCTGATCGACAAGCTCAGCGTCCTAACCCACTGAGCCACCATTGTATTGGAAACAATACAATGGGCAATTAGCATGGACAGTACTAAAGGCAGTATTTGGTTATTCTGGATGTCAGCTTTCCTATATAACATAGCCAAAGAGTAGAGATGGCAAATAGCACATCAGCTGGCCCTTCTTCTGTTTTGCACCATGAAAAAAAGACATGAGTGGACAGGGATAATGCGACCAATATTAGGGACCCAGACTGTACACTTGAGAATTCTTCTCACTTTTATCCTTGCTTACTTCCCTGCACTATTGAAGGAGAGAAACAAAACTGTCAGGCTGGCTTTCCTCTGAGGTGCCTCTTGCCCCCCCCCCCCAGTTGAGTCTGAAGTAAGTTGACTCAGCTACCGAAAAGAAATGAAGGCACAGGATGCAGGGCTAATCTAGATGTGGCATGAAAATCTCATGCAGATGTATCTTATGTAGGCACCCTTAAGCATTTCCCAAAGAAAGGCTAAATAAAAATATATAATAAGCTTTTCATAAAAGAGAAAAATAAGGATATAGGTTAATAAATCTCAATATGTTTTTAAAAAGTTGAAGTCTAGCTAAGGCATGATGAAAAGACAAAGTGAATAACTGAATTAATGTTCAACTTTGCTGGCGAGTTGTGAAACCAAGATCATAGCTGAGTACTGAAGAGCAAGTTGAGGTGCTACAGAAACTTTATCTCTTGTTTTACTAATCTAGGTGAAATGTTAGTATATATTGCTATTCCATGTATGATACGCCCTATGCTAAATAAAATAAATTTATCTCTTGGACTGAAATCTTTCTTTCTAAAATACCTTGGATTATCTTTATCATTTCAGCTCCTGTGCAAACCACTCCGATATTCCTGCCTACAACAGCACCCCTGGTGACCTCCTCGAAACCCTTTGGTAGGAAAACCCAAATCTTTGCTGATGGTGATAGTGACTTAAAATTACATGCTACCAACAACTTTGGATAGTTATTTTTAGATCATTCACAAGAACATGAAAGGCAGCAGAACTTACACAGTTGTCTCCACCCTTAAAACATTTATTCAGAATAAAAATGCATTCTTTAATTAAGGCATCTTGATTGTCCTCACCTTTGTCAAATTCTCAAGGCTTATAAACCGAAACTGCCATGTGACAATGTTGGCTAATGCTGATACAGTTAATATTCAAAACAGCTGGAGAGCATTAGCTGTCTACACTTCATGTATCATCTCTAAAGTATTCATAAGGAAGTTGTCAATGCTGCTAACATTAGATGTTCCCGCTCTGACAACTGATGAAAATGCAGCCATTTTCTCTACTCCTTTAACATGCTTTTACTTACTTAAGAAATTACTGTAGGTGCAGCAGAGAAGGGGGGGGGGGGTTGGAATGAAAGCTCAGTTAGCCATAATAATAATGCTGCTGTGGGAATCCAAGGACAAGTTGATAACATTTTGGCTGGCTGTGGAGCTGAGGAGAAAGCCCGGGCTTTAAGCTAATTGGGGAATGTGATTTATGACAGTTAATTGGGGGTGGGAGTTGTACTTTGTTACTTTGTATCTGGAGGAAGGGAAGTTAGTTTTTGGGTTCAACTATGTAGTGCCAATACTTTGTATCCGGAATAAATGTACTTTAAGGAAGAATTTTGCCTTGAAGTTCTTTTGATTCATCTATCGGAACCGTGACAGAAGTATTTATGGTTTTCATTGGAAAAGTTAAAATATGAACACAAAACCTTGAGTTTGATGCTTGTACTGTTAATCGTACCACTGCATGCATTACTTGATCCGTGCCTTATGTTACCTTTCCCAGATCACTCAGGGACAAACATTGAAGATGGAACCTCCTTGTGTTCAGGGATTTTGGAGCAAGATGTGAAAGGCTACAAGAAAATGCTTTGCCTGAGTTTGCAAAGATGGTGGAATAAGCTGGGACCCAGGGTTTGCCAGGGGGTAAACTGTGAAAATCCAGGACACAAGGATCAGAACAGGGAAAGGACACTGCAGCACTGGGAGAAGCTGCAGTGTGAAAAAAGGAATCTTAGCGTGGGTGACTGCTCAAGAAGCACACAAGAGTGCTTAAGCCTAACACTGGTTAGATGCTCAGGTGAGCAAACCTCACTAGAAGAGCACACTCAATCCCTGCGCTGCTTTTCATTTGTGCTCATCATTTAAATTACACAAAATGGGTCTTTCAGTGCAATTATGGGAGGGCAATTTTGTAAAAAGTGGTTGAGTAATGTACAAGAATTCTGGAACTGTACCAGCTTGTGGAGGAATGATTATATTTTCTAATTTCCCTCCCCATTTTTTTTTTAAAAAGAACTTTCCTGCACTATCCTTCAAAGAGAAGAATGTTATTCCTGAAACGCTAGATCTACACTGCATTCTAAAAAATATGAATCTACCACTTCCCATAGCATGAACAGTAACATTCAGAATTCTACAAGCTAAGTTTAGCCCCTGAGCCTATGCAGGTTTGCTCTTTGTTTCTTAAAAACTCTGAAAGGGAGGTTTGAATTATACTGATAAGAAAACTAGTATGTTAACTAGTATTCTGAAAGTTGATGTTCAGAAGTAACCTAATGGGTGACAGATGGTATGTGGTAGCTAGTATCTAAATGATATTTATAGTGGAATGATATTTATAGTGGAATAATTCCAGTACAGGAGCAATTCTGTACTGTACTATACTGTATTCCTATACAGTCAGGCTAAACGCTGGAAGGAAGAAAAAAAACCCTGCAGTTCTGCAAAAAGGAGGAGGGGGAGTGAGAAACATTCTGCTGCTGAAATACTGAATGAGAGGGCCTAAAAACAATAGTATTTCTGTGAAAAAGAGCTTGTTGCTATTGAAGATATAGAGCTCTTTCTGATCTAGCTGCAGTCCCAGTATCCATGTGAAATGAGTTACGACCTGCTGATCGTGCTTGCATCTTGACAGGGGCTTGCAATTACAAGCAATTTCAGTATATCTCTTTCATAGTTGCATCATATTTGTGGGCAAGGAAATGTTTCATGGCAACAAATGCAACTTCTGATGGGGCAATTGTATTGCACTTTGTGCTTAAAGGAATGCCCTAATCCTTTAGAAAGAAACTTGATCCATGTTGGTTCACTCTATGTTATCCTCTGGGGGAATCCTGTTACAATGGAACTGCCAGTATGCCAGCATTGGGAATTTAAAGGACAGTGGAGGCCTTTTAAATCAGTTCTTGGCCATCCTGAAAAGACTGCAAAAATCAGTGATTGGCAGATGATTCTTTCCAAGCTTTAGACATATGATGATTTTCATAGCGTCTTGATAACCAAATAGAACTGCAGATAATCCAGTGAACCTGATCAAGTCTTCGGCACGTTTTTCAACTTAAGTTGGGAAGTGGAAAACCCAGCTGTCAGGAAAAGTTCATAATCTATAGGATTTTCTGTCTCCAGATCAAGATTTGAAGTCCCAGAAATCCAGTTCAGAGACTGTCTTAGGAATCCTGCTTGGTCTTGTTCTTATTGCTGTTCTTTTGAGCATCTGTGTTCTTCCCACCTACAAAAGAGTTATGAAAAAATGTAAGTAAGAATTTATTTCTGGTATAAAGAGATTGTCAGAGTCTGTTTTGGGCCTCAGCTTTTTCTGTGTGTGTGCTCTTACAACTATGTGGAAAAAATGCATGGTCGTCCAGAAAAAAGCTTGATGACAAAAAGACTGGTGGCTCAGGCTGAAAAGACTGGGGCTTAGGAGATCCATTGATTGCACCAGGAATTTTCTGGTTCTCACATTTCATTCTAGGACTACTGTATGCTTTATTGTACTCTCTACACAAAAGTATGCACATGAACCCCTTTCTTTTTTAGGTATCCTGATGACATCAATTTGCATGGTGTATTTTTGTCTATATGCCTTCATTTAAATGCTACCTTCGGCTATCTAGAAATGTCTTGAAAATAAACTCCATTCATACCAAAGTTTGAATCCCTGCATCAGATTCCATCCAAGTTGAGATGCACTCTCAATAAAAAGAAAATACCGTGTATGTAGCTCAGAACTGAACTGTGAACTCTCTGAGCTTGGTAGTTTGCTTGCAGATGTTTCATTACCCCACTTGATGACATAATGAATACATTTTGGGGGGGGATGATGTTACCTAGGTGGGTAATGAAATGTCTACAAGCAAACAATCAAGCTTGGAGAGCAAAAAGGACTTCATAGATCAGGGGTGTCAAACTGCCGCCCCGCGGGCCGGAGCATCCCGGAGAAACCGCGCCCATCCCATTTTTGGCAAAGGAAAAAAGTTCCGATATGTTGCACGATGTCACGTGATGTCATGAGTTTGACATGCCTGCCATAGATGGATACTGCTGGGCCCATTTTATCTCTGATGATTGTTTCCATGTCCTCTGTTTCTCACCAGGTCACCAAAATTATAATGGCTATACAGATGTTTCCTAGCAATACCTGGCACTAATGAATAGTTCTTCTATTATGGAATTATAGTTATTTTCAACACTGTTGGAATGATTTTGTGCATGTTCTAATCCTTCCGTGAACATTAACAGCCTGAATATACAAAATGCATTCAAAATGATTTTATAAAATCCTTTCTATTCAGCACAGTTTTTGGAATGTAGTTAATAGCAATGAATAGGAACATTCTTCATGCTTTTTAATTAGCATACAAGCACACAGCTCTATTAAAAAAATAAACAGGATCTTTCTGATTGCAGCCATTAATCACCTCAAAATATCAGTGAGTCCTTAATATATTGCATTATAACATTTCACTTCAGAGTATTTTACTATTATTTTAATTATAACTAGGTTGGAAGTGATTAGTGCTGTTTAAAAGATAATTTTAAAGGCCATCCAGAGGAGGTTAAAAAGGTTTCTGCAGCAAAAAGTAGAGTGAAAGTGTGCTGAGCTGTGATAGTCTGCTGCTTAATAAGTTATTTATGAGGTCAACAGCAAATCTGTCTAAAAAAATATAAAAAGCTAGATTGGGGTAACTGTACTGGCAATGAGTCTATTACTTTACCATCCTTTTTTAAAAAAAACAACAACACAGATTTCCTGCATACCTAGGAATGGAAAGCATGTAATTTGATTATGTTATGTGACCACTTTCCATCCTCCTCAATATGAGTGATCAAGCCATGCAAAGTTGCCAATAAATTCCTTGTCCAAAGAGCATTATCTTCCACTGAGTCAAAGATGGTCAGAGGAGCCCATTTCTCTAGGTATCCAGTGCCACTTCATGCCCGGTGCATGCTTTACACACTAAAACAGGGGTCTTCAAACTTGGCCCTTTTATGACTTGTGGACTTCAACTCCCAGAATTCCTCAGCCAGCACGCTGGGAGTTGAAGTCCACAAGTCATAAAAGGGCTAAGTTTCAAGACCCCTGCACTAAAAGCTTAAGGTTCTTAACTAATAAGGATTATACTCAGGGAACTTGGGGGAAGAGTATTTCTGCCCTACCTGGTTATATCATCAATTCCATGTCCCTTCCCTCCCTCTTTCTGCAGATTCCAAGAAGAGGCAGCAACAATGGATTGGCCCAAGTGGGGTGAACCAAAATGGTAAGAAATCACCTGCAGAGCAGGGAACAAGAATCCGTGTTCTGATTTCTCCTGCAAGTCAAAGGGAATGTATGCATTTGAACGTCTCATAACGTACACAGGGACACTGAATATACAGTTTTCTAATCCATATTCTAATTTATGTTCTCATTATAAATAGATATAAGAGCTCAGGTTGGTGATGTGACTATACCATCCTAGCAAGATTTGATCTCAGAAAAGTAGGAACCATACATACCTTCTGATCAACACACTTTGGATGGGGGTTATAAGAATAACCACTGCTTACTTTGGGCTGGTGCAGGGGTAGGGAACCTTGGCTCTTTTATGACTCATGGACTTCAACTCCCAGAATTCCTGAGCCAGCCATGCTGGCTCAGGAATTCTGGGAGTTGAAGTCCACGAGTCATAAAAGAGCCAAGGTTGCCTACCCCTGGGCTGGTGGGATTTTTAATTCACCTGGCTAGTAGAATACTGAGCAATTTAGTCGCCCTCCTTCCCAAAGTGAGTCTATCATCTGGGAAAGCAGATGGGCAACCCTACAGTAGCTCCACCTGCATCATTAAATATAAAGCACAATCCTGTTGGATGATGGGGCAAACTCATCCCATCCCAATCATGCAGTCTTTGTGGGTATAACTTTATCTTTCATAAGCCTGAATACCAGGAGATCAGATTTTCACATTTGTCAGACTCATAAGACATTGACTGATATCTGTGAGTTACAGGCTGCTTAAAGAGACTGTCATCCTGTAATTCTAGCCTCTGTGGGAAGAGTGATAATTCTCTTCTAAATGTACTCCTAAATAGCACTCTATTATTTATGACTGGGCCATATATTTTGCAACTAAAGCTGACATTCCAGAAGAGATCTGCTGAGTCCTGGTCAAAATTCTGCTCCCAAAGCACTCACTTTCAAGTTCCTTAACAGAGGAAGAAAAGCAGCCGTCTCACTGTCTTTGCAGTGGATGCAACATTATTGAACTCGAAACATATGGCAGAGAGGAACTGCAAAAGAATTCCAGGCAAGACGAATGTCATTTGTTTCCTGGCAAACATGAGAATTCTAATGTAAATGCCACAAATGCCTCTTCTGATTATGGACAGAGATCTAGTGTCATAATCACAATTTCAATGAAAGAACATGGGTAGAATAATAAATGTGTAGGTCGGTGTGGATATTTTACTGTTCAGTTATTGTCAGAGACCCTTCCCAAAAATACGGTTTGGCTTCCTCTAGAGGCGGGAAGTAGGATGGCAGCCCAACGAAGACTGCAGTGCAGACCTCCTGCTTTTGCTGATATCTAGCCAAGCAAACCCCTTTGAAGAACCAGACTGGTCATAATTTAACTGTGTGACTGTAATCCTGATCTTTAATTTTGGAATACTGAGTAGGAGCAATGAACGGCCTTGATCAGGATGTGTGCACACCTATTTGAAACCTCCTTCTCACAGTCCCCAGGACGTAGGGTTCAAAACACCCTCTTCTTCCACACTGCTGAGGGTGCTTTTAATCCTGGGATGACAGTGCAAGTCTTTTTTTTAAAAAATAAGATACGTGCGGAAGGGCTGTTGAGGGTGATTTCAAAGGCTGAGCCAGAAAAGCATGTGTTTTGTTGAACTAGAATAAGAATTAAGAATATGGTGGTTGGTATTAATATATTAGGGACGCGGTGGCTCAGCTCAGAAGAAGGACCAGCTGATGTGCTATTTGCCATCTCTACTCTTTGGCTATGTATATAGGAAAGCTGACATCCAGAATAACCAAATACTGCCTTTAGTACTGTCCATGCTAATTGCCCATTGTATTGTTTCCAATACAATGGTGGCTCAGTGGGTTAGGACGCTGAGCTTGTCGATCAGAAGGTTGGCAGTTTGGCGGGTCGAATCCCAAGTGCCGTGTAGCAGAGTGAGCGCCTGTTACTCGTCCCAGCTTCTGCCAACCTAGCAGTTCGAAAGCACGTAAAAATGCAAGTAGAAAAATAGGGACCACTACGGTGGGAAGGTAACAGCGTTCCGTGCGCCTTTGACGTCTAGTCATGCTGGCCACATGACCACAGAGACGTCCTCGGACAAGCGCTGGCTCTTCGGCTTTGAAACGGAGATGAGCACCGGCCCCTAGAGTCGGAAACAACTAGCACACGTGTGCGGGGGAACCTTTACCTTTACTTTATATTAATATATTGGATGTACATGAACGTGGACATTATTCCTTTCAATAAACTGTTATGAATGAGGCAGCTCCCAGATAAACTTTTTTTTAAAAAAAAGTGTCATAAAAAGCATCGCTCATCAGGGCTTTACCCTACAAACTATAATTTTAATTTCAAAGACAGGAAATGTATATCCTCACCTGCGGGATTCACGTGCGGGATTCAATATACAGTCATGGCCGAAATTGTTGGCACCCCAGAAATTTTTCCAGAAAATCAAGTATTTCTCACAGAAAAGTATTGCAGGAACACATGTTTTGCTATACACAGGTTTATTCCCTTTGTGTGTATTGGAACACAACAAAAAAAGGGAGGAAGAAAAGCAAATTGGACATAATGTCAAACAAAACTCCAAAAATGGGCCAGACAAAATTATTGGCACCCTTAACTTAATACTTGGTTGCACACCCTTTGGAAAAAATAACTGAAATCAGTTGCTTCCTATAACCATCAATAAGCTTCTTACACCTCTCACCCGGAATTTTGGACCACTCTTCCTTTGCAAACTGCTCCAGGTCTCTCTTATTGGAAGGGCGCCTTTTCCCAACAGCAATTTTAAGATCTCTCCACAGGTGTTCAATGGGATTCAGATCTGGACTCATTGCTGGCCACTTCAGAACTCTCCAGCGCTTTCTTGCCATCCATTTCTGGGTGCTTTTTGACGTATGTTTGGGGTCATTGTCCTGCTGGAAGACCCAAGATCTCGGACGCAAACCCAGCTTTCTGGCACTGGGCTCTACAGTGTGACCCAAAATCCTTTGGTAATCCTCAGATTTCATGATGCCTTGCACACTTTCAAGGCACCCAGTGCCAGAGGCAGCAAAACAACCCCAAAACATCATTGAACCTCCACCATATTTCACTGTAGGTACTGTGTTCTTTTCTTTGTAGGCCTCATTTCATTTTCAGTAAACAGTAGAATGATGTGCTTTACCAAAAAGCTCTATCTTGGTCCCATCTGTCCACAAGACATTTTCCCAGAAGGATTTTGGCTTACTCGAGTACATTTTGGCAAACTGTAATCTTGCTTTTTTATGTCTCTGTGTCAGCAGTGGGGTCCTCCTTGGTCTCCTGCCATAGCATTTCATTTCATTTAAATGTCGACGGATAGTTCACGCTGACACTGATGCTCCCTGAGCCTGCAGGACAGCTTGCATTCGTTTGGAACTTGTTTGGGGCCGCTTATCCACCATCCGGACTATCCTGCGTTGCAAACTTTCATCAATTTTTCTCTTCCGTCCACGACCAGGGAGATTCGCTACAGTGCCATGGGTTGCAAACTTCTTGATAATGTTGCGCACTGTGGACAAAGGCAAATCTAGATCTCTGGAGATGGACTTGTAACCTTGAGATTGGTGATATTTGTCCACAGTTTTGGTTCTCAAGTCCTCAGACAGTTCTCTTCTCCTCTTTCTGTTGTCCATGCTTAGTGTGGCACACACAGACACACAATGCAAAGACTAAGTGAACTTCTCTCCTTTTTATCTGCTTTCAGGTGTGATTTTTATATTGCCCACACCTGTTACTTGCCCCAGGTGAGTTTAAAGGAGCATCACATGCTTGAAACAATCTTGTTTACCCACAATTTTGAAAGGGTGCCAATAATTTTGTCCGGGCCATTTTTGGAGTTTTGTTTGACATTATGTCCAATTTGCTTTTTTTCCTCCCTTTTTTGTTGTGTTCCAATACACACAAAGGGAATAAACCTGTGTATAGCAAAACATGTGTTCCTACAATACTTTTCTGTGAGAAATACTTGATTTTCTGGAAAAATTTCTGGGGTGCCAACAATTTCGGCCATGACTGTATAGAAAGAAAGTCCACATTATGTTTTTCTTTAGTTTCATTCCATCGCAAGAACTCTACTGCCTTCCAGACCCGTCTGGAAAGCCCAGTTGTTCAGGAAGAGGGGGACAAAGCCTCCCAGAAAACCTTTCTCTCACCCTATGCAGGTAAGATTTTCTTGCTTAAACTAAAAGTATGTGTCACCTCTTAAAATATGTATCTGTACAAAGATGTTGAGCCAATGCATCTTAGTCTCACAACAGACCAGATGGACACTTCTGATACTAAATCTGATACTAAATGATAACTTTATCCCAGTTCGATTCCTTCCTTCCCACATATATTGGAATTCAATCATTTGTAGCTGTGCTGGCCAAAAACATTGATTTAAACAGACAGGACGTCATGGCCCACAATAATGTTCAATTCAGTACCAGGCTATGAATATATATTATTTTTATCTCCACTGTGGGCAGTTGATTTATTCATTCAGGTACTGCATATCAGATCATCACACTTCAACATGTACTTTTGCTGTGTCTTCAGTGTCGTTTTTTCATTATCCTAATGGAGGGCCAGTTTCTCAATAATCTGTATTTTGTGATGGATCCAGATGAAGTAAACTAATCAATTCTCGTTATGCCAGTACAGATCTTTTTTAAATTATTCTTTGTAAACAAATTATGAATAGTAGCTTTCCATTTTTGCACTTAATCAAAACTGCATTGATGCTAATATTGGCCTGCACCATATTTAAAATCTTGTTCTGATACTTACAAGCAATCAGTGACAGAGATAAGAAAGTGAAAACATTTTATATAACCCATAAGGTCATTACAACTGTAATTTTGGTTACTATTTGTGATGCTATAAAAGAACAGATTAGATTGGCAAGAGAGAGAGATGATAGATAGATAGATAGATAGATAGATAGATAGATAGATAGATAGATAGATAGATAGATAGATAGATAGATAGACAGACAGACAGACAGACAGACAGACAGACAGACAGACAGACAGACAGACAGACAGACAGACAGATCTAATTTAGCAACCATAATTATATCAGCAACTTGGTCTTTAAATGAAGCACTCACTAAGTGAAACTGCAGATGAGTTTCACATTTTTTTTAGTTTCCTTTGCTTTATAGATCAGCAAAAGGCATAAATGTAAGAACTGGTTACAAAGTTACTTTTTCATCATAACTGCATATTTCATAGTACAAGACAGTCGCTAAACAAGGAGTACCTGTACATAGCAGATATACAGTTAAGTCTATGGGATAATGTTAATAAGCCAGTAGCTGACTAATATTTAGATAGATTGCTGAGGGGAACATGACATGGACTTTCTAAATTGTTAGCAAACATAGTTATTTTGTATTTTACTTTGTATTTTAAACATAGTTGCTTTGTACTTTGATTTCACTTACTTTTCTCTCTTTTAAAATGATGAATGTAGGAAAACTTCTTATCCTATGCCTGTATGGATTGATTAGACAGCTTCCAACATTCCTAAACTGAAAAAATAAGTTACAGAAAGAGGGCTGTATATTATCTCCTGATAAAATAAAGGTTCTTAGTGTCACCTGGCATTTGGCTATCTAACTTCAAACAACATTTGTGGTTAATTTACTATGCAAAGGAGGGGTTATTTTTATCTTGTCTTCTTTCATATTTTTTTTGTTATGTTAACTAAAAAAAGGGAATGTAAGCTAAGGATCAGGGTTCCCTTTTTGAATGAGAGGAATTCTTTTTGTCTGAATATTCTGGTAAATTTAATAAAATGATCTTCCTGTCTCTGTCTGTCTCACTGGAAAGTATGCATGCCAAGGCACAAGTCTAAAAGAGCCATATTTGGCCTTTATTGCCCCTTGGAAAATCCAGGGCTGTAAATCAGATTGGGAAAAGTATTGGTAAGGCCATACTTGGAATACTGCATCCAGTTTTGGTCACCACGATGTAAAAAAGATGTTGAGACTCTAGAAAGAGTGCAGAGAAGAGCAACAAAGATGATTGGGGGACTGGAGGCTAAAACATATAGGGAACGGTTGCTGGAATTGGGTATGTGTAGTTTAATGAAGAGAAGGGTGAGGGGCGACAGGATAGCAGTGTTCCAATTTCTCAGGGGCTGCCACAAAGAAGAGTGAGTGAAGCTATTCTCCAAAGCACCTGGACAAGAAGCAATGGATGGAAACTAACCAAAGAGAGAAGCAACCTAGAACTAAGGAGAAATTTCCTGATAGTTAGAACAATTAGTCAGTGGAACAACCTGCCTCCAGAAGCGGTGAATGCTCCGACACTGGAAGCTTTTAAGAAGAGACTGGACAGCCGTTTGTCTGAAATGGTATAGGGATTCCTGCCTGAGCAGAGGGTTGGACTAGAAGACCTCAAAAGTCCCTTCCAACCCTATTATTGTTATTCTGATAAAAGGCAATGGCAATCCTCGTTGGTATCATACTATGAAATGATAAAGATTTGAGTCACCAGGCATCAGATTGGACTTGAAGACAACATTACATGGCAAAGACAAACCCACGGTTTGTGTTGAAGCAGAAACCTCTGAGTGCATCTCTTTGTATAACTTGCCACGTGCTCCACCTAGCGTCCATAAATAATATCTTTTTTCGTAGTTTATTTTGTATTACATTTCACACAGCTCTCCTCAGTTCTAGGTTGCTTCTCTCCTTGATTCGTTTCCATCCATTACTTTTTGTCTTGCCTTTGGTGCTTTGGAAAATAGGTTGACCCTCCTCTTCTTTGTGGTAGCCCCTCAAATATTGGAACACTGCTATCATGTCACCCCTCGTCTTTCTTTTCACTAGACTAGACATACCCAATTTCTGCAACCGTTCTTCATATGTTTTAGCCTCCAGCCCCTTAATCATCTTTGTAGCTCTAAGGGAAGATGCAAAGATTTCAGTCATTTCAGGAAGGAGTAACCTATTAGCATCAATTGGTATTTCGTGGCAGTGTGATTCCATGCTGAGGATTGTTTTGTTTTGTTTTTTCTCCTCCACAATCCAGCTCTGGAAGGGGCAACCAATAGATCTCCCAGCCCTTTGGATAACTCCTCTGACAGCGATTATGACTTATGTTCTGCGCAGCAGCTGTAAACTCTGTGAAGTCTGGATGACACTCCTTCCTGTTCACCTGCAGTATGGTGGTCAAGGTGGCATTGAAGTGCCCCTTTCTCCATCCTCAGCTCACTGGATGACTTCAGGCCAGTCTCTCTCTCTCAGGCTTAAACTACCTCACAGGGCAGTTGTGGAGAAAAATTGGAGGGGAACCCAATATGTATGGTTTGAGCTTCTGAGCAAAAGACCCAATATAAATCTGATAATGGAATATCCTTTAAATGAATGGTAAATTCCAGGGACATGATGACTGTAATAAACCTAAAGCAGTTTTTTGAATGGAAGGAAATTGATATTTGTAATATAGATCTTGGATAGATGAGTTTCTCTGCCTCCACAGCGATAGCAAAACCAGTCCACCAACTTACTCATACCTGAGCATTAGCATGTTTTTCCCAGCCAGCTATATTGCATTTCAACTCCTATAAGTCTCAGTCCATCAACGATACGCTGACAGAGATAGAAATCTCCCAATTTCAGACACTGAAAACCAATTTGGATTATAGACCACTGTAGGATTAAAATCCTCCTACCTGACAACCCAAAATAAGGCTAGGTGATCTCTGGCAAGCCAAATAAGGAAGATTTATGTGTCAATTAAAATTTCAAGAAGACACAGTATATATATATATATATATATATATATATATATATATATATATATATATATATATATATATATATATATATATATATATATATATATATGTGTGTGTGTATGTATATATATATATATATATATATATATATATATATATATATATATATATATATATATATATATATATATATATATATATATATATATATAAAGTAGCCATATGTACAGAAATGTGGATACACGGTTCATCACCTTACTGAGGTACTGAATTAGAGTAAGTCAGAACAGCTAATATTATTCAATTGGAAATTTCAAATAGTATATGTCTCTTGGCCCAGAGCATTTAAATCAATGTTCCCTTTTTAGGGTGTACACAGTATCGATATATACTTGTAAAAAGATTATAACTCTATGTGTTATAAATATGTTGCAATTAAATAAATATTGAAGCTAATTGGTGAGAGCTTTAGTAATTGTTAGATCTATTGAACTGTCTTCAAGCAACACTAGTTTAATTTGAATGGTAGTTGGTGGGGGGGAGAAACTATGCATTCAACATTCATGTAGCTCAAATGACATCCATTCTTTATTTGGTGATTGACATTAGTGACTGCAAAAAGTTGGTCCATAGTTCCAATTTTCACATCTGGTTCACAACTGATTTCTCATATGGATTAATGCTCTGTTTTTTGCCTGTTTAAATTGCTGTACATTTCAAAAATAACATGTTTATTATCTTGCTGTCTTTGGAGAAATGGGGTAGCCTCTCCAACCATTTAATATATTTTTGGTGGGTCAAATGATTGTATCAAACATTTTCAACCAGTTCTATAGGTAGTTCTACATTTGGAAGGGAAAGTTTTTTTTAATGATACTGAAGCTCATTCTTTGTGCAGTAGTTAATAAATGGCCTACATGTGTTTGCTTTCTTAAGTTGCAGTTCACTTTGTCAGTTGAAATAACCACATGCACAAAATGCAGATACGTACTTTTTCATTGGATGGATTGCAGCTTACAAAAGCTTATATCTGTTAATAAAATATGTTACCAATGGAAGATAATTTTTGTAGTTTGGGATTGAACTGTGAGGTCCTTGGTGCTCTCTGAGCTTGGTGGTTGACTTATAGATGTTTCATCACCAAACTAGGTAACTAGTTATCAGCGCTGTTGATGTCACCTAGTTTGATAATGAAAAGAAAACCCCCAAGCTCAGAGAGCATCAGGGACCCCACAATAAAATGTGTTTGTTGGGAAAGTGCTTCCAGATTCATGCTTTGCTTTTTTTGATACCGTAGATTAACATGGCTCTCCCCTCATTCCAAGTCTTTGGAAGCCCATATTAAAAATTGTATATATCTATGGAGCTTCAGGGACACGGTGGCTCAG
Organism: Vipera ursinii; assembly: GCF_947247035.1. NCBI lineage: Eukaryota > Metazoa > Chordata > Lepidosauria > Squamata > Viperidae > Vipera > Vipera ursinii. Next base: position 114,333,516 of record NC_139512.1, on the reverse strand, counting down.
TGGGTTGGGACGCTGAGCTTGTCGATCAGATGGTCAGCAGTTTGGCGGGTCAAATCCCGAGTGCCGCATAGCAGAGTGAGCACCTGTTACTCGTCCCAGCTTCTGCCAACCTAGCAGTTCGAAAGCACGTAAAAATGCAAGTAGAAAAATAGGGACCACTCCAGTGGGAAGGTAACAGCGTTCCGTGCGCCTTTGGCGTCTAGTCATGCCGGCCACATGACCACGGAGACATCCTCGGACAAGAGCTGGCTCTTCGGCTTTGAAACGGACATGAGCACTGGGCCCCTAGAGTTGGAAACGACTAGCACGCATGTGCGGGGGAACCTTTACCTTTACCTATGGAGCTTCAGTCTATTTTGGAAAGTTCAAATAACATACCTGTCTTGGTCCAGAGCGCTTAAAAATATTTTGAATTTTCCAAAGACATGAAAATATGCTGGTCCAATGCAATTACTTCCTTGTAATTCTTTTCACTTGCTGGGGAGCAGTCCTGGTGCTGGAGAGATTGGTGTTCATGTCCTCACTTGTTTCAAAAATGATAGGCCAGTCACCACTTTTCAAGTAGACTTATAGCTGAGCAATGAGGATAGAGGGAGAACTAAATATATTCTTTGAAAAATGGCACCTGGACATAAAAATGTAATCACAAAACTTTAAAAAGAAAAAAAAACCCTGTTCCTTTAACTAGCAAATCAGCTAGAATCTTGAAGCCTATTCTCTAGAAGTAGATTGTTCTATTGATGTATGGAATTAGAAACAAGCAAGTATGCAGTTAATCAGAAAATGGAACAATGGAACAGCTAAGCTTATCTAAGCTTTGTATGTAGCTATAAAAAGCTTTCACAGCTTTTAGGTAATATTGATCTAAAATAGATTACTTCAAAAACAACTCCCTGGTGATTAATTTTAGCATGCAACTGAGAGCAATTTGCAATGGAATTGTCTGCACGTTTTTAACAAATGTTGCTCAAATTCCTTGAATTCAGGTATTGTAAAATAAAGAACATGTCAAACTCATTAAGGCTTTTGTTCCTGTGCCTTCTTTGAATAGGGCAGGAACTGGTTTTAACTTAATCCTAGTGAGTGGCTGCAGACAACATGGCTTCCTGGATCCAAGGATTTTCCATCTCTAATCTTGAATGGGTTAGCACTTGCCTATTAAAGACCAGCACCTTCTCCGACACAGTGCCTGAAATCTGTGTGGTTCTACTCCATTGGTACTCTAAAAGGCTTTGTGTCAGACCTGCCTCAGCTTGAACCTCTAAGTAAGAATGATCCTTAAAGGTAAAGTAAAGGTAAAGGTTCCCCCGCACATGCGTGCTAGTCGTTTCCGACTCTAGGGGCCGGTGCTCATCTCCGTTTCAAAGCCGAAGAGCCAGCGATTGTCCAAGGACGTCTCCGTGGCCATGTAGGCCAGCATGACTAGACGCCAAAGGCGCACGGAACGCTGTTACCTTCCCACCGTAGTGGTCCCTATTTTTCTACTTGCATTTTTACGTGCTTTCGAACTGCTAGGTTGGCAGAAGCTGGGACGAGTAACAGGCGCTCACTCTGCTACGCGGCACTCGGGATTCAACCCGCCAAACTGCCGACCTTCTGATCGACAAGCTCAGCGTCCTAACCCACTGAGCCACCATGTCCCTTAAGAATGATCCTTAATCCTCCCCATTTATTGAGAGAGGTATGGTTTACTGGAAGTCACATGAATTACAGCAACACATAGCCAGAACTGAAAATCCCCAAGTCTACTTTTCCTCTCCCTTAGTTGGGAGAAGGCTCCCATGTCCAATCAAATTCAAACAAGATATTTTTAGAACGGTCACTTCAGGCCTGGGTTTGGTATGCAGCTGCGCTCCATTCCTAGCCAATTGTCCTTGAAGCCCATCTTGGAGAAATATAGTGGAAGTTTCGTTTCCTTCAAAACATCCTCCCTCCCATCCACCTCCACCTCAGGGCAGCTGATACTGAATGGTTGCAAAGTGCAGGCGTGAGGTGGCAGCTGACAACCTGGCTGTTCTACCAGGCCTTGAATTAGGGTGAATAGATGTCCTTTGTGGCACACATAGATTAGTTCTCTTAAATAAACAAGATGACATATCTGGCTACTTCTCTTGTTATTTTCAAATTCTGTTTTGCTATACTGTGACCCCTCCAGAGTGGTGTGGAAAGTCAGGTGGTGGCTAAATCGATTAAATAATCATTATCAGCTTTAGTGGAAAAGATATTTGTATTTCTGTCCATGGCTTGCTTAATGTAGTTAATAATAATGCAGTACTTAAATTCCCATAAAACAATAATAAAAACTAAAGTAATTCAAAGTAAAAAATCCCTGGTTAAACTGGAAGATTTGGATTTAGTATAACTTCCAAGGGAAGGCATCTCAAAAAAAGCTTGAGAAGAACACAAGAACTAGTCTAAGAGGCCATCTAAGAGAGCTTCTTCTGCCGAGTTTACTATTTGGATAGGTTCATACTAAGATAATTGTCCCTTAGATATTTGTTTTCTAAGCTTTCAACATTAAATTCAATATTTTCAACTGTGTCTGGAATTCAATGGACAAATAGGGCAGTTTTCCAACAGAAACATTACGCTTCATGTATCATGTACCAGTTAGCTGCCTTACTCTTCGTTTTACAGCATCTGAGCCTTTCAGGCATTTTGCAATGGTAAACTCATGTAGAGTCGATTATAATAATCTAAATCATCCTTAACTAAGATGTGATATGTTACTTTCCTCAAAATAATGTTTGATTAAAAACTAATGACCTTCTTTGATTATGTAATGAAATAACTTCTGTAATCTGGGCAGAGTGTGATGAACAGGACACGGGCAGTCTTGTTGACGTCATCTGGGAGGAGTTCGATCCTGTGACTCCAAAGGAAGTGGACAGGATTATGAGGAGGTTGAGCTCCTCCACATGCTTATTGGACCCGTGCCCTTCCTGGCTGGTTTATGCAGCTCGGGAGGGGACACGAGGCTGGTTCCAAGCGGTCATATCTGCTTCTTTGAGTGAGGGTCACTTCCCTGCCTCCTTGAAGGAGGCGGTGGTGAGACCTCTCCTCAAGAAGCCCACCTTGGACCCAGCTACATTGAATAACTTTCGTCCGGTCTCCAACCTTCGCTTTCTTGCAAAGGTTGTTGAGAGTGTGGTGGCTCATCAGCCTCCTCAGGTCCTGGATGAAGCGGATTATCTAGACCCGTGCCAATCGGGTTTCAGGACCGGCTACAGCACGGAGACATTGGTCGTTCTGATGAATGATCTCTGGAGGGCCCGGGACAAGGGATATTCCTCTGTCCTTGTCCTATTAGACCTCTCGGCGGCTTTCGATACCATCGACCATGGTATCCTGCTGCGGCGCCTCAGGGGACTGGGAGTGGGAGGCACAGTTCTTCGGTGGTTCTCCTCCTTTCTCCTGGGACGCTCGCAGTCGGTGTTGGCAGGGGGACAAAGGTCGACCCCAAGGTCTCTCGTTTGTGGAGTTCCTCAGGGGTCGGTCCTCTCGCCTCTCCTGTTCAACATCTACATGAAACCGCTGGGTGAGATCATTTGTGGTTTTGGAGTAGGTTACCATCAGTATGCTGATGACACCCAGCTTTTCATCTCGACTCCAAACCACATCAGTGATGCCCTCAACGTGATGTCCCGTTGCCTGGAAGCGGTCCGGGAATGGATGGGGAGGAACAGGCTTCAACTCAACCCGGACAAGACTGAATGGCTGTACATACCGGCATGTCAGGATATTCAGAGTATTCTATCCCTTAGTTTAGTTTAGTTTAGTTTTATTAAATTTTTATACCGCCCTTCTCCCAAGGGACTCAGGGCGGTGAACAGGGCATATGATAAAAATACAAAACTACAAAAGTTAAAATAGAATTAAATTAATGCCCACGATAAAACAATAAAATATAGCAATATTTAAAACCCAAATTAACTCCCCATCAGGCCAGGCCAGCTCGTTCAAATAGGTGGGTCTTTAACCCGCGCCGGAAGGAGCGGAGATCCGGTGCCATCCGGAGCTCCACCGGCAGCTGATTCCACAAAGCCGGGGCGCCCACAGAGAAGGCCCTCCCCCTGGGGGCCACCAGCCGGCATTCTCTGACCGGAGGCACCCTGAGGAGGCCCTCTCTGTGGGAACGCACTGGGCGGAGGGGAGTTGACGCCGGCAGCAGGTGATCCCCGAGGTATTCCGGACCCATGCCATGTAAGGACTTAAAAACCATCACTAAGACCTTGAACCTCACCCGGAAGACAACTGGTAACCAATGCAGCTCACGGAGCAAAGGTGTAACATGGGAGTACCGGGAAACTCCCAAGACAACTCTCGCGGCCGCATTCTGTACCAGTTGGAGCCTCCGAGTGGTCTTCAAGGGAAGCCCCATGTAGAGAGCATTACAGTAGTCAAGGCGAGAGGTCACGAGTGCATGAGTGACCATACACAGGGCATCCCGGTCCAGATAGGGCCGCAACTGGCGCACCAGGCGAACCTGGGCGAAAGCCCCCCTAGTCACAGCTGCTACATGTTCTTCCAAGGTAAGTCGTGAATCTAGGAGGACTCCCAAGTTGCGAGCCCTATCCACGGGGGGTAACAGCTCACCCCCCATAGAAAGAGATGGAACATTTTGAATGTCCCGGGATGCCGGAATGTACAGCCACTCAGTCTTGTCAGGGTTGAGTTGAAGTCTGTTCCTCCCCATCCAGACCCGAACCGCCTCCAGGCAACGGGACATCACAGCGAGGGCATCACTGGGGTGGTTTGGGGTCGAAAAGAAAAGTTGGGTATCATCAGCATATTGATGATACCCAACTCCAAAACCACGAATGATCTCACCCAGCGGTTTCATGTAGATGTTGAACAGGAGAGGCGAGAGAACCGACCCCTGAGGAACTCCACAAACGAGAGACCTAGGGGCCGATCTCTGCCCCCCTGCCAACACCGACTGCGAGCGTCCCAGGAGATAGGAGGAGAACCACCGAAGAACCGTGCCTCCCACTCCCAATCCCCTGAGACGCCGCAGCAAGATACCATGGTCGATGGTATCGAAAGCCGCTGAGAGGTCTAATAGGACTAGGACAGAGGAACATCCCCTATCCCGAGCCCTCCAGAGATCATTCACCAGCGCGACCAATGCCGTCTCTGTGCTGTACCCGGGCCTGAAACCCGATTGGTACGGATCCAGATAATCCGCTTCATCCAGGACCAGAGGGAGCTGATGCGCCACCACACTCTCAACAACCTTCGCAAGAAAGCGAAGGTTGGAGACTGGACGAAAGTTGTTCAACACAGCTGGGTCCAAGGCAGGCTTCTTGAGGAGGGGTCTCACCACCGCCTCCTTCAAGACGGAGGGGAAATTACCCTCACTCAAGGAAGCAGATATCACCGCCTGGAACCAGCCTCGTGTCCTCTCCCTAGCTGCATAAACCAGCCAGGAAGGGCACGGGTCCAATAAACATGTGGTGGAGCTCAGCCTCCCCATAATCCTGTCCACTTCATCAGGGGTCACAGAATCAAACTCCTCCCAGATAACATTGACAAGACCGCCCGTGTCCTGATCGCCAGACTCTGCCCAGCTGGAGTCCAAACCGGTCCGAATCCGAGCGATTTTATCCGACAGATGCTGACCAAACTCCTCGGCACGACCCTGTAAGGGATCCCCCCTCACCTCCTGATTAAGAAGTGAGCGAGTCACCCTAAACAGGGCGGCCGGGCGATTATCTGCGGACGCGATGAGGGTGGAGAAGTAATTACACCTCGCCACCCTCATCGCAGCGAGATAAGACCTAATATAGGTTCTTAACCGCAACCGGTCGGATTCGGATCGGCTGGACCTCCAGCAGCTCTCTAGGCCCCGTTTCCGACGCTTCATCTCCCGGAGCTCCGTGGAGAACCATGGAGCTCGTTGGGATCTGCACCGGGTCAGGGGCCGCAAGGGTACAACTCGGTCCAGTGCCTCAGTGGCTGCCCTTTCCCAGGCTTCCACTAAGGCATCCGCCGAGTTGTGAGCGACGGAGGCAGGTGGGGATCCCAGCGCCGCCTGGAACCCATCAGGGTCCATTAAGCGCCTGGGACGGTACCATCTAATTGGTTCCGTATCCCCACGACGGGGGGTGGTAAAACGGAAGACCAGCCGCAGGAGGTGATGATCGGTCCATGACAGGGGCATGATAAATGAAGAGCCCCCACCAAGATCATCCAACCATCGTCCAGATAAAAAAACTAGGTCCAGGGTGTGGCCTCCCTCATGAGTTGGTTCAGAAATTACCTGCGTCAGGTCCATGGCCGTCATGGAAGCCATGAACTCCCGAGCCAACTCAGATGACCCTCCCAGGGATGGTAGATTGAAGTCACCCAAAACTAAAAGTTTGGGGAACTCAATCACCAAACCGGAGAGGACATCGAGTAGCTCAGGCAGGGCTGCCGCTGTGTGACTAGGCGAAACGTACACCAGCAGCAAGCCCAACTGCGCCCCCGAACCAAACCTCAAAAAGAGAGACTCACACCCGACTATCTGAGGAACGGTGGTCTCCCGCGGACATAAGGTCTCCCTGATAACTACCGCCACTCCCCCGCCCCTACCGTGAGCCCGGGGCCGGTGTAACGCTCGGAAACCTGGTGGGCAAAGATCAACCAAAGGGACCCCACCCTCTGGGCCCAACCAGGTTTCGGTAATACAAGCCAGGTCCGCATGCTCACCCTCCACCAAATCCCGCACAAGGGGAGCCTTATTAACCACGGACCTGGCATTCAGGTACACCAGCCGGAGCTCAGGAGGCTGCGCATCCTCGCTCCCGGCACCTCGGGGAAGAAACAGAGGGTCGGAGCGCCTCACCGCTTGTAAACAGCGGGGACGGCCCTCCCGGTAACGATACGGCCCTCTGTCCATACGCCTGCTGCCATACCCCAGTGTCGTGGGAATCGGTAATCCCACGACCCGCTCCTGAGCCCCAGATGTAACCACACCCCGCTCCCCCCGAACGCAGTCAGACCCAGGCCTGGCCTGTACCGTGGTTGTATGGCCACCCCCCATAGTCAAACAACCATTACCCCCCGCCCCTCTCCCTAACCCCCTAAAAAATTTAACTAAAAAATTAACCAGGGGCCTCCTATTAAATTTGGATCGAGAGCCCCTGACCTTACCCGGCCATCTCTCAGGGTCCCAATAATTGGGCCCTTCATTGAGACTGGGAGTGGCAAAAAAGGCGGGACGCACCCAGGAGAGGGGGGCACCCCTGAGGGCGAGCAAGTCCGTGCTGGAGTATCTGTACATAAGTCCAACAAGTCCAGATAAGGCAGTCCCATAATGGAAAAGTCCAGTAGGAGGTTCTACAGGAAGGGAGTGAAACATTCGGGCCATCGACCAACCTACTGCCACCCGGTTGGATGCTCCCGGGGGCAGACCCCAACCCGTCCTCCCACGACAGGTCGAGAGTCTGAGCCAGGGGGATGGTCCAGAATGTACACCCTGGGGGGGCATAACCCATAGAGCTCCCACCTCTATGGGTGTACCGATGTGAAAGCAAGCCGCTCTCCCACTGCGGCTTGCACCCAGGTCCGTCCCAGTCCAAAGGGGAATAGAGAGGCAGATGAAGAATTAGTAATTGGCAGTCCACCGGAGCTGCTGCGGCCATCGCAGACCAGATGAAAAAGCACCGACCACCGCCATATCGCTGCCGATGGAGCGGGCCAGCAAGCCCCGAAAACGCCGTCGTCGCCATCACCTTAATATTGGGGGTGAGTTACTGCCCCCTGTTGATAGGGCCCGCAACCTGGGTGTCCTCCTAGATTCACAGCTCTCCTTAGAAGATCACATAGGAGCTGTGACCAGGGGGGGCTTTCACTCGGGTTCGCCTGGTGCGCCAGCTACGACCCTATCTGGACCTGGATGCCTTGCGTACAGTCACCCATGCACTTGTGACCTCTTGTCTTGACTACTGCAACGCTCTTTACATGGGGCTGCCCTTGAGAACCACTCGGAAGCTTCAGCTGGTACAGAGTGCAGCTACACGAACACTTTTGGGGGCTTCCCGATACTCCCATATTACACCTCTCCTCTGTGAGCTGCACTGGCTTCCATTTGCCTTCCGAGTGAAATTCAAGGTACTAGTGATGACATACAAAGCCCTACATGGCTTGGGTCCGGATTACCTATGGAAGCACCTACTGCCAGCGTCAACACCCCTCCGTCCTGTGCGCTCCCACAGAGAGGGCCTCCTCAGGGTGCCACCGGTCAGAGAATGCCGGCTGGTGGCCCCCAGGGGGAGAGCATTCTCGGTGGGTGCGCCAACCCTCTGGAACTGCTTGCCAGCCGAAATCCGCATGGCTCCCGACCTTCGCACCTTCCGGCGTGACTTAAAAACCTACCTATTCTAGCAAGCCGGCCTGGCCTGATAGATTTTGGGGTTCCATTTGTTTTACTATTGCTTTACTGTATACTTACCTTGCTCTGTACACCGCCCCGAGTCCCTCGGGAGAAGGGCGCTATATAAAACAAATAAATAAATAAATAAATAAATAAATCTTAGCTCCTCCAGAACAGGGCTTTTCAACCTTTTCACCCATTGCACCACTTTTAGAACATGGCAACATCCGAGTACCACCACCTAGCAAGGTGTCAAAAACTTGATGACCCAAAAAAAAAAAAAGGAAAAAAGTGATGAAGTACAGGTAGTCCTCAACTTACAACGGTTCGCTTAGTGACTGTTTGAAGTTACAATAGCACTGAAAAAAGTGCCCCCCAAGCCACCTGCCTTCCCGCCCGGCAGTGCTCTTCCTCCTGTCCGAGGTTTTCATTGTTGTGAGCATTTCTGTTGAGGATTGGCAGCGGGGGTGGGGTGGGGGGTGTTTGGTTCTTATTCCCCAAATCTGCTGGGTGGTTGCAGCAGGTTTTGGTAACTTCACATGACCCTGGGACACTGTGACCGTCATAAATATGAATCAGTTTATTTATTTATTTATTTATTTTAATTCCATTTATATCCCGCCCTTCTCCGAAGACTCAGGGCGGCTTACAAGCTTAGCAGTAGCCTTCATTCTATGTATATGCCTGCTTGTTAGGGCTTTCGCCCCCCCCCAAGCGGCATTATTACAAAGTCAGCTTAATTGCCCCCAACAATCTGGGTCCTCATTTTACCTACCTTGCCAAGCATCTGAATGTAAATCACAAGACCCTGGAGATGCTGCAACATCCCAGCTGATCAGTGCTTCTTCTGGGCTCAGAAGTGCCAGAATCAGCGCCGAACTCCAGTTGGAGCCTGGCGCTGATCCTGGCCTGACAGCCTCAAAGAAGCACTGATCCTGGTGCTTTCGTTGAGCCCCGATAGCCCTGCAGCTGTAGCCATCTGTCGCTCAGGCTTGTGCGGTGCTGCCACCAGTTCCGCTCATTTCCCTCCCCCGCTACCACTTTTCTAGGATGCTCGTGTATCACCTGCCAGGTGCCAATGTACCACAGGTGGTACCCGTACCACTGGTTGAAAAGCCCTGATCTAGAAAAAACAGGGGTGTCAAACTGCCAGCCCACAGGCCAAATGCATCATAGTGAAACCGCGTCCACCCCATTGTCGGCAATGGCAAAAAAAGTCACAATACGACGCAACACATCACGTGACATTGCGAGTTTGACATCCCTGCTGTAAAGAAACAACAAAATCTAGGGGGGAAAAAAACTAAGTAAAATAAAGATAGAAATTGGCGACAGATGACACAGACTATGGCTTTTAAATTCTGCAAATTACAATTTGGACTTCACTGTATTTCCCCACTCCCTGTGCAAAAGGAAAAAATATACAAACACATATAAAGCAAATGACAAATTGATAATTTATGGTGCATTCCATAAAGAACCCAAAGAATCAGTATATCATAATAATTAAAAATGCCTTCATAAGTGATGTAGGACACATATTTTGTTTGTTGCAGATTTATGAGGGCACAAATTCTAGCCTGCAAATAACTAAGTGACAAGATATACTACTCCCAGACTTTTAGATATCGCAAAATCTTCGGATGGTTTGATCAACCAATTACTTAGTTAAGAGCATACAATTTTTACTAGGGAAGAAAACATTAAACTTGGAATTATACCAGTTAAGTTGGTATGAGAATCTTCTTGCATTCCCATGAAGGTAAAAATATGGGGGTCACAAATTATGACAATGAATGTTGGGAAGGATGATTGCTTAATGTGTTTATAGATATTTAAGGAATGTTTGTGGTGACCTTAATAGGTGAATTAGTTCAGAGTAATGATGCAGCTAGAATGGGCTACAGTACTTAACTATAGGCAGCAAAGGAAGATGTGGTCAACGGCGAGGGGTGTTGAATGGATATGGACTGAATGCAAAAGTGAAGATTGTGAAATGATTTGGTTATTAGAGTGATTTGGTTATTTATGGAGAGAATGATAATCAAATCTCAAATATATGGAGAAAAATGAAAGGCTGAAGAGGAAATCATGATTCATTAGAATTGGTGGTCCAAATAAACAGATGTGAGAAGTTTAAAAAGCAAAAAGCTACATTTGTTGTTGTTAGTTGTGAAGTCGTGTCTGACCCATCGCGACCCCATGGACAATGTTCCTCCAGGCCTTCCTGTCCTCTACCATCTTCCGGAGTCCATTTAAGCTCACGCCTACTGCTTCAGTGACTCCAGCCAGCCACCTCACTCTCTGTCGTTCCCTTCTTCTCTTGCCCTCAACCTTTCCCAGCATTAGGCTCTTCTCCAGGGAGTCCTTCCTTCTCATAAAAAGCTACATATGGAGAGATAAATGGGAAGAGTGGAACCAAAGAGGCAAGGATAACAAACATTTGGAGAGGTCAAATGAGTCATGTTCATGTTAAATACGGCTTTTTGCTTTTCTATCTCCTGTCTTTAATTTTTTATTTCTCACTCCTTTCTACACATTATATGAAGTCGCTTAGCTAGAAAAAGTCATGTGATGGATGTATAGATGTGAAATTATTACACATTAGGTCAACACTGGAAAAAGCTAGAATTAAATAATAATTTACCGTAAATCGTTATTGGCCAGGCAGTAATTTACACTGGAAAGGATATAAAGAGAATGGGGAGACAATAACAGAATAATAAAGGAGGAAATGAATCATGAAAATTAAAATTTAGAAGATGGAGATGCTTCTGTGTTAAAAGAATTGGAGATGAGTTAAATCTATTGGTCCATGTGGGGGACAGAATAACAAATATATATCTTTAATTAAAGGTCAGCTAGTACAAGAGAGTTATGAATCTGAGATGAAAATGAAGAGCCTTATTGATATAATATAAATCAAAGAGAACATGTTGCTAAATTTCAAGTATAAATCAACTACAGCCTCATTTCCAAAATTCATAGCAACACAATTATATGCAGTTCATCAAATTTTATTACCATAATCAATTACATATATGCAATTGCTTCCATCAAGTCTGAAAGTCAGTCAAATCTATTATTTTTAAAAAATAAATTACAGACAAGCAAGAGGATAAAGTGCTTAGCAAAACTGTTTTGTTTTCCATTACATCTCCTGCACTCTATTAATTGATAGCCAGTGTTTCTTTTTCTCAACCAAAGTGAAATAAACGAAAAGAAGGGAAATGCCTCTGTTTCCTATGTTCTCTGTAAAATTAAAACATTAAAGAAAAGGATCTGGATATGATGAAAGCTATAAATCCAAATTCCTGAGAAGGTTGTCACACTCAATAATGTAGGTAGGACATTACTTCATTTATTCCTCAGTATAAATAATGCATAGTGATTTGGCTTTCTATTGGTCAATAATGCTATCCAACTGCCAAGCAATGCCAAGATCACAAGTTTCTTAGGTCAAACAAAATCACAGAGCAATTGTTCAAAGGGTAACCTATGGACTGAAGAAGTCACGGTTAAGTCTTATTTAATGGTATGAAATCAAGAAAGTACAAGTTACCTGTTATGGAAGAAAGAGAATCCAATGGCAGCTTTTTTAAAAAAAAATGCAGCATGGAATGAGGGGAGCACCTTGTGGATTCTGTGGAAGCTCACAACACAAATTGCAAAATGGGGAGGGGGGAATGGCGAGAATAATGGAGCAAAATAGTTTTGGCCTTTGGTGCTGACCTCACCCAGTGCTGTTTAATGCAGTTTTATGAAGAAACATGCTCCCTTAGACTGACAAGGGTTCTCCATATGGGAATATCCAGCCGCAATTGTTTGGTAATCTGCTATAGCTACGAGCGAGCAGGTGAAAACTGTTTCTTTCTTTGTGGAGTTAGCAAACATATCATTATTGTTGAGGGGGTACTTCCTAATGCCAAGAGAAACTTTAGACTTCTTCCTTAGAAATTACGTTTTACATCAGAAAGGCGTAACTGATTTCTCCATCAGATTCTCTGTAAGAATATAGGTATATAGAACTTTTTAATATATTCTAATATACTAAATTAGAAAACTACACACACACACGCATACAGACAAAACCAGATCCAGATTGCTATCCATTAAGTCTTCCTTAAAGAGCTTAGCAAGCACAAAGCCGTGATAAGAGCTCTGGGTCTTTGTGTGTGTTTTATACTATGGCTTGAACTGAATGTTTGGTCAAGACTGATTCCATTAAGGCTGCCTACCGTCACTATACCTACAAACCACCAAACAGTGGCCTTCCTTTGCAGCTCTAAACAGTATTATTCCATCATTTATTCCCTCAGTGTAATGCTTATGTATATATGTTTCTCAGGATGACCCTCCCCAATTTTCATCTTGGGGCTCATTAGCTAGCAAGAAATCCTTTCATCAGCCTACCATGTAAAATACTGCCTAGAAAGCTGGTCTAATATCCAGACCAAGTATTACCCCGAGGGGGAAGAGGTGGTGGCAGATACCCAAAAGATGGAGCTGGACCTGGGGGGTATGGAGGCTGGGAGGGATCAGGGAATCTAGTCGCTGAAGGCTGAGTGGGATAAGGACATTGTGGCCTTCCTCCCGATGGAAAATAGGGAGGCTGCATAGGCTGAGGAAATCCTGGCACTACTGATGGAGCCCCGAGAGAAGGCTGTGGATACCCTGGTCCAAAAGATGATGTTCTGGATGGAGACCAAGAGTACCCGGATGAAGACAGGTTACCTGTCTGAGGCTGGGATACTGGATTACTTGAAGGAACAGATGGGTATCCAGGACCTGAGGGTGGTTTATATGGAAATGGGGGCTGGGCGCTTGGTTGAGAGGAGGCAACGTGTCCCACTGTAACTGGTGCTCCTCCAAAGGGACTTGGCTGGAGAGCCCCATAAGCCGAAGGGCCTGTTGGAACACAAGGTGATAGACTATAAGGTAAAGGAAAGGGTGGTTCCCCAGCTGAACGCTTCTGTGGCTGCTGATTTATAGGTCCAGAAGATATGTGGGAAGGAGACTGGTGGTTAAATTCATTGCTATCTGCTGGCTCTGGCAAGGACTGAGATATTTGCAACACTTCTTGAAGTTTCTCCACTTTTACTCGTCGTAGATGAGATAATTTCCTCATGGTAGAAAACTGCTCGAGAAATGTCTCCAAAGGCACCTCCCCCTCCAGGAAATTTTCAGCCATCATCTGGAATAAAAAAAATATTAAAATATTGCTTCCATCTGCGTCAAAGGGAGCATACAGATAATCCTCAGTTAACAACCACTTATTTGGTGACCATTCAAAGTTGCAAGAAGTGGTCCTTACAACAGTTTCAGCTGTCCCAGCATCCTCGTGGTCACGTGATCATGATTTGGGCATCTGGCAACCAGCTTGCGCTTATAAAGGTGGCAGCATCCTACAGTCACATGATCACCATTTGTGGCCTTCCCTGCAGGTACCCATAAGCAGAGTCAATGGGGAAGCCAGCAGGGCAGGTCCCAAGTTGCTCAGGTAAACGTCACCCAAGCTAAATGATGTGGCATTGCCTAGCAATTAACAATTACCATCAAAACCTAAGGACTACTGTATTCCTGACAATAAGCTATTCAAAATCCTCTGCAAATGGTAGGATAATGCAAGGAAAAACAAATGGTTATTCTCCACTTACTTTCTCTTTTTTGCATTCATGACTTTTATTGTTTTATCAATGTATAAAATACAAAAATAAAAACAGGAAATTAAGGGAAGGAAAAAGAAAGGGGAAAAATATGAGGTACAAGGGGAAAAAAGAAAAAAAAACATTGACCAGACTCTTTAACAAAGCACAACATTACAGCCTCAACTTTTTACTTATATATACTATATATATACTCATATTAGAGCCATGTCTATAACAACAAATCTATCTAATTGGCAAAACCAAAGTCAGTTTCATTTTTTTTATCACAAATACAAAATCCAGAAGTGATATCCAAATAAAAAACATATATTCTCCTCTTTGAATAAAGCAATCAATTTAACCATTTCTGCTTTATTTTCCTTGCTGTGGAAATAATATATATTTCTGTTTGCACTTAATAATCTTTATAAACTATCACCATTTATATTAACGAAATTCACTGTATTTTTTCAGATTCAAAGGAAAAAATCCTTTTTTTCATCCATTTTAAAACACTAAACTTTTCTTTAAAGACATTTCTAAAATCAAAACATTCTAATGCATCTTTAACTTCCTCTTAACATATATATGCTGTAAAGTTCACTTTCAGACCAATAAAATTCTAACTCCAATTTACTCATTAAATTTAGATCACTCCCTCCAAGTTACCCTCATAGAATATTTTTTTCTTCTTGTAAACATTCCTTTAAAAACTCTAAACCTTTCTTTAAGGTAATACATCCTTTTCTTTAACTTTCTCTTAACAGATGCTTTCAAATACACTTTCAATAATATTTTACAAGCTTTTGGAATTACTTAAGTATAATATATAAAGGAAAAAATACATTTTCAAACCTTATATTAAGACTTTTTTCAATTACAAATATCAGACCGATAAAAATCCATCCTAATTCCGATTGACTCATTAAGTTTAAGTCACTCCTTCCAGCTTATCTTCATGAAATAAAATCACCAGACGTCCTCCAGTTACTTTCTCCAATAGAGAAAGTAAATGGAAGAAGCATGAGACCCAAGTTAAACGCATGAAGGATTTGAGTAAAAGGAGCAAGTTCTGTAAATTTCCTTTCATTCTTAAATAATAATGCCTGCTATAGTTTAGTCTGTGCTCTATTCACGTTTAGGTGACTAAGCTCAATTAGCCTTCCAAGCAAACCTTTCCTTGGGTGAAACAATCTTCAAAATAGATGAGATGACACTAACAAAGCATTAAACACTTTCGTTTGATGCCTCACTGAATTTACTTGAGAACTAGTCAGTTGCTATGCACATAGGGAAGGATCAAAAACTGGTTTAAAAAATGTTGATTTAGTGCAAGCAAAATACCTGCCAGACCCAAGGGGGAGGAGAAAGAGGAGGAAATACACTTCATTGCTTTGATCACTAGCCCAGTGGTATTTTCAGATGCAACAGATGCCAATTTCAAAGGTAAATAAGGGATGTGTTTAAGAGCCATATAGAAATCACAGGTATTTGCTTGTGATGTATAACAAGGACAAAATGTGGGAGAGCTCAGCTGGACTGACTTTTAGCATTCAATTTCTATTAAAATAATTTATTCCCTCTGGAATTTAAACAACAGACTAACCTCAGATTCTTCTTCAATTTTGAGTCCTTCCACCTTCAGAAGATTTAACAGGGTATCAGGCTTTGCTGCTGCTGAGAATTGCTCTGAGAAATAAAAAATAGACACCTAAAAATTAGACAAAACTGCCCCTCTCTTCTTCCTTTTAATGCAAGCACCTGGTTACCCACATATACTGTACATGAAGGCAACCAGCTTCTAAAAGAAGAATTCTGTTGCTTTAAGAACCAGTGTCATGTAATTTGAACCCACAACCAAGGAGGAAGAAGAGAAGGGCGATCAATTAAATCCAAAAGTGCAGTTTTTGACTAACCAAATGGTGACTGACACCATAATGCTGTGTAGGCTTGACCACTGGATAGTATCAACAAATGCATCCAGATGAGGTGCCAACCATACCCCCATAGCTATTTCATGTCCCAAGTCCAAGATGAAGGAAACGCACAAAATAATCTTGGCTAGAAAAAGCCTATTAGCTAATCCTGTTCCACCTCTATCCCCATCAGCCACAGCCACCTGAAAAATTTACCAAGCTTTGACTTCTGCTCCTGGCATCGCTCTATCAGTTTTTGCAGCTCTTGATATCCGTCAGAGAGGTTTGCACGTCCCATTTCCAGGGGCTCCTGGAACTTCAGGTTTTGCTCTGCAAGACTACGATTTGTGGCCAGAGCCATCTCCCTTTGCAACTGTATATCCTGGACCTGAGAAACAAAATGTTAGGCAGGTATGGCTCATTTTAAAGAATAGTTTCTCTCTTCCAATAACTTTCATGCGTATGAATGATTACCTCATTGGACTCCAGTGCCAACCGCTCAATCTCTTCCAAATTTTCCTGTAGTTCTTTCAATTCATCTACAGTCTTGTCTCTGAAGGTTTCCATCTTTTGGGGAGTTCATCAATTCCTTTAGGATTAAGAGAAGATGATTAGTAAATCCATATCATCACCCGAGCCTATTTGGTTGCAGGGTAATTTTCAGTTTAGGTAAGCCATATTGGCAGGCAAAAATTGTATCTGAGGACAGCATAATAATTACTCGTCCTTTCTCCACTTTTGCATAATAATGTGAAGGGTAACTTTACATACAAGTGCCAGACCAATAGCAGAAGGTTTTGCCTATTAAAAAGGGATGCGGTGGCTCACTGGGTTAGGATGCTGAGCTTGTCGATCAGAAGATCGGCAGTTTGGCGGGTCAAATCCCGAGTGCCACGTAGAAAGAGTGAGCACCTGTTACTCATCCCAGCTTCTGCCAACCTAGCAGTTCGAAAGCACATAAAAATGCAAGTAGAAAAATAGGGACCACTACGGTGGAAAGGTATCAGTGTTTCGTGCGCCTTTGGCGTCTAGTCATGCCGGCCACATGACCATGGAGGCATCCTTGGACAAGCGCTGGCTCTTCGACTTTGAAACGGAGATGAGCACCGGCCCCTAGAGTTGGAAATGACTAGCATGCATGTGCGGGGGAAACTTTACCTTTAACCTTGCCTATTAAGGCCGTACGTGACTTTATGAGTATATGTAGGTAAATATATCATACAAAGTACTGCATTATCCACCATAAAAGAGAGACCAAAACAACTGGAGATAGATGCAAGAAAGTATACTTTATTGGCACACACGAACTATAATGATCCTCGGGCTCTTTGCCAAAGCACTGAAGAAGAGCCCCAAACAAAGCAACAATACAGATTATATAATTTTGGCACATCTAGAGTAGAAATGATAAAGAAAATATTGTAAATCACAGCCTGACCTTTACAGTCAGAATATAGCAACTAATAATGTCACAGGGTGAGCTTATTATGCTCTGACTCAATGCTTCTAAATTCTGCATTCCTGCAAAAGCTCCAAGTCCACCACCTTCTAACATAAACAGTATTTTATTTTAGATTTTTATCACAACTTTACTAATTTATAATAATTGTTGTGCAAAATCCCCTTCCAGTCCTTCAGCCATTATATTTCCTGGCTAGCCACCATTCGATCTATAAACCTGCATAAACCATTACTGGGTAGTTATTGGGTATTACTCACACCAGGGAAAGACAACAAACATGTTTCAATTATCTGTCTCCTTCCCCTCCAGCATCATCAGATCCAGCCTCCTGCTTTTAAATAGGACTGCTGGAGGCCTGGTTTCATTCATAACTTAGCCACCTTTAATTAATGATGTAATGTTCTACAAAAGACAAGACAGATACAATTAAATATAATCTCTCTAGCACCTATCACTAATAATAAGAATATTGTACAGCATTCTTTGTGTGATCAAAGATGATCAAGGAAAAAAACATAATAAACCTTCCAAAAACTAAGTAACAGGAAGAAATGAAATGACACTAAGGTGAACTAAAATGTTCTAAATAATCTCTGCTTCAAGTTACTTTGTTTCAGGAAGAATACTCAATAACTACCAGTAATGGTTTATGCAGCTTTATAGATTGCATGGTGGCTAGACAAGAAATATAATGGCTGAAGAACAGGAAGGGTATTTTGCACAACTATCTCCATTTGAATTTTGCCATCTTAATCCACCAGCCTGTTAACTGAACAAATAAGATCAGTTTAAGAATTTGCAACGTTCCTGTGCAGCAGGAGATTTTCGGCTTTTGGCTGAATCTAACATGCAACCTTGGCAACCAAAGCTAAGGATAAGAAATAAGAAAACCAGTTGTTCAGAAATATACTATGCTGACAATATACAAATATACTTCAGCAAAACAAGTAGGATGAATAATCTGTACATCTATCTGTATGTCTGTCTGTCTATATCTATCTCTCTATATAATATTTCCTTCATTTTCAATGTAATATTTTTTTAAAAAAACTTTAATCTTTTCTTGTGCAGAATCTTTTCAAATCACTTGCTTTCATTTTTAGAGCAAAGAAAATTCAGTATCTTTTTCGCTGAATTTCCCTGATCATTTACACAAAACGTGGTTGTTAAGCAAATCCAGAATATTCAATAAGCAGGACCCAGATTGTTGGGGGCAAAATGCTGACACTGTAAACTGCTTAGAGAGGGCTGTAAAGCACTGTGAACCCGTATATCAGTCTAAGTACTGAGTGCTATTGCCATTTTCCTAATCAACAAAAAAACACTGAAAAACGCAGTCACATGACTACAGGACACCGATAATGGTCATAAATGTGAGCCAGATGCCAAATGCCCAAAGGTGGTAACATGACCATGGTGTAGGGCATATGTACGTGGCGGTAATAACTTCAAGGAGAGTCATAAGTAACTTTTTTGAAGTCCATCATAACTTTGAACAGTCATTAAATGAACAGTCATAGGTTGAAGACTACTTGTATAAAAATTATTATGGCAATCAAAATCATTGTTATGAAGCATTAATTTCAAAAGGAAAGGAA
Organism: Vipera ursinii; assembly: GCF_947247035.1. NCBI lineage: Eukaryota > Metazoa > Chordata > Lepidosauria > Squamata > Viperidae > Vipera > Vipera ursinii. The sequence goes on along the minus strand of NC_139512.1, from coordinate 114,314,533 downwards.
ACTAACTACAGAAAGATAAAAATCCTATTACAGCTATACTGTCTTTTAAAATAGCAAGGAAATACAATCATGGATCACATATAGTTCAGTCTCTTGTATTTAACTCCAATATCTCAGGCTCTTGTAAACTAGACAGAATTCATGAGTAGCAGGTCATATAAAAGAGACAATTTTGAATATATATATATATATATATATATATATATAGCCTCTTACTCTCTGCTACTGATGGTTCTACCTTTGGTTCATATAAAATATTTCACAGACTTGTCTCTGAAGAGTCACCATCAGTATCTGCAAAAAAACCAAAACAACCAAGTTTGTATTTGCTTTCATGGTTCCCAAAGTGTAGGTTGTTCTATCTGTACTGAACACTATTCTTACTCTAGGTTTATGAGTAACAAAGTAACAAAGAAGATGCTTTGGTGGAGCAGTGGGCTAATGCCTCCTTAAGTAACACCAGCTGCCTGCAATTAGTGCAGGTTCGCGTCCCACCAGGCTCAAGGTTGACTCAGCCTTCCATCCTTCGAGGTAGGTAAAATGAGGACCCAGATTGTTGGGGGCAATAAGCTGACTTTGTAATAATGCCGCTTGGGGGGGGTGTGTGAAAGCCCTAACAAGCAGGCATATACATAGAATGAAGGCTACTGCTAAGCACATTGATTTGTGCTTTAGATTGTAAGCCGCCCTGAGTCTTTGGAGAAGGGCAGGATATAAATGGGATTAAAAAAAAAGAAGATGCTTTACATATAACTTGAAAATGAAAGTGTGCTTCTGACAACTTGTTTGTGCACAATATAATATTTTCAGGAAAATGTGTAAGTCAGAAATAATTTTTTCAGTTCCTTTTTGAATAAATATTTAGCTAACATTCCCAGATCTTCTTGTACAACATTTAACTATTAATCCACTGTTGTCCCATTGCAATGAAAAGACTCTTGGAGGCTTACATAGAACATAAATCAAGATAAAACTTTCCTGTATAAAATTCCATAAAAACAACAAAAATGAATACCCACCAAACATAAAAAATATAAAGAATGAAAATATAAGTTAAAGATAGGGTTAAATCAAGACAGTGTTTTCTCATATATAACGATACAAGTACAGGACCTTCTACTCCTATTTATCAATCAATGCCCTTGACCCCAGGAAAAAAAATGTCTAATTTGAAAAGAGGAGCATGTGAAATCATTTCCTGTGCAAAGTATATTTCAGGGAAATCAGATGAATCCCTACTCCAAGCCATCATCTATTGATACGTCTAGTCATTTTAAAGATTTTGAAAGTTATAAAACTGAGAATAACTTTCATGGTACCCTTGAGAATAGCAAAAGAAGAGGAACCAGTTATCAATTACCAGCAGGAAAAAAAATGACATCTGCAGAACTTTAATTTCCATGGAAGTTGCTCTCTGTACCCCAAAAGATACATGAAGCATACACAAATACCTCAGACTGCTGCCACTGACAAATCTGAAGTGCTCGCCTGGGGTCCAACAGGGATGAAGGGCAGATAAATTTGGTGCTGCATGAGATAAACGACAATACAACTCATCACAAACTAAGCATTAAACGGCATAGCATTATAGCTACGCTTTCACTGTAATTTTAGTCACAAATCACAGTGCAATAAAACAACAGGCACACCTCTTCCAAGCTCATCAATACACTCAAAAGAACACCACTATAGAAGAATGGGTGTTTAAAGTTTCGAATCTTGCAGAAATGTCTAAGATTTCTGCTTATTTGAAAGATCATTCACAGGAAAGATATATTTCAGTTTGGAGGAGATGGATAAATTATATTCAGAACAAATATGGGACTAAAAAGTTCCATTTAGCTGATGAGTAGATTTTAGTGGGATATTGTTATTGGTACGTTGTTTGTAGTTATGTTAAAGGGGAGTTAAAGCACATTATGAATTTGGTTAATCGTATATTATGCATAATTTTTATTTAGAATGTGATTATTGTAACTATAATCCTGTATTTAGCTCTGGGAAGTGGGGGGGAAGTGGGGGGGGGTTTGGGGTGGGAGGGATTTGGGGATATATTGTAAAATTTGGTTTTTGTAAAACTCTTTAATAAAAAAAAATACACTCAAAAGAACACAATCCCCCACCCTTTTAAATGTGAATTAAACATTTTACCCTGGAACCTGTTTCGCCACTTCGCCACTGATACACCTTTTCCCCCACCCCCAGCCCCACCCCGCAATTTTGTGCCTTCCCAATATGTGGCATTACAGCAATCTACTACAATCCCAATGATTCCCAGTTCAAGTCAGCTCGATCCTGGGACTTGCATCTGGAAGACCCCAGACGGAGATTTCTTTTAAACCCGATATTCCTACGAAGGGTCCCCCTGACTCGGCGTGAGGCTCCCGTTCACAGGGTGGAGCCTTCCAGAGCGGAACGAAAGCCAGCAGCCTCCCTAGCGCGCGGCCCTGGAAAGGAAAGCATTGTTCTTCTCCCACACACACCCACACACACACACCGCCAGCTGATCCGCGCGGGACTGCCACGCGCAGGGCCAGCCCGGCGGGGGGGGGGAGGCAAGGGAGAGGGAAGAAGGCATCTCGCGGACACACAGCGACCCTCCACCCACTGAGACCGCTGTTCCAAAGAGGAGGGCGGGGCTTCCTCTTTTCCCGCGAATAAGAGTTAAGCGATTCAGCCCCTCTGACAATGTACCTGTGAAAAGCCGGTGAGACGGAAGAAGAAGAGAAGAAAGTACTACAACCCCGTGAAGTGAAGTTTCCGGGAGAAAACCGGAAGTTGCGTCCGCTCAATGGTCCGCTCGGGTTACTACCATGAGCGCGGGGGGGGGGCGGGTTGGAGAGGAAATTGAGTCAAGTGTTCTTCCTACCCGGAAAAGAGATGGTTTCTTCCACGGGCAGAGCCAACGAAACGGTGCTCTTTCAATGGGGAAGCCTTTGTGTCAGCCGCCTCGCATCGCAGGCGGGTGGCAGTTTGTTACCCGTGCCTGCGAGAGTCGAATTACCCAATTTGACCCTTGGTCTCTGTCTCACGGATCTCTTGTCTTAAAGATAGAGGCAATTGAAAATGCAATTTAAAAATTAGTATCGCATCCAATGTGTGTTTTGTGAAAGACGGTCTTTTTGCATTTCGTGGCGCTCTGATTTCTTTGTTTATTTACCAGCTATATGGTTAGATTATTTGCATTGCAGAACTCCGGACAATTATAGGATGGAAGCAAAAGATAAATTTTCTTCATCTGTTTGCCACCGTCTAGTACAGCGTTTCCCAACCTTAGGAACTTGAAGATGCGTGGACTTCAACTCCCAGAATTCCCCAGCCAGCATAGCTGGCTGGGGAATTCTGGGAGTTGAAGTCCACGCATCTTCAAGTTCCTAAGGTTGGGAAACGCTGGTCTAGTAGTTACACCATACCCAGCACGATGTTGCGTTTCAAAGTAAAAACCAAAAAAGGAATAATATATAATTTGTACAAATGAAAGGCGTAAGATACCAAAAGGAAACGGCTATAACTAGTACTTCCCCGTGCCTATCCTTGCCTGCGAATCATTTCTCTAGTCTACACCCTTCAAATTGTAGCTCTAATATAGCTATTTTAGTCAGAGAAACTCCATTTTGTTAAAAACACCCTTTATTTTTGCTCATTTATGTTTTTGGATGTTTTCTGGGTCTTACGTCCTTGCTCTAAAATTCCTGCAAGACCACATGATGCATGATAGCCTTATCAAAGAACAGGCACCACTGCTTACAATCATCTGGCCATCAGCACTCTTTCTGAGAGTAGTGGCTTCAAAGAATCTCAGAAAGAGTGCTAATGACCAGATGACCGCAAGGACTATAAATCCTTCCATTCTCCCCCATTCAGTCAGAACTGAAGAAGGTTCTTAGATGAGAAGCAAAACATCTTCTAGCAAAAAAGAAACTTCAGTTGCGTTCTGAAAGAAAGCTACCTTTGGGATAAAGCAGGCTATTGTCTTTTCTAGCAGTGTAAAAAGACTCAATTGAACATAACAAACAACAGTCGTTTATGATAACTAGCACTAGTATCAGAACAGAAGAGAAGAGGGAGAGACATGTTTTGGAAATACAAACATTTGAGGTCTCCAGAATGGCTGCCACGGTAAGGTCAGCTCCCTTATCTAATCTGATGTTAGCATTCTTTGTATAAAGATTATATAATAAATTCTGATAAAGACTTATAATCTATAACCCTGTAGACCTGGTGGCTCTTTGACATTTCTTTGGCCAGAAACTAAGTGACCTGTAAGTTTGTGCATATCAATAAACTATACTTTGTTGTAATATCTCCAAATGCTTGAGCTCTTTAGTCAATGGATACCTTTTCCACAACAGTCTTCAAGACAGGATTTTATAATGTGTTACTTATAGATAAAACATTATTCAGCCCCAGTAACTACAGCATGAAAACGCCCTATTGACCTTTTAAGGGACTCATGCTCATGGTAGAGCTTTTGCCTTGTTACCCAGCCCACCATATTTAGCTATTCTAGTTTTATTATTTTTTTGTTCTGTTCTGATCCTTGCTGTATATGCATTCTACAATGCCTTGTTAACAATATAGATGATGATGTGATAGAATATTGCATGTATGTTCTTACAGGTGGCTTTCTACCACTGCAAACCTCACAAGTTTCTAAGCACAGTGTTCCATACAGTATTCATTTTTGACTTGGGCTGCTGGAAAATTCAGGCCTCTGGCTTCTGCAGAGTCATATGCCTACATGATGCCTGACTTTGTGAAACAGCACTCCAGCATTATGTGAGCTCCTTATGGAAAAGAGTCTAGGATTCTTCTAGAAAACCATTAGACCAATTTTTAGCAGTGTTAAGCAGCATTGTATCTGTGTTTTTAAAAATTGATGTGAGCTGTTCAAATGGAAAGTTTGACTAAATTGGGAAAGAGGTTGAGTTCTGTTAACAATGGATGACTGGTTTCGTCCCATATGATTGCATAAGGTTTCCACTGCTTCCACTGACAAGAGGTTTCATGTGGCTGATTTCCTAGTGTATTTATTGCTACAAGAGGGAAATATTTGGGATTCTTCCAACAGCATTTTGGGTACTCCTATGGAATAATTTTAGGTATCTCTAGCCACAACCACATGCAGCATTAATTGATTTTGGATATTTGGAAGCTGGGTGAAATTGACAAGAGTTCTTCAATTTTGCCATTTATTCTCTGAATCCAATATGAGTCCACTTGACAGACAGAGGTTCAGGATAAAGCAGGAGAGAAGTCTCTTAGGGTGCATTGCAAGATCAATCTTGCTTTATTCCAGACAATTTCTCTACCCCAACGACCTATCACCAAGGCTGCTTTGGAAAAGGCCCAAGTGACAGGTTACTGTTGCAGAGCATCTTCATGCTGGCAACCTCTCACTCCGGAAGTCTGAAAAATGGCTAAATCCCAGGCACCTGCTCCTAATGGTTTAACCACATGTGAAGGATAATTATTTTTCTGGCTGGGTGAAATTAGGTAATGAAGTCAGAGAGATGTACCAATCATTTCCTGTAAATTGCTCGCCAGTAAAGCTATAAGAATAGGACTGCTCATAAGTCTCATCACTGAAGTGGGTTAGAGTATGGTCATTAGGACAGCACAAATTATAATGGCATATCTTTCTGTTGACTTAAGGAGAGAAAGGAAAGAAGGGAAGGAAAAATTAACACCATTGTGTTACTTGCCTTAAAAGTAACTGCATATTTTAAAATCCGTATGTACAAAAATAGTCCTGCAGAGATAATTATAATGTTTTAGAGTCCCACAAATGAGAGAACAATAGCTCTAAAGAAGAGAAGAGAGAGTCAGCAGCAGGTAGTCCTTCCAGGGCTTGGGGAAAGGAAACTAGCACTTCATCAACCTTATTGTGTAGTGGATTCTGGACCGCATGGCAATGATGAGACAGATGAGTACTGCATGTCAGCTCTTTATTGTAGGAAGGCGCGTACTGAACAAAGGGGGTTACCGGGACCCCTTATATACCTAGTTAGGTACCCTTCTGGCCAATCCAACCATCTGAATCTCCCGCCCAGTGGCGTAGCGTGGGGGGTGCAGGGGGGGCTGGCCGGACCGGGCGCAACATCTGGGGGGGCGCGCTCGGCGACGAATTCCTAATTTGCATTTAGAGGTGCAGATTGGCACACGCAACTTTCCTTTTCAATCTGGATCCTAGTTTTTGGTCTTGGGGCTTTGCATGAAGGGTGACGGTCCTTTGCTGTTCCCGCTTGGAGCACTTTAGCATTGCTCGGCGGCGCCCCAGTCGCCCCCTCCCCGCAGCGCTTCAGCGGAGGAGTTAAGCGCAGAGTTTTTGCGCCTAGAGAGGAGAAAGGGGGGCTAGGAATCCAGCTTCCTGCCCCTCCATCTCCCCTTCCTGGTCTCTCGACGCCTCTTACACCAGGGCTGCGGAGGTTCCCCTGGCGGGGGAGGGGCGCCAGGTGGGCAAGGAGGCTCCGAGAGGGGGAGGGCAATCAGGAGGGGGGAATCCCCGGGGGGGAAGGGGAGGAGGGATTCCTGTGGCGGGGGAGGGGCGCCAGGTGGGCAAGGACGCCGCGAGAGGGGGAGGGAATAGGAGGGGCAGGAAGGGGAGGAGGGATTCCTGGGAGAGCCAGGTGGGTTTCCCCCAGTTGCGCCCCCTCCCCTTCCGAGTCTCCGCCTTTCCTCGCAAGTTTTTCTGCTCCATGGGAAGCGCTGCGCCTTCGCTTCTCCTACTCCTGGGTTGCGGCTTCCACGAATGGCTCTCCGATCCCCTTCAGATCCTTCCCCCAAGACCCCCCCCTGCCCCGCAGCCCCACCTCTTGGCACAGCCCGGCTCCCCGCCTGGGAGATCCTGGTGTTTCCCAGAAGGTTGGGCACCCCCGTTCCCATGTTCGGAGGAAATAAAATAATTTTAGGTCAAGTGACAGGTCTGGGAGCTCTAATTGCCTCCACTTCTCTGAGATCGTTCTCAAAACAACTCAAATGCAACTGATTGATGTTGAAAGGACAGTGGGAGATCCAGGGAAGAAAGGAGGAATTTGTTTTATGACTTTTACAAGCAAAATGTTAGAACTGGATTTCCCACTTCTGTACCCACATGGCTTTTCAGTACCGTATTCTCTTGGAGGAAAAAATAAACCCAGGAGTTTCTCTTGTTGACTATCAGAGTGGGGCAGTTGACAGATACAGAAATGAGCAGGCACTGTGTAACTTACTGTAAATAAGAAGCTGTTTGAGGCTTTATAGAAGTAAAATAGAATATAGATTATTAACAAAGTGCTTTGACATTTTAACTTTGCTGTTGGTTCACCTGTTAACTACTTTGCCTCTCTATCTACCAAGTAGATTAAGGTCAAATTGGTTGTAAATAGAAGTAGAACTTCATAAATTTTGGGCCTACTTCGTAAGGGAAGGAAAGTAATATTGCTCCAATATATTTATGAATATTCAAGTGGAGGGGAATAATATATGTAAATCTGGTTTTGTCTTATTGATGCACATATTTTCCTTCTATTTGAATGTTCTGTATATCCTCCGCTGCGCCGCCCGCCTCCTGGCACGGCCTCGGGTCCCGGCGCTTCTGCCGCACGTGAGGGAGGGGATGCCGGACCTTCCCCCTTTTCCCGGGGGAGGCGTGGGTGGGGGGTGCGGCGGACGCCCAGGATGCGGGGCTCCCTGCGGCAGACTCGAGTGCTAAAATCCACGGGTTAGGGGGCGCAAATTACTTGCCTTGCCCCGGGTGCTGACAACCCACGCTACGCCACTGCTCCCGCCAAAAATGCTCCAGCCAATCTGGCCACCGTACAGCGCCCTCAGATGGATCGATGGTTCTTCAGAGCTGCATCTACTCATACCTATACATAACAAACCTCCTGTTTCTCTTGCAAAGTTTCTCTTCTCCCTTTTTCTGCCTTACTCAGTCAAATAAAAAATGGAAATGCAAATATTCTCCTTCAGCATCTTCTTTCTTTGAAGGAAAAAAGTCTTAGAGACTTAAAAATGCCCCTTTCTTCATTCCCTTCTCCCTTCCAAATAGTGACGAAGCTGAAAAGAGTCATATTAAAATAAACTGAGAGGGGGGGGAAATGAAGCACATTGACTTCAGCAGTGTTTATTTCTGGGCAGATATGGAGGGCGTCAAACAAGAAGAGAAAAAAGATAAACCTGAATAGCATGAAGATGGGGGTATTTGATTTTATCTTGTCATGGTTATGAGGCATTAGAACAGAGGTCCCCAACCCGCAGTCCATGGACCAGTACCAGGCCACAGCATACCAGCAACCGGTCCGCACAAACAAGCAAAGCCCCATCCATGGGATACAGGCAGCACACAAAACAATGTACCCTCCGGTTCACGGAAAAACCTCTCTCCATGGAACTGGTCCCTGGTGCCCAAAAGGTTGGGGACCTCTGCATTAGAAGTTAATTTTTAATGGAGGAGGGAGGAAATTAACAGAATAACAGATTTGAAAGGGACAATGGTTCAAACCCCTGCTCAAGCAGGAAACTCTATACCATTTCAGATAAATAATTGTCCAATTTCTTCTTTAAAAACTCCAGTGTTGGAGTACCTACAACTTCTGGAGGTGGGTTCTTCCACTGATTAATTGTTCTAGCTGAAGAAACAAAAAAAAATCTCAATAGTAACTGTTCTTGCTCTGCAAAGAAATTCAATAACCTATAAAGGTAAATTGGTACAGAACACTTAGGGGGTGTCTTGAGATATTAAGAGAAAAGCTGCCACATTTACTACAGAAAAACATACTTTTCCCAATGACATTTCTCCAGGTAATCTTCTGAGACAGATTACATAAACAAAAGTAAAAGATATTTCTTTCTAACTAGGACTGTAAGAATTTACATAGATAAACCTGGTGGGAGGACAGCACACAAACCCCAAAGAAAGAAATATTTTGGGAATATTAAAAGGCAGAATATATTTCCCCAAAGGATCTTAAAGGCAGAAACCACACACACACACCAAGTCTCTCTGCCCCAAGCAGAAACCAGGTCTGTAGAAATGCAGATGTGATAATCCTTTCAAAAAGGCTGGAGCCAGGAAACTTGAGCTGATGGGATTAGAAAGACAAAAGATCCCTAGAATCAACAACCCCTCACCCAAAACACAGGACATAATCATCAGCCACAGCCCCAGGGAAGTAAGATATGGCCTTTAGGACATAATAGGATTAACCCACCACCATCAGAATACCAGGAAGGCTCACATTGAACCTCAGGTCAAATTTCATGCCACAGGAACAATTCCAAACACAAAAGCCCAAGAAGGAATAAAAACCCACCACTCCCTACTACATGTGGTCAGCTGCTCCAGAGCCTCATGTCTTGTGGTTCTGCTCTTCAATAAACTACAGCCTTCTTTCTAAAGCAGTCTCCATTTTGTTTATTCCCAGCTTGGACTGGACCCTGATGAAGATTTTTCTTTCTACAACTTGTAGTGGGCAGTTAATAAAGATAAGTACATTAATATATTCCAACTGACATTAAGAGAAACCTCTGCATCATTTGTTTTTCCTTAGAAATTTAAGATATAATCGTCTTTTTAAAAATGGCATTATCATAAAGATATATTATGACCATTTTCTATTGCAAAAGTCTTTTTTGAAGAATCCAGGAGCATGTGCAGGAACCCTCAGCAGTCTAAGATCGAATTGATCAGGTGCATATTTTTCCCATGTCTTTGAGTACTTGTGAGATGCACAGTTCATGCTGCTGTTTTGTAGGGGAAGGTTAATAGTTGTCACTTCAGAACCCTACCAACAAATACGGTTTAGCCCTGACCCAGATTTGACCTTTTGTACTTGGTAATTCAGGCTCTCTGTTAAAAAAAAAGTTCTCTGGAAAAAAAGTTTAAATTGGATTCCATCCAATAGCAAATACAGAGTGCCAAGCAGCAACTGATGAGTGTTATTTGAAATGCCATTTTCTACAATAGGATAAAGGAGGGCAGATATGCTTCCATGGCCAGCACAAGAATGTGAAGATAACACTACAAAAGGACTTTTAACAAAGGTTGTTTTTAGATGTTGGAAATTTCCACAGCCAGGACTCACACAGAAATCAACATTACTTAGAGTTTGCTGGGTCTTAGTGAGTTCCCAATTGTCCTAAAGGGAAAGTAAATTCTCTTGTCTAACCTTAATAGGATGCTAGTAATAACTTTGGACTTGGATACAATAAAGCTACTTGTTTTGCTATGCAATTAATTTGCAGTTGTCTGTCTAGATTCAATAGCATCTTGGCTGTAACCCATAGTCTGACTGCTCTGATTACCCCTGCAACTGGGATTTAATAATTATACACAGCAAATTTCAAGCGTATGGTATATCTGGGCTACTGTTCCTGCAACTATCATCGTCTTTCACAAGATGTACTTGTGAAAGAACATCTTAACAAACCTGTAGTGTATGCCCTTAAAGCATACACGAAAATGTCAGCACAGCAGGGGGCTGGACAGCTCCAGGCTATAACCGCTTTTGGCGGGAAAGCCTGAATAGAGCGAGTCGTTGACAGCCCCAGGGCATGGTCAGCTCTGGCGGGAAGCCAGGGTTTAAATCCATTGGCCACCTGCACTGGCGGGAAGCCCAGGTTTAAATCTATTGGTCACCATTCACCATTCACTCCAGGTAACCCCTTTGCTCCAGCTTCATTCCTGACACAATAAAGAAATACTACCCAGCTCAAGTGTCCGCCTCTCCGTACAACCACGCGACATTGCACTGGCGACGAGGATGGGATCCTGCACCGGACAACGCTAGCCGTGGACGGAATCCAATCGGCAGCCCCGAACCATGACGCAGGACGACCGAGACGGCGGAATGGCACAACTGGTCAGTATCCCCTTTTCAATAGCAACCGCCCAGAGGAGTAGGAAGCATTCGTGGGGCAGCTCGAATGCTACCTACGGGCAAATGGGGTGAAAGATGACCGGCAGAGAGCGGCAGCGCTACTCTGCAGCTGCGGCACGGAAGCATACCAGCTGGCGGTCGGTCTCTGCGCACCCGACGACATCCACTCCGTCAGGTACAACGAGTTGCTGGCGAAGCTGACGGAGCACTTCAAGCCCAAAACGTTCGAGATTGCCTGGTGGTATCGTTTCGAGAAACAGGACCAGCGGCCGGGTGAGTCTGCCAAGCAATACATGGCCGCCCTGAGGCAGGCAGCTCGCCTCTGTAATTTTGAAAATTTAGAGATCCGGCTGCGGGATCGGATCGTCTGTGGGTTGAGGGACAGGAAGCTGCGACAAAAAATCTTCGCAAAGCAGAAGCTGACCCTGAGGGATGTCCAAGAGGAATTCCTAGCCTGGGACGTGGCCGAGGAGTCCAACGCAAGGGAAGGCAGATCCATCCACCGGTTGAGCAGGTGCAGCGATGTGGACGGGGCAGAGCTGGAAGTGGACGCTATCCACCGACAACAGTGACCCGTCACCTCCAACCGAGACAACGTGAGGGAGCCAAGACCAGCCACGGCGGACGCAAGATGCCAGGAGTGCAGGTGCGGAGCGAATGGCCCCCGGTCTACCCAACTCCACGGCTACAGCGCGAATCAGCCCCGGTCTACCCAACATTGCGGTTGCAGTCCCCAGTTTACCCAGCACAGCGGCTGCGGACAACCCCGGTCTACCCAGTGCCCCGGCTGCGGCACGAACAACTCCCGGTCTACCCGTTGCACCAGCTGCGGAGGACAGCATCCCCGGTCTACCTGCCGTTTCAAGTCAGCCAAGTGCCGGGCATGCGGGAAAACCAGGCACATCGCGGAGGTCTGCAGGAGCAAGCAGCGGGATAACCTGCACGAGGTGGAGGCAGAGTTCCAGTTCACTACAGGTACCGGGGAGCGGTTGCCAGGACTGACAGTCAGCCACACGGCGGGACGGCCGGATGCTTGCCTAACGGGCCCCAGCGGCGCTAACCCCGAAAATAAAATTGAGGGTGAAGCTGCAAGGGGTCCCCTGCACGATGGAGCTGGACTCAGGGTCAGCCGTGTCCATCATCTCTGCCAGAACGTTTAAGGAGATTTGCAAGCGGAGCGGCCAACGGGTTCCCTTGAGGCCATCCAGACTGACCCTCTCTGACTTCCAAAATTCACCCATTAATGTCTGGGGTTAGGCGTTGGTGAGGGTTCAGTACAAAGGGTTCAAGGGGATATTGATTGTACTGGTCGTCAAAGGCCAGCGGACCAGCCTCGTGGGGTTAGGGTGGTTCAACGCACTGGGCATTGAAATTATGGGGATTAACCAGACGCGGAGCTGCCTTTCCCTTGAAGCTGTCTGCAAGGATTTTGTGGATGTGTTCGACGGGCAGCTGGGAAGGTACACAGGTCCCCCAATCTCATTTAAGCTAGATCCCCAGGTGCAACCCATAAGAATGAAGGCTAGGAGGGTTCCGTTTGTGCTAAAGCATAAGATAGAGCGGGAATTGGATAAGCTGGTAGACCAGGGGTTACTAACGCCAGTCAATGGAGCGGAATGGGAAACCCCCATCGTAACACCGCTCAAGGCAAACGGTGAAATTAGAATCTGCGCCGACTATAAGGGGACAATCAACCGGGCTCTGAGCGCTCATTCGTACCCGGTTCCCGCGGTGAACAGCATTCTGGTGTCCCTGCAAGGCGGGTCGGTGTTCGCTAAACTGGATCTGGCCCAAGCTTATCAGCAGCTGCCAGTAGACCCAGAGGCTGCTAGAGCACAGACAATAATCACACACAAAGGGGCGTTCCAGGTAGACCGGTTGCAGTTCGGGGTCAGTGTGGCTCCTGGAATATTCCAGGAGGTGATGGAAAGGATCCTCAAGGGAATACCAGGGGTTTGCCCCTATTTCGATGACGTCCTGATCGCAGCCAGCTCCGAGGACGTCCTGGCAGCCCGTTTGAAGGCAGTACTTGAGAGGTTCAGGGGTGCAGGGTTGAAGCTCAAAAGGGAGAAATGCAAGATTGGGGTAACTGAGACAGAGTTCTTGGGGTTCAGGATTGATGCTCAAGGCATCCACCCATCTGCATCCAAAGTCAGGGCAATCAAAGAAGCCCCTACTCCCAAGAACAAGTCTGAGTTGCAGGCATTCCTGGGCCTCCTCAATTTTTACCACACATTCCTGCCACACAAGGCCACAATTGATGAACCCCTACACAGGTTGCTTGACAAGCAAGCATCCTGGGACTGGACTGACAAACACGTGAACACATTCAAAACACTGAAGAACCTGTTAGCAGGCAATGCCACAGTCACCCACTTCAGGGAGGACCAGCCAATCTGCCTTGCTTGCGATGCATCCCCTTATGGGATTGGGGCAGTTCTCAGCCATTTAAGGGAGGATGGAACTCAGGCCCCCATCACCTACTACTCCAGGACCCTGTCAGCTGCAGAGCGGAATTATGCCCAGATAGACAAAGAGGCACTGGCAGTGGTTGCAGGAGTAAAGAAATTTCATGACTACCTTTATGGTAGGGAATTCCTAATTTATACAGACCATAAGCCATTATTAGGGTTATTTACAACAGAGAAGCAGACCCCACAGTTCCTGTCACCCCGGATGTTACGTTGGTCCATATTCCTCTCTGCATACTCATGCAAACTGGTACACAGGCCGGGCAAAGAGATGGGGCACGCCGATGGCCTCAGCAGACTTCCCCTAAGGGATACCGAGCCGGACCCAGCACCGGCTGTCCAAATACTGGCAATTCAGGAACTGCCAGAATGCCCCCTCAACGCAAGGGACATAGCCACAGAGACCCCCAAGGACAGGGTTCTGAGCAGGGTACAATCTTGGGTGAGCAGTGGGTGGCAGGACAAATCACCAGGGCAAGAGTTCATTGCTTACTTCTCCAGAAGGCATGAACTGTCCACACACAAGGGATGTCTCTTGTGGGGAAGTAGAGTAATCATCCCCACAAGGCTCAGAGAAAGAGTCCTCCAGTCATTACACGAGGGCCACCCAGGAATAGTAAGAATGAAGGCCCTGGCAAGGAGCTACCTGTGGTGGCCAGGGTTGGACAAGGAGATAGAAGAACTAGTAGCGGGGTGTTACACATGCCAGAGGACACAGCCAGAACAACCACATGCACCAGTCCACAAGTGGGAGGAAACACACTCACCATGGTCCAGGGTGCACATAGACTATGCAGGCCCATTCCAAGGACACACATTTCTGGTAGCAGTAGACAGCCATTCTAAATGGCTGGAGGTGGTGCCTGTGGGCAACATGACCTCAGCAGGAACCATTCAAGCATTGAGTGGGATGTTTGCTACACATGGGCTGCCTGATGTGATCGTGTCAGATAATGGAACACAATTTACCTCCTCGGATTTCCAGGTGTTCCTGAGGACCTTGGGGATTAGGCACGCCACCTCAGCTCCTTTCCACCCTGCCAGTAATGGATTGGCAGAACGATTTGTGCGGACAACAAAGGATGCCCTCAAGCGCATAGTACAGGGAAATTGGAAGCAAAGACTGGCCACATTCCTCCTACACCAACATGCAACACTCTGCACCGCCACAGGCAAAAGCCCAGCGGAACTCAGATGGGGCAGACGCCTCATAACAACACTGGACAGACTTCACCCAGACAGGGTAGCAGCAGACGCCGGGACCCCCAACATCAAAACAAGTTTCAACACAGGAGACCGCATCTGGGCTAGGAACTACAGCACAGGTCACCCATGGATGCCAGGGGAGATATTAGAGCAGACAGGACCCCTTTCCTACAGAGTAAGGGTGGAGGGGGGACTCCTTTGGAAAAGGCACCTGGATCAGCTGAGGAAAAGGGCTCCTGAGAGGGTTGTTGAGGACACACTGGGGACTGAGGAGGAAGAGCCAACACAAACACAAACACCCAGGAGGGCTACCAGAGGGGCACAGTGCCAACCCCACCCCAGACAGGAGACTGACAGGGAAGCCAGGCAAACACTAGAACCCAGCAGAACACAAAAACCAGGCACCGCAACACACACACACACACCACAACCCACAACAACAATCACAACAAGGAAGAGAGTCTAGTCACAGCACCACACCACCAGGAGAACCAGTCCCAAGAAGATCAAGCAGGCAGCACAAGGCTCCAAGCTACCTCGTGGACTATGTGCGTTCTTAAGAGGGTGGAGAAGCAACCGAGGACTAACAATGTAAATTCTTGTGTATGTAAAATTTGTGTATAGTGTAAATAAGTGTATATAGTTTGGAGACAGGATGACAAAGGGTAATTCCTCACTATGGGGGAAGGGGTGTAGTGTATGCCCTTAAAGCATACACGAAAATGTCAGCACAGCAGGGGGCTGGACAGCTCCAGGCTATAACCGCTTTGGCGGGAAAGCCTGAATAGAGCGAGTCATTGACAGCCCCAGGGCATGGTCAGCTCTGGCAGGAAGCCAGGGTTTAAATCCATTGGCCACCTGCACTGGCGGGAAGCCCAGGTTTAAATCTATTGGTCACCATTCACCTGGGCAGGTATAAAGAGATTCCAGGTAACCCCTTTGCTCCAGCTTCATTCCTGACGTAATAAAGAAATACTACCCAGCTCAAGTGTCCGCCTCTCCGTACAACCACGCGACATTGCAAAACCTGTTAGAAAGAATTTGAAATGGACCAGAAGGAAGCTGAGAATATTAGGCTTGTGCTTGTTGAAAGAAAACTTTTATTGCACAACATTTTACAAAGGATAGAAGATTGCAGCCACTTTTTTATTTTCTATCCCAAATGGCTTCAGGAACTTCCAGATGCTCAGCCCCTCTGTCTTCCAACTCATTTGATCCCAGAATAAAATGCTTCTAGGATTGATTTGTGATTTTTTCATTGATTATAAATCTATTCCTCGCCTTACTTTCCTTTCAACTTTTCCCAAGCAAACCTTCATGGGGAAAAGTAAGCCTAAGTGAAATTGACTAGAACTTTTCTGATTTGGTTTCATTTTCCAGAACAGGTTAGAAAGAGAACAAATTGTGGGTTTTAGAGAAAATTATTGGCTTCAGACATAAGATTCTGGATCACCAGAGGATTTGTCTCTTGTCAGAACCCGGACTGAAACTTGGCTCAGTAACCATTTGTTCCAGCCATTTTCTATGTCATTTTTCTTCTAAATATCCATTCTGGTGAAAAAGATAGAATGGCTGCACCAGATCTTTTCTCTGGTAATGTTAGTATTAGAAACCCTCCATTGCTAAAGTTCTCTAACTGTGGAAATTGACATCATGGGGAGAAGTGAGAGCAGTAAGTCATGTCTATATCAACTCTCAAATAAAACATAACATAAAACCTAAGTAAAAAATTGTTATTGAACACTTTGTTAAAACACACAAGCATAATTAGTAGCTGAGTGCAAACCATTCATAACATTCAGGAGAACCGCTGGGCAGGTTTCACATCACAACTGACTCCCTAAATAAATCCAGGTTTTCAGAGTCTTTTGAAAGGTCGATAGAGTCAGGGCCTGTCTCAGCTGTGAGGGATGATGCCCCAAAAGGTGGGTGCCATGGCAGAAAAGGTTCTCCTCCAGGGTCCCCTCAGATGAGGCTCCTTAGTGGATGGGACCCAAAACATGCTTCTCCTGCTGTACCTGATGGGACAGGTAGATGTATCTGGTGAGACGTAATCCCTTAAATAACCCAGCATTTTGAATTGAAACCAGAGGCAAACTCATAAAGCACAGGTGTAACATACATTGATCAGCCCACGCTGCTGCATTTTGCACCAGCTGCAACTTCTGAATTTTGCAGAATGTTGCAAAGGCTACCAACCTGTCTAAAAAATCTTTCCCAGAATTGAATGATGCTGAGTATACTATATTTGGAGCCCTCAACTGTAAAAATTAAATTTATATTTAATTCATTATAGTGTTTGTTTTCTAAATTCTAATTCCATCCAGATTACTTTAAAAAGAAAATGTACAGTTTTGCCTTTGGTTCACATGTTGAAAAGTTATGGAAAACATTGCTTTAGTGCTCTTGGGATGTACCAAGGTCTTTGAAATGGTTGCAATGTCACCTACGTCTAAGCGTGTTTTTAGGTCACGAATGAAAAGATTGACATGGAAAGTTCTTATTAAGGACATTTGAAAAAAGATAATCATATCAGGAATGTCTGCCATTTTGTATGATATGCAAATACGATAAGAGAGTCTTGGAGCTATATATATGCGTGTAACAAACCTAACTGTGTGGCTTAGAAGCTGGGACCCACACTTCATTTGAATCAACAACTTGGGGATAAAGGAGTCATCATGAAGTGCCTCTTACTTCTGAGCCTGGTGGCACTTTCCCAGTGTCTGACAACAAAGTAAGTATTGAGAATTGTGCTTTCTTCTAAGAAAACATGTACCATTTTCTTCAGAAGAATCTAATTTTCTTTCCAAACTATGTTCCACAAACTCTTCCAACAAACTTTCTATTGTGATTGGTGGGCAAGCCACAAAGCTGTAACGTGCCTAGCTTTTCCACTGACAGTAATATTTTATTTCCATTTTATAGCTATATCTGCAAATGTACTGTGTGTTCATCAGGTAGAACATGCTTCTTTCTTTACAGAGTATACCTAGATTTCAAGTCCTTCTTCCTCAGCAGAAATAAATCTGAACTTATCTTTCCCCATCTGAGGGCCTCCAGATATGTTGCAATTATAACTCTCATTTTAGCTAGGAATTCTGAAAGTTGTAGCCCTCTTAAGAGCATTGAATCAGAGAATGCTGTCCAAAATGCATTTTATTTCAATCTTTAATGCTATGAACACTATCTCTCACTTACTAATCTTTTCCTTTCCATTATTCAATGCTTAGGGTTTACCTAAAGAAAATAAAATCTGTGAGGGAAACCCTTAAAGATCTTGGGCTGCTAGAAGATTTTCTGAAGAAGCATCCTTACAACATTGGCTCAAAATATTTCCCCAGGCTGCAAAATACATTTGCCTCTGAACCCATGCAAAATTATATGGATGTAAGTATTCCATACTAGGAGGAGATATTCAGCATTTAGCCAATGGACAAAGCTAGAAAATCTCAACACGTTGATTTAACTCAATAGCCTCTTGCTCTGGGGAGAGCAGTAAAAAAAGACATATAGATTTAGGAAGTTATAATTTTAAATGTTTGAAAGTGATTTGAGATGGTGGAACATAAATGATATTTTATTGTAACAAATTGAGCAGATTTGTATTGTTAAAAAGCTTGTCAAACTTGCTTTTGTCTACAAAGAAGTGTTCATCTCTCTTGCTTCAAAAATGCTATGGAGATATCAGGGATGGGTTTTCTTTATTATGTTCTGTCCTCTGCCTCCACAGCTGGAGTACATTGGCACTATCTCCATTGGCACTCCACCACAACAGTTCACAGTCATCTTTGACACTGGTTCTTCCAACTTGTGGGTCCCTTCTGTGTATTGCTCCAGTGGTGCTTGTTGTAAGTAGTCTCCATAACTGACACTTTCGGAAAGAGGCTTCTCTTTGTTCAAGCTTTCCAAATAGACCGTAAGTCCCATCACAGCATCTGTACTGGCATGTTAACTGGGAATCCTAAGAACTCCAATCCCAAAATATTTTAAAGGGACCAGATCAGGGAGACTTCTTTATTCTCATGTCCATCCATCTTTCCAATGTGTTCAACATGGATCGTACTAATATTAGGTGTATTGACTGCTTGAGACAGCTTTGGGGAGCTGCTACTCAAGGGGATCATTATGGAGTAACAAAACATGTTCCTACATAGCAAATGTTTAGGCATGAGTTTGGCTATAAAAGTGACAGATGTAATGTAAGGGATAATCAAATCAGTTTATTACAGCTATAAAACCAGATACAGTAAAATGTCTAATAATAGAACTATTACATATTTTTTCCCACATGACATAAAGGGAAAATATAACTATTTTCCTCCAAATTATAACATTGTTCAGGTTAGCTATGACAGAGGTCAGAGTTCACACATTAGAGAGTATTGTACTGGGATGAGTTAAATGCCAAGATCTCTCTTACTCTCTATCTTTCTGTTCTGTTACATTTTCAGTATGCCCACATCATACTACAATTACTTATCTTTGCAGCTAACCATGATAGATTCAATCCACAAGAGTCATCCACTTTCCAAGCCACCAGCCAGAGCGTATCCATCACCTATGGCACCGGAAGCATGACTGGATTCCTAGGCTATGATACTGTCCAGGTAAACTGCCAAAAAATAAAAAATAAAAAAAAATGAGAAACCATCCTTTGGGAAATTACTGAGTCAGCATGGTTCTGGGTGGACAGACAGGGAAAACCTAATTGAATTCTGTATAGATCTTACTTATGGCAAAAGTTTTTTTTAGCTCTTTCCAACTTCTGATCCTCTGTTAATCTCAGAGGCAGCCATGGTGTTTGTTTGGGGGAATTTTCATAGTCAAGAAGAACAGGAGCTTTAACAACCTTGTCATGCATGCACTCATGATTAAAGAATTAAGAAATTCAGTAATATCCTAGAAGATCCAAGAAATTCAAATGATCAATAAGCACTTCCCTCCCCCCATTTAATCATGGCCAATTTTCAGAGGCTGACTGGACAAGTCCCGCTGTTTTCTTGGTAAGATTTTTCAGAAATGGTTTGCCATCTCTTCTTTCCTAGGGATGAAAGAAAATGACTGGTCTAAAGTCATCCTGTTGATTTTGCTTCTAAGACAGGGTTAGAGCCCTGTTTTTAGCTTGATGCATTAAACACAACTCTAAACTGGCTCTCTGTTCAAAATATTCATAAAACAAATTAGGAAAAAACCCACAATGCTGTAGTGAAGCAGTGACCCCCAAGAAAACAAAACGACATATCATTTTCATTTCTTTGCCATCAGCTAGAAGTTCATTAAACTTGCTGATTGAGCTTATGTTTGTTTCCTTAATATTGAACTTTAACTAATTCGGAGCATTAGCACAGATGTTCCACTTTTCCATTTTTATTTTTATAATGAGATCTTTTTTTAGTGTGAAGTAGCAAAACAGTGTCATTAGCATATTTCAGAAGCAGCACTAGTTATTTTGATTCCAGCTGCCATCTCATCTCATCCCATCCTACTATTCTGTTAATATATTGCTGTAAAAAATTAAATGGGTACAGGTCAATACTGTGGGAGATTCTTTTCACAGTGTTGCGAGAACCAATAATAGTCTTGACAGTTGTGACAACAGAGGCACTTTCTGTTTTGTCTTCACAAAAGAGGCAAATGTCTGCCCCTTACAGAAAAGCAGAAGGAAACAGATGCCGCTTTTGCAAGCCTGGAATTGCTTATATATAAATGTTGCATTTGAAAGTAGAATATTTCTTGGGATTCTTGTGACACAAGATTCATTTCTCTTCTAATATATATACTATGAATCTTAGTTTTTAGATTCTGATTTCGTGGACTGTTTCCAGTGTAGATGGCTGTAAAAGCACATCTGATAAATATGGATCCTGTCATATTCTCTTTTTAGTTCTGAATCATTCTGACTGTCCAGATTCACTTCCTATAGTAGCTTCTTCTTCGCTATAAAGGCTTCTCAAAAGAATAATGACCCATTGGTTATACCATATTCTGGTTTGACCTGTAAAGGCTTTGCTGTAATCAGTGAAGCAGTTGCTCTTTCTGTTTTCTTGTTCTCTTCATTATCCATCTGATGTCAGTTGCTACTTTCCTCCTCCACGCCCACCCCAAACCTGCCTTTACTGCCATTTACCTGTTCATTTCACATTTCTTTCTCTATGCATGCTCTGGCTTCTTTTTGTGAGACATTAAATAACATTACTTGTGGACTTGTGGACTTCAACTCCCAAAATTCCTTAGCCAGCATGCTATACATACATAGAGACTTCCTTTGGGGCTGTTTTATGAGATAGACATTAAACTGCCAAGCAGTTTATTTAAAAGTGGTGAATCAACTAGAATCAAGTGAATTATATATAAATATCTCAAGGTCAGGGATTCAGTGGCTCACTGGGTTAGGACGCTGAGCTTGTCGATCAGAAGGTCGGCAGTTTGGCAGGTTGAATCCCAAGTGCTGTGTAACAGAGTGAGCGCCTGTTACTCATCCCAGCTTCTGCTAACCTAGCAGTTCGAAAGCACGTTAAAAATGCAAGTAGAAAAATAGAGACCACTACGGTGGGAAGGTAACAGCGTTCCGTGCGCCTTTGGTGTCTAGTCATGCTGGCCACATGACCACGGACAAGCGCTGGCTCTTCGGCTTTGAAATGGAGATGAGCACCAGCCCCTAGAGTCGGAAACGACTAGCACGCATGTGCGGGGGAACCTTTACCTTTACCTTTTTATCTCAAGGTCTGTTTGCAAACACACATGTATCTATGCATAAATCTGCTTGAAACTAAAATTAAAATGTGTTGGTATGTGCTTCCGACACAAAAGTAGTAGCAGTGCCTGAAATTAAAAAGGAGTTCTATAAACAATTCTCCCTGTTCTTCTGCACAGGTGGCAGGTATTCAAGTCACCAATCAAATCTTTGGTCTGAGTGAGACCGAGCCAGGCAGTTTCCTTTATTATGCCCCCTTCGATGGCATTCTGGGTCTGGCTTTCCCTGGGCTGTCTGCCTCGGGCGCCACTCCTGTTTTTGACAACATGATGAGTGAAGGTTTGGTATCCCAGGATCTCTTTTCCGTCTTCCTGAGTTCGTAAGTAACAATGATTTGTGCACGTTTTTCTGAAGGAACTAATTATCTGTTGCCAGAAGGGAAAGGGCAGCAATGCCAACCATATTACCTCCGGAGAAACTCAGCAGTAGACAATCCTTTTCAGTTTTACAAGGTTTCAGTGCATTACTGCAAGTTGTCAAATATTATAAAAAATCCCCAGCGAGGTTTTTTTTTTAAAGCATGTGCAACACAATAGCAATATCGCTATAAAGCAGGGGTGTCAAACTCGCAACATCATGTTGTGATGTATTGTGATTTTTTTCCCATTGCCGGCAATGAGGTGGGCGCAGTTTTGCCATGATGCATCCAGCCTGTAGGCCGTCAGTTTGACACCCCTCCTATAAAGTGATATGCATATAACTCTTCACCATGAACAGCAGGTGGCAATATGTAGGTGACTATGGTTGATCATCAAAAGACTAACCAAGGTTACTTCGTTTAGTATTTGGATGGAAACTGTAAAAAAAACAAATTCCAGGACTGTTGGCTAGAACAGGGGTCCCCAACCTTTTGGGCACCAGGGACTGATGCCATGGAGAAAGGTTTTTCCATGGACCAGAGTGGGTGTGTTTTGAATACTGCCTGCTTTGCTTGTTTGTGTGGCCCACTTGCTGGTATGCTGTGGACCACTGCCGGTCCATGGACCGGGTGTTGGGGACCCCTGGGCTAGAAGAGCCTTGGTGGAGCAGTGGGCTAATGCCTCCTTAAGTAACACCAGCTGCCTGCAATTAGTGCAGGTTCGAGTCCCACCAGGCTCAAGGTTGACTCAGCCTTCCATCCTTCCGAGGTAGGTAAAATGAGGACCCAGATTGTTGGGGGCAATAAGCTGACTTTGTAATAATGCCGCTTGGGGTGTGTGTGTGTGAAAGCCCTAATAAGCAGGCATATACATAGAATAAAGGCTACTGCTAAGCTTGTAAGCCGCCCTGAGTCTTCGGAGAAGGGCGGGATATAAATGGAATTAAATAAATAAATAAATAAATAAATATTAAAAAATATTTTTAAAATTCTTGGAGCAAGTCAATGGTAAATTACTTTTGACCTCTGTGAGTTCTGCTAGGCTGCCTCATTGTGGCAGAAGGGATATTCCTGAGACGGAGGAGTGAAGAATACTAGGAATATATTCCAGGAGTATATAAAGGTAGCTTTCAACTTATGACCATTAGTTTAACAACAAGTTTTGAGGCGCCGAAAAGAGTGATTTATGACTGTCCTTGCATTTATAACTATTGCAGCATCCCCATGGTCACCTAATCAAAATCCGGGTGCTTGGCAACTGGCATGTATTTATGATGTCTGCAGCATCCTGGAGTCATGTGATTGCCATTAGTGACCACCTCATGGGGTTTCTGACAAATGAAGTAAATGGGGGAAGCAGATTCATTTAACAACCATACGATTTGTCTAATTGCAGTGACTCACTTAATGATAGCAGCAAAAAAGCCCACAAGCATGACTCACTTAACGATTGCCTCACTTAGCAATAGATATTCTGGCCCCAATTGTGCTCATAAGTTGTGGACTTCCTGTATTCGCAGCGGGTCACCCGAGGCATAATCAGTAACACAGTTGCCTGACGACAGTCATTATGCTCCTGTATTGGGTGGCAGTATAGAAAGATGCCGGAGGCAGATGATCACTTGAGTCCCAATGGCTAAGGCATCTTTTCATACTGTATGGAAAAAGGAAATGATAAAGCACTACAAAATAAACTCATGAGTAGGTAATGTAAATTGAATGACAATATAGTGCCTCATAATGAACCTTTTAAGGTTGGGTTACATTCACATACTATTGAGGAAAAACTGAGGGTCTTTTGGAGTACAACTAGTGTTTATTACACAACTAGATTGAAAATGCAGGGATGTCTAGCTGCTGATCATGCCAGGCAGAAAAAGAAAACCTGCCAGAAAATCTGAAGTATAAGCCAGCTCATACCAACCCAAAGAAAGAAAGTTTAGCACAGAATAGAAATTATAATACCATATCCTTAATTTCACATGCTAGCAAAATGAAACTTAGGATCAACCAATGCAGGTTACCTGGAAGAGGAAATGCCAGATGTTCAAGCTGGCTTTAGAAATTGTTAAGGAATAAGACAGTAAAGACAATTTATTGTTGATACATGCTGGATAATTGAGAAAACAGCAGAAAAGAGTTTGTGCGAGCTTATATAGATTACAGAAAACCCAATGACTGTGTTGACCGTGACGAAAATGTCCTCAGGAAATTTAGAACCACAGAGCATCTTATCTCCTTACATGAAACTTATACATGGGACAGAAATCAGTAGACTAGAGGGAACATAGTGGAACAGATTGGTGCCAGGTCAGCGAAAGATTAAGATAAGATGTACACCCTTTTATTTATGAAAGGGTTAGAGCAGGGGCTCTTCAAACTTGGCCCTTTTATGACTTGTGGACTTCAACTCCCAGAATTCCTCAGCCAGGCACACTGACTGAGGAATTCTGGGAGTTGAAGCCCACAAGTCATTAAAGGGCCCAAGTTGGAAGACCCCTGGGTTAGAGTATATGCTGAAATGGACTGAAATAATCTGTAGTTTTACAGCTCATACACCAATTCACAGAGCTTTCCCTTTCTTAAATTCCTTTCTTAAATTCCATTTCTTCAACAACATTTATCCCCCACCCTCATAATCACTACATAGAAGCCAAGAGATACAACTCTCTCTTTGCTACTACCAGTATTTTATCGCTGAAACAATCAACTAACCCATCATTTTAAGGATATTATTTTTAAAAAAGATTCAATTGGTCAACAGTATAATAGGAAATAAAGGGAAAAAAGGAAAACATTTGCAGTTCCTCTAATTGACATATTCTTCTATGTTCATTTTTCAGTGATGAGCAAGGCGGGAGTTTTGTAATGTTTGGTGGCATTGACTCCTCCTACTATACTGGAAGTCTCAACTGGGTGCCCCTTTCTGCTGAACAATATTGGCAGATCACTGTGGACAGGTAACCCAATTCCTACACCTTCAGCCTTTACCTCCCTGCTTCGCATAGATGCAATTGAAAACAAAGTGCAGGATAATGGCAAAAGAAGATGCCTGCCACTTCTACAAAGTAGACCAGATTAGAAAATAGATGCTTTAACAATTATAGGAATGTAGTTTAGCATTGTGATATATTATAATAATAGACTCTTGAAAGCCTGCCAGAATTTCCTTCTTCCCCCTCTTGTAGGAAAAAAATGAAGGTGGATTATTTTGAATCTTTCTCATTCTTCTTCCTTTCCCTATGTTGGCTAAGTTGTTTTATAACTTCAAATGACCCATAGGCAAGAGGTCGAGATAGTTTTCTTTCTCTCACCTTTACCTATTTCTTTTCAGTATCACCGTTAATGGTCAATCCATTGCTTGTTCCGGTGGCTGCCAGGCTATTGTTGACACTGGTACCTCCCTCCTGGCAGGTCCCCCCAATGCCATTGCTAACATTCAGAACTTCATTGGTGGTAACCAAGATTCCAATGGTCAGGTAAGCTTGATGATAATCATATGAGACTATAATTCATATACATAAATAAATAATCATTACCAGTAATAAAAAAATGCTGGGAACATAGAGTAGTAAAAAGTAGTAAAAATGATCAGGTTAAAATGTTGGATTTCCAAATACAAAGTTTTGACTAGATTTAACTATTTGACAGTAGATTTAACTGTTGTTGAAAAGAAAAAAGCATGGATAATTTATGTGGTAGTACCAGGGGATAGTAGAAGACAAAGAATTGGATAAGATCACAAAGCATCAAGGTCTGAAAATCAAAATTGAAAGGTTATAACATACAGTAAAGCAACTGTGGTGGTTCCAGTGGTTATCAGTACATTGGGTGCTATACCAAAAAATCTTGGATGACATTTAGAAAATCTGTGCATTGACAAAATTTCCATCTGTTAATTGCAAAAAGCCACACTACTTGGTTCCACCCACATGTTACACTAGCCAGGCTCACCTTCTTCCTCTCCTGATATTGTTCTGCTAACATGTAGTAGGCCTTCCACACTGCAAACAACTATCACTTGGCATATAATCCTGAACTGTTGAATCACTGTTGAATCTAAGGACATCTTATTTTGGGAAGCATCACTCTAATGCAGGACTGAGCAATTAATTTTCTCAAGGGGCCACATGAGAAACTGAGACTGTTGTGGAGGGCTGAACCAGTAGGGCTGTGAAGGTGCATAGGCACACACACATGCACATACGTAAATTTTTTAAAAAATAGCAGTCACCTTCAAAGTAAAAGCAATCCACACGGGACAGACAGGGACAGCCAAAAGATCAGAGGTGGCCTGGGAAGGGGGGGCTGTAAAATGCCCAGGTCTGTTCATTTTTTGTGGATAATTTCTAGTCCATAACGCCCAGCTTTTTTTTCCTTTCTCAAATATTATGGGGCTGCTAATATGTGTTTTCTGTTCATCTTACTTCACATCAGTACATAGTCAACTGCAATGCTATCAACCAACTGCCTGACATTGTTTTCACCATCAATGGCATTGAATACCCTGTGCCTGCCAGTGCCTACATTCGCCAGGTAAGATCTGTGATTTATCCAATCTCAAATGATTTAGTTCATACAATAAACTTCTAGAGAAAAAAAATCTGACCCATAAAAAAATTATAGCAAGACAATCTCAATCAGTTATACTCAAGTGGGAGACCTCTTCTAACATTTGAAATGCTTTTGATAAGTTTTAGCAAAGCACTATTTTCATTATGCATTAAGAATTAAACTCTGCAACTCTGAACATGAAATTCAACACATTTAGTGATAAGATTATTCTCATGTAGACCATACTCACTGTGTCTTTTCTCCATAGTAGACCATCCCCAATATCTTAGACTTCAATTTCTAATGTTTGGGCTATCTGGGGAATTATCAGAATAGAAATCCAACACATTTAAAGAGAACCAGGCTGAGGAAAGCTGTAGATTATTTTAAAGAAAGGGTATTGTATCAGCTTATCATTTTGGACTCAAGAATAACCACTGTGCTTAATCACAAATATTGCAATATAAACCTAATGTTCACAGTATGGAAGATTTATGTAAAGCGATTCTTTCCTTACGGCATTATTATTTCATGCCACAGTCCATGTACAAATGTTCAAGGAAAGCACGGTTAAATGAAAAAAACAAGTATGATTCACTGTTACATATTATTCATGGGGCTCTTCAGAAAGTTTCACACAGAGTCTGAACATGATTCTCAGCATCCTTGTCTTTCCCTTGTATATAACTATGATACAATCGTATTCTAGCAATGATTACTTTCCTCCATGGCATTGCCTTCACTTTCTCCCCAACCCACATTTTAGACAGTATTAGCTGTACTAGGATGAACATAGCATTTTCCCTTACTCCAACATAACTCAACAGCAGGCTTAAGGTAGGCAAAATCTTTGTCACCCATCACCTTGGAGGGAAATCAGATGACTCCAAATTTAAACAAGAGGCAAGTTAAAGGTAGACAATGGAGACAACCTATTTCAATGCAAATATGGTTTTCTGTTACTCCAGCATGGATAAGGAACAACTCAACAGGAGAGAGAGGGAATGTCAGCTTCCAAATGCTTTGTAACGGCCCTCTATTTAGGCCATTCAAACTCATCATATATTTGAACTTTTCTTTCAGTTCCAAAGTTATTGCCAGAGTGGTTTCCAGAATATGCCCTTCCAAGAAGATCTTTGGATCCTTGGTGATATCTTCATTCGTCTGTACTATTGTGTCTTTGACCGAGGAAACAACCAGATTGGCCTGGCTCCTATGGCACAGCAATAGCAACATCTTATCGGTCATATTTTAGCCTAAGGATAGTCTTGACTCTTCGGAATTAAATTTGGCAATTATGCTCCTGATCCCCATGCTTTAATGTCAGCAACAATAAATAAATATAAAAATAAATGACTTTATATTCACTGCGCACTAAATGCATGTCAGTTAACAAACTGAAGTTAATCCATTCCAAGTGAAATTTCCCAAGTGAATATGTCCAACCAAGGGGGACCCACCAACTTTGTGGATAATGGATACTACCGTCAAACAACTCTTAATTTTAGGCAGTTTTTTCCAGCATTCAAAAAACATTTAACTTTCCTACAATTAGTAAAGAAGTCAATAAATATACTTTCTAAAGCTTATATTCCTCTATATAGAAAACAAGCCTTTTAAAAATGAATTATATCAAACTATAAACTATTAAAAATCCAGTTTGAGAATATTCAGATTAAATTTATTTATCATAATTTTATTATAATATACATTTTAGTTTTTAAAACCAACCATTTTGTTTAAATGGAATTGTTCACAGCACGATAATACGAATTTTTTATATCAATATATGAAAAACATAATGCAGGCATTTATTTTGACATGGCAACATGCCAAGGTAAATTCACATAGAAATCTCCTTTAATTCCTGCCCAAATGAATGCATGCAAGTCTGAAGTGGCAATCTCAAAGGGGCTTTATCATATCTATCAATAAAACTTTGCATGCAGATGGGTCACATTGTCCAAGTGATGGCACTGAATGATGTGCCCTAATTTAGGAAAGAGTGGCAAGAGAAAAGGATATAGCTACCTTGATAACCAGACAATGTCACTTTAAGCCGTAATCCATTGGTAGACCAAGGCATAGTGATATGAGGCTTAAGAGGTTTTTATTCCCCCTTCCACAAATGTGGTTCCATGAAAGAAAATTGCAATCTGGACCAGTGAATTTTTAGTCTCATGTTTTTCAACTTTAACCCAGCATAAAATCATTACATGCACTATGAGGTAGGGTGGTTTTGACAGATCATAAACTGAATCAGTTTGAAAAACCTTAGCAAAGGCAGTCAGAATGTCTGTGGCATAATGTATCAAACAGTTCAGACTCCTACACTTAATATGTGGACTTGCCTGTCCAGCTACTACTGTTCTGCACTTTCTGGATTTTCACCTGCAAAAACTGCAGAGGAGAAGGCCCTTTCTGAGTAATGATTAAGGCTCAGAAGCCAGCAAAGCTAGAGTTGAAGATAGATGGGCTCTATCTGTCTCAAGGAAGTTGAGCCAGCCAGACAAGGAATAACTGTGGATATACGTCTAATCACTTTTCAAATTGCCACTGGGTCTGTCCAAAGTTACATTTCATGTGGCCGTGCTGCCCTTTGGATTCAAAGGCAAAAGGGTGCTCTATAACAAATGCATCTTTTTCCAATAACACACTATTACAGCTGCAAAGGACAGTCACGTGACACAGGAAAAAGATGCTTTATGGAGACACAGCACCATTGTGGCTTTGAAACTGAAGCACTGCACTGCTCTAGTACAGTACTTCATCCTGTACATTTACATCAGACCCAAGACTACTGAGGAACAATGATGCTAGTTATTAAATTTTAGGAAGCACGTAAGTTAGATAAATGATTATCCAATGAAGACTTACTGGACATCTCACAAAATTAGAATTCCCAGAGACTGAAATGGAGGAAAACAACAGCAGTCTTTCTAGTTTCAATTATCAAAAATTGATATGCCCTTACAAAACACCCCTTTGAGGTAGTTGACAAAATTCAGTCATACTGCCTATTTTATGAATGGGCTGCACATGACTTTCAAAGCCTTTCAAGAACTGAATATTCCTGAAGACTTTAGTGGCTGGCAAATTTCACCCAAGAAATATTAAACAAAATACTCATAAGCTTAGCTTGGAAATGTACTTGCAACTATGACATAGAAAAATACACTTACCTTTAGGCATGATACTATGATTTTAGTGTTCATAAAATATATTTCATATTATAATCTGAATTGCAGAATTCTATACACACCAGAACAAGGAAGTGGAAATTTTCCACTATTAAAATAGTGTTGTACATACTAGTATGCAGTGCAGTCTTATACATACCAGTATGCAGTACATTGTCTGTAAAGCAATGTTTAGTTCATTTCTGACTTCATGGAAAGCTAACCATATTTCATCAATATGTATAATCAGTCTTGAAATGTCCATATAAGACAGTAAGCAGCAACAGAATGTCTATATTAGACATAGTGTGAGAAAATTTATTATGTGACTCCTGGCACAAACTCTTGCTTTCCTTGCTGGCATTAGGCCAGCCATACAACACGTAAAACAAGAGGTTGAATTAGCCTATGATTCTACTACTTGTCAAGCTTCCATTCTGAAATCTTTATGTTTTACTGGAAAGTTTATACTGATTTTGCAAATAAAAGCCATTTTTCTATTGTCTTCTAAGTCTAATGAGGTATTAATTAAGAACTTCAATGCAATCAACAGCTGAAGTGATGCACCCAATTAGAGGACCTGCTTTCTAAGAAGTCAGAAAGTGATTATTGCCATGAATGCTTAGTGGGAAACCTAGCAAACAGCAACCATATAGGCAGATGCTCTTGTTTTTATGAGATTAAAGTGGTTATGTTCCTCTTATTCAAAATAATCTCCAATCTATGGGGATATATCAGTGAGGCTATTCTCATCACTAGAGGTTAATTTAGAGCTGTTCCCTACATTTAGGTGGCGCAAAGAAAAATGTGTTATGTGGGTTGGGCTACCAGGAAGCTCTTGAAAAGAATCTAGATTAGAACTGGCTGAAAAAGAAAATGTTTCAGCCAGAGGTTGCAAAGGAAGGTTATTAATGTTTGAACGCTGAAATAAGGCCAATATGGACTTTTTGAGATTAGCTGGAGTGGATGGAACAGACGTATGAGCAGCAGAGGGAGATGCAGTGGTTCTGCTTGTTCTTAAATAAAGAGAAGACAGGCTGGAATGAGTCATGGAGGACCCAGCTGATTTGCTAGGAGGATCCCCAAAGCTCTCTGGATTATTTAGAAGTGGTACAACGGACTCCAGTTTTATTTGAGGAATTGCTGAGTGGCCTAGCCAAGAAGGAGGGATGATACTTGGTGGTTCATTGACGTGCAACCTAGTGGTCTCTGCTGGTCTGCTTTGGTGGAGTCCAACATTCCCTAGTGCAATTGGGTTCATAAGCACAGTCTTCTGATCATTTGCATTACTTGCTTCAAGATGATCCTCTGGAGTAAATGAGGCAATGTTAGGGGTAGAGCTATCAGACACCAGGGCTATGGGTCCTCTTTGAAGATATTGCAAGGGTTTCTCTGCTGCTCCATCTTCCAAGACAGGGTTGGCTAGTCTATTCTCCAGGGAATCCAAATCATCTGATGTGAAAAAAGCAAACTAGATTGAATATTCATTGCTCTGAATCACTGTGGCAAATGTATTACCTATTACTTGTATTCTAGGCTGTACAAATCTCAATCCATAGTGAATTTAACTGTGCATGAGCATACACAAACATGTGCAAACATTTCCTGCTGGATCACAAAAGTAGATGTAATCACTCATGAACAAAGGACTATTTCATACAGCTTGAACAGAGGATAATTGGGGAACCTAGAAAGTACATTGTAACATGTTCTGCAGCTTTGAATATGTTAAGAAACCTCATTACAGAACATCAGAATAGAAAAGTGCTTGCATACCAGTGCTTGCACATCTTTTCAGAAGATGGAAGGCAAACTTTTTAAGAATTTGTTCGTCAGATTTCCCCAAAGAGTCTCAAATGCCCTATAATTGCAAATATATCTCCTCTGTTCTGACCTCCAATGCCATCCCAGAGAATTTCACTTTCCACAACAGACATAATGCAGCTTCTGTAAACTGCATAGAATATTTTATATTTCCTTAAAAGAGGTGGTATAATATCACATAATTTTTTTCTGTGCTCCAAATTGTCGAATCCTTGTTGTAGACCTGAGAGGACGGAACAAAGAGCAATAGATTCCTTAGACAGATGTGACAAAAAATACATACCCATAACTTCATTATTTTGGCAGTCCAAGCAGCAATGAGTTATAGGACCAAAGGGCTCTGTACAAGTCTTTGGACAAGTCTTCTTCTCACAGCTCACCTCCCCAAGCTGAAGGGAGAGAAAATAAAAGAGGTGTTCAAACCCAGCAAGAAATCACTGAGGATAGCAGGTGAATCCATTGCCTTTCGATGTCCTTCTCTCCTAGGAATGTTCTATTTTAGTAGGATTACTATACTAATACTAATGCTAATGCTAATGCTAATGCTAATCTAAGCTACTGTATGCTATGCTATGCTATGCTATGCTACGCTACACTATACTATACTAGTATTGCATGGCATAGTTGGAAGCTACACAAAAATATGGAAGGGAAGAATTAAATTTAGAGCTTGAATACAGTATGTTCTCTTTGTTGTAAATGGCTGTGAAACCTAGATCCTCAACAAGGCTGAAGAAATTATGCTCTTGAGATACCATGCTGGAGAAAATTGATGAGAATATAATGGATTGTAAGACTGGGAGAAGCAATACCAACTGATCACTGGAAGCACTAATAATGAAGCTGTTGTGTATTGTGGGAAGAGTTACAATTATATTGCTTGAAGACAGGGCCTCTGTTGTTTTTAGGCCAGGAAGAGTTATGGCTGTTGCTTAGCAAGATTTCAACTGCTACTGATCAGCTTTCTTTTGCTTCTTTTTTTTGGCCTATACTATACTATATTTATCTACTTTAGATTAATTAAGTTATTTGCTGTGTTTACTATGAATAAATGTTTGTTTAGAGACTCTGCAGTTTCTGCTACCTACCCTGCAGACTATTCAACAGAAATTAAAGCAATTATATTGGATACATAATGGAAAAGCAAGTTATGATAGAAGACACCCCCCATACACACACACACACACACACACACACAGAGAGAGAGAGAGAGAGAGAGAGAGAGAGAGAGAGAGAGAGAGAGAGAGAGAGAGAGAGAGAGAGAGAGAGAGATGGAAAAATCAGAGGCAATCAAGAAAGAGGCTGACAGGAGACAAGGTAACTGGAGGCACAAGTAGGAGTTTATAAGGACTCAAAGAAGAAACGGTTGACATATAATACTGTCAGTGGAGTCATCAACCACATCTCACCTGAGGCCTATTTAAGATTTCAAAAGAAACAACAAGAAAGAGGGTAAAGAAATGGAGGGCATTAGAATGGAGTCTCTCTTACTCCAAAACCTTCACATCTCACCTGGCAGGTACAATAAACACAGGGTTCATCTTCGGGAACAAAGTTGTGTCCGTTGATTACTTTTCTTCCCTTGTAATTGCAGTCTATGGGGAAAAATGCATAAGAAATACAGTTTCAACCATGAACATACTACTCACAGACCTGCTTATGAGGCAACGTGACCAGGTTATAATATAGTGTCATATAAAAATTCAGAAAATACTTTCTGTAATACTAAATATTATTCAAGATTACTGGAACATCCCAATTGCTGACTATTGCACAAATGATTGTATAGTTGAGAATTCCTATCACAAGAAAGCTAAATAACCCATCAGATATCAAGCTGAATATTTAAGAATCAAACCAGTTACTAACAAACTTCTCTAACATTTTAATTTTTAGTCTCATCTAAGCAATAAAAACCATGCATATATTCTTACCAACTATACAGACAACTGTTTAGTTTCTACATAAATAAATGTCAATTGCAGGCACATTGTTTTAAACAAATTACATTGCATGAAAATATGAAACCCACAAGTTATGCAAACTTTTCATCAGTACACAGACCAGAACACAGAACAGTACAGCACACAAAAATAAAACTGTTTCTCTTACAGATTTGTAAGAGAACAATGCATATTTTTTAAAAAAAATTGCAGTCCTTTGATTGCTCACTTTTTAATAAGATTTTTTCCAAGCTTGATTTGTAGCACTGCTTACTTCTGGACTGGCCAAAAATTTCAGTTCCCGCACCATTCCAACTAAAATTGACTTCAAAGCATTATTCTGGCTTTTTAGTGCCTTTTACTAGAAATTCCCTCCCTTCAGCTTCTGCTCTTTTTATTGCTTCCTTTTCAATAAGGAATTTCAATTAAATTTTCTCCTGCAACATATTCAGTTCCTATGTATATTTGGGAGAAGCAAGATGCCACAATGCTAAAATAACGGTTATTTTATTATTATTATTATTTATTTTCTCCAACATTTTTCTTTAATTCCATCTTAATAGCAAAATAACTATACTCAATAATTGTGCTTCAAATGCAAACCAAGACACAAATTCTCTTGAAAAGCAATAGCAAAAAATGCAATTAGTAGTACGGTATATAGATTCCATTTGGAATAGTCTTTTAGAAAAGTTACATTGCTGTGATGCTTACCATGACAAATTGGACAGCACTCGCCTTCTGGATGGAAAGGATATGTACAGGATACGACACAGTCCACAGGAGAACAGGCTACAGAGCCCAGCTATAAGATCCATACACAGACATGCATAGAGTTGTACATGTACACACACATGCAGAAGCATGCGCAAACACACGCACACGCACACACACACACAGGAAGAACCTATATTAATGGCAAAGCAATATTATTATACTACAATTTAAAATCTTCAACTCCTAACACATTTTTGTTTTCGGTTTCCTCCCCGCCCCTCCCTTTTTCCTTATTTCTATTTCTTTCCCCCCCCCCAAAAAAAAATAGCGCATTCCTTAGTAATAGTTGTAGTCAGGGATATACTTCCTGTAGTATTACAGAAGAATGTATCACAAAAATAGCAAATAGATTTGTTTTCTAAGCGTCAAGCGAGGTGTGTTAAATATAGAAGACAAGGGCAAATGGAACATCATGAGCAATTTTCAAATTATTCCTTCTTGTGACTTTTCCCTTGAATTGACTGAAGTCCTATTATTTCAGTAAGAAATGCCAGAGAGTTAATTCTTCCCCTTTTTAGTCATGTCCAACTTTCTGTGTCCCTACTCTCTTGGGATATCCTGGGATGTTTTTACATGATGTCACGCAAAACCCCATGCATATAAGCATGACATAAATTACATCTGTCTCTCTCTGAAAGGTAAAGGGAGAGTGGAGTGGATATACCATTTTGATTCCCTCTTGGGAAGTGGCCTCTTAGCCCAAAGAAAGTTATTAACAGTTTTGTTTGTTTGTTTGTTTTAGAAAATGTATATAGCCACCTACTCACTCACAGAGACTCTTGCTCACTCACAATTACCAGGGTTTTAGCATTTTTTTTTAAGCTGGGGTAAGAGAAGCAGAGGACTTACCAAACAAATGCAACTTAGACACGGGTCCAAGATAGAGGGGAAGGTTTCATTGTTGTAGAAGATCTTCCCTGCATAGGTACAACCTTTTGTTGTGGAAGGGAAAAACATATTTACTTGGTCTGCTTGAGCCAGATGGCCTGTATAAAAGCCTTCAACAAAGCATAAGGCAGGTAGACATCATACGGATGGATGCTTGTTTGGGGTGGGGTGGACAAAATAACTGCACAATGCCTTGTGAAGAAACTTTAGGAAATGTTCATCTGAAAGTACTCAAGTGTAATGTAGAAAGCACCTGCTACTGTTAAGTATTGGGGAAAAACAGCTACCACAAAAAGTAATAGTTTTGGAAATTATTTGCTTGGCTTACAATGACTTTGCCTATACATATTGTCTTCTCATAATGAGTACCAGGATACATTTTTTAAAAGCAGGAATGTTCATTTGAGATAGGTTTTTCACATTTATACATGAACAGAACAATATTCTGTCTACTTTAAAAGCAAAAGGCCGAGGCAAGAAGCAGAATTAAAAGGTATTTGATCTTTTATTTATTTATTAAATGTATGTGACACTTGAAGCTCAGTGACTCTGGGCAGTCTTTTTAAGATTCGATTGTCTTCATTTTCTGCACAATGTTGGTATAAAAATGTTAAAGATTATGTACGCATTGTTTTTCAAAACAGCTGTATTTATGTTGTACAATATGGATGTTCTAGGAACATCCCTAAGAAGAAAACAGCTTTCTGAAAAGATGGAATTTTACCTGCTGAGCAATCTGGACAGCATTGTCCAGGGATTTGGATTGGATGAGGACACATCTCCAAACAATCTGTCCTCTTACAGCTCACTGAACCATCTGCCTGTAACAGAAAAGAACTTCACAGAAACCCACAGCACAAAATGCTGGTCTGTTTTGGGAAGACAGACCCTCCATTGCCTCCATCCCAGAAGAAGAATCATCTTCTATCTAGCCTTAAAAAGGTTCTAGAAGAATTCTGTTATATTACACCCAAATAAGGTGATTGTTGAATGGTATCACCTTGGGAGAATTGATTACAATCTTAGTATTCGTATCCTAGAGCAGGGGTAGGCAATCTTGGCTCTTTTATGACTCGTGGACTTCAATTTCCAGAATTCCTGAGCCAGCTATGCTGACTCTTGAAACTTAACATTAAGAAAACCAAGATCATGGCATCCGGCCCTCTCAATTCCTGGCAAATAGATGGGGAAGAAATGGAGGTAGTGACAGATTTTATTTTCCTGGGCTCCAAGATCACTGCAGATGGGGACTGCAGTCAAGAAATTAAAAGACGCTTGCTCCTGGGGAGGAAAGCCATGGCAAATCTAGACAGCACACTAAAAAGCAGAGACATCACCCTGTCAACAAAAGTGCGTATAGTCAAGGCTATGGTCTTCCCAGTTGCAATGTATGGCTGTGAAAGTTGGACCATAAGAAAGGCTGAGCGCCAAAGAATTGAGGCCTTTGAACTATGGTGCTGGAGAAGACTCCTGCGAGTCCCTTGGACTGCAAGGCGATTAAACTGGTCAGTCCTAGAGGAGATCAACCTTGATTGCTCTTTGGAAGGCCAGATCCTGAAGTTGAAACTCAAATACTTTGGCCACCTAATGAGAAGGAAGGACTCACTGGAGAAGAGCCTAATGCTGGGAAAGATTGAGGGCAATAGAAGAAGGGGATGACAGAGAATGAGGTGGCTGGATGGAGTCACTGAAGCAGTAGGCGTGAGCTTAAATGGACTCCAGAAGATGGTAGAGGACAGGAAGGCCTGGAGGAACGTTGTCCATAGGGTCGCGATGGGTTGGACATGACTTCGCAACTAACAACAACATGCTGGCTCAGGAATTCTGGGACTTGAAGTCCACGAGTCATAAAAAAGCCAAGGTTGCCTACCCCTGTCCTAGAGCCTCACTAGTGCTCTGCCTGCATTCTTCAATCAGGATTAGCCCAGAGATGCCTAGTTTCAGGCATCAGTGCAATAACAGAGAAGGGGTCATGACTTCTACCCAATGAGGCCTATGGGGACATCCTAGCAAATGAGCAGGTAGCATCTGGAATGCTGGGGCAGAGAAATTACTATTGAACCAGGAGATTGCAAGCAGTGAAGAGACAATGACAAGAAAGGAAATGCAAGACTGTTAAGTGTGGATCTATTGATTTACAATGTGAATATGCACCATTCTATCTGGCCAAAGGTGTCAAAGCATAGAGACCACCAGTGCTACCCCTCCTTCTGTATAATTCTAAAAATGCAAAATTTCACATTGGCAGGAGGTGATGCCATCATTCAGTGTAGCCAAGGGGTGCCATATACACTGGAGTCAACATTGCCTGCAGACAATGGGCACTGTCTCCCCTGGCCATTTTGGTTTAGACTGCATGAGAAAAACAGATCCCTCGTGGTTAGTGGATCTGCTCATGTAATGCATAGCTAGTATTTGTCTGCCTCAGGCTAATTTTTGAAAGGCTCTTTCTGAAAGAGCAACAGACCAATGTCTATTGTGAATTGCTGGCTTTCTCAGTAGTGAACGGTAGTCGGTAGTCGTTTTTCTCACTGACAGGCAACACTTGGTATGAGGAGAAATTAAGCCAAGTGGTTTCCTTTCACTTTCCTTAACTTGTCCAGCATTCAAACAGTAAAACGGCAGCCTCATTATTGAAGCAGACTATGGATTGTCAAAGGCGGCGGCACAATATACGCCAGAGTACTTTTCTGTCCAACTTAGATACTGGAGGACTGCATTTAATACAATTAATTGACTCTGCCCAGGATAAAAATATGATGATGATGATATGATGATGATGATGATGATTGTGATGATGATGATGATATAATAATTGGTCTCTCCACACATCATCCTTAGTGAAGCGTGGAAACCAGCATCTGCATTTTCTGCATCAGATGAGGAGACCACATCTTTCTCCTTCTATCCTGGCCACTTTTTACAGAGGCATGATTGAAAGCATTTTAACAAACTGCATCACTGTCTGGTTTGGTGGCAGCATGCCTCAGATAGAAAGTCCATACAGAGAGTGGTAAGGACAGCCGAGAAGATCATAGGATGCTGGCTCCCTGGTATTCAGGATGCTGCTTACGTGCTAAGAGCTCAAAGCATTGTTAGAGACCCCACACATCCACTTCACGGTCTGTTTCTGTTGCTCCCCTCTGGGAGGAGGTTTTGAAGTATTTCTAGCAGGACTACCTGATTCTGTAATTAGCTTTGTTCCCTATGCCATCCATCTGGCAAACTCGCAAAATTCGTGTTTCTCGCCATGCACACGTATACATAACCGGAACTAGACTGTTGTTTCTCTGTGTCATATAATATATGTGGGTATGTGCATAATTCTGTATTTATTTATTTATTTTTGTCATATTTATGTAGTGTATATCAGAGGGGGTGACCCTTTGAAAGCTGTATGCAATGAAATTTCATTTTAATGTATGCCAATTAGTGTACATTCAAAGTGACAATAAAGTTATTATTTAATAATAATAATAATAATAATAATAATAATAATAATAATAATAATAATAATAAGAAGAAGAAGAAGAAGAAGAAGAAGAAGAAGAAGAAGAAGAAGAAGAAGAAGAAGAAGAAGAAGAAGAAGAAGAAGAAGAGAGACTGGAAGATTGAAACTAAGTGAAGTAGAGCAGGTTGTCATTCACCTGGCAGATGCATAACTCACAGGGATCACCCGGTGACCAGAGCTGTCCTACTGGAAATTCAATTCCATTATCATCTATAAAGCAACCTGTCCAGAGAAGAGAGACAATGAAAAGAAACATCTCAGAAAAAAATAAAAGTCTCTCTCTTGCCAGCATGCTTGTTAGGAGAAGTATTATCAGCAATTTACATCAATATGTCCATGGTTGTAAGAGAGAGAATCAACACCTGCATGGATAGCTAGTTTGATATTTAGTCTGATGTGTTCCATGTGTCTTAACCATAAAGAATCTCACTGAAGAAAGTAATGCACTGTATTTTTTTGCTACAACTCCTAGAGAGGCTTCTAGGGATTGTGAGCCAAATGTTTTTTCTACTTGCCTTCGTTTATACTGGCTCTGGCTGGGCCAAAGCTATAAAGGATCCTTCTTGAGGTAAGGACAGTGCCAACAGCAGGGCCACCTCTGAATGACTGATTCCAAAGAATGCTTTACTTAGGGAGATCAGAAGCCAAGATTATATGATCTACTAATTTTAACTTGACTTGCATCAATACTTGCTTGCTGTGTGTATCTTAACCTTTTGTGTAAGTATTGAATGCTTGGGTTTGGATGTTGATGATAATACTGTGTGTCCTTAAGGGAGGAGAACCAGAGAAAGAATAGGATGCTCTTGTTGAAGCAATTTTGGACCATAAGGAGTAAGGATAAAGTTTGCATTGTGAAAACTAACCTGATAAAGAAAAATTATATTAGATGTTTGGAAATTATCCTGTGTTTTAATCCCCTTTCAGCAAGCTAGCAAAAAACTGCCAGGTCAGTCTGCCTTCTGGTCTTATGGACTAATTTTTTTTAATTTAATATCTTTATTTTTCACAATGCAAACTTTAATCTTACAAAAAGCTTAAAAATTAAAAATGTAAACTAAATGAAACTAAGCAGGAAAAATATGTATCATATATTATATTTATCAACAGACATTGGTTCACCAATGAATTCACTACTGCAATATAAACAATAGAAAACATTATTGTAAGATATCACAAAATTTCTCCCATAATGAAAACTTACATCCTTTGATTTTTCCAAAACAGATAGATGCACATTTCTGACAACCATTTTTTGACATCTTGAATATTATCACTTTTCCAGTTCCTTGATACTGTATAATTATTTTGTTTGGCACCCTCAACACTTGATGCATCCACAATAAAGAATCAAAATCCAAAACTTTGGCATATAATTTAACATTACATTAACATCTTAATGTATATTAATTAAATGCAGGTGGTCCTCAACTAACAACAGTTCACTTAGTGACTGATCCAAGTTACAACAGCAGTGAAAAAAGAGAGTTATGACCATTTTTCACACTTACGACCATTGCAGCATCCCCATGGTCACGTGATTTACATTTGAATGTTTGACAACTGATTCATATTTATGACGGTTGCAATGTCCTGGAGTCATATGATCTCCTTTTGCAACCTTCCGACAGGGGAAGTCAATGGGTAAACCAGATTCACTTAACAACCGTGTTACTAATTTAACAACTGCAGTGATTCACTTAACAAATGTGGCAAGAAAAGTCATAAAATGGGGCAAAACTCACTTAACAAATTTCTCAGTTAGCAACATAAATTTTGGGCTCAATTGTGGTCGTAAATTGAAGACAACTTGTAATATTCCAGTAATCTTTAAGTGTTAGATTCCCTATAAATCTACTAATATACATTAATACACAGTTCCCCCCAAAATATTTAATGATACTTTATTACTACTTACAAGAACTTTCACATCATAGATGCATGCAGTGCTTTTTTTGTAAAAGAAAAAGGTGCCGGAACTCACACATGTCATACAACCCGCCTTGTCTACCCTACAAGGTTCCATCCAAAAAAGGTGCCGGAACTCCATTCTGAGTGTTCTGTGAGAAAAAAAGCCCTGTGTTCTCGCATGCTGACTGCAAGGATCTCACCTGTCATAAGTGCAGTCTTTCGGCAGCTGAAGCAGCACTGTCCTGGAGCCAACAGCCATTCCTCATGGGGACATCCCGGGGTGGGGCATGGAATGAAGGAGCACTCCACTTCACCTTGCTGAAGAAGGACCAGGTACCATTATTAATGGAAAGAATACAGAGAGGAAGTCATCAAGGCAAGTGTCCACAATTTCTTTTTAACCGAAAATTAACTTAAATTAGGGAAATCTCTCAAGCGATGCAAAGTTTCTCTAGTGATTTTCTGGATCTGTTTCAATTGGGCTTCCAACTAGTATATGCAATTAAGAATTCCATAGTCACCTTAGTAAGTGATCTACTGTTGGCAGCAGCTGGATGGAACAGGGTGCCATTGATCTATTTGTCTTATTTGGGTACCATCATTTTAGTACCTTCAGGACTTCAGTTAGGCGGAAGGGATATTATTTGTAGAACGCATTCCCACATGATAGTATTTTAGCCCAAATAGCTCCATATTTAGAAAAAGGATTTAAAAAATCTCCAGAAATATGCCCGTGGAGTTGTTTCATGTAATTTTACAAGTTATATGTTTTTAAATTGAGTTTGACTGTATTTATTTGTTTGTTTTCACATTTTTAATTTGTCAGCGCTTTCAGTGCCATGACAAAAGAAAGATGTGGCATGATTATTTTTTTAAAAAAATGCTTCAACATTTTCTATCTTGCCCCTTCTTTGCCACAGAGCATTCGAGGGCTATTAATAAGCTTTCCCTTCAGCGGCCTAATTTAGGCAATTTCACAGCTGACATATAGTTCTGGAATACCAATAGAACTTATATAATAGTTTCAAGTTTCTGCAGTGAAGCAGAAAAAATGTTTCTCTTTTAACAGATAAGAAACGTTACAAAAGTTCAAGAAAACCAGAAATAAAAGATCGAAGTCATCCTTCTAAATAATTGGTTTCTTAGGTAAAATGATGTAAGCAAAGTCTTTAAGCTGCTGCCAATGTTTATATCTCATCACATGGTTTTCATTGGGAGAGAGAAAAATATAACACTTATAACAGTGTGCATTTGTCTGTACATAAGACAAAGAAATCAAGAGAGACTGTGTATATTAAGTAAAAAAAAGTTAATTGAAACACCCTCTGAGATAATTAAAGGTACACCTGAGAAACTGTAAACGATGTATAGAGGTGTCTCAAGTATTGTTGGAAATGTAATTGTAAAGAAGATACTTTTTATCATCTTTGGTTGACTTGTGATAAAGAAAGAAATATTGGAGCCAGATTTATATTTTATTCAGGAGATTCTGAATTCAGAAGATTCTTAAAACAAAAACAAAATGGAAGCCAGAATTTTTCCTTTTAAGACTATTGGACAAAGAGCTTGGGGGGAAAATGGAACTTTGTTCTTATATACATTGACCTGAGTGAGAATTTTATATGCACAAAGATACATCAATTCCTCCAATGGAAGAATGAATGGAAAAACTGATGGAGCTGGCAGAGATGGCAAAATTAACTTTTTTAATAAAATAAAACAACGTATACTGTCTTATTTCTACTTGAAACTGCTTCTGAACTTTATACTCAAAACACACAAAAAATGAAACTTTGATCTTGGCTTTTGATGATTAAACTATTGTTATAGAAATGGCTAGTACTTACTAAATATATAGAGTAAAAAATGAGGTTCCATCTCTATTTCATATTTTACTGCCCTGAAAATGGTTGGAAGTCACTGCTTTTGTTTCTTCCCCATTCCCTTATTATCTTTGTTTCTATGTATTTTATATTATAAAAAATTTCAATAAAAAGAAAGGTTGATGAGTAAAGGTAGATAAAATACATACTCTGCACACACAAGTGGTACAGTTATCACCATCTGGGTTGAACTCGGTCCCTTCTGCGTATATTTGCCCACGGAAATGACATTCTGCTACAGAAGAAAGCAACATTCATAGCA
Source organism: Vipera ursinii (assembly GCF_947247035.1). Lineage (NCBI taxonomy): Eukaryota > Metazoa > Chordata > Lepidosauria > Squamata > Viperidae > Vipera > Vipera ursinii. The sequence continues at coordinate 114,272,147 of NC_139512.1, read as the reverse complement.
GAAAGATTGGTGACCAGATAAAGGGCCAATTGATCTATTCTATGGCATCACATTTACAAATTTTTAGCTCTTATGTTCTTGTGCCCATAGCTCTTATTATGTAAATTTATTCCACTTTATACTGTGAATTCTAGCATCACTTACTCATAGGATATTCTATTTGTTTAGATGTGGTCTTTCAAAGAATGACTTCCCCTTATTTCTACCCTTCTTGTTTTACACTGTGTCTAAAAAACAAGAGGTTTTTATGGCAATGATTAAGTAATCGAAATCTACCTGGCTGGCAGGGACAACAGTCTGTCTGAACAGAACTAGGACATGGACTGGGTGTACATTCTGGAGAAATACAGGAAATGTTGCCTGCCTAGAATGAAAAACAAACATTGTAGTGCAGATTGGTTGATTTTTCCTCTTCTGCAATGTAGTTTCAGCCTAATATCACATCTGAATTATATTTGCGAATGTCTTCCATAAACTTGTGGCATCGGGATAATTTAGATTTCAGCCACTAAAATTTCTAGGCAACAACATGAGAAAAACTGTGACAAAGAAAGAATGGTTTATCATGAACATAATCCTTCTCCTCCCAAATGCTCACACCCATTGTTTCCATTAGGTTCCAAATGCTCCTCACTCTGGACCATCTCAGTGCATTTTGCCACCTCAGATAAGCAGTGCATGCTCTGAGTCAAGTGTTTAGTACCAAGACCACCAACACTATTTTTGGCTTTGGGACAGAGACATCCTATGAGGTTCTCTTTGGCAATAATTACAATACTGATTAATTTAACTCTGGGGAATATGCTCTCCTTTTGTAACACCTACTGCCTAACAGTAGGATTAGTAATGCTCCTAGCCACAATGTGGCTGGTAATGAGTCTCAGTGCATCTCACCTACAAAATTACCCCTTGGAAAAACTCTGCTCACCCAATCAATTCTATGCACTCTTCCTGGATAGCAGACTTCAACCACTGGAGACAGGCATCCCAGTGGTTATGTGGATAAGAGTGCTAACAATGAAGGCTGAAAAGGAAGAGAGTACAGCTTGTAGTGAGGGGTTTGTAAGGGCTATGGGAGAAGGATAGTAACACACTATATCCTGCTCCTGCCTGTGGGATCCTTGCACAGGTTTAAAATCAGAGGGAACCCTCCTTGCATGTGCCTCTGAACAGCCAGGTTCAGAAAAGGAGTTTTGGTGGCATGAAAGCAACATGAAAATGCAAGTTTGATAGAAGCTGAAAAATATTTTGTCTTCCACTCTAGTATTGTTCTCCCCTCTTTATGTTTGTTTTTGAAACTTGGCATCTTTGAAAAATAGCTGAAAATTAGTGACCCAAGATATGGCTACATTATCCAGTTAAAATCATGTGGGCCTAAAATGTCATGTTAAATTGGATAATAATTTGCACTAAAGTAAAATGGAGAAGGAGGAGGAGGAGGAGGTGGTGGTGGTGGAGGAGGAGGAGGAGGAATAATTCTAATTCAACCCTCTTAATTCAACCCTGCTTTCTGGGCTATTGGTCAAAAAAACAGATGCCCTTTAAAACATTTACAAGTTTCCGTACAGTGTTGTTAGATGGCTCCTAGCAAAAGCAACAGTCATTACTTGAAGCTTTATTTCCATCTAAAGATACCAGTGTTAGCAAGTATTCATTTATATGTCTTCAAAGAAATACCAGCCCCAACTCCCTGAGGCTCACCAGGCAGACACAGACTGTGCAGTTCTCCTCAGAGAGAGAGAATACGTCCCCTTCAACTCTGGACATCCCATAATAGAAACAGCCTGTAGGAAACAGGAATGAGAAGATTCTTCTCTGAAGGGGCAAGAACTAAGGGAAATAGGCCCCATTACACCTTTCTCTTAACTGTGAAGCATGTAGATGTTTTCAAAAACTTGCTAGACGCTCTCCAATATCACCATTTGCAAGTCACAGATAATTCAAGGTACCTCTTGGCTGTTGAACACAGTTAAAAGCTCTATTTCAGTTATGTCCAACATGCAAACGTCCATATATATTACACTATACATTCTTATTAGGGCCAATAGTCTTAAAGAAGGCCACCAAGTTGGGAAACATTGTTCCATCTACTGTATCCATTCCTTTTTTGAAGACTTTAGAGCTACTTTTTTAGGCTAAAGTAAGTCTAGGTTAAGGAATGTCTGTGGGTAGACCTGTGATACTCCAAATGATGTCCATAATGTTTGAGAGCTAGAGTAGCATTGTGCTTGGATTTAGTTCAGCTCAGTTCACCCTTAGTCATAGAAATTCAATAGTGTCTTTGGGCTAGTTACTCTCTCAGCTCAACTTTCCTCACAGGACTCTTTTGTGTGTGTGTGGGTGGGTGGGAAAAGCAGATGAAGGGAAAACTATGTATGCTGCCTTGAGCTCCTGAAGAAAAGATGGGATGTCAATCTAATTAATAAATAAATTTACTACATTAAAAATGGATGAAATTGCCAAATCTTACAAAGTTCAAACAATACTAGAATCAATAGATGATATTACTGAAATCTTTTAAGGCCCGGAAACCTCATGAGATTTTAACCAATTCAACTTTTTAATTTTAAAATTGGTGGGACAATGGCAATTTTTTTAATCTTTAAATTAAAAGTCATCGGGGAAAAACCCTTCAAAACTATCCTATAATTTGCTAACTGTACACAGAATGTTGCATAGCTCAGTACTAGAAGTCAAGCTTGATTCATCTGAGCATTTACATTTTATATAAAATGATAGGTTGCACAACACATGGCACCTGTCTGAATAAAGTTGCATCTATCTTGTGTCCAACTTTCAGATGCCCTAGTGAATGAGATGATCGATGAAGTATGATAATTCAAGAAACTTAGAACCACATTATATAATTCCCAGGAAGCAAAAAGGAATGGGGGCTTATTGAGCCAAGTTCCAGAAATCAGGGACCACTTCCGATCAATTGAGAGGGAAGGAGGTATATGATGAAAATCCTCCACAGCTAGAACAAGGGAAGACCCACATGATCCAATATGACACAAGTATATAGAGCAGGGGTCTTCAAACATGGCCCTTTTATGACTTGTGGACTTCAACTCCCAGAATTCCTCAGCCAGGCACACTGGCTGAGGAATTCTGAGAGTTGAAGTCCACAGGTCATAAAAGGGCCAGGTTTGAAGACCTCTGATATAGAGCCTTGATCTAGTGGGTATTTCTCTCACCTGTGCAAGTAGGACAGCACTCTCCCTGGGTTGGAGGAATTGGGTGAGAGCAGGAAACTTCACACGTCACAGCTCGACAAAACACTTGTCCACCCTGAAATAAGAGAATACAGGCAGTACTGACATAATACTTGAAGTTGGAGAGTAAGATAAGAACTTAAAATATGCCACATACCTCACAGGAGCAATTCAGACACGGTGGCTCTGTCCAGTAGCTGTTATCTTCATGAAGAACCCCTCCATGCCAGCAGGCAGATGGCAGGGTGGGAATTGAGGGAGTCAAAGGGCTTTGGGGAAGAGATGGGCTAACCTTCTTTGGTGGCAGTGGTGACAGAGGACTTACTGGCAGAGAAGGCCTGGGCCAGAAGGAGGTGTGGGGAGGAGATGAGGAAGTGGGGGAAGAAGCGGGTGGAAGCACAGAGAGAATGGGAAGGAGCAGGAAAGGAGATGGGGTTCCAGGTACACTAGAGGGAGCAAGTGCTGGGGAACCCCTGGGGGGCAACACAGGTCCTATAGATTCTGGAGAAAGGCGTAGCAGAGTCTGTGGCTGCTGAAGAGACTGCAAAAGGGGAGAAGGGGCCAGGCTGGACTTTGAAAAACCTGTGAGGCAGGAGGAAGGAACAGGGAAGAGAGAGACACACAAACACACACAAAGAGAGAAACTATCAGCCCTCACAGGTAAACCAGACAGGAAACATGACCTCGTAAGACTGCATTAACAGAATCATGCAATTCTGAAGCACAGACTTCCTGCCACCACTTTTAACTGCCCAAACAATTAGGACAGATTCTTCCTAAGTTTTTTCCTCTGAAACTGTTAATCCAATGGGGGCTCCTCCCTCTCTTGTCTGATTGTTTCTAGTCAGCATCTCTTCCCTTTATTCCCCAAGGTCATTCACGTACTCCATTACAGAAATGGCCAATTATATTCAGAAACCCTCCCCACCTTCCCTCCCATCCTGCCCAAAACACACAGCTTCCAAGTCACTATTGGGAAGATATTTCCATGAGTAAGAGCTTTTACACTGTACACTCAATTGTGCGTTTTACCCAGCTTTTGACTTCAGTCTTATCTGATTACAAAAACAGAGGCTTTTGAAAAGCCTTGTTAATGGAACCCAACGGATTCATAAATTCTGTATCTGTAGAGTAAACAAAACCCCATTTTGAAAAAATAGGGAGCATCTGTCAAAACAAACTACTTATGGAGCAGGTAGAATTTTGAGTAGAGATTACTCATTTCTGTTTATCTGCTAAAAAGTTCACATAAAAATATCATTTAAGAGACACTCATGGAAAAAAGGCATTTCTAAAAGATGCAAGCAGAAAGGTTTATTTTTATTAAAAAATATCAAGTGCATAGAGTGAAAAATGTGTATTGCAAAATTGCGCTTCAGGGAAAATTATGTAACAAACGAGGTCAGATAAATTTGTATAAAGTGTTTCTTGGAAGTGATTATCAATGTAATATGTACCAAGGGTGATTGTATACAAACTCTACATGACAAAATACACTGTTAAAAACTGCTGCCAGTTATTTTACAGATCTTTTAAAAGCACATTTAAAAATACCTGGATATTCCTTCCTGTCTGTCTATTTCTCGGTTACTTTAGAGAAATATATTCCTGCCTCAGAAAGCCGATCTAGTGAGTTCCACATGCTCACTTAATCCAACAGACTGAGAACCTCTTTGAACTGATCTTGGTTTTTTGAGTTGGCCAAGAACCAGCAGGCATAACTAAGACGGGGATGTCAACAACAAGGGGAGGGATTTTGATTGATAGTTGTCATAGTTCTGTTCCATCGGAACAATACATTTGGCAAAAGCATGATCATTGATGAAACTCAACAAGACATTTACCAACATAGATGAGATGAGCAAGGAAGAGGAAACAACAAGCTGACTGAGATTGTCTAGAAGAACAAATGGAACCACCATTCTAGGCAGTTTATAGCAGCAAGTCAGTCTCTGCTGGGCTATGTCATTTTGGCTTACTAAACATGTGGATCGGATTTCCACATTTACCAACATATCCCTGTTCTCCCACTGATCACATACATATTCCCATTGTCTTTCTAGTTGATCAGTTTGTACCATAATAAACAAATAATTGATGCAATGCAAAGGATCAAAAAGGCTTTCTTGCAGGATGAGCTATATGGCAGCCCTTACCTTCACAAGAAAATCTGTCCACACTGAGTCGGTAGCCTGGATGACAGCTGCATATAAAACTCCCCAATGTATTGTGGCAGGAATGTTGGCAGGTTCGCTTCTCACTGGGTCGCCGGCATTCATTCACATCTGCACCAGACAGATGCAGGGCGCTAGAGACTTACAGCACAGCTAGGTCAGCCCAAGCTTGTAGCTGGGCAGAAATTCTTGTTGCTTAGCCATAAAGGGCCAGAAAGCATGAGGTATTGTGACATAAATAAATAAAATGTATTGTGTACATATACATAAATATATGCATACATACATATACACATACACATATATACACACACATACATACACTAATTCTGCAACAGTTAGCATATAGATAGTGAATAACTGTGGGCTCTCTTTTATTTTTCTTAATTATTTTTCTTAATCTCTTGTATTTTTCTTAATTTTATTTTTCTTAATTTCTAATCCAGCCCCCTGTTTGAGTAGGGGGCTGGACTAGAAGATCTCCAAGGTCCCTTCCAGCTCTATTCTGATTGATCTCTTAGGAATGGGAAGTGAATCTTCTTTGGATTTACAGTGAATTGTATCATTTGCTTTAATCACTGTAGAGTCAGAACAACAAAAGTACAACAAATGTGGGGAGAGAGGGAAAGGGTCTGTGTTGATATCAAAGGAGAGAATGTGGGTTGAAGAACTGCTTTTGTGCAAGTGCTTGGAAAGCAAAGGAAAAGACCAGGGATAAGAGGAGAAAGCAAACTCTAAAGCAACCAAAATCACTTTGAAAGTACAATATCATTTTATTAGTAGGCAAACAATAAAACAGGCACCCAGCCAAATACTTGTAGCTTACTAACCAAGAGCAAAACCAAAACCAGAAGTTATACACTCCAGGCCTACTACAGTGCAAAAAAAAGAAAAGTCAGACAAGTCAGACACAGTAGAAATTGCAGCATGACGTTGATAACTATTTTGATAAGCCCATCTGGGTGACTTTATTATTTATTATTTGTTTATTATTTGATCAAATTTGTATACTGCCCATGTCACCCAAGTGATTATATATCTTTTCCTATTATGTCAGCATGATAGCTGCATTATTCCTGAGATATGGTCAATGAATAGAAACAAATTGGCTGCAGGTTCTTTTTTTTATTATTAAAAAGTTTTACAAAAACAAAGTTTTACAATATATCCCCAAATCCCTCCCCACCCCAAACCCGCCCGCTGCAGGTTCTTGACTGATTATTCCCCCTGTCACCACTCAGAGCCAAGTCAGTTTGCTATTAATATTTTCTTATAAGAACACTTTAAGGAAAATATCTATGGAGGTTCTCAGTCATTCAGATCATGGTTGTTCCAAAAAGTGCTTTTTTCAAGCAGCAAGTAAAATTTCTTGAACATCTTCAAGGAAAATCAAGAAAGTCCTGTTGCTGTTCAAAGAAAGCAACTTGTGGGATGACAGTTTAAGCAATTCATATGTATGAGGGGAAATCTCATAGGTTTGATACTGAATGCAGCTTAGTGTCTGCTTGCGGGGGGGCTTGTACCTTGTACTACCACAATATTGAACAGGAAAAGTTTTCCATAATCATTTCTCAATTTGGGAAAATATCTCTGTTAAATTTAGATTTTATTTTATTTTATTTATTTTAATTCTATTTATATCCCGCCCTTCTCCGAAGACTCAGGGCGGCTTACAATTTAAGCACAAACCAATGTGCTTAGCAATAGCTTAGATATGTGACACTGTTAGGTTTACTAAAAATAACAAAGAACTCAAAAATACTAATCAGCCCCTTTTCAAATGTGCAGTTTTAGGAGCCCAAATAGCCATTGTCACTCTGATTTGCAGCAGTAAACCACACTGCAGCCTCCTGGAGTCTCAGTCAAAATAGGCTGTTTTCCAAAAACTAAAGCAGTGATGATAACATACCTGCCTGGACCTCATTTTTGAAATGAAATAAATCCTCCAAATGATTCAGTTCCAATTTGTTTTCCAGAAAGCTATAGCTGTCATAGAACTTTTAGGCTAGGGTAAACCACTCATTTTAGAAGAAAGGTATTTGCTGAACTCTCCAACAAAAGCAGAACCACTCACCCACACATGAATGTCGGTTGCCGTGAAGGTAGAATCCAGGATGACAGGAACATTGATAGCTGCCGATACTGTTTTGGCAGTGCTGCTGGCAAGGTGTTGTTAGGCACTCATCAGTATCTGGGATCAAGATGGTCAACACTATTGGCCCATGACAATCCATCCTACTGATGTTCCTTCTGCAATTTTTATTAAAAAAACTTCACACGGGCCTCCCTTCTTACAGTCCCAGTCTGACCCACCTTGACAACTGTGCCGGTCAGTCGCAAGTTGCATCCCTGGGCCACATTCACACACAAAGCCCCCTTCTGTGTTCACACAAAGCCCTTTGCAGGAACCACTCAGGCACTCATCAATATCTGCAGAAAAGAGATTTTTGTGGGTCAGCAAATATGAAGGCAGAAGAGACCGGCTGCATTAAAAGACAAAAATGGAGACAATTTCAGGGCTAAATGATCATAGTTGAAGAATAAGACATCTCTTATGACAGCAATGCATTTAAAGATATTCCCCTCATCCCTTCCCAGTGTGGGTGGAGTTTACCAGAATCAGTGGAAAACTGATTATGGATTCATATGGGACAGAACCAACAATTTACAACTGGCAGGATATCATCTGGTGTAAACCAAACTTCTGTGCCATGTAGACAAAGAGAATACTAGTTCTGCTTATTAAACATAGAGCTAGGGCTTTTTTTTCCAAAGCGTGCTAAAGCCATAATTTAAAAGACAAATTAAAAGATGCTCTTCGTAAAGAGGGTTAAAGTCGTGCATGCAAGTCACCTATGAGTGATTGACTAGTGCCGTAGTCTATGGAAATCAGACATCCAGTCTCTACAATACCACAAGTCATAGTGCCGAGGGAAGACACTACTACCAAGTGATCAGAAGGTTGGCTAAGTGTAATGGAGTAGTGGGTGGAATTGAGAACTTTAAAAAAAATTCAGAAGAAGGCAGTGCAAATCACTTTTATAGCGTCATGTCTGTGATGTCAGCAGTTGAGCTTGACTTGAAGAGATTCCTTTTACTTTTTGATTTATACAAAATCATTTCAGAACACTGAAGCCTATCATGACCCCTTTTCACTTTAGCACAGCCTCAATATTATTATTTTGGTCAGGGCTGGTTTAGCCTTGAGTTGTTGATATATTTGTGCATTTGTGTAAAGAGTATAAGTGTTTCAGTGAAAAAGATTTGTAGCGTATTTTTTTTAATGTAGTAAACAAAATAAACATGCCACTGATCAAATGCCAAACCCAGATACATTATCTTTCCCCTGAATTGCAAGTCTTATGCTCAAAAATACATTTCAGGATACTGAAACGTTGGGCCAGCCAAGATGTGTTACAATTATTGATCCAGCTTTTAATGAAGTCGCAGGCAATGTTTTGGACAAGGTTGACCCCTTTTCTTTTCCTCTCCTTTGCCCCCAACCCCCATCCCTTAGGGAGTGCTCTGAAGTATGTAAGACCCACAGGGCATATGATGTTAAGAGAATGGCTAGGACTGAAAATTTTGGACTTTCTGATTACTTGTTTCTCATTTAGGGGCAAAAAATTGAAAATGATTGCTCATACCAGATTTCAGCAGCAGGATCTGGGGATGTTCTGGAGCCATAGCTGTGTGGTCAGATGTTGACCAACCTTGCTATAGCAAAAGACCAATGACTTGCTGAGTCTAAAAGGGTAAAAACTCTATGACCCTTGTGTTGAAGGTCCGTTTCTCCTTACTCCCAGGGAGGGAGTTACCCCATTTTCTGGCTTACCCACACAACGTACACCATTAGCTGTTTCGGTCATAGAGAATCCCAGAGGGCACACTCTTGCCACCTCCTGGCAGCCCCCATGATTGCAGGTGAGATCACAGCCATACTCCCCACAGGCTCCAGGTGGGTCTGTGAAAAAGCAAGATGGGATAGTTTCACAGAGAGGTTTCAGTTAGGGGAAATCTGTAAGGTAATAAGAATGCAAGGGCTGTGAGAAGGGATGAGGTAGAGGAAAGCATCCCCAATTTCACTGCTGCATGAACAGAAATGTCTATCCTAGCATCTTTGATGATGATGATGATGATGATGATGATGATGATGATGATGATGGAAGGGACCTTGGAGGTCATCTACTCAAAACCGCTGCTCAGACAGGAAACCCAATACCATTTCAGACACATAGCTGTCCAGTCTCTTCTTAAAAACTTCCAGTGTTGGAGCATTCACAGCTTCTGGAGGGAGTTCATTCAACTGATTAATTGTTCTAGCTGTGGGGAAATTTCTCCTTAGTTCCAGGTTGCTTCTCTCTTTGGTTAGTTTCCATCCGTTGCTTCTTGTCCTGCCTTCAGGCACTTTGGAAAATAGCTTGACTCCCTCTTCTTTGTGGCAGCCCCTGAGATATTGGAACACTGCTATCATGTCACCCCTCACCCTTCTCTTTGTTAAACTACACATACCCAATTCCAGCAACCGTTACTTATATGTTTTAGCCTCCAGTCCCCTAATCATCTTTGTTCCTCTTCTCTGTACTCTTTCTACAGTCTCAATATCTTTTTTTAAAATTTTATTTATTTATAAACCAAACAAACATTGAATCAATAGCGGTCTATATCACAGTGTGAGGAGGAATAATATTGTCCCGTTACATATAAGAAAACAACCACAAAGAAAAGAAGAATAGTTCAATTAAAAGCTCTTTAAAACAACCAATTATACCATTGATTCTAAGATAAATAGTAATCTGTTTCCCCTCGTCCCCTCAACATCATAGTAAGCCGATCTGATTCCGCACAGTTCATTATTTTCTGTATTACTATTTGATCGGGTGGGCTAACATCCATCTTCCAATATTGGGCCCACACCAATCTTGCAGCAGTGGTTACATGTAGCAACAGGTACCACGCAGTTCTGTTTATATTTTGTGGTCTTATCCCCAATAAGAATACCTCAGGACACAATTGTATATAGTACCCCAACATCTCACTTAGCCATTTCTGAATATTCTTCCAGAATTTCATAGCCTCTCGACAGGTCCACCATTGGTGGAAATATGTACCTTCTTTGACACCACATTTCCAACAAGTTGAGGATGTTCCCGGGAACATTTTGGCTAGCCTGGCCGGCGGCAAATGCCAACGATATGCCATTATATATATTTTTTCTTTATATGCTATTGACCGAGTTAATTTAATGTTCTTAATCCAAATTTCGCTCCACCTTTCAGTATCTATTGAGTAACCTAAATCTCTCACCCAGGCATGGACCAAAGTCTTCGCGTCTTCATCTTCTTCCATAGCCATAAAAAATTTATAACATTTAGATATCTTTTTTACATCGTGGTGACAAATAGGACTGCAGAACCTGGAACGACTAGAATGGTAGCAAAGAGGGTTTTGATAGAAGTTAACATTTGTAGCTCAAGGTTGAACTATGGGGTCCTTGGTGGTCTCTGAGCTTGGTTGTTTTCTTGCAGACATTTCATTACCAAACTAAGTAACACCATCAGTGATGATGATGATGCACTAATTGACAATGTTGCCTAGTTTGGTAATGGAATGTCTGCAAGAAAAGAACCAACTCAGAGAGCACCAAGGACCCCACAAAGAGGATTTTCTGTTATCCTTTTACTGATATCCTGTGATCCTCTGGAGTTCTGCAGCTCAGAACTGGCAGTCCTGGAAAAGATCTTACAGAAAAGGCAAGATACACTGGCACAGCCCACAGAACGGAGAAACCCCCAGGTCCAAGAACTGCAGTATCATTTTCACTCAGCTATTCTTGGGTCTGCTTTCAGTGAAAACATCAAACACTATTTGCCTGTTACACTGTTAACACAGATTACCAAAACAATACATGTCCCAGAATCAACACCAACTTGATCACTCAGTCACAAAGAATAACAAACTCCCTACTGGTAAAGAAATGCAGAATAGTCTATGGCTTTCCAGGGATGATTTACATGCATTGTCATATTAAAGAATGAATGAAACAGAATCAGTGACATTAAGCATTAAAAATGGAGAGAGTGGAAATTTGATTCGAAGAATATGGGTCCCTTGCTGGGATCACTATAGCACTGGCTCTTAGGAATATCTGGCCATCCACAAGTTTATAAATTGTGGTTCCCATAATCGTGGAATCCATTAAATGATTTCAGTTATAATGAGTTTAGTTTTATTTAAATCTTTAAATTTGATTTCAATGCACTGATGTTAAAAGTTATAACAACTTTTATTATAATAAGATATAATAACAATATTAACCAATAAAGTAAAGTAAGTCCACAATTATTAACATTTAACTAAGATTGATGAAGATTATAGCCTAATACTATCTGGATGAGTACCACTTTTTCCCTCCTGTCTAAAATGTCCAAGAGGCCATATGAGCCATATATGCTGAGGTGTATAAAAAGCACAGTATCCTTGGTAATCATACACCATAGCGAGCTGTATAAATGTTCCTACAAATATAGAGCAGAACTTTCCCCACTCATTCTGTAGTACATATTTATTTATTTATTTATTTATTTATTTATTTATTTATTTATTTATTTATTTATTTGATTTATATACCGCCCTTCTCCTGAAGGACTCAGGGCGGTGTACAGGGCAATAAAATAAGAATACATTAGTTAAATAATATTAAAACCCAAATCCATCAGGCCAGGCCGGCTTGTTCGAATAGATAAGTTTTTAGATCACGCCGGAAGGAGTGAAGGTTGGGGGCCATCTGGAGTTCAGCTGGTAAGCGGTTCCAATGATGATCTCATCCTACCTCAGAAAGCTGTTCCCCATTTCCCAGTTTTTCAGTTCTGCCATCTTTCTCTTTGTTCTCCCTTTAGAGGGCTATGACGATGGGAGGAACTGCACCACAGGGTGTTTTTGGCTTTGTTGTTATGGGGAAATGATGTATAACTAAGATATAGAATGAAATTAAAAAAAAACGGCAATCCACTCCATAGACTCTCTCTTATGGCTCCCAGATTTTAAAATATATCCTAAAGCCACAAACTGAAGGTATCATCTTATGGCACCGGGCAAACCCTCCATAGGAATCATGCATACTGTCGGTAAACAGTACTCCTGATAGTATTTCAGGAAGTGCAGCTTACCTTGACAGGTGACACCCTGCCTTCCGTCTCGGCAGGCACAGACATTGGGAGCTATGCAGAAGCCGCTGCCACAGCCGAAGGAACAGAGTGCTATGAGGAGGACCAAGAAAATATCCATTAGACTTGGGAAGAATTATATATACGTGAGTATGTGTGCGTGTAGAATTGCAGACAGAATGGCTATGGTAAGGGATGCCGGTAGTTATAGTTCAGCAATATCTGGAGGACTGTAGTTTTCTAGCTCTAAAGTGAGCAACACTTCATCAAAAGTAAAAAAGGTTATCCATAGAGTAATTACGGTAGTGTAAAATCAGAGTTCCCAGATCAGTTGGAAGAACAAAATGCCCTAAAAGCTAATCTGTAAGCTGAGCTTCAGTGCTGAGTATTTTACTGGAGTGCAATCATCTATAGCATGGTGGGATGTTGGTCCTACTTGTCCCATAAAGGGCAGCTCTGGTCACTGTTCATATCAGTTGCAGCGCTGTCTGTTGCTTTTACTCTCTGTCTGCTTTCCTTTGGAACCCCTTGTGTGCTCGCTTAAGATTGTGATAACCCTTGCAGCAAAACATCAATGAACATCAGTTTGCTAATAAGGATTAAAAGTAATAATAATATAGTGCCGGCCACATAATGTAGTGATTCTGCAACAGGTTCTAGAAACTTACGCAGAGTGCACTGTCCACTGGCTGGAGATGGTATCCATCCAGGACAGCACCCACTTCCAAAACCAGAGAGACAAATATGTGGTCCAATGCGACGCCTACAAGATGGAAGAAACAGTTTGAGAACCAACCTCCCTCCCTCCCTTCCTTTCTCTTTTTTCCTTTTTGTTTGTACATAGTAATTGAGCATTATGTATGCAGAAAGAGATTTAAATACTGTGGATAAAGTGCAAGCCAGTCTGACCTGCAACTATTTAAGCCAGCCACAGAGCTTCTCTAGCTGGACACAGAATGCCAGCAAAATGTAACAGCATGTTAGACTAAAAATGTAATTGATGCTGTGTTTGAGACACAAGAAAAGTATTTGGATGAAAGGTACAGTGGGGTCAAATTACATAGAAAAACAATTCTTCCTTGGCAGGAGGGAACACAGACTTTCAGAAGTTATCAGTTTAATAGTTTATAGTAGCCAGATTTGGTGGTTGTCCAAAATATTTTGGAGAACAAAATAACATCCTATCCAGCCTAGTCAGAGGACCACAGTACATTTATTTATTTATTTATTTATTTAATTTATATACCGCCCTTCTCTCAAGAGACTCAGGGCGGTTAACAGGGCAATACGTAAAAGACAAATACAAAAGTTAAAATTATTAAAACATGATTAAACAATGCCCATAGTATAAATAGTACAAATTTAAAATTAAAGTCATAATAACAAACCCACCCCATCCCATCAGGCCAGGCCCGCTTCCTTAAAGAGATGGGTTTTAAGGTCGCGCCGGAAGGAGCGGAGGTCGGGCGCCATACATAAAGGCAGACAAGAGATTTTGACCCAAAAGGAATAACATTGTGAGCATCTCTCTTCATCCTTAGTAGTAAGATCTTAAGAAATTAAACTTCAACCCGCACACCAGCCTCAGCCTTCTTACTGTGGCTGTTGTGCAAGTGTCTACTCTCTGGGTTGATAGAGGATGAGGATAGGGAAAGAAAAGGACAGAAAAGCTGGGGGAACAAACAAATCAGGTTTCCAGCAAGCATCCCATCTCATCACTTCCTGACTGCATTTGCAGAAAAATATAGAAAAATATATATAATTATGAAAGGGATTCTCGCGGGTGTCTGTATGTGTAGATCCAGAGTCTCGGGTTTCTTCCCACGTTCCTTTCATCTTTCTGAAGATGAAAGGAACGCGGGAAGAAACCCGAGACTCTGGATCTACATATATATATATATATATATATATATATATATATATATATATATATATATATATATATATATATATATGGTATATATATATATATATATATATGAAAGCAGTTGCTCTTTTGATCATTGTGACAGGGGCTGAATGCGAGACATTGTGATGCCCTGGCTTCAGAGAGAGTAGGAGAAATCCCAAGAGGAAATGAGGCAGGAATTCTCACCAATGCAAAACTCGGGGGGGAAAACTGCCAGCAACATCGAGACTGGGGCATGTGTTTTTTATTGACCTGGCATGGCTGCTGTTGGGCTGGCATGAGTCCAACAAATGGAGGCAGAACAGGGGAGAAGAAGCTCATTTCTAGACAGAAGTGCAGCTGTGCTGTCGGGCAGGATGATGAGCTGACTGGCTGCCAGCCAGAGCTATTGTAGAGAAATGTTGAGACAGCAGTCCTATTGGTTCAGGCTACTATATAGGTGATGTGGAATGGAGCGGTTATTTGGGTACTGCTGCCAGTCTGATCCAAAGTTGGAGAGAGAGATTGCTGAAGAGGAAAGGGGAAAAAAGGTTGCAAAACAAAGTGGCTGTAAAAAAAAGGTGGAGAGTGAAGATACATGAACGTAGGAGCAGTTGTAAATTCCTAGTAGAGGGGGTGGAGAAAAAAAAGTCTACAGGTTTCCCTGAAGGAAAGGAAGGGAAGTGATGACATCCTCACATACGGCATGACCCAAGACAGGAAGAAGGGAAGGAAGGAGACAGCACAAAGCCCTAGGGGAGAATTAACCAGAAGACCCTGAAAGAGCTTCTTTTTCCAAGGGAGGGGAAGGTGATCAGTGCTAAGCACACAAGCCGTAAATCCAGCATACTCCTTTCCCATCCCCCCTGTTTTTTCTGAGCCAATTTCTATCTTTACAAACTGGAATACACCTCCAGCTCTAAAAGAACTAAGTGACACTGTGATAGAGACACAAGAGGTGTGGATGTTGACCAAAGATGGTCACAATCTTTGCATAAGATGTGCCAGAGAACAGAGAAGTCACTCAGTGAAGCCTAATGGTTATTTTGCTCATTGCACGGGTTCAGAAGGACTATCTTCATGCATAGAATAGTGATGCAATCATTCCCTGTGCTGGGTTCAGGTTGCTCATGAGTTACAGAAAAGTGCCCTGTTGGGCTTGCAGGATAAAGTTCTCTTCCCATACAAAAGAAAATGGAGCACCCACCTTACAAATTGCATTAATAAAATGAGACAAGGCTGTTGAAACAAAAGAGGACTCGGAGTATGCAAAAAGGAAAAAGCTACACCCAGACATATGGCATGGATAATCAAAGCAGAAGTTCTTCCTGAGACTAAAATATAAGAACTAATCATCATCACTAACATGAACTGAAACACATCTATGCCTATTGCCACAGATGCAGAAACATGGGATAAGATGGCATCCTGAAACCAGGACATTCAGTGAAGGAAACACACCATTGCCCCCTCCATCTTGCTTCCAAGCACAGCCCCTCAGTCCTGTAGCCAACTGTTTTCCTCATTTTGGCAAACTGGTTTAACTGGACGTTCAGTCCTCAACTGCAGCTTTGGACTGCACGACCTTCAACTATTTGGTCACCTCTAAGATTCTGCCAAGCTGGAGAGGCATGAATAAAAGGAAGGAAGGGAAGGGAAGGGAAGGGAAGGGAAGGGAAGGGAAGGGAGGAAGGAAGGAAGGAAGGAAGGAAGGGAGGGAAGGAGGGAGGGAGGGAGGAAGGAAGGAAGGAAGGAATGATGGAAGGAAGGGAGGGAGGGCAGAAGGAAGGAAAGGAGGGAGGGCAGAAGGAAGGAAGGAAGGAAGCGGAAAGAAGGAGGGAGGGAGGGTGGAAGGAAGGAAGGAAGGAGGGAGGAAGGAGGGAGGGCAGAAGGAAGGAAGGAAGGAAGGAAGGAGGAAGGAAGGAAGGGAAGGAGGGAGGGCAGAAGGAAGGAAGGAAGGAAGGCGGAAAGAAGGAGGGAGGGAGGGTGGAAGGAAGGAAGGAAGGAGGGAGGAAGGAGGGAGGGCAGAAGGAAGGAAGGAAGGAAGGAAGGAAGGAAGAAAGAAAAGAAGGAGGGAGGGAGGAAGGAAGGAATGATGGAAGGAAGGGAGGGAGGGCAGAAGGAAGGAAGGAAGGAAGGCGGAAAGAAGGAGGGAGGGAGGGAGGGAGGGTGGAAGGAAGGAAGGAGGGAGGAAGGAGGGAGGGCAGAAGGAAGGAAGGAAGGAAGGAGGAAGGAAGGGAAGGAGGGAGGGAGGAAGGAAGGAAGGAATGATGGAAGGAAGGGAGGGAGGGCAGAAGGAAGGAAGGAAGGAAGGCGGAAAGAAGGAGGGAGGGAGGGTGGAAGGAAGGAAGGAAGGAGGGAGGAAGGAGGGAGGGCAGAAGGAAGGAAGGAAGGAAGGAAGAAAGAAAAGAAGGAGGGAGGGAGGGCGGAAGGAAGGAAGGAAGGAAAGAAGGAAGGAAGGAAGGGAAGGAGGGAGAGCGGAAGGAAGGAAAGGAAGAAGGAAGGGCGGAGGGAGGGAGGGAGGAAGGAAGGAAGAGCCAATTCCCGCTTCTCCAAGCAAGCGCCGCCGTCTCCCAGCAGGCGCACCAACGCCGCCTCAGAAGGCACCGACTCCCTCCCGCGGCGCCTCCTCCCCGAGCGCTCGCCCGGCACAGCGTTAGAAGCGCTCGCTGCCCCCAGCTCGTGTGGCGCGCGCGCGCGGGGGGGGGGGCGGGATGGCGAGGGGGCGTCGTCCTCTCGTTCTCCAGTCAGCCTCAGGGGAATTCGGGGGGGGGGGAGGAGAGGAAGGGGGGGAGAGAAGTGTAGCTCTACTACGGCAAGGCTTCTCCCCGTCGGTGGATGGCTATTGGCGGCGGCGGAGGGGTACCTCTCTACGGCGAAGTTGGCCGGCTTCCTCCTTCCCGTGTAGGCTCTCCCCTGAGTGCCGTGGAGGAGCACAGCCACCCAAGCAGCCTGGAAGAGCAGCCCGGCCAGCATGACAGCGTCTCCCAGTCGGCAGAGACGCTTTGCTCCCTCCGAAGCCTCTTTTCCCTTCCCTGCCCGCCCTCTCCCTTCCCCACAGGCCCCCTACTACAGCATGGCTTGCACTGTCTGGACTCTTCCCGCCAGAGAGGCGGCCGGGGGCGCCTTCAGGGCAGAGGAGGGGAGCGAGGATCAGCGCTCTCAAGCTGGGGGCAGCGGCGGCGGCGGCGGCGTGGGGAGAAAGCTCCTCCCCACGAGGCCAGGCTCAGATTGCGGCGGGGCTCCCCAGCCCGGCTGTTCCGAGTGGAAAAAAACATTGCCTGTGTGCAAAGGGCGGGCGGGCGGGCGAGCGTGCGTGCGTACAAAAGGGGGACTCGCTTCGCCCCACCCTCCGCGAGAGAGAGAGAGAGAGAGAGGGGTAGCGCAGAGTAAAGGAACCAGGAGAGGCGATGTGGGGGAGGCTCCCGGGCTTGAAAACGCAGCAGCTTTGTTGTTACACTAAGAAGAGCCCCCCCACCCCAGCCCCATTTTCTAGGACAGCGTTTCCCAACCTTAGGAACTTGAAGATGCGTGGACTTCAACTCCCAGAATTCCCCAGCCAGCTATGCTGGCTGGGGAATTCTGGGAGTTGAAGTCCACGCATCTTAATTTAATTTAATATTTGCATTTGTATACCGCCCTTTCCCTGAGGACTCAGGGCGGTTTACAGGGAATTAAAATTGAAACATACAAAAGTTAAAACCAATTAAAAAAGCATTAAATTCACCCTGTAGATTAAAACCCCAGTTAAAATTTTCTCCTCAGCCTGGGCCCGAGAGCTCAAAGAGCCAGGTCTTCAGGCCCCGGCGGAATGATCGGAGGTCGGGAGCAGTCCTCAGCTCTACCGGCAGCTGGTTCCAGAGGGCAGGCGCTCCCACTGAGAAGGCCCTATCCCTGGGTGTCACCCGCCGGCAATCTCTCACCGGCGGAACCCTGAGCAGACCCTCCCTGTGGGAGCGCACTGGGCGAAGGGCGTTTGATGCCGGCAGCAGGTGTTCCCTCAAATAACCCGGACCCAGGCCATGTAGGGCTTTATAGGTGATAACCAGCACCTTGAATTTCACCCGGAGGGCAACCGGAAGCCAATGCAGCTCGCGGAGTAGAGGTGTTACATGGGAGTATCGGGAAACCCCCATTACAACTCGCGCGGCCGCATTCTGCACCAGTTGAAGCCTCCGAGTGGTCTTCAAGGGCAGCCCCATGTAGAGAGCGTTGCAGTAGTCCAAACGGGAGGTCACAAGCGCATGAGTGACTGTGCGTAGGGCGTCTCGGTCCAGATAGGGACGCAACTGGCGCACCAGGCGAACCTGTGCAAAAGCCCCCCTGGTCACGGCTCCTATGTGATCTTCAAAATTGAGCCGTGAATCCAGGAGGACGCCCAAGTTGCGAGCCCTATCAACGGGGGGTAACACCTCACCCCCCATCGTTAGAGGTGGAATAACTTGGTTAACCCGAGATGCCGATATGCACAGCCACTCAGTCTTGGCGGGATTGAGACGAAGCCTGTTTCTCCCCATCCAGACCTGAACCGCCTCCAGGCACCGGGACATCACGGAGAGGGCATCACTGGGTTGGTTCGGGGTGGAAAGAAAAAGTTGGGTATCATCAGCGTACTGGTGATCTTCAAGTTCCTAAGGTTGGGAAACGCTGTTCTAGGAGTCTCCTTTCCCCACATCTGGTGTGTGGAATGTCCCCCTCCTCCCCTTTCCCCTCCCTGGGCTGCTTTCACGTCTGGACCGTAGAGGAGCCGCGGCACATGAAAGGCTTCCAAAGCAGCTCCGAGGGGGATGAGGACCCGAGGCGCATCCGATGGGAACAGCAGACTAGGCTGTTGCACCCCCCCCTTGCAATACATTGGGGGCCTTGTTCCAGAGAGGAGCTGCAAAGCTGGGGCCGGGAAGGGGGAAGGGGAAAAGCGGGGAGAAGAGAGAGAGAAAGAGAAGAAAAAAACAAACCTCAACCAAAATCGCTTCAGTTGCCCAGCTGTCGTTTCGGATTTTCCACTCGTGAAAAAACAGGTGTTGTTTCAGGAGGAGAACAAAACCGCCCTCTGAGAGACCAGCAGCCCATGTTTAAGCAGGGCTTGCATAAGCCTGGTTTATTGAACAACCCTTGCTTGCCTTATCCTGATAAACTAAGCTATTAAACCTGGTTTACTAACAACAATGATTCACACAAACTATATCAAAACCAAGCAACCAACATTAAGGTTATAGCGTAACGACTGCTCCACGACTGTAGATTACCAAGCGGAGCACATTCATGCATTTGTATAAGTAGATATAAAAAGAGCTTAGCCGGCACATATTCTTCAATAGAATCATCATTAATAGCCATCATTAATAAAAAATAGAACACTTATCACAGAGTAGAAATAGACGCAGCTATTAATATGATTCACTCTAATCCAGTTCAGAAGTTCAAGAAGGAAATTCATCAGAGAGAAAAGCATGAAAATTAAGATAGATTCTCTGAAGGGATAGGCAAAAAGGAAAGATTAAACACAAGGGAATTGGATCTCCTTAATGAAAAATAGCAAGTCTTGCTCACTAGACATAAGGAATCTATTGTGCTGTCTCAATAATTACACCGGCAGCCCAGCCTATTTCTCCTCCAGAGATTGCATTTTCCCCACCACTCTAATAACAAAGATTCCCTTCCTCTACAAATGTATCATTTGGAATTGCCCAAATGGCCATTCTTAGCTCAACTAGTGTTACTGCCACAGGCAGTAATAGGTAATAAGCAATCCAGTACCAACCTTCGTCAGGGTT
Organism: Vipera ursinii; assembly: GCF_947247035.1. Taxonomy (NCBI): domain Eukaryota; kingdom Metazoa; phylum Chordata; class Lepidosauria; order Squamata; family Viperidae; genus Vipera; species Vipera ursinii. The sequence continues at coordinate 114,251,930 of NC_139512.1, read as the reverse complement.
ATGCAAGTTGGGTAGTGTAAACAAGTTTTATGTTTAGCAGATGCAGAGCACTTCCCCTGTAACCCTTAAACTTGGAAATGTTCAAAGAATCACTCAAAGCACTAACAATCCTATTGCAAAAGCAATTAGGCAATCTGTTAGCATTTTAGAGGCTAAAAGACTTATTTATGCTCGCTCAGGTTTAGCTTTTGCAGATTGTGGTCCAATTCATGAATCCATATTTTACCAAAGACCCCTTCTTGGCCACCTATTCTATTTTATGATCTGAAAGATTAATCCATCAAACTTATTTTCTGTTGATTTTTCTCAAAAATAAAACTGCACATATCAAATATACTCGGGATTATTGTCAGGAGGGGCTCTCTTCCAATTAGGATGTGTCATGTTTGCCTGCATAGTGCTGTACTTGCCTCCTGGTTCCACGAGTGAGATTAAAAAAGCAGGAGGGGGAATTTAGTGTTCTCTCCTTCAAAAACCTGATTTGAACGGCGGATGAAATTATGGCGAGGTGGGGGGAAACTACCCACGGAACATCATTAGAAATTGAGAATTAGCCTTTCCCCCAAATCTCTGAGAAACCTTTAACATCTTATACAAAAAGCGAGTAGGAGGAAACCAGAAGAGAAAGCATGAAGGAAACAGTACTATGGCTTCCATTCTCATCCAAAGCATTTGGCACCATCTTTCTGCCTCCACCCCACCCTTTACAGAGAGTGTTGTAAAGCAATGGAGTGATATATAAGTCTAAGTGTTATTGCTGTCGCTATTGCTATACTTGCACCACAATGACTCTCACAAGTCACATTGTTTTTTGGAGTAGGAGGAAAACCAACAACAGCATCATTATGTTTGCTGGCTTCAAGGAGATACTTACTCCTTACTTACTTGCTTCCCTGGGCTACAAAGCCTATAGCTCCATCAAATTGTATTTGTTCATGTTGGAAAAAGAAACCAATAATTCTTCAAGAAAATCTCTTTTTGCTGTTTATTTGTAATGCTCTACAGTTTTAGGTATCTTATTTTTTTTTTATGGTCAGCTGAGCTACAGGTTCAGGGGAAGAGTGGTCCTGGGAATAACAATTAAAAATTGGGCGATGAAATAACCTTTAAGGTTCGTGCTTTTCATGCTTCTGTCAGTATTAAGTAAACAATTTTGTATAGGAAACAGGAATCTTCTACATAATATGCTGGCTTTCTAAAACACGAAGATTTCTAACAGTTATGCATATGCACATTTTGAAATAAACCCTAAACGACTGAACCTTATTTTTATTTATATTTATATATATATTTTCTTAATAAGCATTCAGCAGTGCAAATGTCCTGATTTTGTGGTTTTTACAGGTGAACTGTAATCTCTCAATTAACTCCCCTTTAATCAAAAAGTCCTGAACATCAGTATGAGATTCACTGCATCTAGGAATTATGAATTATTTGTATTAACTCAAAGGTGCTTTTTTCTTCAAAAGGCAATTGGACTGTTTGTTTTTTTCCTTTGAGGAAGAAAACATTTTGCTTCTCATCCAAGAAGCATCAGTTCTGATGAGGGGGGCGGGGTATGGAAGGATAGATATTGACAGTTGAGACTGGATGGTGGGGAGATGGAAGGATCAGTTCTGATATGATGGTGGGTGGAAGGATTGTATTTCTTTACAGCAAGGGCGTCAAACTCACCACGTCACATGACGTGTCACGACATATCGCGACTCTTTTTGCATTGCCAGCAATGGGGTGGGCACGGCTTTGCTATGATGAACACCCCTGCTTTACAGTTATCTGGTCATTAACACTCTTTGAGAATGTTGAGACCACTTGGGGGTTTATCTGTGCCCTCAAGGTCACTTGAACCTTTTCATTAACTATTTGTATTATCTGAACCTTTGTTAATTGTACAATATGTGAATACATAATGCCTTTTTTAAAAGCTGTTTTCCCAAGATGCTTTTGCTGAAGTATTATGAGTATTACACAGAATATGTAACTTACATGATGTGGGGATGTGGTTGATAAATACACTCAGATATGCAGAAGAGATAAAAGGTAGGAAGATCAAAGGGGTATTGCATGAATGACATGGCAAAGTGGTGTGAGATGGTCAGAAGCACTCATCATTTCTTAGCAAAGTGTTGATAAAGGGCATTTGTGAAAAATTGACTCAAAAATAAGAGTATCTGCCGTTGTAAATAGATTGTCTTTAAAAGTCAGTATTGAAGATGAAAAGTTTACGGTACAACACAGACTGATGTGAAAGTGGATTTTAAAATGACAGGCTGTAAGAATGAGATGGAAAAAATGCTACACAGAAAGTATAAATGAAACCAGGTTATGTCTTAATCATTGAAAGGGATATAAAAATATCAAATCAAAGTTGATATGACCTGGACAACTTTTCTATATTGGATTTACAAGAGACTTGTTAACTTCTTGAAGTATGTTGTTAAGAAGGGACAATGAAAAAAAGGAAATTAAAATCTAGGATATTATTTGAAGAAATAATATTGTTAAAAGTAAACAGGAATATAAACTTGGTTTATTTGATCAAGTTTAAAGTTGTTATCTCTGATAACCCTTGATTTTTTTGCTAACCACGACTAATCCAGGAGGCATTAAGTATCATTTGTAGATAAGAGAGGGGATATGGAAAGAAAAAATCATTTTTGTAGTATAAAAGGAGGTGATAAGTTACTAAAATATTTATATGTTGTGATGAAGGGTGAAGTCATGTGTGTGTATAATTTTTATTTTATACTTTTTCATTTTTAGTTTGTATTATTTTTCCTTTTTAACTGTAATATTTAATAAAATTACTATTAAAAAGAAACAATGGCACACTGCAGCGCTTTCTTGAAATGACTCTTTGTAACATTATAGAAATATATTCCCCCTAAGCACTGCACAGCTATGCAAATACTGGAAATTCTTTCTCCCATTTTGTGTATTAGTATCCAATAAAAAAGACTATTGTCTATCAATTGTAATCTGAAGTTCAATGGTGCTAAAACAGGAATTGTACAATATTTACCACATATTACTGCATTGCCTCTTGTATTCGTTTGGAAATATAAGGCAAGCATAATGTAGATTGATGGGGCGGGCCTTCAAAAAATATGTAGACACCTTCCTTTAATAGCAGTTTTGACATGCATCTTTTCCCCCCCATCTGGGATACTTCCCAATTGTGATTTTACAATAAAATAAAGAACTAGACGCATCCACAAGGGGGACAAATAATGAAAGTAGCATTCTGCCATTGTGAGACAAGTATCACACTTTTTGTATGTGTATGCAACACAACAGAGCTTTCAAAATTTTAACAAAATCCCTCAATATCAAAAATGCATATGTTCAGACATCTGAATATTCATGCACACCAGGTTCCCTACAGCAGGGACAACTCTAATGAAAACAATTAAAAGCTTGTAGTTTATTTAAGGCCATGCTAAAATAACTGCTTAGTCTTTAATCTCTCTGAAACCTCTGATTTCTTTCATTATTCCTTCTGAGAATAGAACCAGGCTTTCGGATAGCATTCCATTCTACCAAGCAACTTGGCTATTAGTATCACAGGCTGAAGATATGATTACAGAGCCTTTATACATTTTGTGTAAAACGTTTTCAAATGTTTTTCCAAGTGTTTTCTTTCCCAAGTGTTTACCTTTTGGCAATATATACCGTTTTACAGGCAGCTAGTTGCAGTCAAACAAGCCGTAACACCTTATCTAAGCAGATGTGAAATGCAAGATATGCAACGGATCTAAACACCCGCCATCAACAGTGTTTGGGGCATGATTTTAGAAAGTATGGGAAAGCACAATCACCTTGCTTCATACTGTACATGCTGCTACAGGTGCCAGGAGTTGTTGACCTTTCCAACATATTACAGATAGTCCTTGACTTACAACCACAAATGGGACCAGAATTTCCAGTGATGGCAGTCATTAAGCATATCACACGGTAGTTAGGCAAATCACTTGGTCGTTAAGCAAGTCCAGCTTCCCCAATGGGCATTTCTTGCTGGATATCAACAGAAAAGGTTGTAAATCAGGGGTGTCAAACTGCCGGCCCACGGGCCAGATGCGTCATGGCAAAATCACACCCACCCCATTGCTGGCAATGGGAAAAAAAGTTCATGATACGACACGTCACGTGACGTTGCAAGTTTGACACCCCTGTTGTAAATCCACAATCATGTGACTGCAGGATGCTGCAAATGTAATTGTAAATGGGAACCAGTTGCCAAGTTTCTGGATTGCAATCACACTAATGTGAAGGTGGTATGATGATCATAATGTGAGTACAGGTCGTAAGTCACTTTTTCTGAGGCCACTGTAACTTTGAACCATCTTTAATTGAATGCCATAAGTCGAGGACCATCTGTTACAAATATTCTGTCCTCTGCTGAGCATATCAAAGAACTATGCGTTGTATTTCCATTTTTTTACAATTCCTTAAGGCTTGCTCAAATGCTTTCAGGACCCTGAACGACAAAATAAACCCCATCAAACAAGCATGCAGGATTTGTTGATGGAACTGAAAGTCCACCATACATTAGGTTTCCCCTGTCTCTCCAACTGAGAAGAGAATGAAGTGATTTCATGAGAATAGGTAAAAAAAACGTTGAAGCCAAATCCAGTAGAGACATACTGCACTATACATTTAACTTTTTATCAAGGAAGAATTGTTAAGTACTTTCACTCTAATTTTGGCATTTAGTGATTAAATGATGTGAACTTGTGGAGTGAATTTGAAGAAGAACCTTTTCCCCAGCCCATAAATTCTATCACAGAATAGTCAGGACAGGTTTTTACAAACAAACAAAAAAGCGGGGGGGGGGGGGGGGGAGAGAAAAATTGAGTAAGATGTCCAATGCAAAAAGTCTTTTCTAACTCTTAACATGCTAGAAGGGAATAAAAATTCTTAATACGTGACAGCAGAAAATGGGAAGTGAGGCCCTTGTGCTTATCTGTCCAAAAATACTGTAACAACAAAATCCCTCTACCCTCTTCTTTAAAGTCTGCCTCTTAGTGGCAAGAATGAGGGGGAAAAAGTAATGAGGTCTACCTTGTTGTAAAATTGTCATGCCCTTAAAAAAATTCTACAAGCTTATTGAGTAGACTTTTTTTGGGGGGGAAACACGAAAGCAAAATGAAATTAGTCAGTTCCCTATAGACAGAATAATTGGAGTGTTGAAATATAAAGCATAAGAGAACAAGGTTTCTTTCCTCCTCGGTAAAGGAGTTCAGAAAAGCTTGAAAAGATTTTGACAACAGCCAAACCTTTCCTCTTGGACTACTTTTATTTGATAAAATTCCAAAACCAATAACAGAAAAATTGCAATCTAGTCTCTTCTCCCTGAATAAGCAGCAAAGCTGTTGGAATAGAGAGGCTGCTACCCACAGTTGGGTTCCTCGAGATTAAGCAGCCCTAATTCTGAAAGCACCTTGTAAGAGCTAAATGTCACATCCCTCTCTCCAACAGCCACTGCAGCCATCTAGCCACCTTCTCATCCACACAGGGAGGGCTATGGGGAAAGACCTCCACTTCAAAACACTGGGAACAAAATAAATTCAGAGACAACAGCAAATGAAGTGTGGAAAGAGTCTAGGCAGAGGGACATCTTTGCCAGCTGCTGTTACTCAAGAGGGAAAAATCTGCTGGGGCCACGATTAGGTGGCAGATGAATGGTGAATCCAAGCAGAATACAATGTCGTCAACAGCCGACACTGCATTTGCAAGTCCTTAGCAAGATGGCTTCAGTTCAGAGATTCCCCACTTTCATCCAGGCACATTGCTACTGCTCTAGCATTACAGTGAAACTGGCGAGGGAACCAGTCGGGAAAGACTCCATATGCTATCCTTGAAGGAACGTGCAGGAAGTATCTTCTCATTCAGCTAATGGATACGGGTGAGCTCCTCCACAATCTTGATCAAGTCATCTACCGTAGCCTCCCTCTTCATTCCACTGCCATCGTCAATCTGAAACAAGGAGGCAAGAGGCAGAGGTGAAGCACAGTCGTTTGGCAGACAGAAGACGAAGAGCATATGCCTCTTCTTAATCCTGATACTGCAATCCCCAAGTTCGTATCTTTACTTCAAATGAGCAAACACAGAATGAGAGTCATGCCCAACAACAAGGATTGTCTCAACATGGGTAATTTTCTCAACTTACTTGTAAGTTAGCCACCACCTCCTGCATCTTGGGTCGACTGATATCCAAAAAGCTTTCAATTAAATCTCCATCAATAAATCCAGTGGCTGGTTCTGTCTTGCGTTCTGTATGAAATGATCTCCAGGTAAAATCAAGAATCAAGGAAATAAGACTCTCAGTAAAATATGCCTTCAACTTTCCCATAAAAACAAAAGTATGTTGCAAGAACTGTCCCCAAGCTTTTATCACCCAGAACCAGAAGTGTAATATATAGTCATTAATCTCTCTCAGTCATCCTATAAAATCAGACCAGTTCAAACTACAGTCTTGAGAATTCTCAGCCTCCAAGGTCAAAATCAAATATTACAGCAACCTATTCATATGTGTGCTGCATAGCCCAATATAATAGCAATCCTCATCTAGAGTTGACAGATTGCATTCTCATGTGACAGAAGAGGACTCTTTCAAAAGGTCAGGTTGTTTTTCAGGGGAATAAAATAATTGCAATATTAACCATATAATTTAGACAAACATTGAAAACATTTTAGTAATTCTTAGTATTTGCTATTTAATGATGGTACTATTCCAAAACTCATACTTAGTTACTGGTTTATTTTTTAAAAAACTGTTTTATTATATTTGACGTATTACAGTGTACAGAATGTTACACTGAATATAATGCTTACAGGTACATGGTATGGCATGCATAAAATGCGCACCTTAAATTAAAAATAAATTCTGAAACTATTACCCATATAATAACCTTGGTGGCCATCAACAAAAAATAAAAGGTACTTTCCTGACAAACACTTCAAAAACTGAAAATACATTCTCTTGAATCACAAACTTTCTTCAGTATTACATTTTTTAAAATCTTCATAGGGGAGAAAAATGAAATTATGAAGTATATACCTGCAGTATTATGGATAGTTATCAACAGAATTTGGCCCAGTCTCTATGTAACATGTAAACTGTATGGAGCTTCAATGAAAAATATATTTTTCATTCTAAGTCCCAAATTTTGATTCTGTAAGCCTGAAAGCCTACATGCTTGTAATTAATCTAATAAACATATACTCAAATATAGAATATTAAATGTGGCAAAGAATAGTTCTTCAATTCTGGTAACCCTTGAATATTTTTAATCATGCCATGAATATCTTCCTTTCTCCCTTCATGCTGTTTTAGTTTTCCTTGACATCTGTTTCACTCCTGCATTTCTGATGTCGACTGATTGCAGATGCAAATGACTGCAGATTTCCTAGTTAATTATTCAGTATCATGGTAATCACTCATTTATGTTGTTTATAATTCACCTTTGCATTGTATCTCAAATTACTCACAATTCATAGAAGACTAGCTTAGTGCTCTTTTCATCCTGTGAAAGATTCTACTATAGTGTCTGGCAAGTAGCTATTGATCTGGTTCATACAACATATTAAGCCATAATGTAATCTATTTGGTCTTAACTTAGACTAGCTGTTTTACCCAGCTACTGTAGTTTGCACACAATGGTTTATAATTTTATTATGTCAACCCAATTATATCTAATAAACCATAATTAAATAAACTAAGTACTAGCAAAATATGTGATCTCCACCTGTTACATAAATTCCTAAAAAAAGCTGAAATATTTTGACTGGCAGCGAACCACCAAAATGCTCCTCACTTTAATCTGGTATCATATTACAGCTTCACCAATTCCTATAAATATTCCAGTCAAGAGAGTTCTCATCTTGAAAAAGCAGTTTCAGGACATCAGAGGGGCAAGAGGGACATAAGCTATAACTGTAACTAGAAACACAATATCCTATCCCTAGTTTTTCCTAAATATATAAGAGGAATGAATACACTCATATTGCTGATCTTTACCCATTTGGTTCTGTGCTGTAAACTGTAAACTGGTAGGCAGGCACCATTCCTGATTCTTGTATAATGGCTAATGCTACCAAGTCTTATGTATGTTAAAGAGAAGCACAAGAAAGAAAGGATATAAAGAGTGTTCTATCTTCCCAACACTCTTAATGACTTTGTTGAGTCTGTTTTGCACATCTAACAGGAGATTATACCAGCTTTCTGACAGAGAAGTCACTAGTCCTGTGAATAAAGACAGAGCATTATTTTTTAAAAAGAAATGAATAGGTATCTATTTATAGGATCACTCTGGAAACAAAGGATAAATATTATTTTAGTGCTAGATAAGCCCTCCCCGAGGACCAGCTATTTTGTTAAGACTGTATGGGGAGATGGCAAAATTTTCTGACTTAATATCTAACCTTACCAATCATTCCATTGACTGTGCCAAACAACACTGAGCCCTGTGTTGGTGTAGATGTTTCACCCAGATTTTGCATGACTAGGGACCCATGACAGAAGACATTGACAAATTCACCCAGATGGAAGAGCCCAAACTCCTGTAAATGCTGGCGCTCCTCATCGGTTGTCGCAGCACTGCAATACAAAACGTTTACTAGGAAAAGGATAGGGCGAACCCTTTGTCCCAACCTACTATTTGCTCACTTTGGCCTACCTTTTTAGAAGGTCATCTCACCTGTCCTTCTGGCACACGAACAAGTTAAACGCATTCTCTGCCCCTAAGAAATTGTCATCATCCAGGATCTCCACAGCACTCATCCAGTTTGGATTAAAATCACGAGCAATCTGTGTAAAGATATACAAGTTAATTTACCTAGCAATTCAATCTACTCTCCACTAAGCTAAGGCTTTTCTGGCCTGAAGTAGAATTCTACCAGTTTTAAATGCAGAGTGAAATGGAGAGGGCCAGCCAACCTAAGATAACCTAGGTACCGCAAATTAAAATCAAAAAACAAAAACAAAAACAAACTAGTTTCTTCTGCCACCAAATGTTCTTCTATTCTCTTAAGGACTTCCATTATGTACACTGAGGTTAAAAACTGAATTAATACCTCTTCAAAATTTCCTTCCATGGGCTTATAGGCAAGTAGAAGTACGGAGCGCATTAGATCTCCAACCAAAATGAAGTCACCCTTTGTTTTCACATAGAGTGCCATGATGTTGTTGTAATGGTTGCATTCTGTGCGAAGCTCCTTCTCTGCTGTCCATTCATACAGTCGTACCTGTTAGGACAAGATTGATTTGTAAGGGTAAGGCTAAAACAGATCTGGAACAATACCGCAGAGTCCGAAACATTTCACTTACACAGTTTGCTAAGCAAACCCAGTTTTAGGAAATATTGATGTGGGAGCTTTGGAAGCCTTACCGTGCTGTTTATGCTGGCTAAGAGCTTTCCATTGAATTCCACCATGGAATAGACGGCCCCTTTTACTTCTTTCTCAGCCAGACTCTGCAATTTACCTGGGATACATATTAATACAATACTTGAAAAATACACCGGTTCCTGTTGTAGCTACAAATAGCAACAAAAAAGATTTAACATCCTCAAAAACAGCTTGGTGATCTTAGGCCATGAAATGTAGCTTCCTCCTTGTATTATATGAAGCCCTCCTTGCTTTCTGCAGCATAAAATTAATTATTTTATAAAATATAAGATATTACAAAATATATTAAAAATGAACTCCAATTATCTTCTGAATTATTCCAAAACCTAACCTTAAGTGTGAGCAAGATACAGCAAGATTAGTGTACAAGATGTCAGGGAGGTCTTTAATTATCTTTTTTTAACAGTTACAATCTCTTTATGGTCGCCTCAGCCAGGAGTTCTTCATAAAGATGGTGCCTCACCTAGAGAGCTGTAAGCATTCAGGAAATTTCCAATGTTGAAGTGGACAAAAAACCCTTTGGCCCTCTTTCTGATCATGTGCCATCAAGCTGGTATCAACTCGTAGCAGCCACATAGGCACAATGACTACAATGAGTTAATTCTACCCCTCAAAATCAGGGTAAATTAACAAAATCTATGTGCAAATATGTGGTGCTATGTGAAAATCTTCTGTGACAATAACACAACATAAAGCCTAGGATGCATTTACTCTGTAACAATACATAGTTTTAACTCCTACCTACCTTTCTGAAGGCTCTTTCCTCATTCTACAGTATTACCCCAAATACTTGTCAACTGTTAACTAAAAATTTTATTCATCATCTTCAACAGTCATAAAACTATCTAGATAATTCCACCTGGACTATCCATTTTCTTGGTGAGGTGAAAATAAACACTTCTTCGCTCAACTAGCATGCAACTAATCACTGTGAAAGAATCAATGGAAGTGCTCAAAAAGCTTAGACTGCTGGTGAGAATAGGAATCAGAATGAATTTATATCTCCTTATTTGACCATCTAACCATACTGAGATTATCATTTGAGATCTTTCTTCTTATGCTTCTTTTTAGCAACAGCAACATAGGTAGCTACTATTAAAAGTGCTATTTTGGTGAATATTCTGTGGTTTTCCAAGTTTTGCAGCCACTGCAATAATTTTCCCAATTGCTACTTATGGCTGCGAAACATGGACTGTGAAGAAGACAAATAGGACAAGGGTGGACACCTTTTAATTATGGTGCTGAAGAAAACTACTACAACTATCCTATGGACTGCAAAAATCACAAAGTCCTAGACTGAATCTCACCAAAAATATCACTTGAAGCCAAGATTGCCAAGCAAAGGCTATTATTCTATGGTTATGTCAGGGCTTTTCAACCTTTTCACCCATTGTACCACTTTTAGGATATGGCAACATCCGAGTACCACCAGTCGCCTAGCAAGGTATCAAAAACTTGACCAAAAAAAAAGGGAAACAGTGATGAAGTATAGGTAGTCCTCAACTTACAACAGTTTGCTTAGTGACTGTTCGAAGTTAGAATGGCACTGAAAAAAGTGCCCCCCAAGCCACAGCCGAGCAAGACACCTGCCTGCCCGCCCGGCGGTGCTCTACCTCCTGTCTGAGGTTTTCATTGTTGTGAGTACCGTATTTTCCGGCGTATAAGACTACCTTTTAACCCATGAAAATCTTCTCAAAAGCCAGGGGTCGTCTTATACGCTGGGCAATGATCCTGGCGTTTCCACTGAACCCTGACAGCCCTGCAGTTCCAGCCATCTCTCGCTCAGGCTTGTGCGGTGCTGCCACTGGTTCAGCTCATTCCCCTCTCCCACTACCATTTTTCTAGGATGGCCGCGTACCACCTGTCAGGTGCCAATGTACCACAGGTGGTACCCGTACCATTGGTTGAAAAGCCCTGGGTTATGTCATGCAAGCTGAAGTCAAACATGCTGGGAGTGATCAGCAGAAAAAGGAGTAATACCTATTGGCTGGTCACTCTAAAGCAGGGCTTTTCAACCAGTGGTACGGGTACCACCTGTGGTACAATGGCACCTGGCAGGTGGTACACGACCATCCTAGAAAAGTGGTAGCGGGGGAGGGGAATGAGCTGAACTGGTGGCAGCACCGCACAAGCCTGAGCGAGAGATGGCTGGAGCTGCAGGGCTGTCAGGGCTCAGGAAGCGCTAGGATCAGCACCAGGCTCCAGCTGGAGCTCAGCGCTGATCCCGGTGCTTCTGCTGAGCCCAGAAGAAGTGCCGATCAGCTGGGATATTGCAGCATCCCCAAGGTCTTGTGATTTACATTCAGATGCTTGGCAACTGATTCATATTTATGATGGTCACAGTGTCCCAGGGTCATGTGAAGTGACCAAAACCTGCTGCAACCACCTAGCAGACGGGGGGAATAAAAAACCAAACACCCCCCCACCCCCGCTGCCAATCCTCAACAGAAAAGCTCACAACAATGAAAACCTCGGACAGGAGGAAGAGCACCGCTGGGCAGGCAGGTGTCTTGCTCGGCTGTGGCTTGGGGGGCACTTTTTTCAGTGCCATTGTAACTTTGAACAGTCACTAATTGAACTGTGGTAAGTCGAGGACTACCTGTACTTTATTACTTTTTTCCTTTTTTGGTCATCAAGTTTTTGACACCTTGCAACTGGTGGTACTCGTATGTTGCCATATCCTAAAAATGGTACAATGGGTGGAAAGGTTGAAAAGCCCTGCTCTAAAGGATCACACCAGGATGACCCTCCCTGACAGAGGAGCAGGGAGGGTGCCAATTCCTAGAGTAGCCGAGGGCTGGGCATAACTGGATGGTTGACGACGATGACTGTGGGTTTGTTAATGCCAAGTGAACACTTTCCCCCTATTTTCCAAGGCTTTAAGACTTTTATTTTAAAAATCCATTTATTTTGTTTTGCAGACCCTGATATGTGGTGTTGTTACAGTGATTTAATTTGATCTCCTGCAAGGTCTCTTTTATAACACATAATAATATTACTATTATTACTGTAAGCCATCCAGGTAACTTCAGCATATTATAAATAATTTAAATACCCAAAGTCTAAAAAACCAGATATTCTGGTTACTTTTTTTCCATATGAAACAGACAAGATGGCTCTTCAAGAGCTGAAAAGAATATTCTAAACTTCTAGAGTAAAGAAACTAGGAAATAAGCCACTTTTTCCATGACAAAATAATAATAAAAGTCCATGCACTAGGAAAAAGAGAGATCCAAAACATTAGTCCTTACCATCAGAGTAATGGAACACCACAATACGGCCTTGCTTGGGTTCGGCTTCATCAGGATACACCATGGCTGTTCCCACAATAAAATAAGTGTTGGGATCTTTGCCCAATTTGCAGGAGACCAGACTTAGTGCATACTCATTCTGCAGGAACTGGTGAGCGTGGAGTACTGAAGACAAGCAGTGAAGAAAAAAAAGAGTTTAAAGAGCTCAACAAAATGTAGACTTCATTATACTTTTTGGAACATCCTGCAACATGCAACCACAAAAACCTACAGAAGCTCAATAAAATATACTAGCACGGATTTGTATGCCCTCAGGGGAGCCCCCCTCTCCTGGGTGCGACCCGCCTCTTTAAACACTTTCAACCTCGATGACGGGCCCGAGTTTTGGGACCCTGAGAGATGGCCGGGCAGGGGCAGGGGCCGTCAATATAAAGTTAACAGAAGGGCTCTGATTATTTTTTTATCTAGATTTTTTATAGGGTTAGGGAGGGGGGTGGGTGATAAGGGTTGTCTGGCCTTGGGGGGGGGCAATCAACCATGGTTCAGGCCGGACTTGGGTCTGACCGCGCGGCGGGAGAACAGGGTGTCGCTGTCTCCGGAGCTCACGAGCGGGTCGTGGGATTACCAATTCCCACGACGGGGAATGGCAGCAGGCGGATAGACAGGGGGCCGTATCGCTACCGGGAGGGCCATCTCCGCTACTTGCAAGCGGTGAGGCGCTCCGACCCTCTGCTTCTTCCCCGAGGTTCCGGGAGCGAGGATGTGCAGCCTCCTGAGCTCCGGCTGGTGTATCTGAATGCCAGGTCCGTGGTTAACAAAGCTCCCCTCATTAGGGATTTAGTTGAGGGTGAGCATGCGGACCTGGCCTTCATCACGGAGACCTGGTTGGGCCCAGAGGGTGGGGTCCCTTTGGTTGACCTCTGCCCACCAGGCTTCCGGGTGCTGCACCGGCCAAGAGCTCAAGGTAGGGGTGGGGGAGTGGCGGTTATTATTAGGGAGACCTTATGTCCGCGGGAGACCACCGTTTCTCAGATAGTCGGGTGTGAGTCTCTCTTTGTGAGATTTGGTTCTGGGGCGCAGTTGGGTTTGCTGCTGACGTACATTTCGCCTAGTCGTACAGCGGCAGCCCTGCCCGAGCTGCTTGATATCCTCAGGGTTGGTGGTTGAGTTTCCCAAACTTATAGTTTTGGGAGACTTCAATCTACCATCCCTGGGAGGCTCATCTGAGCTAGCTCGGGAGTTCATGGCTTCCATGACGGCCATGGACCTGACGCAAGTAATTTCTGAACCAACTCATGAGGGAGGCCACACTCTTGACCTGATTTTTTTATCTAGACGGTGGTTGGATGATCTTGGTGGGGGCTCTCCATTTATTATGCCCCTGTCATGGACCGATCATCATCTCCTGCGGATGGTCTTCCGTTTTGCCACCCCCCGCCGTGGGGATACGGAACCAATTAGATGGTACCGCCCCAGACGCTTAATGGACCCTGATAGATTCCAAGTGGCGCTGGGGTCCCCACCTGCCTCCATTGCTCACAGCTCGGCGGATGCCTTAGTGGAAACCTGGGAAAGGGCAGCCACTGAGGCACTTGACCGGGTTGTACCCTTGCGGCCCCTGACCCGGCGCAGATCCCAGCGAGCTCCATGGTTCTCCGCGGAGCTCCGGGAGATGAAGCGTCGGAAACGGGGCCTAGAGAGCTGTTGGAGGTCGAGCCGATCCGAACCCGACCGGTTGCGGTTAAGAACCTATATTAGGTCTTATCTCGCAGCGATGAGGGTGGCGAGGTGTAATTACTTCTCTACCCTCATTGCGTCCGCAGATAATCGCCCGGCCGCCCTGTTTAGGGTGACTCGCTCACTTCTTAATCAGGAGGTGAGGGAGGATCCCTTGCAGGGTCGTGCCGAGGAATTTAGTCAACATCTGTCGGATAAAATCGCTCGGATTCGGACCGGTTTGGACTCCAGCTGGGCAGAGTCAGGCGATCAGGACACGGACGGTCTTGTCAATGTTATCTGGGAAGAGTTTGATTCTGTGACCCCTGATGAAGTGGACAGGATTATGGGGAGGCTGAGCTCCTCCACATGTTTGTTGGATCCGTGCCCTTCCTGGCTGGTTTATGCAGCTAGGGAGAGGACACAAGGCTGGCTCCAGGCGGTTATATCTGCTTCTTTGAGTGAGGGTTATTTCCCCACCGTCTTGAAGGAGGCGGTGGTGAGACCTCTCCTCAAGAAGCCTGCCTTGGACCCAGCTGTATTGAACAACTTTCGTCCAGTCTCCAACCTTCGCTTTCTTGCGAAGGTTGTTGAGAGTGTGGTGGCGCATCAGCTCCCTCTGGTCCTGGATGAAGCGGATTATCTGGACCTCTACCAATCGGGTTTCAGGCCCGGGTACAGCACGGAGACGGCATTGGTCGCTCTGGTGAATGATCTCTGGAGGGCTCGGGACAGGGGATATTCCTCTGTCCTAGTCCTATTAGACCTCTCGGCGGCTTTCGATACCATCGACCATGGTATCTTGCTGCGGCGTCTCAGGGGATTGGGAGTGGGAGGCACGGTTCTTCGGTGGTTCTCCTCCTATCTCCTGGGACGTTCGCAGTCGGTGTTGGCAGGGGGGCAGAGATCGGCCCCTAGGTCTCTCGTTTGTGGAGTTCCTCAGGGGTCGGTTCTCTCGCCTCTCCTGTTCAACATCTACATGAAACCGCTGGGTGAGATCATTCGTGGTTTTGGAGTTGGGTATCATCAATATGCCGATGATACCCAACTTTTCTTTTCGACCCCAAACCACCCCAGTGATGCCCTCGCTGTGATGTCCCGTTGCCTGGAGGCGGTTCGGGTCTGGATGGGGAGGAACAGACTTCAGCTCAACCCTGACAAGACTGAGTGGCTGTGCATTCCGGCATCCCGGGACATTCAAAATGTTCCATCTCTTTCTATGGGGGGTGAGCTCTTACCCCCCGTGGATTGGGCTCGCAACTTGGGAGTCCTCCTAGATTCACGGCTTACCCTAGAAGATCATGTAGTGGCCGTGACTAGGGGGGCTTTTGCCCAGGTTCGCCTGGTGCGCCAGTTGCGGCCCTATCTGGACCGGGATGCCCTGTGCACGGTCACTCATGCGCTCGTGACCTCTCGCCTTGACTACTGTAATGCTCTCTACATGGGGCTTCCCTTGAAGACCACTCGGAGGCTCCAACTGGTACAGAATGCGGCCGCGAGAGTTGTCTTGGGAGTTTCCCGGTACTCCCATGTTACACCTTTGCTCCGCGAGCTGCATTGGTTACCAGTTGTCTTCCGGGTGAGGTTCAAGGTCTTAGTTATGATCTTTAAGTCCCTACATGGCATGGGTCCGGGGTACCTCGGGGACCACCTGCTGCCGGCTTCAACTCCCCTCCGCCCTGTGCGTTCCCACAGAGAGGGCCTCCTCAGGGTGCCTCCGGTCAGGGAATGCCGACTGGCGGCCCCCAGGGGGAGAGCCTTCTCTGTGGGTGCCCCGGCTTTGTGGAATCAACTGCCGGTGGAGCTCCGGACGGCATCGGACCTCCGAACTTTCCGTCGTGGTCTGAAGACCCATTTGTTTGAATTGGCCGGTCTGGCCTGATGGGGGAGCTGGGTTTTAAATTGTCATTTTAGATTGCATTATTGTTTTTTAATTGGGCACTGATTTAATCTTTGTTTTAACTTTTGTATAGTATTGTATTTTTATTTATATGCCCTGTGAACCGCCCTGAGTCCCCAGGGAGAAGGGCGGTATATAAATTAAATAAAACAAACATAAAATGACCCTCAAGATGCTCCATGGACTTTTGGACACTTCAAGAGGGATCCAAGCCAGCAAATACACTAGATGGCTCTCTTCTCCTAATCTCATGATTCCCCAAAACAGTTCTTTCATAAAACAGTGAAATATAGCCTAGCATGTAGATACCTTCAAATGTATGCTGATCTATGATGAGCAGATTGTGTACCTCTACTTCCTCACCAAATGATGTTTCATGTGGAGCTGTGCTGCTGGAGAACAACTTGCTAGAGCTTACACTGTTGGAAAGGGCCTAAAATATGGAGGGAAAAGTAAGCACTTTAAACTAGAGACAGAGAGATAACAGAAATAGCCCAAAGAACATTCACTAGAACAAAATAACCAAAAAAAATAAATGTGTGGCAAAAATTGTTTGGAGGATGGTTGGTTTGGAGGTGCCTAATTTATGAAGAATAAAACCATATTTGGACAGAGAAAGAAGTAATGGAAGATGATTTATGTTAAAGTACCAGTATGAAACTACCAAGTTTCCTGCTAACTGAAGGGATTGAAAATCAGTTCACGTGGAAGAAATACCAATGCATTCTAAGACCTCCTCATAAAAGATAGGCAGAAACCTAAATAAATGTGGAAAGCTATGCTAGCCAGGATTTAAATCACCAAAGAAAGCCCAACATGTAACTGAGTCACAATATATTTTTATCACAAAACAAGCACCTAGCTGTCTTTAAGTTTAGATTATCATATGAGAAATGGAGATGATTTCTCAAGTGATTTATAGACATAATCAGAATGTTAAGCAATAATGTCTCCTTTTGTTGAAATCAGTGCATTTTCAAGGCATCCCTAAACGCAAATATTATGGATGGTTCTTACCTGGGTACTTGCACTGGGCCTCAATGCAGTGGTGCCTCCACTAGCATCCTGAACTTCAATACGGCTGGAGAGCACGCCAAAACATTGAGATACTTCCTGATAACAGATCTTTCTGCATGACACAAAAGGGACACATGGTGTCTACACACTCATATGTATAAGATCCATATGCTCTAAGAAACATTGCTCATAGAAGTAATATTTAATTTATTCAATTTAGGTGACAGTTCACTCATAAACATCCCTATTAAGAAGTTCAAAATGCTCCAAAAAGCATGCTTCCTTGAAAAAATCCATCAACCTCAGAAGGAAGGATGGAATGAAGGAATGAAGGAAGGAAGGAAGGAAGGAAGGAAGGAAGGAAGGAAGGAAGGAAGGCAAAAAGAAAGATTATACTAAAAATGTACATAGTTTAAAAAGTTACATTATTTAAAAGCGGATGAATCCTCAGCAACAAGCTTTAACTCCGCTCACCTGGGTGATTCATAAAGGGGAACAGTGCGGATATGCAGCTTCTGAATTTCATCTATGGTGCCGATTGTCAAAGTGCTGTTGTTGGCGAGAGCTAAGCTGCAAAATAAAAGTATTTCATTTTCAAGAAAAAAATCACTCCACTATACTCTCAATTCTAGAGTATTTATCTACATTTCAGAAATAATCCAATATTAGGACTTGTACTTAACAAGACTTGGCAGAAGTGAAAATGTTAAAAAAAACAACTGCAGCAAATATATGTGAAAATCAGTAGTTTCATGACCTATCAAGTACACATAGGAGCATCTGGCCATTAAGAGATACAAGGGAGAAAATATACATGGAAAACAGCTCATGTATTAGTAGAGCAGACAAACAAGAGCTGAGGTTTGTATGTTTATGGTGCAGTGTATTTCTGATTTTGCTTCCAACAGCTTCCTTCTGCAGTACAAAAAAGGAGCCTTTTTACCTTCTTTCAAATTGTTAAACTTCAACAAATCTTCTTTCTTACAGATGGACTAATTTTGCTAGCGTTGATCACAACCAATCTTTATCTTCACAACTATGTTTCCACATACAATCCTAAATACAAGTTACTGTTTCACCAATTCTATCAGGAATCTCCAGCGTATTCCTGGAGAGTATTATTTTTGACCAATCAAACCTATTCTAGAACAGGAGACTTGAAACACTGAAAAATAATTTACTGGAAATCCCATTTTTCTTGGCTAGTAATCATCACTTGGCAACTAGCATAACGGGGGATGAAACTCACGACCCCTCAAAAGATTTCCTATGATATTACTAAATTAAATACCACATAGTAAAAAAAAATGACATCAAACATAGATGAAATAGAAAGAGTCCTTTCTTACATGTAGATATGAGACAGGCTGAATATTTATTACACAATGAGTCTATGACTTGCATTTTCCCAAAACTCACATTAGCCAGGGTGCACCAGCAGAGGAAAACAGGAAGGATATAATGTAAGGAATTCTTCTGTTGCTTTGGAACTGCCTACTATTTTGTCCCTATTCTCTTAATCCCAACATTTCAAAAGTAATTTGCTTATTTTCGCGTTCTTTGTATGATACAAGTTGGCTACTTAATTAAAAGGGTTGACCAGACAGGCTAAGCAGGAAGAGAGCATGGTATGCTTTGTGGGCCCGCTGAAATGAAGGAACCAAACACACTTACCTGTCAGGGTACCCATCTGAGTTAAGAGGGCACATATAATTCACCTCCTTAAGATTGACATTGGAAAAGACCAATTTGTGGTTGCTGCTGTAAATCACGGTGGGGCGGTCAGAGCAAGCAAACACATTAGTGGTGGAAAGAGAGCGAAATGTCCTTAAAACAGTGGGCTGGGTTCCCAAAGTTACTTTTTTACGGTCACTCAGCAAACCTGCCAGAGAAAGGATACTATTAGAGGCCACCCATTAAGAGAGACTAGGAGATGGGAAGGGAGCAAGGCGAATTAGCTGACCTGTGACTACTTTTCATTATTGGGGGGGAAAAAATGAAATTTTATATTTTAGAAAAGTGTATTTACGGTAGCACTTTAAATGTACTAAAATTATTCCTGAAAGACAGAATACATCCTAAAATACAGCTATATGTCTATACAGGAACAGCATAATGTATTTTTCTCCATGAGCCAATAATAATTTCTGGAAACTGGGTGGGCTTGATTTAGAACAGAAAAATGATTCAAGGAGATAAGATTCATAAAGTCTTATACTTAAACCCTGAAAAATCTAATCACGGATCTCCGGAGGTCTAACTTGACTTACTTAAGACAAAATGACAGCAGTTACTATGTTTAGCAACCATTTGCAAATGTGACGGTTAAAAAAAATCATTTTCTAAACAATGCAGACACTTACAGCCAAATTTTGGGTGGCCGACCAGAACACACACCAGAGCTGGCAAAGTTACACAAGAAAACTATCTGAAAGAGATGACAGCAGCCAGGGTCTCTCTATCTATCTCTCTTGTGTTCATTTACCAACTACTTTGCTTCCGCTTTAAGGAATGGATTCTGGTTGCAGAATGATAAAGAGCGCATAGATCCACTTCTATTGGTCTAATTTCCCATAATTTAATCATTACTTCATCAGTAAATCATAATCAGATGAGTTAACCAAGCAGATTACATTGTAAGTTGATACAATGTGTGAACCAGGAAATGAGCGTTATTGTATGGAACTCCCTTGCTGCCTCAATATAGTGATAAAATGAAAAAACAAAAAACAAAAACAGTAAATCTGATGTGGAATGATTTAGCTCAGTTCAAATTTAGACCAGAGAGATTTCTGGAGTTCAGATCTTCTATCCCTGCTTGTATTTTTTTGGGCCAAGCTCTACTTGCTGGATTCTGAGTTCTATTAAAACCTGATGTGCCTGCAATCCGTTCATCATTTGAAATTAAAAAGAAAAAAGACAATCTGCAGTTAAGAAACCTGTATTTTTACCTGTTTCAATGTTCAGTCCAAAATAAAACAGGGCCCCATCTCCTAGGGCACAAAGCAGATAATGGCTACTCTCAAAGGTGGTCATCAGAATGGAACGTGGGATAATCTCTGTAAACGGAGGATACAAGTTTGTAATATCGCTCTTTGCAACAGCCTGCCCTTCCCACACCAAGCACACCAATGGAATTTCTACCTCCTCCTAACATCTCCTTGTGTAGCAGTTCAAATGAGGGCAGCTTAAGAATACGGGCTGAAATGTCTGTCCAAAGGCCAATAGCGCAGAGAGGGGACATGCCATTGGTGTCGCCCAAGGGGGTGATGTCCAGACAGGCAATCTCATGCTCCATCTCTGTAAAACTAGCAAGATATTGAACTGTCAACATTAATGCAATACTCAGCTCTGACACAAATAACCCCAAAATAGTTAGCTCAGACTGACCTTATTTGTTTGAGTTCCTGGGGGTGGATTTCCAGGTAGTACAAAATTCTCCCCACAGCTACCACTACTTGACTGCTATTGCAGGAAGCAACACTGATGTTCTTCCCATTTGGCTCTTTCCATTCGCTCACCAGGGCCTTTGGCTCTTGAGTGACAAGCCGGACTGAGGCTGATGTTATCTAAAGGGACAAATGTCTATTGGTATTTCTTCCCAACCAAAAGGTTAACATATTCTTTACACATAAGAATGTGTGACTATGTCACATATAACGCTTTCTACAACTTTTTAAAAATGTATATTTTATTGATTTTTACAGTAACAGTCTTTAGTATTTAGTAAGCAACATGTTTGGGTTTATATGTTTGACATTAATAGTAATACAATTTCCGTCCCTATCCTTTATTCCATTTTTCTAAGCATTTATAAAAAAAATCCCATGTTTGAAAGCATTCTGAATCTTGCTTCCCCTTCATTTTCAATGAGAGCCTATCCATATCTGCACAGTCCAGAATTTTCTTAATTATGTCTTCTTCAGATGGTATTTCGTTTTTCCAGTGTTGAGCAAATGTAATTCTCGCTGCTGCTAATATGTGTAATATTAAGTATACACATTTCTTTATCATAATTTTTTGAAATTATACCTAAAAGAAATAATTCTGGTTTATAGTCTACATGTGCTCCTATCATCTTTTCTAGCCATCTATGTATTTTTCACCAATAGTTCTTTGCTTTAGGGCATGTCCACCAAAGATGATAATACTGCCTCTACATGGGGCTGCCCTTGAGGACCACTCGGAGGCTTCAACTGGTGCAGAATGCAGCCGCGCGAGTTGTGATGGGGGTTTCCCGATACTCCCATGTAACACCTCTTCTCCGCGTGCTGCATTGGCTTCCAGTTGTCCTCCGGGTGAGATTCAAGGTGCTGGTGATGACCTATAAAGCCCTAAATGGCATGGGTCCGGATTACCATATATACTTGAGTATAAGCCGACTCGAGTATAAGCCGAGACCCCCAATTTCACCCCCAAAAACTGGGAAAAGTTGTTGACTCGAGTATAAGCCGATCCGCCGTTCTGCAAGCCTCCGCCGCCGGCAGAGGCTGGATCCGCGCTCTGCAAGCCTCTGCCGCCAGCAGAGGCTCGATCCGCCATTTTGCAAGCCTGAATACACAGGAATACCCTGTGTGGCCGCGGCTCTCGGGGAAGCCCTGGCTGTCCGCTTCCTCGCTCCACGCTGCCATTCGGGGCCCGCGCGTTCCCCGGGCAAATTGCGGCGCCCAGCAGGCGAGGAAACACGCCCGCTCCAGTCGCCCCCCCCTTCCCTCAGGAGACGCGAAGCAAGTGACCGCCTGGAGCTTACCGAGGACTTGCGCGCAGCCGGTGCTTCCAGGATCGCGCGCACCTCTCCCAAGCCGTCGCCGTCCGGAGACCTGCCGAAGTTTGGGGAGGTTTGGGGAGGTGCGCGCGCACCTCCCCAAACCTCCCCAAACGTCGGCAGGTCTCCGGACCTCCGCACCCTGCCTGCCTGCTTCTTTCCGCTGTGGAAAGAAGCAGCCTGCCTGCTTCTTTCCGCTGCAGAAAGAAGCAGCCTGCCTGCTTCGTTCCGCAGCGGAAAGAAGCAGGCAGGCTGCTTCGTTCTGCAGCGGAAAGAAGCAGGCAGGCTGCTTCTTTATGCTGCGGAAAGAAGCAGGCAGGCAGGGCGCGGAGGTCCGGAGACCTGCCAACGTTTGGGGAGGTTTGCGCGCGCACCTCCCCAAACTTCGTCAGGTCTCCGGACGGCGGTGGCTTGGGAGAGGTGCGCGCGATCCCGGAAGCACCAAAGCCTCGGCCGCGCACAAGTCCTCGGTAAGTTTTTTTTGTTGACTGGAGTATAAGCCGAAGTGGAATTTTTCAGCCCAAAAAGTGGGCTGAAAAATTCGGCTTATACTCAAGTATATACGGTACTTACGGGAGCACCTGCTGCCGGCGTCAACTTCCCTTCGTCCTGTGCGCTCCCACAGAGAGGGCCTCCTCAGGGTGCCGTCGGTCAGGGACTGCCGGTTGGCGGCCCCCAGGGGGAGAGCATTCTCTGTGGGTGCGCCAGCCCTTTGGAATCAATTGCCTGTTGAGCTCCGGATGGCTCCCGACCTTCACTCTTTCCGCCGTGATCTGAAGACCTGGTTGTTTCAACAGGCCGGCCTGGACTAAGGGGTTGGGTTTATCTTTAACTATTTATTGTTAGGACTAAATTAATTTAATTTTACTTTTAACTTTTGTACATTGTATTTTATTGCCCTGTACACCACCCTGAGTCCTTTGGGGGAAGGGCGGTATAGAAATTCAATAAATAATAATAATAATACATGCCTGAATTTTGTCTGTATTTCCAACAATCGCTAGACATATTTTTAAACATTTTTTTCTACTCTTGGCTTTCTGCAACTTCTTCAAGTGCTATATTTTTTTAAAATGTAATTCACCATGTTTAATTTTAAGATTGACTAAACTGAAAACAGCCTGATAGAAAAAATCATTAAAAATTATTAGTTTTTTAAAAATTACATTGCTTACTATGGACAAAGTAACATTCTGTTTTGAATACAACTCATCCTCACATATTCCTTACGTTCCAAATGTGACTCTTGACCCCAAAAGTTTAGCCACTCATGCCTCACATTTTATCACTAAAAAATTCAGAGATTACCTGGATTAACTGCAGATGAGCCACATTACCACAGAAGAAAGTTTGCTGATCATCCACAAATCCTGTCAGTTCTGTTTCCTCTACTTCCTCCCCATTCAACATCAAAACTCTGCAGAATGTAGGAAAGCCCAATCAAACTCCCCAGAAGACCTAACCAAGAGCCACATTCAACACTTTCATGGATATTATTCCTCTACCTGGTTTGTCCCACAAAAGACAGCACTAAGGTGTTATCAGTTTCACGGTGAGAGTCCGACCTCAAAGGCCATAATCCTGCAATTTAGAAACACAGCACTGTGTTATTAAATTCCTCTGGAAAACTCAAGGGATTTCAAAATTTTACAAACAAAAATGCCAACCCAACACTTCTTGAATCTTCAATGTTTCCTCAATGCTAATTCAAAGCTCTTGGCCTTGTACAATACATTCAACTAATTGGGTATTGTTTCTAAGTAAAATGTATTGTATTTTTAAGATTCTCAGAATAGGTTGCATAACAAAAAGGTAAATAACAGCAAGAACACATACAAAAAAAGACAATACGTAGTAATATACCAAAGGGAGGGAAAAGACAGAGAAATAGAATGCATGCACATACAAAATACCCAAACCCTTTTTCTGATGGCCAGATTCCTTCCTGAAATTTCCTAAATAGTATACTCAGTTTTCTAACGTTTCATGAGGATTAGCACACATTAAAAAAGCTCATTCAAAAAATCTGAGATTTGACAACCTTGATAACAGTATGCACTCTCATTTGTTCATCAACTGTTTCTAATGGGGGGACACACACACACACACACACACACACACACACACACACACCTTTAATCCCTGGGAGATCAATGCTGGCATGTTCATGAATCCCAATTCCATTCCGGATGATTCTCAGAGAACCTTCTTTAAAGGCACCAGAGCATGTAACCAGCTATGAAAAGCAGACATAGTTAGCATACAGTAATTGCATTATTTATGTTTAAGAAACATGCAATGTGTTACAAAAAATTGTAAATCACGTCTACCCTTTAAGATAAAGAAGTTTTTCCTCAATCTTTTAGTAAATTATCTAATAAAAAACCTCAGTTAAGACAAAATCCTGCAGTCACTTCTACTGTTATAGTAAAACTTCCCTGAAATGGTTCTGTATTATTGTTTCTGGCATATGAATTAGAATTTAATGCATATGTCAGAAAAAGTAGCCTTTCTAGCTCCCTGAAATAGTCTTTGCACTGTCTTATTTCAAGTGCCAACAGAACAATAATTTTCCAAGCTATTATCAGATTTATTAGAATCAGTGTGGTATACTGACAATGCATCAAGCTTGAAATGGGCAGACCTGAGCTCACAACAGCATTCAGCAAGAAGCTAATTGCTGAATCTGCCCAAAATTATCAACTTCCTCATAATACACAAGTTTGGTGAGAGAGAATAGGTTGGGTTTTTCAACAAAGGAGATTCATGCACATCACACAGATCAACTTGGGCAAAACTGTATTATTGCAAAGCAATATTTCAAAGAGGGCATAAAGCACCTCTCTTAGCGAGATCCATCATTCCTTGCGCAGGGAAAGAAGAATCAACTTTTACCTGGCCTTGACCCTGTCTCTCAAGATCTACCACACACATGTCCACAATTGGCCCAAGGTTGGTGAAGGTTTCCATGGCCACAACATATGAGCCTTGTTCATTACTATCGACATTGAGCTAGGAATGAAAATAAGGATATTGTAAGTTTCTTCTGAAAATAAATTGTTTGCTTCAATTTTCTTTGACTACTCGAGCAAAATGTATTGAAATTCCAGTTTTTGTCTTATTCTGTTTCAAAATAAAATGCACAAAAACCAAGAGAATAAAACTCATAAGGGTGACAAAAACAAAATCACATGTCTTACAATGCCATTTAATTGTATCATAAGTAAAAGATTAACAAACTACTATTTCTTGGCACCTAATTATTAATTAAAAGCTGCACTTTACCTTCACAAGTTGGGAATCCCCTAGACGAGAGCCAACAAACACAACACCGTTGTCCAAATATGTCAGGCATTCTGCTATGGATGTCTAGGTACAGGTAAGGCAAAATGAGTGATATTAGGCATTTTAAAGACATGATAATAGGGATGTGCAACTATTTAAATGCAAAGCAGGAACAATATTTTGGCAAGGATATGCTCATGTATATGCAGGCAGCTCCTTACTCAGAAATGCATATTCCTGGGATTGTTTGGCTATTAAGCAAGGCCAAGAAAAGTTGTGGCTTCTTTACAGAGCTCCTGACAAGTGCAGTGATTGTAGTCGGACCTAGATCCCAAACATGCTTCTGGCTTTGAATGTCAATAGTTGCACACATATTAGCTGCACGTACTGTATCAAATACATTAGAAGACATGTTAAAAAGTATCCAATGAACATACATTGTCACAACAAAATATAATGAAGTATGTCTTAGTCATAAGTAGGGATTTAACCCTCACAAGTATGAAAGCTGTAAGTGACATTCTCTCTTGGCCTTATTTGGTACATCAAATTGTCAAGTTAGCACTTTTCTTTAAACTCCTTTGAGGAGTTTAAGTCCTACTCTGGGCTTTAACATATATGTGAGGGATCATTCTCTTGATACTATCACTACCAGAGGCATATCTGAGAATGCAAGAGATGGCTGTGTTCCAGTTCTGAACTGATCAAGGATGATGTCATGGTTTGCTTTGTTTAATGTTTGTTTCATATTTCCACTGGGATGAAAAGTGTTCACAGTGGCTTTTGGTGAATAATTTTTTCCTCAATATGTACTTTATTTTTAGTGTCCTCTGAGACAATTTGCCACTGGAAAGACAGGTTATATATTCAATTGATAAGACGTTATAAACGAAATACATTTTTAAGAACCTAGATCTGTGGGGGGGAAAAATTAAATGGTGGTTATAGCCTTCCAATTATGAATCCTGAAATATAAAACTCAATTACAAAATTTAAAAATGCTGTTGAACACCAGGTTTTGCTTATTTTAATGCAGCACAATTTTAAACCCTATTTTCAAAAGTTACAAAAAAAAATAGCATTTGAGAAGAACTTGATCTCTTCCAGTTATCTGCAGGATTTTTTCCCTAGTTCTTTTTTCTAGTTGACGTCACACACCAAATGCTCCAGAAACAGAGGAGGAAACAAAACCTACCTCACCAAGCAATTCCACACGCAGGTCCTTGAGACTGACTCCACCATCCATCTGCTCCTCCTTCTCCAAAAGCAGCATGAATAGTCGACCCTCCATATCCCCCAACAGATAACGGGACCCATTTGGATCAACCCGGTTGTGACATACAATTGTACTTTGCTGATTCAGGGGGAAAAAAAAGGTGTTACTTAGAAGACTTTGAAAAGGCAGGATGACCTTAATGCTGATCCAAACAGTTTTATTATTCCTCTAGAAAGAATAAGCTGCAATAGCAAAAAAAAAAAAATCATCCTACAGGAGATAAGGAACAGCTTCCCTAGTTTGCTTCCTGATGAACATACATTCTGCGTTGGGCCAAATTCACAGAACAGCCATATAAGTGCACATGAAACACATTCTCAAGATTCCAAATGTGTCTATCCTTATTCTAAGAAACTACAGAGACAATGCAGCAAGCAGTTAACGTAGGCCCAGGTGCCCACAGAAATTCCAATTTATTTATCATTTCCATTCCTAAGGCCTTTCACTTGCCAACAACTCTGGACAGCTCACAGAATATTAAAATCTCAGTTAAAACACAGCAAAAAACACCTAACACCTAAAGTAAATTTAGTTTCGGCCCTAACAAAAATTTTAAACCAGAGGCAAGCAAACTGATGCTGCATAAATTAATACAAATCACATTTGTTCGGGATTTATGGGATATAGTATAAAATATTAGAGCAAACCTGCTTGCTTACATCCACACTAAACCTACTGTAAATATGAAGCACAGAATTCCAGCTTTAAGCAAATACCTTTCCAAAAGTTCTGCTGTTTACCTTAATGATGGGTGGGGCTATCGCCAGATATTTATCACCATTATGATAAGTAATTGATTCTTGTCCAATAATAATGGCCCCTCCAAATGGTTCAGGTACTACAAAGAAATTGTTGGGAATATGCATAAAGTATAATCAACACAGGAAAGGAATACAAACCAGGTAACCCAAGTGTATTAAATTAAATTAAATTTCAATAGCTGTTATTTATATTGATAGTATTTCCTGCTCACCAGAAAAAAAACCACTTTTCAATATAACAAAGTAGTTTAAAGCATGCAAATACACTACTGATTATTTGGAGTCATTCAGACAATATCCTAACCATATTTTACTATATGCTTTAAAAACCAATCTTCCTTTTCTTTACTCACTAAAAACAATTAAATTTTAGTTTCTCTTTCAGTTTCTTAAACAGCAATTTAACTTGTTGTTACAAATAAATACTTTAAAATACCATTTTTGTGGCTTAGGTTTCTCTGTTTATTTTTTTTCTTTGATACTACATCAACAACCTTGAATATTATAATTTCTAACTTTTGCCTGTTAGCATAGTCTAAAAAGTGCAGCTGTGCAATGATGGGTCTTAAATTACAAGAAAATCCGAGGCTGGTAAGTAGTTATCACTGGGCAGCACTACGTTCATTATAGGCACTGCTCAAGTTACATAACGATTCTGGGCCTGAGAGCCTGGAGCAACCAAATTTTTATACAAACCGGAATTGGACCAACTCTCCCACCCCTATATCAAAAAAAGAACTTTTTTTCTAGGTGAAAGTTTAATAGAGTGGCTTAAAAACAAGTCTAGACCACGGGTGTCAAACATGTGACGTCATGTGACATGTCACAACGTATCATGACTTTTTTCCCATTGCCGGTAATGGTGTGGGTGCGGTTTTGGTGTGACGCATCCAGCCCGCGGGCCGGCAGCTTGACACCCCTGGTCTAGACTCTAGGGCACAGGTATCAAACTCACCGCATCACATGATGTGTCGTGATGTATCGCGACTTTTTTCCCAGGGGTAGCTGGGGTAGGCACGGCCTTCACGTGATGCAACCAGCCCGCAGGCCAGCAGTTTGACACCCCTGCTCTGGGAATTATTTAAGTGCTGATTTTTATGTCTAAATAATTATAGTTACCTTATTTTTTAGACACAACCTCACCTGCAATCACCATTGAGGCTTCAGCCTCTACATTCTCCTGCTTCCAGGGTCCCTTGTTAAACTCCTTCTCACGCAAAGACACTTCATATGTCTTGACATGACGGCCCTGTGGGTCCTAGATGGATGGAAAGTACAATCACTAAACACAAACCCATCACTGTTTAGTTACCCTCATTTTAATATATAAGAATCATTTTCATACGAATGTTCAAGAATCAAACATTCCCTGAAACATTTCTCTATTTTTATAACATTTGTACATTGAAAAATATATAGATGCACTTCCATTAAAGCAACTTCAAAACCTAAAGAATGCCTCTCTCCCACAATAAAGGCATTTCCCTAATTTTGAACAATATTGTTCCTGTTCTAATAGAATTAGTTAAGTTATATACTTTTACATTATTTCAAATAGTAATTATTTTGTTTAAACTAAAGCCTTCAGATTTCTTTCTTAACTTTCCCCACTTTACGACAAAGTTTTTGAAAGATTCCATTTTCCTGATGCTGTAATCTCAAGACAGCACATATTCTGGACTGATTTAGTAAGGCAAGCCCTGTAAATTAGCCCTATAAAGTTTCTTACTAATGTCGAAAGAATTTCACTCAGTGTCTCTCTTAAATGAGAATGGATAAATCACTAATATGAACCTCTCTTGTAATTATAACCAGATTGAGATATTTTACAACCTCAAAATGAGCCCCATAGGCTTTCTCCACAAGGACACTGTGCAGAACACAAGTACAGTGGATCCAGGTCTCTACTGACAGCCTATTTCATTTTTTGCTACTTGTCCAGGAAAAAGACTTATACCCAGCACAGCTTAGAGGACTGATAGTAAAATTAAGTCCTCATTTAGTTACTTGCTAACCTGGTTGGCAATTAAATGCCTGCAAGTAACGTCCAAACTCAGAGAGCACCAAGGACCCCCCAGTTAAATCTTGAGCCACAAAATTAAATTTCTTTGCCACTTGCCACTATATCACATTTTTATTCAAGATGCTCAAAAAGTAAGCAAATATCTAACAGTTACTATGTGGAGGCTCAGAACATCTCGTGCTTCTGTTGCCAGGACACTGCATTTCTGTCAAAGGATGAAAAGTTGGGAAACTGACAATGCTGATGATAAAACCAAACATTTCTCTGTCCCTTGTCCATCAGTCCATCTGTCAAGGATGAAACTTGGCAGCTACATACGTGTCTCTGCTTTTTCAACTTGCAGTTAGATAATGAGGTGTGTGTGTTACTCTGAAGTGGGTAGATGGAGAAACGAAACTTCGATTCAGCTGCAGACCATGGGAGCCTGAAGCCTTGTCAAGGACACCAGAACAGGTGTGGATTTGTAGTAGACGGTCCTCATAACAAAGTGGACTTGTTGATAAGGATTATGTAAGATGTTGGGGGTTTGACTGGGAAAACTTATTTAAGTCTACGAATTGGTGTGGGAACCTCAGAGTTAGTTTTGCTTCGACATAATCACGAAATATATTCAATAAAACGTAAGATTTTCAGAAACAGAATTATTGCTGGAGTTTTATTTGGATTCCCTTTCTACTTGGAAGTCTAGTGGTTAGCTGGAGCTTGTGTGGTTGTAGTTTGAAGGAATTATAGACTGGGATTTTATCTGCCTATATAGACTTTTCAATTGTTTTAATGTGTTTTTGCCTCTATTTTAATATGCAGTCTCCGAAATTGCTATAGAAAAAAACAGCAGCCATAACAATTTAAAAAACAAATAAATGGTGTTTTTGTTCTACGGGGGGGGGGGGAACCTCCTCTTTTGTACATTGAGAATAGAAATGCAGTCAGTTGCTAGAAGTACTCCAGGCCCTTGCAGGTAACTTGCTTGGTTCTTATTTATTTATGTTATTGGATTTATGAGCCTGGAGGCAACTATGCTCAAAAGGAATTTTCCTCCTTTTTTGTCCAGCACAAAATTATGTTATTAGTAGATAATTCAGAATACCAAACATAAAAGTAATGAAAGCAACAAGTTTCAAGGATGGTTAGCAATGCTGCTTTTCAAGGGCAGTGATTAAAGGACTAAAAAAGTTAATCTTGAGTCACATTGCCTTTGGTCCCAAAAGTGATTCCCAGACTGGAATGAACAAGGAAATTGAATTTCAAATTTGAATGGCTAGAGAAATCAAATCATGGTTTCTGGAGGGTGCTTAAGCCAATTTTTTATCTGATCATCACAGAAAAACAAAAATTTAACAAATCAGGAAAAGTTCTTAACAGCTTTGCATATTTTAATCATTTTAACTTCAAAAATCTGCTTGTAGATTAGAACTATTACAATTGAATCAAATCAGTAACCCTTAGTCATGGGCTAGTAGTTATAAGTCAAAAATGTCAATAAGTCAAAATAATGTTTGTGGGGGGAAAATAATCCTTCAAAATTGTATTATTCTTTTTGCCTAAATACTTATATAACCTGAGATTGATAACAACTTTCTATAAAAAGTATATTTGTTCTACAAGCATCATCCTGAGACTGATTTTAAATGGCAAACCATATGACTAAAATTCCTGATTTAGATTTTGGGTTTTTCTGCTTCTTTCCTATCTCACTAGTTTGTTTTTGATAACACCTAACTCAATAAGTCCCAAAGTATTCAAAAGCTTGCCAATACTCTGGCACCAATTTGGTTTGTTTTAGTAACAAACAAACAAACAAACAAACAAACAAATAAATAAATACTTCCTTACTAAAGATCCTGTGATTTCTTTTTCCCCATTAACCAACTCATTTGTTTATAATTAATAGGTATGTTAAATAATGTTCAGACACTGTCTCCACTAATCCTCAGCAATTTTATTACAACACACAGACCCAATTTGATTACCTGGTAAACAAAACATATGGTCGGGGCCTGGCAGCCATAGAGAAATTTCACATCAATAACTTGTAGCTCCTCTAGTCGAATATTAAAGGCCTTTAATTCTTTATTTTCTCGCTCCAAAGGAATCACCTTGAATAAGCCATCATAAAGCCTTAATCCAATCATTCTGCACTCTGGGTCAATTATGCCAATTATACCTGTTTCCGAGGGACGACCAATACGATCCTAGAGGACAACACATAAATATTCTTAGTACAATCTCTTTTGTCACAACAAGAAAACATGCAAGGTTAAGTCTTCTAAATCCATTAATTTGGTGTTTGTGCATTAGCCAACAGTTGAGTCACTCATGATGAATATTGTAATTTATGTTAACATTTATGTTGTTCATGTACACCTAGACTTTTAATCAGAAGTCATTTTTCTTTTTGGTGTGTCTGTCCATATCTTGTAACTATTATGAATCCTTTACTGCCATTTCAAAAACACAGTAAATAACTCATGGATCACAGATGACAAAGCTATGAATAAATGCATTTATATATTTAAATCTACAACTTTCAATTACATATCATATTGGCTGTGTAGTTCCTACATATGTGTATGTAGATATACTTGGAAAACACGTTTGATTTTTGTTCTTTAGCAGAAGTAGTTTTAGCAGTTTGACAGGGGAAAAAACCCAATTTTACAGATGTAATGAACGTAGAATTTTTCTTTTCCCTTTTAAAAACTAACAGGATACATGCTGTTTTAACAGGATTTGATAAAAAGAAAGACTATTATGACTTTCTTTTTAACAGCCCAAGACGAAGATCTTAAAGTTATAAGCAAACAGGACTTATATTACATAGTCCTCTCTTAAAGACAGATGTTTTTGCAACTGTTACAATGGTGCTGAAAAACTGCCATCAGACCTCATGACTGTCATACCTTCTCTTAGGTTACATGATCAAAACTCAGATGCTTCGCAACTGGCGGGTGTTTACAACCAATAAAACATCCTGCAGTGACATGGTTGCCATTTGCACACTTCACCGCAGCTTCCAATAGTAGACTCAAGGATGAAGCCAGCAGTAAAATCACAAGTCACGGACATGTCTTGCTGAATAACCACCACAGAGGTGATGTCATAAGCCCATCACAGTCATGTGATGTCTCATGACACACTTAACAAATATATCGCTTAGCAGTTGTCCGTCCCAACTGTGCTAATTAAGCAAGGATTACCTGTACTATAAGGCTTGTATATGCACACTGTTGCTTTCATTGGGTTTTGAGGCCTTGTGAAATTATGTCTCAAGAACACATATTCTGGGAAGCCCGCAGGTTGTACCCTTTGAAAAATAACATTCTAAACTAGCTAAAATGCAACTCAGGAATAAAGGCAATGGTTAATTTTTACACAATAGTATTTAAATACAGTGGGTTTTTTTTAAAAAAAATAGAATAAACATTCCTAGCCTTTATATAATCAAGAGTTTCCTAATACCACTTATAAGTATTAATCATTTTCTACCAGCTATGATAAGCACATATTTTCTCCAGTCTTGAAGAGGTAGGCTATTACCCTCATAGTGTGTGGATGGCTTCCAGGAACACGAGAAGGATAATGTAAAATAAGTAATCTCATTTGAATTTGGAGCTGGAAGGTGAATGGTGGGGTAGGAGCATCTGAAACATAATTAAACTTTTAATATAATCCCCTCCTTCCTCCAAACATGATAAATGACTGTGTTTTTAAGTACTACAGAGAAGGGCAGTGCAATTATAAAAATAATCCATTCCTCCAGAGTCACATTTGGATGGAAGGGAGAGAGAACTGGGGAGTCTGACTGAGTTTCAATTAGTACAATTCAAAATTGGGAGAAATGAGGGCAGATTTCTTCCGTTACTAAAAATAGCTTATATTTTTAAATTTTGACCCTCTATTTTTCCAAGAGAAGGACTTTAAATAAAACTGAATGCTGAAAATAAAAGTCCTATTAGGTCAGCTAGATGTCAGATAAATTCAACTACCTGGTTTTCACAGTGATCAATTAGATGCCTTTGGGGAGTGTAAAAGCAGGCAACTGACCACTCGAAGAATTTTTGCTGCATATAAAAATGTAGAATAGTAATGTTTTATGTAGAACAAGAATCTAGCAACTGAGTGTAAAAGCTTTTTTCTTGAAACCTATTCAGTGAGTTTGTAGGAAAACACAAGTACACAAGAATATAAAATAGCTGTCTGAACTAACAAGGCTACTGAGATCTCATAACGATGACAAATATATTTTTAATTGCACATCACTAGAAAGAAACAAAGACTTAATGGAAAAGTAGGAAGAATTTAACAGTGTCCATCCAATAGTTTGACAACAGAAAGACAAGTATTGCTTCTCAAATTGCAATATTAATTTCAACTTACATAAATATTTTGCATTACTTAACTTGGAATATACATTATCTAAAACTTCACACTCAGGTTACAAAATATACATAAAACTGCTGTGTGGTCCTAAATTACAATGTACGTATTACACTTAATGCACTTTCCTCTTACCTGTACATTGCCATGGGCTCTGGTGATGATGTCAATGCTCTCTCCACTTTGTTTATACTCAAGAATGCAAGCGTTATATTTTGCTGTCAAAATAAAGAGCAAATCCTTGCTTTCCCCCTAAGGAGGGAAAAAAAAGTTTTAGCTAGAAAAGAAAAAAAACACTCAATATTCTGCAACACACTACCAACAAAACAGTATTCCATTTGTAAAAGGTGTATCTCAAATGAAAGATGTCTGAAATAGATGCTTTTGCTCATCACAACTTCCTGTTCTGTATTAAGCACTTTCTTCTGTAAGTGCACATAAATGATAAGCTCCTCCGAAAATTATTTAATCAGCAAGCATATTAATTAGTTTCTTGTGAACACTATATGAATTCATCAAGAAACATGAGAAGCACCACAGCTGTTGATGTTCAAGAGACTTGCAGGAAACAGATGCAAACATTTTACCTCAAATGGCCAGGCCAGACAACATAGCTATTTTTCAAAAAGACTTAGAAAAGTTGGTTGAGAAGATTACTGTTGAAAACCGCAACATACATATGTCTTTTCCTTCAAATATCAGCCATAAAAAAGAGCAAGTCCTCAGTTCTGTTGATCTCAGCAGCAATCAGGCACAACATACTGAAGTAATGGCAATTTTCCAAGTCATGACCATATCAAAAATGAATCAATCAAAAATGAAGCACCCAGAAGAAAATACTCCCTCCACATGACAGGTCCACACAATTAGCTCACAACAGACTGGTTGCGTGCAATCAATCACAAAGTGCTAAATTCCAGCAGACCACCAGTCCTAAAAATATGCCTTTGCATACCTGAACGTTTTCAAAGGTATTTTCACAATATAAACTTAGGCCCGGGATACTTGCAGGACCATCTGCTACCGGGAACGAATTCCCATCGCCCAGTACGCTCACACAGAGAAGGCCTCCTCAGGGTACCATCGGCTAGCCCAGGGGTAGGCAACCTCGGCTCTTTTATGACTCATGGACTTCAACTCCCAGAATTCCTGAGCCAGCTTGGCTGGCTCAGGAATTCTGGGAGTTGAAGTCCATGAGTCATAAAAGAGCCGAGGTTGCCTACCCCTGGGCTAGACAATGTCGGCTGGCGAACCCCAGGGGAAGGGCCTTCTCTGTGGGAGCACCAGTCCTATGGAATCAGCTCCCCCTTGAGCTTCGGATGACCCAAGATCTCCGGTCCTTTCGCCACGGCCTCAAAACACTCCTTTTCCACCTGGCTGACCTGGACCGACCGGCATTTTAATTATGTTTACAATTTTTAATTTATTTTTCATTTTTAATTTATTGCACAGATGACTTTAATTTTAATTTTATCTTAATTTCTGTTATGTTATTGTTGTTAGCCGCCCTGAGTCCTTCGGGAGATATAGGGCGGGATATAAGTCCCATTAATAAATAAATAAACAAACAGAACATCGGGCTGAAATTTAACAAAACAATAACCCCTCCACCTGGCTAGCAAGCCACAAGGGCAGGTTTCTACCGAGTTCACATTCCCCAAAAGATCCACAACGACTGGGGTTTTAGCAGCCACGAGGATCGCAACCAACAATACTTGCCGGTAGAACCAGAAGCCAACCAATCTGTTGCAGGAGTTCCAACAGAGAGGGATCGTGAGGGATGGAGATAGGGCGGGATATAAGTCCCATTAATAAATAAATAAACAAATAAACAAATAAATAAAGAAACAAACAAACAAACAGAACATCGGGCTGAAATTTAACAAAACAATAACCCCTCCACCTGGCTAGCAAGCCACAAGGGCAGGTTTCGACCGAGTTCACATTCCCCAAAGATCCACAGCGACTGGGGTTTTAGCAGCCACGAGGATCGAAGCCAACAATACTTGCCGGTCGAACCAGAAGCCAAGCAATCTGTTGCAGGAGTTCCAACAGAGAGGGATCGTGAGGGATGGAGATAGGGCGGGATATAAGTCCCATTAAGAAAGAAAGAAAGAAAGAAAGAAAGAAAGAAAGAAAGAAAGAAAGAAAGAAAGAAAGAAAGAAAGAAAGAAAGAAAGAAAGAAGTGGCGTAGCGTGGGGGGTGCAGGGGGGGCCGGCCGCACCGGGTGCAACATCTGGGGGGGGCGCATTAGATGCATTTTACTTTAATTACATCAGTATTTTCATAACAAACAATACATGTGCTTAGGGGGTAAGGGTTTCTTTAATCTAGTGCAGGGGTCGGCAACCTTGGCTCTTTTATGACTCGCGGACTTCAACTCCCAGAATTCCCGAGCCAGCTATGCTGGCTCGGGAATTCTGGGAGTTGAAGTCCGCGAGTCATAAAAGAGCCAAGGTTGCCGACCCCCGATCTAGTGGAAGAGACTCGAGTGCTAAAATACACGGGTTAGGGGGCGCAAATTACTTGCCTTGCCCCGGGTGCTGACAACCCACGCTACGCCACAGAAAGAAAGAAAGAAAGAAAGAAAGAAAGAAAGAAAGAAAGAAAGAAAGAAAGAAAGAAAGAAAGAAAGAAAGAAAGAAAGAAAGAAAGAAAGAAAGAAAGAAAGAAAGAAAGAAAACATCGGGCTGAAATTTAACAAAACAATAACCCCTCCACCTGGCTAGCAAGCCACAAGGGCAGGTTTCGACCGAGTTCACATTCCCCAAAAGATCCACAACGACTGGGGTTTTAGCAGCCACGAGGATCGCAACCAACAATACTTGCCGGTCGAACCAGAAGACCAAGCAATCTGTTGCAGGAGTTCCAACAGAGAGGGATCGAGGCCTAGCCTGCCCAAGGAGAAGGGTGCCCAGCGGCCGCACTGTCCTTCGGGAGGGAGGCGATGCTCACCTTGGGCCGAAAGAGCTCCATGACGGCGATCTTGCCGTACATGCCCACCTCCTTGACGGGCCGCAGCCCTTCCGCCGTGACCACATAGATCTCGAGGCGGGTGTTCTTGGCGATCAACAAGTTGAGGTCCTCCGCCGAGGTGAAGTGACCTGGGACGAAGAGAAAAAGCCGCGAGGTGAGGGCAGCCGAACTGGCAGAGCCCCAAAGCCGGAGGGGCGGCACAGCCCCGCGGCCACCTCCGTTCATTCTTCCCCGCCACAGCGCTCTCCACCGCCCGCTCGCCGATCCCGGGAAAGGCCCCTCTTCCCACCATTACCGGTGACGCAGCTGTTGACGGCCGTGGGCTTCTGGGCGGTGACCACGTAGTTGCACGACATGGCGAAGCCGGGCTGTGTGTGGGGGGGGGGGGAGAAGGGAGAGAGAGAGAGAGAGACGGACGACGCGGAAGGCGAGGACTCCGGCAGTGGCCGAGCGCAGCCTCCAGGGCCCACTCCCGCTTCTGGCACCAGTGAGAAACCGCCAGCACCAGAGCGCCGGCCTGCCGCTTCGCGCGGCGCACGACGGGAAACGAGCACGCCGAGAGGATTTTTGACGGATCTTTCTGCCAGCGCGAGAGGGCCCTCTTCCGGCCCGAACGGAGTAAGCGAATTTTGGAGGAGAAGAGGTTGCCCTTATCCCAGGGGGTAGGCAACCTCGGCTCTTTTATTATGACTCGTGGACTTCAACTCCCAGAATTCCTGAGCCAGCCAAGCTGGCTCAGGAATTCTGGGAGTTGAAGTCCACGAGTCATAAAAGAGCCGAGGTTGCCTACCCCCTGCCTTATCCCATGCGCGTGCGCGCGCGCGCACCTACCAAAAAAACCCGTTTATTGTGCGCGCGAGCTGGAGGGGGAAAGGGGAGGGGGGAGCCCGAAACGCTCATAATACGTTATTAACGCATCGTCCTTTGGGCTCCTGCTCTCCTGTTCCTTCCTTAGCGGGGCGTCGCCTAATTCCGAGTCCGTGCGCGACACGGCGACCCCCCCCCCCCAACTGCCAGAGCTCGCGCTCTGCTCTACCAATGAGCTTCGTCCTCCCCCTCCTTGGCAGGCGGGCGCGCGTCTTTCAGACTCTGGACCAGCGCAACATTTGCATTCTTGGTCAAAGTCCGTGGAGGGTCCCTCGTGAGCTCAGCTCGGCCTCCTCTTCGATCCGTTCTGTCGGGAAGGGTGGAATAAAAGGCGGTTCTTATTGTGGCGCCCAGGTAGTTTGCTGGCTTCTAGAACTGAAACTCGGGACATCATGCAGGTGAGACCTAATAGTTTGGGGTGAAGGAGAGGACGGGAAATGCTAAAGCATTTGTTGTTGTTGTTAGCTGCGAAGTCGTGTCCGACTCATCGCGACCCTATGGACAACATTCCTCCAGGCCTTCCTGTCTTCCACCATCTTCTGGAGTCCATTTAAGCTCACGCCTACTGCTCCATCCAGCCACCTCATTCTCTGTCGTCCCCTTCTTCTATTGCCCTCGATCTTTCCCAGCATTAGGCTCTTCTCCAGTGAGTCCTTCCTTCTCATTAGGTGGCCAAAGTATTTGAGTTTTAGCTTCAAGATCTGGCCTTCTAAAGAGCAGTCAGGGTTGATCTCCTCTAGGACTGACCGGTTTGATCGCCTTGCAGTCCAAGGGACTCGCAGGAGTCTTCTCCAGCACCATAGTTCAAAGGCCTCAATTCTTTGGCGCTCAGCCTTTCTTATGGTCCAACTTTCACTGCCATACATTGCAACTGGGAAGACCATAGCCTTGACTATACGCACTTTTGTTGACAGGGTGATGTCTCTGCTTTTTAGTGTGCTGTCTAGATTTGCCATGGCTTTCCTTCCCAGGAGCAAGCGTCTTTTAATTTCTTGGCTACAGTCCCCATCAGCAGTGATCTTGGAGCCCAGGAAAACAAAATCTGTCACTACCTCCATTTCTTCCCCATCTATTTGCCAGGAATTGAGAGGGCCAGATGCCATGATCTTGGTTTTTTTAATGTTAAGTTTCAACCCAAGTTTTGCACTCTCCTTCTTCACCCGCAACAAGAGGCTCTTTAGTTCTTCTTCACTTTCTGCCATTAGAGTGGTATCATCTGCGTATCTTAGGTTGTTGATATTTCTTCCAGCAATCTTAATTCCAACTTTTGATTCAATGCTAAAGCATATGGAGGCTAAAACGAAGAACGGCGACAGGAATTGGGTCTGTCTTAAGTCCCGGGGTAGGCAACCTCGGCTCTTTTATGACTCATGGACTTCAACTCCCAGAATTCCTCAGTCAGCATAGCTGACATGATAGCTGTATTCCAATATTTGAGGACTGTTAACCTGTTTTCTAAGGGACGCGGTGGCTCAGTGGGTTAGGACGCTGAGCTTGTCGATCAGAAGGTCGGCAGTTTGGTGGGTCGAATCCCGAGTGCCGCGTAACAGAGTGAGCGCCTGTTACTCGTCCCAGCTTCTGCCAACCTAGCAGTTCGAAAGCACGTAAAAATGCAAGTAGAAAAATAGGGACCACTACGGTGGGAAGGTAACAGCGTTCCGTGCACCTTTGGCGTCTAGTCATGCCGGCCACATGACCACAGAGACATCCTCGGACAAGCACTGGCTCTTCGGCTTTGAAACGGAGATGAGCACCGGCCCCTAGAGTCAGAAATGACTAGCATGCATGTGCGGGGGGGGGGAACCTTTACAACCTGTTTTCCAAAGCACCAGAAGGTAAGATGAGAAACAATGGATGGAAACTAATCAGAGAGAGAAGCAAGCTAGAACTACGGAGAAATTTCCTAACAGTGAGAGCAATCAACCAGTGGAACAGCTTGCCTTCAGAAGTTGTGGGTGCTCCACCACTGGAGGCTTTTGAGAAGAGACTGGACAACAATTTGTCTGGAAAGGTACAGGGTCTCCTGCTTGTGCAGAGAGTTGGAATAGAAGACTTCTAAGATCTTCCTTCCAACTCTGCTTATTATTCTATGCTTTAGTCCAGGAATTCTTAATCTTCTTTTGCTCATGGCCCCCTTCTGAGCCTCGTCACCTCTGGACCCCTTTCTTAGCATTAGTATAAAAAAGACTTCGCTATCTGAATTATCTCATGTTTGGCACCTAGAAAAATGGCATGGCTCCTCTGGAGTCATCTGGCCCATGTTGAGAACCATGCTTTAGCAAGTCTTTCCTTGGAGCAGGGTATAAATTAAAAAGCCAGAAGTATTAGAATTACTAGAAATCCAGCTCATCTGGTGCACTTACTTGAT
This sequence comes from Vipera ursinii, assembly GCF_947247035.1. Taxonomy (NCBI): domain Eukaryota; kingdom Metazoa; phylum Chordata; class Lepidosauria; order Squamata; family Viperidae; genus Vipera; species Vipera ursinii. Next base: position 114,211,939 of record NC_139512.1, on the reverse strand, counting down.
GGATAAGTTGGTACTTGAAATTCTGGCTGTTTCCAATACAGTATTCTGCTTTGTTTGCTGTTCCAATATTAATGAAAATGTTTGTAGCAGTTATTCTTAACTGTTAAACTGCAAAACAATAAGGAAACTGGCAGCGAGAGGCAATATTAAAGCAATTAGAAGATGACAGATAGAAAACAAATGAGAAGGAGACCCTAAGAAAGTAAAATAAAAATGGAATGAAGCAAGGTGGGGCTGACCATACAATGAACAGGAAGATACAATGTTGCAACAATTTGGTGTCAGTCTCACTTTATGTATAAATATTAACCAACAATTACAAAACATTTTGAAGATCTGTAACACAAGAACAGATTACCATTATCAGTGACTATTCAAGTCATATGTTTGCTTGAATAATAGCATTTTGACCAGTTGTATAAAAGTAATAAAAAACCCACATGCTTCACAAGCCAACTGTTATAAAATTTAGAACACATTTTGTAATTTTTTTTAAATTGTGCAACTGTGACCATATGAACTATGTGACATTATCAGAATGGAGCTCTGTTTCCTCCCTTATTGTCAAATTACCAGGCAGCAGGAAAACATCCAACAATCACTCTCCTTAAGATGACTACAAAGGAGAGGAGATTGGGACAACACTAGGACACTGTGTTTAGCCATCTGTCAAATTAGTTCTGGTTTTGTATGGGTGCATTCAAAGGAAGTCTGACTATATCTGATAGTGAATAGCATAATAATGCTAAACCCATGCCTGAAATAGTCAGATGATTAGCTGATAAATAGGCTGCTTTTGGATACAGGTATGGCACTATTCCAGTCGAATACCAAAGCTGTTTTCAACCAAACAATTGAAAATGTGAAGAGGATTGTGCCATGAAGCAGCCATGAGAGAAAAACAGCTTGCTTCATGCAATTCCTACACTGACATCACCAGTCAGCTGCTGTTCACAATGGTCCAATTTTTGGAGCCAGAAAATAGCTTGGAGACCAGGAGATACAGAGTGAGGACTTAGATTGGAAAACTAGATACTTCAGCCGTTCAAAGGAGATTGATCCTGGGAGACATTGCTCAGGAAACAGGGGAGAGCTTATCCCCTAGGTCTGCAACTCCAACTAAATCATTAGCAAAGTGCATCAGATTGCACCCATTGCAAACCTGGCATGGTTTGTTGCCAGCTTAAAAGGGCAAACACTACAGAATAACTAAAACCATTTAATCTGCCTAAAGGATGCATTGGGGACCATGCATCCATGTTTGTTAACTGGACCCAGGGCTTTCTTTCTCATAGAACGCTCAGAACGGAGTTCCGGCACCTTTTTTGGATGGAACCTTGTAGGGTAGGAAAGGCAGGTTGTATGACGTGTGAGTTCCAGCACCTTTTTCTTTTACAAAAAAAGCACTGACTGGACCCATACACCATTACATAATTATGGTTTCTATAGTATGGTAGCTGAGTCCATATGACTTTCTATATACCAAAAACAAAAACCCACATTATGACATAGCACGATATGGATACTATCAGCTTTTTAAGCTGGCCAGGTCAGGAAAGAGACTCACTAGGACTACTATAAAGTCCTTGTGTTTAAGAACAGAATCTTGAAAACCTGACAAAAACTTTCCTCCCCTCCATTCCATCTTATACCAAAGAGAATCAAGGCAGAGTAAACATGAGTTTTCTTTCCCCCCCCACCTTTTCAGACCCAGCTAATGTTTATGCGATAGCTGCTAAATATTTTCTTCAAAGCTGTCTCTGTACTAATTTATAGCTACATGCATTATTTCTAGTGCGTGCATAAATTGTGAAACATTTTCTGTACAAAAATGTGTTTCAAACATTCTGCCGATCTAGACAGAGAGTAATTCAGTAGAACCAGAACATTTTGACTGCCCTGGATTTTAGTCAAGACAAAATCCAGAGTTATTAAGCTTGTGTCTTACTCTTCAACACAGCCTATGTGTCCATCAGCCCAATAATTTTCCTAACGCCTTCATTTTCCACTTAGCCATGGTAGTCATTGTCTTCAGTTTCAAGTATGGCAACATTTGTCCCTCTCCACTCCACCATCTTTGGATGTACCATGCTTGTAGCTAAAATATTGGTGGCTAAGGGGAAGAAGAAAAGTGCTGGGAAGGCCAATAGGCAGGTGGGCCAGTTGGATATGCTGTGCTTGCTGCGGCATTGGCAGTGGCTTTTTCCTATTCTCCTCTGTGAAGCATCTGTACTAAAATAGTAGTAGTTTGAATCTGTTTCCACTCCAACACTGAATTTTAGTTCAGAAACAGATCATCCAAACCTACCTATCCCATGCACAGAACCCTTTGCACATCGGTATTTGTTTCCCTTAAAAGCATTTAAGTTAATGACTAAACAAAGCATATTTCTCAACCTTGATGAACCTAGAGCTTGTTAGGGATAAGAAAAAGTTTGATAAATGTTATACAGAGCTATCGTAGAATAACACTCAGTCTGTTCCAATGGGCAATATGCCCGATTACCCAGAAGCAGTTTGTTGACAGAGGTTAGAAATGCATTTAATTGTTTCAGTTGCACAGTATATCATGCAATTATGGCACAGTATGATCTGCCACAATTCTAGTGGCAAAAAGCAGTTATCGCCCCTTCCAATAATCACAGGTTACTCACCAGTCAGCAGTTGGCAGGCTGCAGGATACTACCTTGCAGGAGAACAAAATAATTGTATTTTAGCCTCTATTGGCAACTCTGTAATTTTGAGAGCCTTTGTGAGTAGAAATGGTAAGCTGCTTCCTTTTTACTTCCAGCAAAAATATCAAATTGAATTTCATTAGAAAGAGAATTGAACTGAAATAATTGTGAGGTGGAATTCTGTGGGTAGTTGTTTCACCATATCTTGCACAGCAGGAAAATATAGAGGAGAATGTTTGGGAAGTTAATGTAGCGCTGTCTAAAAGGAAAGATTGCAGTGTTAAGGGATATTAGTTTAAAATGAAGGTGAATGATAAAAATAATGAGTAGTATTGAAAATGGGATAGAGATAATAGTTTCTCTCTCTCAAAATAATAGACTTTAAATAATACATTAAAATGAATGCAGAAAGTTTTAGTTATTAAAAATGCAGTATTAATTTAAAAATGTAGAATTAAATTGTAGAATTTGCTGTAATCAGATAGTATGATGGCCAGCATTGTAACTATTTTAAAATAGGACTAGGCAAGTTTATTCAGAAGAGAGTCATTGTCTTGATGGCTACTGGCTACCTCCTGTCAGACTATGTGCTTTACCAGCTGCCAGTATCAGAAAAATACTAACCGTCTGTGTTCATGAGCTTCTAACATATCTCTGCTTGGATTTATGGGTATAGAATGTTGTACCTGATGGGTTGGCCTGATCTAGCAGGGCTATTGTGTTCTTATAAATGCAATTATCTTGAATGTGGGGAAGGGAAGCCTTGTTGAATATTTGTGATTATTGTGGAATCCATGTTGACATGGACGTGTGCAGAATCAAACACCTCTTCTTCATACCATGCCTATGGATAGTCCCTAAGATCATGACTGAACTCAAATTCAAGTGATAAAATATCTGTTTTTTTTATCCTGAAATAATTTCCAAGGTTTATGTGTATGTACTACTACTACTACTAATAATAAACCTTTATTGTCAAAGTACAACATGTGTACATTGAGATTACCTGAGCCTACCCCCCCCCGTGCTCTCTCCCCCCAACACACAGTGACAACAAACCCTCCATCCTACCACACCATGTGAACCAACTACACCACACACCGGCCTCCCAAGTCAATTCTGCATAAGTTCACAGAGATTATGTCCCATTTAAAAGCCTAACAGCCCACGGATAAAAGCTATTTTTCAGCCTGTTGGTACAGCTGGCTATATTCCTATATCTCCTACCGGATGGTAGGAGAGTAAAGAGATACCGTCCAGGGTGTGAGTCATCCCTGAGAATCTTCCTCACTCTTCCAAGGCAACGAGCCCTGGCGATGTCATCCAGTGGTGTCAGGGAACAGCCCACAATGTCTTGTGCTGTGCTCACTACCCTCTGTAATACTTTCCTATCCGCGGCTGTCAGACCAGCATACCAAACCACAATACCATACGAGAGGACGCTCTCTATAGTAGACCGGTAAAAGAGGGTCATTAGCCATTGTTCTACCTTGTTCTTCTGCAAGACCCTAAGACCGCTGGTGAATGATCTCTGGCGGGCTTGGGACAGGGGTTGTTCCTCTGTCCTAGTCCTATTAGACCTCTCAGCGGCTTTTGATACCATCGACCATGGTGTCCTACTGCGGCGTCTCGGGTTGGGAGTGGGAGGCACTGTTTTACGGTGGTACTCCTCCTATCTCCTGGGCCGCTCGTAGTCAGTGTTGACGGGAGGGCAGAGATCCGCCCTGAGGCCTCCCGTTTGTGGAGTCCCTCAGGGGTTGGTTCTCTCTCCCCTCCTGTTCAACATCTATATGAAGCCGCTGGGCGAGATCATTCGTGGTTTGGGGGTGGGGTATCATCAGTACGCTGATGATACACAACTTTTTTTCTCCACCCCGAACCAACCCAGTGATGCCCTCACCGTGATGTCCCGATGGAGGCGGTCCGGGTTTGGATGGGGAGAAACAGGCTTCGTCTCAATCCTGCCAAGACTGAGTGGCTGTGCATACTGGCATCTCAGGTTGACCAAACTATTCCATCGTTAACAATGGGGGTGTGAGGTGTTACCCCCCGTTGATAGGGCTCGCAACATGGGTGTCCTCCTGGATTCACGGCTCAGTTTTGATGACCATATACAGTCATGGCCGAAATTGTTGGCACCCCAGAAATTTTTCCAGAAAATCAAGTATTTCTCACAGAAAAGTATTGCAGGAACACATGTTTTGTTATACACAGGTTTATTCCCTTTGTGTGTATTGGAACACAACAAAAAAGGGAGGAAAAAAAGCAAATTGGACATAATGTCAAACAAAACTCCAAAAATGGGCCGGACAAAATTATTGGCACCCTTTCAAAATTGTGGGGAAACAAGATCGTATCAAGCATGTGATGCTCCTTTAAACTCACCTGGGGCAAGTAACAGGTGTGGGCAATATAAAAATCACACCTGAAAGCAGATAAAAAGGAGAGAAGTTCACTTAGTCTTTCCATTGTGTGTCTGTGTGTGCCACACTAAGCATGGACAACAGAAAGAGGAGAAGAGAACTGTCTGAGGACTTGAGAACCAAAATTGTGGACAAATATCAACAATCTAAAGGTTACAAGTCCATCTCCAGAGATCTAGCTTTGCCTTTGTCCACAGTGCACAACATTATCAAGAAGTTTGCAACCCATGGCACTGTAGCGAATCTTCCTGGTTGTGGACAGAAGAGAAAAATTGATGAAAGGTTGCAACGCAGGATAGTCCGGATGGTGGATAAGCAGCCCCAAACAAGTTCCAAAGAAATGCAAGCTGTCCTGCAGGCTCAGGGAGCATCAGTGTCGGTGCGAACTATCCGTCAACATTTAAATGACATGAAACGCTATGGCAGGAGACCCAGGAGGACCCCACTGCTGACACAGAGACATAAAAAAGCAAGATTACAGTTTGCCAAAATGTACTTGAGTAAGCCAAAATCCTTCTGGGAAAACGTCTTGTGGACAGATGAGACCAAGATAGAGCTTTTTGGTAAACCACATCATTTTACTGTTTACCGAAAACGAAATGAGACCTACAAAGAAATCATGAAATCTGAGGATTACCAAAGGATTTTGGGTCGCACTGTAGAGCCCAGTGTCAGAAAGCTGGGTTTGCATCCGAGATCTTGGGTCTTCCAGCAGGCCAATGATCCCAAAAATACGTCAAAAAGCACCCAGAAATGGATGGCAAGAAAGCGCTGGAGAGTTCTGAAGTGGCCAGCAATGAGTCCAGATCTGAATCCCAATGAACACCTGTGGAGAGATCTTAAAATTGCTGTTGGGAAAAGGCGCCCTTCCAATAAGAGAGACCTGGAGCAGTTTGCAAAGGAAGAGTGGTCCAAAATTCTGGGTGAGAGGTGTAAGAAGCTTATTGATGGTTATAGGAAGCGACTGATTTCAGTTATTTTTTCCAAAGGGTGTGCAACTAAATATTAAGTTAAGGGTGCCAATAATTTTGTCCGGCCCATTTTTGGACTTTTGTTTGACATTATGTCCAATTTGCTTTTTTTCCCTCCCTTTTTTGTTGTGTTCCAATACACACAAAGGGAATAAACCTGTGTATAGCAAAACATGTGTTCCTGCAATACTTTTCTGTGAGAAATACTTGATTTTCTGGAAAAATTTCTGGGGTGCCAACAATTTCAGCCATGACTGTAGGAGCCGTGACCAGGGGGGCTTTTGCCCAGGTTCGCCTGGTGCGCCAGTTGCGACCCTACCTGGACCGAGATGCCCTACGCACAGTCACTCATGCGCTCATGACCACCCGCTTAGACTACTGCAACACTCTCTACATGGGGCTGCCCTTGAGGACCACTCAGAGGCTTCAGCTGGTGCAAAATGCAGCCACGCGAGTTGTGATGGGGGTTTCCTGTTACTCCCATGTAACACCTCTGCTCCGTGAGCTGCATTGGCTTCCAGTTGCCCTCCGGGTGATATTCAAGGTGCTGGTGATGACCTATAAAGCCCTAAATGGCTTGGGTCCGGGATATTTGAGGGAACACCTGATCAAGCTCCCTTCGTCCTGTGCGCTCCCACAGGGAGGGCCTTCTCAGGGTGCCGCCGGTCAAAGAATGCCGGCGGATGACACCCAGGGGGAGGGCCTTCTCTGTGGGGGCGCCTGCCCTTTGGAACCAGCTGCCCATGGAGCTTAGGACTGCCCCCGACCTTCGATCATTTCGCCGAGACCTGAAGACCTGGCTCTTCGAGCTTTCTGGCCCAGGCTAAGTTTTAATTGGGGGTTTTAACTGGGGTTTTATATTTTTTCAGGGACTTAGTTTAATCTTTTTAAATTGCTCTTAATTTTTGTATTGATGTTTTATATACCCTGTAAACCGCCCTGAGTCCTTCGGGAATGGGCGGTATATAAATTCAATAAAATTCAAATTCAAATAAGCACCTTTGTAATGTTTTGTTTTTAGTAGTTCAAGGGAGAATCATGATTCATTTTGACATCTAAATTAATGCTTTAATCTTTAAAGCTGCTGCACATTTGGAATTGCTTTCTGTAAAAGGACAAGCATATGTGAATTCTTTTGTTATGTCTCATTCTTTTAGGGCTCAAAGAAACTAGTGAACACAGTTCTGAGTTGCGCAGATGACTCATTGGCTGGAATAGTGGCATGCAATCCTAATCTTGAACTTCTAAATGGACACAGAGTGGCACTACGTTCTGATTTAGAGAATATAGAGGGCAAAGTTGCACTTATTTCTGGAGGTGGATCAGGGCATGAGCCTGCACATGCAGGTTAGTAGGATGGGGTTCTGGAAAGTTTTTCAGTCCTGAACACAAAAAGGTAAGGGCTTGGACTGGGATTCATTTGGCTGATTTATGCTCAGTCATCGATTGACACATAGAAAAATCAAGACAGGAGTTACTCCAAGTGTAAATACGATGCCATCCTGTCTATCATTTTTCCACAGGATACATCGGAAGAGGAATGCTGACTGCAGTGGTCGCTGGTCCAGTATTCACTTCCCCTGCAGTGGGTAGCATTTTAGCAGCAATTCGAACTGTGAAACAAGCTGGAGCAGGTATGGTAGCATTTTTGGTGGACTGACATCCCATCTGGATAAGGAACAGAAGACAATTCAATTCTTTCTTTTATAGTTGGGACATTACTAATAGTGAAGAACTATACAGGAGACCGCCTGAATTTTGGGCTGGCATTGGAACAGGCACAGGCAGAAGAGATCCCTGTGCAGATGGTGATAATTGGAGATGACACTGCCTTTGCCACCAAGAAGAAAGCTGGCAGAAGAGGTCTATGTGGCACAGTGCTTGTACATAAGGTAAGTGTTATCCATCTTTGATCTGAAGGCAGATGTTGTCATTGGCTATGCTTTCATTGCACAGGAGCCATCTCAAACTACACATTTCTATTGAAAACCGTTAGATAATGCCAAGTACTTTGTCTTATTTGTGCTTGCTATTCATTGCATGCAATCTTTCAGCCTCAGTATTTGGTGACAGACCACCAAGTTTAGTTTTGAGAATATGGAGAAAACTTCTGTGTAGATCTAAAGATAGAGAATATTCAGAAAAGATACATAAAACATTTTTAATTTGATTGTTTCTGCTGATGTTTCTTATAGTTACAAGAATTCATACACTTTTCGCATAGACTTTCTTATTTTTAATTTATTAGGGAAAACAGAATGATGACTACAGAAAAAAGAAAAGTAATGGATAAAGAAATAAATTATCAGTAAATCAACAGAGTTTACAATTATTGTGACATTTAAAATACGGTATTTCATTAATTGTATGTAACAGTATATCATATCATTTAAAAGATTACATCATATGTAAAAAAATATATCATGTAAAAAGGATGTTAAGACTGTAGAAAGAGCACAGAGAAGAGCAACAGAGATGATTAGGGACTGGAGGCTAAAACACATAAGGAACGGTTGCTGAAATTGGGTATGCCTAGTTTAATGAAGAGAAGGACAAGGGGTGACATGATAGCAGTGTTTCAATATCTCAGGGGCTGCCGCAAAGAAGAGGGAGTCAAGCTATTCTCCAAAGCGCACGAAGGCAGGACAAGAAGCAATGGATGGAAACTAGTCAAGGAGAGAAGCAACCTAGAACTAAGGAGAAATTTCCTGACAATTAGAACAATTAACCAGTGGAACAACCTGCCTCCAGAAGCTGTGAATGCTCCAACACTGGAAGTTTTTAAGAAGAGACTGGACAGCCATTTGTCTGAAATGATATAGGGTTTCCTGCCTGAGCAGGGGGTTGGACTAGATGACCTCCAAGGTCCCTTCCAACTTTTTAATATTATTGTTGTTATTATTAATATAATTGCAAATCTGAAAACTCTGAACGGGATATTACTATCACCAACTATTATTACTTTAAGGATAAATGCACATAATGATATATATATATATTTAAAATGTAGCTTTCTAGTAATGTTTTATTTAGTTTTGTATTTCATCTACTTTTTATATGCACTCTTTTGTCTGAATAAAACTTCTTCATATAGTACATATATACTTATGCTATTTCCTTTCAACATTGTACTAAGCACAGAAAAAGTAAGAAGTAATAAGCAACAAAATTGGAGGCAAGGTACATTGGAAAAGAAAAAGAAAATCTAATTTAATTGCACTAGTTACTTTTTACATTTTAAAACAACTTTAAAAATTATAATGGTTTTTTGTTATATATTAAATTACAATTCTGCACATATGTAATAGTAAATAGTTTTATGAATTTAATGTATTATTTATTTATTTCAAACTACACTGAGACAGTCCCAAGGGGCAATATGTGGAAGTAAAGCCCATTAAATATTCATTTTTTAAAACAAATATAATCCTCAAAAGACAGCATTTTGTCTTGGAATTGTTAAATTTTTCAGACTACAAATTATTATACTCTTGGAGAGATAGTGTAGAGATTTCAAATGTTCTAGCGGATGGTACTTTCACTGAATCATAGCCTAACACTTTATTCACAAGCATTTTCCTTTCTTTATAGAAGAGAAGCATCACATACTCCTTTGGATGTAGAATTGAATTGTGACATGTTACAACCATTATGTTTTGGGGATCCAAGTAATATTTTTTCCTGTTTATATTAAGGTGGCTGGAGCATTGGCTGAGGCAGGTGTTGGTCTGAATGAAATTGTTCGTAGAATTACTGCTGTTGTAGGAGCAATGGGTACGTGTTCACTTCCCTTTTCTAGAATAAGTCTCTGGACTAAATGTAAATCATCTATCTGTCTGTCTGTCTGTCTATCTATCTAATCTGGTCCTATGATATATAGGGATGTATAAGTGTAACCAGCAGCTTGAATTGGACCCAGAAGCCTGCTGGTAGCCAGTGCAGCTCTCAGAGCAGTGGTGTTATATGTGTGTATCAAGAGATGCCGAAAACTTCCCTTGCTGCTACATTCTGAACCAGCTATAGCAGGGATGTCAAACTCGTAATGGCACGTGACATGTCATGACATATCGTGACTTACTTTCCATTTCTGGCAATGGCGTGGGCGCGGTTTCGGCATGACACATCCGGCCCATGGGCTGGCAGTTTGACACCCCTGAGCTATAGCTCCAATGATCTTCAAGGGTAGCCCCAACCTTGCCTGACACCCAGTGACTCTGGGTAGTACATATAAATATAGAGAGTGTGCTGAAATAATCCAAGCAGAAGGTTACCAATACTTAAATCACCATGATCAAGGCCTCCCAAAATGGGTGCAACTGTTAACAAGACAAACCTGTGCAAAAGCTCCATTAGCCATAGCTGCCACATGTTCTTCAAGCAGGAACCATAAGTCCCAAAGTATTTCCAAACTGCACACTAGCTCTAACTGGGGAAGTAAACCCATAGGCAGGGTTAAATATGGAAAATCTCCAGAATTCGGTGGCCTTAAAAACCACACCTGCTCAAAAAAAAAAATCTTGCCAAGGTTGACCCAAAGCCCATTCTCCCTCATTCAATCCCTCACAACCTCCAGGCATCAGAAGAGGACATCAGTGGCATTGCTTGTCAATCTAAAGCAGAAACTAAAGCAAACTGATGATACTGTACCCACATTGACAGATGATCTCTCCCAGTGGCTTCACTTAGATCTAAATAGAAGTGGGCAGAGAATAGAGCTTTGGAGCACCCTGTTAAAAATGGGGGCTTCCAGTTCAAGCTGTTCTCCTTTGTAAACAACAAGTGGAACCGGCCTTTGAGAAAGGAAGAGAACTATCGTAATGTGATGCCTAGCACTCCTAATTTCCTAAATCACCCCTGAAGGATAGCATGATCTATGGCACTGAAGGTAACTGAGAGACCAAGGAGGGCCAGGATGGATGCCCTATCTCCATCTCTAGCCTGCCAAAGGTTATTGACATATCCGATCAATGCCATCTCAATACTATGGTCAAACGTGAATCCTGACTGAAAGAGGTCCAGATAATCTTATTTCAGAGCTTTCTGGAATGATAAAACAACTTCCTTCTCAAAAACCTTCCCCCCAAAAGGAAGATTGGATACAGGACAGAAATTGCCCACATCTGTTGGATCAGTGATGGCTTCATAAGGAGGGGATAGACAATCACTTCTTTCACTATACATGGAACCACTACCATCTGGACCCAGCTGTCTATTACTTCCCAGGAGAGCTAAATCAGCCAGGAGAGACAAGAATCTAAAATTCAGATAGCTAAATTCACAGCACCAAAGCCCTGTCTTATACAATATTAACAGGGCAAACAGGGTCAAATTCTGCCCAGATAACCAGGCAAGATTCCAGTTCCAAGTGAATCCAAGTGACTTTATCCAGTGGATAGTAAGAGTAATCCTCACAGTGCCAACTGAAAGTATTCCCATGGTCCCTTCTTACCTAGGTGGGATTGGGTTGCCCTAAGTGGGGTCCTAATTGCACATGTTCTATTGTAAGGAGAGAGCTATAACTACATTCAGTTGCCCTTATTGCCCCAGGGGGAGGGCTGGTGCAGGCCATTTATAAGTTCCGGGAGCCTAGAGGAGGGCCACCACTGGCCATCCATGATTTGGGAACAGATCTGGGACAGGCTGTGCATGCCTGCAAGAAGGCCAATGGGTGGATGGCACTGCACAAGTGCAGGAAGACCAGGGAAACTTACCAAAACAACATGTGACTCCCTGCCCCATTGATTTTGTGGGATGCCGGCAGCGAAAGTTGCAAATGGCATTCAGATGACCATGGGACACTGCAATTCTCTTAAGTGCAAGCCAGTTGCCAAGCACTTCAATCACAAGCACAGGACCTCGGGGCAAGCAACAGTCAAGGATAGTACCATCATTCATCACCATTACAATTTTCAACAGTTGCTGACCGAATAATTGATAAGCAAGGGTAATGTATAGAAGTAGAAATTGGAATAAGGAAATAACTCACTCCAGATTTTTAAATTCCAATTACAAATCTAATTCATTAAAAGATGACTTTAGGTTAGTCATAGTCTCTTAGATTTAGGTTCTCTGACAGGGCTTATGAGAAACCTATGGAATGTAAATATGCATATCTTTTCTTAGATGAATAGACTAAAGCAATAATACATTTTGTTAAAAGATATACTTGATATTGTAGCATGAATAGTATTCAACTATGGCGTTTCTCCTAATTTCATACTAAACAGTGAAATTACTGTTTGGAATTCTATGCCATATTCCAACATGATAAGTGTATTTGTTAATCTATTTTCTTACTTGATGTTGAATGCTATGTGCATTTTTCTTTTTTATATATTTTATTTGCATAGGCACTCTTGGGATAAGTCTGTCCCCCTGCAGTGTCCCAGGATCCAGACCCACCTTCCAGCTTGCAGATGATGAACTTGAGCTGGGTTTAGGTAAGAATGTATATATCACTTTTGTCTATCTTCTTTAGAATGCCATCATGAATGCAGTCTCTTTGGGAATGTTTCCAATTTTGAGTTGAAATTATGTCTTTGCATGCCTGTTATCAGATGTAGCTAGTTGTAATAAATGCATTATTGATGGAATGATGTGGTTATTACTCTCACTTCTATAGTATAAATTGCTTTGAGGTTAAACTGATGTGTCAACAGAAATTGAAGAGTTTTTTTCCAGACAAATTTAAGATTTCCTTAACTACAGCAGGTGAAGTTAGTAAAGCATTCATGAGAGGTTTCTTTAACATCAAATAGAAAGAAAGCAGAAAAATATATTGTTGAATGATTTTAAATAATTAGAAATACCAGTAAGTAAGAAACTAAATCCAATTTTGAATATAGAGCAAAAGTCAAAAGTAATGCAGAACCAGTTTTATTTAGTAGAAATAAATGTACCGTACAAAAAAGTTAACTGTACTAGACAAAATATTTTTGAAAATATTTTGAAAAAAGCAAGAAGCAAGCCAAATTGTTAGCTTATCAGTTATGGACAGACTAGTACACGGATTATTATTTCTATCTGGGACAGAACCAAATATATTTCAGTTTGTCAATTATTATTCCAAATGATACAATGAACATTTTTTAAGATGGATAACAAATTCTTATGACAATTCTTATAAAATGTTAAAAAAAATTTAATTGGAGATTTTCTGATCAAATTATTTTATTCTGAAGAGATTTATGATATTAGACATATTCTAAATATTACTGATAAGATGGATCAGAAAAACTAAAAATTGGCCATGATTTTTCTTGATGCTGAAAAGGCTGTGACAATTTGGAATAGACATTTTTGTTTGCAATTCTTAAAATTTAAACTTATTTTTGTTATGTAGGTACAGAGTATTTACAAAGTACAAAAATCTAAAAAATAGATTAAGATTGTACACATGGAATTTGCATATCTAAAATCTGGGTTTTAGAGTTTATAATTTAACTTGACATATAATCTTTGGTGTTGTCTTAGTGTTCTGTTTATCACCATTTTTTATTCCTTTTTAATGATTTGAATTGTACTAACAAAGTAATTTTAGTCTCAAGTTTGTTTCATTTGAAAAGGACATGAAATATGTTATGCCATTATAAGCTTTTAATGGTGTCTGAGAATATTTTAGCTATATGATCCAGATTTCAGGAATATCTGCTCATGTCAATATGTGGTTCTTTATTTGTATTTCCCTGTTTCTGTACTATTTTCAATGTGTTTGTATTTGTTTTGTCAATATCCTACTCTTTTTGAAATGTATAATTTTTAAAACCTGCTGGTGATGGTATAAATACAAAAAATTTCTAATGTTTAATAAAAGAGCGGTTAGGATTTTATTTTATTTATTTATTTTATTTTATTAAATTTATATACCGCCCTATTCCCAGAGGACTCAGGGCAGTGTACAGGGAGGATTAAAACAAACATACAAAAATTAAAACCAGATTAAGACAATTAATTAAATGAAGTCCCTGAAATTTAAAACTAAAACCCAATAAAAATTAAAACCCCTCAGCCTGAGCCAGACAGCTCAAAGAGCCAAGTTTTCAGGTCCCTGCGGAATGAGCGAAGGTCGGGGGCAGTCCTAAGTTCCATGGGGAGTTGGTTCCATAGGGCCGGCGCGCCCACAGAGAACGCTCTTCCCCTGGGAATAACCCGCCGGCATTCCTTAACCTTTGTTATTCATGTTATTTTTGTTAGTTAAAAAAGAACAACTAAAGATTCTTTGTTTTATCTGCAGGAATCCATGGTGAAGCAGGTGTGCGCAGAATGAAGGTAAGTTGACTCTGATCCATTTTATACACCTAGAAGTGTAAGCTTGTCCACTAACACGTGTCATTTTCACAGATGGCAACAGCAGATCAGATAGTCAACATAATGCTGGATCACATGACCAACCCTTCCAATGCCTCTCATGTACAACTCACGCCTAGTAAGTAACTTTGGACTGACATACCTATTATTCCCCAAAGTTTGTCCAAGGACACTGGTACAGGAATTTAAGAAATTCTGGACCCAGGAATTTCTATTATATGTTACCATACAAATAAAGGATGCAGCTCAGGGTTGAAATGAGGGGTGCTTGGTGCTCTCTGAGCTTGCTTGTTTTCTTGCAGACATTGCATTACTCAAACCAGATAACATCGTCAGTGCTTATAAAGAGTCCATATGTCACCAAGGTTGTAAATCGAGGCACCCACATGAATGAACTGATTTGATGACAGTTTTTGTGGCTGTTATTAAATGAACACCATTGTCATTAAGCAAACACTGTGGTTATTAAGCCAGCCCATTGTCCACAATGTCTGTTTTGGAATGGAAGTAAACACTAGTTTCTGACAAAAAATGTCATACACAATGCATTGGATGATGCAAATGGCCATAAATGTGAGCCAGTTGTCAAGAGCCCAATGTGATCACATGACTACAGGGGGGAGGGATTGAAACTTTTAATTGGAATTATAAGTACCTTTGGGGGGTTTCATTGTACCTTCAAAGTGACCATTCGTAAGTCAAGGATTATCTGCATGTGATTAGGAATCCTGGGACATTTTGACTGTTGTGACTATTACCAATTACTACATGTACAAATCTAGTGTACTTAAAGCATCCAGGCCATAGAAACACCTTTCAATTTTACCAATGTTTGCTTTGGCTTTCAGAGGCTTCTGTGGTCTTGGTAGTGAACAACCTGGGTGGATTATCCTATCTTGAGTTGAATATAGTAGCTGGGTCTGCTGTTTGTTCTCTTGGTAAGTTGTTGTTGTTGTTGTTGTTATAAGTAGGGTAAAGGAAAACAAACATCCAGTTACGAGCAAAGTATGCACACCTTTGAATGCATTGCATACCTCCACTTTAATTACTTGGGCTTAAACTCATTGTCATATAAACAACCAAGATCTTTTGGCTACATTTATTAACCTAACGTGTATGTAAGATTTAATTTAATAAATACACAAATCCTATTTTGAAATAGCTAGTGCTCCATTGGGTCATCATTTCAGAGATATTTCCTTACCAGATTCCTCAATACCTTCAACAAGGACTTCTAGTGAATTCCCTTAATTGGAAAAGTTGGGATACAGTCAGAGATACAGCGTATCTGTCTTGAAAATAGCCCATACTAAACTATATAACACAGTCAAATATCAGCACAGGAAATAATGACATTTTATTATATCATAAACTACTTTATGATAATGTTTATGCCATAACATGATTTATAAAATTTGCCAGATTTCAATTCATGGGAGTCATGGGTCCCGGATTTTGGACACATTCTCTGAATCAAGCCATTTGAGGCATCTTAGTTCAAAACATTTTGTCTTATGGTACACCAGTTTGCCCCATTGAAGGTTACAAGAATCATAGTTTTAGTAGCATATACAGTAGTTAATGTTGATAGAATTAAAACATAACCTGGATAGAAACTGGGATTCAGCTGCATCATAAATCAACCCATAATGTTTGGATCAGCATGACAACTGGAATACTATAAAAGCTGTTTCCAGGCAAATAGTTGACTATCTACAGTTATATGGAGGAAGAGGAAAAATATACAGTAACTGTTATTCTGGCCCAGGGGTTACTTATATTCCCTAGGCAGCAGTCCTTGGAACCAGCAAACGATTCATCAAACTGTCTTTAACAGAAACATTATTGGATCCTTTCCCACCAAAACTCATATCCTATTGTACTACAATAAAAGTAGACATCTTTTTTTGCTGTGGGGATAGAAACTCATCCTCCCAACTTGCAAAAGCCTATTCAATGATGTGTTGATTACCAGGAAGGAGGAAGCTGAAATTTTGCTCTGGGTTTTGTTTTGGGTTTTTGGTTTTGTTGTTGTTTTTGTTTTGTGGGGGGGGGAGCTTTTTGGTTCCATTTGACACCAATTTAAGAGTAAAAAAGGGTAAGGCTTGTGTCCAGTGACTTCATTCCCAATTTTATTTTCATGTATTTATACTTGAAAATAAACACCACCAAATTTCAGGTTTACCATTGCAAGATTCTCCGCTTCTTTAAAAAAACAAGTATTCTAGAATTTTTTAAAATTTTAAGAATTATCATGTCTAATTTGTAGGCAATGTTTTGCATACCTATACGTTACTTTTCTCTTCCATACTACTCCGATACTTTTATCTAACGATACCATGTTTACTTGTTTTTTTGTCTAAAAATGCTATAATGATAATCTGTGTTAATTTACATTAATCTCTGTCTGGTAGGAATTTTGTATATTCCTAACGAATTGATGTTTGTCACTTGAATTCACTCTTCAAAAACAAATAAAAAAGCACAAGTTCTTCATGGGGGATCTTGGTAGTGGGTTTTCTTTTTAAATTCCATTAGTAAATAGGCCTGACATGGATATTGCCCTGTCTCAAGTAGGATTACTCTATTTGGGAAAGGAGAAAAAAATTAGAGGCTCAGGCTCACATAAAAGGGGAAAGAATTATTGATGCAGTTCTGATACCTCCAGGCTGTTCTAGAGGCCCCACAACCCTCCTTATTTTCTGGAGATGAAGGTGAGGGAGGCATTTCTAAAAAATAAAACACTCCATGACCATAACCATAACCTTCTAGCACTGATGATATTACATAGTGGGGTAATGAAACATCTGCAAGGAAACAACCAAGCTTAGAGAGTACCAAGGACCCCATATTTCATAATCAATTCCATTCATGAGGTCTTTGAATCTTATAAGACCCAAGTATTGAATTTCCTCTTGTTGTAGTGACATCACTTTGGACATTTTAGGGGACTGGTTTCTTTACTTTCCAGTTGCTTATATATGATTACCCTTCTCATATTTTCCCAAACTTTGCATGATTTAAAATGGATATAATTTTCATTTTTCTTAATCTGGTTCATTCATGACAGTTACTTCTTTTTCCTTCTCATTTTGGTTGTTCACCCTGAAGAATGCTTCAAGTTTTCCTTGCTTCATCATTGCAGAGAGCAGAGGTTTTCATATTGCCCGGACTTATGTTGGCTCCTTTATGACTGCATTGGAAATGGCAGGTGTCTCCCTTACCCTTCTCCAGGTGGATGAAGAACTCTTGTTCCTCCTTGGTAATTTTCCTAGATGTTGGTTTTCTTTCCACTGCTTTTGTGGGGAAAGTAAATTGTGAGTTAATTATCAGAATATATCTGTGGAACCATCACTTCAAAATGGTATTTTTGACATTTTGGGCATGAACAATGCAGATATAGAACTAGCATGTTCAATGGTGCACTGTATCTTTTTATTTTAAATAGTATCTTAGCTAGCTCTCCACTTCTCTTATGCTAGATTTGATTATTTGGGGGTTGTTCCCAGATATGTTTCTATTCTACATAGAAAAAACTAGTAAGAATTCTCAACAATTCATCTTTTATGTTCTTCTGTGAATGTGAAATTATCTTCAATTGTTGTCCACAATTATATTTAAATTCCTAGATTCAGATACTACAGCTACTGCCTGGTTAAAACCTGCCAGGATGTCTGTGACAAGACAGAAAAAACAGATGGTAGTACCCAAAGTGTGTTCTAAGGAAGAAGAGACTGACCCAGCAAAAGGTACAGTCTGAAATATCTATTATAGCTACAATGGAATTTCTGCTATGCTGTGTTCATGTCATCAACCGAGGCTGATCCAGGCTTCCAGGTAATGGTAGAGACAGAGAGTGGGAATGAAAGATCTGAGGCACCACTACATCATGATTGGACAAATAGAATTTAATCAAGGATATCTATGCAAGTCACTAAGACTTGCATTGACTTCTGTTCTCTTTTCCATCTCTGCTTGAGCCTAGCTCTCTAATATTTTTGTGACGTAGTAGAACAGACGGATTACATATATATTAGCTTCTTGGACGATAGAGAATTGCCAGAGCACTTTTTTTTGTATCTCTCTCTGGTTCCAGTGCTCTGGCTGAATGATTTTTGTTTTTGTTTAAATCCACCACATTTTCTTTTCAAAAGAATTGCAATTCTGTCTAGACAGCATAAGGCCGATGTCCCAATATCTGGCTGATGCTCACTCTGCAGAGGGAATTACAATGAAAGGGAAGGGAAAGAAGATGGGTCTGCCATTTTTGTCTTCTGGGGGAAGAAGAGAGCCAAAAGCAGATTCAAGTTTGCCAGTGTTCTGCAACTTGCAGCATTTTAAAGCGAAGCTGATTTAAGATAAAGACCCTTTCAGAAATTATGCCAAAGCAATCAAATTAATTCTTCCCATTAAAGAATAAGGTTTGAAATTAGGTTTGGGGTTTTGGTGTGGGATTGTTGGTTTCCAATTTAACAGCTATTTACTAAATTGTAAAGTTATTACAGTTATTCAAATTAATATTTATTTCTTGCCTAACTCTAATTCCAGTGAAATAGTTTTTTTATATGGGGCAGTCTCACAAATTTATTTTATCATTTTAGGTGGCTACAGTATCACAAAAGTTGAGAATTATAGAACAAACATACAGCATATTCATTTCAAACACAAGATTTTTTTATAAGAGTTTTATTTTTTCATCATTTATCGAGTAAATAAGTTATGAATCATCCAGTACAGACTTAAATTTCTTTAATAACTATCTGATAAAGTGATTGGTTTGGTTAAGTGATCTGTATGGTTAGATTTTATCTTTTTATACATATATTCACAAGAAACAGAGATGAATAGCAGCACTGATATTTATGTAAGATGGAGTGTATGAAACTTTACCATTATTGCAAGAAAATAACTAATAGTTTCCATTCCTTTTAGTGCCATCTTCTCCTCACATGAGATTGATTCTGGAGTGTGTGTGCTCTAAAATGCTTAGCCTACAGGAGCAACTCAATGAACTTGACCGTGCTGCAGGTGATGGAGATTGTGGCAACACACATGCACAGGCTGCCATTGGTTAGTTTTCTCATCATACTGTAAGCCACGGGTGTCAAACTCGCCGCGTCACATGACATGTTGTGACATATCGTGACTTTTTGCATTGCTGGAGGTGGGGTGGTTATGGCTTCCATATGATGCAACTGGTCCGCAGGCCAGAAGTTTTGCACCTCTGCTCTAAGCCTTGGCATCAACTTACAGTAGTGGCCAAAACTGTGGAAACCTTTTGGGAAAAAATGTACGGTAGAAATACTACCTCTGGTTAAGTTTCCAACAATTTTTCTTCTAATTTCTTTATAACTGTAGCCTTGTTCACTTAATAATACTACTTTACATCGCTTTCTGGGCAACCAGTCAACTCTGCACCATTACTTTAATTTTATTACATTTTACAAGCTCACTAAATCAAAGAACACACAAAAAACCCAACCAACTTCATAGCGATCACATAACACACTGACAAATGTCCTCCTCTCAGCTTCAATATATGACATCAATAACTGAATCCTACTGTGATCTGATTGGCTCATTGCCAAAACAAGATGACACCTGATTGGCTCTCTAAATTGGCTCTCTAAATATTGGCTACAATCAGATGAAGGAAAGCTACCTGATATCAACCTAAGCAAGTTGTGCTTCCTTTTTCTGGTTATTTGGCTATAACTTTTCATAGAATACAGTACAGATAGCTGAACAAACCTTGTTGCATTATATTCTTGATTAAATTACCTTTCCATTGATATATAATTTTATGGTACTACTCCAAATAAAAAGTGGTGTTATTAGCCATCAAACCTCAAAAATACACTTTTCCCAAAAGGTTTCCAACATTTTGGCCACTAATTTTTTTCTGAATCTGTTGCTAAATGAAGCCTCAAGGGTGCCAGTAGTTGAATACAATCTGGGATGAAAAGGGCAATGGAAAGTTGCCTACTTCCGGAGTGGTTTTGTATCTTTTTTCCTGTAAATTACCATACCAAATCATGGATGTCAGGACAGCTGTATTGTAAATCTGCTAAGTTTCCTGTTTAATAACCCTTCTTGGAACTTGTTGCTTAAAAATAGAGAAATTTAAAAAATTAAAACTAAAAAAATATTAAATGAACATCAGCTAGAGGATTATCATGTCTAACCATGACTATTGCTTCCTCAGCAATCCAGAATTGGCTAGATGCTAAACCTCTGCCTCAGCGACCTTATCAACTGTTCTCTTCACTAGCCAAGTTGCTCCTGGAAAAGATGGGGGGCTCTTCGGGAGCGGTGAGTGTTGGCCAAGTGGATTAGCTGTTAGTTGAAAATGAAAGGCAAATAGAACTACTAGATTTTATGTGTTTAGTCTGGAAGAAAGCAGTTAGAAATTGAGAACATTTTTTAAATTATTAGTTTTATTGACAGCACCAGACCAAATTTTCTCAAAAAAAAAAAGCAAGGACCTAGACCAGGGGTAGGCAACCTCGGCTCTTTTATGACTCATGGACTTCAACTCCTAGGTTGCCTACCCCTGACCTAGACAGTACTTGGATGTGAGAACCTCCAGGAAACCCCAAGGTCAATCTCAGCTCAACTGAGAAATTGAAATAACATCTCAAAAGAAGGCAATAGCAAACCACTCTTATATTGTTCTGTACATAGAAGTGTATGTGGATTTCCCCCCCCCCAAATTACTAGGAATCAAACTTAACTCACAGGAGAATTTAATCTTTAATTTCTGGATTAAGAAATATAATCACATAAAGGTGAAAATATGCATTTATAATAATGCTGCCTTTTAGGAAAACTGGTAAAAGAATAAAACACTCAGATTTATAGTTGAGTCAAACCAATTAAAAACAATATAGTTAGTTCTAACCATTCAGTCCTGTCCGACTCTTGGTGACTTTATAGGCAAGTGCTCTCCATTCTACCCCTTTGAGTACAGCTTCTTGGATGTTCATCTTTGTATCAGCTTTGATTATATTAAGCCAACAGGTTCTTTGCTTGCTCTTCCTTCTTGATCTTCTAACCATTTCTAGCATCACTGACTTCTCCAATGAATTTGCAAGCATGACACGGCCAAATTAAATCAGATGTCTAGTTTAGTAGGCTGCAATAAATCAATATACTACTTTATAAACTGGAAAAACTGAGGACTTCTTAGATCTACAGATGTTAAGTGGATGGAAGAATGTACAGAACAAGATACTATCTTTTGTAATCATAAAATTCTATATGTGAAATTTTCATATTTTTTTTTATTTCAGCTGCATAATGTAGAGATCAGCAAATACTTAGAATACATTTATTTTATTTGCAGCTCTATGGATTATTTCTGACAGCAGCTGCTCAGTCTCTACGGACTGACGATGATTTAGCAGCCTGGTCCTTAGCAATGGATGCTGGTATTAATGCTATGATGCGGTGGGTATAACTCTAATTATAACTAAGGAAATATAAGCAATATATGTTCCTTTGTTATTTCATAACATTTCATGTGTTGTCACATCTGGCATCATTTTTACAGAAAGTAAACCAGGACTACTGTGAGGAAATATTATTCACGTGTATGATGTGATCCCAGTCACTTCGTTTCATCATCTTGTTACTATGGCTTTTAGCTCCTCATTATGGCTTTCAGCTCCTCCCCCAAACTTCTGTCTTTCTATCACTTGTTTAATTCCTTGCATTAAGCAAGGCCAGTTTTTACAAATATGCTATATGAACTATCCAAGGAGTAGCTGTTACCCACACATTGTAGAAACTATACTAATAAAAATTTCCTCTGACAGGTATGGAGGAGCTGCACCTGGAGACAGGACCATGGTAAGAAATTTATCCTAAGTTTGTGTTTAAGTTACTTCTGTTAGTGCCATGATGGCAGCCATATTTTCCTTCTTTCACTAACTGTACTAACTGCGATAATAATAACATACGTGATGTACTTTATGCTAGTAGAGTAATTGGATCATTTACACTTGGGAGGCTTTATTGACATTGGGTAGTGGAGATCAGTGCTGCAGGATTAGCAATAGCACGTAGACTTATATACTGCTTCATAGTGCTTTACACTTACAGCACTCTCTGAGAAGTTTACAGAGTCAGCGTATTGTCTGCGTCCTCATTTTACCAGCCTCAGAAGGATGGAAGGCTGAATCAACCTTGAGCCAGTCAGGATTGAATTCCTGCTGTGAGCAGAATTAGCCTGCAATATTGCATTCTGACCACTGTGCCACCTCTTCGCCTTGGAGTGTGCTTAACATTCCAAGGTGAAACTAGCCCCCTCAGGTGTCCTGAACTTAGATCACCTTGCAATTTAACTTTTGTAAGGTCAAGACAAAATGAGGCATTTTATTCCTCATTGTTACGACTGTTCCTACAACCTGCAATTAGCTTTTCAAAAAAAAAATAACTAGTCTTAATCTGTTAACCACTAAAACAGCAATTATTAGTTTTATAATTGTTGTCATTGTTAGACCATGAGGTAAAGAAAGAAGGAGCATGGAGGTAAAGAATAAACACTGAAAACTAGTTTGGATGTAAGAAATGGATTTCTGCATAGTTGGCTGGATTTAGGGCTGCTTTTGATTTTTTTTTATAGAAAGCTAAGATTTGTAGTTTCTAATAAGTTATCTCTGTGTATCCTACCAATAAATTATTAGAAACTACAAATCTTAGCTTTCTATTTAAAAAAAATCAAAAGCAGCCCTAAATCCAGCCAACTCTCTGTGTATCCTACCATAGGGACACGGTGGCTCAGTGGGTTAGGACGCTGAGCTTGTCGATCAGAAGGTTGGCAGTTTGGCGGGTCGAATCCCAAGTGCCGCATAGCAGAGTGAGCGCCTGTTACTCGTCCCAGCTTCTGCCAACCTAGCAGTTCGAAAGCACGTAAAAATGCAAATAGAAAAATAGGGACCACTACGGTGGGAAGGTAACAGCATTCCGTGCGCCTTTGGCGTCTAGTCATGCCGGCCACATGACCACGGAGACGTCCTCGGACAAGCGCTGGCTCTTCAGCTTTGAAACGGAGATGAGCACCGGCCCCTAGAGTCGGAAACGACTAGCACGCATGTGCGGGGGAACCTTTACCTTTACCTTTTATCCTACCAATGTGCTGTTTTCTTCAGTGCACATGCTTGCTTTTAGTCACACACTCAGTTTCCCAAGTGCCTTTTTGATCTATATAAAAGAATAGCGTTCTGGTAATATACATCACAAATTTGATGACTTCAAAATATATGGACCACAGTATTTATTCTGGCAATGGATATTTCAGAGATTTCCCTGTACTGTTTTTTTCAGTTATATTTTTTGCCAAGATTCTACATGGCAAGATTGTATTAAATGTATACCTTAAGTGTATACTAAATATTAAATCTCCAGGGCCATATGCTGTAGTTTTGTAATTATAGCCTCATATAGGTAATTTTACATATGTACAGGAGTCCTTGGATTATGATCATTAGTTTGGTGACCATTTAAAGTTACAATAGTGCCAAATGAATGGTAGTTATGACGTCCTCAAAGTTCCAACTGTTGCAGTGCTCCAAGAGTTAGGTGATCAAAATTGGGCACTTAGCAGCCCACCTGCAATTATGACCGCAGTATGTGCTTCAGCTCCCTCCCTGTTTTTCCCCATTTCTGCCCTTCAGGCTGCCTTCCACTCTGCCATCTACCTTGCCATCCCAGCTGACCTTTAACATCTTCGTCCCACTGCTGCCAAGACGGGCCAAGTCATTTGTGACCTTCCCTATTGGCTTCCACCAAGCAAAGTCAATGGGGAGCCTAGCAGGGAAGGTCACAAGGCACTACTACTGTTTTTTTCTCCCGCCCACAGCATTTCCTGTACATGTATGCAACCTTCCCAAGATCTCCTATGCTCCTTGCCTGGAACCTCCTCTACTTTGTGCTTAAATGACCTGCACAGACCTGGGGTAATGACCAAGTGATGTGCTCATACAATATTATGGTTTACAACTACATTGCTTAGCAAAGGCATTCATGGTCCTAACTGTCACTGTAACCTGAGGACTACTTATACAGTTTTTCCTCTCTCCCCCTTCCCTTCCAGTTGGCATTTTCCCTGTCTGTCAGAGCCAGCACTTTCAACTGAAAGCGTTTGGAATTTTTCTTACCAATTTTAGCAAATCCTGAAAATTTTCTTCAAGGGGGTCTGTTCATGTCCAGTAAAGAATAGTAAATCTTGCCATTATTGTTTGCCTAATATTCCTCATCTTTTGCCTAGCTGGATTCACTCTGGGCTGCTGCAAAAGTACTCAAAGCTTTGAAGACACCTAAGGCTGATCTGATGCAGGTTCTGGCCATGGCTGTTAACGTGAGTTTATTAGCATATGTGCAATTCAACATTAGTCACTTTTGCATCATAAGAGCAAAGATGAGGAACACGTAGTTTACCTTTCTGTTTCTTTATTGGAAAAGTGCTTCTTCAAAGCATAGGAACAGATATGAGGTTAAGTCTTTGGAGCCTTTTGGAAAGGGGAAAGGTCCAGGTTGGGCAAAGCATGATTTCAAGGAATTGGCATTTTTTTCAGCCAGCTCGTTGAAAGGAGCTGTTTTAAAAGATTGTTTTTTTTCTCCAGAGTTGCTCTTTGATAATCAGCTAAAATCCCCAAGCACTTAAAATTGATAATCAAAAACTATAAGTATTAACAGCATTAGAGTAAAGGCTGTAGCAACAAAAAAACAAAGAGAGATCTAGACTGCAAATGATGTCTGTGTTTACAAACTGAGATGTGAAACTTTTGTGTATTTAGTGTTATGGCTATATAAAGAACAAGTTTGTAGTCTACATGTTTATGTTGCTTTTTTTTACAGGAGGCAGAGGCTGCTGCTGAATCTACGAAGAATATGGAAGCTGCTGCAGGCAGAGCCAGTTATATCAGCTCAGCTCACCTAGAACAGCCTGATCCTGGTGCTGTAGCAGCTGCAGCCATTCTCCGGGCAGTGCTGGAAGGGTTACAGGCTAAACCATAGGAACGTCATGATATTCTTCCTTAATATAAAACACATTTTAGTACTAGCTTAAATGTCCTATCACTATTCTATCCCTGCTGTGCAGGTCTTACTAAATCCTGGTACCTTTGGCATGTCAAGGTTTATTTTAACTTACAAAGCTTTCTTGCCCATTATTTGGTATTGTTCTGGAAACGTCATGCTTAAGAACAGAGTTATGTTTATATGTTTGGCTGGGGTCTATGTTTTTCTCATGCTTTTTATATTTTGGCTGTTACGGAGTCCTCTTTTCAAGTTGTTCAAGTTTTTATGTACTGCATTACTTCGCTGTATACAAGAGGTGTTTTAAGTTTTGCTGAAGCTATGTAGTGGTCCATTCACACAATATTGTAGCAATATAGCTTGAACAGCTAAGTAAAATGTATGCAAAGATCTTCTAACTCTAGATACCAGGTGTATACAGTAAATACGCCAGAATCTTTATAAAATACTTCATAGACCATGACTATAGTCTAGATATTTTTTAAAAACCAACTGGAGCTGCTGAAATTAATACATCGACACAGTATACATCTAAAGAGTTTTTGAGCAAAGTGGATGCTATTTCTGTTCCTTGTCTGTTGATTTCCCATAGAGATCTCACTGGCCACTGAGAGAAACAAGATTGACTGGTTAAATCCATTCCCTGACCAAGGAGCACAGAGTGCAATCTCTTTGTGTACAATATAGCTTAAATAAATATGGAACAGATCAATCTAACTTAGCTTGTATATATGTAGATGCTGAGAAGAATATTGCTACATATTCATAATTGAAATAATCTGTCTTTTAGCCTCGACAGTAATTCAGCATTCTCATAGTTACAGGGATCCTCTTTGCTTACCCTCTGGGCAATATGTTTCAACTGTCATACAACCAATTAAAATGTACCCTGCTAGAAATGTTTAGCTAGCACCTAAATAACATTAAAGGAAGCTTGGCAATTAGACCTCTCTTTTGGGAGCTTCATAAATGGGATTATTTAGAGATGGGTTTTTCAAGGTTGTCTGTTTTGCTTCAGGTGATGATAAAGATTCATCGTCTTTATAGAATTTAGCATTCTTAAGGCTGGAACTTAAGCATTTCGAGCTGGGACTGGAAATAAGTCAAAAACACTCTCAGAATTGTATATTATTACTCAGGTAACATGCTGGTTAACACATTAGATCTTTTATGCGGCAAGTAGGTAGGTGTTATTTTCAGGAGCAACTATACAAAGAATGCATTATAGTTTGGACTGAAAGAAATTATCAGGTATATTTCTCTGGTAGCCAAGGACCCATGTACGTAAAGGTAACTTCTGTCATATTATCTGCCACAAAACCCCAAAGTTATTTCATCCAGGTAACTGTAGGCACCATTTAAAAATATTTTGCTACTGTAATTAAGTGATCAAGAACTCATTCATTATAATCAAAATGAAAGCTAGGTGCACAGTTATAATTAAGTGAAATTACCTATATTTAAATTGGAAAAAACATAAATGGTGTTAAGGAAAATGTTCAAAAGGAATGTAGAAGAATAAATATACATAAACTTTTTTTTCATTGTCTGGTTATTTCCAAATAAAGCCTTTAAACTAACTTTGTTTCGAGACATTTTTCAGCAATTTTGCCAACCTTGAGCTAACTCAATGATACTGAGAAGGAGTTAGTGCTGCATTGCATGTAATTAGCACATATTAGATACAAGTAGTCCTTTTTTGGTGACTGCCCTGTTTAGCAACCATTTGCAGTTATAACTGTGATGAAAAAGGAACTTTATAACCAGTCCTCACATTTACAACTTTTGCAGGTCTATAAAGCAAAGGAAAGCTGAAGTTAGATCATAAGCAGAAACATGGTTACACTTAGCAAGCACTTTAATGATTAAATTGCCAGTCTCAATTGTTGCTAAATGAGGACTACTGGTACCTGTATTGGTTTTTGGTTCTTTAAATAAATGTAGCTTGCAAATAACAGAAATTGATAATACTATATGCTATAAATAGTTCAATAAAAATAGTTTAATTTAATTATATATCCAGTCAATGTGTTTTGTAAACGAGGGGTTAAGATATTATGGGAACCCAGTCATTTGTTTATTTGGCAAACCACCATTAAACAAATTATGGCTTGATATGCTATATAAACACAACTTCTGTGGGTGAATTGGCAAAAGATTTGGCTGCCTGCCTGATATATTACTGCACAAAATGAAAACTTTTCTCTTTCAATAAAGAGAAGGTTGAGGCCCTCTATACTAGCTGGCTTCACCTAACATGTTAAATAAAAGCTAACAAACTATGTTCTATAATAGGTGGAATCTGAACAGACTCATATGAAAAAACAGAACGTTAGATCATATTCCATTAAAAAATAATGCAGCTCTGAAATTGCACGCAAAGTATCTGCTGTAGAACATCCTTTTACCCAAGTATCAGAAAAAAAGAAAGCTTTTCTTTAATTGATTATTTGGATTTTAATTGGCTATAGAAAAGCACAAAAATTTGCAAACTTTATGGCACTTTAGCAAACAGATTTGTTCAAATGTGGTTGAATGTCCAGCAATCCTTGATAGTACAAACATTTGAAGTTTAAAAATCAGACTCGGGAACAAATTTGAATGTCGGTTACCAGAAAAGTCTTCTCTTACTGAATTAGCTCATGTGAGCTCCTGTCCCCATGACCACAGCAGCAAGTAAGGCTGCAAACTTCAATGAAAAAACCCTTAGAGGAAGCAAACCATGCAGCTGGTCTTCAATTCTTCATCTGGCTTCTTGTAACAGAGGCTGCATAGAGGAAGCAAACCAGAAGTTGGGTTCAATAAAACATGATTTTCCTATAGTGAAAGGGAATATTATGGTAGTTTAAGTTATCTTTAAGATTAGTATTCACACGTCAATTTCTAAGAGCACATTTTACAGAAAAATAAGGGACTCAGCCTGTATAGCGTAGCTTAATAAAGTTGTGCCTAGGTATTGAGAAATGAGTGGCTTCAACCATGAGTGATTGTTAAGTGGTACTGTTGTTAAGTATTGCTAGGCTACAATTTTTGACAAGTTCAACCAGTATGTACAGTGGAAAATAATGGTAGGAATTGTTCTTTAATGATTATCTAGAGTCACAAATTCCTTATTTCAATGGTAAGGATAGCTGTTTACCATATATTACTTCACTTTTCAGTTTTCAAGATGACAGTCTGTTTAATTGGCCCACTCCATTTTAAACTGAAATTTCACCTGAAAGTTTTATACATTGCAAAAGTTTTGTTTCAGCAGTTTAATTATTTGAAATTCAGGTTTGGGGACTAAATATTCCAGGTTTGAGAATTAAATGTTTTAGACTCAATAATATCTAATTAGCCAGAATGGTGGCTAAAAGTGTCTGGCTGGAGAAAGAGATTAATAGATATAATTTTAGTATTTTATGTACTAGAAGCAAAATAAAATTATGCAGCTATTTGTCTTTAAAATCTTTAGACTGCCAGATCTAATTTTTACCCGAGCAGCATTTACACATTAGTGATCCATAGGATAAGAATTCATCAATTAAATATTTAATTCTCACTTGTCCAGGTTTATATCATGTCTATGGAATTCTCTCCAGAAGAGTTTACAGTCCCTGCCCAATTCTGTTTTGTATTTTTTTTGGGGGGGGGTGAAATAGAAAGTACAGACACAGGGGTAGGCAACCTTGGCTCTTTTATGACTCGTGGACTTCAACTCCCAGAATTCTTAAGCCAGCCATTCCATAGCCATGGCTGTCTCAGGAATTCCGGGAGTAAGTCCATGAGTCATAAAAGAGCCAAGGTTGCCTACCCCTGGTACATAGTATTAACTTTAAAGCCCAATGTGGCTTAGAGGTTGAAGCAGATTGAGAAAACACCTGCTTCTATTTGATTCCCAACACCACCCCCGTTCAACTGAGATTGTCTGAGAAGATTTACCTACCTTTGTCATATGGGTGACCTGGAGTCAAGCTTTCTCTATGTCTGCCCCAGTTCTTTGGAATGATGTAGTCACATCTGACTTTTGGTATAAGATCACTTTATCTCTCTCTCTCTCTCTCTCTCTCTCTCTCTCTCTCTCTGTGTGTGTGTGTGTGTGTGTGTGTGTGTGTTCTGTATATGTAGCATTCAAATACTTTCAACACGCATTAAAGCACCATATTCATTTTCTATAATTCATCGTAGCATAATTCCTCACCTCTCGAATGTCTGAATTCACATCTGGACGTTTCCATCCTGGTATGGCAAGACCCAACAACACTAACAATCCAAACACCAAAATCAGCATTCCCAGAATGTTGGCAAACCAAGCCTCTGCAGGAAGCTTGGAATATGGTATTGTTGAATTCTTTCTAAGAAGATAGTCAAACAAAGTGTTTGGTGAAGACCGGTTAAACTCACATATTTCTGCAAAAATCCAAAAAGAAGGGAATGCTTGGAATGCATTAATAAACTTTGTGCTCATCTCCTGTGGTCATCTGGGGCTTTATCTACGGTACCAGCTTTTTTTTTTTTTTTTGCTATTGCAGGCTTCCAAATATTTACTACTGATTTCATAATCTAAGACCTAGGTATGCTTATGGTATTCATTTCCAACAGATCTCCACACATCAGTTTCACATCTTTACTTGCTATGCTGGCAAAACTAAATATACAAAAGCTGGAAATATTTCCATACCAGCTTTCCAGATTCCAGGGTTGCCAAGAGGTGTTAAACCTCCCTTTCTGCAATTTCTAAATATGGACAGCACAAAATTGGAGGAAACTGATGTAGACATTTCAAGAAAAATACTTGCCACAGGAAACTCATTCTTAAGGGCATCCCTGTAGCACGATTCTGGGTGCCTGATAAATCTTTAGGAACATTCTCCTTCATATTTAGAAGTATTTTTGTTACTGTCAAAATACATAACAATTTCAGTCCAGATCAGTTTGAGTTTTGTTTCCTTTTTTTCTAGATTGAATTGATAAGCCAAATTATTAACTTTTTATAGATTGTTATCTCAGAATCAAAAGACAAAATACAAATACCCATTGCACTATATTCTGATCAACCCATAACAAAATTCCATTACTCACGATCTCATGAATAACTTTTCATTAATGCCTGAGATGCATGATGCAATAGCCAAACCAAGGATGATAGAACCAAAGAAAACATGGACGGGTTTGTAGAGGGCTCGGAACCAGATGGGCATCCAAGGCAACAAAAAAGAAGCAAGTCCCATTAACCACTGGAAGGGAGAGCCATGAATTAGAAGTGTTACATTATAGTACCTGAATTGTACCTGAACCTATACAAATTATTTGTACGTGATTAGCAATGCCAGTGTGGTAACTTAGCCAGCAGAAGTTCTTTTTTCCTTCATTTCTTTAAAAATAATTTTAGATCTTCAAGCACATAGGGGCACATTTGTGAAAATATGATTACTGTATATGATTCCATCTCTCACAATGTAATATGTTTAGGTGGGCAACACACTGCATGTTTCTTTAGGCAATGTATGATTAATATGCATAATTCTTTGGTTTAATCTCAAAAGATTAAAAAAGCCACTTGCCCAGTAGGAAAAAAGTAATCTGTTTATACGATTAATTTCTGGTGACAAGAAACTGAAGACACACAGGATATGTAAAAATACTCTCAAATCTTTCTTCAGAAAAAGCTTAGCAGTATATGATTATATATTAAAAGATAAGCTATTCACATCTCCCCCTAACTGACTATCCCTCAGAGTCCTAGAAGCTATCTTATAGTAAACCAGAGCATTGATTTTTCTCACCCACTTCTATCTACATTGGCTAGCAATGAGTCTCCAGAGTTTCAGGCAGGATTTCTTAATCCTTTCTGAAAATCAACTATTGGAGGCAGGTCATAGTAAAAATAAAATGTTGGGAATTATTGTAAATATTACTGATCTCGTTTGTTTCCAGCCTTTCATCTCTTCTCTTGGAAACTAGTGGGATATATCCTTCCTTACATAAATCAATCCATTGCTATGCTCTTACCTACCTGGCATGAAAAAAGTAGCACAGCAGAGAGCCCAAGCCAGCTGTGTAGAGAGTACATGTTGGGGATTTTCTGCACATTGTGAAACCTGAAGACAGCCTCCAGTCCCAGAATGGCAAAGATAAATGCTATCAGAGCAAGTGTTGCATGCAGCACCTTCCACGGGAGCTTGGAACCCACTTGAGAAAAGGGCAAACGGTACACCAATGCTGCTACAGGGGGAAAAGTGGGAAACCATCAGAGCCAGATGAAGCACTTCTCCCTACTTACATACCAAAAGGAGAGGAAAAGGACAGAGAAATTGGATATATATTTTTTCGCTTACCTATACCATATAAGATCACCATGCCTGTCACCATGAGAACTGGGTGCCAATTAAACATCTTGCGAGAACCATCCCAGGCAAAGCCGCCAAGCCAGTGCTGACTCCAGTATATTGTAAGCCCCAAACACCAGATAGCCAGATTTCCCACAAGGATTGAATATGGGAGAAATGGAACCGTAGGCATCTCAGTGCTACTTGGAAGCACACCTGAGAAAATAAAATAAAGGAATTGAACAAACAGTTCAGGTTATTGATAAGGTTAAATTCTAAATCTCCTCTGTTGGCTTTCTATTCTTCATGCCCAATATTGCCTTCACCCAGCTCCAAGTGGCACTGCTGTACGAAACATGCACTTCAGTTTTACTATTTTTATCATTATCACCCAAGGAGGAGGAGCTAGAGAGAAAGGGCTAGAGAAAATATATTAATGTGTTTTGTTCAGAAAACAAAGGCTCTACAATGTCTTTGGGCTGATTCAAGCTGATCATATTCTATCTGGGTGGCAATGTGTACAAAGCTCAATCGTTACAATCAGTTTAATTGATCAGATTATCATCCTTTTTAAAGCCAGAAATGCTATGTACTCATATCACTAAATATAGATTCTAGGGGAACTGATGAGTTTATTGTACAAAGGAATGTCTCAATTTTATCATTATGTAGGGTGGTTCAACTCAGTCCAATAAAAAACCCTATTCTATCCATGCGTCCAAGGTTTTTCCAGGAGCCAATGTAAGCATGTACATAAGTGAGATCAGCACAGGGAGATAAGATTAATTTTATCATATCCAGCTTATCTAATGATGTTGCAGGCAAAAATAAAAGTGATTACAATCAAGCTACTTCAATAAAGAAAACATATTAAATTTTAACAATTAAATAGGCAAGATTCAAAGATCAAGCTTCCCAAAAGAGAAGTTCCCTAAAGCCCTCTATAGATATTGCACCTGCAACCACTGCTTCTTGAGAAAGGCAACACTTATGAGTTCACTTCTGCTTTTCAAGCAGAAGTTGAAGCTGAATAAATAGCAAAAAAGGTCTATTAATAGTTCATGGTGATGACAGAAACTTCACTCTTCACAATGCACAAGTACCTTAAGAGATGGAGAATGGAAATGGATGTGCTTGCTCTTTTTGAATATTTTCTTTAAACATAGTACTTTGTCCAAATTGCCAGGCAATTTTTCAATACTTTTTCTAAAAATGGAGAGTTATACTGAAATTTGCATTTATTTATTTATTTAGTTAGTTAGTTACATTTATATACCGCCCTTTCCCTGAGGACTCAGGGCGGTTTACAGGGAATTAAAAATCCAACATGCAAAAGTTAAAAACCAAATTAAAAAATATTAAATTGACCCTGTACGCTTAAAAACCCCAATTAAAAATTTCTCCTCAGCCTGGGCCCGAGAGCTCAAAGAGCCAGGTCTTCAGGCCCCGGCAGAATGATCGGAGGTCGGGGGCAGTTCTCAGCTCCACCGGCAGCTGGTTCCAGAGGGCAGGCGCTCCCACTGAGAAGGCCCTATCCCTGGGTGTCACCCGCCGGCAATCTCTCACCGGCGGAACCCTGAGCAGACCCTCCCTGTGGGAACGCACTGGGCGAAGGGCGTTTGATGCCGGCAGCAGGTGTTCCCTCAAATAACCCGGACCCAGGCCATGTAGGGCTTTATAGGTAATAACCAGCACCTTGAATTTCACCCAGAGGGCAACCGGAAGCCAATGCAGCTCGCGGAGTAGAGGTGTTACATGGGAGTATCGGGAAACCCCCATTACAACTCGCGCGGCTGCATTCTGCACCAGTTGAAGCCTCCGAGTGGACTTCAAGGGCAGCCCCATGTAGAGAGCGTTACAGTAGTCCAAACGGGAGGTCACAAGCGCATGAGTAACTGTGCGTAGGGCGTCTCGGTCCAGATGGGGACGCAACTGGCGCACCAGGCGAACCTGTGCAAAAGCCCCCCTGGTCACGGCTCCTATATGGTCTTCAAAATTGAGCCGTGAGTCCAGGAGGACGCCCAAGTTGCGAGCCCTATCAATGTTTGTTTATAATGTTTGCGATATCTATACACATATGCATACACCCAACCAAATATAACACTGAAAACCTTAATCATAATAAAAGCTATTTATATGTGCCTTGTATGATGATAAATTTAGGTAGCAAATTCTAGTGCAGCCAAATTAATCTGGCTCAGCACCTACACACATTCTAATTTATATTTACAAGATAGACCAGGCTGTCTTGATAGAATTATAGATTAATTGAATTGGAAGGAACCACAATAATTCTGTAGCCCAGCCCTCTGCAATATGCAAAAACACAAACCAACTGTGAGAGGTGGCTGTCTATCTTTTTTTGGGGGAAAAACCCAACCCTCCAGAGTTGAGAATCTGAAACCATCATATGCAGATTGTTTCAGTGCCATATAGATTTACTGTCCAGAATGTTTTCCATTTTTTTAAACAAAAATCTAAGTAGCTGCAACTCAATTCATTACTTTTGGTTCTAGTTTCTTGGCAATAGAAGACTTATCAAACCATATTCCAAATAAAATATTTTCATATACCTGTGAAGGGCATAGAGAATGGTCTTGAAAAAAAGAAAGCAGAGGGCTACCAAGGCAATGGTCAAATTAGAGGGGATTGAGCCTGGACCAAGAAAATAATGTAGATAAACATCTCAGACAGGACCCTCCCTAGTTCACCCAAAGATAAAGTAAGGAAGAAGGGAAGTAAATTCAGACTTGCAAGATTCTGTTACTATAACTGTTACAATAAAAGTAGTCATCATGACCTATATGGCATCAGTTTCTCAGCCTGGTCTATCTTGTAAGGCTGACAATACCTGAACATTTTTTATATATTTCTCCCATCTTCTCTTCTTTTGACAGACTTCCAACAGATGTTTGGGGAGTTGAAACCTCCCTTCCTGAAACCCTTTCATGGTTTGGGTTATTTGCTTCAATAAATCTTTATTTCAATTTGCATGGCCACCCATCTCAACAAAGCTAATACACATATAATGCATACAACCATGGTTAAAAAAACAACAAAAACCAGCAAACAAATAATCACAATCATTACACAGGCTTTGCCATATATTCAGAACCCCAAGCTCAGTGTCACAAACATGTCTTTAAGGCCTTATGGAAAACCAGCAGGGTCAGGGCTAATCTGATTTCATGGGCAAGATTTCTTCTGACTGGTTTGCAGCAAATATGTAAGCTATCCTTTGTTAGCTTTCCAAATACTGTCAATGCTCAGGGTATTACCCATCCAAATGACCTATGGGAAGTTAATTTACAGCCAATTAAATTATTGACTATATAATGCTATACTATGTCCATTCTTGGACTGCCTGTTCCTCTAAAACAAGATATACTTATCAAGATCAGTGTTCCACTGATGGGATTCATTCCACTGTTTCTGTAATCCCTATTACACCATACTTGTCTTTCTGCCTCATGATCCAGATCATCTGCTTTTTACCCATGCTTTGCCATTAGCATGGAGCAGACCTGCACAATTTGCAGCCCATCAAGCTGCTTTGTGCCAGCATTTGTGGAAAAACAGCCAATCCACTGCTGCCAAAGCTTCCACCAAGGTTTTTGTAATCACTTCCATCCCAAACGACACACGCAAAGTGCCTTCAGGCCTCACAAACATGGCTAGTTGCATCACTGCCACTGTGCTGCCAGCTGTTCCTTTCTGGCCTGCAATTACTTTAAAGTTATTAATCTGCCACTTTGACTTCCAAGAGTTCTGCAGGACTAGTTTAGGGGCATTTCAGATAATGAGGTAGCTTCTTTGTGTTCAGTTTCATTTCCTTTATGTCTACTTTGCTTTTTAAAACTGGAAATTCCCAAATTATTTCCCTTTGAGTATTTAGTCCATTTACATGGCAATTCTTTACTCATTAGTGGTCTTACAATTTCCACTCACTCTAGTTTAAAAGCCTCCTAGCCAGGTTAGCTCTCCATCATTCAAAAATGCACTTTCTCACTTTAAGGAGATGAATTCTATCTCTAAACAACAGTTCATTCACTTCAAACCAACATTGCTTGCATCAATGTTATTGTTAAATAGCGGGTTCTTTGGCGCAGGAATGAAGACGCGAAGCTGAGTACAAGGTAACTCATAGTTTATTTTGTGCAGAAACTGTACTGGGGAAAAGGCTGCAACTAGCCGCAATATATAGGCTAGCCCCTAGGCAGCAGCCAATAGGTTTGAATCAACCATTGCCACCTGGAGATAGCCAATTGCAGCACAGGAGACTTGTAGTCTGGGTTGCTGGAGAGCCGTTAGCTGCTCCAGCAACCCACGTGGTATTCTTTAAGAGTCAAGTACATAACACCCCTCCCCTCTTAGACCAGACCATAATAACACCAATTAGTCTCAACAATTGTCAAGACTCATTATCCAAACACATTAAAATAAAAGTGATAATAATAATAAAAGTAAAAAAACAATGTAGGTTACAATGTTATTAAACAATGTCTCAATGAATAGGTTTCAAAAATGGCACTGTTAGACAGTTACATCATAGCACTGGTTTCTGTAGTGTAGTGGCAACAGGAATTACAATATATAACTCTTTATTTTACAACGTAATCTGCAAGATATGAAGGAGGCTTGTACGCCCTGGGAGTTCCCATCACTTTGTGGTCTACCAGCTTACTCAGTGGGCTGGGTAGACTTGTGTCCCTTTGTGCTCCTGAGTCAAGGGGATTCAATGCACTCTGGCTGGCCTCACCAGGTTGGCCCAACCCAGAGTCAGACTGTTCGGCAGAATAGGCACAGTGGTTGCTGAAGTTTGGTTAGCTTGCTCCTTCAGGGGACCCATGTTGCACTCCAGGGCTCCCCAGTTCTCCCTCTGGTTCTTCCTCAGTTTGAAGGACAAGTCCTGATAGTCCATGTGAGGACTGGCTTGGCCGCAAGTTTGAGGACCTTGGGAGGGACTTATGATGCAGTCTTCACTTAGTGGCCGTTCTGGAAATCGTTTCCTGAGCTGATCAATGTGTCGTCTGACAACTTGCCCTCTCTCCAACCCCACTTCATAAGATAGGGGTCCGGATGCCTTGGTAATTTGACTAGGAACCCACAGATTCCCATGACCATAGTTCCTGGCCCAAACCCAATCGCCCATGTTCAGCCCCCTTGGGGGTTTTGGTCGAGAAGCTTCTGCTGCCACTCTGTCTGGATGCAACCTGTCCAGTTTAGTAATCAAACGCCTCCCACAACGTAGTTCTGCAGGACTTTTGCCTGTAACAGTGCAGGGCGTAGAATGCTGGCAGAGTAAAAAATCTGCCAATCTGTGATGCCAGTCACCTGTGACAATGCGCTTGAGTGCTTCCTTCATTGTCCTCACCATGCGTTCAGCTTGACCATTAGAAGATGGATGAAAAGGTGCAGACATTGCATGTCTGATGAGATTGGCTCTAAGGAAAGCCTGAAATTCAGCAGCAGTGAATTGGGCCCCATTGTCTGAAACTAAGACATCTGGCAATCCATGTGTGTTTTCTCAGCACCTGGATGGTCCTAGCAGTAGTCATGTTAGGAACTGGAATTACTTCCAGCCATTTTGAGTGGCTATCCACTACTATAAGGAAGAGCTGTCCCAGAAAAGGCCCAGTGTAGTCTATGTGAACCCTAGACCAGGGAGTGTGCATTTCCTCCCACCTGTTAACTGGAGCCTGTGGCATTTCAGGCCTAGATTGCTGGCATGTATAACAACCATGGACTTGACCCTCAATGGCCTTATGAAGGCCAGGCCACCAGAGGTAGCTTCTAGCTAAAGCTTTCATTCTGACAATGCCTGGATGGCCATCATGTAATGATTGTAAAACCCTGTCTCATAGGGAAGTGGGAATTATGACTCTGTTTCCCCATAAAATGCACCCTTTATGGGCAGATAACTCATGCCTTCTGACAAAATAGCTCTGAAATTCTGAGCCTGGACTTTTTTCCAACCAGCCCATGTATACCCAAGACAACACTCTACTAAGTATTTTATCTGTGGCAGTTTCAGCAGCAATGTCCCCTGAATGGAGGGGAAACTCAGGTATGTCCTGTATGGACAATATTTTAGCAGCTGGAGCCAGATCTGGATCTATTAGTGGCAGTGGTAGTCTGCTGAGGCCATCAGCATGGTCCATTTCCTTCCCTGATTTGTGAATTAATTTAAAATTGTATGCAAATAGGAAAATAGACCATCTCAGCATTCTTGGAAATAGTATGTGGGGGGTTTGTTTGTCTGTTGTGAAAAGTCCCAACAGAGGTTTGTGATCAGTGTATACCGTGAAATCCCTGCCATATAAATAGTCATCAATTTTTTTTATTCCAGCAACGATGGCCAGGACCTCTTTGTTAATCTGAGCATAGTTGCGCTCATCAGAGGACAATGTCCTTGAGTAAAATGCTATAGGAACCTGTTTCCCATTTTTTTCTATGTGACTTAAAACTGCCCCCACCCCATAGGGACATACATCACATGCAAGACATGCAGGTTTAGACTCTTTGTAGTGAGTTACAGTGGACTTTTCTGACAATAGTGCTTTTAAGTCCCGGAAACTTTTTTTATGTAAGTTAGTCCATTTCCATGGAGCTTTGTTATCTAGAAGCCTGTGGAGGGGCTCTGCTATTGCTGTCTTATGAGGTAGAAATGTGTGATAGAAGTTTAGGAAGCCCAAGAATGCTTGTAGCTCTCCTTTTGGTTTGGGCCTAGGAGCCATTTAATGGCCTTCACTTTAGAATCAGCGGGATGAATACCGTTAGCATCAATTCAGAAACCCAGGAACTCTTTTGAAGAAACCCCAATACTACACTTGTTCTTTTTTCATTTGAGGCCTGCTTCGCGAAGCCTCTGCAAGACAGCCCTGAGCCTACTGGTCAACACTTCTGGGGATTCCCCTGCAATAAGAACATCATCAAAATAAGGGCAGACGCCCTGAATACCCTTGAGTGTATGCTCCATGATTCCCTGCAAAATACCCGGTGCAACACTGACTCCAAACTGTAAGCGTTTAACTTTGAAAGCCCACCTGTGAGTCATGATCGTTTGAGCCGCGGCTGTGGCCTCATCAACCAACAATTGCTGATAGGCCTGTGCTAAATCAAGTTTAGCAAAAAATAGTACCCCCTTGCAAGGAGGCTAAAATATGATTGACCACTGGGACCGGTTAAGCATGTTGCTTGAGGGCTTTATTTAGAGTGCATTTATAGTCAGCACAAATGCGAACTTCCCCGTTGGCTTTAAGTGGGTGACTATAGGAGTTTCCCACTCCCCACCATCAACAGGCTGTAACACGCCCTGTTCTACAATAGGTTTGAATCAACCATTGCCGCCTGGAGATAGCCAATTGCAGCACAGGAGAGAGCCGTTAGCTGCTCCAGCAACCCACGTGGTATTCTTTAAGAGTCCAGTACATAACAGTTATTACCAAGAATTCTCCCCCCCCCTCTTCCTGGACTTATGCTTTCAAAAATAATTTTTGATGATACCATCACCTGAAACCCAAGACCCTGTACCCTTCACCCAAAACTATGAAGTCACTCTTGATATGCTGGAGATATTGCCTTGCAGCATAATTTGTACACCCCAGCCCAGGGATCTTTGATCAGTATTTCACATTTGGACACCCAGAAGACATTATACATGTCAAGATGAAAGATTTAGATGATAAATGGAAGCTTCAGTGCCTAACAGCTTCAATTACAGTCTTTCTTTTCTTCTCAATAACTTATGATAGATTGCTGTCACTTGGATCCAGTGACAGTTTCTGCTGTGCAGGTCTGTAGGAATTTCTTTGAAGGTTAGAGGTTGAGATTGGGTGCCAAAGTTTAGAGAATGAAAAGAGCTTTGTAGTTGTTTGTACTGGTAGTTATTGACAACTGTTTTTATTTCCACTGTTTGTGTAAATTACATATTGCTCTCCTACTTGCAGCATTGACACTGTTAATCAATAAGTCCTCATTTAGGACCAATGTGGTATAGGCATAGTATTCTGGCCTGCTATATATAAACTTCACTTTCAGACGTTCTACAGAAAGATACTTTTCACAAATGAAAACCATTTTGGCTTCTGAGAAAAAGGAAAATATGGTGCATCTGTTGCAGGTGTCTACCAGAAATATAGTTTTGGCCATTGCCAAAATCCAATTCTTCTGAATGTAGTAACTTCTGCTCTCTTCCCAGAATCAACCAGAAATAGGTACGGTAACTGTCCGTAAAACAAATGTTATTTTTAATTATCCACATAGGTATACAAAATCATAAAAGCACTATAGTTGGATGTAGAAAGAAAATCTGAAAGACTGTACAGGTGTGAAGAAATCTAAGTGTTTTGTATCATAATCCGTCCATGTCAGGAGTAAATAGTTTAGCTATTGTGTTTTTGTGTTTTGTTTTTTGACCAATAGCAAAACAAATGACACTGAAGGGTACAATTTCAAAGATGGGCTTTATTAAAGAGCTACAAACTTTAGGTTGCTCCTGCTCTATATTGCTTGAGGGACTAACACCTGTGTTACTGAATAAACAATAAAGTGCATCGCCGTGTTACATTTTGAGAAAAATGCATAGCCATTTTTGAGATTAACTGGTCTAAAGAATATTAACCGTGTTGGCAAAAGACAGAATAATTACCCACACAAGAACATAGATTACCAATTGTATTAATGGTTTCTAATGATACAAAGCGCGCAACAGCAGCAGATCCATGAACTAACAAGTGTGCGGCACTCTCCTGGGGAAAATAAAGGACCTTTGTCGATTCGCCAATCAAAACCACAGGAAGGCAGATACTGGCGAAAAAAGAAAAAGCAGAAGCAAAATCTTCTTGAGCAAAATATCAGTGGGAGAACATGCTATGCTCCTTTACAAGAATGAGCGTGTAGGTGACTTACAGTCACAATTATTGCCGATATTAAAGAATATCATTATTCCCTTCTTCAGTCCAATACAACGAAAATGCATACCACTCTCATACCTCGCTTCCGCCTAAGGCGCAGAGAGAGTCGGGAAAAGTAGTTCCAGTCCTCAACAGACCCTTCAATATGGACTTCGCCGCTCATTGCAGCCGAAGAACTTAAGCCCCCTCTGTTCGTTCTTACACTGGAAACCCCGCCCAATGAGGATATCCGACTTCTCTGGATGTCTGGGAAATGTAGTTTTCTTAGCCACACGTGCGGTTTGGAGCAAATAATCTTTTTCTGGGAGATTTAAAAATTATCCCGCCGTAAGCTTCGTGCCGATTCCTGTAATTTTTCAATTGCTTGCCATGCACCACGTTTATGCAGACAAGGCGATAAATCGATGGAAATGTTTCTCACACACTTATTGAAAGTTTACAATCGCTAGAATGAAATTATTAGCTGCCTCATTCATTAAGCGTGTGCGTCCAGAAGCTGGGCTTCCACATTACAGAAGACATAACGCGGTGGTTTCTTTAGGCTATGTTGATCCGATAAAGTGAGCTGCGCTTCTCAAATCTTTTAATAAAATTCATTAGTCGGAAAAGATGCTGAACCCAGCCACCATAATTTGTAAAATGGTGATTTGCAATAATAGTTTATAAATGTGCAAGTAGTTTGTCATAGCCACCTTTAGAGTGCTGGAAGAGGCTTTAATGGTTTTTTTTAAAAAAAAAGTTTCCTTTTTTGTTGTTTTATTTAAACTACAATCCTGTAATTTTTTTCCCAAGCATGTTTCACTGATTTCAATACCCTTTCCACCCAGTAGGCATGTATAAAACTGGTACATAAACCGAGCTAAAATCCAATGGGAACGCTAAATGACATTCCTGTTCCATAGAGCCCATCCTTTTGCTTAATGATGGAAAAAGAGCGGGGAGCTCATCCCACTCCGTAGCACCAGTAACACCTCCTCCTTAGGCCGCTTGAGGATCGAGGCGATGGTACGGTCAGGAATCGCCCAACCAGTCCTGAAGTTACTCCTCGGCCTCTAGGCATCCATGATCTCTGCGGCCCCGGCTCCACTTCCGGGCGTGCTGCCTCCGGCGCCTCCTCCGCGCCGCTGCGCTATCGCCATGGGGACCGATCGTGGCGGCGCAAAGTAACTGTCCTGCACCGTTTGCTCTTAGTCGGGGGCTGCCCCGACGCAGCGGCTTCACTCCCTCCGGTTTCTCGTGTCTTACACAACGCGGGGCTGTATTCGATCCCCGAGAAGGGAGCGCGCTCGGCTCCTATGAGAGATCGCGTAGCCTCCGGTTGAAGGGGACTTGTGTAACACGGGTAAGTCCTGCATTTAGTGAAGTCCTGTATCTTAGAAGTGGGCGTTTCCCCCTTTCACTCGTAAACGGAGGAGATGTCAGCAGCTTCTCCCCCCACCCCCTCCAGCCCCCGTGGTCTCCTTTTCCCAGGTCTAGAAATGCGGGTTGACTTATAGGCCGTGTTTTCGATATCAACAACAATGCAGTATTCTGTTCCGTACCAAGTATAAACATCATGTTGGCAATAAAAAAAATCAGTAATGAAGAGCTAGTTTGCTGTAGCTATTAAGATCCTAGGCTAGAAACTGGGAAACCCTGAGTTTTAGTCCACGCTTAGTGGGGCTACTTTAGGTCAGTCGCTCTCAGTCCTAAAAGCAGGCAAGGGCGATCAACCTCTGAAAAACTTTGCCTCCAAACCCTGCAGGGATTAGTCCAGGCAGTCACCAGAAGTCAACAATGACTCGAAGGCGCGCGTACACACACACATACACACACACAGTTTTCTTTAATTTAGCAAGAAGTCATTTTTTGCCCTTCTTCAAGGAATAGTGCTTGATCATTTTCAGTATTAGGATTTGACCTAAACTGTATGCATCTAGCAGCAATTTTCTATTTTTCATTGTTACTTGTTTTTCCCTTTACTTTTCCATCCCAGCAAATCTATCTGGAGGAAGCTTGCCTTTTTCGTAACATGAGTATAAGCTGGTTCTGCTGCCTGGAATGCAGGTGCTGAGATCCCAGAATCTTAGGGAAGAAAGATGCTCCAGACTAGCAATTACAGCCTGGTGCTGTCTTTGCAATTTCTCCTCTTGTCCTATGATCTCTTTGTCAACTCCTTCTCAGAATTGCTTCGCACGGCTCCTGTCATCCAGCTTGTGCTTTTCATGTGAGTAGTAAAGACTTGCATATGCTTCTTAGTACGTTTTCTTTTCTTTACTTGGTTTTGTCATAACAGGAACAAAGTGAAAGCAGTGCATGAGGGTTCTGTAGTTTTTCAAACTGTTTTCAAAACCAAAATGGTCCATGAAGGGAACTTTAGATATTTTTATAAGATTCTCTATGAGTTATTCATAGAGAAATGTTTCAGTCTGTACCAGACTTTTTAATTAATCATGTTTATATGGCCACCCATCTCACAAATGTGACTCTAGATCAGACATGTCAAACACAAGGCCCGGGGGCCAGATCCGGCCCGCGAAGTGGTTTCATGCGGCCCGCGAAGCCATCCTAGAAACAGTGAGGGAACGGCCCCCACTGCCTTGGCCCTGGCCCAGAGACCCTCCTTCAGCCAGAGACCCTCAGATCTGTCCCACTCCTGCCCAGGCCCCCATAGGCACCCTTGATGCGAACGATGTAGAGCTGGCCATGCCCACCCAGTAGGCCATACGCACTCTAGCCACGCCCACCCAGTAGGCCACGCCCATCCTGGCCATACCCACCCGGCCCCCTGAGGGCAACCGCAATGCTGATGCGGCCCTCAATGAAATTGAGTTTGACACCCCTGCTCTAGATGGTATACAATTTAAAAAAAAAGTCATAAAAGCAGGTTGTTTGCTCCCATCTGCATAGGACTGCAGTTTTAGGCTAAGAAACAAAACACTTTGGTGTAGTGGCTAAAGGCATCAGGCTGGAAACTAAGTGACTGAGTTCTAGTCCCACCTTAAGCATGCAATCAAGTAGCTATTTGGAGCTGCTGACTTTCTGTTATCCCAAGGAAGAAGGCAAGCCAACTTTAAAAATATTGCACCGAAAACTGCAACAACTTGTCCAGTTGTTCATTTGCCAGAAACCAAGACTAACTCAGAGCCCCTCCCACAAACCACTTATCAAAGAATAATGTCTTCTGGGTATATTGGAATGTACTTTGGGAAAAACATTCATAGAATTGTATTTTTAGTTTCTGCTCTTCCTGGGTTACTTTCATTCAGGAAAACATAGAGAAAGCCAGACAATGATTGATGTGAAGTAATAAAATAAAATAAAATAAAAAATATTTTTAAAAGCTAACATTGAATTGTATATATT
The DNA here is from genome assembly GCF_947247035.1 of Vipera ursinii. Classification (NCBI taxonomy): domain Eukaryota; kingdom Metazoa; phylum Chordata; class Lepidosauria; order Squamata; family Viperidae; genus Vipera; species Vipera ursinii. The sequence continues at coordinate 114,167,952 of NC_139512.1, read as the reverse complement.
ACTGGTAACGTGTGCTGGTTGAACAATGTACTAAAACATTGCTATGTATATGATGTATTATTCAGATCATCGGGCTTAGGGAATAGCAGAGAAAAATGGAGCTGATGGCAAGCAGGGAGCTCAGTGTGACTCTTATTTCAATGGCAGCCTTTTAAACAAGAGCTTTGGGAATCTCCTTTTCTTGTTATTAATGAAACAGTAATAACCCAGTGGAAAGATAGGCAAAAGAGATTTCAGCATCCCTGCTGCTGTGTCCTCTGCTTGTAAAAAGCAAGCCCGTTTTTGTAGGATGTATAGGGCTACGCGAATCTCTGCTTCATTAAAAAAAGTCTTTTTCCCTACAGCATTCAAGATATTACTATCCTTTTCAGTGCCATCATCATATTCCTCATGTTCTTCAACACCTTTGTTTTTCAAGCCGGCCTGGTTAATCTTCTGTTTCACAAATTTAAAGGAACTATTATCCTGTCAGCAGCATACCTTGCTTTGAGTATATCTTTTCACATATGGGTCATGGTAAGAAACAACTATGTTTGGCTCTTAGAGATTTACTTATCTTGAATATTGAAATTAGATAAAATTTATACTGAAATCCATTGTGCTGAAGTAGTTTCTTTTCCTCCGTCATCAAATTCAATACACATCTGTTTAATATGCATCTGTTCAATACACACTGACGGATTGTTGTGTTTTCATTGCATTAAACCTATAATAATAATTTTCTTGGAAGAATGCTGGCAAGAATGAGGGTGGGTAGAAGAATATGATTTTCCATGTGAGCCTGTTAAAGGTAATATATGTTTTCCATTTGTGACTAACTTAGAAAATTTAAAAGTAAGAAAAACAGAATTGGATACTATAAAAAGCAGTGCAACGGATAAAAATATGTAATACCTGAAATCTTTTGCAATATACTGCTGGTAGATTTCCACGTCTATCTCTACCACAGTAGTATGATCTCCCTCAAACAAGCAGAGAACTTAGTTCATCCCAGTTACTTCTGTACATAAGCCATGCATGCATAATTTGTAGAACAAAAACTAATTGTAAGTTGGATTTGAGAATTTTTAAGTCTAAAAAATTAATTATATGATTTGATTACTGTTAAGTTATCCTTTTCCTTTGTGGATCATCAGGGACCATGTGTGTACTAGTCATGTTATTGTTTTTGTTGTACAGCAAGCGTTAGGTTAGCATCCTCTCTCCAGTTGATTGGTGATATAAGCTCTGATGTGGCATGTGTGACTAAGATGTAAGTTAAGATGCAAGTAGTTAAGTTTAGATAATCCAGGAATTTTCCTTGTATTTTTTAAAAGTGTCATCTTAAATTAGAAGAGATTTTACTGGCTTTTTTACACCATATACTAATCCAGGTGGCTAGGTTTTCAAAACACACTGAACTTTAAACTAACCACTCTATGCTTGCATGACACCATGTGCATTTTAGAGAAAAATAGACAAATTCTACCATTTTATTACTATTGATCATGTTGACATGTTTAGCTTGGTCCAAGAGGACTTTCAACTGATTTTCCATAGTAAATTCTTATCTAATATGGTTTTTATTTTGACAGTTCAGTCCTTCAATTTTGTCTCACATAAGTTCATACACATGAATTGGTCAGGTGTTTTCTAATAATTTCAAATAAATAGAATTTTTATTCTTGATAGGTATAATTTAAAATGGGGAATGTCTCTCACTTGCCATAGGTACTTATGTTGAATATGTGCTATCTATGTCTAAGGTAATTGAATGAGAGGCCTAGCAATGGTTGCATATTTTGTCCATATAAATGCCCTATTACAGATTGTCAATATTGCCAATATTATGTTTAGTAAATTGGAACACCAAATACTTTTATTGATAAACTGCATCCTCTTAGGAATTTGCCTCTTGCAGTCATTATAAATGTTGATTTTTCTAGGCAGTATTGTTGGACATAAAACCTATACAACAAATACAATATTCTAATTAAAAAATTAAAGGTCCTGCACTCCTAAAGATAGTCTATCTTTATTTGGGATATTAGAGAGGAAGAATCTATGATGCTACTTTTGTTTTGTGGCTTTCTAATGACCCTTATTAAGATGTAACAATCTTAATAACAATGTAACAATTTCATTTACCATTACAGAAACCAGTGGACTTATTTGGTGTAGCGGATAATGTGCTGACCTAAAAAGCAAGAGATTGCACGTTTCTAGGCCTGCCTTAGGCATGAAAGCCAGCTCGCTTTGGGCCAGTCGTTCTCTCAGCCTAATCCACTTCACAGGGTTGTCATTATGTGGGACTTCTGGGGGAGGTATGGTGAACTTAAGACATCTTTGCAAAAGTGGAGCTGAGATCTGTGGCTGTCAAGCAACCAGTGAATAGATCAATCCCATTGAATCTTTCCATATAAGGAGTGCATGGAAGATCTCCACATATGCTCCAAACCACTGTTCCTCATGAAGAGATCACAGGATAGTGGTTTTCCATGAACATTGAAAGAAGAAGGGATCCAGCCATCTAGCTTGCAAATGCAATTCAACCTTTTAAAGGACACTAAAATCACAAATCTCACTTTCTAATCTCTTTCGGAAATTACCTATTAATTATCTTAAAGCTATTAAAGACCTTTGGAATAACGAGTGTGAAAAGACATTGGGTGAATATCTAAATACGTAACAGCAATTGTACTTTTTCTGTAACTATTATTGAAATTGTTAAAGGGTACAGCCAATCTCATCAGGACATTATTTTATATTATAAACAATCAACACTGATTGTAAGAAGAGAATATGTAGATGGCCTCCAAATATGTCTAGTTTTTAATTAATTACTGAACATCTTATCAGGTATCAGAGCCCAAGTCTGTGTCTTGGTATCTCCTATTTTCAGACTTTCGTCCTGCATCTGTTGTTTAATTGATTTGTATGCTTCTTCCTATATTTGAAACTGCAGTTTGATAAAGCTGTCAGCTTGGAGAATGGTCTAGGTTCAGTTGCTTAGACTGTTTGGGCCAAAACCTTTCTTAGTCAGGATTTTAAGAGGATTTTCTGGGACATTGTTGGTAGCTAGAAGTCTGACGTGCTCTATAAATCTGATGATCCGATTAACCTTTCTATGTTCTCCAGCACTGACACTCTTCCCATGCGGTGTCTGACAGCTTAATCAGTAAAACAGATTTGAAGAAGGAAGGTGTGGTTTTAGTTATCTTGTTTTACTTTGATTATAACCAAAGTGGAAACATGAATTCTAGGGCTTCTCAGAGGAATGAGCAATACAGGTACACAATTTTCCAATTGATTCAGGTATTTATGAATTAAAGAGAAAATTCTGTAATATACTTTACTTTTTGGCTTAGCATTTTATATATGGAGATATCCTAATTGAAAAAGTGAAGGCTTTCTATTGTACTTTACAGAAGTTCTAGAAAAAAAAGTTGAGTTGTTACAGAGCAAGAAAATGATTTGTGTATTTGTTGCAAATATTCCTAGTCTTTTCTCTAGGAGCTCAGAGCCTTTTCTGTTTTATCAGAAATGTTCTATTTGTAGATTAGACGGAGATTTCTCCAAAGTCATGGATGGATGGGATTTAAACTGTAGTCACTATACCACAGCAATATTTACACCAATCATTGGGCTGTTCATTCTTGCTTCCTGCAGAGCCTCTCCAGTTCTCTTTAAAAATCTTGAATGTTGTTTGTGGCCTCTTAAATTGGTTTATATTCAGAGCTATTGTAACTTCCATGTTGAAATAATATGGCTTCAAATAGCCTTAGAAGAATTCATTTTCCTTTTCTCAGTGGATCAGTTGCTACACACCTCTTTTGGCATCCCATTTTCTTGTTGTTGTTTTTTGAATGGCTTTTTTAGGATTAAGGATTAACTTGGCCATAAACTGTACAGGTATCTACATTCCTGGTCTTCCAGAGGGACAGGGGAAACTACTCTGCCAGGTATTACTATCTCCAAGCAATCCCATTTCTTGAGATAGAGGCAGCTGAAAGAGAAGAAATCTGTGGAATCTATTGTTGCAAAGTGCACTTGACAAAATCAGTGGAACATTAGTGCATCAATATCAAAGTTAGATGTTTCAATCCATATTGTCAGTTGGATATGTGCATTAATTTGAGAGAAGGGATCTTATCCTCAAAAATAGATTGCAGTGAGAAAGAATTATAGACATGTAAAAACCTAAGACAGAGGGTGGCAATCTAAGACTTGAAGCCTATCTGTCAGCCCAAATTAAATAGTCCATCATAATAAATTAAGGGGAAAAAATCTTTATCCCATTCTCATTCACTCATGTATTACAATCTAAAAAAATAATTCCTCTTTTATGAAACTTGAATGCTTGGAGTGGGCTATAGTTGGGCAAACTAATATTAAGTTTTAGCTATAGATTTTCCAAGATTCTTTTAAAAAAATATTAGAACCATCTGCCAGTTAGTTAACTAATGTCCAGCTGGGAAGGTGGGTATTGGGAATCAATATTAAAAGGTAAATGAAATTGCTGAGTAAAATCAAATTAAATTCTAGTTGCATGTTTAGATATAGATGCTACTTTTACTGGGACTTACTATAGGTATGTTTGTTTTGGAAACTTTTCATTCTGTCTTTGGCCCAACTGTAGAAATTTGAACAATTAGCATGAGAATTGTTTGAACACAAAGCAATACATTGGGGATTAGGTACGCATTAAACTATACTGCACATTTGTAGAATGTTTAATTATTTGATGGTAAACTCTACTGACATCTCAAGAGAAAAACTTGATCCTACTTTCCAGTTATAGAAATATTGGACATAAGATATTTTATGCTTTTTATGCTTTTCTCTTTTAAATAGAACCACCGCTGGGTAAATTCAAACATCTTTGTATGGACTAATGGGATGCAGACTCTGTTTATTTTCCAGAGATTAGGTAAGAATTAAGTTATATCCATTTCCCTTTGTGTCATGACTTCTGAACTTTTTAATGAAGATGGCGTAGTCAAGCATTTTTCCTATGTAAATAGATGGGACAGCATATGAGAAATTGGAATTGTGTCTGATGTCAGACATTAGATATGTATAGTCACCAGCCAATGATTCTGAGTTTTCAGGCAAGCCTTTCCAAGCCCTCTATGAAGTTGCTGGAGTTTGCATGCAAACCATATGCCCTTTCACAGATTTGCTAGTAAATACTTGTAGAGCGGTTTTGGAATATTCCCCCAAAACTAGAAATCCCCTCCGGAACAATGGTGACATTTCCTTGACTGGAGGAAATTGGAGAGCCAGTTTGGCACAGTAGTTAAAAACACTGAAGTAAAATACTGGGAGACTGTGAGTCGTAGTCCTGATTTAGGTATAAAGCCATCTGGGCAAGTCTGAACCAGTCATTCTCCCTCAGCCCTAGGAAGAACATAGTGGCAAATCACTTCTGAAAAATGATTCCCAGAAAATTACATGGACTTTTCCATAGAGTCATCAGGAATCAAGAATGACTTGAAGAAACACCAAAAAGGTAATGGGGGAATTCAGAACTTCAATAACACAATTCTTTTTTTTATTGCAGTGGCTGTGCTATATTACTATTTCTACAAGAGAACAGCTGTTCATCTGGGGGATCCACGCTTATATCAAGACTCTGTATGGTTACGGAAAGAGTTTGCTCATGTCCGCAGTTGAGACTACTTCTGAATTATATGGAGCTGCTGGAATGTTAAAGAGACCTCAATCAGTATCCTGGGACAAGTTTTGTTCTCATTTTTTTTATAGTCTGGATATTAACTTTATATGATGACTTAATCCACAACACTATTTTTCTCTGGAGTCTCTATCACTACGTAACTATCAGGCTTCCACTTATCCTATCAGGTCTGCATACTGCACTTTCAGGAGTTGGTTGCAATTTTTTTGAGGAATACATGAAGTGCCAAATTGGTTTGGCTGAGAACTTTGAGGTAGCAGTACTGCAGTTTGTTTTTGTAAATATTCCCAGTCTGCTTGCTGCCTCTGATAAAAAGGTTCCCTTGTCTTTATTATGAGCAATGTGATTAGTTCCAAATCCTTACAGTAGGCAAAGGTATTCTCATTGACTTTTTTCTTTTGTACTTATTTTATAAGTTACGAGAAAATAAACCTGCCATTTTGCAATAACCAGTGTGATTCGGGGTTTTTTTTTTGTAGGATCTAATAGTAACAGAGCGCTCATGCAAAGTTAAGCTTCAAAGAAATATTCTATGTGTATATATTTACTTTATTGTCCTTGAATCAAACTAATATTGCATTATAATCAAAATCAGAGAAAGAAGCATATTTAACTTGGTTAGCTGAATATGCAAAGCCATGATTTATTTAGTCTTGGTTACTTGCATATAATATACTAAGCCAAAACTAAAGTGTATGTTATCTGAATACTAGTTCAACGTTTTTGAGTTGGACATAATTCAGATTGCGATAGCAAATCTTCATACATATTAAAACAAAAAATCCAAGAAGCTTTATATTTTAGAAATAGAGTATTGAGCCCACAATTGGGCTCAATTGTGGTTGTAAGTTGTCTTCTATCTGTACTACTCTCTTTCTCCTCAGTCTTCTTCAGGTCAAATATTCCTAATACCTTCATTTTTTCTTCCAAAAACTTTATTTTTAATTGCCTGAGGTTCCTTCTGTCCTCCTCTCTCATCCGTCCCTCTGATGCATTGGAGTAGAACAATGAAGGTTGCAGCTTTTGATACCCCACCACTATGGTGCAAATACAACACACAATCCAGGAGTGCCCATCTTTGTAAAATAGAAGCAGAAAGACCCACCCATCCACAGCAGGCTTTGACAGGTGGCTGAATCTACTGTCCTAGCCCTCTTTTCCTTTCTGTCCCTTTAGGGAAAGTCCTTAGGATTTTTCCTACTACCAGCAATTGCTTTATTGCCTTACAATAAACTGAAAGCAAAAGGGACGCGGTGGCTCAGTGGGTTAGGACGCTGAGCTTGTCGATCAGAAGGTCGGCAGTTTGGCGGGTCGAATCCCGAGTGCCGCGTAACAGAGTGAGTGCCTGTTACTCGTCCCAGCTTCTGCCAACCTAGCAGTTCGAAAGCACGTAAAAATGCAAGTAGAAAAATAGGAACCACTACGGTGGGAAGGTAACGGCGTTCTGTGCACCTTTGGCATCTAATCATGCCGGCCACATGACCACGGAGACGTACTCGGACAAGCGCTGGCTCTTCGGCTTTGAAATGGAGATGAGCACCGGCCCCTAGAGTCGGAAACGACTAGCACGCATGTGCGGGGGAACCTTTACCTTTAGCTTAAACTGAAAGCAGCTATGCAGAGCACACATATACTGCTATCCTTTGTGTAGCCTCATAGACTGGAGGGTAGTAACATTAAACTGCTCTAGGGATGGATGTCCCATGTGCTGCACAAACCCATGGTAGCTCCAACTGCAGACAGAAATGGGTGGAAGCAGCAGCTCATCAAAGCCCTTCGCTGCAACTTCCGTACAGTACAGGTAGTCCTCGACTTTCGTCCGCAATTGAGCCCCAAATTTCTATTGCTAAGTGAGACAGATGTTAAGTGAATTTTGCCCCATTTTACGACCTTTCTTGCCACAGTTGTTAAGTGAATCACTGCAGTTGTTAAGTGAATCTTAACCCCGGAACACTGCAACCGTCAGTTGTCAAGCACCTGAATTTTGATCACATAGGCTTCGGGATGTTGCAATCGTCCTAAGTGTGAAAAACAGTCCTAAGTCCCTTTTTTTTCAGGACTGTTGTAACTTTGAACGGTCACTAAACGAACGGTTGCAAGTCGAGGACTACCTGTACCTACATTTAGAGGAAAAGGGTGAAAAATCCAGGGGATGCAGCTCAGCTGATGAAAGGCAAGCTGCAAGCCCAGGCGCTATTCTTTAAGCAAATTTGCGGCTCAAAGATATGCCGCGTATGGGAGAAAGCTCCTCTTTTCGTCCCCCTCAAGTTCTTTGGAAAAGGGCAACGTGGTGGCTTGCTGCCGAGCCCCGGGCTACGACTTCAGCACTCAGCCTCTTGCATTGCCTCGTAAAAGGACCGACCCGAGAGTGGGTAGGACTCCTTTGCAGCTCCGGCTCTTCAGCGCAGCCACCTAGCCCAGGGGTTAGGCCAGGGGTCTTCAAACTTGGCCCTTTTATGATTTGTGGACTTCAACTCCCAGAATTCCTCTGCCAGTTTGCCTGGCTGAGGAATTCTGGGAGTTGAAGTTCACAAGTCATAAAAGGGCCAAGTTTGAAGACCCCTGGGTTAGGCAACCTCGGCTCTTTTATGACTCGTGGACTTCAACTCCCAGAATTCCTGAGCCAGCATAGCTGGCTCAGGAATTCTGGGAGTTGAAGTCCACGAGTCATAAAAGAGCCGAGGTTGCCTAACCCTGCCCTAGCCATTCACACAGCCGACGGCGTGAGCTTCTAGACGGAGCTGCGGCGCGAGCCAAAACCCGCGCGTTTCTCTCTTTCTCTCTATGGGAGCTGGGAATCTGCCCCTTTGACTTCCGATCGGAAGTGGGCCTTTTTTTTTCCTCTTCTTTGCGTAGCGCGGTGTCCATGGAGACGGAAGATGGCACCTCGGCGTAAGTGGAGGGCTCGGCGGTTGACAAGGGTGCCGGTGCTGTTAAGGAACGGCGAGGTCACGTGACGAACGAAGCGCGGGCTCGGGGGGGGGGTGGAGGATGCGGTCTCTCGGCGCTTCCAGCTTCCAAGTTGGAAGGCTCGGGCCTCGGGCAGGGAGCAATGCAGTCGGTGGGGGTGGGGGCGGGGGCTCCTGCTGGGATCTGGCCCCGGGACTCCGGAGGCTGTCGTGGCAGGAGATGCTGCACAGCGAAGGGAAGGGAAGGGGAAGGGAAAGGAAGGGGAGCCTGCCGTAAAAGAGCCGGCCAATCCGGCATCCCCGAAACCTGGCGGGGGTGCAGCTCACCTCTCCCGTCGGAGCATCACTTTGAGATGCCCCGTTTTTAATCCCACATTTCGAGGGAAACAGCCTTCTTTTTCCGTCGGGTGATGGAAGGCTGGATTCTGATTCGCGGTGCAATTCGCGGTGGAACATGGGTTTCAAATCTGCCTTGCGGTTTGTAACTGTGAGCGCTGCTGTGCCCGTTGAAATAATATGGGGAGTGTTTGAACGTGGATCTGCTCTGAGTCAAATTTGCAAAGAAGTTTAAGTTTAAGTTTTATTTGATTTGTATACCGCCCTTCTCCCTAGGGACTCAGGGCGGTTCACAGGGCATATATAAATAACGATACAAAAGTTAAAAGGAAATTAAACCAGTGCCCAATTAAAAAACAATAATACAATCCTAAAAACACCAATTTAAAACCCATAATCCCCCATCAGGCCAGACCAGAAGAACAAGCATAGCTACATGGAGGCAAGTGTGTACAGGTGGGGGTGCCCCGGGGCTCTGTTCTGGGCCCAGTGCTCTTCAACATCTCATCAAATTTGCAGATGACACCAAGCTGGCAGGAATAGCCAACACTCCAGAAGATAGGCTTGAGATACAGGAGGATCTGGACAGACTCGAACACTGGGTGCTATCTAACAAAATGAAATTCAGTGGTGAAAAAAGTAAGGTTCTACATTTAGGCAAGAAAAACCAAACGTACAGGTATAGTATAGGTCAGGGGTAGGCAACCTCGGCTCTTTTATGACTCATGGACTTCAACTCCCAGAATTCCTGAGTCAGCCATGCTGAGGGGAAAGGGTTAGGGTTAGGCCAATCTTGGCATCTCTATGATTCGTGGACTTCATCACCCAGAATTCCTGAGCTAGCACATGGCTCAGCATGGAAACCTCTCCCTTTCGCCTCAGCATAGCTGACTCAGGAATTCTGGGAGTTGAAGTCAATGAGTCATGAAAGAGCCGAGGTTGCCGACCCCTGGTATAGGTGGTACCTTGCTCAATAGTAGTAACTGTGAGAGGGATCTTGGAATCCTAGTGGACAATCACAAATAGGAACCAGCAGTGTGCTGCAGCTGCCAAAAAAGCCAACACAGTGCTAGGCTGCATTAACAGAGGGATAGAATCAAGATCATGTGAAGTATTAATACCAATTTACAATGCCTTGGTAAGGCCACACTTGGAATGCTGCATCCACTTTTGGTCACCACCAGGGCTTTTTTTGTCATAGAATGCTCAGAATGGAGTTCCGGCACCTTTTTTGGATGGAACCTTGTAGGGTAGGCAAGGTGGGTTGTATGACATTTGTGAGTTCCGGCACCTTTTTCTTTTACAAAAAAAGCACTGGTCACCACGATGTAAAAAAGATGTTGAGACTCTAGAAAGAGTACAGAGAAGAGCAACAAAGATGATTAGGGGACTTGCCACAAAGAAGAGGGAGTCAAGCTATTCTCCAAAGCGCCTGAAGGCAGGACAAGAAGCAACGGATGGAAACTAATCAAGGAGAGAGAAGCAACCTAGAACTACAGAGAAACTTCCTGACAATTGGAACAACCAGTGGAACAACCTGCCTCCAGAAGCAGTGAATGCTCCAACACTGGAAGTTTTTAAGAAGAGACTGGACAGCCACTTGTCTGAAATGGTATAGGGTTTCCTGCCTGAGCAGGGGGTTAGACTAGATGACCTCCAAGGTCCCTTCCAACTATTATTATTATTATTGTTGTTGTTGTTGTTGTTATTATTATTATTATTATTATTATTATTATTATTATTATTATTATTATTATTATCTGGCAATAAGGCAAGAATAGAAAGGATTGGGCTGGTAGCAATTATTTATTTTTATTTATTTTAATTCCATTTATATCCCGCCCTTCTCCGAAGACTCAGGGCGGCTTACAAGCTTAGCAGTAGCCTTCATTCTATGTATATGCCTGCTTATTAGGGCTTTCACATACACCCCAAGCGGCATTTTTACAAAGTCAGCTTATTGCCCCCAACAATCTGGGTCCTCATTTTACCTACCTCGGAAGGATGGAAGGCTGAGTCAACCTTGAGCCTGGTGGGAGGCGAACCTGCACTAATTGCAGGCAGCTGGTGTTACTTAAGGAGGCATTAGCCCACTGCTCCACCAAGGCTTAGTTCTTAGTTCTACTGCTTTGGAATTCCAGATTTGAAATACAGCAACCATTTATTTGCACAAGTAGATGAGCAAGACAAAACATGTTGTGCCTTTTTCTACCGGCATATACATCACAGTTCCTCTAGCAACTGGTGTCACTCTACATACAAACATTCATGAAATAATCTTTAGGAATATCAATTTAAGTTTATGACAGAATAGAGATTATCATTAGGTTTGCAGTATATGAAACTTCTTTCCTATGTAACATTGAGTAACCTAAATCCATTTCTTTTTGAAAAAAGATGAAAACACAGATATATTAATATTTTGGTTGGACCCCCAGATCGTCAACTTTCATCTACACCTCTGGAAATTCTACTGTTCCTCAATGGCTGGTATTATGCCACATACTTCTTGCTGGAGATTTTCATATTTGTCTATAAAGGTGAGTCTAAAGTATAAGAAGTTAGTGGGGGACACACTTAGGTTTCCTCTCTGCTTAAACTGTTCTTTTTTTTAGTATCTGTTACTTACCTGAAAAAAGTGAATCATAGAAAAGTGTGACTTTTTATTTCCTCATTAATTCTCTAATTTAACCTGTGATTGTATAGAACTCGGTCTTTGCAGAACCATTCCTTATAATAGAATTATTGAAACCAGTGAAAAATTAGATAGATATCTGATACCCCTTTCCAGAAGCCATCAGAGCTTCTCACCTGGCTCCCATGTCCTCCTTTGGGGTAATGCTCTCTGCTGCCATCATATGTCTTCCTGAAAGTACCTTACCTGGAAGCTTCCCCCCCCTAATCCTAACGCACACACACACAAAAAAAACTCCCAGAACCTGTGCAGCACATCTTCTGATTAAAGCTCAAAAGTCCAACAGTTAAAATGATTTTGCTATTGTATATTTTGCTGGACGTATAATTTAGATCTGCGTGACAAGCGATTTCAGGCCTTCTTTTCCAATATTCAGATATATCATGAGTGCCAATATTTAGTAATGAAGGATATCAAATTACAGAGCAGATTATTGGAAGATAGCAGCTTATTTAAGAAAAACTCCAAGAGCATGATATATATATTTTACAACACAAAAAGTAATGCTCCTAGCATTAAAAAGAAGTGTTAGCAAAATTCCTAGTTAAATGTGTTACTTACCCTAATTTAAGGTTCCGGAAACATATTCTCCCTTCTATCATTCCTGGGCTTCCTGTGTCCTGGAGATTTCGATAATTTATTATTGAGGTTGGTGAGTAGATAGAACCTCAGCCGTTTTTTTTTTCAGCCTTGGTCTACAGCTTCCATATATCTTGAAATTTTCCCATCTCCAGCAAAAAAGATATACCAGTATGCCTTCAAGTCAATGTTAATTCCTGGTGAGTGCGTAGACTAGTCCTCACAATTTTGTTGACAGGATTTTCAGCCATGGCTTGTCATTGCCTTGTTCCAAAGCCATGCCTTACAAAGCAGGAGATTATCTGACTGTAGCATGCAAGCTGAGATTCACTGCCTCTCCTTTTACATTTGATCCTTATCAACATCAAACATTTCCCTTTTTTTTTGAAAACCCATAATATATGGAAAGGGGTACCTTGCTTTCCTTTCAGCTCACGCAACCATTTGTGTATCTTCTCAGGTCTCTTGTTGCCTTATCCATCTGCTAATCTGGCTTTGGACTTGGTTATGCTTTTTCTCTATCTTGGAATTGAAGTCACAAGAATATTTTTTGGTAAGCGTCAAAGGATACATAATGATACTTAGAGGAATAGCACATGCATTTCTCATTTAAAAATGAGCTTCTTTGATGGCATTTAAACTTACTGTATGCTGTCCCATCCACACCTTCAGATTGTTCACCATCCTGACTCCCTGAGAACAACATGTACGAGTTTTTGAAAAATGACCCTGGGCAGATATATAAATGCTAGCAGAATTTTATTACTGTATATTGTACCCAGGCCTTCTTAATGTTCCTATTCAACTCCAATGGATGTTGACAGCAATGGACATCACTTCTTTGTGTGGTTTAGATTACATTTCATAGTTTGGAAATAATTAGGCACCATGGAACAACTTGACATATGAGAATAGCTTTGGTCAGACTGCTCCTCTTGATCTGTGACCATATGAAAGCATATTCTGAGAATTTGTAAAGCTCAGAATGCCATTCTTTCATTTTAGGAGGGATTATTTCTAATAGGTCATTTTTATGTCATGAGAATATATTAGGAGTAGGATGTACAGAGCGTAGTGCTATATATTTGCAAAACCTCAACACTTGTGTGCCACTTTCCTCTGTTGAACGAAGTCTGAAAGAGAGTCCTGTTTTTATTCAAATGAATATAGGTTGCAATATCTGAGGCATCACTGACCCAGATAAAATGAGGGGCAGAAAAAATTGTGAGGAGAGATTTAAATTCATGTTAACATGCATTGAAGTGCCTTTCAGTCCTGCTGCTCAATTTTTTCTCTGGTGGGCTCTCATATGAACATCTCAAAAGGTTTACTGGATGGTTTCTAACTTCTGCTGAATGGTCCATGTGTTTTGTGTCCCATATGTTATATCTGGCAGGCTCCAAAGGTAACCTTTGCCAGCGGAAAGTGCCACTTGCTGTCAGTCTGGCACTAACCTTTCCAGCAGCAGTGATGGCAGCCTATTATCTACTTCTGCAGACCTATGCCTTGCGTTTGGAGGCCATTTTGAATGCCATCTTGCTTTTCTTCTATGCAGTTGAGCTGTTACTGGGCATTTTAACTTTAGCCTCCTTTTCCAGGTAATTTTCTTGTAAATCCGGGATTTATTGGGAAAGCCAGTTTGGTCTAGTGGTTAAGGCACTGGGCTAGAAAGCAAGAGGATGTGAATTCAAGTTCTGCCTAGGCCAGGCATGTCAAACTGCCGGCCCATGGGCCGGATGCATCACACCAAAACCGTGCCCACCCCATTGCTGGCAATGGGGGAAAAGTCGCGATACCTCGCGTGACGTCATGTGACATTGTGAATTTGACATGCCTGGCCTAGGCTATGAAAGTCATCTGGGTGACCTTGGGCCAGGCACTTTCTCTCTCAGCCCAACTTATGTTATTTCCTTGTTTTATTTATTTATCCTTTCAGTTTGGATTCATATTGAGAATCTCTGTGGATTGCACTATGTGAAACACTTTGTGATTAAAGGAAATTGCATGAAACCATTTCCGTGCTTAGCCCAGACTGCAGTTGGCAAGCTGGTTTCTTGGAAAAGATGAAAGAAGATAAGAGTTCCAGACTTTGCTTCAGGCATGCTGAGGTGCTGTCCTGAGAGTAGAGTTGCCAATCTTAGACTGGATGGCCTAAGCACGTCCTCCTCCTCCTCATCCTCGTATCCCTCCTAGAGCATAACAATTGACCCGCTTGGACTTGGAGGCGTTGAAGACTGATTTTTGCAGGTCTCAAGTCTGTGAATCCGTGAACTTCAACCAGTGCATAGATTTTGCCTGCAAGTGCTGTATTCTTCAGATTCTTCAAACGGAAACATTCTGACACTGACTCAAGTCTTTACCATGTGTATAATGACTCTTGTTAGGATGCCTTGGTCAATTCTATTTGTTACAGCCTGTGCCCTGCTTTTAAGAGGGATGTCCATTCCCTAGAAATCAGTATTGTTATTGTTGTGTGTTGGCAATTTGTGATTGACACTTGATTTTTTTCTACAGTACCCTTGATATAAATACTTATTTTTCAACTATTGTAATTATGTGATAGTTCTAAGTGATATAACCAGTGAAACATGCACACACACACACACACACACACACACACACATGTGCTATAGCAGCTGAGACTCTCAGTCGTGTGTTTAAGTTCAAGGAAAATTTTGATTTAACCAGGTTTATATGAAGGGGTCCTCGACTGGAACAGCCCGAACATTTTAATTTCGTACCTTTCACACATGACTGGGCAATTTTTTCGTTGCAGTTATTGACAACGTACTTCTCTTATTTTGCATTGGGGATGGAAGGAAACAAGGTTATAGTAATAAATGTAGTCCTCGAC
Organism: Vipera ursinii; assembly: GCF_947247035.1. Classification (NCBI taxonomy): domain Eukaryota; kingdom Metazoa; phylum Chordata; class Lepidosauria; order Squamata; family Viperidae; genus Vipera; species Vipera ursinii. The sequence goes on along the minus strand of NC_139512.1, from coordinate 114,152,902 downwards.
TTACGACCACAGTTGAGCCCAAAATATCTGTTGCTAAGCGGGACAGTTGTTAAGTGAATTTCCCCCCATTTTACAACCTTTCTTGCCACAGTTGTTAAGTGAATCGCTGCAGTTGTTAAGTTAGTAACCTGGTTGTTAAGTGAATCTGGCTTCCCCATTGACTGCTTGTCAGAAGGTGGCAAAAGGTGATCACATGACCCTGGGACACTGCAACCGTCATAAATATGAGTCAGTTGCCAAGCATTTGAATTTTGATGACAGTCATTAAGTCTGAAAAATTGTCATAAATTGCTTTTTTCAGTGCTGTTGTAACTTTGAACAGTCACTAAATGAAAGTTATAACTCGAGGCTATCTCTGCCGTTACAAATAGCTCTCCAAGGTACTTTGAGTATAGTTTGGTAATAATGTTAACTGTTACAGTTAAAGTGCATCTTCAAATGTGTTCTGATGGACTGATCGATCATGTACCATCAAGTCATTTTCAACCCCCAGGAACTACATAGATTTTTTTTCTATGATGATATATCCCTAGTAGGAGGCATTAAATGAGCACACACAACAGAAGTTTAATTGTGGTCAGGACCATTCAATAATGGAACAGAGTTGCATTTGATGCATCAGTAGCCCCAGTCCATACTCGACCTCCTTGATCAGCCACAAGGTATTTGTTGTTGGAAGCTTTGATTACAAGACAGCTGGAGGATACAAACTGGAGGCTGAAATTGCCAGGACGGTCACTGGTTACCAGGATTTGCCCATCTTTATCCAAGGCCCAATATTTGCCACCTGGCAGAGTTAGTGGAAGGAAGGACTAAGATTAGGAAAGAGACAAACAAAGCGGCTCCATTTTCTTGATTTTTAAAAGGCTTTCTGATAATTACAGGAATTAGGTTGTAGCCATGTTTCTTGTAAGTGCCAAGTTTAAAGATAAAGAGGGCAACCTTTTGGACCCCGAGAGCCTTATCTCTTTGTATATTGGGAACTACACACACCCATCCTTACCAAGGTCTTGCTTTTCACAGGAACACCATGCCACTTTTAGTAATCTTATGCAAGATTACTAAACAGTTTGGGAAGCACAATTGGTCTCTCCTTCTCACCAGCAAGTTGGCTGTAGCTTGCTAGTTTTGCACTGCCATGACATGAGCTATAGGAAATCTTAAGGTTTGCAAGAAAAAAGAGGAAGCGGTGAGGGAGAACTCTTCTTCTCCCAGGAATCTGGGTTTAAGAACACTGCTGGTACAGTAGGAAAGTAGTATTCTCAGCATCTTATCCCAAAGGGCCTTTTCAAAAGGCACCTGGATTTTCTTGTTTTTTTCTTGAAAATGTTTCGCTTCTCATCCAAGAAGCTTCTTCGGTTCTCCAGTTATGAGAACAGGATGTGTTATGGCCAGCCTAGAGGAGTGTATGTACGTTAAAGAGTAGTACCGTATGCCAGGTTTTCCTCATAATGCATATAATCTGGGGGTCTCTGTTGTAAATCAGCTTAATCAGACTACAATATACTTACTGATTTGGAAATTATAGTAGCCTTCCTCACTGAGTGACAGGCTGCTGAGCACGTAGTCAGCACAGTTCCCTTCCAACCGCCTCATGTCAGAACTCAGACCAACATAACCAGCATCACTGTGCAGGATCAGTAGAGGCCGGTTCACCAGGACTAGCAGGAAATCTTCACTTTTACCTGTAAGTGCAATATAATCCTCTTGATAGTGTTTATCTTGGTCTGAAACCACCTGCTGATGTTTGCTCAAATGCCTTTTACCCACCAGATAAAAATTCCCGAAGTATCCAGAATGAGTATCCTAGGAAGGCTGGCTGCTGGGACTATTTGGTTTGATAGTTCCTTCCCCTGGTCTTACTAACACCAATCACAATAGCGACACTGGCCTAGAAAGCCTTTAATCATTGGGTGTTCACATTTCAAAGGTGCTTGTTCCCAGATGTATCATCATCATTATTGTTATATATCTAGTGCACTTGCTCAAACAATAACTTGAAAGGCGATTCTGCTAGAAGTAGCCAAACGTAGTCTGTGGGGGAGAGGGGGGCAATGTCATACCCAAAGGCTAGCAGGCGCCTTGTAACTTGCTCCAAGAACAAAGAAGGAACCTCTTAAGAGACCCAACTCCTACTGTTTCACATAGGCCACCCCATGAAAAAAGCGTGCGGCTTGGTGTCCTGTGCTACTTTTAAACCTAAGATCAACCTGGGATTGTATCTATGAACTTGGTTGACTTAATGGAGTTGAGAGTGGGAAAGGAATGTCGCTGCTTCTTATTAACAATAGCAGTCATAGCTTAAAAAGAGCTCTCATTTTATAAGCTCAGCCCTAATATTAATTTTTAGTGAGCCATCTGTGATTTCTTTCCCATGATTTGCCCATATTTTAATACTGCCCACGGTGAAGCGATGTAATTGCAATGAAAGCTATTGACCAACGTATACCTGCAACTTTGGGGACTGCCAGGAGCTGTCCGTTGGGCCGCATAGACACATACTTGTCTCCCATGTGAAGCAACACCTTCTGATCCCGATACTGGAGTTCAAACCAAACATTATTGTCCTGTTTGGTGCTGCTAATGATACAGTCATTGGGTCCCTGTAGGAGAAAAGAGTATATTTACTCTGGAAAAGACTGTTATTCTGCCTTGCCCGATCTTGAAAAAAACATTCCTAACCCTGAGATTGAAACCTGAGTTTCAATCCTTGCTACTGTATATGGCTCTGCATTAAAAATGCTGGTTTTATCTGTTAGCCTGTCTCTATGTAGGCCATGACCCCGCCCCAAATTCAGCAACTTCTTGTAAGATGATTGAAGGTAATGGCTGTGTTTGTATTACATTAACCTGCAGTGCATTTGGCTTACTTACTGGGTTGTCCAAATCTAAAAGTTTAGTCTATTTGAGGATGACCTTAGTCTTGCTTCCGTGACCTCACTGCTATCAGAACACGATCTTGTACAGCTTGGCTTTGAGTGTTGCATGAATACACATGATTATTGGGTTTGTACCTTGTGATAATCCATAATGTGGTTTGACAGGTTTGTTTTAACATGTTACATGAACCCAGAAATTGTGGTTTATGTTAGTGTGTTGCATGATTCCGCCTTTGTGCTACTGTGTAGACACAACACTCATATGCACTCTGTGATTACTAACTACAATATATATTAGAACTGTCACTCAAAGAATGGTAACATAAGGCACGACTTCCTAGTTTAGTTTCAGTTCTGGATGGAAAGATATTTTAGAGAAAAACTCAAAGTCCTGGTCCTAGGAAAACCTCAATCTGTCAGAGTGACAGATTTTCGAATAAGTATTTATTGCCAGGAAAGACAAGGATTAGTAGCCCGCAATATAAGTTACTAGCAGCCACATTGCTGTCAGAACGTACTGTAAAGAAGTCAATCAAAAATGCAATCTTAATGGAATTCGTTTACCACTCTTTTAAAATTATGCAATAAAAATTAATTTGATTCTTTGTTCAAACATTAAAATATTTTATTTACATTCCACCAGAAATTAGAGAGGGGAAAAAAAAGAATTTCCAAATTAGAAAAGTGGTTGGGTGTGGCAGCAAAATCAGTAGATCTTTTGGGGAATTAGATTATTGGGATTAGAGAACAATCAAAGGACACTTATGTCTATTACGGTATGCCACATATATTCAAGATACATCCCTTATTTCAGAATTTCTTGAGGTGGTGGAGATCTAGGATGTTTTCAGTTTTTGGTTTTGATACAGTAGCAGTTTTGTGATTGTTTTTCATGAAACACAGACAAAAATAGTTCTATTTCCTACTGACATTTAAATAGTTTCTGGGACATACAATTGTGTTACTTAGCTGAAGTTATAACTGAGCATTCATATGGATAATTCGAATAGTATAATCTGATGAACAATTGTGTGAGGTATAGGTAGTCCTTGGATTATGATCACAATTTGATCACAATATATCTGTTGCTAAGTGATGGGGCGGTAAAGCACAACCTCAGGTGACCGTGTCACTTAGCGAAAGCAATCCTGGCCGTTTGGCTCCACTTGCCATTGTTCCTCCAGATGTGGAGGAAACAGAAGGCATCCCAGTAAGGAGCAGCTGGGGGCTGCAAGGAGGTGGGAGAGGACCTGGGAGGCCCAATGCAGGCCATCCAAGAGTTGAGGGAGCGCTGCAGTACGGCATAAGTGCAGCCGGGCAGGGAAAGAATACATTGCAGCTGAAAGGCTTCTTGGTGTGCTGTGGGCTCCTGAGTTGCAGCCCAACATGAAGCTGCAATCACCCCTGGAAGCCATGGCTGCCCCAGCTACCTCCGCAGCACAGTGCAAAGCCACCCCACCCTGGGAAGCGCTAAACACCTGGGAAACCCCAGCTTCCCTAGCCCAACCACCTTCACTGCCCTGCACTCTGAGACCCTGATGCCTTGCACTCCTGTTGACTTCATCTCACTGCTGGGGAGTCATGCCACACCAGACCTTCTTCCCGAATGCCCAAACTTTGCTCATGTGACTGCACTGGCCATAACTTCAGGGACCGGTCATAAGTCCCTTTTTTTTTTCAGCACGGTTGTAACTCTGAACTGTTTCTGAACGAACGGTTGCAAGTCGAGAACAATTGGTAAAGCAAGCAAGGAAAGGAGAACTACTGATAATGCCTACCTTTCCTTCCGTGAGGGCAAATGTCATGACACAGATTAGTAACAGATTGAAGTAGCTGATCTTTCCCAGTCTATCCCCATTCGTGCATTATGCAGAGGGACTCACCAAGGACATGTATGTGCCACAATGGCCACGAAAGCAGACCTTCTTTGCAGCATCATCATACAACAGTTGGAAGATCTCTGTGTTACTTACTGCCATTGCAGTGGCATAGAGATCGGCACCTGCAGAACAGTAAACCAGTTAAGACTCGTTATGGTTTCAGCCAGTGCTTTTTTTGGAAAGGAAAAAGGTGCCAGAACTCACACATGTCACACAACCCGCCTTGCCTACCCTACAAGGTTCCATCCAAAAAAGGTGCCGGAACTCCGTTCTGAGCGTTCTGTGACAAAAAAAGCCCTGCTTTCAGCCCAATAAATTAAAACTATTGTCCCTTGTTGTCTAAAGTCAAGCTAAAGCCGTGCTCAACTGTATTGCAAAAGGATAGTAACCAGAGACCAGGAAAAAAAATTGTAATATTTCCACAATCCTGTCCTTCTAATGAAAATCCTAACAATCTGATTTTCATGACATTCTCATATGACCTATGTTGCTTCAGGTAAGCAAAATTTTAGATGTATCCTTGGATTAGTCAAGACATTTTCCTTTACATACATTTCTCAGCATGGAATCAGAATAGTTCAATCACAATACAAGTCTCCATGGGCAGCAGACAGCATGATGGGGGAAGATTTCTGCCTGCTGCTTTCTCAAACTAATCTATAGTGCTCTTTAGGGTTAAATCAAATCTGCCTTAAGTCCCTTTTATTTCAGTGGATTACAGTATATCTGAATCCAACCCAATATTGCTATTATGACATCTAGCCGGATGCTTGGATTATGTATAAAATCTTTCATTTGATTTTTTTACAGAACCTTAGAATTGTAGAGTTATAAGGGGCCACAAATATCGTCCAATCCAGTGTTTTTCTAACTTGGCAACTTTAAGATGTGTGAACGTCAGCTCCCAGAACCACGCTGGTTGGGGAATTCTGGGAGCTGAAGTCCACACATATTAAAGACACAACATTTGAAAAACGCTGATTTAATCCAGGTCTTTGCAATGTACAGGGAATTCTGTTAAACCAACCGTGAGATGTCCTTTTTATTTTTCATCTTTTCCCTTGCTCTTAAAGCTGCCTGGTGACATTAATAACAATCCACACTCAAGCAATCTTTGCTCTCTTATTTTGGGTCTCCCCTCTCAAAAAATTTTTTTTGTAAGATCTCTCCATTTTGGCAGATTTGGGGCTATATTTCTTTTCAGGGCAAGAGGCTAATGAAAGTCATTCCACTCACCAGACTCAGCAAAATAACAAGTTACCATTAAAGGTTATTATTAGAGGCTCAATTGTCACGATTGTTATTCCTATCTAGACAGATAACGTTGTTTTTGCTCAACTCACCAGGCTTGCAAGAGACAAACTTGTTGGTAGAAGAGGAGCGCAGTGAAACTTGGGCAGGGCTTGCTTCCACACTGAAGAGTTCATCCCGTCCAGGTCTGTCCATCTTTAGGGTTTTCATGCTACCTTCTCGCCCGGTCAAATACTTTCCCTCATCGTCCCGGAAGGCAACCAAGCCACCATGGACTTCCAAGGAGTACATGGTTTGGGCAGTAACGTCAGATACCAGTGAACCATTGGAAGCTAAGAGTTTACCTGCCCCATTTCTCAATCCATACTTCTTCACTGGAGACAGAGCAGGAGAAGAGAACAAAAGAGGTTGACAGGGCTTGGTTTTCAATCCTGGAAAATAATCTCAAAATAAATGTCTGCAAAGCAGAGTTGCAACTATTCATTTCATTCTAGAATTACAGCAGCAGAGGCTTTCATCCAACAATCACCATTTCCAACATCTTTGTTCTCACCGCCTTTGAATTAGCCCAATTTCCCATAGCTATAATTACTGCATACATTCTTTTTTTTCTTCTTAAAATCAGATCTAAAGTCATAATTGAACTGTTCTGAGTGAACTTCTATTCAGGACGAGAGGGTGATTTTTAAACTACTTCTACTGGGATTGTGTTCTGTGCAGTACTAAATTGTTCTCTCTTGGATTGGTTTGTTTCCTAGTTCAATAGCTGAAATTGCCTAGAACTTTTTAAAATATAAAACCTATTCATCTAGTTTCTGTTTTCCTTCTACCAAAGAATATGTGCATCTCATAAAGGTAGTAAAGTGTTTTCAATTTAGCGGTTCAAACTTATATTCACCTATTTGTATAGATATGTTTCTAGAGATGGTTCAGAAAAATCTGACTCCAAAATACAGTATCTCGTCCCAACATTATTCTGATCGTATCTAGAGGGCTCCGAAATTTTTCCACCCTGGTTTCCAACTTAGAAATGGATGGTCCTGAATCGAATGCAAAACAGAGATCAGAATACATCTAGCTTATAATGACACATTTCGGGGTTGGAACATTTCAACCTTGAAATATTTAGCGTGCCTTTGCTTTTCTCTTCCTAACATTTGGCAGAGCTTTGGTATACCCAAAATAGCCTCTTAAATAATCTGCATGCCTGGAGACTTGGGGCCAGTCAATCTAAGAATGGAAACTTGTATAGACATGACATAAATAACATCTTTGCACACCCCTCCCATTTTTCCTGGTTCCTAAATATCTTGCCTGATGAAGAATGCTTGGAAATATCATAGCTTGCAACTATAATGTACATTCTTCAGTTAGTCTAAGAAAGATATTGCCTCCTTGGTTTTGTTTTTATTTTGTGGACAATATACCTTTTTAAAAAACATGTTTGCTTTGAGAAAGAATATTTTTGGAAGAAATGTTGTTGTTTTAATGCATTGGTTAAGTTAATTGGTTTTAGCTTTCCCCCCAGTTTAGCTGTTAAAATCACATCTGTTTTCTTATCAGTCTTATTTTCTTTCCAATACTATATTGAGGATTTTTAATGTATAGATTCCTGGTATAACTAAAGACTGTGGCCCCTAATTCCAGTAAAATCAGATGCATAAGGAACTGGAATTTAATTTTCACATCTGTGTTCATGGTTAGCTTGTCCCTATGTGTACTATAAAGTAAGACCGTATGGAATGCCTTTGACAGAAAGAAGAATTTGAAGTGAAGAGAGGAATAGATATTTTTTCAATATATTACAAAAATGATTGAATTTGGGCATGGAAGCCTCCCTGGTAAACATATCCCCTCTTTTTGGTGTCAGTGCAGTGCTTGTACTACTGTCTAATTGGAATTACCCAAGTTACCTAACAAATGCTGTTAAGGAAATCAAACTTTGCACTATCCACAGTGACTTCCTGGGTAAGCAGAATTTGAATTCACCTGGTATACATGGGGACAATTGCCTTCTGTCAGCATTGTGTGCCCTGGAATCCAGACCTATTGAGGAGATGCAAATGACTCAAGCTTAACGTTTTCACATATTAAAACAGAGGATTATTTAGGAGTTTGTCTGGCTATCTTAATAGCTTTTGGGGAAGATATTGGCAGATAAAATAATGGTACTCAAGCATGATCATCATTCTATCCCTTTTCCTTCTTCATTATGATGCCCCCTTCATATGCTTGAAAAATAATATAATTTCCCCTCTTTTCTTTTCTGCAAGACAAAAATACCCAGATTCCAACTCTGGTTTCTAGTCTACAAAGGAGGTGAATGAGAGGGAACATAATAGAGCTGCACAGAATGATGCACAGTGTGGATAAAGTGGGCAAGGAGAAGCTATTTTATCTTTCAGAATATACCAGACCAGAAGTCATCCAATGAAATTGAACCTGGGAAGAATCAGGATCAATTAAAAAAACATTTTTTATGCAACAGGAATTTGTTGCCATGAGACATGGTGCTGGCTACCAGCTTGGCTGTTTTTTTTTATTTAAAAAAAGGATTGGACCAGTTCATGGAAGTCATGGGAATCAGTTAGCCTTGAGGTGGTGTGGCTGCCTCAGAAAGCCAGCTGATGGGAGATTAGCAGGCTTCCCTGTGCAGATGGTTGGCCACTCTTAAGGTCGGACTGATGGATGGGCCATCTGCTGCCACTAATGCTGTTATGTTCTATAAGCCTGTTCATTTGAATAATTCTTAAACTATGGGCCTACAACAGGACATAGTACTTCAAATGAAGTTTGATGTGCAGAATCCAGTGGAACTATTACTTTCTATGATTTGCAAATAACATTTCTCCTGATACATCCTAAATTATTTTGTCTTTTGGACAGCCTATCAGCTGATCATTACAAAATCCTATCTCATGTGGCAGATTATCATAGCAGATATTACCTACTCTATATCTATTCATTTGATTTCTTTTTTTCTTAAGAGAAGAAATTGTAATTTGTTTCTATTCAAATTCATGCAGATTTAGCCCCTCCCTAGCCTATCAATATTATTTTTAAATTTTCTTGTTTTAGGCTATTGGTTATCTCACCTAAGTTTGTACCACTTGCATAAGCTGGTAAGGTGGTTATTTGAGGGACCATCTATCTCCAATAGTTCCTGCCCACCTAATAAGACTGGGCAGAGTGGGCACATTCTGATTCGGTTCACTTAAACAACACTATCTATTGGAACCTAGAAAGTGTGTCTTTATTATTGTGGCACCTGCCCACAATAGATGAAATTGCATCCCCTGGAGATTCACAAGGCTCCCACGCTGCAGCTGTTCCACTGGCCTTGCTTGTGGAACTTGGCTTTGCTCCCAGGCCTGCAGTTAGGGTGACTTTTGGTCCTCTGTAGTTTTCTTTTGATGTGTTAAGTTACCTATTCCCAATGAATCTGTCTTTTTATTGCATTCTGTTGTTTCCTACTTGTGACATGTAAGCCACCCAAAAGTTTCAAGAGTTGGGCCACCTCTAAATCAAATCAATCAAATAAATAAATATTTGTTCAACTATCCATAAACAGTGTAGACTGTATAGTAAACATTTCGTCGATGTATATAAATGTAGTTTTTGAGTCAACTACACACATACTGAAAACAGTTTGTTAATCAGCATATAGGATATTTTCCATCACGTGCTTTGCTGAAGTCAACGTATGTTATAATCATGGTATACCCACAATCTACTAATGAAGATACCGTATAAAAATGGAAATAAGATTAGTCTGGCCACAAATCCCTCCTGATATGCAATCATCATTGCATTATTCTCAAAATGTTTACAAATTGATCTACAAATTCTACAAAACAAATAAAATTTACAAATTTCTAAAGTAACCCAATAGTCAATGCCAGAGTGACTGGTCTGTAGTTTCTTGGATCCTCCTTTCCCCCTTCTGAAGTAATCAAGCAGATTACTCTCCATAGTTCTTTCTATAGTATCCTAATGACGCAATCTGTCTGTCTATGGAGATTTTTTTTCATTCAAGGTCATTAGACCTTGATTTATTTTTATTAGTCTCAAGGTGATATTCTGCTCCTGCTTTTCAAAAATTGTAGAGAAATTAAAGGGCTACATGATAAAAGGGACAAAATCTTGAGGCACCAGGAGGAAAATCTGGACCGAGACGCCCTACGCACAGTTACTCATGCGCTTGTGACCTCCCGTTTGGACTACTGTAACGCTCTCTACATGGGGCTGCCCTTGAAGACCACTCGGAGGCTTCAACTGGTGCAGAATGTGGCCGCGCGAGTTGTAATGGGGGTCTCCCGATACTCCCATGTAACACCTCTACTCCGCGAGCTGCATTGGCTTCCGGTTGCCCTCCGGGTGAAATTCAAGGTGCTGGTTATCACCTATAAAGCCCTACATGGCCTGGGTCCGGGGTATTTGAGGGAACACCTGCTGCCGGCATCAAGTGCCCTTCGCCCAGTGCGTTCCCACAGGGAGGGTCTGCTCAGGGTCCCGCCGGTAAGAGATTGCCGGCGGGTGACACCCAGGGATAGGGCCTTCTCAGTGGGGGCGCCTGCCCTCTGGAACCAGCTGCCAGTAGAGCTGAGGACTGCCCCCGACCTCCGATCATTCCGCCGGGGCCTGAAGACCTGGCTCTTTGAGCTCTCGGGCCCAGGCTGAGGAGAAATTTATTTTAATTGGGGTTTTTAATTGTACAGGGTTGGTTTAATCTTTTTTAAATTGGTTTTTTAACTTTTGTATAGTTGATTTTTAACTCCCTGTAAACCGCCCTGAGTCCTCAGGGAAAGGGCGGTATATAAATGCAATAAAATAAAATAAAATAAATAAATAAATAAATAAATAAATAAATAAATAAATAAAATATGAGGAAACTTAAGGGAAAAGAGCAAGGTGAAGGAATGACCCTACATTTTCAATACGTTGTTTATTGCTTCTAAGATTTACATAAGTTTTAAAAGTAAACTTAATTCTGAAAAGTTTTCAAAATTATATTGGCAATATTGTAGATATGGCAGTAATGTTGGAATGCATGTCATCAACAGTCACATCACAGAAGAATGTTGCTATGGAAGAAATCTATATACTTCTTAAAAGATGACGAAACCATTATTTTTCTCCAATCTGTTAGACACAATGTAGCCTAATACAAAAATGTTGAAAATATGTACTGTATTTATTTAACACAACACGTGATGTACTGTCCCCTTGGTGTTTATTTTAATCAGGTTTTTTTTTGGAAACTGTTGAAAAGGTAGTCATGCATTGGCCCCAGTTCAGCTCACTTTTTCAAATTATATGTACTGTATAATCTTATTCTTGTTTAGTCAGGCAGCTCTTCATCTCAGTGAGATACCGTTGCAGCAAATGTATTTAGGATTCCATCCTAATCATGGTTTATTTTAGCTTTATGTATGTCGCCTTTATGTTTGAAATTGTAAGATTTATTTTATTTTAGACTAAAGCCTATTCAGAAGTATTCAGTGTGTTTTATCTCGGAATTCAAAGTTGCCTCCTGCTTCTTGAGACAGTTTCAAATGTTAGTTTTAGGACAGCTGCCTATTTTGGAAATTAAGCAAAGTTATCCATAAACCAGTCCTATGTATGTATCCCACTAGAAGTTGAGTCACCTTAAAGAAGAGATACAAACAAGACTCTGGACTCCCAAAATTCCTTATGCATAATAATTACATCTAAAATCACTTTTTCCCACCTTTGAAATCATAGTAGATAGTGATGACTGATTCAGCCCCCCAAGGCATATCACGATCACAGCGCAATACCTCAGCCTTCTCATCACAACGCACATAACGCTTCCTGTTGGGGTTATAGATTGCAACATTGGGGTGTATTGCCAGGTGCAGAGTCCACTTTTCTGTTTCACTGGAAGCCTGGGCAAAGCATGTAACATTGTCCTCTGCCCCGCCCAGGTAACGCTTGGACTGCTCATTCTGCAGACACACCTGCCAGGAAAGAAATGTTACCAAGTCAACCTCATCAGACAAGGGGGTGGAGGTGGCGAAGGACACACTCACCCTGAGAATGAAAAGCTAGAATGGCTCTCCAGTTATTACTAAATGTCATCTGCAGCATTGTATACCGTGGGTTAGGGAATGTGTGTTTATTTGAAACTTGCACTTCAGCAACTGTACATCCTGTGGCACATCCTGGTCCAGACCCTTCTGCTGTAAAGATCCAGATTCTTTTTCTGCCAACACCTTATAGCTAAACAGCATATTTTAAGTAGTAAGAACAAACTCTGTATTTGGTCCACTAGCTGTTTTATTAAGGATTTCGGTTATGGCTGGAGGTAAGTATAATCAGTCTCTGCCCAACAGTAGGACATTGAAAACGACCAACTTGATTTATTTAGGTCTAAGTACAAACTAAGAATCAACTAGTTCCCAAGCACTGCATACTTTTAACTTCTGCCGTTTATAGAGACCAGTGCATTGTAACTGCAAGCAGCTCACCACATATGGGAGAACAGCAAACAATTCTTTTTTTCCACAGCAAACAACTCCCATTTCCTTTTTCTTTCTCCCCATCCTTCCCTTCCCACCCTTTTACCTCAACCCAGTCCCACCAAATCAACTCTAAATAGTACTGGGAGTAACTAGGCTCTAATTCTGTGGCTGGGGATATATAATCAATAGGCGTGTTTGGCCTGAATGACTGCACCTTGCCATCTGGATACTGATGCAGCAGGAAGAACGTCTGAGGCCCTGGCTTATCCTGGTCACAGGTGACTTTGCCGTTTGGGTCAGCTGCTAAGTAGCGTTTCAGGGCACTGATAAGGTGAACCTTTTGGACAGCCCCCTCTCCTGGGCCAGCTGCTCCAGCTCCATGTGGGGTCACAAATTGCAGTACCCACACCTGACGAGGCTTCAGTTGCTTGCCTGTAGCTGCCACCTGGAAACGGAAAGGTTCGGCAGTCAGGTATCTGTTTGCAGCATTGATAAGTCCGAACGCCAGGGAGTATGTCATGGTGGAAAAGGATAAATGGCACCAATTCTTCAGGCCAGCTACCTGCTTGGCCTACTTGAGATTGCGTCTGATGCACAAGTTCATAATGGATGCCTAGCAACTAGGCAAACCCAACCCCCTTAGAACTAAGCCCCACCCACAGGAGTCCATTACTCAAGCTACTAGGTTCTGAAAGCATGACATCCTTCAAGCCTCATCACTGATTACAGTATTGCAGACACCATTTTATGGCAAACCAGAGGCTTAGTGGAACACTGTTCACATACAGGAGGGCAGAGATTTTCTTTTAGCTGTTTGCTTCTTGTACGCAAGGCGTTCTATTCTCTGGCAAAAGCTTGCTCTCCTCTAGCAGCTCACTAGACTCAGGACAACCGTTGCCCAATGAGAATGAGACGTTGCTGGCAGGGATCCTTGAGAAGATTGCTCACTCTTTATACGAAGCAAGTGAAGTGCAAACTTTTATGCAGTATGGCAAAATAGGTCTTATGCCCAGTTTATAGCAATCTCCCAGTAATGTGTATTTTCCTATGAAATGTAGGAGTGTAGGTATACTTCCTGCTCCAGCATGTTTTCCTATGTCTAAAGTAACCAGGTTATAAAAAAAATCATGACCGAAAACTAAATTCAGGTAAAGACAGCAACCCCCCCCCACCCCCACCCGGGGATTATTAAGTTTAACCAGAAGTCAATACTCTCAGGGATTTTGTCAAATGTTCAGACACAGTCTGAAGTATGATTAGTTAAATATAATGATGAGATAGAAATTTTATCTTTTAAAAAGGCATTTTAATTTTTGTACACAAAGTGGTTTTTGAACTAATTTAGCATTACATAAAGCCATGGTTGTACAAGGGCTAGCACCCAGCTAGAACATGGCACTTGCCTTATTTATACATCTTCACTGACGTATCTAAGTCACATTTAGCCCAATCCCTCCCCCTACAATCTTTTTTTTTAATGGAGATTTCTAAAAAACAACTCGCCCTCCCTTTTAAAACTTACAAAAGGAAAAGAAACAATACAATGCAGTATAAAAGATTGACAATATCATCAAGTTTATTACACAATTTCCAACCTATCAGAAAAAGACAAACAAATCAAATCACGAAGAACAGGAGTGGGAGAGTAGAAGGGAACTGAAGTTATGTTTTCTGTTTTTCTTCTTCTTTTTCTTCCATTATTTCAAAACAAACTAAAAATGTCCCATTAGGTAAAAAGCAACTTTTCCAATCCGTACTGTATACTTTACAGTTTAAGCTCTCTCCGCTGGCTTACATTTAACTTTTTATTTCCTCTTAAAAAAACAATGACCTTAGACCCTCTTGGATCAACAGCACAAAAGGAGGCATCATATCCCTTGGTGACACAGTTATCCTCTTTAATCTATCCAATTGTTCTCTGAGACAAGACAGATCCTTCTATGAGGAGGGCTTCACCATGCAGTTGGATAGTCATAAATCCAGGGTATGTAACTTGATTTTGTGTAACTGGGGTGCTCAGCTAGGACGGAGCACTGAAAACTAAAATGCACACCTCAAAAAGTTCCATCTCAAAGGTGACACTTGAATCTTGAATTTGAATTTCTGCAGCCACTGTTTTCCCATAAGGATCCTCATGTAATATGTTTCTGTTTTCAATTGATTGCCAGCTGAAAGGCTCACTGGATCCAGGAATCCTAGTTCTATGTTTACATAATAAAAAATTAACTTTGTTCTTTCCCTCAGCTGGCATGCCAGAGACCACTAAGGTTTTATGTCACTGAAGCAAATGTGTGAGTGAATCCCACCAAAGTGAAAATTCCAAATGAGAATGGGGGCAAGGGTAGTTTTGGACCTTAGTTCAACACTTACATCACACACAATTTAAAATGCTCAAGGTGTGCTCTAATCAGTAATGTCCAGAAGCCTCAGCTTGACTTTGCCCCAATTCGATGTTCCTGTATCTAGTCACAACTCTTCCTCTACAACAAGGAAGGCGATATACTGGGAAAGAATGGCCTTGAGAACAAATGTTTGTGTACGAAATTACAATCAGAGCAGCTAAAGCGTGAAACAAAGCAAGGAATTTGTCAGTAAATCACCTGTGGATAGAGTTCCTGGAATAGCGAAAGGTAGATTTATTTTTTTTTAAGGGAGACTCAATTTTATGGGCAAGCTTAGCAGCACAGCCCCGCCTAAAAAGAAGTTAGGTTAAATTGGTATGAGAAATGTCAGGAATTAAGAGGCATGACTGGAAGCAACAGCTAGCCTGTTCTCATTCCAGAAAAGAAAAACAAACCTTTTCTAAGCTGTGTACAAAGCTGTTAAGAGTGCAAGACTGAAGCTGTTTTGGAAAAAAGGATCAAAAATTAAGGAGGACTCTATGGACTGATGCCTAAAAAGACAATGCAGTTTGAACTTTGAACATAAGCTCCAGTGAGGCTATGGTAATATACCTTGTGCTGTGCTGAAGCATGAGGTCTTCCTACAGGAGAGAAGCTGGATGTATTTCCTCCCTGGGTGTTTCTAAAACGCCATGGAAAGGAAAGAGGTGACAGACCTCTGTGGAAAGCACCATTCTCTTTGGGTCCAAGAATCCATGGATTGAAATGGCCCCCTCGTCACAGTGGCTCAGACAACCCCTCCCAAACTCCAAGTCATTCAGTGTTCCTCCATCAAGCAACAGCAGCAGCAGCAGCAGCACACTTAGGAAGAACTCAAGTCTTAGTGCCATAGTGTGCCAGATGGAGTCCTACAGGCAAAGTCACTTCCTAGGGGGCTGGAAAGAGCAGAGGGCAGCGGGAAGGAGTGGGTGGAGAATCCCCCATCCTTTAGTCTTGATTAAGGACAGGATATAAGTCCATAAAAACACTGAATGCTTCCAGCATCCCTGCAAAAAGAAAGAAACATAAAATATTAGTCACTTTTAAAGGCATTTTTGAGAGCAGAGTTTAGAAAAGTGCAATTCCAAGAGTGAATTCCTATATACAGAGGGAATTGAAAGTTGTGGGTTGTTTCAGAGCATAGTTGACCCGGATTAGGATTTGAAGCCAGGTTTATTCTGCCACTGAATTATATAGACTAGGCATAGTCCAACCATTTACTTCTCATCACCGAATGGTACCTACCCCAAAAGACCACTACCTCAGGTCTTATGCAACTATTCAGAAATAGGTGGAAATCAAAAGGTTGTAGTTTAGTTTTGTTTGTTTGTTCTGAAGTGTCCAATTCCCTTTAACCCAGAGCAGATTACAGTGGAATAAACTCAGTTAAATTTGAGATATTTTTTTTTTAGAAATTTTGTTTTACCAGTATTTCCCCTTCTGAAATAAGATATGAATTTAGGCATATACTTCACCCAGGAAAGAACAAAGCAGATTCTGCACAAATGTGCTTCAGGATTTCCTTCTTGTTTAAGTAGTTAAATTAGAAGCTCTGGTCTGATTATCTACAGCTGTGCTGGATAATCCTTTTGGGCCCATGGGCCGAAGTTTGCTTTCCTGCCTTGCCTTGGGGTCAAAGGGGGCATGTGGTCATTTTCCCTGAAAACAAAACAAAACAGGAAAAAACCAGCCAAATTTTGGAGAAGGTGCTCATATTTTTAAGTGATGCTATGGTTCCTTACATCCCTGCAAGCTCAAGGCGGGAGTTCTCAAATTATGGGTTGTGACTCCCACGGGGGATTAGCGAGCATAATGAGGAGGATCCCACTTGCTCCCACTCTATTCGGAAGTGGGCAATTGTGGCGAGTCACTGGTCCTGGACTGTACCATTGAAAGGGTTCAGACTTGACTTCAATCACCCTAAGAGGTGAACTATCAGACCAGGAGAACTTCAGCATGAAGCTTTTTCAGCCAACTCTCAACGACACGACTCGGGGGGATGGTGGTGGCGGAAAACACCCAAATCCTGCCTCAGCACAGAGGTTTTTCAGTCAGCCTCCAGAGACAGCAGCTTGCGACCCTCCCTGCCAGCTTCCCCATTAACCTCCTGGGGAAGCCGGCAAGGACAACTGCAACTGGTGATCACGAGGCGCCTGGCAACCAGCTGCAGATGCAAATGGATCGCCAAGCACCCAGATCACAATCATGTGGCTGCAGGAGTGCTGTAGCACTCAGAACTTTGGGGACCAATCATAATCCCTTTGTTCAGCACTGTGGTAACTCTGGACGGTTGCTGAACAAAAGGTCGTAAGTTGAGGACTATCTGTTGTTGAAGCTGCGTCACATAAAAAGGAATTGGCAACAACAGGAAGAAAGGTACTGACAAATAAAAGTTATTTTCTAATCCTTCAAGACCCCCCCAAACTTCTGAAACAACTTTACAAAGCATTGACAATTAAATGCCCACAAATAAAAAACAGGATTCAAGTCTTAATAGAACATCACGTCTCCTGCCCAATGCCCACCATGGATTCTGCTGACAACAATATGGACTAGGATACCCAATTAGAGGGAAGAGACAGATTGCTTTCTTTCTTTTTTTTTTAAAGGGAGGAAGACATAATAAAGACAGACAGGCATATTAACATTCCCTTGCCCCATCTAAAAAATGTTCTCACTTCTCTCAATGATGCCGATCTCTTTCTCTGTCCCTGTCTCTGTGCCTCTCGTGCTCCCGGCTTCTTTCTTGGAAATAGTCCTCATGTCGATCTTCATTATGAACCACATCTCGGTGCCTCCTGCTGCTCTCACGTGACCGACTGGGTGACCTATCACGTGACCGATGTCTTTTTCTGGAAAATAACAAGAAATGTCAAGTGGGGTAATTGGATAAACTTGCTGTTAGGGGTTGTTGTTGTTTTTTTTTTTTTTGCACACAAAGGGACACACCGATTATAAGGATGTGCAAATCCCAAGCAAAGAAAAATAGGACTGAATCGTGAATGTAATAAATCCAGCCAGATAAATACAAACAGTTTTGCTTGTTGTTAACAAACCTCGAAGAACCGCTGCTGCCGCCGGTGCCCATGCTGTAAGACTTGGCTTCAATGCCATGAAGGCAATCCTTAAGCGAAGAGATAAGGACCCGACACCGCTCATCATTTGCTACACGCGACTGTTTAATTACAGCAATGGCTGTAAGCAGAGTCTCGATAGCATCACTGTAATCCCCTGCAGCATAACAACAAACACAAGATGTTAAAACTGAGGCCTGAGCTAGGAAGGAAAGACAGCATCAAGCAACTGCACTTACCTGCACTGGCCCCAGACACAGCCTTGGATATGGCACTGCTGGAAATTGCTCGATTCCTATTCATGATATCATCAAATTCGGCTTCACCAACCGGGGGAGGTAATGGGCCCAACTCCCTGCTGCAGTACGGAAGAACGCACCCATCATCATTCAGAGGCAGAGAACAATTTTTTCAAGCAGAACTTTGCCCACCCTGCATGATTAATATAGCCTTGCCCCTACCCAAAAGGAAGTAGTTTGCTGAATCTCTCTCTCCCTCTCTCTCTATTTCCCACCATAGCAGATATTGTGGTAAATCTTAAGACTATGAAGTGATGACATCTTTCCCTGTGACTGGAGGCATTTTCGGCATTTCTAGGTTGCCCAGCTAAAACACATTTTTCTATCCTAACAAACAATTTACAAAGTCCCTTTTCTTAATTAGACACACACACCCCCTGACACTATTCTTCCTGCTCCTTCCAGTTTTTGCACATTCTTAAGAGCGGACTCGTTCTCACCTGCTGTGATTATACGGCGCAGAGGCCTTGCTGTAGGCATCAGGTGGAGGCCCCATGGCCGCATTTGGGGGTGGGAAGAAAGCTGGATTGAGGTGCAGGGCAGGTGGCACCGACCCCGGAGGTGGCACAGATAAGTGGGGGGGAAGTCGAGGTGGGGGAGGCATGAGATGCTGGTAATGGATACCAGGAGGGGGAGGGGGAACTCCAAAACTCGAAGAAAGGGGCGGAGGGGGCGGTATGGGCGGAGGGGGCAGCCCCATCAGAGGAAGCGCAGAGGGGGGACGGTTAAAGAAAGGCAAAACAGGAGGTTTCTCAATGCGTGGGGGTGGGATAGCGTTCTCTGTTGGAGTCGCTCGGCCATCAAGCGAGTCTGAGGAATCCCTCGAGTGAGCCCTTGGAGGCACCCCTGTTAGACATCACAAATGAGGAAAAGTATTAAGCAGACGAGTAGCGCAGGATTTCTGTTTCATACAGCATAAACTCCCAGTAAATACTTTTTGTCACATTGCTGTGACAAAGTAAAAGAAATAAAATCCCACTTTGTTCTAGTTTCTGATTGCTTATATCATAGGAAGGATAGATTCTGCTCTTATGCTCACACGGGGCTTAAATTTTGTAGAGAGATCCAGGTATCTGACTCAATGGAAACAGGCGTTATTTAAATTATTGCCAATACTGATACCTGACCATTGTCTAGGACAGACGTGTGAAACACAAGGCCCGGGGCCTGGATGCGGCCCGCAAAGTGGTTTCATGCGGCCTGCGAACCCATCCTGGAAACAGTGAGGGAACGGCTCCCGCTGCCTTGTCCCTGGCCCAGGCCGGCCGGGAGCCAATGTACAATTTCGTGGTGGCCATCTGTGCTGAAACACATTCAGTCTTAGCTCCACAAGGCCGTCTGGAAACAGCGAGGGACCAGCCCCTGCTGCACTGGCCCCGCCTACTGGGCGTGCGCTGGGGAGGTATCACCCTTTGTGAGGAATGAAGAAATGCACCATTGCCTGGAAGTGGCCAGCACATGGCCCTGCCTACTTCGGGCAGGCTAGGGGCTGGGCAGCGTTGCGCTACTCTTCAGATTCATGCCACCCGGCTCAGCCTCTTAGCACTGTGAGGAGAGCACCCCGCTGCCTGCCAAAACTGGGCAGGCTCCAGGGTGGACAGCATTGCGTGGGTAACATCGACTGTCATGCTGCTCATGGCATCCCCTCCCCCAGAGCCCACCAAGCCAGATATGTGAAGTAGGCGAGGGCCACGTGCTGGCCACTTCCAGGCGATGGTGCATTTCTTCATTCCACACAAAGGATGACACTTCCCCAGCTGCGTTTCTTGCCTGTTTTTCTCCCTCCCTCACCTCAAATATTTTCCCACCACTTGAAGGAAGCAAGGAAGGAAGGGGGAGGGTCTGAGGGAAGTCCTGCCTTAGTCCTTCCCTACTGCCCTTTCACCATCCCCTTGCCCCCTCCTCCTGGCCTATCCTGGGGGGATCTCCCATCCTATTGCTAAGGAAGCTTTGGATACAAAGCCCAGTCTCCTCATATGGAGAGGGAGTGGGCCTCCCTCTTGACTTTGCCCTCATACCCATCATGAGCAACCTGGCTAAGGAGAGGAAGCACAGCAGCAGCAGCCTTGAGGAGGAGGTAAGTGCAGCTGGGTGCCCCCTTGGGGAAGTGGGGCTGGGCTTAGTGCCACAGGTGCTTGAGGGCTGGGCTGGGCATTTGACCTCTGCACCACCGTCCAGCCCCACCATGGCCTGAGACGAACAGTGAGGCTCCTCCAGTGGACCATGCCTTGGCACTTCCCTGGTCCCATCTCCTTCTGCCAGAGACCCTCAGATCTGTCCCACTCCTGCCCAGGCCCCCATAGGTACCCTTGACGCGAACGATGTAGAGCTGGCCACGTCCACCCAGTAGGCCACATGCACTCCAGCCATGCCCACCCAGTAGGCCACGCCCACCCTGGTCACACTCACCCAGCCCCCTGAGGGCAACTGCAATGCTGATGCAGCCCTCAATGAAATTGAGTTTGACACCCCTGGTCTAGGACAAATCACAAAAAGCCACAAAATACAAAAACGGTACCCCTGAGAGTGGGAAACAGCTATTTGGCTGATCTAATTAAATTCTATTTCTTTAAGTCTTTCCCTCACACCAGCATGGTGCAGTGATTAAGGTGTTAAGTGGGGAAACTAGTGTATAGGCAACATTCAGTGATGCAAGTTCAGTGGGTTACTTTGGGCCATTCTATCTTGCCCAGCCTACCTCACAGAAGTGCTTTTGTGAGAGAGACAGAAAAAAGGAAGAGGACAGAGTGCTATGTGTACTACCTTCAGCTCTGGGATGGAAAACAGGATCAAAATCAAATGAATCAAATTAATCCTGGATGACACTGGGACCTACAACATCATCCTCTTAAAGAAGTCAATGGAGAAACTAAATGGAAAAACCCAAGACACGTATTGCCAATCTTCAATGGTCAATGTGAGGTCCCAAACAGAGTACCATAACCTTTCCCCTTTAGAGACACAAAAATTCTGGAGGAAGTTCAGGGTGCAGCTATTTATGGATATGGAGTGTTCCAGATATGACAGAAATCTTCAGAGTTAAGCCCGTGCAATTTGGAGGGTGGTAAATAGGAGGTTTTGATAGGCTTCAATTATATTTAAATGTACCGAAATCATCCCCCCTCCCCAAAAAGTATTCCTATTTCTGCAAATGCTCAACTTACGTTTTCGGGCTTGTGCCTCAAACTGTGCAAGGTTTTGCCGGGTAGCCAACTTCACTTCCATTTTATCTCCATTTAGAATCATCCCCGGTAGCAGCTCTAGAAGTTTGTGGACTGAGTTTTCAGAAGCAACAACCACTTCTGCGTATCTGTTCAAAGAGCCACAGAAAAATCATCGGAAGACTATTAGGAAACTCTTGTCAGGAATACCATCTAAACAAGGGGAAGGGAAGGGAACAATCAGCCATTCTCCTACAATTGTAAGTTTCCAGCTTTCCTCGTACTTAATCATATTGGGGGGGGGGGAAGTGGGGAGAGAAGCTTCCCTCCAAGGCCTTTGCCTCTTCATCTCTGCAGAATTCCACCTAACAGTATCTTCATTTCTTTCCACTGCCCACATCATCTCCTTAGTGCCGGAAGAGTTAAACATTTTAGGTTAAATAACCTGACCCAATTTGGCCAGTTTTCTGCCTCCTGTTTTCACTTGGTCATTCTTTCTCTTAGATAATTTCAGACAGGCATTTCCCCTTTCTATTCCTTTTCAGTCTGATCTTCCCTTCACACTCCTGATTTCAGCGGTCTGCTTTTCCTGCAAACAAATTCTTCCTTTCTTCCCTTCAGGAATCCTTCTATGTATAGCTGGAGGGTGAAGGAGTAGCAAAGACAGGTTTCTTAGAGAGGATACACATACACGTATAACAGAAGAACAATTCGTTAATTTAAAATGCTCTATGTTTGAAAGCACCTTTTCTATCCATTTCAAGTCTGAAATATTTTGCATAATCCTGAACCAATCAAGCAAAACCAATGTTCAAATTAAGTTAATCAGTACTTCTTTCATACTTTTCTTTATAATGGTCCTATCTTTGCCAGAAGTGTGGCCCTAGAATAGCATTCAAAATAAATATAAATTTTACCAAAGTAAATTTTTTGTCAGGCAGGCATAGTGCAAAATGTTCAGCTTCTTCAAAAATAAAGCCACATTCAAAAAGCCAAATGTTGCATGCATATTTTCATATATATGATTTATCATAAAGTAGTCCAGATTATTCTGAAGTATCTTCCATAATGACTGCCCTTCACGTTTCAATCATTAACAGAGAAGCCCTGCATTGCTCACCCTTTAGACTGGCCATTGGCTCTGTTCTCAGCAAATTTCAGCTCCACAACATCATAAACACCTATAGAGCGGATTATTCTGGTCAATTGCTGGTCAGTTGTCCACTGTATATGAAGAGATATAAAATCACAGCATTTTATCTTAAACTTCTGTAAGATTTCTAATTAGTAAAATAATAGAATGCTGCAATTTTCCTTTGCTGAACTCTCATTACATTTCTTTATACTAGACTATTTCCTCTTACTATACATATTTACTTCAGCAGATTTCCCCCCCTTTTTTCTTTGGAGGGGTGGGGGAGAACATAGCAGCTCTTAGAATAAAGTTATCGTATCTGAGTTGTCTAGATGATAAAGAAATAACTCTTCTGCTGCCATCTAATAATCATCCAAATTTCTGTATCCTCAAAACAGGAGTCCTGGTTTAAGAGGCAGAACCTCTTAAAGCAACTACATTAATGTTTCATCAAATTTTTGTCCAAATGGATGCTAGCAGAAGTTACTATTCTTCCCCTCAGGTATACATCAATAGTGTATCTCTATCTATTGTTAAAAAGAACCACCTGCATCAGAAGAAAATTGTGTTTTGTAGCATAGAGTAAATGCTTCAACCAATTAGTACATCTATGGCTATTATAGTTTATATCAATCAAAGTGAACATATGACAAAAGCACTTAATGCACTTGTTCTCTGAAATTATCAATGAGTATTTTGTAAAAAGTCAACTTACTATACTGTTTATTTCCTGTTCTAATTTACAATACTTACCCAAGAAAAGCTGCCCACATAAACAGCAGCCCTTTTATTGCGCAGTCCACTGTACGTATACAAAATAGCAGGCGATTTGCTGTTTGACTTAGGAGATTGTTCTTGGCGGCTTTCAATTGGTGGCTCAGAGCTGCTAGTGCAACTTTCAGAAGGTTGTGAGCTGGCAGCTAGCACATCATCATATAGATCCATCTGGTCAGCATTACTAAATTCAGAGTCCTAGAAAGAGGAAGATACCACTAAGCATCTTCATGGCTAGAGCTCCAGTAATGTTTTTAAATCTTTTACTATATTTGTAAAATACACTTGTATCAGGCATGTCAAACTGCTGGCCCACGGGCCAGATGCATCATGTCGAAACCGCGCCCACCCCATTGCCGGCAATGGGGAAAAAGTTGCGATATGTCATGCAATGTCACGTGACATTGTGAGTTTGACATGCCTGACACATATCATCTCCTGAATTCCTAAAAACTTAAAGAAAAAGTCCAGTAGGATGGATTTATTTACTAATGCACCTAAGTCCCCCATGTTCCTCTTCAAATGTAATGAATATTTAGTTGACTGCTGTCACAGTTACAAAGATTTTCATTTTATGCTTCCATGCTCTCATATACTACAGTATATTTACAAATGTTAAATCAACAGCCCTTTTTTTCCTCATTCATTTACCAAAAAACAGATAACTCAATCAGGTTTTTTCTAAATATTTCCCTGCTGTCTAATCAGTGATAATAATGTTCTGATTTAGCAAGAGATTGCAACCAAATAAAAGATGGAAATTTATCTCATAAAAAGACCTGGCATCATCTCCCTTGATTTCACCGACAAATTCCTTTAGAATGAAATTTGAAACTCAGCAATTTTACATTAGATGAAAAGTTCTATTTGCTGTTGTACTAAGAAACCAAAATCACGTTTTGGTTTTTTGGAAGAACAAACCGAGTATTGATTGACTAGGAATTTGCCTAAATTCCCTGAAACCATACAATTGAAAAGATGTCACACTGAATTTAATGAGACCTACGTCGTTTCCAACTCTAGATGGGGACGTGGTAACTCAGTGGGTTAGGATGCTGAGCTTGTCGATCAGAAGGTCAGCAGTTTGGCGGGTCAAATCCCGAGTGCCGCGTAACAGAGTGAGCGCGCCTGTTACTCGTCCCAGCTTCTGCCAACCTAGCAGTTCGAAAGCACGTAAAAATGCAAGTAGAAAAATAGGGACCACTACGGTGGGAAGGTAACAGCATTCCGTGCGCCTTTGGCATCTAGTCATGCCGGCCACATGACCACGGAGACGTCCTCGGACAAGCGCTGGCTCTTCGGCTTTGAAACAGAGATGAGCACTGGCCCCTAGAGTTGGAAACGACTAGCACACAAGTGCAGGTGAACCTTTACCTTTTTACTTCAACTAGATCCAACTCACTGCTCAATAACATACACACACATGCATGTGCACATACATGTATCTTTTAACAGTACTTATACTGTTAAAATTATACAATTGCTGATGTAGCCTAGAGGAACTCTGGGCAGTGAACAAAAATAAACAAGCCTCATGGAAACACCGTAACATTATCTGCATATCTCACACACATTATGATGAATTCCATTAACATCCTGTGGATGTTACCTTAGGGAATAATCAGGTCTTCATTGCCTTTTGCAAAGCTAATGGATTCAGAGTTATAGGAATCTGTGGTGGGTTAGAGTGGCAGGCAACATAAACAGAGTAGGCACACTTCCTAGACCCCCACCAGGCAATGTTGTTTTACTGAAGGAACCTGAGGCATAGCCACTATGCTGGATCTAGTGGAATGGGCAGAAACCCACTGGGAATGTCCCAGATTAACTTAACTTCATGCAATGTTGGATTTAGAGGTAACAAGCAGTACTTTGAATTGCACCTGAATCCATAGTAAAGATCATGTAGCATTAGTGTTATACGGGTGCTCACCACACTGCATGTGCCTCTGCACTGGGAATCAGCTGGTGTTTCAGCATGCTCTTTAAGGGCAACTCCATATAGAATGCATTGCTATAGTTCAGTTGGGAAGTGATTAGTGTGTGAGCGACTGTGAGCATTGCCTCCGGAAAACTTCAACTGACATACAAGATATATTTCTGCAAATATTCTCCTGGCCATGACTGCTATCTCAAGCAGGAACCATGAGTCCAGGAGGATCTACAGATTCTGCCCTAATTCTCAGTGGCACCATTTCTGGAATTGTTGTTGTTAGCTGCGAAGTAGTGTCCGACCCATCGCGACCCTATGGACAACGTTCCTTCAGGCCTTCCTGTCCTCTACCATCTTCTGGAGTCCATTTAAGCTCATGCCTACTGCTTCAGTGACTCCATCCAGCCACCTCATTCTCTGTCGTCCCCTTCTTCTATTGCCCTCAATCTTTCCCAGCATTAGGCTCTTCTCCAGTGAGTCCTTCCTTCTCATTAGGTGGCCAAAGTATTTGAGTTTTAGCTTCAGGATCTGGCCTTCTAAAGAGCAGTTAGGGTTGATCTCCTCTAGGACTGACCAGTTTGATCGCCTTGCAGTCCAAGGGACTCGCAGGAGTCTTCTCCAGCACCATAGTTCAAAGGCCTCAATTCTTTGGCACTCAGCCTTTTTTATGGTCCAGCTTTCACTGCCATACATTGCAACTGGGAAGACCATAGCCTTGACTATACGCACTTTTGTTGACAGGGTGATGTCTCTGCTTTTTAGTGTGTTGTCTAGATTTGCCATTGTTTTCCTCCCCAGGAGCAAGCGTCTTTTAATTTCTTGGCTACAGTCCCCATCTGCAGTGATCTTGGAGCCGAGGAAAATAAAATCTGTCACTACCTCCATTTCTTCCCCATCTATTTGCCAGAAATTGAGAGGGCCGGATGCCATGATCTTGGTTTTCTTAATGTTAAGTTTCAACCCAGGTTTTACACTCTCCTTCTTCACCCGCAACAAGAGGCTCTTTAGTTCTTCTTTGCTTTCTGCCATTAGAGTGGTATCATCTGCATATCTTAGGTTGTTGATATTTCTTCCAGCAATCTTAATTCCAACTTTTGATTCATCTAGCCCTATTCAAGTTTTGTCATATTTGAGGCATGCTTGTTCTTACTCGTTCTGATCCTCACAATCTCACTGGAAAAAATTCTACAGCATCACTTTGAAGATTTGGGGCAGTGATATATAACTACCATAGCATACTGATTATAATTAACCCTATGCATTGATTATAGAGGGGACGTGGTGGCTCAGTGGCTTAGGACGCTGAGCTTGTCGATCAGAAGGTCGGCAGTTTGGCGGGTCGAATCCCGAGTGCCGCATAACAGAGTGAGCGCCTGTTACTCGTCCCAGCTTCTGCCAACCTAGCAGTTCAAAAGCACATAAAAATGCAAGTAGAAAAATAGGGACCACTACGCTGGGAAGGTAACAGCGTTCCGTGCGCCTTTGGCGTCTAGTCATGCCGGCCACATGACCACGGAGACGTCCTCGGACAAGCGCTGGCTCTTCGACTTTGAAACAGAGATAAGCACCGGCCCCTAGAGTCGGAAACGACTAGCACGCATGTGCGGGGGAACCTTTACCTTTTATACTGATTATACTTAACCCTATGCTAACAGGATTGCAAGCAGATCATACGTAGCAATACTGTTAATATCACACTGAAATGGCACACAAAATTCATCTATTTTTGAGTTAGTGCCATTAGTGCCAATTTATATTCACTTATTTATGACTGAACAAGGTTAAGAGTACATAATGGGGAATGACCTTGTGTCAATAAGTACAGGAAAATGTTAGTATTTCTCTGCTCTTATTGCTTCCACCAAAGGCTGTTCAGCAGCCCTTCTGAGGGTGGTGTGATCACTGCTAGGGAATGACATGGTATTAGAGCATTTGCAGGGCTGCTGTGAGAAATATCTGATTATTTGGGAAATAAAGAAAATCAAATCCAGACTGAATGAATTCTAACTGGGCACATCTGGCCAAATGCCAGGGACATAGTCTTGTGTTATGATCTAGGACAGTGATGGCGAACCTTTTAGAGACCGAGTGCCCAAACTGCAACCCAAAACCCACTTATGTATTGTCAGGTGCTGGGTGGGCGTGGCCCATTGGCTGGGTGTGGCCCATTGGGTGGGCGCAGCTTTGGTGGTAATGGCAGACTGGGTGGGACTAAAAAGTTCAATCAATCAATTCCAACTTTGCGAGATCTTTTTTTTTCCGCAAGAAGTTGAAATTGATTGATTGATTGAACCTTTTTTTGCCCATGACGGCGGAGGCCTAAAGCGAAAAGGTTTTATAAAACCCAGCTGAAGGCCTAGGACTGGGACGATGGCGCGTGTGCCCATAGAGGGCTCTGCGTGCCACCTGTGGCACGTGTACCATAGGTTTGCCACCATGGATCTAGGATGTATCTGAGTTGGGATTTTGAGGTTCTCTGTGTAGTTCCTTCAGCAACTTGTTTTCTGGAGTTGGGTCCATTCAGTGATGTTAGTCTCCTTGAGGGAGGAGATGGTCTCATTTTTGAAACCAACAGTTTTAGACAATTATCATTCTATCTCCAACCCTGTACTGCAGTTACAAAAGATCTTGAGGGAAATGGATTATCTAAACACATCTCAGTCATGTTTTAGGCCAGGATTCAGTATTAAGTTTTGGTCATACTTGATGATGACCTGATGTGGAGATAGGATGGGATAGTACATCCATCTTGTGCTTTTTGATCTTTCACTAGCTTTTTATACTATCAATCACAGTATTCGTCTGAACCAACTCCAAGAGCTAGGAATTGGGGGTGCTGCATTATGGTGATCTTTCCTTCAAGACTAGTTCCAGTTGATGTTGACATGGGAAGGTTGTTCCTAGACCCCCCCCTTTGCAAGGTGCAACAGGGCCCCACACTTTCTCTCCTCTTGTTAAACATCTACATAAAACCATTGTGAGGTCACTCACCAATTTGGGATCCAATATTATCAGCCAATTATACCCCTTTATATCTTTCAACATCAGGCCAAATAAGGACGTTTGAGCACCTGAAGGCAGGCTTAGATGGGGAGGAACGGACTCTGGCTCTCTCTCACCATGATCAAGAAGTGGCTGTGGTTACCCGGACACTTAGGTTTGAGGATTTTGCACTTTCCCCTCAAGAGCGGGCCACAACCTGTGAGTTTTCTTAGGCTGGCTCAACTCCTATTCAAAGAGGAGGGGAGTTATGGCCAATGAGACCCTTGCATAGCTCCATCTGGTGTATTTGTGTCCTTTTCTGAATTTGATGATATTCTAGACACTCAAACCTCATCCCCTTGTCATCTCACAGCCTGACTGCTGCAATGTTTTGGTCTCCAGCGGGGTGCTATTAGATTGCTTAGAACAGGGGTCCCCAACCCCCGGTCCGTGGACGAGTACCGGGCTGTGGCATGCCAGCAATCGGGCTGCACAAACAAGCAAAGCCCCATCTGCAAGATGCAGGCAGCACACAAAACCATGCACCCTTTGGTCCATGGAAAAACCTCTCTCCACGGAAGCAGTCCCTGGTGCCCAAAAGGCTGGGGACCTCTGGCTTAGAAGCCTCAACTTGTCCAGAATGCAGTATCATCTTCAATGATGGATTTCAGAATCTGCACAGATTGCCAGTGTTTTCAGGTACAATTCACGGTGCTGGTTATGACCTATAAAGCCTACTCACCCTTTAGGTCCAGTTATTCAAGGGACAGCCTAGTCATGGTTTTTGCCTGGCTGAGTGTCTGCACTCTAAGTCCCACTGATTAAACAATGTCATATTTTGGGACCCAGGAATTGTTCCTTCTCTGTATCAGCTCCTGCCCTTTGGCATGAAGTTGTGTTTTAGAGATTTGGATGGTTCCCCCTGCTATTGTATTTCAGAAGGACTGAAAATGCTAGTTGTTCTCCTTAGCCTTGGGGTAGGCTGTTGTCTATATTGTATGGACTACCAGTTTGTAACTATTTTGTAAATCCTTTTAGGGATTGTTATAGCTTTAGTTACTTGCTTTTATATTCTTTATTTTTGAGCAACCCAGAGTTGGTTGGAATTTGGTAGCATTAGAGAAATAATGTAATACAAATTCTCTAAAGTTGTATTAATTTCTCAGAATGATTGAAAATTAACATTTAAAAACTCCTCAATAATATGTGTGTGTGCATATTGATAATTTATGTTTCATTCACTTACCGGGCTTCCACAATCTAGTTAAAAATCCATTGATTAATTTTACTTTAACAATAATCCTAATTTTCATTATCTGCGATAGGATTTTCATTTTGAGTAAGCTGGGATGGATTTATTGTATCAATTTTCATAGTGCTAGCATTATATTTCACGCACAGAATAGGGCCATGTTATTTCTGGGTCTGCCTCTTCCTGAGATATTCATCTATGGTAGTAGTTTAGATCAGGGCTTTTCAACCTTTTCACCCATTGTACCACTTTTAGGATATGGCAACATCCGAGTACCACCAGTCGCCTAGCAAAGTGTCAAAAACTTAATGAACCAAAAAAAATTAAAAGAAAAAAATAAATAAAAGTGATAAAGAACAGGTAGTCCTCAACTTACAACAGTTTGCTTAGTGACTGTTCAAAGTTACAATGGCACTGAAAAAATTGCCCCCCAAGCCACAGCTGAGCAAGACACCTGCCTGCTCACCCGGCAGCGCTCTTCCTCCTGTCCGAGGTTTTCATTGTTGTGAGTATTTCCGTTGAGGATTGGCAGTGGGGGTGGGGTGGGGGGTGTTGGGTTTTTATTCCCTCCCCCTATCTGCTGGGTGGTTGCAGCAGGTTCACTTCACATGACACTGGGACACTGTGACCATCATAAATATGAATCAGTTGCCAAGCATCTGAATGTAAATCACAAGACCCTGGAGATGCTGCAACATTCCAGCTCATTGGCGCTTCTTCTGGGCTCAGCAGAAGCGCCGGGATCAGTGCCGAGCTCCAGCTGGAGCCTGGCGCTGATCCTGGTGCTTCCACTGAGCCCTGACAGCCCTGAAGCGCCGATCAGCTGGAAAGCGGTACTGATCCTCGCTCTTCCTCTGAGCCCTGACAGCCCTGCACTCCAGCCATCTCTCGCTCAGGCTTGGGTGGTGCTGCCACCAGTTCAGCTCATTCCCCTCCCCCGCCACTTTTCTAGAATGGTCACGTACCACCTGCCAGGTGCCGATGTACCACAGGTGGTACCCGTACCACTGGTTGAAAAGCCCTAGTTTATATCAGGGGTGTGTATCCAGGCTCCCTCACTTAAATATTGCCACCTGATGGAACCTCTGAGGTGAGCCTTTCTGATGGCTGTCCCAACCCTTTACAGTACATCTGAGAGATCCCTATCTACCTACCCATTCATTCTTTTGGAGGATGGGGTGACCTGGATCTTTTCCCAAGCACTAGATCAGGATGGGGCCTTAGCTGGGAGACTACTTGGTCTGATGCTTGGGGAGAGGGAGGAGTAAATTTTTTTTCTCCTTATGGATTGTTGTGAACTGCCTAAAATCAATATATGACATAGGCCATGGGTGTCAAACTGGCGGCCTGAGGGCTGGATGCGTCATGTGCAGGCGACACCCACCCCAGCTCTGCAAAGGCAAAAAACTTCACAATATGTCACATGACGCGATCGAGTTTGACACCTGTGACATAGGCAGCCGTATAAATCTTACAAATAAGTAAATAAATACGTAACATTTCAGTTGTATACATCCAGATGCATCTATCATGCTATTCCTTTTAAGGAATACTATTCACAAAAATAGAATATAGATGGTTTTTGCTTAGCATCCCTAATTTCCATCGCTAAGCAAAGGGAAACATCAGCTGACTGCTCTGAATAGTAATGGCACTTCTGGTAGTCCTGGTTGCAGTCCTCAGACAAGAACCATGCCATTGATAAGGACCTCATCCTTCTGCTCTGCTGCACTCGTCTCCGCTTCAATGCCCACCAGTCGCTCGTCATCACCGTCTCTGCTCTTTTGGTCAACTTGCCCTCCTCCACCCAGACCCATTTCTTCCTCCAACTGCTGATGAGGTGGATTGCAGCATAGCAGAGATGGTGGAGTGCAAGGCAGGTAAAAGGGCAGAGATGGGAGGGACATAGGTGAATGGGGTGAGCTGAAGCACATGCTACAGTCATAAATGTGGGTGGGCTGTCAAGCACTCGAATTCTGATTGCGTTATGGGGGTGCTGCAAATGGCTGTAATTTCAAGGACTGGTTGTTACTAACATTTGTTCAGTGCTGTCATAGCCTGAGTAGTTGTTAAGGGAGGACTATCTGTAAGAAGTAGTACACCAAAAATAAATAAATAAATAAATAAATAAATAAATAAATGAGGCGGGTGGGTGGTGGAGGAATAACACCACTAAACCTGAATAATACCAACATTGTTTCATCTTCCTCTTCATGCTTGTTTTAAAAATTTGCAACTCAGTCCTGCTTTATCATGCCTAAATTTTGTTTCATGCACTAATCTCTGTTCTTAAAACTTCTCATCTCTCTTTATCAGCATTCAATAAACTCCATTCAAATATGCCTTTCTCAGTCTTCACTTTCTTCTTTGATTTGCTTTTCTTTGCTGTGATTTGATTCTTATTCATCCTCGCTGTATGAACAAATCAAATATTACTTTAAAGATACTGTCATTTTTTTTATTGAATATTAAGATTCTCAAGACATTTCCAGGTTTGCTTTTTAGCACTTAATGACTACCAGGCAGTCTTAAAAGTTGCCTTATCTTACCAGGCTCATTACATTTTTTTTATCATACTCCCAATATCACTTGTTACTCCTCATGGCCTTTTCAAAGTAGCTCTGTATTCTTAATTTTACTTACAGTCACAAACTCAGAATTCGTGTAGCTGCTACTTGCCTGCTTAATGACTCTGTATTTTGCCATATGTTTAATGGAATGTAAAAAGTAAATAAAGCCATTAGGTACAATTGATGAACCAAAAGCCATGATTCTACATAATCTTTTAGCAAAAACAGTGAGTTCTGTGTGGCACAATATTTAACATAAATATACAGTATTTTCAGTTTTGAACGCATATCTTTTTATACACTTTATAAAGCTTATTCATTCATTCTTTCAATTTCTACAGCCATCCATCTCAACCAATGACTCTGGATGGCTTACAATTCCAAATGTATAAAACAATAAAACAATTCAAAAACCATAAAAACATCCAAAATAAATTATACATAGCAGCTGAGATACTTGGCTAGTTGCTAGTAAGGCCAAGAAACAGGGGCTCTTAATACATTTGATTCTGTGCCCCCAACTTGGGAACACAGCCAGATTTTTAAAGCCTTTCAAAAGGCCCACAGGGTTGGGGCCATTCTAATCTCCAAAGTGAGAATATTCTACAGAGTAGGGGCTAGTGCAGAAAGGGTTGTCTTCTAGCCTATGCTCATCAACACTCCTTGGTGGGTGGGGTCTACAGCATGCCCCATCTGCTTGATCCAATTGGACAGGTAGAGACTCTTGGAAATAGGTCTTTAAGAGTGACAACCAACACATAGAATTACATCTGGCAACACACCAGTAACTAATGCAGCTCATGCAGGAGTGCTGTAAGGAGTGCTACGTATTTGGCATCATTTACCACATGCATTCTGCACCAGTTATAGTTCTGTATCTTTTTCCCTTTCAAAAATTACAGGGAGTGCAGAATTATTAGGCAAATGAGTATTTTGACCACATCATCCTCTTTATGCATGTTGTCTTACTCCAAGCTGTATAGGCTCGAAAGCCTACTACCAATTAAGCATATTAGGTGATGTGCATCTCTGTAATGAGAAGGGGTGTGGTCTAATGACATCAACACCCTGTATCAGGTGTGCATAATTATTAGGCAACTTCCTTTCCTTTGGCAAAATGGGTCAAAAGAAGGACTTGACAGGCTCAGAAAAGTCAAAAATAGTGAGATATCTTGCAGAGGGATGCAGCACTCTTAAAATTGCAAAGCTTCTGAAGCGTGATCATCGAACAATCAAGCGTTTCATTCAAAATAGTCAACAGGGTCGCAAGAAGCATGTGGAGAAACCAAGGCGCAAAATAACTGCCCATGAACTGAGAAAAATCAAGCGTGCAGCTGCCAAGATGCCACTTGCCACCAGTTTGGCCATATTTCAGAGCTGCAACATCACTGGAGTGCCCAAAAGCACAAGGTGTGCAATACTCAGAGACATGGCCAAGGTAAGAAAGGCTGAAAGACGACCACCACTGAACAAGACACACAAGCTGAAACGTCAAGACTGGGCCAAGAAATATCTCAAGACTGATTTTTCTAAGGTTTTATGGACTGATGAAATGAGAGTGAGTCTTGATGGGCCAGATGGATGGGCCCGTGGCTGGATTGGTAAAGGGCAGAGAGCTCCAGTCCGACTCAGACGCCAGCAAGGTGGAGGTGGAGTACTGGTTTGGGCTGGTATCATCAAAGATGAGCTTGTGGGGCCTTTTCGGGTTGAGGATGGAGTCAAGCTCAACTCCCAGTCCTACTGCCAGTTTCTGGAAGACACCTTCTTCAAGCAGTGGTACAGGAAGAAGTCTGCATCCTTCAAGAAAAACATGATTTTCATGCAGGACAATGCTCCATCACACGCGTCCAAGTACTCCACAGCGTGGCTGGCAAGAAAGGGTATGAAAGAAGGAAATCTAATGACATGGCCTCCTTGTTCACCTGATCTGAACCCCATTGAGAACCTGTGGTCCATCATCAAATGTGAGATTTACAAGGAGGGAAAACAGTACACCTCTCTGAACAGTGTCTGGGAGGCTGTGGTTGCTGCTGCACGCAATGTTGATGGTGAACAGATCAAAACACTGACAGAATCCATGGATGGCAGGCTTTTGAGTGTCCTTGCAAAGAAAGGTGGCTATATTGGTCACTGATTTGTTTTTGTTATGTTTTTGAATGTCAGAAATGTATATTTGTGAATGTTGAGATGTTATATTGGTTTCACTGGTAAAAATAAATAATTGAAATGGGTATATATTTGTTTTTTGTTAAGTTGCCTAATAATTATGCACAGTAATAGTCACCTGCACACACAGATATCCCCCTAAAATAGCTATAACTAAAAACAAACTAAAAACTACTTCCAAAAATATTCAGCTTTGATATTAATGAGTTTTTTGGGTTCATTGAGAACATGGTTGTTGTTCAATAATAAAATTAATCCTCAAAAATACAACTTGCCTAATAATTCTGCACTCCCTGTAAATAGGTAGGAAGGAATCCAAAGTATTGCTTCTGCAAATGGACGAGCTCCTTTCATTTATGGAAGAGAAATCACAGACTTCCACTAGATAAAAGGATGAGAAAATGTCCTAAGAAAGTATATGAGGGGGAAAAATAGTGAAAACTGTCCTCTTTCCTGTGTGAACATTTTATGCTTCTGCTGATAGGAAATCTGAATCCAAGCCATGGTGTGAGTTCCTTTACTTTTACAATGAAAAAGGGGTGTTAGTAGTCTCAGAACATATTTTTTCCTTGAACTTTTGAACTTCTATTCTTTGAATATTTTGAAGAAACAGTTTGCTGAAATGCAAAAGAAGTATTTGGCTGATGAAGACACCTGATTTAATTAAAAAAAACGTATTTAGAAAATTTAGTGAATTATCTTTACAAGACCTGACTTTTCTTTAAATTTACTTGTAAGTCATGGTCGTGGTCACTTGTTATAACTCATCCTGCCATTCAGAAAACTCTGTCTCTTAAAACAGTAGGCTTTGCATCTATATGCATTGCACAATGGAATGCTGTTTAGGAAAAAAGAAATTGAAACAAGAAAATTATGGACATTGACATCCTATTCACTTCCGTAAAACTATAATACACGTTTACATAAAAAGCATAACATAATCTACCAAAAACAGTTCAGAAGCATTAGTTGCTTTCACAGCTAAAAACACACAATGATAATCTTAAATGGCAATACAAGCATATACAAATTCCTTAAGGGACAATTGGGAACAAAATATTGAAGCAAAATAGAATGCAAAAATAATTTATGCATGTTATCTGACAGCATCCACTTTATTTCTAGACCTCACCGCAGAAAGTGCATTTAAAACAATCCAGGGATAACATGAAGGCGGGGCGGGGGGGGGGAGAGATTAGTAATTAATAAAAAACTAAAGAAGAATATGTCAGAGATTTCCTTAACTTTGGAAACTCAACTTGGAAAACAGACATTCTGAATTGGACTACTTAGACCATGGAAATGAATCTGCCACTAGATTATTACAAAAATGCATGGAATCTTTATTCTAATCATTCAAATAATATTACATTGTATTTGTTATAGCTATAGCACAACTAAAGCACATGGAAATTGGGAGATTCAGACTGAAGAGAAAAAAAATCAGGACTCACAAAACATATGCAAAACTATGAGTACACAGAGCAAATAACTGAAGTAGTAACCATTTCGAAGCCTGTAGTGAATACATCAGCGTTTATAGAAGCATGTACACACATTCGCTCGTTTACAGAAAGAGCAGTACTGTAATGCTTCAGTTTCCAGATGTTCACAGTCAGCTTCCCATTCCTTTGCTTGGAAACAACTACGTTTTCTGCTTATGGGGACCCAGTGTTTAAAGTCAAAGCTCCTTTAAGTCAGGATCACAGGCAATAACAAGTTCATGTCATTCTTGAAAACAGTCCACAATACTGTATTTTCTTGGCAGCAATATGGAAATGGCTCATTTTTTTTCAATGTTCCAATCTATACTGCCAACCAAATTAAATCCTGATAGTTTATCCAAATACCAATCTGATTTTAATCTTGTTTGTCGGAATTAATCAATATTTCCAGGACACTTGAACCTTATTAGCTTATATAGCCCAAAATCCATTCAACAAATCATAGTAGCAAATGATCACAGATGTCCCCAACCTTTTTGGTTTGGCAGCCCGGAAAGGGAGGCAGGCACTGTTTCATGCATGTGCGCACACACAAATGGGAGCGGACGCTTGGGGTGGGGTGGTGCTAGCGCCGGCAGGAGTCAGGGTGGCACTAGTGCCCGTGGGATGGCTTGGTGCGGGGTGGTGCTAACGCCGGTGGGATGCTCGAGGCGGTACTAGCGCCGAGGGACGCTCGCAGCGGCACGAGCGCAAGTGCGGGGAGTGCATGCATACATGTGTGTACTGGTCATCCCTTCATGTGGCCCAGTGGCCAAGGCCCAGTAATGGGCCACGACCCACAGATGGGGACCCTGGATCTATCAAAAAGCAATCAAAACCCTTTTGAGTATTTATCTGTATACCTGTTTATATACACAAATACAGACACACAAGTTCCTATGATGTGTATGTCAAGAAATGCAAATTATAGACAAATGCAAATTCATATATCCACTACTTTTTAAATCAATCCTCTTAAAAGGACAGGCAACAATTCAAATGGGACCTATAGAGGAACTCAAAGCAAGATGAACCTATGGAAATATATACTGTATATAGCTTCAAAATGCTATTTCTCTCCATCAATAAAACTGAACTAGGACAAATAGATTACGCTTTAGCAATGAAATGAATGTATAATAAGTAAAAAAACAGTCTTGATATATATAATGCAGAACTCCAAAATCACAGAAGTAATACTTATTTCCTTTGTTTTTCTATCCACCTTCTACCAGGATTTATAGAAAGAAGCATAAAAATAATTCTGTATCAGAGAATAAATCTAATTAAAACCTACCCAGAACAGAACTCTTTCATAAATAAATTGATTGTAAAGAACCAATAACTGTAAATTCAGAACACTATGGTAATATGAAAGACGTAATGGACAACAATTAATCCATCATGTAATCCTCTCAGGCACCTCTTTTACTTAATAAAGACGTAAAGGTATGAAGAATTAACATATGCGTAGGCCAAAGAATGACACACATTGTTTCCTGACTTTTGTCATCCAACTTTAAAAACAAACACAAGAAACAAGCATCTATGCCATTCTCTTATTGTGTCTTAATATCACTTCTTGGATCTTTGAAACACCAAATAATAATTAGCACAGCAGACTTTGTAGCATTCCACGAGCACTTCTTATATTACACACTGCCCAGCATGCTGGAAAAATTACCAAACCATCCTTCTTTGTCCTATCTGCAAATATGAGATGACTAAAAATATTGCCAGAATGAAAGCATAACAATTCTAACTTGAGACTACAACAAGGACATACTATTAGGCACTTTTGTGCCGCCAGAAAGGAAGCTTCAAACTGATATCCAGATAGCGAATTTTAATTATTCAAAAAGGTGCTGACTGTATCTCAGAAACGGCTACCCAGAAAATATCCATCCAAAATATCCTTGTGGGCTGCTGCTGCTAAGTTAAAGGGCAAGACTAGGAGATATGAAAGTTGCTTTGCCCCAAGATACAAATCAGAGACACAATACTTAATAGTGGTATTTGATTTTTAACACTTCAACTCAAATACCAAGCAAACATCTCTGAATCCTGATATAAGAAGCTATTTGATAAGAAAAAAATGTGAATGAATGAATCCAGAAGCTTACACAATTTTTTAACCTAAGAACTCTGCTTAAATTATTAACCTATTCCTTCCAACACTTATCTACAGTAACAGAATTTTAGACATAAGTCTAAGTAATTCTACTAGGAGATATAAGCAATAGAACCTGGCATCTTCCACCACTATATCACTAGACATATCAATGATCTCAGGTGCTTCCAAAACTAAATGATAGCTTTTGTTAGTACTAAGCAATTTTAAAGAACGGTTTGGTTCCAAATCCTCTACCTGCCAAGTTATTATTCTGACTTCCCAATGTTTTATTTAAAATGTATAGCTATGTTTGTAACATGCTTGGAGACAGATTCAAACTAAATAGGGAATGACAAAAACAGGGAACTTCCCTCTTCCAAAGTTTAAAGCAACATACTTTTCTCAAATCTAGTAACTCTGATTATAAAGTGTCTCCTGCCTTTTATTCTTCCTTTGTATTTTGTACAAATTATCTAATATAGCAGCTTATAAAAGTATCAAGAGTTAATTATGCTCGTTGTGCCAAAGTATAAGATTGGAATCCAGTGTTGCTCATCCTACCCCTAAAAATCTTAATCTAGTAACTGGTAACTAATATTTGTAAGAACCATGCTATAGCATATTAACTGTGCTTTCCTTCTGCTGATGATAAGAGCAGTCTGGATTTAATTGCATGACTGATGGTTTCTCAGTATTTTATTTAGCTTTACTTTGTTGCTAAATCAGCATGGCATCAGTAGTGAGATAAGAGTACAGTCCTCAAATTACAACCATTCATTTATCAACTGTTCAAAGTTACAACAGCACTGAAAAAAGTGACCGTGATTTTTGACATTGCATTATATGATCAGAATTGGAATGTATTTATGTTGGTTGCAGCATCCTGGGATCATGTGACTATTTACAACCTTCCCAACTGGCTTCCAATAAGCAAAGTCAATTGGGAAACCTAGATTCGCTTAAGAATTTCATGATTTGCTTGGCTGCAGTGAATTTGTTTAACCACGGCAAAACAGGTCATAAAATCAGACATGACTCACTTAGCAACCATCTTGCTTAGCAACAGAAATTCTGGTTTCAATTGTGGCCATAGGTTGAGGACTGCCCATACTGCTTAACTAATATTGACAAACTGGTGTAATTGCAACAGAATAACAGAGTTGGAAGGGACCTTGGAGGTCTTCTAGTCCAACCTCCTCTGCTCAAGCAGGAGACCCTATAGGATTTCAGACAAGCGGTTGTCTAGTCTCTTCTTAAAAACCTCCAGTGATAGAACACCCACAACTTCTGAAGGCAAGCCGTTCCACTGATTAATTGTTCTAACTGTCAGGAAATTTCCCCTGATTTCTAGGTTGGTTCTCTCCTGGATTAGTTTCCATCCTTTGCTTCTTGTTCTGCCATCAGGTGCTTTGGAGAATAGGTTGATCCCCTCTTCTTTGTGGCAACCCCTGAGATATTGGAACACGGCTATCATGGCACTCTTAATTCTTCTTTTCATTAAACTAGACATACCCAATTCCTGCAACCCTTCTTCATATGCAACATCCAAGTCTAAAACAAAACAAAAATCCAACTCCATTTAATAGATGCAATTCCATAAAAAAAAAGGAAAAGCACACTCAAATACAAGTTAAACTAATTTCAATACTTTTGTGTGTAAATGTGACACTACAGATAACAGAGTTTTGTTTTCGGCTCCCGCTAAAAAGAAAAGTCCAATATGCACTAATTGGCCTTTCCCAAGAAAAAGGGTAGTGTTTCTTCCAAACCACACTTTTTATTTACGCTGATGATTAGTACTTCAAATAAAGGGACACTATTTCTTCTTCCTTGCAGATTAAAAAAAAACATTTTTTTTGAAACCAACTGGCAAATAATACTGCAGGAAAATTTTATCCCAACTGGAACCGCAAATGAAATTTAACAGCAATTACCTGGTATTCAATCCTCTTCAGAGTTAAAATCTTTTTTAAAACAAAAAACAAAAAAACAACAACCGGTTCAGTTAAATCAGCGCGCTGTCGCCCCCCCCCCCAAGTAAGTAACAAGATGAAGCTTCAGTTAAGATCCGACCCTTTTTTGTGCCCTTTCGCCCTCTTCTTCTCTCCCAATGAGGCCGCATCGACACTTCTTACCTGGTTAAATTCCTCGTCGGCGTAGATATCAATGAGGTCTACTCCTTCCGACATAGTTTCAAGAGCGACACGGAGAGAGAATCGGGGAGAAAGAGCGGCAACTGCAAGTCAAAGGAAAGAACCGGGTTAACGCGGAGCCCGGGATAACCTTTCTGGCGCGGCTACGAACCGGGCCCGGCCCTCCTCCTCCTCCGCCGCCGCCGCCGCCGCCAGCAGCAAGGCGGGCCTAGGACCGCAAAGCAACCCCGCCCCCCTTTGCTCCGCGCGCATCTGAGGACCGAACTACAGCAGCCCCGCAAGAGGAGGGGTCGAGGAGCAAGGTGGGAAACGGGAGAATCTCCCTCCCCCCCACCACCACGTCGGCGCCATAACTGCGCCCGCTCGCTCGCGGCAGCCATCGCCTCCCGCTTTCCCGCGCTGGGAAGGGAACCCGCCATTCCCTCCTTCCCCCTCCCTCCCCCCCGAAGGGCCGCCACCAGACAGCCGGTGAAAAAAACTCATCTCTCCCCACTGTTAAGCGGCCCCGTTATACCGCGTAAAGGCCCACAATCCCAAGCAGGCCCAAAACGCGCGCGAACCTCTCTCTCTCTCTCTCTCTCTTCTCTCTCTCTCTCCCACAGTCAGGGCCTCCTCCTCCTCCGCTCCGCCCCTTCCGCCTTGTCGAGTCCCGCCTCTTCCGGTTTCTAATGCTTCTCCGCGCAAGAAATCACGGAGACCCAAGCTTCCTACTTGGCTCCCTTCCCGGCGGCGTTCGACAAGTTGCCGTTCGAACGGTCTCGAACCAAGACGCATGCGCGAGCAGCTCTATGGCTAGCTGAAGAAAGCGGACGCGTCCTGCTTCGCGTTACCTGTGTGTCGTCTATGGTCGAGAGCGAGCGATAGAGTAGCCCGGGGAGAAAGCAGGATGGCGGCTCTAATGGTTCGGGTGAGTGGGGGAGGCGGAACGGGAGGACCGGGGAAGGTCGTTACTCGGAATGACGGTCACTCGTATCTCCTTTTCCTCGCAGCGTGTCTTGCTGCTGCCCGGCTGTCTCTTCCGCTTGCCCAAGTGTGGATACCGCGGGGATTCTCCGCCTGACTCTGGGAAGGACCTGCTGGAGATCCCGCTCCCACCCTGGCAGGCTCGGCCGCACGAGCCCCTGGCCAGCAAGCGCGCGAGGCTCTTATATGAGAGCCGCAAGAGAGGCATGTTGGAGAACTGCCTGCTGCTCAGGTGGGCGGTTTTTGCTTCTCTCTGTCTCCGCCAGCATATAGATGGTCCACAACAGTTCGTTTAGCGACCGTTCAAAGTTAAAACGGCACTGGAACAAGTGACATGACCATTTTTCCCACGCTTACAACCATTGCAGCGTTCCCCGTGGTCAGGGGACCAAAATTCGGATGCTTGGCAACTGACAAGTGACTGTTGCTGTGTCCCAAGGTCATGTGATCACCTTTTGCAACCTTTTGACAATCAAAATCAATGGGGAAGCCAAATTCACTTAGCAACCGTGTGACTAACTTAACTGCAGTGATTCATTTAACTGTGACTAGATGAAGAAAGGTCGTAAAATGGGGCAAAACTCATTTAACAAATGTCTCACTTAACAACAGAAATTATGTGCTCAATTGTGGTCGTAAGTCAAAGATCACCTATACTTAGAACTGCTAGTCCAGAGTCCCGCAATTTTAATGTTTACTACTGTATTATTTAGCTGAGACCCTTTTGGGACAAGCTGAACGCTAATAACATAGTAACTGTTTTTGAATATTGTGCTAATAACCACTCCTCAATACTTTCACTGGGACTCCTGCCCTGAGATATTCAGCAGAACATGGATCAGCATTTTAACAAATCTTGAAAAGTGATGGGGGGTGTCAGATCTGGTTAATATTTGGATGGTAGACCACCAGGAAATCTTAGAACTGTAAACCAGAATAGGAATAATCCTGCAATGCCACAATGGCATATACATATTGCTTCTATATGGACATAGGGTAGCAATCAAGTTCAACTGGAGGGGATTTTATTTTATTACCTCTTGACCAGACTAAAGTTTTTCTTACCAGGTTTTCATTCATCACGTTTACTGTGTGAACTCTCTAAGTCCTACCCATGGAGGACTAATTTGTCCTGTAAATCAGTTTAAAATAGTAGCAATTACCATAGCTTTTCCCTGTAAGATCTTGATATTAAATATGTGCTATATGACATAATATGTTCTTTTGTCTCCTCAAAGTCAATACAGAAGCATGCATTGTGCACAAATACTTACTTAGTACAGATGTTTTTGTTGTGAGTATAGATGTATCTGAAAATTAAATGTTACTTGGCCGTCTTCAGATGAGATAGAATTGGTACCTTCCTCTTTAAATGATAATGGGCAAATAGAATTAATTAGAATCTACTAAGAGAGATAAGATTATTTATTCCAGAGGTCCCCAACTTTTGCAACTTGGGGGGGAGAGGGGAATTGAGCCATGTGAGCTGCGGGCTGGCACGCACACAAATGCATGCATGCAGCCCTTGCATGAGTGGTGGGTCAGCGTGCATGGGCGCAGCTCAGCTTTTGCACAAGTGGCCAGCTAGAGGGCAAATGCCTGCTGGCCTGCTGCTCACACAAGTTGAGCTGTGCATGTGCACGCACACACATGCTCCAGCCAGCCACTCACACGGCCCAATTCTGAATAGCTCAGCCCGGTAGTGGGCAGCAGCCCAAGTTTGAGGACCCTGATCTATAAAGATATAGGAAAATTCAGGTTGTTCTGTTGATGTGTTTGATGTGTGTTTTTGATTCTTTTTTCATTTTGTGTGTACTGGTTTTGTATGAGCTTAGCATCTTTAACTGTTTTGGCATTTTACAGTACTCTTAATTGTTTTTAATAGTTTATTTGCCAAAGAGAATCTGAATCAAATGAATGAACAACAACTGGACCTTTATGACCGACTCATAAATGAGCCTAGCAATGATTGGGACATATACTCCTGGGCAACAGGTAATGTAGAACAGTGTCTTTTGGAGCCAGCAGACTATGTAGCTCTCAACATATTCCAAATCTCATATTAGTGAGTGAAGCAATATGGGCAATATTTGAGCCTCTGTTTCTTATCTTTATTTTATATTTCAGGGATCTTGTAGACAGACCTTAAAAAACTATAAAATATATGTATAGGCCCTGAAACCTTATGGGAATTTGAAATACAGTTTTACCTTGGAGCAGGAATACAGTAAAATGGTTAAGGACAACTAAGAGACTATGCAATCCTGTACATATCTATTAAAAAGTACAATTGTGGAGATAGTTTGTGAGTCCATTAAAACTATCCATATTAATTCACAACAATTGTGATTTACAATATTATCTGTAGAATTATAGATAGAACCGAAAAGTTCACAGATGCTCATCTTTGAAAGGTGCACTGGGTTTATTTAGGGCAGGCATGTCAAACTCGCTATGTCATGTGACTTCACGTGACGTATCACAACTTTTTCCCCATTGCCAGCAATGGGGTGAGTGCGGTTTTGGCGTGATGCATCTGGCCAGTTTGACATGTCTGATTTAGGGCTTTTTCCAGGTAACGAGATCTAGGATTGTAACTAAAAGAGTGGATCCTTACTTATGCTTAAGAGTATATCTGCTGAAATAAATTTGTGCTGTGCTAAATTTAGTAGTTTTATTTCTAGCATGACTAAATCAGAATCCAGCTTTACATATGGTTAAGTAACCAATATTGTAATAATAATAATAATGATGATGATGATGATGTTGGAAGGGACCTTGGAGGTCATCTAGTCCAACCCCCTGCTCAGGCAGGAAACCCTATACCATTTCAGACCAATGGCTGTCCAGTCTCTTCTTAAAAACTTCCAGTGTTGGAGCATTCACAGCTTCTGGAGGCAGATTGTTCCACTGATTAATTGTTCTAATTGTCAGGAAATTTCTTCTTAGTTCCAGGTTGCTTCTCTGTTTGGTTAGTTTCCATCCGTTGCTTCTTGTCTTGCCTTCAGGTGCTTTGGAGAATAGCTTGGCTCCCTCTTCTTTGTGGCAGCCCCTGAGATATTGGAACA
Source organism: Vipera ursinii (assembly GCF_947247035.1). NCBI lineage: Eukaryota > Metazoa > Chordata > Lepidosauria > Squamata > Viperidae > Vipera > Vipera ursinii. Next base: position 114,108,899 of record NC_139512.1, on the reverse strand, counting down.
CAGCTATCATATCACCCCTCGTCCTTCTCTTCATTAAACTAGACATACCCAATTCCAGCAACCGTTCTTTATATGTTTTAGCCTCCAGTCCCTGATCATCTTTGTTACTCTTCTCTGTACTCTTTCTAGAGTCTCAACATCTTTTTTACGTCACGGTGACCAAAAGTGGATGCAGTATTCCAAGTGTGGCCTTACCAAGGCATTGTAAAGTGATACTAATACTTCATGTGATCTTGATTCTATCCCTCTGTTAATGCAGCCTAGCACTGTGTTGGCTTTTTGGACAGCTGCAGCACACTGCTGGCTCATATTGTGATTGTCCACTAGAACTCCAAGATTCCTCTCATAGTTACTACTATTGATCAGGGTACCACACTATACTTGTACATTTGGTTTTTTTTTGGTTAAGTGTAGAACCTTACTTTTTCACCATTGAATTTCATTTTGTTAGATAATGCCCAGTGTTCAATCTGTCCAGATCCTCCTGTATCTTAAGCCTGTCTTCAGGAGTGTTGGCTATTCCTGCCAGCTTGGTGTCTTCTGCAAATTTGATAAGTTCCCCATCTATCCCCTCGTCCAAATCGTTGATGAAGATGTTGAAGAGCACTTGGCCCAGAACAGAGCCCTAGGGCAGGGCTTTTTAACCAGTGACATGGGTACCACCTGTGGTACATTGGCACCTGGTAGGTGGTACGCTACCATCCTAGAAAAGTGGTAGCAGAGGAGGGGAATGAGCTGAACTGGTGGCAGCATCGCACAAGCCTGAGCGAGAGATGGCTGGAGTGCAGGGCTGTCAGGGCTCAGAGGAAGAGAGAGGATCAGTGCTGCTTTCCAGCTGATCAACGCTTCGGGGTTGTCAGGGCTCAGCGGAAGCACCAGGATCAGCGTCAGGCTCCAGCTGGAGCTCGGCACTGATCCCGGCACGTCTGCAGAGCCCAGAAGAAGCGCCAATTAGCTGGAAAGCAGCACTGATCCTGGCATGTTTGCTGAGCCCAGAAGAAGTGCCGATCAGCTGGAATGTTGCAGCATCTCCAGCGTCTTGTGATTTACATTTAGATGCTTGGCAACTGATTCATATTTATGATGGTCACAATGTCCCAGGGTCATGGGAAGTGACCAAAACCTGCTGCAACCACCCAGCAGACGGGGGGAATAAAAACCAAACACCCCCCCACCCGCCCCGCTGCCAATCCTCAACAGAAATGCTCACAACAATGAAAACCTCAGACAGGAGGAAGAGCACCGCCAGACGGGCAGGCAGGCGTCTTGCTCAGCTGTGGCTTGGGGGGCACTTTTTTCAGTGGCATTGTAACTTCGAACAGTCACTAAGCGAACTGTCACTTGGTCAAAGAATGCAATAAGAGTTGTCTGGCATGATCTGTTTATGACAAACCCATGTTGACTTTTAGTGATAACTTTGTTTGCCTCTAGGTGTTCACTGATTCATTGCTTGATTATCTTTTCCAGAATCTTTCCAGGTATTGAGGTCAGGTTGATAGGTCTGTAGTTTCATGTATCTATTTTTTCCCCTTTTTTGAAGATGGGAACTTGGTGCAGAGTTTGTCTCCCAGTTGATGTCAGGGTAAAGTCCCCCATTACTGTTGTTATGTGCTTCCTACATACCTTAGTTAGCTGACTACGAAAAAGTTCCTCTGTTTGGTTGGGTGGCCCATAGTATACACCTATGGCAATGTCATTCCCCCCCCCCTTTTATATTGACCCAAATGCATTCAAGACAGTTTTCATCATTGTTGTGCTCTGTTTCTGTAGAGATGTAGTTATTTCTTATATAGAGAGCAACTCCACCTCTTTTATTTGGTCTGTTTCTTTTAAATAATTTAAATCCCTCTAGCTGTGTGTTCCATTTGTGGGTTTCATCCCACCTTATTTCCATAATGGCAACAATATCATATCTGGCCTCATTTACCTGAATTTCTAGTTCACCCTGTTTACTGTTTATACTCTGTGCATTGGTGTATAGAGTGCATTGGTGTATTCAGTGGGACTTCCCCCAAAACATATACAGGACTGAACTGAGTGATTATTATAAGATTTGCAGTAAGGATATCTTGAATATATTTTACAAGAAGATGAAAGTAATATTCTTTAGAAGGCCTTATAAATGATTATTATCAGTTGACGTTTCATTTTTTTATATTTAGCAAACTAATGCAGTCTGTTATTTAGAACTTAACTGAAGTTTGTTTGGAAAAGATTATTGGATTTGTGGAAAAAATCACTCTTCTTTTTCTTTTCAAGAAACAAAGCCTGCTCCAGAAATCTTTGAGAATGAAATCCTACAGATGCTTAGAGAATTTACTAAAAACAAGCATAAAGAGAAGAGACTACGGCCACCAGATCTGGAGTATCTTGCTGAAGGCTCCCACTGATCTTGTCTGTATTTCCATAAATGCCCAGTTTGGAGAATCCTTTAAAATCATGTTTGTGCTTCATAGGCTCCTCCTAAAATACTTTATGCCTAATCTGTGAATTCTCATATAAATAGTCATTTTTTCTTATTGTACTGCTCTGTAATAAAGCTGTTTTTTTCTTGAAAGAAGGGCCGAAACACACATTAAGAAACAGTGCACTTTGTCTTTTATAGATTTTTAGACCATGCAGATCTTGGCAATTTAACAGAAGTAGAAATAGCTGTAATAAATTTTTAAATATCTAATGGAACATATATATTTGTGTGTGTGATTTCTAAGGCACAATTTTAACTACTTAGAAGGCTCTTTAACCTGCTTGCCAAAGGGATGAGGCTAAACCTATATCTATTAGCTGGCAGTAATCATAATGGAGAAGCACCTCCTCATTTTAGACCCTGTAATCTCCCATGAGAGATTAAAACGAAGAATGTTGAAGACAATAGCCCTGATGTCAAGCCATATAAAATATTAACAGATTAAAACTAACACTTTAAATTGCATGGAAATGTACTGGCATTCAAGGCAGGGTCCATGGGTGGATGTTCATGGCATCAGTGCTGGTTAGCGTGCAGGCCATTCAGTGGTGGGCTTCAGCCAGTTCTCACCCATTCAGTAGAACTGGTAGCTAATTTTTTGTTGCCCAGGCCTAGAATGGACTTCTGGAAGCGGCATCCGCACAGAGAACCATTTCACATATTTGAATTCCACCACTGAGGCCACTGTGTATGTTGTGCCTACTGCAGTTTCAGAGTATCTTTTTAAACTGAACGTGTAGAGTGAATTGCAGCTGGCTAATGTGTTGATGACAGTATGAGTTACTATCCCTCCAGCTTCAGACAGTCACAACATGGTAATGGCTCTCCTGGCTGTCATTAAAATCAAAGAACCATAAGGCTAGAAGACACCTTGGGGATCTTCTAGTCCAGCGTTTCCCAACCTTGCTGGCTGGGGAATTCTGGGAGTTGAAGTCCACGCATCTTCAAGTTCCTAAGGTTGGGAAACACTGTTCTAGTCCAACCTCATGCCCAAGGCAGGAGAACTACCCTTTTCCTGCCTAATAGTATCTGCCTGATAGTAGCCATCTAAGTCATAGATTCCCCTTTCAGAGGCAATGCTACTCTTATGGGAGAGAACCCAGGACTAGGGGAGATTCTTAGTGTCTTGCTTGAATTCAGTTGTGGCCCATTTCTCCTCATCTATGGAGGAGAAGAGCCTTGGTGGAGCAGTGGGCTAATGCCTCCTTAAGTAACACCAGCTGCCTGCAATTAGTGCAGGTTCGCATCCCACCAGGCTCAAGGTTGACTCAGCCTTCCATCCTTCCGAGGTAGGTAAAATGACCCAGATTGTTGGGGGCAATTAAGCTGACTTTGTAATAATGCCGCTTGGGGTGTGTGTGAAAGCCCTAACAAGCAGGCATATACATAGAATGAAGGCTACTGCTAAGCTTGTAAGCCGCCCTGAGTCTTCGGAGAAGGGCGGGATATAAATGGAATTTAAAAAAAAATCTAGATCTCAAAAGCTTCCTGACATTGTTACTGGATGATGGAAACAAAAGCTGTCTGATATTTGATTCATCAATGAATATTTGTTAATTCAATTAGGTATTAATCTTGGGCAATTCCAGGCTTTCTGTGCAGATATTAATATTGTATGTATGTTGAGGATTTTGCCCCAGAGATATGATAACGATGATTTCATTGGCATTTATATTTGCTTGTTTATTGACAGCTGTGGCATTTTTAACAGGACAGCAACTTACCAGTAATAATATGCAATGAGATACCATGTGAACAAAATTATATTAATTTATATATGTCAGTGCACATGCTACTTTATATGCAGCAACTTTATTTCTGCTTGTCCAGTTTTTGCCATGTACTTGGCCCAGCTGTTGCTGTCCTAGTTTTCTCAGGCAACTATCAGTTTTTGTAAAGGAAATTTCATAGGCATTCTTTGTTCTTGGATTCAGATGCTGCTGTGTTCTCAAAACCTAGGTAGGGGGATTTTTTTTAAAAAGGAGTAAGTGATCCGAATTATAATCAAATCATCCCTCTCTTAATGATTATGAGTTTTGCACTAGAGCTCCCATCATCCCTGACTATTTTGCCTGTGGTGATTGACAGTTGATAGGCAGAAATAAATTTTCAGGGGAGCTTGTAAATAAAAAGGCTCCAAAGGAACTTGTATACAGCAGTGGCTATTAAAATTTTTAGCTTGTTTAATAAAATGTAATCAGAATGAGTATTTACAGGAGATTAGTTGCACTTAGCAGACACATTCATTGCCTATCTGGTTACTGTAAGTTAACAAGTTTGGCAGATGGTAAATGTCTGCATTAGCTTTTAGACGACAAGCTCATTTTGTATGTAAATTTCTTTAGCTCTTTAGTATTTTTATGATTCTAATGGAAAGTGCAGATATTCAAAATTGGAATGGGTATTTGAAAGCCTTAAAAAGCAAGATGTATATTAAAAGATTTTTAGAAGTATTTTTCTTGATCAATGTCATCTGTACTGTTTTAAATTCATAATTCAAAGATGCTGTATTAACACAGTATCTTCTTATTTGCTGTTCCCTTTAACTGGTGATATTAATTCATAAGAAATAAAAATTCAGTTTGATTTGTGCCATCCTTATGGTTTTATCAGATGTTATTTTGAAGGAAAGATAAGTCTGTATTTTTTCCTCAGTTGATCACATGCTGGCTAAATAAATTATAAATAACACTTTCAGAAGGTTACAATTTAATTTTGTTATGAAGGGCAGTTTTAGCCAACAAAACATTGGACTTAAAATTATATAATAAAACCGCTATTTTATTCTATGTCTTTTTATGTATAAAAGTTTTAAGTTTTTAGTTATTTTCAAATTTGGCAATTTAAAACAGTTTTTTTTTCCTAGCATTTCCTGCTTTTAAACGTACAGGCTCAAAAAGAAAATTCCTTTTGATGTCACAATATCCCTATGGCATTGCCTGGAACTACCACAGGGTGTCATTATATGCCTATAGGTGCTACTCTCAGTGCTGATGAAAATGAAGATTTTAGATACAGGTTTGATCAAATACATTATGTAGCTTTGTATCTTAGGACTTGCTTAGGAATTTGATCCAGATTCCATAGATTCTTTATTAAAGTCAACTAATATACAGATCTATGACGATAGTTTTACAAACAGCATGATTATGATACCAAAATCTTCACTTGGAATTTGCAGATACTTATTTGCAGACTTATTTGTAGAAAGCATGTACATAAATCCATTTTGTCCAATCAGTATCGCTTCAAATCTCACAAAAGGAATAGCATTATTACTATCAAATTCACTTTCTGTGAATCTAGTCCCGACACTGGGTTGACGTTCACAATTTGAGCATTGCTAAGAAAACTCCCATCCCATTTCTCATTACTCTGAAGGTTAACTTTGAACATCTACTTCTGATAATCTGTAATGTGTCTGCCATGTTAAAAAGCCACCAAACTGATTCCACTGGCTTTTCTACTGGATTCTATAAATGTGGCTGTCTTGTGGACAAGTTTTCTTGAGCTGGTTGCTATGAGCTAGTTGCTAGGATACGTATTGTTATTTCAGTTCTACACATTCCTCCAAGTTCCTAACTTAAGGGAATAATTTAGTCCTCTGGGACACTACAAGGATTCTGCTCATTGCAGTAAACCAATCAATACTTTGACTGGCAGGTAAGGACGTGATATTGCAAGATGAATCTTGACATTGCTTCATAAAACAAGTTTTCAGGATAGAGGAGCATTTTGCCTCAAACTTGTATATAGTTTGCCTTCTCCCATTTGTTATATGAACCAAATTCTGTTCAAGGATAATATTGTAGAGACTAAACTTTTATTTAAAATGTATGCTTTGTTACTGAGCTTTGAGTACTGGACTATACATTCAAAGTAATTTATTGAAGGATTTAACTTAGTGCATTTGAAAATGTCAGTGCTTACACATGTTTAAACAGAGCATCTGTTTAGAAGTGGCTATGTTACTTAAAACCTGATTTAGGTCTTGTCCCCTAGCTATACACATTAGAGAAAGCCTACATATTTCAGTTGGTGAGTTCCCAGAAGAGTAAGTACGTATGTCTATTATTAGTATATCAGACATTTTGGCACTGGAAAGTTCTGTAGTTGAAGTTTTAGATGTTGCTAATGTTTGTATGTGCACAATGGAGAAAAGGATGATTCTTTTGGAGGAATCAAGCTCAACAGTACAAGTTGAGTATAGATTCAAAAAAGAAGAAGCTTGTTATTACATTATAGCAAAAATTTGATGTAATTGAGCAACATGAACTTGGTCACAGAAACACTAAAATAGCACAATCTGTTGGAATGCCTGAGTCAATAGGGTACAATATTATAAAAATGCAGGGGAAATAAAAGTAAAATTGTATCAGCTTTTTATGGTTTGTAAATACTGCATTTTAAGGAGATCAAGAGCCAATAATCTCATTTTTGTCAGTGTAAGCTTACCTTTAGGAATGAAATTTAGAAGTTTTTTGAATTTATTCTGCTTTCTAAAACTACTCTGTGATTTGGTTTATTATAAATTTAAATTATAAATATTTTTTCTTTAATAATTGATATATATAAACATGCTTAAAAGTTGTTTCTTATTTCCGTTGAATTGAAACCAATTTCTCAATTTTCCACAGAAATCTCACTTTGAATAGTGCAACTTTGAATAAAATTTCATGGGATTTATTATACAGCACTAATTAAGAGCTAGCTGTAAGTATTTGGAGCAATATTATCTAACGTTTTCAGTATTTGAAATAATTTCAACATATCTGCTTCAAAGAGTTATTCTATAAACGGACAAAAAATGATTGTGTTATGTTAGCATCAATTAATTACTGCCTAACTAGTTGCCACTTAGATAACACTTCAGATGAACAACAAGGAATAATATATATACTTATCAATTGGCAGCTATAAATTATGGGCTTGTGCACTTTATTTCTCCAAAGCTCAGTAAAATATAAACAGATTTGCCTTTATAAAGCTCTTTATTTCAGCTGGGTTCACCCCAGTAATTGCAGTAACAATAAAAAGGTTTCAGTAATATACTCCTGGATTTACCAAAAAGCTTCAGGAGATGAAACAGCAGAAGAGACATTTAGCGTGAGACAGTGGTGGGATTCAGCCGGTTTGCACCAGTTTGGCAAAACCAGTAGCTAATTTTTTGTTGCCCAGGCCCAGAATGGACTTCCGGAAGCGGTATCCACACAGAGAACCGGTTGTTCACATACAGTATCTGAATCCCACCACTGGTGTGGTAGTGGTAAAAGATGAAATGAACTGACCAGACATAGTAGAATCTTGCATAAGGATGGCAACTACTGTATCTTCAGATTGCTGTACAACAACTCTGTTAAGGGTGACCCATGTCCTTTTGGGGATTGACAAACAAGACTCCTTGCTTCAGTCATTGTGGTCCTTGTGCAAAGCATTTGGAAGACTAAATCTTATTCAGTCAGAACTTGATAATAAATAAATTAGATTTGTAAGACCACCCAATTCAAAGTAACTATATTAAAAGCAAAGCAAACAAAATAATGATCAAAAGATGAAACAGTATAAAAGCCTTGGTATATCCTCACAACAACAATAATTCCCTTAAAAACCACATCATTCAAATGAACCAACAGCCTGAGAAAACTCAGATTTTGAGTAAGCTAGTCCTTGTTTTACAACAGTTCACTTAGTGACTGTTCAAAGTTACAGTGGCACTGAAAAAAGTGATTTACGATCATTTTTCACACTTATGACCATTGTAGCATCCAGATAGTCATGTGATTTACATTTGGATCCTTGAAAACTGACTCACATTTATGATGGTTGCAGTGTCCCAGGGTCATTGCAAAGACAATGGAGAAGCCAGATTCACTTAACAACCATGTTACTAATTTAACAACTGCAGTGATTCCCTTAACAAAAGTGACAAGGAAAGTCGTAAAATGGGGGAAAACTCACTTAACAAATTTCTTACTTAGTGACATAAATTTTTGGCTCAATTGTACCTGTACTTTTTAAAATAAGATCTGGGTGCTTGATGATACTTATGGAGAGCCTTAAAAGGAGAATGGAACTAAATTCTACTGGATTATCTGGGATACATTTGATGCTGTGGACTCCAAGGAAATAGACAAGGTTCTTGATAGCGCAAATTTATGTCATGTGGCAGTTGGAACCTTGCCTTTTCTTGTAAATGAGAGGACTGGATTAGGGAAGTCATGAATGCCTCTTTAAGGAAGTAGATAGTGCTCTGTGCGCTGAATAAAGCAGTATGTCTCTTCCTGAATGGGACACCTCTAAATTCAGGAAATCTGGACAATCTCTACCCCATTTCATCCTCCCTTTTGGGGAAAAGACTTTAGAGTAAGTAGTGTGAGTTCATTTGCAGAATATCATGGCAGAAGTGGATTCTCTGGATACTAGGTTCAAACCTGGATGTAAACTCTATTAATAGCTCTTAAAGATGTCTTGCAACAGGATCTGGGGAAAGAGTGCAGCCCTTTTGATCCTGTTAGATTCACAGGAGTCTCACAGGAGCCATTGATAACATTAACCATAGTATCTTCCTGGGTGAGAGCTGGAGATGGGAAGTACATTTTTTACACTGCTCCTTCCTAAAGCAGATGGTTTTACTCAGTACTGAGGGAGAAGAAAGATAAAAGTTTTGCCTATTACATGGTGTGCTTGGGACGTAGCTTTTTTCACCATCCTATTTAACATCTATTTGAAATCATGAGGAGATATTACCTGCTGACCTCAGGTAAAATACCATCACTACGCCGAAAATACTCAGCCATACCTCTTTATCTTGGTGTGAACAGATAAAACACAGGGATTTTATCTTCTAGAATGGATGGGGTTGTGTCCCCCCTCATGTAGTAGGTATATCATCTGGCAATTCATTTGGACTCAGCTCCTGCTGGAACAGCTAGTGAAAACTATGGCCAAGAAACCCTTACCTAATTTCAGCTAGCGTGCTGGCTACACCTATTCATGCTCTCATTACAACATACTTGGACTACTACAATACACACACTATTTGGTCCTGTATATGAGGGACATCCAAAAATTTCAGCTATTCAATGTGGCTGACAACACATTTCCTCTGATCATTGTACTGGCTACCCTTAAGTTTCTGGATACTGGCTACCCTTAAGTTTCTGAATCCACTTCTGCCAGTTTAAATCCTTTTATGACTTGGGTCTTGGCTACTGAGGAATAATTTGTTCTAGTTTGGATCTATCCTTCCTTTGGAATTGAAATAGCAAGAAATGCTGTGGGTTTCTATTCCTCATGAAGCTAGAGATGGAGACCAGAAAAATATGCCTTTTCTGTTACTGCCTCAGGCCTGTGGAATAATGTCTCCCTTGAAGTAAATAAAGGGAGGGGGTAGACATTTAAGAAGAAATCTTAAATGAATATCTTCTGCAAAGCTTCAGTATCTTACCTACTGAAAGTTGCTAAAATTTATTTGCCGTCTTTCTTTCTTTATTGTATTCTATTATTTCTTTATGTCTTTATGGCTTTAAATGCTGAAATTATTGCAAGCCATCCATCCATACAATTGAGGAGACACAGAAATGATGTTGACTAGTCAAATGAAATGAGTACTATGCTACATAGTGTCAAACCTGAGTGCTAAGGCCATTTTGTTGTATTATTCCAATTACAAATCCACTTTAGTTTTATTATATATATATTTTAATCTTAAGATTCTATGATGTCACAGAGCTGTGTATGAGCTCACTCTGTTTCCAGGAGATCTGATTCTAAACAGTCTAAATAAATACTTCTCAAAGCCAAACTGATTTTTCCTTTTGGTACTCAGCAGCTTTCTAGTTCTTCTCTACAATGATCAGTGGCCAGTCTTCTATGATAACTGTTTCCCCAGGAAAATCCTGTATCACAAAATCTTTTTCTGTATCCACAGAGAAGATGGGACGTCTCCCCTTAGGTTCAGTTTCTCCCTATGTAAAAACAAGCTCTGGTGGAAGTCTGGACCCCATGAAATTCTATTGCACCAGCTATGGGGCAGCTTATGGTAAGACTTTAACCAATATAGAAAAGAATTTATTCTCCTCAGTTAATCTAACAACTAGAATTTGAACCTTGCTTTTTACTTTGGATTGCAAGAATGTCCAATATATAATTTGTCCAGATGAAAAGCTACACATTAATAAATGTGGCACATGAGCAGAGAAGAAAGGACAAATTTGAGATTCTTTAGGATTTGTTCTAAAAAATGTCAACAATATGTTTGGGAATTATATTAAGAAATACACAGAATTAACAGCTAAGTATATCTTTCTGTTATAAGCTTCTCTCCTTTTTCTACATCCATACACTGCCATGCTTGAAATTGGGAAGAAATGGAAAAAATATCAACACTAAGTAATATAATCAAAACTAAAGTATATATATATGAATGTAATAAATTTTATGTAAATTTGCCACCTTATATGCATCAGCCATTCTGTGTTATATCATATACATTTATATTTCATATAATGTATAAAAGTTTGTATTTAAAATAGCTTATTACTATTATCTATTTTCTTGTATCTTTCCTGGTAATTTTGTTTTAATTAAATGATAATGTTGAGATTTCCTTTCCTTTCCTTTCCTTTCCTTTCCTTTCCTTTCCTTTCCTTTCCTTTCCTTTCCTTTCCTTTCCTTTCTCCCTTCCCCTTCCTCCTTCCCTCCTTCCCTCCTTCCCTCCTTCCCCCCTTCTTCCTTTTCTCTTCAGAAAGCAAAGTAGTAACCTGAAATATCTTTATTTCAAAAACTTCTGGTCCTCAAACATAGTCCCCTCTCCATGTAATCTGCAGACCTGCCCCCAAAAGATAGTAGTAAGCTGGAGTACTGGTTGGCAGAGGGCAAATTCACCAAATGAAATGGTCACTCTCAACAACTGCCATTTTGTGAGGAAGCAATCAAACCGCCTTGTGATAGCCATTTAAGAAGATATCAGAACATGTTTTCAACATTTAGAAGTCTTGTTAAACTGCTATTTTGTATTATAATTTATTACAGTGCCTTGATGGAAAGGTGATTTAGGCTGGCAGTGTAATAAGAAAAATAATGACAAACTTTTTTCCTCCCCAGGTCAGGAAGGCTTTCGTCCTCGGAATGGCTTCCATTTTGGAGCAGGATATAAAAGCAATTACCGGCCTGTTGTCCAATACAACCCAAACCTAGATAAATTAGACAATCCAGCTGTGGGGTCAGTATCTCCTTTTTCAGGCCTGTACAATGTTTCAGGCTGATATAGAGTAACTGGGATGTTTCAGCCACCCTCTCTATGAGTACATCCTTAATATCTCTCTCTCTCTCTCTCTCTCTTTCTCTCTCTCTCTCATCTCATCTTATCACTAAGACTTTTGTTATCATGACTTTTAACTGAGTGAAACGGTGCCTCATAGGGCAACAATTTTTGAACCAAGGTACCTCAAATGGGCTAACTTACAGAATGTGTCCAAAATACATGAAAATGACATTTGGGAAAGTTATAGCTGCTTTGGTGCTATTGACTGCTGCTGCATTCATGGGATCTTCATTTTCAATGTTTTCTGACAGTTTCTCAGCCAGTCTCTTAATCCCTCACTCACTCCCCACACCCAGCAGCAGCCACTTACCTGCCTGCTGGAAAAAGAAGGGGAGGGAAGAAAAGGAAGGGAAATTTCCAATGCTCCCCGCCAGATTCCCACAAGAAAATTCAATGGGAAAGCTGGCAGGAAGTTGGAAGTCAGTTCTGCTTCCACTGCTTTTTTGTTTTACTTCATTCTATTCCTCTGTTTAGGCAAGGAAATATCTCTGAAACAATGACACATTGTCTAGCACTCACATAATTCTTACTCCTTAACAGCATGGTTCTTTTTCCTAAAGTCTCTCTAATGTTGCCAGAAAGTGCAACTACAAAGTCTGTGACCAGAGAACATCCATAAACTCAGTGTGCTCATCCTCCATCACTTCCTCTTTGCAGACAGAGTGGTCATGATATTATAGGGCTATGCAAATCTTCTAGGGGGTGCTTGACTTAGATAAATATTTGAAAGAAACACTTTCTGGAAACTGCTTCATGAAGGAACAGAGTCATTTCACAATTAAGAGCCAAGTTAAGTGATCGCCTGGCTTTGTTTTGCTCTCCTGTTCAACACTCTTTGCCAACACTCACCAAGCTTTGACAAAAGTATTGGGAAAGATATTGCTCATCCTCTAGCCCTGGCAAGTAAGGCAGATGCTTGCCTCCTCTGGCAATGCTTGCCAAAGGTTTTGGTGAGTACTACAAAAGACACCCTCCTTGCTTCTTCTGGATAATATTAGCCAGGGCTTTTTTGTCATAGAACGCTCAGAACGGAGTTCCGGCACCTTTTTTTTGATGGAACCTTGTAGGGTAGGCAAGGCAGGTTGTATGACTTGTGTGAGTTCCGGCACCTTTTTCTTTTACAAAAAAAGCACTGATGTTAGCCCTTCCAAATAGATTAGACTACAAAACCAATGCCAGGTAGATTGATACTACTTGTATTGTAAAGCTACCTATAATAACCTATAATAAAATGCCCAGAATAATGCAAGTTTGAATGTGCTTCTCTCTTCCCTCCCTTTATATTTGTGTGAAGTAGAGAAATGTCTGAGACATTTCTTTCTTGGCCAGGTTCAGCCTCTTTTAGTTGACTATTGCCTTGGTACTGGGTCTTCCTCCTGTCCTACAAGTTCATTCCTTCTGCCCTCCCCCATTGTTTTCCAGAAGCTCTGGCAAGCTGTGGCAAAAAACAGCAAGGTCTTCTCTAGTTTTTCCTTGTTAGACTCCAGAGAGCTTCTTCCTCTGCAGTGATTGCCCAGTCTCTCTTGATTTGGCAAGCAATAGGTGAGAGACAGGGAGAAATGAAGCAATTTGAAATGCTCCACCAAAGCAAATGGCACTGTGTAGCCTCCTATTTTTGGCACATATCTACAAATATAACCATTGGCTAACATTTTGTACGACATAATCCACACCACTAGAAATTATACTATGACAGTGCATTACAGGATTCAGTTTTTCTGGTTAATATTTGTCTTGGACTCTCAACTGGATTTTTTCCCCAGCTGTAAAAAATGTGACACAACCACACTGTTCAGCATCAGCGGCATTGTTTGAAATCACAGTGTACAAAGTAGACAACTCTGGTGCTGCTTAGGTAGACTTAATAACCTGCTTTTTATTTTTTTTGCCAAAAGTTTTATTAGTTTATAATATATGATACAATGAAAGTACAAAAGTAAATAGTGGAAAAGATAGGGAAGGGGAAAGGACGTAGAGAAGTGAGGTAAGGGAGAGAGAGAGAGAAAAAAAAGGCACTGACTTCCAACTTCCTTTGGTGCAGTAAAGTAGAATATCAACATCAAAGCTCAACTTTTTACTTTTACAAAATAATACAAACTAGCCATTTCGATAACATCAAGTCTATCTAATTGGTAAAACCCAAAATCAAACAGATGGCTTCTCTAGCTTGCCTCTAATAGTGCTCAAACCAATCTGCTTTTGCAATCCTGCTTCAGAAATTCTCCAAAATAATTTTCTGCTCACTTCTGGAGAATCATAATAATTAACAACTATTATTTCCGTAGAGTGCATCATTTGTTAAAAGGGCACAAGCAGCTATGTTTACCCTCCTTTGGGAAATGCATATTAAATCACCAAGACTAGTAAGACTAGATGGGTACTCTCAAAAACAGAGGCGATCTGAGTACAGATACCTGATCAGGAGGCATTGGATAACTCTAATTCAGAACAGCATGCTGCATATGACTCTTACTAAGTTGGCAAAACAGATCACGCCAGCTTCTCAGTGAATCTGGTAATGTGTGGTGAACATGGGAAAATCTCTTAAACTGTTCATTGATCTAATATGGACGATTTGCATCTGGACATCAATTTTGAGGTTATAAAATCAATGATCTGTCTCAAGAGGACATCATTAAAGTGGATAATATGAAACCAGAGAGCTTTAATGATGATGAAAGTCTGGATTCTCCCATTTGGTACATTGGTTCTGAGTCAATGGGATTCAGAATCCAGAACCATACAACTAACTATTTCTACAATAAAGTACTCCAGGCCTTGGTATACTGACTTGTGCTGGAATGCTCAGGCAAAACCATGATAAAGCCAACCACTGCATTTGTCACTAGTCTACAAACTGTGTGAGTACAATCAGTCTCATACATTAAATGTTGGCACTAAATATGTGGCTAATGTTGCCATATTGATAAGAAACTCAATTACTATGAAAGCTGGGCTGCATTGTTGTGGAGAATATTTTCTGACAACAAGGACAGGGGAATCCCTAAAAAAATGTTGCAGAAGACTTTTGTAAAAGACTTTAGTGTATTCTTCAAATCCAGGACTGAGTTATCCAGCCCAGGATCTTTACCTGCAGCTTTCTTGACTGAGGGACGAGAAGGATGAGTTGTACATTCCAGGAGACCAGCAGAAAAAGTTGAACAGTTGCTAATTGACAACCAAGAGTTCTCTAGAGAGTTCTCTTAGAATTCCCTTGGAACTAATATTGCACAATTGGGCAACTAATATACATTTTTCGCATATCAGTTGTCTTTTGGAGATCCTTATTATTATGTGCCCTCAAATTGATGTTGAACTTAGTGAACACAGTGATAGATGTTCCTCCATGACAATGGTCCTTCAGGTCTTCCAATGGCACATTAATCATCAACTAAGTTCATCCACTCTGCTCTTAGTCATGCTCTTCCCCCCCCCTTCTACATTTTTCAGCATTAGAGCCTTCTCCAGAAAGCTATGTCTTTGTACCATGTATCTTAAATAATTTAGCCTGGTCTTTTGTTTTAGATGAGAGCTCTGGTTTGTTTGCTTGTTTTGTTTGACAATCCATGATATCTTTAGGAGTCTTATCCAAATCTGGGACATGAGCAAAATTCATAAAATGCTTTTGGGCTCAAAAGAAGTGTTCTTGAGCTGGATACATGTATGTTATCTTCCCTAAACCAGGAAACTCCTCCAGGATAACTACGAATCAACAACCAATAAACATTTCCAGCCCCTTCAGCTCCCAGATGGGAAGTATCCTCTTCCCTGGAGTGTACATCAGCCAGGCAGTGGGTATGTTCGAGAAAAGCCTCTAACTTTTCCCACAACTAAAACAGTAAGTATCCTAATTTTACATTCTGGATTTCTCTGGTGGATGTATGTTTTCCTGAGAATAGCAGTAACAGTATCCACTGATACTGACTTAGGGTTAGTATTGGGAATTGGATACGTCTCGTTTAAGGACAAGAAGGATTAGGGATGGCACGATAGCAGTGTACCAATATCTCAGGGGTTGCCACAAAGAAGAGGGGATCAACCTATTCCCCAAAGCACCTGAAGGCAGGACAAGAAACTAATCAAGGAGAGAACCAGGCTAGAATTAAGGAGAAGTTTTCTGACAATTAGAACATTAATTGGTGGGACAACTTGCCTCCGGAAGTTGTGGGTGCTCCAACACTGGAGGTTTTTAAGAAGAAATTGGACAACCATTTGTCTGAAATTGTATAGGGTTTCCTGCCTGAGCAGGGGGTTGGACTAGAATATCTCTATGGTCCCTTCCAATTCTGTTATTCTGTTAGGGTTCCCTGCACTGCAGATGTGGATCAATGTTGAAATCTTTGGATAATTGAGCTTCTCTCTGCATGGTCACAAGATCTAGTGCACTCTACTGCCATGCAAGGTGAAGACTGTGAAAGCAAAATTGCTAAATTTATAAGATCAGGTGAGAATGTGTCAGGATTCAGAATGAACAAAGATGACTAAGAGAGTTAAAATCTGATGTTGCAAATGGACCAGCACAAATGACTATGTATAGCACAATCCTATATATATATTACTCAATTCAATTTTAATGTACTGTGTGCACAATAGATAAATGGGATAACATTTCAAAAAATATCTCAGTCTTGCGTAGCTTTGAATGTATGTGTGTGTCTCTGTATACATGTGGAGAAACAGTGCCCATATGTGCATTATCAAATAACATCTGGAAAACTCATTTACCAAAACTACAATTCTGCAGTTTTCTGAGTGGTTCTTTCAATGGTTCAACAGTCATGAATGGGATTCTGGGGAAATCCAATATACCTGCAGAGCAACTGATTGCTGAAAGTGGCCACAGGAGACTTTCATAAGATTAAATCTTCTGCAAACTTGCTTACTCTTTTTTAAAGCCAGGATGATATTGTTTCAGACTGTTCTGACTTTTTCAGATCTGGACATAAATTGGGATGCTATGAAAACAGAATTGTTTACACGGGAGGAGATTTATTTGTTTACTTGCTTATCTACCCAAGAGATGAGTGCACAGAATGCACTGCCAAACAAAGCTTGGCTAGCTGGTTAGTAAGAGACTGGATTATCCTGACCCTTCCCAAAGTTCATTTTACATTCCTTCTTTTCAAAATAAATAATATTAAGGCATTAAGGAATCATCATCAAGATATAGAACTTGATCCAAGGAGAGCTGCTGATGTTCATGTCAATACAGGTAACATTTCAAGTGAAACTGCTGTGATAGAAGAGAGCTATTTGAGAAAGTCTGTGCCTTAATATGAGCCCTGAAACACACAAACATAATTTTAATAAGAACTCAGCTACCCTTGTGAATATGCAACTGCTTATATTCTACCTAGGCAAGAAAAGGGCAGTGGCATTGATGTCTAGTTTTGCCAAATGCAAAGGCTTCATAATTATGGTCTTACCTTACTATATTGTTGCACAAAGTACAGTTTACAT
This sequence comes from Vipera ursinii, assembly GCF_947247035.1. Classification (NCBI taxonomy): domain Eukaryota; kingdom Metazoa; phylum Chordata; class Lepidosauria; order Squamata; family Viperidae; genus Vipera; species Vipera ursinii. The sequence continues at coordinate 114,091,647 of NC_139512.1, read as the reverse complement.
TCTATGTTGTGGGCTTTTAGAAAAATATCATAGCTTTATTTTTCAAAATGTTCACTACAACAGAGATTAAAATCTTTATTCAAAAGTTATATGCTGCAATATAAGAAATAACTTTATCTCTACAGAAATAGAGCACAACAATGATGGAAACGGTAAACTTGAATGCATTTGGGTCAATATAAAAGGGGGGGAAATGACATTGCCATAGGTGTATACTATAAACCGCCCAACCAAACAGAGGAAATAGATGAACTTTTTGCTAGTCAGCTAACTAAGGTATGTAGGAAGCACATCACAATAGTAATGGGGGACTTTAATTACCCTGATATCAACTGGGAGACAAACTCTGCACCAAGTGGAAGATCAAACAGATTCCTGACAAACCTAGCAGACAACTTTCTCTCCCCAAAAGTAGAGAAGGGAACTAGGGGATTAGCCATATTGGATTTAATTCTCACTAACAGAGATGAAATGATAGAAAGTGTCGAAGCCACAGGAACCTTGGGGGGAAGTGATCATGCAATATTGGAATTCAACATTCTGGAAGCACAAGCAATAGAACACAGCCAAACTAGAGTCTTGGACTTTAAAAGAGCTAATTTCAATAAACTTTGAGAGACCTTGGGAAGAATTCCATGGATGAGAATCCTAAAGGGGAAAACAACTCAAGAAGCTTGGGAAATTTTGAAAAGTGAGATAATAAAGGCCCAGTCTAGCACAATACCAACAAAGAAGAAAAATAACAGCTCTCAAAAGAAACCAGCATGGCTGCATAAAGGACTCTCTGATAAATTGAAAGATAAAAAGGACAAGTATAAGAAGTGGAAAGAGGGGCACATAACTAAGGCAGAATATCGGCAAATAGCCCGTGCCAGCAAAGATGAAGTGAGGGAAGCTAAGGCTCAAAATGAACTAAGGCTTGCGATTAAAGTCAAAAATAACAAAAAAAGCTTCTTTCAACATATAAAAAACAAGAAAAAAGTTAAGGAAATGATTGGTCCATTAGAGGGGGAAAGTGGCAAGAAGGTGACAAGCAACAGGGAGAAAGCAGAACTATTTAACTCGTTTTTTGCATCTGTCTTTACACAAAGGGAAAAAACAGTCCAACCTACCAAAACCAGTGCCATAAAAAACAGAATAGAAACGCAAGTTAAGATAGGCGAGAAAATGGTAAGTGAGCACCTGTCCAGCCTAGACGAGTTCAAATCACCAGGACCAGATGGATTACACCCCAAGGTTCTCAAGGAACTGGCAGACGTGATCTCAGAACCACTGAACTATATTTTTCAAAGATCCTGGAGCACTGGGGAACTACCAGAGGACTGGAAGAGAGCTGATGTAGTTCCCATCTTCAAAAAAGGGAAAAAAATAGATCCAGGAAACTACAGACCTATCAGCCTGACCTCAATACCTGGGAAGATTCTGTGAAAGATAATCAAACAACAAATCAGCGAACACCTTGATGCAAACAAAGTTATCACTAAAAGTCAACATGGGTTTGTCAAAAACAGATCATGCCAGATAAATCTTATTGCATTCTTTGACCAAGTGACAAAATTAGTGGACCAGAGGAATGCTGTAGATATAATTTACTTGGACTTCAGTAAGGCATTTGATAAAGTAGATCACAATCTACTACTTGATAAGATAGAAAAATGTGGGTTAGATAGCATCACCACCAGATGGATTCATAGCTGGCTGACAGGCTGTACTCAGCATGTGGTCCTCAATGGAACTGCATCTATATGGAAAGAAGTGTGTAGTGGGGTGCCCCAGGGCTCTGTTCTGGGCCCAGTGCTCTTCAACATCTTCATCAACGATTTGGATTAGGGGATAGATGGGGAACTCATCACATTTGCAGACGACACCAAGCTGGCAGGAATAGCCAATACTCCAGAAGATAGGCTTAAAATACAGGAGGATCTGGATAGACTCGAACACTGGGCACTATCTAACAAAATGAAATTCAATGGTGAAAAAAGTAAGGTTCTACATTTAGGCAGGAAAAATCAAATGCACAGGTATAGCATAGGTGGTACCTTGCTCAACAGTGGTAACTGTGAGAGGGATTTTGGAGTCCTAGTAGACAATCACTTCAATATGAGCCAGCAGTGTGCTGCAGCTGCCAAAAAAGCCAACACAGTGCTAGGCTGCATTAACAGGGATAGAATCAAGATCACGTGAAGTACTAATACCACTTTACAATGCCTTGGTAAGGCCACACCTAGAATACTGCATCCAGTTTTGGTCACCACGATGTAAAAAAGATGTCGAGACTTTAGAAAGGGTACAGAGAAGAGCAACAAAGATGATTGGAGGACTGGAGGCTAAAACATATAGGGAATGGTTGCTGGAATTGGGTATGTGCAGTTTAACAAAGAGAAGGGTGAGGGGTGACATGATAGCAGTGTTCCATTATCTCAGGGGCTGCCAGAAAGAAGAGGGAGTCAAGCTATTCTCCAAAGCACCTGAAAGCAGGACAAGAAGCAATGGATGGAAACTAGTCAAGGAGAGAAGCAACCTAGAACTAAGGAGAAACTTCCTGACACTTAGAACAATTAAGCAGTGGAACAAGCTGCCTCCAGAAGTGGTGAATGCTCCAACACTGGAAGTTTTTAAGAAGAGACTGGACAGCCATTTGCCTGAAATGGTATAGGGCAGGGGTCAACAACCTGAAACAGTGAAAGAGCTACTTGGAACCGGTTCCCTCACAAAAGGAAAAACTGGGAGCCGCAAAAAATGTGTGCACATGCGCGTACATGCACGCATGCGCAGAACAGGGTTTGAAGAGTGGAGCCAAGGCGAGATATGCACCTACCCTGCATATTTGAATTGATTGGTTGAACTTTTTTAGTCCCACTTTTTTTTGGGACTGCACATGGCAGAGGACTGGGAGCCGCAGGAGAAAGAGCCGCATGCGGCTCCAGAGCCGCGGGTTACAGACCTGTGGTATAGGGTTTCCTGCCAGAGCAGGGGGTTAGACTAGATGACCTCCAAGGTCCCTTCCAACATTATTATTATTATTATTTATTATTATTATTATTATTATTATTATTATTATTATTATTATTATTATTATTATTATTATTCATACTATTTTGTTTAACGTTTATAGGAAAAAGAAAAAGAATGAGGCAGAGGGGTATGACATATGTTATTTCACTGCTTTCTTGTCTTCTGGTAGCAAGACCTGGCCATAGATAAAACGCGAGTCACAATTTCAGCTAAGGAAACAGATAGAAAATGTTGTCCTGGCATTTCTGCCCTTTCTGATTGCTTTCAAGACTCGCCCTATCAATGGAGGAAAGCATTTGCTCCAGGCAACTGATTTTGGATACTATAAAAGGCAGCAAACAGTTATCTAAATGTATTGGAGTTTCTCTGACAGAGAGTGTGTGTTTACTGCCTCAGGTGCCAAAAAAAATCCAGCAGCTTTTGCATCATGCCTATTTACTTACTTACTTATTTAACTTTGGGGTATCAGCCCACACCAACAGACCCTGTTGTCTTAATGCGGACTTTGAATGCCACAGTGTTTTCTGTCATGCAGCAAAATGTCTTGGAATGGTCCTCCTCGACCTTCTTCTCTGCTCTTTTCCTATAGCAGGTTTAGCTGCATCTCCATTCCCTTCATCCCATTATGTTTTAGCTCGTTGTTCTTCTCAGAGACCAACTGGATTTGATATTACAGGTCAAAAAGGTCCATTTTGACACAGCCAACCAGGGACCTGAAGCTGTGATAGGGCTGGAGCCCAGATATGTCCCTGTGCTCCACAATTCATTTGGAAAAGGCTCAGTTGAAGTGGAAAATGCAAGACACGTGAGTCTGTGGGCTCCAATAATTGGAGTGAGATGACATTAGAAGCAGTGGTGGGATTCAAATATGTGAACAACGGTTCTCTGTGTGGATGCCGCTTCCGGAAGTCCTTTCTGGGCTTGGGGAACAAAACATTAGCTACTGGTTCTGCTGTACTGGTGCGAACTGGCTGAATCCCACCACTGATTAGAAGGCTGCAAGGGGTCAGGGATTTGATATGTGGTGCAGGTGGTGATATTGGAGGAGAAGCACTTATAGGGTTTTTTGCCGCAAATGTCAGAACAATTTGGATAAACCTGGTTACTCAATACCTAAATATAAAAAAAGGAGATTGGCCAGGGGTAGATATTTGCTGCTCTGCTCAAACAGGAAAAGTTTCTGAGTAAGCCCTGGCTTTATAAATGATAACCAGTGTTTTGAATTGGGCTTGGAAGTTTATCAGCAGCTATAAATATAAGACAATTTCAACTGTACACGGTTAGGCTTCATTACAGATGAGAATTAGACTGAGAGGTTGTGTCAAAGACATCACAGAAAATGTGAGCTTTGAGTAGCGATTTATAGAAAATAACAGCTGGCACTGAAAAAGAATTAGACATGAAATCCAGACATGAAAGACAGCTAAGGAGAAAGGGCAATGGTTTTTTTTAAAAAGAGCAAGAGAACTAAAGATATCTAAGTACAGCAAGAATAACTGGTTTACTCACAAAGAGAAAAGTGGATTAGATATAGCTTAGTGAGACTTTGAGAAGAGCGGTTAATTCCAGAGAATGTGGTCTTCTTCTCTGTTGTATTTGTAGGGACCTCAGTTCATGTCCACGGAATACGGCTCTAAGTACCGTTTCAACATTCCAGGGCAACCAGGTATATTTTCTATGTGTGTAATACAACATAATAGTCACTAGGTTTATACTACTATTATGCATTAAAGCATAATTTGTTTTTTTTTTTTGGTGCGGGGGGAGGCTTGGATTATGACAATGTTTGAAACTATCCATGGTGGTTTTTATATCAGTATACTGTATCTCCCCCTTTGAAACTCATATCCCATTCTCTGAATATTAAATTCCTAAATCAATATTTTAAAATGTAAAATTATAGTTTGAAATGGAGCCCATGATGCTTCAGTGGGATTAATTTGATTTAATGGAGTCACTTTGAAATACTGTAGATCCACAAAACGCTATATGTCACATTTAATTCTTAAGTTGGGATAGCTAAACCTTTTTGCTTTAGCTGTGTCTCTGGCCCTTCTAGAATTGCCTTTCACAGACTTATTCTGCATCAGCTTACTTTGGATCTCCCCACCCCCCCCTCCTCCCAGATCCTGCTTTTCTGCCTTAAAATGGTAAGGCAGGGAAGGACTGAGAGGAAAGAATGAGAAACAGCAGAAGTGTAGAAGCAGAGTATGTACTTTTAGCAGGGTCATCCAAGGTGTTAAGGTCATCCCAGATGCTCAACTAAAACAAACAAAGGATTCTATTAGGCAACAGTGGTATAAGATGTTGGAGGCAATGATCACTTTAATGACAACAGCAATGGTAAGGCACTCCTACATTTTAGCATGCTTATATTTTTATAGACATGATGAAAGTGATTGATAAAAGAGTGCTGGATGTTGGGTCCCTCAAGACAGATGGCATTCACCTATGATGTACTTCAGTTAAAGCCTTTGAGATGTCTATTTGCTGATGCAACTGTAATGTTTTGGGATTTTACTTGAACTGTTCCACGTGTCTGTTTGAATGCTACTTAAGGTTGCTCAATTGGTGTGTCTGCATAACGGTCATTGATTTGCCAGACTTGCTGTCTCCAAGAAGATCATTGGATGATTTGGGGTGGGAACAGGTTCCTTTAAACCTATTGGCCGCCGCCTAGTGGCCAACCATATAAGTAGCTGCGCAGAAACCTCTGATTCAGTTCTGTTCCTGCTTGCCTCAATAAAGCAATGTTCCTGTTTGCAACCTCTTGTCTCACTTACTGCCTCCAAAGAACTCACTACACAATAGCAACCATGCACAAAAGGAAAATCCAAAGCTGTAAAGACCAAATTATATGGAATGTAAGTAGCATGAACACAGGAAAGCTTAACACAATGAAAGATGAAATGAATCTTAGGCATCAGGCACTTGAAATGCACTGGAAGTAGACACCTTCAATCAAAAGATAATAAAGCAGAAATATTTTTCTTGTAATAAGAGAAGAGAGCAAAGATATCAGAAAGAATCTTAACACATAATTTCAGATGTTAGAAAACACAAACAGTATTATAACATCTGTGAAGACATCAGAGATGGAAACAGATATCGAAATATAAGAAAAGTCTTCCAAAAAAATTCTCCAAATTCAGAAGAAATTCACTTGCCATGATATTCTGCATCTACAAAGATCATAACCAAACAGGCAAGGGTTTCCCCATGATACTGTTTGAAAGTTGGAGTTTGAAGAAATAGTACAAAAAAAAGTATTGAGGCTTTTGAAAGTTGGGAAAACTTTTCAGAATCCTATGGATTTCCACAAAAACAAATCATTCATAGAAGAAATCAGTGAAGAGTTCTTACTTCACTGAAACAAATGACTAGGTTCAAATGATAATACTTTGGTCCTTTATGTTATCTTTGGCCCAAAAATCCAATTTCCTTGAAAAACTCATAAGGCTAGGAAAAATGGAAGGAAGAAGACAATCAGTAGCAAGGTCAGTGGGTGAAATATTGCAGTTGGTATGCTATTGGAAAACTTGAAGGGATAGATTTGGACAGATTATCCTGGAGAAGGTCTCTCTATGAGATTACTAAGAGTCGACACTAACTTGATGGCACATAATCAATGAGAGCTGGATAAGAATCTACCAGCCAATTCTGTTGCTTTCCATTACCAATACAATAATTTCACAACCATTAGAAAGAAACAATTGAGATTATTAAATATACATTTCAATAATTATTTTGTTTCTGTTTCGTTTGGAGAAGGTTGTCTTTTATTGTTTTTATTTCTAGTCCCATGGTGATTTTGGCACTTAAGCCATACGTTTTTAATAATGATAGAGTTACTTACATAATTTAAAACTGGAAATCAGAGAAAATTGAGCTGTGCAACATTTTTTAAACAACATCTCAAGAACTGTGAAGTACTTTGAAAAGTCTTCATTTCCTGGGACAGTTTCTCACTGGATGAATGTCACATACAAATACTCAAATCACTGCCCTGTCTAAAAAAATAACTTCACGTAACAGGTAGCAGCAATGCAAAATCCATGCAGCTATTTCAAGGAACACTCCTGCATACTCCAGATTTCTGCTATGGAATTTTGCAATTTTTTAAAAAGCATCCTTTTCTATGAAGCTTGCGTGTAATATCTGTCATATAGTGAGTGAACATCATAGAAGAAAGAGCAACTGATGAAGGCATACTGGCTCTCTTTGAATATATTAAGAACAACAGTTGTTTGAGTAAGAGTGGAACCTCCAAAGGTTTGTAAGAACAGTGTATCATCTTCCTCCTCCCTTCCTTGATTTCACTGTTGGGTAAGATGAAAGGGGCTTGAGAAAACAGCAAATTATAATGGCTAAGGCTTCAGTTATGTTTATATAGAAAATGAAGCAATTTTAATCACAATTGGCTAGGCATCACCTCTAGGATCTGAGAAAAAGTAAACCTCTGAATAGCAGTTGAAGAGGAAAAGCATCCAGAGAAGGATAGTACTATATGAATATTAGGCCCTTTTAAACTTAATATTCAAAGCTAAAACTCTCACAAGGTTTTGCATGACTCACTGGTGTTAATTTGTGAGAACTGAACAAATCAGTCCAGCTTCCCAAGATATTTTTGAAGTGAGCTATTGCATATGCTCCTTTCCCCCTCAATGGACATCTTTATTTTTTTCTCTCCATACAGATTTCCTGCAAAAGAAAACAATTGGAGCTAAAGAAGAGTCAGGATTTACTGAAGGCTGCCTGGCTAACCCCATTGTGGAGAAACTAACATCTCAGGTCCTCCGATAACTTTGGTTTCTTCTGCTGTTCTTCCTAAGGGACAGATGAGGCATAATGTTAAAGATGCTGCAAAGCAGACTCTGGCAAATTGGTGCCCTTCCTCTTGTCCAGTTTTTCTTGGGTTTCAACAATTGCTCTCCATCAATACCTGGGCTCCCTTTCTGTCAGTGTTGTCTCCAGGGAGGGAGGTCAAAAAAATCAAGATGGTGGCCACAACCATGTGATCAAAGTTCACCTTTTTTAGATCACAATGCACATAAAAATGGGCATGGCATGGTTGTAGCCACCATCTGAACTTTTTTGACCATCTCCAGGCAGGGACTCTTACATACTATAGGAGCAGAACAATTTGTGAAACAAAAGAAAGGAGGAAACTCACATTCCAGTAAAGGAGGTTTTATTCAGCCCAACAGATGGATAATGGTGAAAATAGAATATAAAAAAGGATACTAAAATAACTTGGACAATATATATATATATATATATATATATATATATATATATATATATATATATATATATATATATATGATATGATAATATTTTTTTAAATGGATAACTTGGGTACATTTCAAATAGTTCAGCAAATACCTAAAAAAGAATAAATTCAAGTTATAGAAATAAGTTGTCAAATTAATGTAAAAATAATTTAAAAATCTGTTTATGGAACTCAGATATCAAATTCAAGAATATTACCTTCACAAGCATAAGAATAATTAGTTACAAGACATATCACCAATGGATAACTTGGGTACATTTCAAATAGTTCAGCAAATACCTAAAAAAGAATAAATTCAAGTTATAGAAATAAGTTGTCAAATTAATTTAAAAATAATTTAAAAATCTGTTTATGGAACTCAGATATCAAATTCAAGAATATTGCCTTCACAAGCATAAGAATAATTAGTTACAAGACATATCACCATTTTAGAAACATGTAGCAACTGTTTTATCTCTATTGGGAATGAAAGTAAATGAAGAAGAAGAAAAATCTCCATTAAACAAAAAAGTAAGACATAGGATTATTTTACCTCGTGGAATTATCAGAGCATTTTGCAAAACCATCTGAGGTTGAAAGCAATTCTTTGATTTGTAGTACAAAAGGGACTGTGAGCTGCAAGGGAAACATAATGAGAGGCATGTTTAAATCAAGGTACCAAATATCTTCATTTAAATCCTTGGGCTAAGACTATTCAGTAGTAGCATTCCATGCTATGGTATTCTATTGCCCATAAGCATAAATCTGAAAGGTTGTAACAATTATTCACATGTTCAGTTTGACCTACAAGATAATACATAAACCAGCATGATGACAAAAGAAGGCAAGCAAACAGACTTTCTTAGTCTTAGAACTGTGACAAATTTGCTGTGTTCCTGATTGGCTTCCCTTAAAGCTTTCTCTCTAAAAGCTAAAATGTGTGGTATGGTGACTTTGTTCTGGAACATGACAAAGGCAAGAGGGCTAAAGCCTTCCCCTGTACATTGCAGTCTAATCTGTCTTCTCTTCAGTCAGGGTTTTTATGTATACAGTATACGTATCCTATCATAGCTGCCCATTTCACAAACCTGACTTCAGGCAGCAAACAATAAACAAGTGAGGAAACAAACTTGACTCTGGGCAGCAAACAACAAACAAGCTATGGAGATTCTCAGTCAACCAGGTCATGGTTCTTCCAAAGGTGCTTTTTCAGGAGGCTCCACACCCATTTGCACTACTCAGGTGATCCTGAGGACACAAGATAAACCTCCAAATGGCTTCAACAACTCTCTGAGAGAACACAAATGACCAGCTGTCTGCAAGCAGTTTAAATCCTTCCATTCCCCCACCATCCAGTCAGAGCTGAAGGAGCTTCTTGGATAAGAAGTGAAACGCCTTCAAAGAAAAACAAGAAAGTCCAATTGCCTCCCAAAAAAGCACCTTTGTGACATCAAACAAGCCGTAAAATGAACAATATTAAAAACAATCCACAATTTTTAAAAAATCAGTATTATTAAAAGATTAGGAAGTTAGGCAATGTAGCCACCTCTTCTTAAAAGAAAGTGCACTAGAATTCTGAAAATGTAAATAACACCCAGCTTGCTTGACCCAAAATCACAATGTTTGTTCCTCATTGTTAGAAAATTTCCAGAATCCCTGTAGGATTATGTTTTGCTTTTCTGATAACTTTCTATAAATGCTCTTGTTTCCATTGTACTATGGCACTTCAATGTTGTCTGCTAGCACTGGACTTTTTATTACAAATAAATTTCAAATATTTTCATTAAGCAAAAAAGTTTTTTTGCCAGGTCCCAGGATTATCTTGGTTTTCCCCAAATATATATCTTTCCTATATTTCTTCTATGAAAATTGGATGGCTGTAGCCAGTGCTTTTTTTATAAAAGAAAAAGGTGCCAGAACTCACACGTCATACAAGCTGCCTTGCCTACCTTACAAGGTTCCATCCAAAAAAGGTGCCGGAACTCCGTTCTGAGCGTTCTTATGACGCTGTAGCCATGGATTATTTTAGAAATATGCCCACTTGCCAGTAATAGGTCCAAGGTATGCTAAGGTAGCATACAGGAGCCAAAGCTTGAGGGTAAGGTAGCATTCTAATAATTTGATACTTTCTATCTTTTTATATCTTACAGGAGCTATTTTTCCCAGCACAGTCCTTTTCAAGGGTATAAATCGCAACAAATCAGGACACAAATTCCCAGACTGAAGGTTCCAGAATATTACTTTGCCTAAGGTTCCCCATACAAATAGCAAACTCATTTTTTTATCCATATGTGGCTAAAAGATTATCTTCCTTGTAGAAGAGAAGCTTGAGGGAACACCTAGATTTGAAGACACACAAAAATCCTTTATAAGGAAAAAAAAAGAAAAAAGGAAAAAGGAAAGATTCCAGCTAAGATCAATGAAATATGAGCGTGCTTATTTGGCTTGAAATCCTGGGTAGGGGAAACAACCTAACAGAATGGAGTATTATGAAAAAGGGTATATCTGCTGGAAACGTAAATACACTAAATGCTTTTGTTATAATTACTACTTATGCCCTGCCATAATAATAAGGTAGTAATAATAATTACTTCTTATGCCCTGCCATAACTGATCCAGATACCACCAGTATTAGTTCAGATGATCAGATAGTATTAGTAGGTCTCCTGTTAACCTGGCTCTTTCTTGTTGTTTTTCAACATAGTAAAAGCTGTAATAAAATAACTGTTATATCCCGTCTGTTTTTCTCTCTCTAGGTCTAAGTAGTGCTTTTCATTTGTTGTTTTGTTTTGTTAGGACAGCAATCCTGGAATCAGCATCATGAAGGGAGATTATCTACCATCTTCTGTTCCGCATGTAAGAAGTCCATCTGCTGGCGTGGATGGGGCTGGATGAACAAATATTATTTCCATTTTTATTCTCCAATATCTACCCCTGTATGTGTATACTGTAGCTATCCACTCATCTTTGTATTTATTTTTTCTTCCTGAAAGGGGGATGAGTTTCTACCAGTCCTTTCCAAAGGTTCTGAGCGGGGCTCTGGATTTAGTCGGCAGAAGGATCTTCGCCTTAGTTCTTCAGTAAGTGACAGCTCCTTATGCTTGTAGAACAGTCTTTTCCCATTTCATTTTCCTTTGCTTTGAACTTTTGTTCAAATGGGTCCAAAATTTTTAACGGCTCCTTCCGAATTATCCTTATGCTTGTAGTTCCCCTGCCTGCTATTTCTCTACTTTCATTTCCCTTTTTTGACTGTTTTTCTACACTTTTCTCTAGCTGACTTTTCTGATCAGCATCTACAAACGGATCTCCCTTTCTTTTCTCCACTTCTTCCTTTTTCAGTTATCTATGGGCTTCCCAAACTCCTTGCACTTTCTTAGCCATTTATTTGCCCATTTTCCATTGCATTTCCCATCTTGATCCCTATTTTCTTTGTTACTTACTTCTCTATACTTCACCAACTACGTTAAATTCCTTTGCTTGCTATGGTCTTCATTTTTCCCAGGGACCTCTACCCAATGCAGAAGCATCTGGGCCACTCAGCCATTCTCAGTTCCAAGGCCATCAGCGACAGCCTCAAACACAAACCAATCTTCTTGGACGAGAATATATTGGCAACAAAGTATGTCAGATGTATAATTTGGGGGCTATCTGGGAATCTTAAAACTTTTTTCATAATCACAGACTTGTTCTTTTCTTGAGGTATCAAGCCCTTAGTTCTACTTTCATGGCTATCTCCATACAGGAGCCAACAGGATTCAGCACCAACAACCTTAATTACGTGACACCTGCCTATGATCCAAATCTGCCCAACAGGTTTTTGACCAGCTATAATTCCAAGTGAGTTTGGTAGTAATTTGCCATCCATATTAGGATAGTAACATTCAGATAGCCAAGTTGGCCTAGTGCAGAGGTAGGCAACCTTGGCTCTTTTATGACTCGTGGACTTCAACTCCCAGAATTCCTGAGCCAGCATGGCTCAGCATGGAAACCTCTCCCTTCCCCTTAGCATGGCTGGCTCAGGAATTCTGGGAGTTGAAGTCCACGAGTCATAAAAGAGCCAAGGTTGCCTACCCCTGGCCTAGTGGTTAAGGTACCAGGCTAGAAACCAGGATACTGTGAGTTCTAATTCTGCCTTAGGCATGAAAGCCACCTGGGTGACTGGGCCAGTTGTTCTCCCGATAAACAGACCCTGAATTTACAGGAAATTTCTAGGAAGGAGAAAAAAGGATAGTAAAATTCCTAAGCTATGATTTTCTCTTACAGCATAATTTTTCTATCTATATAGGTGGTTTTGATTCTTTTATCTATATGGATCAAGTTATTCGAAGCAAGGACTTTGGAGGATGGGTAGTGGGAGCAGAGGGCAGAAAAAAGTAGTGGGTCTGCTATTTGTAGAAAAATAAATATTTATAAAGTAGTGTGAACTCTCAGATTGTCAGTGCCAGAGGCAAGCAGTGCCAGGGTAAAGACATACCTCTGATTTATATTTGTGAGAAACACAAGATGCAGTAGCTGAATCTGTCATGGACCAATCATCTTTCTCTTTTTTAGGTTTTATGAAACCATTTCAAAGGGAGTGGACAGGGAAGGCTGGACCAGAGGGGGGATCCAGCCTCAACAAGCAGGTGGCTTTGCTACCAACAACCACGGAAGTGATTTAGGAAGTGATCCTAATGCTACAGAAACCTTGAGAACTGTTCATCCCCATGTTGGCAGGTGACATCATAGTGGCAGGGCTGTTTCTTTTTATTTTGCTCCATTAAGCCATTTCTGGTGCCCGGTGCCATTTCTTCTCCTTCCCTCAGGTGCCTTCTACCCTCTTTTATTTTATTTTTTCCAATGTTTGCCCTCTGCCTTTGTAGGACAATCACAACAGTTGACCCCTTCTATCGCGATTCTCCCCACGATCGTCGCTTTGCTGCTCTTCATCAGACAGCTGTCCCCAATTAAGTAAGTAATTTGGTCTACTGCATTTTAAGGCATTACAAAAGCAGGGCAAAAAATGACGGTATTATCAGGCTAAGAGATGTTAGATTACGGTAGTATTTTGTATGAGTTTAATTCAACTACTGTTGAGAAACCAAAGCTCAGTTTAGTGCCTCCTATGTCTACTCAAGATTTCCTAGTTTCAGAGAAAAAAATGCAGGCATTTGATATTTGTCTCTGTCACACACAGCAAAATGACACAGAACAGTCAAGTCATTTTCCCTTTTCAAGAAATGTTCTAGGAATTGCTACAGGTCAATGCTGCAGGGGAGGGAATCTCACAAATCATCAGTGGAGACTATTTTCATATTGTTGTCATCCTTATTTTTCTTTTCAGCATAAAAACCTATCCTAATTTAATATGTTTGCCTCTTTCCAGGCTCTGTTCAGAAGCGAAAAGCACAGTGATGTCTTTAGACTTCAAGGAACCACTCCACATGCTAAGGAAGGAACGTCACTAATTGCATTGTCATACTAAATCTATCTTATTTTATGTTGTATTGTTTTAAAGATATTAAGACATGTTCTAGCTATGTCTCCTGTCCTAGATTAGCACATTGAAACATGGATTTAAAAATCTTTGGGATAGTCAGGGCCATTTTTGTCATAGAACACTCAGAACGGAGTTCTGGCACCATTTTTGGATGGAACCTTGTAGGGTAGCCAAGTCAGGTTGTATGACGTGTGTGAGTTCTGGCACCTTTTTTAAAAAAACAAAAACAAAAAAAGCACTGGGGATAGTTATGTTTTTATAAGGTTTCTATAGCTCTGTAGCTGTACAAACTTTGTGACATAATGTGAGCATTTGACTAGCTGAAAGCTCTTTATGTCTCTCTAACCACAGAGTAAAGATACCAAGAAGTAAGAGCCTGTCCTCATGACTCTGCTTTCATTTCATCCTTAATTCACAGTAGAAAAAGCTTAAATTTATATTTAGCTCTTCCAGTTTTGAAGTCATACTTTCCATCTTCTGGGACAACTTTGGTTGTGGCTATATATTTTCATGCTTTCTCAGTTATGTGGTTGATGGTGCAGCTGGACTGGGATTTGTCTAGTTCACTTGGCCACTTCAGGTTGCTGTGAAACATGGCCACTTCCCTCTGGTTGCTGGGCATGGCCCTCCACTGGTACTTTGATTTAGAACCCAGGACACAAGAGTTTCTGCAGAAGTACCCTAAAGCAACAGCACTTAAGACTATATATTGCTTCACAGTGCTTTACAGCCCTCTCTAAGCGGTTTCCAGAGTCAGCATATTGCCCCCAACCATCTAGGTCCTCATTTTACCGACCTTGGGAGGATGGAAGGCTGAGTTAACTTTGAGCCGCTGAGAATCGAACTGCCAAACTGCTGGCAGCTGGCAGTCAGCAGAAGTAGCCTGCAGTACTGCATTCTAACCACTGTGCCACTAAAGAATGCTAGATCCATAGTCTCCTCCCCCAAAAGCCCAACTGACAGGTCAAAGGTGCAGCAGAGGAGTGCTTTGTGTAATGGAAGGTAGCATCTCCAATACTTGCAGTCCTTCTTTGACCTATCAGTTGGGCTATTTTGAAAAGAAGTCACCTGTGTTTTAAAAAAAACAAAACAGGGATGGAGCACTTCTATATCTGTGAGCCACCAACCCAGTAACTTTAAAGCTAGCTAAACCCTCCATTCCTAGATCCCTATTCATACTTGTCTCAATACATATTAAGAGGTAATTAATGACTGCTTTTCATGATGGCAAGTTAAGCTTGGTAGAAGAGGAGACGAAGCCAGCAAAATCTATCAATCATTTTTTTTTAAACTTTAAGAGCAGTCCTTGATCCAGTGATGGAGGCACACTAGGGCTTGGCTTTTGGGGCTGCAGAAATTATGCCAGCATATATTTTTGCTAGCTCAAGGACTCAAGGAGAAATGCATGTGGTTGCAATCACAAAGAAGAGCACTTAGTATGCATATGCCACTTGCAACATGCCTTTAAATATCTGGATGCTCTGGTTTAGGGAACATTTTCTCTTCCACTTCCAAACATCCCATCACTACTTTCGCTCAATCTTTTCTAAAATCTGTTAGGGAAGATCACTATCTAAGATAAAAGTGCCACTATGTGTGACATACTTCCTATAGTATTCTTACCCACTATATGTTCTATTTGGTTCAGACTTTATTATTTATAAATCTTAGTCTTTAGTACAGCATGAGTCACAAGCCTAGCCATTGACCTGGTTATATATAAATGTCACAAAACGAGAAAGAAGTGGACTGCAGATACCCAGATTCTGTTTTGGGAGACTTCTCCTATCACTCTTCTTCCAACCTGGAGGCCTTCATTTCTCATCTCTAGTGAAATGGTAGTTCCACTCTGCTAAAAGTGAAAACTGATGGAATATTAGAGCCAATATAATGTGTCTTTACAAGTTGAATCTAACACTATTTTATTTACAGTATAGTATACAACCTGTGGGATGCAGTGGCTGAGTGGGTTAGGACGCTGAGCTTGTCGATCAGGAGATCGGCAGTTTGGCGGGTCGAATCCCAAGTGCCGCGTAGCAGAGTGAGCGCCTGTTACTCGTCCCAGCTTCTGCTAACCTAGCAGTTTGAAAGCACATAAAAATGCAAATAGAAAAATAGGGACCACTACAGTGGGAAGGTAACAGCGTTCCGTGCGCCTTTGGCGTCTAGTCATGCCGGCCACATGACCACGGAGACGTCCTCGGACAAGCGCTGGCTCTTTGGCTTTGAAACAGAGATGAGCACTGGCCCCTAGAGTTGGAAATGACTAGCACGCATGTGCGGGGGAACCTTTACTTTTACCTTTATGCAACCTGTGGCCCATTGGGCCATTGTTTGAGAGAAAGATAATGCAGTCCGATGTGACCAGAATGAACATTAAATGCTAAGCCAACCATATATTTTTTTACCCCAATGCTGGAAGGTCCCATGATCATCTAAAAAGAAAATACAATTATTTTTCAAAATAGAAAAAATAATTGTAGTGGCAAAAGAACTTCAATAATACATCAGGATTTACTAATCTAAACAAATGACCAGAATGACCATGGGTTGCCAAAAAGCAGTGAGAGTGAGAATTACTTCCAACTTCCTGCCAGCTTCCCCACTGAGTCTCCTTGTGGAAAGCTGGCAGCAAGCATCAGAAATCACAATCACTTGACTGCTACAACATCTACAATCTTTCAAATAAAACTGGTCTGATCTGAACATGATGGAAATTTCAATTCCACAGAAGAAATTAGTCCTGGGTTTTTTTTACATGTTCTTTAAGTTGGCAGATTTTAAATACTATAACTCCCTGATCTCAATCATATGCAAGTACAGCATCTCCCTACCAAGTATGATGAAACATAATGCTGCAAAGCTTTTCTATTCCTCTTTGTGATACACAAACTGACTAACCTGCCTATAGAGTTAGCAAGACTTTGTTGATTTCAGATTTGGTGTAGTAAACATTCAGAAGTTGCAGAAAGCACATCTGGAATTAGAATTCTGTTTTTTGGTGTGACTCTTAGGAAAAAATTACTTCTTGCAGACTTGAAAACTAAACTATCTTGTGTGCTGCATTATTCCTTTTCAGCAAGACACTGTGGTTTACTTTACCAGTTAGGAGTAATGCACACCCATTTTCCTTTTGTTCTCAGTTTTCTGTCCAGTAATAATAGCTGCCACATTGTATTCTCTTTTTTTATTTCCATTTCTCACATTTCTCCCAGTGGATAAGTTTTCACTCTGGTGAATGTTTCATGAGCTAGTAATACTGCTGCTGCCTTATTGGAAAACATTGGGCAACTATATGTTCAGTGTGGGGTCATATGGCATCTAATCAATTTTTCACTGGACCCTGGATTAAGGTAACACATTACTCCAACTGGAGAAAGGAGAAATGGCTTGTGATGGTTGGACCCTTTACCTAGTCAATCCCATACTCTTGTTTTAGAAATGGTCTTTTTTGCATCTGGATATATCTAAGAGCTAGGTTAGGCTGTATGAAGGCTTCTGAAATTAGGAAAGAAAGCACTGTGCATTTCAATTTAAAACAATCCAGTCTCCATTGAGGTTATGCCTCAGCTGATTTTGTAGTCTCAAAATGTGGTTTTTAATATTTTCATTTTTTAAAAAGTTGAGGGACCATTCTTACACCTTTTTTTGTTTTGAATTTTTCTGTAACAATTTTAAGGCTTTGTGATAAGTTTATATTGCTTATTATCTAATGCTGCCCCTTTCTTAATGAAACTAAAATAAATTCCACCTGCTGTATCATTATTGCAACAAAAGGGGAACATAGCTACTCACTTATCATGTGTTAGCTAATTCATGGCCACACCTTTACCATGTTGACATTATCATTTTTCATACACCTTGCAAAACTGTACTCTTTGCTATGCTGTTCTGTCTCACACACACACACTGCTTTTTCCCACCCACTGAATATCTGTTTGAATTTTCCCAGATGGATTAGCTGTATTTTCTGCAGATAAGCAGTCCATGCTGTCACTAAATGAGTAGGGGCTTATTGTCCTAAACTGTGTTTTTGTCTACCATACTGTGAGTGGATAGGTTGGCATGTTTTCCATTTTGGTAAAAGCTTGTATAAGAGCTATAAGATGATGCTATGGTTAATTACAGAATGGATAATTAATGTGTGGTTATTGCTGATGGCAATGTTAGAGCCTAAAAACGAACATAGACATGTGAATCAGCTCTATATTATTAACTGGCAATTGACTCAACAGAGAGATGCAGGCATATAATTGTGGAAATCCACATCACCTTTTCTGAACCATCTGGAGTGAAATAAATGCAGAGCGGGTGTCACAATGATGTTACAATGATGTTTGTGTGTGTGTGTGTATAAGCGCATACACACACACACACACACACACACACCCAAAATAGCTATAATACCAGTGGGAATTGGTACCAAAATAGCATACTGGTTGGGGTAGACTGAGAGCTTCTGGGGATGGGTGAACGGATTGAGGTAAGTATCTCTCTGGGTACAGACTTCTCAGAGTAGAATCTATGATATTAAAGTTAACTCAGAAATAAGTGAATCGCTCATATCTGTGGGAGCTAATTAAAGATCTCCAGTATTTGTTTCAGTTGCTGAATGTCCATGTGCCATCAATGCTGGCATTCATTTATGGTTATGATCTGCTACTGTTGCATGTTAGGCAGATGTAAAGATGTTTGCTTACTTTTCCATAAGTAAAAGGTAATATTTACCCAAAGAAGCACCTATTTGGGGTTGCTGATTCATTACTTACAACCCTAGGCAAGAGGACATAATGAGGCTTCACTATTTCATTTGCTGGATTATGGTAGTTCCATTCTAAAATGACAGCTACAGAAGTAATTTGTGTGTTGGTGTCTGTGATGAAGTAGTATTTTCCTGCACTAAGACTGCATGACTAGAGGCCAGTGTCTGTGTTACAGCAGATGGTTCAAGCTAAAATCATAGAAAGAACAGTGTCATGCACAGTAGGCTGTAAATATTGCCTTTTCCCAGATTGTTGAAGCAGGTAGAAATGCTTTGTCAGATTGGTTAAGCAGAGTACTATGTCAAATCAGTCCATGTGGAAATCTGAATGTGCTCTTGATGGGTGTATACAACCTCATCGGTGTATTTTTAGAGGGAAGGATGCAGGGGTGTCCACAGGCAGAGTCAAAAAAAGGTGGTGGCCAGAACCATGTATCTTAAAACTCACCTTTTTAATGTGTTGTGACATAAGGGGTAGCACGGATAGCATATTTGTGGCCCAATGTTGATTTTTGAACTTCCCCTTGCAGAGATACCTGTTCTGCAGAGATTTGTTTCTGTACTGTCACTGCAAAATGAAAAACATTCAGCAGGTTTCAACTTTGCAGCTAACTAATCTGTTAGAAATGTAGACAGAAAGCTTTTCTGACATGTCATTTTGAAAAGATTTGAGGGCATGACTCCAACTTCCTAAACCATATACGGTATTCATTGTTAACATGGTGTTTCCAGTGGACAAAATATTTGGCTTTTTCCCCCTCAGACTATGGTCAGAGTAGAAGCAAAGAAATCTTTGACTCTTCAGATATTGGATGTTAGTTCTCAACACCTTGGATGAAATAGAAACAGCCTATTCAGTGTGGGACATTGTCCTGTATTTAGAAAAAACATTACATGTTTTCTTGATTCTTTTAATAATAATTTGTTAAAAGAAACCTCCAATTGATGGGGTTGATAGAAGCTGAAATCCAGCCTCTGGAAGGCAACAGTCCTTGCATCCTGCAATCTCCTATCCTATTGGAAACATTTTCCGCTTTCTAAAGCGCTTTCTAAAGCGCATTTTCCGCTTTATAAAGGATGAACATTGAAATTTGGAAAGTAGAGTGGTCCTCTTGTCCCTGCCTTCCGAGGGACAAAGAAGAGCTCAAACTTTGCTTAGGAAGATGCTGCCCTGCTCGCAGCAGATTAAAAGGACGGCAGCCCCCCACGGCTAGTGTCGGACGAAGTAAACTTGCGAAGCTGCCGGCGTCGGCAGCGGGCTGGGCGGGTCTCCGCATTCGGACGAAGCGGCGGAGTACATGGCCGTTCTGCGCGCCAACGAGCAAAGCAAAGCAGAGCCCCGATCATTTCATCTTTTTTTCTCCCGCCCGGGGAAACGAAGCCCTCTGCGTTTTTGGCGCGCCTTTCTGCTTTTTGCCTAGCCGGGCTTTAACCCCGTCCTGTCCCCCGGAGGGGGCGTGCCAGGCCCCGGGAGTAGGAAGCGCGTCGCAGAAAGAGAGGGAAGAACGAATCCCTAAGTCCCGCCCCGTCCGATCCGCTGGGCTCCGCCATAGGCGGACGATCCCGCGTGGGGGTTGCCATGGAAACGCCGAGTCGCTAGGCGCCCGGCTCATGTGTGGGAGTCTTGCTCAGACCTAGCGGGGACCCGGGAGCGAGAAGCCGGCAGGCAGAGGACCCGCCGGCCAACCGCCCTCTACGGAACCGGTCCTCCGAAGAGCTCGAGGCGGTTCCTTCTGAGGGTCCTGCTAATGGACGGCAGCTGGCGCGGGAACCCAGCCTCTCGAGGTTAAAGGATGGGCTGGTTCCGGGAGGCGGGCAGGCAGCCCGGCTTTCGGAGCTTAATCTCGGAGGCTGACCCATCCGATGCCCGGGGACGCCCGCCGCGCCCCACCTGCCCAGGGGTCAAAGATGGCGAGTCCAGGAGCCACATGCTGGAGTCGAACTGATTGGAGGACCCCAGTCTTCCGGTACAGGAAAGGGATTTGAAAAGAGGAGCCGGCCTGGCAAGGGTCATCTTCCACCGGATTGTCCTTCCAGGAGGAACCCAGTCTCGAGGACTGGTGGGGCTTAGCTGCTTGCTATGTCTTTGAGTATTCCAGGCAGAGGTGGTGGCGTTCATCCTGCTCACACCTTCCCTTGTCTCTGAGGATGGGCAGTGGTGGTTCCTCAGGCAAGGAGGAGCGGCTGCCATCAGTGGCCGAAGAACAGCTGAGTGGAGGGGATCAGATGCTAGAGCTCTCTGGGCGCCACCTGAGGAAGCTGCCCACACCTGTGTGCGCCCTGAGCACCCTGCAGAAGCTCTACATCAGTGGCACGGGGATAACTGAGCTGCCTGAAGAGATTGGGGGGCTACAAGAGCTGCGCATCCTGGCCCTGGACTTTAACAAGCTGGAGGAAGTGCCTGAAACCTTGTGCCGCCTTCCCCACTTGACTCGTCTTTATCTGGGCAGCAACCGCCTTTTTGGCCTCCCTACAGAATTCTGTCAGCTCAAAACTCTCCGTTGCTTATGGATTGAGAGCAATTATTTGTACCACTTTCCCCAGGTTCTGCTCCAGATGCCCGAACTGCAATCCCTGCAAATGGGTGACAACCGTCTCAAAACCTTACCGAATGGCCTGCCACGCATGAAGGGACTTCGAGGACTTTGGTTGTATGGAAACCGTTTTGAGGAGTTTCCAAAACCTTTGCTTCGCATGAGTCAGCTTCACATTCTTGATGTTGACCGTAACAAGCTTACTGAATTCCCTGACTTGAGTCACCTGCAGAGGCTACGACTTTTCTCCTATGACCACAATCCAGTTGAAGCGCCACCCAGTGTGGCTGACACTGTCTTGGTAGTGGGTGAGGGAGCACAGGAATTCATGGAGTCTAGGGGGGATCGTCTCCAGGCTCTTCGACAGCAGAAAGCAGAAGAGCAGGAAGAGAATGAATCTGAAGTTCTACAACCCAATATGAAAAATGATTCCACTGTATTGGAGGAGGAGGGCAGTTTTACTGCTCTGGAATGCTCTCCTGAGGAGACATGAAATATTAGTAATGGCATGATTGCTGCTAAAGAAGTCTAGTAGGTACTGATAGGTTTTCAAATCAGCAAAAGGGTTGTAGAAAATTAAGAGCTGGGCACTCCCCCTTGTCTCAAGAATTGCAGTCAGAGGCAGGATTGTGGGTAGCAAATGACTGCAATAGTTGATAGCCCCTTGTAAAGAACATTGATCACCTATTCATCAGAGAGCTTGTTGTCTTCTTATTCTCAATGGAATCATGGGCAGCCTCTACCAAAATGTCTGTAATGCTGTATGGGTAATTTTGTGTTCTGTCTAAACCTAGGGCACAACTCCCTAATTTGAAGTATCTATAACGGCCACCCATGGCTGAAACAGAATTTCAGATTGACATTCTATTTGCCTGGCATTATAAGAGCAAGACAGGATAAAGCCATTTTGTTTGTTTATTCCCCAGGCTATCCCCATAATAATTAACTTTCATCATCAAAATTTTAATCCTATAACTGCAATTAGACTTGGAGGGACACCTTATTTGTGCTGTTCCTTCAGCTGTCAGGTTTGAGAAGAAGCTCAGGTGAAATCCTTGTTTGTGCATAGAGCTTTTTTGTTCCGGAAAAGCTTTGCTTCTATTCTTTGTACAGCAGGAAAGAGGGCCATGCATTACTCTGTTGCTTTCCTGGACTTTCTATTCCCTTAAAGGGGCACAGAAGCAAAATTGATATGACCTTGGCCACTGCAGATTTGCATGGATCTGGAACCGAAGAGGGAGGTAGCCACAGGACTTTTTCTTGCATGGGAGTGTGGCAGGTTCATTCTCCTGAGGTCCTTCGGGCTAGATTTGTATTAAATCTAAGCAATAAAAGCCAGTTAGAGAAGAGAGGGAAGGAAGGGCACACATTCTCAGGGAGATTGCTATAAAAGCAAGAGACCAAAGGTGTTGTGAGGTATATGGTTGTTTTAAAGAGAGTTGTAAATGAAATTGCAGTATCTGGTGAATGGAATCATGTTTCTCAGGCACCCTTGTTACATATTTTAGAAATCCTGCTTTTGCTGCTATGTCTGATCATGCACTTTTCTCTGTTTTCCTGCTTCTGAGGTTTCTTTGCTTCCCCTTTCTGATTTCTTTTCTTCCATAGCTCCATGCTTTCTTTCCCCACCCACCTTTTCAGAATATATTTCTTTGTCAGCTGTGTTCAGTTTTTCTCTGGACTGGCACTTTGCTCAGCCTCAGTTTCAATATCTGTGCTGGCACGACATGGTAGCCAGCATCAACAAAGTTAACATCTTTTTCTTGAATTCATTTTAGCCTTATAACGAACATTTATGCTATATTTTATCTTATAGTTTATTTTTCATTAATTGGTTGATTGCCACAAAATATTATTTTTGTTAACTCTTTGTTTCTATCTATCTATCTATCTATCTATCTATCTATCTATCTATCTATCTATCTATCTCTATCTATCTGTCCTTCATTCTCACTGTTGTTTTTTCTGACAGAAGGCTTTCTTTTCAGTCTTGTACAAAAATGATAGTGAGTGCAATTATCAACTTCAGCTTTTTTTTAATTGGTTGCCACCATTTACATGGCATGTTTTCGCACCCTTGTTAGGCTAACCATCTGATCACTGTGCTTTTTTGTGAGAAATCTCATACCATAGATGTGTAGTCACACACCTAAGTCATTCATGTGCAGCTTCTGCCTCATAGCCACATGGTGCTGTTATAATTGAACTACACAGTAGCAATTTTTGTTGGCTTCCATATCCATTTTTAGCATCAGTGTTTACTGCAGTAAGTGATGCCATGTGTTTGAAATATTGGTTCAATAGTTGAACTGTTGAACATTTTGTCAAAGCAGACAACAGATTTTGCATGACATAGGTTGCCACCCGAACTAGGTCAGTATTTACCAAAATGGTGTTTTCCTCTTCTAAGAGGTTCCGTACAGTAATTGTCTTTGTATTTATTACAGATAAGTCATTTCTCACTTTTAAGTGAATTTTCATCATGACTGTAACCAATTCTATAGTTGTGTATTAACCACAACAATTTGAAAACATTCAGATAATTAATGATAACCAGTATTTAAGAAACAGGACATCATAGACCAAAATGTTTTGCCTGGATTGGTTTTAATCTTCCATGAATGTTTCCTTTCTAGAATGTTATTTAGCATGCCAAAGGAATTGAGAAACATGCTGGCTACAAACTGGAGACAGTTCATTAACATGTGTCTTTCAGCATTAAGAAGAGTTCACATTTGGCAGAGTTCTGCTTGCTTGGCAAACACTGAAAAAGTAGTGGGTTGGTTAGCAACTGGAAAATGCAGTAGAGAAAGCAAATACTTAAGTCATGGAAAATTAAATTGGCAGGGTCCTGATAAAGAAATGTTGAGTATGCTGATGATATAATGTAATTATGAGGAATGGGTGGAATTGTGTCATCATCTCTGAAAAACACAACTAGGCCTGTCCCTGTCAGAGACAATGTGAGATCTCAGATGATAGATACTGGTAGGAGGAACAGCTGTTCCTCTGCCATTCCCTTTGTTGAAAAACATTTGTACAACTTGGCTTGTTCTGCATTCCTATGCTAGCTTGCTACGCTCAGGTGCTATTCAGTTACCAGTGTTAAAGTTGTATTCATCTGCTAAATGAATTCATACATCTTAACATTTGCCTTGAGTAGCTAAAAGTCTTGGGTTAGCATCAAACTGAGGTTTTATTGCACTTCAGGCAAATGCATTTTGTCATTAGGACAGGGAATTTTCAAGCCTTGACTGAGGTTAGAGAGTTGTCTTTGAAGCAACCAGCATCCTGCCGGAGTAGAGCAGATCACCTACTGTGCAATACACTACAAATTATACAATAATTATCCAACTGTAGCCCCAGTAAGGATTGAGGGGGGACACAGTCATCTCTAAGTAGGTTTTCTTATTTAAAGTGGCTATGACCCAGTGCTCTTTAGTAATACTAAAGAATTGGTTCTCTGCAGTTAGCTAGAAGTAGAATTAAATATTGTTCCTTATGGCAGTTACAGAAGATTGACTAGCAAAAACCCTTATGTGATACTTCCAATTAGATTCTGATTATCAAAGAATCATCTCTAACTTTAATTAGAAGCTTCCCAGGTGTAGCGTCAGCCTCTAATTGTGATCTGTTCATCACATCCTAAATATCCCTTAATTGCTTTTCCCAACAGGATGAGCTTTAAGCTATTGGGTTTTGGTTTCCTTGAAAAAATATCATAAATCATGCTACTTTTAAATTAAAAATTTAAAGAGAAAATAATTAAAAGAAAATGGTTTTCCTGATAGAAACAAGGGTTGACTAATGAACAGGAAACAATTAGGGGCTACAGCTACTAGAAGAGGCTTTCTTTAAAATAAAAAAAAATTATCTTGAAAGATGTTGTGGTGTTTTATTCATAGGAAAAAACAGTGATATTGTTATTGTCATTTTCTAAGTGATTTAAAATGTTACTACTTAGACCTGCAAAAGATAGGAAGACAACACAGAGAACATCGGACTGTAGTGGATTGGCAACAGCATCTGAGTTCACCGTTAAAAGAAAGTGGAAGAATATCAATTCTTTTAAATTTTACACGTAGTTTCTTTTATATATTTTTTATTGTACACCACCCTGATTCTCTTTGAGGGAGATGAGCAGTTCTTAAATATGATAAAGAAATGAATGAATGAATAAATAAATAATTCTTCAAATAGCTTAGTTGGGGACATAATACACAGTTACAAAAACAAAACCTTACAATTATGAACTCCATTCACTCATATTTTCCTGATTGTTAAAAAATGAGCTAGAATTTACTAATTTCTGCCTTAGATTTTAATTCAAAACTGACAAATGTTCAGGGAAAAGGTGATCTGGGTTAAAGGTAAATTCATCTAGAATATTTGAGTGCACTTACTGTTTCACTTTGATAAAAGTGAAAAGAGGTTATCTTTAAACAACCCCAACACTTACTAATTTGGGTTATTAATCTTTTTGGTGGGAAATACACATTTATCAGAAGAAATTTTAGTTAAATAATTAGGCTAGAGAACGCGATCACTGGCTGTGACATCTGAAATCAGAAACTATTGAATGTGCAAATTGATCACATTACTTGTTACATGTATAACTTACAATTGACATGCACATCTATATCTTTTTCATATGTAGTAGTTCTATATCAGATATCCTATGCCTTTGCTGTATGCTATATGTGTACACCAGTGTTTCTCAACGCTGGCTGGTAAATTCTGGAAGTTGAAGTTCACACATTTTGCAATTGCTGAGGTTGAGAAACACTGATCTACATTCCTCTGAGCTGCTAAGCAGATAACAAAGAATGATGCAAGGTTAGTCTGGCATGATTTGTCTTTGACAAACCCATGCTGGTTTCTGTTAACTGTAGCATTTCTATTCAAGTGCTGAAAAAAATGCTGCTTAATATACTGTAATCTGAGGACCTTATCCAATAGGGATGTCTAACAGATCTATAGCTTCCCATACCTTCCTCATTTCCCTTCTGGGAAAAGGGTGACATTTGATCCCCTCCAGTGTTCTGGGAACCCATTAATTCTCCACGTCTTCTGAAACGTTATCTAGGATGGTTCTGCAGTTACCTGTGCTAATTCAGACTCTAGATTGTAATCCATCTAGCTCTAGAGACTTAAATTCATTTCAGTTGTTCCCTACGCTCTCGTTTATTCTATATTTTCTTATTCCCTTACTGATAACAATAACCAGCTAGGGTTCCATTTTCTTTTTGAAGGAAGGCAGTTAAGAAATGTTGCCTTCTCACAGTCACCACTTTGTCACAATGAACTTACAGGTGCAGCTAAAAATCTCTGTACCCCTCCGCCGTTCGGAGAATGCCGTCTGGTGGCTCCCAGAGGGAGGGCGTTCTCTGTGAGCGCGCCTGACCTATGGAACCGTTTACCGGTTGAGCTCCGGATGGCTCCTGACCTTCGCTCCTTCCGACACGACCTAAAAACATATCTGTTTAAGCAATCTGGTCTGGTCTGACGGGTTCTCTTTTAATTATTGTTTTAAGATAACTATTTGTGCATTCTGTTATTTATGTTCACTGTTCACCGCCCTGAGTCCTTAGGGAGAAGGGCGGTATACAAATCAAATAAATAAAAAAAAATTTTTCCTAGAGAAGCCCAATTTGCTTTGAAATAAGTTGCAAGTGACACAAGTTAATGGCATCTGCCATTCTTTATTACATAGTTCAGACGTGTCAAACACAAGGCCCGGGGGCCGGATCCGGCCCGTGAAGTGGTTTCATGCAGCCCGCGAAGCCATCCTGGAAACAGTGAGGGAACAGCCCCCACTGCCTTGGCCCTGGCCCAGAGACCCTCCTTCTGCCAGAGACCCTCAGATCTGTCCCACTCCTGCCCAGGCCCCCATAGGCACCCTTGATGCAAACGATGTAGAGCTGGCCACGCCCACCCAGTAGGCCATATGCACTCTAGCCACGCCCACCCAGTAGGCCACGCCCACCCAGGCCACACCCACCCGGCCCCCTGAGGGCAACCGCAATGCTGATGCGGCCCTCAATGAAATTGAGTTTGACACCCCTGACATAGTTCACAGGGCATACACTTTCTTTTGATGTATGGCTTGACATATTCCTGTAATTAACAAAACAAATGAAAATGGCACATGCTTAGGATCTAATTCAAAAATTAGTGGCACTTATGTTGAAACTAATATAAGTTGGCAATTATATAACAATCTCCCATGCGTTTCAAATGCAGCTAATTTAAATGGCTCTGGTCCAGTGAAATCTATATAAATACAGTGTTTTGAACATCTGAGACAGCTTTATCAATGTGTTTTGAATGACAACAAAAT
The DNA here is from genome assembly GCF_947247035.1 of Vipera ursinii. Taxonomy (NCBI): domain Eukaryota; kingdom Metazoa; phylum Chordata; class Lepidosauria; order Squamata; family Viperidae; genus Vipera; species Vipera ursinii. The sequence continues at coordinate 114,064,245 of NC_139512.1, read as the reverse complement.
TGCTATAAGAGTAAGCTCATTGCCTTTGCAATCTGTCACAACCATTCTTTAGCAGAAATTTGATAGAGCATGCCTATGCACATTATTTTAGATTCAGATAATATTGTTTTATATTCTTTATAAAATATGTGACTTGTGACTATTCTCGGATGAATAGTGCAGGAATAACTATGACCAAAAGGACTGTTCTGACCGAGCAGGACAACTCCATCTTTTGAAGGAATAGAATATTTAGGAAGAAGATGCATTTATGCATTGCTTCTTTGGGCACCTTGTCATACAGGAATAGATTTTTGCAAATGTATTTGTAAATATGAAACACATATTTAAAATTTATCCTGTAACCTCCAACACTGCCTGAGGTTTCCTGGTCACTGAAGCCAGTTTAATTATATCAAAGTTTCAGGAACTACAGAATTCACAGGATTTTGCAATTACTTCTTCAGCATACCTAATATTCAAATCAATAGTGAAGGTCACAAACTAGGTTGACCAGTTCTGAGAGGTAAAAATCCAGATGACTAACTACTATAGATGCAGAATATTTTTATTTTTATTGCCTTCTAGTGGTTATCTGGATTTTTTTGCAACCAAGATTTGATAGCCCTATTCTCAGCTACCTATTCTTCAGTGGAAAAATGAAAAAGCAGCGCTTCCCAGATTTCATTAAAAGATGTTCTATCTTTTATCCAATAAGTGGGCATGCTTTCCTCCAGTCTTACATAACAAGTGATTCTTATAATTATGCTTACAGTGTTTCTATGTTTAGGTGCCAGCATTTCCTTTGCAATATTTGAGATTATGATGTCAAGTATTCGAGGGAGGCAACCCACCAGGATTTCTGGAAAGATATTTATTGCTAGTACGGTACAGTAACAGAAAACCTGCCAAAGCAATTCTCCAGCTTGATTTATACTTGGTATAATTAAGGAGTGAGCCTCTCACATTCTCTTCCCCTGGACCCTGGAATTATTTCTGCAACAGCCCTGCTTCCTCCAATAATAGTAGTGCTCTCTTCTTGCTCTTCCCAGGTCTGTTAGACATTCCATCACAGGTGAGGATCCTGAAGGAGATCTTGTCTCTCCTATCAAAGTAATGTTGTTCTGGCAGCAGAGAATGTCTCTACTCATGAGATGTCAGAACTGCGTTTGATGCTAATGTGATTTAAATATGGTGCAGCTCAAATACAATATCAGCCCAGTAAAGATCTGTCTTGGAATTTCAATAGATCTCATTCCAACGCAGTTCATTATTATTGTTATTCAGCTTCTCAATATCTCTGTTTCTGAATATTATCCTTTTTTTAAAATTGTGTTTTCTGCTTTCCAGGTTGACCCTTGTTTCTTAGAGGGAAAGGTCCTTCTTTTATTAGATCTGTTAAAGGCTGGTTTGTCCTTTTTGCACTTATCCTTGTGGTTTGATATGAATAGGATTTGCTTTGTGGCTTCAGTAGAATCCTGATACTAGCCAGCCTTTTTACCCACACAGTTGTAGCTCTGTGGTAGGTAATACTTTATTACAATCTGTGATCAGCTAACAGAATATGTGCTATCTAATTTTTAATCAAATCAGAGAAAGAATGTAGTGTTAATATTTTTAACAGCACTTTGGAAAAAAAGTAGCTATTAAACAGTGCCTAATGGTGTTACTGGAGATTTATATACCAGTCTGAAAAAGAAGTAAGTAACTGGTCCATCGCATGTGTTTTTAAAAAAAGATATATAAATTGAGCATGCATCCTTATAAAATTGACATCTCGAAAATAAATGTCCCACTCACTGTTCTACTAATTTCACATCGCCATACTTGTTTTGAAGGGTTGGGTTAAAAATTGCCCTTCAGAAGTTTTGAGGATAAGATATAGAACCAAGATAGACAGAAACTTTTTTTTACAACGTTGGAAAACTAGCTATCAGATATTACAACACTTCTAATATTTCCTGTTTTGAAAATGGAAAGAGTTATGCCCAATTTTTTTCTGGAGATTTATTTATTTATTTTTATTTTTATTACATTTATATCCCGCCCTTCTCCGAAGACTCAGGGCGGCTTACAAGCTTAGCAGTAGCCTTCATTCTATGTATATGCCTGCTTGTTAGGGCTTTCACACACACCCCAAGCGGCATTATTACAAAGTCAGCTTATTGCCCCCAACAATCTCAATGCCAGATACCTCTTTTCTGATAGCAGTTTAGATTGTCATTCAATCAAGAACTAAATAAAAAACCCACAGTTACACCTAATTTCTTCAGGAGATTTTTTCTGGGAAGATTTCAATTCATCAAGAAATATTAAAGGACACCATGGATCCGAAGAAAAACACACCTTGATAGAAACGAGCCTAATTCCAGATTAAGGGAGACATTTGGAAGATGCTGGGGCATCCTAAATGCAGTTCATAAAAAATCTGACTTCAGTGGCCAACAGGCTTCATAGTTACAGATTTGAGACCCATATAACATTTGAACCAATACCAATGTCATTACAAATGGTCCTTGCTAAATGCCTCGTTAAGCAACCAAAATTAGGATTGTGTAAGAATACTAGTATTGTATAGTATTGTGTAGTGAGTTCTTTAGAGGCAGAAAGCAAGACGAGAGGTTTCAAACAGGAAGATTTCTTTATTGAGGCAAACAGGAACAGAACTGAATCAGAGGCTTCTGCGCAGCTACTTATACAGTTGGCCACTAGGCGGTGGCCAATAGGTTTAAAGGAACCCATTCCCGCCCCAAATCATCCAATGATCTTCTTGGAGACTGCATGTCTGGCTAGTCAGCGACTGTTACACAGACACCTCAATTGAGCAACCTTAAGCAGCATTCAAAAGACACGTGAAAGCAGTTCAAGTAAAATCCCAATACATTACACCTAGCTTTGTGATTAATCCTTGCATTATGACCATCGTAGCATCGGTGGTCACATCATTGCCATTTGGCGCTTTGTGATTGGCACATATTTATAACCATTAAAGTCTAAGTCACGGTCACATGATGTTTCATTTAATGACTTAATGGGAAGTAATATCAAAAATCTATCATGGTCACATGATTTTCTGCATTGTGACTGTGGTGCTTAGTGACTGTGGTGCTGCTAGTCCCAGTTATGGTTACTATATGAGGATTACCTGTAATATCTAAAGATCACTCTTAGTATGAAAGAAGCTGAGGCTAGGCCTGGTGCTATTTCTATTTCAGATTTTTATTGATGTACTCTAACTGCCCAAGGCATAGTAAGTGATCCTGACATATTTCAAGGTCTTGACCTACTCTGTATTATATATATTACTCTACCATTTATGTCTGTGACTCAGAAGTCTGAAAAGAAATAACTTTCATTTTTTAGGATTTATGGCTACTCTTGCCTCAACATGATAAAAGATAAAAGGATGAGAAACATTGGGGAAAAAGTGCCATATTACCAACATTTAGAAGCCGGTCTATAGTTAGTGGCCAACCTAAAGTTGAACCTTGTAAATCATCAAATTAATGAAGATGTTACACAAGTGGAGATGCACAATGAAAACTGCCTCGACCCCTGTTGAGTTGGAATCTGATCAGTTGCATTGCTTGGAGCCTTGGACTGTTAAGCCTGACCTGTAAAAATGTGGTGTTATGGGAGCAATCACAATAAATGACATATCACTCCAGCGTCTCCCATAGTCTTTCTGTAAGTAAAGCCAAATGTCATTGCAAACCTAAAACACTACATGCCATAAAGGCCTCTTTGTAAGATATTCCCAGCACTGAATTCATACAAAGGTTCAATTGTATCAATTTTGCTCCATGTTCACAAGTTCATGAACCTGGGGTAATATCCATTACATACTGTATTTACATATCCAGTGATAGATTCAGCTTTGTGCTAGCAAGCTTGATTTTATACAATGATATTTAGGCCTGAAAAAAAAAGATACAGCATCTTGATGATAAAAAATAAATAAATAAAGGACAAACGTAAATTTCTTGTCTGCAATGATTTCCCATTTCTCAACACAAAGAGAAAGATGGAAAAACTGCAAAACTGGTTCTATAACTTTAAAGATCCTCCTTGCTGGAATTACAGCTAAGCAGTGCTAGAACTTCAAAATACTAGCAGCAAAAAAGGTATCAGAAAGAGATCTGGAAACAAAAAGCATATTAGGGAACTGATAGAAATAACATCAGGATGGTTTGGGGCTGCCTTGCGTTCTACATGAGCTAAACATTGCAGTGCTTGTGATCATCTTAAGAAATATTTTTCAGACTCTTTTCTTGATGAATTGTTTTGTGGAATGATCTATTTTTGAAGAAATAACGATAATTCTTATTTACCGTTTTATTTTTACATCCTAGTTTGTGCAGTATCTGACTGAGCCGCATTACACTGGGAGACAAGCTGTTCCACGGATTAATTGTTCTCAGTAACAGGAAATCTCTCCTTTTTCCAGCGTGAATCTCCCTCTGAGGAGCTTCCCCCTATTGCTTCTTGTCCTGCCCTCAGGTGCTATGGAGAATAAATTTACATAAGGAAGAGTATAGTGGGAACACGAATAAGTGTGGGAAACAATGTTGTTGTTGTTGGCTATACCTTTACAGAATTGTAGCTTGTTGTTAGCTGCGAAGTCGTGTCCGACTCATTGCGACCCCTAGAGGACAACGTTCCTCCAGGCCTTCCTGTCCTCTACCATCTTCTGGAGTCCATTTAAGCTCACGCCTACTGCTTCAGTGACTCCATCCAGCCACCTCATTCTCTGTCGTCCCCTTCTTCTAGTGCCCTCAATCTTTCCCTAAGCTTAGGCTACATTAACTGCAGTGACTAGAGATAGCAACGGCTTCATACAGTGAAATGTGATGACCCAGCTTTGAAACTCATGCCATAGTTAATTCCACCCAGGTATTCATTTTTAAAAATATTATATCAAGGCTTTTAAACATAAGCTACTATACATAATAATCCTATTCACTAAGAAAGCCCAGTAAAGATGCAAAGAGATGATAGTTACGTTATTGAATCCTTTAGATTGGTACAATTACTATTTGTTTATATTTTCTACTGATATCTGAAGTATCGATGCATGCAGCATTGGAATGCATATTGAAATCCTTGACCAGTTTTTCTTTGGATAGGTACTATTAGTTTTCCATTCACCAATCATATTAAATATAATGAAAAACATAGCAAATAGGTTACTGTTAAAAGTCACTTGTGATTTAGCGGCATCTGATTGTCATTGTCCAGGCTGATATTCAAGGTAGGCCAAGTTAGGAAACTCTGCAAGAACTATTGCCACTCTACTTTATTGTTGTGTGGTATAATAACATAATCTTAAAAGCCTGTCAGAATGTCCCTCTGTTTTCTTTTCTACCCAAAAGAGCCAAGGCTGTGTTATCTGGAGTATTTTTCTCATCCTCCCCCTTTTTTTTTCAGGGCTAAGTTGACATTTACTTAATGGTTGTTGCATTCCTTTTTCAAGCCTTTCTCCATACTCTTCTGCATCTAGGAAGCCTAGCGAGGTAGGATCTAGATAGCATGAGGATGGGAGTCCTCCAGGGAATACCAAGGCTGTAGGCCAACCATGAAGTCAAAAAGCAACTCAGAAGAAGGCAATTGCATTTTTTTTCCTATTGCCAAGAAAACTGCTTGGTCAGCTCCACTAAGTTGCCAAAAACTGAATGCAATGTGGAGGACATGCCATTTTATTTTGTCCTCTCCAGAGCACATTAAGTTCAAGTAGGTATTCTACCTACACTTCTATCATTTCCTTTCTGTGCTTTATGATGGTCCCCTATCCTGCCAGAACAGATGAAACGTCTTGGATGAGAAGCGAAATGTCTTCTTCAGGAAAAAAAGCAGCCCCGTTGTCTTTTGGAAAAGCACCTTTAAGACAAAAATGGTGGATGCTTTCCATTTTTTTTGAGGCAGTTTTCCCTAGCTTGATAATCAGTTGTTCAGCAGGTATAGTTTGACACAGTATTTAGGATTCTCTTGAGGGGGGAGGACTTAAAACAAGCAGGCTATATAATTGATATGTGGGTCGAGAATAGAAATGGGTGGCTGCACCTTAACCCAGTTATCACCTTTTCAATCTCAAAGCTTGCCTGGGAGAAGAGGCTACCTCAACAACAGCCAAGCGATCTGGCTCTTTTCCTCATGCAGTAGCCTCATCTCATCAATCAGTCCTTGTTTAGCGACCGCTAAAGTGATCTCTAGGGATAGGCTCATCCCTCACCCTCCAGTCACCTGGCTGCACTGCAGACAGAATGAGTCAGCAAATACAGCAGATTGTTCTGATTTCTAAGCCGCCACTCCTTGCTGTTGTGTAAGTGGAAAACATTGATACAGCTAACCATGACTTAAGGTTGTCAAGCTTCATGGGCTGAGAACGAGTTGAAGACAGATCCTTGGGACAGAGCAAATAAAAACAGATTTCCAGGAAAAGTTTGTATTGCAATGCAATACAAGTAAGGGAAGGCCGTTAACTTTGCCTGCTTTTTATCACTGCCCAGTGACCTGGACAGGTGGTCCTTGACTTACAGCCATTCATTTAGTGACCATTTATAGAGTTACAAAGGCAGTGACGAAAGTGACTTACAACTGGTTCTTGTATTTACAACCAGTGCAGTATCCCTGTGGTCATGTGATCAAAATTCATGTGCTTGGCAACCAGCATCTATTTATGAAGGTTGCAGTGTCCTCCGGGTCATGTGATCGCTACTGGTGACCTTCCCAGTCAACCTCTGACAAGCACTCAGTGGGGGAAGCCAGATTTATTTAACAACCCTATGATTCACTTAAGAACCACAGTGATTTGCTAAACAACTGTGGCAAAAAAGGTCATAAAATCAGGCAGAACTCACTTAAGAACCAACTTGCTTAGCAACAGAAATTCTGGCCCCAAACATGGTTGTAAATTGAGGACTACTTATAGCGCATCCTTCAAAATAAAAAAAAATTGCCTGGCCCTATTCTAAGAGATTAGTGTAGGTTTAAATCTAGTAAAATAAATCTTTTTTTTGCAGTTGAATTGATATTATTGGCAAAATGGATTTCCTTTTCTTGGCTCACATTAAAATTTTACTCCAGATGCTGCCTCTCTGAAGCACATTTGGGGGCATGAGGGAAGGAATAATGCCACTGTGCGAGCTGGTGTTGAAAGTCCCCTTCTCTCTAGCTTATTTAGTATTTTCCCATCTTCTGTGATCAGCAACTGAAAAAGCTATTTAACCACCAATGCAAAGTAGTCTTTATAAAGTATGTCTTGAGTGAGTGGGAAATAATATGTTCCGCTAAATAAAACTTTACTTTCCACTGATGGGCAGTCTTTGGTTATTATTTTCTAGTTTACAATTTTCAGTCACAATCTATCTTTCTCCACCCCCATCATAAAGCTTACCATCTTGTTATATACAGAGGAGAAATATAATATGCATGATGATCAAGAATTATTTGAGCAGTACGGTTATGTATTAACACATTCTGAAACATAAACATTGCTAAAACCTATTTCTCAGGGCTTTGGCTTGTTTTGGCTTGATTTTGCAGTTCTTGAACAAGACTCATAAATCAGAAAGAGTCCAATGCCATGTATAGCCTCTATTTTCACTGCCCACCTCTCAATGCTTATTAGCAGGGCCTTCATATTCGAACTATCAGTAGTTACTTCCTTGAATTTCCAGCTGTGTGTGTGGTGGCTCCATGAAGACTTTCTATACTATAAGCAGCAGCAATCTAACTGGGCTCGTTGTCTGCCTGCTGCTTCCTTTCCGCTGCATGTGGAAAGATTATCTTTTCACTCATGTGTGGTTTGCTCAGGTCAATTTTTTCTCATGGAAACTCACAGAGCACATTAATTCTGGCTTGGATGCGTGCTCTGCAAACCCTTAGGAAACCACTCTTACTTGTCATTTTACTAAATGGCTTTACATATAGTCAGCATAAGGTGTCCCTCCTGCTTTTTCATGAACTGATTTGTATGTTCCGTTAGCAAACCACAAAGCATGGGCATTTTTGTCCTTTCTCTCTCATGGGCCATTAGAAGACTGTGTGTTAAGACCCCTTTTCCCAGCCACTGTTGACATTGTGACACGGATTTTTGCTGGTATTTACAACCCTAGAAAGTGAGGTAATGGTCCCTTCAGTCTGCCTAATCTCTCAGGGAGCGTTTTTCACAAATCTTAGTATCTAGGATGCATTGCTTTGCAACTGACCTCACAAGGAAAGGGAAACAATGTGTCATGATCCAGAGAAGTTGGCTCCACACCTTAGGTCTAACATTTGCATATGTGGAAGAACTCCTTTAGATTTTGGGTTAACTTCCTTTTGATAGATTTGAATTAGATGAGGAAAGTTTACCACTTCCTGCAGGGTTGCCCGGGATAGCCTTAGGTGCATGTGCTATGTGGATGGCTGAGGTATTCTGGGAGTTGAAGTCCACAAGTCATAAAGTGGCCAAGGCTGGGGACCCCTGGCTTATACCATAGGTGTCAAACTCGCCACGTCACGTGACATGTCGTAATGTATCATGACATTTTTTGCATTGCTGGAGCTGGGTGGACGCGGCCTCCGTATGATGCAACCGGCCCTGGCTCATACAGTTCTAACCTAGTTTCTGCCAAGAAGTGTGGCAATTTCTAGAAAACTTGGCACAATTCCACTCTCCAGCCCCCAGGCCAGGGATAAAGTTAGGAATCGCTAAATAAACAAATAATTAAAAATGCTAGTCGTAATCCAAGGCCGTTCCTCCTCAGAGGAACAATTCACTCAGCTGCTAAATGTAGAAATGCAAGCAAATCAGCTCATCCAATATCCTTTCCCAATATGCGTAGTAGCTCCAACTAGCATGCTGTGAGACTAAATTTTTTTGGGATACGTCAATGCTACAGGGATGGCAGAATTGAGGCAATTAGTACCAGTGCTATGAAAATGAGGGAAAGTTGAGACTGAAGCCAGAAAAACCCTCTTTGTACTTCAGAAACTGTAAGTCCTGGGGAATAAAAGGTACGATTAACTGAAAACACTTCTAATAGTCATCACAACATTTACTTTAATCTATCCTGATACAAAAGAGTCGCTTTGAAGAGTGAGATGGGCAGCATATAAATTTCCAGTGCAGGACCCGTAGCACTTTCTTTGAACTTAGCAATTAAAACTTCCTGTTGGGCTTGATTTAAAGAAATATCAAAAAGAAAAGGGAATTGACATTCTGGAAAGCAAAGCACCATCCTACACGTCTGGCTTTAATTCTAAGCATGCTCAAGGCATCACGTGGGCCCCAGAGATCTTTTCCCCTGCCTCCTCCCCCCAAAGACCACAGAGTTAGAGACAATTCTGAACAACATGGTGAAACGCAGTGGAGTGGAAACAGAGTTCACCTCCCAGGATGGTCCGGTTGAAGGCTGTGATATGCCAAGTGGAATTAGAACTTTGTGCAACGAAAGCATTCTTTTCTAGTCCAGGCTAACATGAAGTTATTTCCCTCTCTGTTTTTTTTTGAGACAGAAGAACGAATGCAAGTGATGCTTGGTTTGCTCTCCTTTATTGTTTGGATCAGGGGCCTCTCTACAAAACAAGGGGCCTGGTTCTCCAAAAATATGGTTCTACAAAGGAAACAATCCTACCTTGTAGTTATCAGTGCTTTTCAAATCACACTGGCTTAGTAGTAATAGCAATAACAGTAATGTTAATTTCCCCCCTCCCCATTTTTTTTTGTGTTTCATCAGTTTTTTTGAATTATAAAGCACATCTGCTTCGTGACTTTTAACATCTCCAAACACAATAGAAAGAAGGTAGCAAAAGAGCTTAGCTGGATGGCCACCCTTATTGCTAGTAACAAACTCAGCTACAATGTACTCATATATTTTTTTTTTCTGTTTGCACATACTATGTTAGATGGTTATCATCACACTGAAGAAATACCCGAACAAGATACAGCTAAGAGCTCAAGTTAAAAATAAACACAACTCTTAAAATTTCAATGGTACGAAAGAAACCACTTCTATTTGGGAGGAGGAGTGATTAGTGGTGGCAGGTGAGGGGTAAAGATATTCCTTAGGGAGGCTGGCTAGAGCAGATGCTCAGTTTGTCAAAAGTGATCATAATACTTTGCATGTCGATAGTAGCACCTTTAATCAAAGGCTATTCTAGCATTTGGGAACCAGCTGGAGATAATTTTACACAAACTAAAGAAACTTCCTACCCATTAAAGCCTTGTTAAGAAGTGAAGAGATCTTGAGCAGTGAGGTTTTTATTGAACACACTCAGAGCCTTGATAATGGAAGCCTCATATCATCCTCATCCTCCATGAGGTGTGGGAACATTATTCCCATTGTACAGATGGACAAACTGAGGTAATGAGAAGCTTGATAACCTCCCTTCCCCCTCAATTGTCTCCATGGCAGAAATAGAAAGAAGACCCAGTGTCCTGCCAAACTCCACCAACCCATGCAAACACACACATACATACACACAGAGAGAAACATATATACATGTATATATATATATATACACACAAATACATTTCTTCTTTATATTTGTATGACTCTCAATTCCCCATTAAGCAACTCCACCCCCAATTTTTTTTAAAATGCAAGCCTAGGAACAAATGATTTATGATGATGCTTTATGAGATATGGAAAGTTTGTGCCCACATTAGAAGGTGAGATTCTTTACATAATTGTTATAATGTTATACTGTATCCTTAATCCTCAGTAGTCATTTGCTGAAGATAGAATTTTTCATACTGTATTAGCTGTTTCAATCACTGTGCATTTGAGTGGGGAATTCCTCATTGTGCCTACCTAGCAGGGCTGAGGTTGTGGGGTCACTAAAGTCTGGAGCTGCTTTCAGACTGGCTGAGGGATTTAGGTGGAAATGCTCCACATGTACAGATGGATCTGTGAATATTGTATCAGTCAAAGTTTACTTTTAAGCTAAATGGCCCACCTCAGCCTTTTATTTTGTTAATGTTTGACAGCTAATAAAGTGCTTGATTAATCTCAGATTTGGACTTCAAAGGCCCTCAAATACAGTGTTTGAGAAACTGACAAATAATCAGCAAATTCTGCCTACATGGTGGCTTACAATTTGTACAGAACTGATGTATATTTCTCTCAATTTATTTAAGCATATCATAATGTCCAAAATCATGGGAACAGAGTACTAGCTTGGAGGAAGCCAAATTTGTTGGCTTTGTTGATTTGGGAAAGCATATATCTTATGTGCACTCATAGCGATTGGGTGAGTCTATTTCCACTAATGGAGTCTAACTACCTTTCCCACTTGTTGGTGTCCCACTTACCATTATTCTTTATACTTTCCATTGTGGAAAGTAGTGGAGAATCTAAAATGAAGAGCTGTAACGTCATGATAAATGTTACGTTTCTTGGAGCTCACAGCAACATAGAAGCTGCAAATCTGGTATGGTATGTTGTCTAGGACTCTATATGACCTCTGAAGAAATGGATAGAGTGTGGTTTAAAATTTTATCTTTCATCTGTGGATTGGATTATTTCTTTTGGTGGACAAGAGGCACCAGGATCTCGGAGATGGTCAATGGTTCCCTGCAAAGGTCGGTGACACCTGCAGCCTTAAAAAAAGGCTGTGGTAACCTCTTTCAAAGGATCTCTTTGGATCTAGCTAATTTTTTATATTGTCCAGTGTCTAACCTTTCCTTTTGAGGAAATGCTGTTAAGTGAATGATAATGAGGCAGTTACAAAAAAGAACAGATGACTTCAGTCTTTTAGGGAAAAATCTAGCAAATTAATTACAACTTTGCAGTTTCTACATGTCTGGAGAAATCCTTGCAACTTCCAATAAAAGCACCTTCCAAATGATTTCTGAAGTTAGAATAATTTGCTTTGTAAACATGTACTGGAACATAACTTTGTTCCAAACTGAAGCTTTTTAGTGCTTCAGTCAATGGCTTGTGTTTAGATTATCTTTTTTGCTTGCATTGAATAGCCTGATACTGATGGAGTTTCGAAGCTCACCCAATAGATTTTTATGAATTGTAAAGGAGCAAGATGGAATTAAAGTTTCATTGGGCAAAACTGATCAACTATGATGACCATATAATTAATTTAAAAAGTAGCTCAGTGACAATGATGTTACTTTGAAGTCAGGAACAATCTGAGGAAAAAAGTACTGGAATCAGGATTGAAACAAATACTGCAATAGGAAGTTAGCTATGTTCCAGTTCCTTTTTTGACATAAAAATTCTTTTTGTTGTTTCAGAATCCAGTATTTTGTTTTGTTTTGCATCTGATTGCATGACAATTATACAGGTGAGCAGTGGTGGGATTCAGATATGTAAACAACTGGTTCTCTGTGTGGATGCACTTCTGGAAGTCCATTCTGGGCCTGGGCAATAAAAAATTAGCTACCAGTTCTGCCAAAGTGGTGCAAACCAGCTGAATGCCACCACTGCAGGTGAGGCAGAAAATAAAAATAAAAATAAATACTCTATATCTTTAGCAAGATATATTCAATTCAATTGCTTGAATTGTTTTCTGAGTGTAAGTAACTGTTTAAGAATTGCTTTATTGCCATATCCAGTCTCGCTTTTGTACTTAGCAAGATATATAAAACAAATGCCAGTTGATTAATCACACCTTACTATCACTGCTCCCTCAATAGTAGAATAATAAATATATAAAAATGGGAGCTTTGATTTTAAATTCCTGGCCCAGTTGAGAGGATGCCACCTCCCCTCAAAAAAGCCATAGAGTGAGGTGGGAAACTCATTTTACAATTCAAATTTTCCTGGTTCCCAGTTTTTCTCAAATCTTTTCTGGTTATTTTGTGTCTTTCTCTTATTTCTGCATGCCTTCATTATTCTTAGCAACATCTTGATATATGTATAAAAATATGCTTGCCAGAAATATAATTCAAGCATCTGTACATCATACAGGGGGAAAATTCAGTAACACACTAAGTCTACAAAATACATCCCTATAACTCCATCACAAATATTATGCACATTGTAAAAGTCAGTCTGTTCAAATACTTTGACAGAATAGATCCACGGATTAGTTGCCTGGTGGAGGAAACTAAACACGGGGACATGTAACAGGTTGGTTCATGTGTCCCCACAATCAATAGCCAAGACTGGAGAGAGGTGTCAAATGCTCTAGTGTAAGCTACTGACAATGCTTTTCTATGGAAAACTTATCTGAAGAGACTTCAAAGAAGCAAGATGATGCTGTGCTGTTGGTTATAAACTTTGTATCTTGAGGAGTCTTTTTTTTGGAAGGAAAATTAATAAATTTTGTGTGTGAGGGGAGATGAATGCAAGGAGAGGAATCAAGAAGACATAGGGTGAGGACTGGGAGAGAAGGTGGACAGAGGTCTAGAACAGAGGCGATGGTCTATAGAAAGATACCAGAGAGGTGATGGACAACACTGTGGAGAAGAAGCTAGTATTATGAAATTACAGTAAGACTGTGGAAACTAAATGGCCTGAAAACAACAGAAGAATGTAAGCAGAGCCTTTCTGGATTAGACCACTGGTCTATCCAGTCCGACAGTCTATTCTTATAGTGACCAACCAATTGCACAAGGAAAGTGGCCTTTAGAGGCAGTCATGTTGCCATCAAAACTAATATCCATTGATCCCTATGATTTCCCTGATGTAGTCCAACCAGCTAAGCTGGTAGCCAGCAGTCACATCTTTTTGAAGTTGAAGGAGTGGGCAGCTTTAAAACAATTGCTAGATTTTCAACCAAAATTAATGAGTTATCTAGCCATTTTATATTAAACCAACATCTACTCTTTTCCAAAACTACAATTTTGGGTTTAGCCTACTTCACTGGCATTATGACTAGAAAAGTCTAGAAGTTGTGAGAATCCTGTTATCCATTGACTCTGGTACCCAGTTGAACATCCTCCTTCCTTACTACCACTCCTTCTGTTATCACTGAAAAATGTTTGTTTTCCTTATGACTTGATAGCATTGCCAAAATGATCTTGTTACTTGCCCACCATGTTTAACTGATTCTGTCAGTCTTTGGTGTTTCTCAGAGTCTGTAAAAGTGTTACTTTGCATGTCAGTATGGGCATTCCTTTCCTCAGAGAAATGGATCAATATGAGCAATCTCCCCTCTGGTTCTAATAAAGTTGTTCAGAAAAAAATATATCAAAATGGAACATTGGTGCCACCTAACAAATATTATGCTCCCTTCCATTTTCCTAGATTTATCTGTATCTCATCTCCCATTGCTCATAGAAGAGCAGAAGGCTTTAAAATGTATTGTTTTCATCTATGTTGTTGCCAGTGAAACTCACGTGTATTATCTCAAGACTTGGCATCACTTTCAGATAAGCAATGTGGTGAATTAAAAATACCCACCAGCTCATCTTCTCTCATAAGGGACCAGGTGGCATATTTGTTAAAATTGTGTTATAGAGGAAGCAAGTGAAGATTCTGTGATAAAGGTAAAGTCTGAGGAAAACGTAATAAAAAGAGAATCTAAGCCTTGAATCTCCCCTGTTCAAAGTCACTATTGCCTAGGGTTCCTGCACCAAAAAAAAAAAAAGCATTCAGAATCCTTTCTTGCAGCAGAAGTAACTGCTCTTGTGTACAGAGATAGCTTAAAAACAGCATAGGGAACAAAAAAAAATCAACCAACACTATCATAGTAGCAAAAGGTATGATAATCCTTACTGCTTTTTATTGATGCTCCAGATCTGTCAGTTGTAGCTGCTTGCCTTGGGGCAGGACCAACCATGGACATTTTAAAGCAGATTTCCTTAAATAAGTTTCATAGGGATGTTTTTTCCAAATTCTAGGAAATATGACACAATAGTTTGATGGAGAAAAAGAATGAGAAGCCAAAACCACCATCTTGATTTTCTTGAACCAACTAACCTGTCTCTGTCTAGAGATAGCGGCATGCAACTTCAGTTGGTTCAAGGGCTATACTGAGGGATGGCTGGGACATTGAGAATTGCATGCCAAAAGTGGGCAGAAACTATTATTTGAAGTTAATACCTTGGGTATCTACAAAGCTTAAGGTATTCATTTTGCTCTCCCCCCCCCAATGCAAAAGAAAATCAAGTTTTGTTTTTCTCCAATCTGGGTTGTTGGACCACAAAATAGATCTACATATGACCCCAGATTGCACTTTTTGCGCCCTTAGCTCAATAAAGATAGGGAAGAGGATCTTGCAATAATTTATCCTAAGCAAATAATTTAAGAAGTGTTATGATAATTATCGCCTGACGTTTGAAGCACTGACTCATAAACAGAAAAAACAACTTTTTCTGTTGCACTAGAGAAGAAGATCTGAATCATGGTTTTAAACAACGAAGGAGATTTTAGATGACCACTGGAAATCTCCTAAGAATACAGACCATTAGATAAGTGAGAAGACCGCTTTGGAAGGTCACATACTTTCCTCTCATGTAAGTTTTATGAGAAAGAGACCATTAATAAGGAATAAACAAGCAGCAGAATTGTTACTCAAATAAATGAGTGCACTATGATTTTGAATTTCCTTCCAGCCATATCTTTGCAAACTGAAAGAGGGTTCCTAGCCCTACTTTTGGAGCTATAGTATTCTATTTCTTTATCTTCTTAGATTTCCCACGATAGGAAAAAGCCTGGAAGCGCTGGAGGGAACACGTGGAAAAGAGACAAGGAAGACATAACCATCTGGACCTTCCATGGAACTCTGTGGGTTAAACTGTGTGACACTGCACAACAAAAGCCGCAAGCAGAAGCATCTTGTCATTTGATAGAGCACCTGACAGTAATCTGAAAATGTCATTTCAGAATTGATTCATGCAATCTTACCTATGACACATTAAAGGAGAAATTGTCTTCCAAGTATAATTTGTTTAATGGATGCTAAAAAAAAATCAACAAGTGCCATCTTGGATCACAAAACTGCTTTGCACATATATCAAGGCATCCATTTTCCATTGCAGCTTAAGTTTTGAACACAAGACATCAGTTATGGGAATATGCAGTTAAAATCACAATGTTGCTCAGTCGCCACTGCACTCATCAGGAGTTGGGGTGGGGTGGGGTGGATTGCAGCATTAGCACTGGATGTTTTATGATGAACAATTTAGACAATCCTTTTTTTTACAGAACCCTCCTGATTTGGGGTGGAAAGTAGAGAAGCTGTCAAACATATACAAAATAGTTGTGGACTTTGGCTGGGCTCACTTTTGTTTAAATATTACAAGCAGGATATGCTAAATTTGTGATGGTGATAGTGTCACCTGCTGATTTTAATACATTCTGTGTTAAGTGGGTTAACCAGAAATTAGCAACAGTGATTTATTTTCAGAGTACCTCCATCTCTGCTTCGACACACTTGTCTTCTATCTTTCTATGCTAACTAGAATACCTAGAAAACTGACGTTTTTCTATTTTTTTTCCTGATAATTTTTTTTAATTACATTTATATCCCACCCTTCTCCGAAGACTCAGGGCGGCTTACAAGCTTAGCAGTAGCCTTCATTCTATGTATATGCCTGCTTATTAGGGCTTTCAACCCCCCCCCCCAGCGGCATTATTACAAAGTCAGCTTAATTGCCCCCAACAATCTGGGTCCTCATTTTACCTACCTCGGAAGGATGGAAGGCTGAGTCAACCTTGAGCCTGGTGGGATGCGAACCTGCACTAATTGCAGGCAGCTGGTGTTACTTAAGGAGGCATCAGCCCACTGCTCCACCAAGGCTCTATAATGATATCAGGAGAAAAATTAGGAGACCATAAGATGTTCTAGGATCTGGGGGAAAAACAAATCAAGATCTAAGTAACTCAAGGACAGCTAGGGTCTCTGATTAGCAAGCAGGGGTAATTTTATTATATAAAATAATATCCTGAGATGTACTTCGTGGAGGTGCATGCTTCTCTAAAAAGTCATACACTCATGAGTGATGTAAGTTGTTAATGAGGTGTTCATTACCAGGCAATCTATCTTACAATTAGTGGGAAAATGACTGGCTAATCGTATTGCTGCACGTTTGTTCCAGTGGAAGGACTCTGGTCTGGGCAAATGCCAGCCTTGGAACCAAGATGGAGAAGAAAGATGGTGCCAGTGCAGATTGAAATAGGTAGACTTCTTATGGCTGATTGGATGGAACAAGTTGTGAGGGAAAATTCAGCAGTATTTAACATGTCTCTTCACCACTGACAGATCAAAGGAATATTAGTTTCTCTCTAAGAAACTTTAGTTTGTGACATGTACTTCAAGGCTTCCAGACCTGTGGGCCATCAAAATAGCTTCCTTGCCTCTCACTGTTCTCTTTTCCCTCTGACTCCAAGCCTGGAAATCAGCTGCTCTCCTTTCTCACATGGCATAAGTTCTTGTGGATCCCTGTGAGGTTGACAATCCATTCCCTTAGAAAAACAATTTCTCTGGGGCTGAGGGAAAGAAAACACAAGTGACACATAAATGCTCTTCATACCTAGTTACAACACACACACATACACATTCAGTACTCTCTCTCTCTCTCTCTCTCTCTCTCTCTCACACACACACACACACACACACACACACACACACACACACACACACACACAATGCACCCAGAGGGTTATGGGAGCATCATGGCTCCTCTCTGCTTTGCTGAGAGGCCTGGCTAGGATAAAGGTCTAGCCATCCTTATTATTTATATTATTACTCTTACAAGTTGTATTGAATTATAATGAAGCCACCTCACTGAAACAGAGCAAGTGATCTTGCCATTCCCCCTCTCAAGTCTGTGCACCCACAGATGAGGGCTAGCTTTCTCATGGCAGGGCAGGCTACCATCCTAATGGGCCTTTGGCTGGAAGAATGCATAGGCAGTCTTGTATGGCGATCACAGATTCCTCCCATTACTTCAAGGTCCGTGCCACACCGCATACTCAATCAAACCAGGGCTGAAGAGGCCCCTTTCATTTCCCTGGGCTGAAGCCCTTGGAGAGCGGCTCTCCTCTGTTCTTGCTCTTCCTCTTGCTTGTTCTTGCTAAGCACGAAATCTGAAGGAAGGGCTAAAGCAGGAGGTTGGGTGGTCACAATGCTCCTCATAGTAGTATGTGCCGCTGAACCAGCATAAGGGGCACTAATGTCACTTTCCCGTGCCCAGAGGTTTGTTTTTTTTTTAGTACATATTTCAGGTTTACTCTCTTAGCCTCTGTTCGTCCATCCCCAAGCTTTCCTCTCACAAGGACACCTCAGTGCAGCCGCTGTGCATAAAGTCATGTCATGAGAGTGTAGCCAATAAATGCTGACTTGGTGCACTGAACCCCAGAGCGAGACCTTGGCTTCTGCCTCTCAAGCCTTCAGCTGATGCCACTGTGCCACTGCCTGGCGAGGGTGCGAAATCATATCCTTCCAGTGCTTCACTTCGCCTGGTCCACTCTTCCACGACAGGTAGATCTAATGGGGGCAGGGAAACAAATTAAACAGGACTGGTCAAAAGCCACACTGTTCATTCTTATCCCCACCTCCTCACTGAGTTGCCACTCTGTGCATCTCTTCCTCCCAAACAGGTCAGCTTTTGCACATATCTTAGTGCTTGCATAACTGTCTGGTATGAAATTTCTAGCCCAGAGTAGATGAGACAGAAGTGGCTATTGGAGCGGTCTTCAAACTTGGCCCTTTTATGACTTGTGGACTTCCACTCCCAGAATTCCTCAGCCTGGCATGCTGGCTGAGAAATTCTTGGAGTTGAAATCCACAAGTCATAAAAGGGCCAAGTTTGAAGACCCTGGTCTATTGTTTATGTGCTTGGAGATAAAGCAAGGGGGGGATCCAAATGAGGTAGCAGTTGAGAGAAACTACTTCGCCATTGCATGACACTTCTCCTCCCAGGCACAAAAAGGCCACTTTCAGATGATCAGGCTTCTCATTATTCAATGCCATTACAACAGGGCTACAGCAGGCTGTTCTGACTATTTGACATTACCTAGATGTTACTGCTTTGCTTCCCTGCCAGTGTGTGCTATTCACAGGGAACTGGCAACCAAAATTTGCTGCCTTTCTGATTTGGGGTACTTGTCAAGATTTCTTGTGACCCCCTTTCCCCTTCCTGATTTCCTGCTACCTGGCTGGAATCAATTTGCTTAAATGTTGCAAGGGCATCCAATCTGGGATGGGCAGATGTCTGTTACTGAAAATCAGATGAGAAAAAAAAAATACTATAGGGAGGAAAGCAGAGAGAATCTGAACATTAAAATTAGAGCTTCCTACCACCAGTATTGCAGGGGTATTGCAGGGCTGGATTAGGGCCAACTGACACCCTATGCAGAGCCCAACAATGGGACCCCTTGATGGAAGCAAAATTCTCATACTAAGTTATGGAAACAAATGCGGTCTCTGATGACACCTTCAAACCAACTCTTTAAATTTTAGTCACTCACCATGACAAAGAAAACGATTTTTTAACAATGTAAACGATGTTATTTATTATTATTTTTTTATATTGCTTTAACTATTTTATAATTTTAGAATTGTAAGTTGCCCAGAGTCACTCGGTTAAGATGGGCAAGTATAGAAATTGAATAAATAAAATAAAGTTGAGCATTCCAGTCAAGGACCATTGCAAAAGTGACTGTAGTTAGGTGTAGCACTATGGATAGAAGGAAGAACTCTATGGTGCCCTCCTTCCCTTGGTGTCCTAACCACATGCTTATTTTGCTTAAAGGAATCCTTTATTCCCAAGGAGGCAGAATATCAGCCTTTCAAGGTAGGTCAGGTCAATAAACAAGACCCTGCAGAGATTCTAGGAATGCTATTTTATGGATGTAGGCTAGAACTACGGAATCTTGAAAGCTTGTCTAAGTTTCTTTCTCTATCCCATCATATACTAAGCAAAATCAAGATGGATATTTTTTCAGTTATTTTTCTCCTTTCTGTCTCTTGATTGTTCAACCTGCCCTTTAACAGGTGGTTTCCCCCTCAGTCCCAAACACTGCCCAAATGCTTCTTTCACATAATAATAATAATAATAATAATAATAATAATAATAATAATAATAATAATAATAATAATAATAATAATAATAATAAAAGTTGGAAGGGACCTTGGAGGTCATCTAGTCCAACCCCCTGCTCAGGCAGGAAACCCTATACCATTTCAGGCAAATGGCTGTCCAGTCTCTTCTTAAAAACCTCCAGTGTTGGAGCATTCACCACCTCTGGAGGCAGGTTGTTCCACTGGTTAATTGTTCTAACTGTCAGGAAGTTCCTCCTTAGTTCTAGGTTGCTTCTCTCCTTGACTAGTTTCCATCCGTTGCTTCTTGTCCTGATTTCAGGTGCTTTGGAGAATAGCTTGACTCTCTCTTCTTTGTGGCAGCCCCTGAGATGTTGGAACAAGGTCTCCAAGGTCAGCTGCACATATGCCTTTACCCAGCGACATGATTAAAATACAATCATGCATTGGAATGGAACTTGTGTATAATGTGGAAATGCAAATATCAGCACGGTCAAGGCTTATCTATAGTAAGAATTCCTCTTGGAGTAGGAGGGTGCTGTCCTATGGTATGGAGAAGTAGAACACAGAAGAATGGAGCTCTGGAGAGACAGAGTTAATTTTCCCGCAACCGAGCAATGTCTGAGAGGTCCCCAGACTAACTGATGGATATTTCATGCTCTCAAATGTGCAAGATGGGATACTGAGGCTTGTTTCTGACAAATCATCATAAAAGCAGATAAAGAATAAGAGAAGTAGGCAAAGAAAGAACAGATTCTGCTTTTCTTTTACCCTTAATAAGTTTGTTACTTCACACAAGCAATTTAAAGGGTAAGGGTGTTTTTTTTTGGTTTGTGTGGTTATTTTTTGTTTTTTTGTAAAATTGTGATTTGCCTTTTTAAGCAATGATTATATTTCAACTGCGTGAAGATCTTTTGTTTGGTTGATAATAAACTAAATATAGTCAGAAGCACCATTTATTGTGATGCACAGGATTGCACCTGGGCTATGTAAATCTGGTTTAAGATATGATCAGGGGATTATTTAGTCTGGTTTTCTATATTTTATGATGCATTGTTAGCTAAAGCATTAGTTCATCTGGACGTATATAACAGAAATATGCTGAAAGCATTCCCAGAGAATCCAATACAAATGGTTCTTTCGTATAGGACCAAAATGGCTGTTTTCATATGCACCTATATTTCAAAACATAGTAACAGGAATAACTTTTTTCTTTTTCTTTTTTCTTTTAATTGGGTAAAATCTCTGTTATACTGTTGTAAAACTTGAATGATACATTATATTATTTCAATACAGTTTAGTTAACTTAAATCATTACTTTTTCTTTTTTTAAAAAAGAGAGAGAAGTATTATATCAATGTTATGATATAAAATGTCAGTGTTAATGAGCATAAGATTATTTGGCTTTTTCATCCGAAACTGAACACACCATTAAAAAGCTGCTCCTGATTGCATCACAGTATTTGTTGTACAATACAATAAATTTCTGTCTTGAGTTGATTACTTAGCATTAAGATCTCTATTGTATTGTTACTTAAGATCTCTATTGCATGTTGAAGGGGGAAAAAGGAGGGGAAATGAACAAAGCAAATTTGATAGCAATCGAAATACAAAGGAAGAGGAAGAGAAAAAGAAGATTATCTGGCTTCTAACTTCCCTCTCTTATGTTTTTGCTAATTTACAATATTTATAAGCATTTAGACCCTTCAAAAGCCAACTATGTGTTTATGCCTGCCATTCTTACTTAAAATTGGTTAAGCTTCTGGTGTGAATACATACTATTAATTTTGCCACTGTTGCATGTTCTCAAGTTAAGTTCCCAATCAGATATTGTCAGGATTGTAGCTTTCTTCCAGCATTAGACTAAATGTATTCCTGCTGCTGTGAGCGTGAATCTAATTAAATTTGATGTTTCTTATTTATGTACTGTATTTTTTTTGGGGGGGGGATTATACCTACTGAGATAAAATGGAGTTCTTACATTTAAATTCCAAAGTATTCTGCACTGTGGTTTCCTGGAATTCTTTACCTAGGGGGAATTGCCATCTGGTGAAACCATGGAAAAGGCCCTTTTTGGTGGTGGTCCCTTTTTTTATGGAAAATTGTTCCCGTGAGGTATGCTTGGCCCCTAACCTGCCGCTTTTCCAAAAGGTCCTAAAAACATGTTTTTACAGATGCAGCCAATCAAGTGACTGATTTAATTATGTTGTTGCTGCCATGGGGGCAGAGGGGCAAGGGATGGTTTTTTAATGGGTTTTATTATATGGTAAGGTTTTTAATTTTTGTAAGCCACCTGGAGTCACCTATGTGTGAGTTGGGTGGCTACATAAATGTCATAAATAAATAAATAAATAAATAAATAAATAAATAAATAAATAAATAAATAAATAAATAAATAAATAAATAAATAAATAATGCCTTAAGAACAAATGCATATGAAGCCAAAATTGAGAAGATAGCAACAGAGTGCAGTGCCATCTCTGCAGAGAAGCTGAAGAAACAGTGGACCACCTAGTTAGCTGGCACAAGAAGGTCACTCAGACTGACTACAAGCAATGACATGGCAAAGTAGCAACAATGATGCATTGGAAGAGTTGCAGGAAATACCATTTGCATGCAAGCAAGAACCGATGGATCCATAAATAGAGAAAATAATAAAGAATGAAGAAGCTAAAATGCTCTGGGACTTTAAAATTCAAACAGACAGGTACCTGCCACATAACACCTCAGACTTAACAATTGTTAATAAGAAAGACAAAAAAGTAGATAGTGGATGTGGCAGACCCTGGAGAGAGCAAAAGAGAAGAGAAAGAACTGGAGAAGATAACAAAATACAAAAAACTTGTAAATAGAAATAGAGCAACTATGGTAATACCAATAGTAAGAGATGCTTGAGTGCAATCCCAAAACAATTAGAGCACTACTTGGGTACTATCAGCATTGACAAATTCACCATCAATCAATTGCAAAAGGCAGATTTAATCAGAACAGCTTACATTCTGTGATGATATTTGTAACACCATCAAATATCCATATCTGCCTATCCTAGGTCCTTGGGAAGGATTTGATAGGTGGACAAAATGCCAAATCCAGTCTGAACATCTGGCCAACTGTATGATAAACAATAATGCCAAATCTAGTCTAAACATCTGGCTGACCGTATTACTAATCATCATAATCTACTATGCCATATTGTTTCCTACTTGGTTTCTATCATTTCATGAAATGTATAGGAATTTTCTTGGCTATTACATTCTTGGTTTTCTGCACTTTTCTGGGAAAGGAAAACTAAATTTATAGAAGACAAGATTAATACAAAATGTGTACTGATTAGGTGCAGTTGAGTCACAGCTGATTATATTTCCAGTTGTAGGTTGACTGTTCAGAATTGTGTGATTTCATCTGGTGGGAAAGGAAAAGAATGTCTGAATGTGAATTTCCCAACAAAATATGGTAGTCATGCGAAGCAACTGTCAGTCTTCAAGGAAAAGACACAAAGATGTATTCTCTCCTTCATGAGACATCTGCAAGTAGTATCTTGAGAAGATTAGTCTGCACAGTTATAAAATGAAGACATTCAACATACAAAGTAGTTGCTAGTCATGAGTTACTTGGGCATATGATAGAATTGAATACAAAGAAATATAGGCTTGGCCATAGAAAACCGAACATCGCTTCTGATAGATCAAATAAGTTTGATAGCCAGCGGGTCTGACATTTAAAGAAGCACATTTCTTAATAAAATTCTAACCTTAGTAATACATTTTAGAGAACTCCATGTTATCTGAATACATTATTGAACACATCCAATGAATACATAGAAATATATGAATGATATGAAATATAAATATATGAAAGTCAATGTGTGGTCCTCAGTGGAACTACAACTACACAGAGGGAAGTATCCAGTGGGGTACCTCAAGGTTCTGCCTTGGGTTCAGTGCTCTCCAACATCTTCATAAATGACCTAGATGAGGGGATTGAAGAGGCACTCATCAAATGTACAGACAACACCGAGCTGTAGTGTATGTGTTTGTGTAATTGTGAACACTTTGGAAGATAGACTCACGATTCAGAAGGATCTTGACAGACCTGAGCATTGGATCCTATTCAATAAATGCAGTTCAGTGTTAAGAAAGTAAAGTCCTGCACTTAGGCAGGAAAACCCAAGCACAGTTACAAAGGTGTCAGAGTTAGTTTACATGGCAAAGCTAAGAAGTGTTAATCCCTGTACCTGGCTCGATAGTAGTAACTATAAGAGGGATCTAGGTGTTCTAGTGGATCACCACTTAAGCATGAGCTAGCAGTGTGCTGCAGCTGCCAAAAATCCAATGCAGTTCTAGGCTGCATCAACAGAGGGATAGCTTCGCAATCACAAGAAGTGATAGTACTGTTCTATACCATACTAGTAAGATCATACTTGGAATATTGCATACAGTTCTGGTTACCACGATACAGAAAAGATGATGAAGCCCTAGAAAGAGTGCAGAGAAAAGCAACAAAGATGATAAGGTGTTTGGAGGCTAAACTCTATGAGGAATGCCTGTGGGAACATTTAGCCTAATGAAGAGAAGGAGTGACATGATAGCCATCTTCTAATACTTGAACAACTGTCACGGGGAAGAAGGTGTTGATTTATTCTCCAAAGCACTTGAGGACAGGATAAGAAGCAATGGGTGGAACCTTGTCAGAGGGACACCCAACCTGAAACTAAGGAGACATTTCTTAACAGTGAGAACAATTAGTAAATGAAACAGTTTGCCCCCCCCCATAGTTGTGGGTGCTCCTCTTCTGGAGGTTCTTAAGAAAAGACTGGAGAACCATTTATTTGGAATGGAATAATGACTCTTGTCTTGGACAGGGACTTGGACTAGAAAACCTTAACGGTCCTTTCCATCCCTATGACTCTATTTCTATTATTAATCACTACAGGCCTATTGAAAAACGTGAGTTTCTACAGACCAGTATTTCCTAAACTGGTGGTTTCCCAATGTGTTGGACCGCAACACCGTCTCCCATAGTATCATGACCATTTTGGTTGTAAATGATGGGCATATGGGGGGGAGGGGACACTAATTTAAGAAATATAAATTCTGGATGGGTGGTAGCAAGAACCAAATATGTGATACAAACTCATCAGACAAATGCTACAACATATGTATTTGTATTAAAAGTCAGGCTATAAATATGTAATGATAACACAGGCATTGTGATGTAACCACGTACATGTTATCATTTTGGCATCACTGCTGCAGACAAAACAGAACTCAGAAATATAACTCCAGTTCTTACTCCCAGGTAACTGCCCTGGGTTTCACATCTTCAGTATGAAATTAACCTGTTGTCCTGTTGGCTGGAATTTTTCACCCACACCAGCTACCACTCAGCTTTTGTTTCTCTTTTGTTGCACAAATGTGTTGGAGGTGTCAGAGTTAGTTTACATGGCAAAGCTAAGAAGTGTTAATCCCTGTGGTAGATTTAGTTATTTTTATCAACTGGGTTTCTATAACTGCTGCATGGAGGATGTGTGTGTCATCTTCTCCCCCACAATGACAGCCAAGATCTGTCTTCCAGAATCACTAATGTAGCTTTCTGACTCTCACTCAAAGCCATGTGATTTCATAACTTCACTGGAGGTTGACAATAGTAATTATTCAGTCACTCATTATTATCACATAGTTTCAGCAGAGGCTGAGGCAGCTGAGCTATTCTAATACTCGAATTGCGTAGGTTTTGCTTTTAGTTGATCTTGACATTTTATTCCATTTTATTTTTATTTTATTTTTTTATTTATTTTAATTCCATTTATATCCCGCCCTTCTCCGAAGACTCAGGGCAGCTTAGAAGCTTAGCAGTAGCCTTCATTCTATGCATATGCCTGCTTATTAGGGCTTTCATACACCCCCCAAGCGGCATTATTACAAAGTCAGCTTAATTGCCCCCAACAATCTGGGTCCTCATTTTACCTACCTCGGAAGGATGGAAGGCTGAGTCAACCTTGAGCCTGGTGGGTTTAGTGACCGTGGGTTTCATAACTGAAACTTAGCTTTAACTTTGCTCAGAATCTCTCCCTAACTAATCAGAACCTGAATGAAATCCCTTCTTTTCCTACATTTCCCCAATACCTTTGGAAGTATTTGGGAAGATTGTTAAGAATCTTAACAATGCTTAAAGCATTGCCCTGCAGAAAATTAGAACAGAGCACGGTCATTGTTTTCCAAGCCTGACACCCAAGCCTTCTTGTGGAGTTGATTTCCTGGTCTGGTCTGACAGTTAGCTGGTTTTCTACTTACTGCAATTCCAAAGAAAAGCAACCCATGAAAGCCAAGAATCGGTATCCTGTGTCTGCTTTCCTTCCTCAGGAAATTGGATTCTCTACAGCAGGGGTGTCAAACTCAATTTCATTGAGGGCCGCATCAGCATTACGGTTGCCCTCAGGGGGCCGGGTGGGTATGGCCTACTGGGTGGGTATGGCTAGAGTGCATATGGCCTACTGGGTGGGCATGGCCAGCTCTATATCGTTCGTATCAAGGGTGCCTATGGGGGCCTGGGCAGGAATGGGACAGATCTGAGGGTCTCTGGCAGAAGGAGGGTCTCTGGGCCAGGGCCAAGGCCGTGGGGGCCGTTCCCTCACTGTTTCCAGGATGGCTTTGCGGGCCACATGAAACCACTTTGCTGGCCAGATCCGCCCCAGGGCCTTGTGTTTGACATGTCTGCTCTACAGAGACTTTAGGGGTCTTGAGCAAAGCTAATCACTAATTTCTTAAGGACCAGATCAAGCTTGCATTACCTGTACAATTTTGTTATGCTTA
Source organism: Vipera ursinii (assembly GCF_947247035.1). NCBI lineage: Eukaryota > Metazoa > Chordata > Lepidosauria > Squamata > Viperidae > Vipera > Vipera ursinii. Next base: position 114,037,525 of record NC_139512.1, on the reverse strand, counting down.
AATTGTCATCTTACTGATGTTGAGTTCATGTTATGTTGATTTTAATTTGATATACATGCCATTTATTTTAATATCATGTCGTATTATGGAACAGTTTTCTCTCTGTGGCACAAATCAAACATCAACATTAGGATGTCAATTTATTATTATTATTCACTAATGAGAACAGAATTGTAGATATTTAATGTAAATCAGATTTAAAGCTAATTAATTTAAAGTGCTGTAAATAAGCTTGCATTTTAAAACAAGAAGTCAGCTCTTCAGCTATTAAAATTTTCCATTTAATATTTCCTGAAGTTCATTAAGCTAAATAGTTGTACAATATATCATTGAATTGCAAAATGTCAAAGGATAATTGACCTTGTTGAAAAAAATAGTACAAAATGGCATTGGGTAAGGAAGCATGACATATAATTTTGTGATTGCTTTGCCAAGCATCTAGCTTGCATTATACTACTATCCTATACTATAAATTATAAGTGTTGGATGGATCCACTTGACTAATATTTTCCACAAATTGCTTTAAAGCAGAAGTCGCAATATAACACTAGTTAGTAGAATCACTGTGCACAGATTCAAATGAGAATATTGAACTGTTGTAGCAGAAATTGCTGGACATGCCAAGGAACTGTGCTAACACGTTGGTTCCAATTTGCTCTTAATATTGTCTCAATACCCAGCTGTGATATTAAAACCTGAACTTGTTGGCAGCACATACATTGTTTGCACATAGAATGCCCAAAGATTTATATCTAGTTAATTGTTAATTTAAGATTTTTGCTAGAGACTCAGATTGGAGACTCAGATTCAAGTTTATCCTAAGTAAATATTCTCTACTCCAGAAGGATGAGGACTGCAGGAATATTTTGAGGCAAATCAAGATATATTTAGTACAAATCTCCTACTGTGCTATTCTTGTAGACATTTGAAACACAGAATTTAAAGTAGGACAAGCTGCAAACACTACATGTGCCGGCAAGGGCAGAAGCTATGTCTGGATATAGTAGAATTTGCTTTCTTTTTATCACATCCCACTTCAATTGTTTGTAATGGAGACAGAATTTAGTTACCTAGCCTCCAGACTGGTGTTGTGAAAGACTCAAGGTTTTCTAAGAGGACAAATGATTGGATCCAAATCTGTCTTGTATTGCTCCTGACCAACCCATGAATTATTCCAGGGTCTTCTGCTGGTTTCTATTGCTAGGAACAGTAGACAGGACAAAAGTGGTAGGCAGAACAGCCCTAGAACTAATGGACCAATCTACCCCATCTGTTCTTTTCTGAAATGCTGCTCAAGGGAGTTAGGATTGCTCTGAATATTAAACTACAACTGAATATTTTGGAGAGAAAGTTAGGGTCAAAATGAGAGCTGGAAGCCTTTGGGAGTCAAAACTGAGCTGATCCTCAGTCAAAGGGATAACTTACCTTTCCAATGACATCATTCCGGCTCAATTTGTCCTTATCCATGACCGTAATGATTATGGTGGTCTCCCTCAGCTTCTCTGTCGGGATGTCAAACATGAAGGATTCATTGAACACGGGGTTCAGGCATCGCTTCATCACCACTGTCTTCTTCTTTTCCACCCGCTTATCTTTGTACATCAGCCACACCTTCACATAGGGATCTGATGCAAGAAAAATGGACATAATTGCCAGAATTTAACGGAGGAAACAGTGTAAGTAGAAGGAACATGCCAGTACTTAGGCATCACTCTTTCTAAAGCTGCTAACAGTCATTTGTTTCTTACAGTGTGATGCACTTGAACGAAATTTGAAAGAACAAGTCTCAGTTTTATTTATATAAAAAGGTCCAGTCGTAAATTTAAGTTCTACATAGGAAAATGAATGGGTGTTTATTCCATTGGTAGCCTGTGGACCATGAATATACTATGTATGTAGTTCCTTAAAGCAGCCCTGCCATTGCCAAGGATGTCCATATAATCCCAGAAAAGACACAGCTACTTTAAAGACTTGCAAAAAAGTGTTATATTCAAGTTTCTGAATACTTTGTACCATTTAAAAAAAATCAAATCTGAGATACTGCGTAGCAACCAGACGCTATATTTCATTTCCAGGAAGTTATTTATACATGTGGCTTTTGGCCATTCTTTTGTAGACTGGAAAGCCAAAGACAGCCTTGTCCATTTTCCCCACTTGATCAACTTTGTTTATGCATGGGGATATGCAGCCATCAACCCACCACTCAATGTCACACTGAGCTCTTAAAACTCAAATGGTTACCTACCTCCGATATACATGGACATTTTTCCAGCCTTTTTTAAAAATAATTAGTTAATTTTGGCATTTCCAATTTACAATTCATCCTAAAATGGTGCACAATAAGTTATGCTATTGTTCCAAATATTGAGGACACACACAGGCACACAGAGACACAACCGTTAATCTATAAAAACCAACCAACCAAAATCACACTGCTGAAATTTGACCATTTTGCCACCAAATTTCAGCCGCAATCATAAGTCCAATATATGGCTGATTAAGTTGCTGATTCCTGCAGTGAAAGATTTTGTCCAAAATTCCCACGATTCCTTTACCATCCTAAAGAAATTTAGGAAAGAAATGTTCCTCCCACATGTGGACAGAAAAGAAAATTACTAGAATTCATGAATGATTTTAAAATTTCACTGTATTAGAAACTACTTTTCTGTTCTTTTGTGATATTTCTTGTGGAAGGCTGACATTTGAATTGAATTGAACATTATTAGGAAATTAAAAGAAATACATTTGAATGTATCCTTTCATCCATGAGCCAACAAAACTCCTTGCAAAGATGGAGCTATGCATATATCATGGGAAACGTTCTTTGTTGTTCCCATTGAAGGCTCTGAAAGGTTTATATCCACCCTTCCCCTCATAAAAGTAAAAATACTATACAGAGACTACCCTAGTAGTTTCCCCACAATACAGTAATAAGACATAATCCAACTGAAGTTTCAGCAAGAAAGGCACACCATGCACCCTCGGACAATGCCCTGGGACCTATTTTTCCCTTTAAATTATAGAAACTGAACTAAAATTCAGCTTCTCTTTTCAGCCCTTTAAAGGACTCTTCAGCTTTATGGCACCTGTTGTTTTAGGAAGACTTTTGTCCATGTAAGTGGAATACCGCCTTGGTAATGGTTAGTATTTCTCCTCTTAGACACAGAATCCTGGATGAGGTAAGGCTGCATCATCTCTGTCAACCGGTGATGTAAAACATAAATAACACCCAGTTCTTGCATCCCAGCTAGAGGAAAAAGGTCTGATCATCAAAGACATTCTGATACTTCACAGATTTCTACCAGATTTACCATAAACATAAGTGCCCAAGCTTCTAAGGAAAAGGTTAATTTGTGGGTGACTTTTGACTTGAGATTATTTCCTACTGTTCTGGAATTCAATACCTGATGTTCCCCCAATATCCATGGCTTTAAGATTCCGAGCTTTGATAATATTCACAGCAATGGAGTTAGCAGAAGGATTGTAGCAAAGGGACAGAAGTAGTTCTCCTCGGCTTCCCTGGAAAAATGAACAAAGATGAGAAAATCTTGTCTGATGTTTGACATCACTGATGCCCCTCCTAAAGCTTCACTGTGCTCGGAACTGAAGTCTTCTGAGCATGCCTCTGGATTTGGTCTGTTCATTCTATACAGAATACAGCCCCCTTCTTAAATTAGGGAGTACATAACTTTCATCAAATCAACAGCCACAGCATGCTGTGTGGCCTAATGAAAACTGCATTCCTACAGCAAACAAAGCAAGGGTTGAAGGGTTGAAACAAGTGTTTTGAGTACAGGTAGTCCTTGACTTATGACCATAATGGAGCCTGCCCATCACAACTGTAAACTGTGACAGTCAAAAAGCAGGTTACCCACATGGCCAACCTGATTTTACAACCTTTTGGTGGTGATTTTGCAACCACTAAGTGAATACTGGGATTGTTAAGCGAATGCTGTGATCATTAAGCAAAACCATTTGACTGGTTTTGTGGAAAACTGGAAGTAAATGCCAGTTTTTGGCAAAAATGTAGTCACATGACTTTGGGACATTGCAAATGGTCGTAAATGTGGTCCGGCTGCTGAGTGCACAGAGTGCATTCATGTGACTGTGGGGGTGGGGGACACTGGAATTTCAGAACTGGGTTGTAAATAAATCTGGGGGTGGGGTCTGATGTAACTTCAAATGGTTGTTAAGTCTTAAGTGACTATCTATATAGTGGCGACTATTTCTATCTGCTAGTCTTAAGGCTCTCTTTTCTCCCTTTGGCCCTTTTGCAGTGCAGAAATTGGGCCAAAGGCACTTATGAAAGGACCTACAGGGGCACAAAAGGATGTTGGTAAGATGTTTGCAGCTTTTGAGGTGCTATATTTGTACCTTTGTACTAAGTGGTAAAAAATATTTGCCTGGCATTGGCTGAAATAATTATTTGTATTCATGTTAATCGAAGACAACAATACTTATGGCTGGTAGCCGTGTTCTGGAGTGCCAGTTTGGATTACAACAGGATAGTATAAATAAGCATGGGAATTCCAAAAGGAGGCAGAATTAATAATTTTGCTTTTGGATTGAGTAAATTGGAAAAAAAGACTGCTTTTTAAGAGAATTTGTTATAGTCTTTTTTATAGTAAAGGAATGCCTTCTCTATCACGTACAGTATAGTTGCTTGATTGTAGCAATACCATTCAGTGAGAAAGACTCCCCTTGTTACGATTGTGATGCCGATATGCAAGCTATTAAACATATTGTACCAGATTGCCTGTGACGTGCATTCTCTGGTTCCCTAGAAGATCTGCGTCAACCAACTCCAGAGGCGATTGCCTGGATAGCTGAATTGGACATCCAGTTATGAAGCCACTGCTGTACCCCCCTGTAGAAGTTTTACTTATAATTATGTGGACTGTGTATATATGTTTACTTCCGTTTTGTCATATTCTCATCATAGGCTACATAATAATATTTCAGTGAATATAACAAGCAAACTTCATATACTGTGCTTTGTGCTGCTGACAAATAATCAGTATATTTAGAAGCATTACAGGTGGGTGTTAGGGTTAGTGGCTTCTCTCACTCACTGTATCAGCCTTACATGGTATCTACCACCATACTTGACATCTTGCTGGTATTATGCCCTTATAAAGGTAAAGGTTCCCCCGCACATGTGTGCTAGTCGTTTCCAACTCTAGGGGCCGGTGCTCATCTCCGTTTCAAAGCCGAAGAGCCAGCGCTTGTCCGAGGATGTCTCCGTGGTCATGTGGCCGGCATGACTAGACGCCAAAGGCGCACGGAACGCTGTTACCTTTCCACCGTAGTGGTCCCTATTTTTCTACTTGCATTTTTTACGTGCTTTCGAACTGCTAGGTTGGCAGAAGCTGGGACAAGTAACAGATGAGTATGGCATTATAAAAAGAAGCAGGAAGGATCTCATCAACAGTACTTCAGAACCTTGATATCCTCTTGCCATGCTAGGGAAAGTGTTCAAAGTTGCAAAGCAAAACTAGTATCTTACACTCCCATCACTGCAGGGCTTTAGATCTTTCCAGAAAGTCTGCATCTGAGTCAAGTCCAGTTTGTTGAGAGGAATGTTAACTTCCCCAATTGGATCATTACGACTAAACCGATCATAATCCAAGACCTGTAGATACAGCACCCGCTGAACCACTTTCTCATATGGAAAACCTGATGAAATCAAAGAGGCAGATGAGAAAGAGACAGAGAGAAATAAAGAAAACAAGAGATGAAATATAGTTAAGCAGAATAACAAGAATTTGAAATGTAAAAATGGCTTCATTTGAAGACAGTCATTCCCTTGTATGTAATGGTCTTTTCCATAGTAATGTACCAAATCAAATAAGGATAACAACAACTATACTTACAGATAATCTTGTAGCTTTGGATAACTTTTTAGTAGATTTGGATAACTTTTTAGTCTTCTAGACTTTTTTTGTCCTGTGCCTTCAGGTCTGTCTTGTCTCTGGAGTGTGCCTCTGCAATTTTCTTGGCAACAGTTCTGGAAATGTTTTACCCTTGCATTTCTTTTAGGGCTGAGAGTCAGTGACTGTCCCAAGGTCACCTAGCTGGCTTTGTGCCTAAGGCAGGACTAGAATGCCTATCTCTTGGTTTCTAGACGGCTATCTTAACCACCACACCAAACTGGCTCTCGTCTTCTAGATTAACAAATAATAATGAAGTTTTATTAATTCAACTTGATGCTTCAGGGAACTGACTGGCTGCTCTAAAAGCCAGGACAAATCCTGGCCTTCATCCATAATTTGCACTTAGATTACTAGTAAAGAATTTGATTCTTTCTGTTTCCCTGGAGAATGGTACTAAATGTAATGGAATAAGGGCACGATCTAACTTGGCAGAAGGCAAGACAATTGGATAAAGTAAAGGAGACAAAAGGTAACACAAATTGACCAGATGAAACAGGTGGACCATGGTATGACTTGAGAGAATGTGATAGATCAATGATTTAGAGCTGTACTCCTCAACTTGACATCCTTCAGTACATTGGAATTCAAATCCCGTAATACTTAAATGCTATTATATGTACAACAATTGCATGCTTATGCCTTCAGTACATGCAAAATTCCATATTTAAAATATTAAAGAAGCTTTTTTGTTTTAGCCTTTAGTAGGAGTGGTCAATACCAATGCTTTTTTGTTGTGATGTAAAAAACTGTTGTCATGGACCACTACATCAATGCCGCACTCTTTACAGCTATAGGGCACAAAAATGGTATCCTTATTACGTTGGGGAGAATGAGAACAATCTCACACAGAATCTCCCTACTGGTATTTGCATTACTTTAAACTCAGATCTGGAGCTTCATGCTCCCTCAGCTTCATCTGTTTGGTAGCCAATATCCAGTTCAACAATCATGTGCTTGAAGTAATAAAAAAGCAGGCTTTCATTTTACCTCAATGAACTCTGAACAGTTTATGAACAGTCTGTTTTTTTCCACAGCTGTGAAGACTTACCTTATCTTGTCTCCTGGCCTCTGGGTTTCAGCTAATGGAATTCTGTTCATGGGCTCTTAAAAGGGGAGGGGAGCTTGACTGTTTCACAAGCCTTCTTTCACAACAACTGCTCAGGTTTTTTTCCCTCCATTTAGCTAGTCAAATACACATTATCACGATGATTGTATTTTAAAACATTGATGGCATTTATTTAAGCTGTACCGTATTTGAATTTCTTGCTAATCCTTGAAAATATACCCAAGTACATAGCAGGCAAGGCAAAGGGAGCTACAGTGGAGTCTAATTTTTGTTGCTCCAAAACCATCCACCCAGTCATCTGCTCACCAAAAATCTTCAGCATTTTGTCGCGGTGCCAACATGTAGGCATTGTTTAGAATGTACCATTTCTTTTCCTCCACTAGAACAACATTCAGCTATTGTTATAACGCTACTGGGAAGAGCGCCTGATTAAAAAAAATTGCTTGCATGCTATTTTTTCACCATCAATGGTAGTCATAGGCTTTTAATAGCAACAAAGGAAAGGGACTTTGGCAGCACTACAGCTCCTCCTTTCAGTAACTGTTATAACATTTTTGTAAATGGCAGACAACACACCCAACGTGTTCCTGAAGTGAAGTTGGAAATTGGGACTAGCAATGCAGTTTTGGAATTTACTACCAAGAGATGTGAATCCTGGTTACCAGTTTGGTTGTCTTCAAAAAAGTGTTGGACCAATTCAGGGAAGTCATGGGATCAATAGCTATTAGTTTTGATAGCAATAGGACTGTCTCTAAAGACCTTCTGCCGGGAGACTAGTGGGCTTCCTTGTGTGATTGGTTGATTACATTGAGAATGGATTGCTGGAAAAGAGGGGCCAGGGGTCTGATCCACCGTGGCAATGCTTATGTTTTTTCTTTTCTTCAGCAAACATATTCATGGTTTTCCACTCTCCCATGCTACAACTCTAATATTAGTAGAGACAAAAGGAGGTGGATTGTAGTGTGGGTGTGTACACGCTAAAGCCTTCAAACATGTTCTTCAGAAATATTTACACTAGCTTCGTGAAAAAAGGCAAGAAGGGTGATGAACATTGTTCACCCTTTCTTCCTGTCCCATCTGGAGAAGAGTGGCAACTCCCCAAAACGTCAAAATGTTCAACTTCGAAACATTCCTTCTAGGACAAAAGGATCACCACAGTTAATCAGTCCTCCTGTAACACACCAACTTTTTCTGTTCACAAACAAGTTTCCTGCCTGTCAGCAGTTTTCTTTCAACTATGCTGCTTGTCTTTAAGTTCAGGAAATGAAGACCACTACCAGGCTTGAGAGACTGAAAACCTAACCATGAGACAGATTTATTTAGCAAAGCCTCGACTTCAGTAATCAGAATCTTAGACCTTCTTACCTACCTTCAAAAAGAAAAGTCTCATTCCAATGTGGATTTAAGTTCTTCCTTTTCACCTTTGTCTCCAGTTTATGCTTTTTATCTGGCAGGAGATAGATTTTGACAAAAGGGTCACTTGTGCCACTGAAATCCTTGGCTGGCAGCTCCTGACCTTTCAGTATTTTGACAGTGAGAGTCGATTCCTGGAAATTATAGCCAACACTAAATTGGATGCGGCCCAGATTCTCTCGGCTGGAGCTGTCATGTCCCTCATCATCCTCAGATCCAGGGGAAAGCTATAGTGCAAGAGAATGGGAGAAAGACATAGCTGTGAGGGTCTGGTATGTGATGTTTATCTTCTGTATCCAATTAAGTTTTAACACAAGAACCCTCAGAGGTATTTGCTCTGCTAGCTAATAGAGATCTAGGTTAAACATGAGCAATTGATAAGAACATATTTGTCATGGTTTATCACCTTTAATAAGGTAACGATAACGTTATGCTTTATATTTTATTACTCCAAAAGAACATTTTCTTTTACAGCCAGCTTCATCCTAGCTCTCTCCCAGTCAATGACTCTGAAAAAGAGAAGAAATTCCTGCAGCTCTTTGATTCTGAGAGTTTGAGACATTTCCAAGCTGTCTGATGTCCTTAGGTGAGAAACAACACTAAAAAAACAACAACCCCTCCAAGTATAAGCAGTGTTGAAAGGAAAGAGCATTGGGAAATAAATACATAAAGGAGATACTGTTAACATAAGCTTTATTTAATCACCGACTTAACTGGGAGTAAGCCTCGGGGACAGGAAATATTCTATTAAGAACAGTGTAACTTGGGTAGTCATTAGTAGGGTGTGAAGTTGAAAAGCTCAAAAAGACTTTGTCCCACTGTCAGCAGCTACTGTTCCAGCCTCCTGGTGAAGTGACTCACTTTTCACCTCCCGTATCATTCATGACTTCACTATAAGTCCCAGAGGTTGGGTCAAGAACAGGAAGGGCTTCTCCATTTACCTACAGTATTTTCAGTTTGATCTGATTTATTTTGAGTTTGCAATTTCCCATGGTGCATGAATTGCCAAAATAATAATAAACAAATAATTGTGTAGCACAGCTATCTCTCATAACACACAAACAGATGGTGGTGCTGTTTCCCCTGCTTATTATTCACTGATGCAGACAAATAATTTTGGAACTTTGACTGAAAGGTTTTAGCTGTCCATTGTGCATTAGTTTCAATGACTCAATGAGCTAAGATTATCTTTTCCCTACCTGCTGAGATTCCATGTTTTGCAACTGTTTTTACATTGCCTGTAATTAAAATGTCAATCAATAAAAATATAAACCCATTGATGAATCCTGATCAGAGGAAATGTTCTGAACATGTGCCTGGAATTAAGGAGAAACTTCTTAACAGTGAGGACAATTAACCATTGGAACAGATAGCCATCAGAAGTTGTGGGTGCTTCATCACTGGATATTTTTAAGAAGAGTCTGGACAGCCACTTGTCTGAAAAGGTACCGGATCTCCTGCCTGAGCAGCGGATTGAACTAGAAGAACTCCGAGGTCCCTTCCAGCTCTATTCTGATTGAATGATTGATTGAAATTCATGATACTATCAGAGATACAATAGCATTTGCTTCAGCTGCTCTGATTCTAAAAACAGTTTACAGTAAGTACTATTTTTTTGCCCTAATATGCAGGCATATACATAGAATGAAGGCTACTGCTAAGCTTGTAAGCCGCCCTGAGTCTTCGGAGAAGGGCGGGATATAAATGGAATTAAAATAAAATAAATAAAATAAAATAAATATTTAATAGGAAAAAGCACATTGATTTGTGCTTTAAATTGTAAGCCGCCCTGAGTCTTCGGAGAAGGGCGGGATATAAATGGGATTTAAAAAAAAAAGATATACATGCTCAGCTTGCACCGCCTACACTACAACTTTATTTTTTTTTAAAAAGGGGGGGAATTAAAGGAAGATATGAAAAGGGACATGAACAATATTTGTCTGTCAATCAGAATATTGTTGCTGGCTCTATTTACTCAAACTACTACAAGTCTTAAGATTTTCAAATCTCTTCTTACCTTCAAGGCTGCTGACTCTTCTTTAGTAATTCTGTTCAACTCAACCCATATTTCCTATACCTGCTCATATGTTTTCTGTGTTATCGCTAATGTTAATTAAGACATTTTTAGTATTTAATTTTTCCTTTACATCCAGGCCTCATGGAAGTGGACCAGCATTCACGAGAAAAGTTTTCAAGACCTGAAGGCACTTTTGTCAGCCAGCTCTACTGTCACTCATTTCAGGGAGTCTAAACCAGTCTGTTTACCGTGTGATGCATCCCCATACAGGGTGAGGGCAGTCTTGAGTCATTTAGAAAAAAATGGAACACAAGTTCCTATTGCATTTTATTCAAGGACACTGTCCTCTCCTGAGCGTAATTACGCTCAAATAGACAAAGAGGCCTTAGCCATTGTAGCGGGAGTTAAAAAATTCCATGACTACTTATATGGCAGGGACTTCATGGTCTTCACAGACCACAAACAACTACTGGGACTCTTTACCACAGACAAACAAACACCCCACATACTTTCCCCAAGAATGTTGAGGTGGTCTATTTTCCTATCAGCATACACATTTAAGCTGGTTCACAAACCTGGCAAAGAATTGGGCCATGCAGATGGCCTGAGCAGACTTCCACTGCCACTAATTGAATCAGATCCGGCCCCTGCAGCCAGAGTCCTGTCCATTCAGGACTTGCCAGAGTTTCACCTCCACGCAGGGGACATAGCTGCAGAAACAGCAGCCGATAAGACACTAAGTAGAGTGCTGTCATGGGTGCACACTGGGTGGTTAGATAAAAGCCCATGCTCTGAATTCCAGAGTTACTTTGCAAGAAGACGTGAGCTATCAGCTCACAAGGATTGTATCCTATGGGGGAACAGGGTCATAATTCCCACTTCACTGAGAGATAGAGTTTTACAGTCACTGCATGAAGGCCATCCTTGTATTGTCCGTATGAAAGCTTTAGCTAGAAGCTACTTATGGTGGCCTGGATTAGATAAGGCCATCGAGGCACAGGTGCATGGATGTTATACATGACAGCAATCAAGGCCTGAAATGCTGCACACTCCAGTTCGCAGGTGGGAGGAAACGCACACTCCCTGGTCTAGAATTCACATAGACTTCACTGGACCCTTTCAGGGACAGCTCTTCCTTATAGTGGTAGACAGCCACTCCAAATGGCTTGAAGTAATTCCAGTTGCAAACATGACTACTGCTAGGACCATCCAGGTGCTTAGAAAACTCTTTGCCATGCATGGGTTGCCTGATGTCATAGTATCTGACAATGGGGCCCAATTTACTGCAGCTGAATTTCAGGCTTTCCTGAGAGCAAATCTCATCAGGCATGCAACGTCGGCCCCATTTCATCCGTCCAGTAATGGTCAAGCTGAATGCATGGTAAGGACCACAAAGGAGTCACTGAAGCGCATAGTGACTGGGGACTGGCATCACAGATTGGCAGATTTTTTACTTTGCCAGCATTCCACGCCCTGCACTGCTACTGGGAAAAGCCCAGCAGAACTACGTTGGGGGAGATGGCTGATCACGAAATTGGACAGGTTGCATTCAGATTGAGTGCAGCAGAAGCCTCTCAACCAAAACCCCCAAGGGGGCTGCAAGTGGGTGATGGGGTGTGGGCCAGAAACTATGGGCATGGGAATCTGTGGGTTCCTGGAAAAAAATACTAAATCGTCTGGCCCCCTCTCTTACGAAGTGGGGCTGGAGGGAGGTTGAGTTGTCAGATGCCACATTGATCAACTCAGAAAGCGGTTTCCAGAATGGCCACTAAGCGAGGACTGTGTCATAAGCCCCTCCCAAGATCCCCAAACTGACAGCCAAGCTGGCCCATGCATAGACTCTGAAGACCCTCACAGCAAAAGCAATGAGGAGTTGGCCATAGAGGAGGGGAGTCCGGAAGTGCAACATGGGTCCCCTGACAGAGCAAGCCAACCTGACTTTCACAGCTGCTGTACAAGCTCTGCTGAACAAACTGACTCTGGGGTGGGTCAACCTGGAGAGGCCAGCCAGAGTACCATATCTTTCTGACTCAATTGCATTAAAGGACACTGGTCTGCCCGGCCCGGCGGGTAAGCTGGTAGACCAGAAAGTGAACGGATCCCTAAGGCATTCCACAAGGGCACCCAATCCTCCTGCGTATTTAGCAGATTATGTGACAAAATAAGAGCTATAATGCTGTATGTACCTTGTGTTAATTATTGACCTATGAGACTGTACCAAAAATAATGGAGCTATGATGCTGTTAAGTGTGTTATTGTACTGTTAAGTGGATCCTATTCACACTATTGTTAAATCTTGTAAACTGTATTGTTGTAATCACTTTTGTTATTGCTATGATGTTGTTCATTCTAAGAGGGGAGGGGTGTAATGTATTCGGCTTGAGTGTAACACCACATGGTAAGCTGGAGCTAGCTAACGGCTCCCAGTACCTCAGACACCCTGTCTCCAGTGCTGCTATTGGCTGCCCCTAAGCGGAAATAGGTTGCTTTAAACCTATTGGCTGCTGCCTAGGGGCCAGGTTATACATTGCTGCAGCTGCAGCCCAGTTCTCCGGTTCAGATCCTGCAAGCAATAAACCATGATCTTTGCTGAACCCACTCACCTCGTCTTCATTCCTGTGCAACGAACCCAGTACACAACACATCCCTTGACTAATCTGCAACAGCTGTAGCACTATGGTCAATTTTCACTCAGTTATTCTAACTTATATATCACCCATTAAATATTCTATAATTTTCCTTATACAGTACCGATTTCTATATTCTATTCATCCTCACTCTTTTTATAATAGTGTTTAAATTAATTGTGTGTTAATTTATTTATTTTTTATTTTATTTATTTTAATCCCATTTATATCCCGCCCTTCTCCGAAGACTCAGAGCGGCTTACAATCTAAGCATAAATCAAATGTGCTTAGCAATTTAATTACACACATTCTAATTTAGCATCACTCTCTCCCTTCTAGGGAAGCCAAGGAAAGAAGTAAGGTAGCTCTAAAACTCTAGAAACTGTTTAGCAACGTTCCACCCTTCTTCTTTTAATTTCAGGGAAGCAATAGGGAGACAGACAGTTGGTGTTATAGTTTAGTCATCAAGCTAAAAACTGGCAGAGCATGAGTGCTAGTTCTGCTTTAGACATGAAGCCAGCTGGGAGACCTTAGGCTAGTCACCTTCTCTCAGCCTTAGGAAGCAGGCAAGGGCAAAGCATTTCCAAAAAACCTTTTAAAGAAAACTACAGGGATATGTCCAGGCAGTTATCAAGAGTCCACATTGAACTGAAGGTAAAAAAAAAACAAGGAAGAGGGAAGGAATTTGGAGAGATGTAAAGAAAGAAATCTATGCTTCTTTTTTCCCTGGAGTTACTTATCACTACATACATAAACAGATACTTAAGTGGGAGCAGATAAAATACTCTTTTTAAAAGTCACTGGATTCTAATTGCATCTTCCCCCAAGTAAAGGCATTTATGTTATATAGCTGTACACTTGCATGCTGGTCCCAAGCTTGGATAAATGGGCAGGATTGAGAAAGACCTGCAACTTAATTTGCAAAAAACTTCACCAAGAAACATTTATGGAAAAACTCTCAAATGAATCAGATATGGTAAAATCCTTAGGCCAGAAGGTACCCAACAAGTATTGGGAAAGAGCAAGGGCCCACAGTAAGTGGTCAAGGCATTAATGATGTGTCTCAACAAAATCTAGCAGGAATCCCAGCTGCTGATGCAGCCCCTGGTGAAAACAAGAGAGCAAATCCAGAAAGTGACATGGAATGTCCAAGGAATGAGGCAGGATAAATTGGATATGCGGTGGTTCAGTGGGTTAGGATGCTGAGCTTGTCGACCAGATGGTCGGCAGTTTGGCAGGTCGAATCCCGAGTGCCACATAACAGAGTGAGTGCCTCTTACTCGTCCCAGCATCTGCCAACCTAGCAGTTCGAAAGCACGTAAAAATGCAAGTAGAAAAATAGGGACCACTACGGTGGGAAGGTAACAGTGTTCCGTGCACCTTTGGCATCTAGTCATGCCGGCCACATGACCACAGAGACGTCCTCGGACAAGTGCTGGCTCTTAGGAAAGAACCACCCAATTAAAAATGGTGGCAGAAAGTTTGTACTTCCAGACTTGCAAGACTGTGTTAATGTAATTAAATAGAATTAGTTCATCTAGCCCTGTTTACTGTCTAGTTTATCTGTGAGGGTTGACAATACGTACCTAAATATTTAATTGATCTGGTGCGGATATGGAATTTATATTCAAATGAATGAATAATCCAATTTTTACCTATTGGTATCAGTTCCAATTTGAACTAGTGAATAGAGTATCGTGCTATTTTGCTAAAGACATCTATATTTTGCATCAACAGCGGAATAGTAGTATGAGGTTTAGAAACAATCTTAAGAATGTTCTCTGCAAATAAACTAATTTGTCTTCATATATTATTTTGTTTTTAACAAGCTATTGCCATGGCAGCTAAATCCCAGTGGTCAACAGCTGATCTAATTTCAACTGCGTCACCATCTGCTGAGCCAGGAAAGGTGTTGGAGGAAGATTCTTCTACTGACTTGTTAAAAAGAGATCCAGGCTCAAGTACAAGTCTTGAAGCCAATCCAGCAAGATCTGGCTGAGCTTATGAGTGATTTAAAATGAAGGCAAGAAATAAAATGGTTAGATATGAAGATTGATTACAAACCCACAGTACCATATAGTCTTACTATATTGACTAAAGGAATTACTTATTTAGAATCACAACTGCACAGGAAAAATTTGTGTGAGACCGGCATTGAAAATCCTCCAACTCAATCAAACCTGAGTTATATGGAGCATTTTTTCAGAAAGCTCTTCTCTTTGGGAATGGCCTTTCTAGTCAAGATTGAGCATGTGTTTAAAATTCCTTTAATAAGACAGAAGACTGGAACTAGTTCAAATACCTTTCTTATGCAGTTCCTTCATGTTACAACAAGAGATGAGATTTTACACATATTTTGCCAGGAATCAGTAAAATCTCCATTGACATGGGGCTCTAGCCAAAGTAATATATCAATCTACCATGATTTTACCAAGGACTTTTCAGAGAAACGAAGATTGTTTATAAAAGTTCAAAGTCTTGCTAGAGTACCACAGCTATAATAGTTAAATGAGCTTTCCCACTCCATTATGCATTAATAATCAATATCAGATTCACAGATTTGATAACACTGTGAATGAAGAGGGCTTTACCTTCTAGTTCAGACATGTCAAATACAAGGCCCGGGGGCCAGATCCGGCCCGCGAAGTGGTTTCATGTGGCCCACGAAGCCATCCTGGAAACAGTGAGGGAACGGCCCCCACTGCCTTGGCCCTGGCCCAGAGACCCTCCTTCTGCCAGAGACCCTCAGATCTCTCCCACTCCTGCCCAGGTCCCCATAGGCACCCTTGATGCGAATGATGTAGAGCTGGCCATGTCCACCCAGTAAGCCATATGCACTCTAGCCACGCCCACCCAGTAGGCCACACCCACCCTGGCCATACCCACCTGGCCCCCTGAGGGCAACCGCAATGCTGATGCGGCCCACAATGAAATTGAGTTTGACACCCATGTTCTAGTTGAAATCAGCTGATGGATAAATCTTATTGTGTTTCACTTTATAGAATTGCTAAGGGAGAATTGTGATTTTGCCCAAGGAACAATGTTGGGGGGGGGGGAGGAAATCCTCATTTGAGAACTTTTAAGGTTTTTTTCCCCCTGTACTCTTGTTAATTTGTTGATAATGAGTCTGGGCATATTGCCAACTTTAGTCTTTATCTCCATACTTAGTGTCTGAGTTTAAATGATTGGTTTGCAAACTGTTCTGTATATTTATTTGTAATAAGAAAAGTCTTATAAGAAGAAGAATAAGAAATCATGCATTTCTTTCTTTCTTAGGGATCTTTTCATTATTTTATAAGAATGTTAAAGGTAAAGGTAAAGGTTCCCCCGCACATGTGTGCTAGTCGTTTCCGACTCTAGGGGCCGGTGCTCATCTCTGTTTCAAAGCCGAAGAGCCAGCGCTTGTCCGAGGACATCTCTGTGGTCATGTGGCCGGCATGACTAGATGCCAAAGGCGCACGGAACGCTGTTACCTTCCCACCGTAGTGGTCCCTATTTTTCTACTTGCATTTTTATGTGCTTTCGCACTGCTAGGTTGGCAGAAGCTGGGACGAGTAACAGGTGCTCACTCTGTTACGCGGCACTCGGGATTCGACCTGCTAAACTGCCGACCTTCTGATCGACAAGCTCAGCGTCCTAACCCACTGAGCCACCGCGTCCCTATAAGAATGTTACTTTTTAGCAATTCTATTTTCTTACACATAATCACATTTTTTTCTTTTAAGTAAAGATTCTATATATAATACAATGCTATTTGAATAGTAATTTGAGTTCCCATGATTCTATAAGCAATATTAGAAAATATGATAAATATTTTTAAAAGTTCATTTTTAGAGATTTGTTAAATGGTACAGGTTATAAAATAATCTGGTTTTGGGAAAATATTAATAAGTGGGCCAAAATAAAATTAATGGGTAAAGTATTTTACATTATGGGTCAAGGGAATCTAGGATAAAAATGTAATTTTAGCATATTTACAGTAATTTAAGCACAGGTATTGCTTATCTAGAAAAGACTTATCTAATGGGACAGTATCTCTATTAATGAAGGATTGAGTGGGACAAGTTTATTTAACAGATACTTTGATGACAGCTAAAGATGTGGCTGTTTTGGTTTGAACAGGATTTCCAGCTGATCTACAACATATTACTGATATAAATGGGCCTTATTTAATTATATGTGCTAAAATAGCAGGGACTGTAATAGCTATGATTAATGTTTATGTAGCTAAGTTAGACTCTCCTGTTACATTTTATCAATGTTTTTGATACTTCAATAACTGCATTTATGATTAAGTGGTAATAGGAGGAGATTTTTAATGAAATATTGGATCCTGAGCTACATAGAAATATACGTACAAAAACCCCTCAGTCATTAGTAGGGAAACAATTAAGATCTATATGTAAAGGTTTGGTAGACCTTTGGCATTTGAGGTACCTAAGTCAAAGAGAACACACATTTTATTCAAGTGGCAGCAGAATTTTTTAAAGCTTGATTTTTTAAAAAAATAACATTGACTTTCTATCATCAAATTCAAGAATGTAATATTGATGTTTGTTATCTATCAGTCTATAGCACAATTATTTTAAACTGTGTTTCAGAAACCAGTCAAGGTGTTGAGAAATTGTTATTTCAAGAGTTCCTTACTGAATTATAAAG
This sequence comes from Vipera ursinii, assembly GCF_947247035.1. NCBI lineage: Eukaryota > Metazoa > Chordata > Lepidosauria > Squamata > Viperidae > Vipera > Vipera ursinii. Next base: position 114,019,810 of record NC_139512.1, on the reverse strand, counting down.
AATTTGTACAACAAATGCAGGTAGAGACATCGAAATAGTTTGATTTGAATTCAGAAACATCAAGTGCCCAATTTTTGAAAGTGAAGTGTAAAAATTTTATATTCAAGGTCAAATAATTGCTTATGCATCATGTAAAAATAAGATTTAAAAAGGGAGAATAATTTGAAAGATGAATTAAATATTTATGGACACAGATGCCCATCTCCTTCTTGTACACAAAAATACAGAAGAAATATGAACTAAATACTATCATATTACTGAAGACAGATTTCATGTAAACATGTTTATGACAGAGATATTAGGAGAATGGTGAAAGATCTAGTAAGATTTTGTTTCATTATTTCAAACAAAAGAGAGATAGGGCAATGATTCCAATTATTAGCATTGAAAGAAATGAAATGTATAAACTTTTAAAAGATTTAAATTGTAAATTTCTAAAACTCTATTTAGAACTATATATCAAACTTTAAAATATATTGGATGAGGAAATAGAGGCCTTTCTAAGCAATATACACTCACTGCACTTAGATAATATCTAAAACAATTTTTATTTCCCTCCTTATCTGAGGTACAGATTAAACAAATACAGTAATTTTATGAATAGCAAGTGGTAAAACAGCAGGATTAGATAGATTCCCTATAGAGTGGTATAAAACATTTATAGATCTTTTGTTGCCAAAACTTTGTCAATTTTATGATGAGATACTTGATAAGGAAATATTATCAGAGGCATTTATTCAACCTTATATTGCAGTTATACTAAAATCAGGCAAAGATCATACCCATATGCTAATTATGATGCAATCCGACTGATTAACATTGATACAAAGATCTTAACAGCAAATAGATTACAGCAAGAGTTACCATTCATTATTAAAAATGATCAAGCAAGGTTTATCAAAACTAATCAAGCTGCAGGCAATATTTGGTTAGTTGTGACTTGAATAAAAATAAAGACCAATTTGTAACCTTATCATTGGGTACTACATTATTTAAAAAACCATCTCAATTTCTGAAACAGATTTAGAGTTATAATTGAAGGCTACTTGGAAGTCCTATGGCAGTGATGGCGAACCTTTTAGAGACCAAGTACCCAAATTGCAACTGAAAACCCACTTATTTATCGCAAAGTGCCAGGGCCACATCAGCATTGTGGTGCCCTCAAGGGGGATGGGGGCAGGTTCGCCTGGTGCGTCAGTTGCGGCCCTATCTTAGCCGGGATGATCTGTGCACGGTCACTCATGCGCTCGTGTCCTCTCGTCTGGACTACTGCAACGCTCTCTACATGGGGCTGCCCTTGAGGACCACTCGGAAGCTCCAACTGGTACAGAATGCAGCCGCGAGAGTGGTGTTGGGAGTCTCCCGATACTCCCACGTTACACCTCTGCTCCGTGAGCTGCATTGGTTGCCAGTTGTCTTCCGGGTGAGATTCAAGGTACTGGTAACGGTATTCAAAGCACTCCATGGCATGGGGCCGGAGTACCTTAGGGAACATCTGCTGCCGGCATCAAGCTCCCTGCGCCCTGTGCGTTCCCACAGAGAGGGCCTCCTCAGGGTGCCACCGATCAGAGAGTGTCGATTGGTGGCCCCCAGGGGGAGATCCTTCTCTGTGGGCGCTCCGGAGCTGTGGAATCAGCTACCGGTAGAGCTCCGGATGGCGCCCGATCTTCGCTCCTTTCGCCGCGATCTCAAGACATTTTTGTTTGTACAAGCCGGCCTAGCCTGAGGGGGAGTGTTGGGGTTGTTTTATTTTTTGTTTTTTAATTGTTCTGGGGGTTTTTAGCGTTGTATTATATTGTTTTTAACTAGGGCAATTGTTTAATCTGTTTTTAATGTTTGTATTGGTTATTTTATTCTGCCCTGTGAACCGCCCTGAGTCCTCAGGGAGAAGGGCGGTATATAAATGTTATTAAATTAAAAATTAAATTAAATGGCCCACTGGGTGGACATGGCTGCAGTGGTATGGCAGACTGAGTGGGCGTGGCCAGGGTGGGCATGGCCACCTTGATGTTGCTCATGGGGGTATGCCTGTGGAGGCTGGGCAGGATTGGAGGAGATCCAGGGGGTCTCTGGTGGGTGGAGCAGTGGGCAGGAGGCTCGTCCTGCAGGGTGAGGCTGGGGGTAGGGTGGGGATGCCATTGCTGTGGGGAAGGCAAGGTGAGGCAGGGGTGGCTGCTGCCTGACACTATTGGCCCTCGAACACAGAGGCCAGCTAGTGCATGGGGGCGTGCTCTACCACCTGTACTTGAGCTTGCTACACGGCTGCTTTGCCTCCTTTGTGCTGGGCGAGGATGCCACTCCGGGCTCCGGTGGTGGCCTAATGGACCTATGCAAACTGCTGGCGGTGGCAGCAGGTGTGCCCACAGAGAGGACTCTGAGTGCCGCCTCTGGCACACGTGTCATAGGTTCACCATCACTGTCCTATGGGCAGGATTACATACAGTATGTTGGTTAGAGCAGGGGTAGGCAACCTTGGCTCTTTTATGACTGATGGACTTCAACTCCCAGAATTCCTGAACCAGCATGGCTGACTCAGGAATTCTGGGAGTTGAAATCCATGAGCCATAAAAGAGCCAAGGTTGCCTACCCCTGGGCTAGAGGTTCCCCACACATGATGTACATGACAAACTCGCAGGAATGGAGCCTTGTTTAGGGTTTACCCTCAATCAACTATAATAATAAGCTTAAAAGGTGTAATAACTTTTTAATATGGAGCAGCTATAATAAGGCTTCTTAGCTCATTCACACATTATTTCTACAATAATCTTTTTATATATATTTAAAAAATCCATATGACATATCAGTTATACATGAAATCTATGGCACATCTTTAAACTACCGTATAAATATTGGATGCTTTTACAAGAATGAACTGGATGTAACTAAAACATTGTCTTGGACTAGATGACTCCATTTGAATTACCCCAATTATTCCAGTCTAGATTCTGGAGTGGCATACAGGTTTTGAACAACTTCATATGAAACACAATGTTTCTTCAGAAACATTGGAACTAGAGAAATTAAGTCATATGCTTGACAAAGGTTGTCTAGGGACATCAGTTAAATTGTTTGTGACTCATGAAATCATTATTAATACGTTAGTATTTTTCCCACTAGTTCTTCATGAGTTGTCATTTTGTTTCTTGGGTGGAGACATAAACAAACCATTACACAAATAAGTAGCACCACATATTTAGCACAATATACATACTGGGAAGATATGAGTCCATTTATATTATTTTTCTATACATCATTTGGGATGTAGAAGAATTAGGTAGCACATATAAACTTTCCCATAAAGTTATGAATAAATAAAATGCAGCCACTGGTTGCAATAATACTCTCTGTTAGGTTCTTGCATTTCATGCCTTCCCCTAAGACAGAAATGCTTTTCATTTTTTAAAATGGTATCCACCATTTTAAGTGAAGCTATTCTAAGGATTTTTCTGAATTCTCCAGAGACTTTTCTCCCTTATCCCTCTTAGGGAATCTTTCTGCTATGCATTTTTACCAAATCTTGCTCCTAGGCTCTTTGAGTTATTTCTTTTGTGCTTGCTCTAAAGATAAATCTCATGAAGAGGTGAGAGGACAGAGCTGAACTCTGACATGTCCCACTTAGTAGAAATGAAAAAAACAGTTTATCTTGGATTTCTTGACTATGGCTTTGGTGTTGTCCAAGGAGCTTGTCAGTTGGAATGGGGGTTGGGGCCCTGGCTCTGAGCCATAGTCTTGCTTTAGGAGGGTTCAGAGAACCAATTAAATAAATCTTCCTGAAAGCTGCTTCTCACATTTCCAAGTCACCTTCTAAAGAACTAATATGGCAGCATGGACACACTTTTGTCATGGAATCATCAGAGGCAGAAGATGATGACTCGAACCTGTTAGGCTGTCTGTCCATAGCAAAGATGCTATTTCATGCTTATTCAGCAAGACTGATGCTAATAAATAGTTTGTAGCACAGAAGGCTAATTAGACTGATAGAAATGAACTGCCATGAGACTTAAATAGCATTTCCACTTTACTTGAAAATTCAGATTCTTGAAGTTACTGGCTTCAAACTTTCAACCAAATTTTATTTGTGCTTCATCCTCTTACTCCTCCTGCAACCTGATACTTGTGATTTTGACTTCAGAATTCTTTATTTTGTGGTAGTTGTGGTTGATTTGATAGCACTAGGGGACTTATACAGCTTTAGATTGGGGAGGGTGGGTAGCATTCAAGATATCTTTTGTTGTTACTTTCACAGCCTGCCCATAATTCTTGAAATCTGGGTGGTAGCTTTGAAGTTTTATCTTCAAATAATGGACTGGCTTGTATATTCCTTGGCCTTTACGGTAGTAAGATCCCTAAACTGAATCTCAGTTTATGTTATTTAACTATTCATAACCTAGTAGCTGAAAACAAGAAAGTCCTTCTTTCATTAGCAAATAGCTCTTGGGGATGTGCAGTCTTTACAACTACTATTGACAACCACGGGTAGCTCTGTCTGAGCAACTGGACAGTTTATTTATTTTATTGATTTATGGCTAATATTTATATGGCAACTCATCTTACAAAATGTGACAATTCAAACTTTATGGGGATGCATAGTTTTTAGGCCTAAAATGCAAAACAGCACAGAATTTACACAGATCCCCAGTGAGATACAATCTCCTTATTCATTACCTTATTATATCTGAAATATTCAGGACATTTTAAAAGGTCATGATTCACAATGTTGTAATACGAGTTACACAGGGGGGGAGGTTGGGCTGGAATGAATATAATGTAAATGTAATGATGTAATGTAAAATAGAGCAATATTGTAATTCAGGGAGAAACTGAGTGAAGAATTTAGGAGATATGAAAGGCCAGGAGTAGGGTTAGGATATTAAATAAAAAAAGAAAAAAAAGAAAGAAAGAAAGAAAGAAAAAGAGAAAAAGAGAAAAAGAAAAAAGGAAGAGAAAGAAAGAAAAAGAAAGAAAGAGAAAGAAAGAAAGAAAGAAAGAAAGAAAGAAAGAAAGAAAGAAAGAAAGAGAAAGGAAGGAAGGAAGGCAGGGAGAGAAAGAAAGTGAAAGAAAAAGAAAGAAAGAAAGAAAGAAAAAGAAAGGAAGAGAAAGAAAGGAAGGAATGAAGAAAGAAAGAAAGAAAAGAGGGAGGGATGCAAGTTTGCAAAAATCACAGGTGTGTCAATTTATAGATGTAAATAAACATTTACCTACTAAAAAAACACTATGTCTCTCCATAGTGAGGAGAATTCTCACCTGGTAATCCCCACTGATGGGCAACTCGGTTTTGATCACTAAATGAACTTGGACTAGACAGGTCTATAGCTATTCAGACAGAGGATGTGCTTCTGACAATGCCTAAAAAAACAAGAAAGAAAAAAAAAAGAAAAAAAAAACCCTAGCCTCTGGAAAGCAAGAAATATAGCTACCCTAAAGGCCTTGTTCTTCACAGCTTTTTCTATCAGTCCCATTAATAGGTTGTAAATCTGGGGGAACAGAGTTTTAAAAGGCACGTAAGCATTACTGAAACCACATGTACTAATGAAAATTAGGTGTGCAACATCTTTATTACAGAACTATACATTAATTTTATTGTAACTTGTTTCTGTGCAGAAGTAAGTCCCCACTGGATAGGAATATAACAGATAACCTTGGTGATGTCTTCTCTGTGATTTGCCAAAGTGCACCCAGTTGTAATAAATGGAATTTAGTGTCATCCTCATTCCCAGCAAGGAATGTTTATGGTTATCGATCAGTGTGCACTTGGAAAGTTATGTATAAAATCATTGTTTATTTAAAACTACTGTATAAATAAAAACTACCATGCCTCTGGGAAAGGTACATAAAAAGACAAGCATTTGTGAATTCCGTTTTTGGAAATATAAATCCTATGTACTTAATTAAAAATATTTCCGTGTTGTGAGATACATGGATCCCCTAGATTTTATGTATCCCCAAGCTAGGCTTGTAAACAACTGCTTATTTGTACTTGCTTGAAAACTTGAAAAGCCTGCTACATTTGCCACTGCAACCCAGCACCATGCCTTATCTGCGCGATTTGAATCTTCCCCTCCCTTCTTTAAAGAATGCAATTTAATATAGACTTGATTAAAATCTGCCCACCCCTTTCTGGCATCTAGCCATCTTGCTTAAAAAAAGATAGGTCAACTGTCCATAGGAATGTTTCTTGCAACACAACTCCTGGAGAGTATTGCATTGTGAGAGGCAGAACAAGGAACAGGCTAAAATGGATCTCTTTGAAGTTCCTGACTTAGTCTATTTCCACATACTATGGAGGAAACAGGATTTAATTTGCTTAATTATATCACGGTACATAGGAATTTACACAGGGCATCCTGGTTCTAGAAGATGAGCATCTGGTTTGGAAAATAGATTTTTAGGAGAATCAAATGCAAACAAGCCAAATTAAATAAGAAATGTCTGTGTTTTACCACCTCTCTGATGTTCTTTACTACTTGAGGAAGATTGACTTTAGCAGAACAATACCTCTTCTATAATCTACTTGAAAATCAAAATGGGCAGGGCTATTTAGTCCAAGCCACATTCTACCCTCCAGCAGTTGCATTCTGCTCCATTTCCTTTGTATACTCCTGATAGCAGAACCATGGACATTACTATTTACAGCGACCTGAATAATACAAAGCTTCAAGATGAAACATAGATAGGCAGAAGACAAGGAGAGGAAACTACTAATAAGAAGAGCAGCTTGTGGGAGGATGCTTTAGGAGTAAGATATTTCACTCGGGCTACTTTATAAAAAGACCTGTCAAAGCTCTTAGAAACCGACTAATGCAGGAGAAAGCTCTTAGGGAGCCTGTTGAAATGCATAGGAGACCATTAAATAGCATCTTGTAAGTCCCTAATGGCAGTAAAATGAGGTAGATCTACATACTTTTTCATGGCAATATCTTGATTGTCTGAAGGTAGTTTGAAAAACTTCAGCTCTGCATTTTTTTAACTTGAATGTATTTATGTCATCCATTTATTCCAATATATGCAATTTTGTCTACCATTTGTCCTGCGCTGTATACCTTTTTCACTAATAAATGCATTATGGTGCACCAATTCCTAATATAAGCATTTCTATAACAATTTCAGTTCTTATGCACTCAGTCCTTATTAAGGTTGTTAGAAGTAGTGCGGAATAGGTTTTACAACAATGAAACATAACAAAAAATGTTATTTCCTAATATGGCCCCAAATCTTCTTTCTCAATTACTTATACCTCACCTCTCTAAATGGGCCTTTAGGAGGTTTTTCAACTCATAGTATAGAAGATTACAGTTTTGGCGCAGTTTCACAAATGGCTAGATCTTCATTCAGATGTGATCACTTTTAAATCCTTTTCTTAAAGGTTTGACATGATGATGCTTTGCACTGATGATGTTACCTAGCTTGGCTATTGAAATGTCTGCAAGCAAACAACCAAGGTCAGAGATCACCAAGGATCTCTCTGGTCTGAAATGAATAAAGATCACCATCACCGACTACATTGCTCCCCATGTTATGATACAATTCTTCAGAATACAAATATTTAGTCTGATGTCACTATGTCGCTTTTAAGACTACCTTTCTCTCATGGCTGCTCTTCTCAATTCCACCACAAGAGGGGAGCACATTACATACGTTGCTATGTTTTATGAGGGAAGTCTGGCTTCTTCAGCCTGATTAAAAACGGCCGGAGGTGTCAGCTGATAACTCTCATGAGAGAAATTTTCCACAACTTCTCAATTCTAATTGAGGAAAAGCAGTACAAGCAATAAAAAGATAGCTACAGTTTATGACTTCGTGCAATTGACCTCTGTTGCATTTATAACACCTGTGGATTCAGTTGGTTCTCAAAGCTGTTTCACAAATGGGATGTATATCACTGACTAGCCAACCAATTTCTTTTCGTTTAATCATTGGTGAGATCATTCACAAAATAATTGGCATGCGATCATTCTGAAAGTTAGAAATTTGCTTATATCAGCTAAGGTCTTATTTCCAATCTGAGACCATACATGTGACATTCTCACTACTCAGAATTGCTCTACGTTGGAGATGGGAGTTCTCTAAATATGATATATAAATAAATGTTCTATGTCCTAGTACACTGGTCCCTATCTCCCACGTTTTGCCCCACTACCGGGCCACAGCCCGTTCAGAACCAGGCTGTGCAAGTAGCGGGGGAGTGAGCCTGTACACGAAGCTCCACTTGAGTGAAGGGTGAACACATATACCCACTGCTCGCAAAAATGGAGCTGTGCATGTCTGCACACCTGCCACGTACAAAAAACCATCCTCTCTCTCCCCCCAACGCCAGGCTGCCAAGCCAGAAAGTTTGGGGACCACTGTCCTAGTAGACAATATGAGCCAGCAGTGTGCTTCAGCTGCCAAAAAAGCAAATGCAATAAAGTTTTAGTACCGCTTTATAAGGCCTTGATAAGACCACAGTTGGAACACTGCATCCAGTTTTGGTCACCATGATATAAAAAAGATGCTGAGACTCTGGAAAGAGTGCAGAGAAGAGCAACGAAGATGATTAGGGGGCTGAAGGCTAAAGCACATGAAGAACGGTTGCAGGGATTTGATATGTCTAATCTAGTGAGATTTCTAGATTAGAAGTGACATGATAGCAATGTTTCAGTATTTGAGGGGCTGCCACAAAGAAAAGGGGGTCACCTTATTTCCCAAAGCACCAGAAGGCAAGAAAAGAAGCAACAGATGGAAGCTAATTAAGGAGAGAAACAACCTAGAACTAAGGAGAAATTTCCTGAAAGTGAGAACGATCAACCAGTGGAATAACTTGCCTTCAGAAGTTGTGGATGCTCCATCACTTTTAAGTGATGGCTTTTAAGAAGAGACTGGATAGCCAGTTGTCTGAAATGGTATGGGGTCTCCTATTTGAGCAGGGGTTGGATTAGAAGACCTGCAAGCTCTCTTCCATCTCTGATATTCTATGTTCTATGTTGTAAATTTTTAAAAAATCGTATTATGATTCATGTTTGATCTGTTCCATTTGTATGTCTCCCCCCCTCCCCCTGTGCAATTGACACCTACGTACCCACTGATTTGTGTCACAGGAGTGGTATAATTAAGGAAATGACATGTCAATCAATGTATAAGTAATATAGTTGTTATACTATAAATGTGCCAAATTCAAAGTATTTGCATCTTCCTATAATGAAAAAAAATGGATTAATGTCATTTTCTTTGATCTTAAATAGAATGTCAGCCTTTCAAGAGAGAAAGTTCTCCTGAAGAATTAAGAAAAAATATACTTAAGCAAAGTTTTCTATAGAGATGTCTCCAAGACATCGAAAAAAAATGTTGATAGCCTCCAGAGTATTATTACTTTGACTCTAAGTTAGTATATAAGAATCCCAGTAACCACTAACAGCCTTGCCTTCCAAACATTTGCCTACAATCCTCTTCAAACATTGTCACAATTTGTGGTAGAGAAATCCATTAATCAAATCCTGTGTGAACTTGGGGGGGGAGAGGTTGTATCTGTTGACAATTATCAAGTTTCCATTTTCTCCTCAACTTATAAATCTCTATCAAATGCCTCTGTGTATATCTTCCACATATGAAGGATACCTCCATTCCCCTGCTGAGGTGATGTGGCTCCCAGATTATGGAATTAGCTTCACGAGGAGGTGCATTTGCCTTCTGCTTTACCAGTATTTAAGATGTTAAAAATACAACTTTTCATCAAACTTTTAGTTGTTAATAATTTTAATGACTACTTTTATATATAAAATCAGCAGCTAGAAAAAGTTGTGTGTGTGTGTGTGTGTGTGTGTATATATATATATATATATATATATATATATATATATATGGTTAATGTGATAAACAAAAGGTATTTAAAATAGAATAGTAGCATATATTATTATATTAACATATTACAGTCCTCATACAGATATATTACTTGGTTTACGCTTGCCACAGGTCAAGCCTGTCTGTCTTGCATCCTGTTGGATTTATTAAGAGGAATAACATAAGTGAAGGATGCCTGTTGATCATGCTACACAGGTCCCAGTTTCTAGCCTTGGGCTCCCTCTCCTCTTCCAGCAACTCCATTAAATCATTGGGAGGGTCATTTAATGGCTCCAGAAGCCAGTTCTTTGCCTGCTGTGCTCTGTTTAGACTAGCATGTTAATCAATTCCTAGCAAACAGGACCAAGTTAATGGGCTCTTCTTCATGGCTCATTTAAAGTGTTATTCACCTAGCAGAAAACTGTATCAGCAGCATAAGAACTGCTGCCCCTGGACTTAATCCCTACTTTGGTCTAGGCTTGTCACTGGCAAAAGGTGGTGTCTTCATTTATTGCAGGCAGGACATGTTAAGGGGCTGGCAGATTCTCCTGTTTCCCTTCCCTCTTACTAAACTTCACTTCCAGGTGGGAAAAATTCCATCAAATGTGATCCTCAGCATGGGATGAGATTGCAGAGGAGATAAGTTTTGACAGATGGCTAGACTGGTGGGTTTAGACATCCATCAAAATTCAAACCAGACTGGTGACAAGTGACCCAGAGACTTGTATGGAAAGGAATCATTTTGTTACACTATGGCAATGTGCACCCTTTGTCTGTCTGAGCCTGTTATCTGGGTTACATGTTTGTCACTATTTCAGGGTATTAAAGTAATAATAATAATAACAGCAGCAGCAGCAGCAGCAGCAGCAACAACAACAACAACAACAACAACAACAACAATAATAATAATAATAATAATAATAATAATAAAGTTGGAAGGGACCTTGGAGGTCATCTAGTCCAACCCCCTGCTCAGGCAGGAAACCCTATACCATTTCAGACAAATGGCTGTCCAGTCTCTTCTTAAAAACCTCCAGTGTTGGAGCATTCACAGCTTCTGGAGGCAGGTTGTTCCACTGGTTAATTGTTCTAACTGTCAGGAAGTTTCTCCCTAGTCCTAGGTTGCTTCTCTCCTTGATTAGTTTCATCCGTTGCTTCTTGTCCTGCTTTCAGGTGCTTTGGAAAATAGCTTGGCTCCCTCTTCTTTGTGGCAGCCCCTGAGATATTGGAACACTGCTATCATGTCACCCCTCGTCCTTCTCTTCGCTAAACTAGAGATGTTCAAAAGTAGTGGGGTTTGGGCAGAGGAAAGGGTAGGGGCATCGTGCACTGTTTCACCCAACACTCCCACGTACTTCTCCTCTGCTAAATCAAGAATTTTTTAAACCAAATGCCAAACCCTTGGCAATTGATCAATGATGGTGGTGGGGGTGTTGCAACAGTGAAGCAAGAGAGAAAGTAAGCTTGTACATCCACACCCAGTTGATCCTCTTGAAGAGAGTTTTTTGAACCTACACTGAAAAGAATAGCTAACAACTACATAGAGGTGGGTATGTGTTTAAATATAATCTCTTCATGCCAGAATTGAAAGTTGTGTTTTGTAAGCATGAAGTGGTAGGAAAAGAACAATATCTCCCATACCCTCTTATTTCACTATTCAGCCCCCCAGTACTACAGCTGATCAATTACTATTTTGGCTGGTTTATTGATGGGATCACATCACTGTGCCCCAATAGAATAGCCAGTGAGTTGTACCTGTTTCTTTCAGACATACATATATACATACATACATATTAGATGTTTAGTGTTGGATTTTACTTTTTTTCCCTGTGGGTTCTTAAATTTTGGAGTTTTTTTTCTTTTTCTGTTTAGTGTTTTTGCAGTGTATTCTTTATGATGCTTTATTGTTTGTTTCATTGTTTACTTTTTGTATTTTTGAATTCTGTTTACTTTTTGCAATCCTGCAAGAAAATGTAACAATATGGAGGAGGGGGAAAAGACTAGACTGGTCAACGAAGTGTAGCAGAATGTCCCACAGTAAAGTGCCAAAGCGGTTACCTGCTTAAGAAGGGAACACTCTTTTAGCAATACAGAAGCTGAGGAATAATAAGTTAAGGCTGCCTCAGATGACACAAGGACAGAGCAGAAAAGTAGATTTGGGCAGGTGGGGGACATCTGTGCCATAGTTAGTACAATGGGGAAAGGTTCGATGAGGAGGTGAAAAAGTCAAGGAATGAAAGACGCTACAGTGGAAATAAGGGAAAGAGTCAGATATTCAAAGACGAATCTATAACGGACACAATACATACAGTTTATATCGTTCTTTTCATGGGGAGAATGCACAGCTAGTATTTAAACCAGTTGGACAACTTTTGCAGGTCCATGTCAATGTTGTGCTAGTTTGTGTAACGACCAACTCCTGCCAAGTTGTTTCAAGTGCTGTTGGAAGGCTACATGTCTCAAGATTTTGGTAAGCTCATTGTGAGTTTCTCCGACAAGTCTTGCACGAATTGCACAATTTCATAAGATTTCATTTGAACTCACTGAAATCTCAAGATTTGGTGATCTTGAAACATTCTGGCCTTTCCTTTGGATTTTAAAAATACGCCATGTTTAATTTGGCGGTACCATTTGAGGTGATGTGGACATAGTTGGAGGAAAAGAGGTAAAGGCACAAAAGGCCTTTCCTTCTCCAAATCATGCATTAATAGATACTGTAAAATTGGGGGTGGGGGGAACTATCAACACTTACCATCAACATCTCGCTAGTAAGGGAATTTACAAGGTCTGAGACAGATGAACGGGGCTCTGTTTTGTGATCAGTCTCCTCATGCTGGGTCTGACCTGGCACTGGTGTTGTGTTGACCATTTTCCCTGCAGAGGGTAATCTGTGGGAAAGAAGAGAAACCTTTACATATACTTTGAATATAATAAAAACTCTATATTTGTAACAGGGAGAAAGAATGTATATTATGGTAGATCCATTCAATAGTAGAAAAGTAACGAAAATGATGCAGTATTACCATTTAAACATCTGATATATAGTTTTGAATTTATCATTTATGATCCCTTTCATTTGCGGCCCATCTTTTTTCTGATATATGGTATTGCTAAGTTTTTCCTGGTAATGATTAATAATGAGGAGGATGATTAAAACCAACATACTGTATTCAGATTTCTATTCTGCTTTTTCTCCAGGAGCTCAAAGTAGCTTATATGGAGATCCCTTCAACTGATCACCATTCCAAAAATTTTTTTCAGATTTTAGGCTGAAGGAAAGTGCTGGCTCAAAGTCATCTTGTGACGTTTCCTGGTGAACTTTAATCTGGATTTCTTTGATGCTAGTCCAGCACTTTAACCACTATACCACGTTGGCTCTCATTATCTCATGAGGCTGAGCCAGATCATGAATGCTGGTTCGATTTGCTGTGGAGCTTGCTGCCAATTCCCTTCCTACCTCACAGGCCATTAACCTTCTCCAAACACAAACATTCCCTCTGTCAAAGAGAGAAGTGCTTTTGTTTACTTTCCTTGACAGGCAATTTCTGAGATGACGTACAGCCAGATGGTTTCTCAGCCAGTGTACTCAGAGCACTTAGGAAACCTGAGTGCTGGGTGACAGAGGGATGTCTTCCAGGGCCTTAGGAAAGGAGCAGAGTCAAAAAGCTAGGATAGATTGTCTATGACAGATCATATCTCTAGTTGAAAACATGACACAACCTGAGCTAAACCACTCTACTGTAGCTTACTTTTTGCCAGATGAATCAAGCTGTTGCAGTATTACCTTATTATCCAATGATTATGCCCCACTGAGCTGTATCAATGAAAGCATATGTAGCTACTGTCTTCCAGCTTACTTCTACTGAAGCAGAGAGAGAAATTGCTAACCAAAAGTTTCTTGGCAAACCCTGACTTCCTCTGTGTCTCCACAATAGCATAGCTATGGACTCTTAAGTTGAGCTGAGACGTAATATCTATGGTACAGATAAAAGCTTATTTCACCTGTTAATAAAACATTCAATATGGATCTCCATATAACATGAGCTATTCCACATGTCCAGCACACCTAGTCTGAATTATAGATTCACCAAAGCATATTAAAAACCTAGCCTCCTTCTGCTTCCTACCAGGGGATTCAAACATGAAGTATGTTTCTCATTGGCTTTTGTTTTAATCAGTGGTCATCTCCTTCTGACAAGCTTAGCAAACTTAAAAGAATCTAACATTTTCAGTTGTCAGGATGGCATGTTATTGCCTCTGGCATAAGGAAGTTTGGATTTTAGGATAGAGAAGTGAGATAGGAAAAAAAGAGAGGAACTGGTGGGCATTAGTATGTGAAAAGGGCATCTATAGAGGGAGAAATATAAATATCCTATTGTCTGAAAAACTATTTGGGACAATGGATGCAGAATGAGAGAGCTGGTTACAATTTCCAGAGGCTGGATATTTAACAAAGACATATCGAGATCCACACAATGATATATAAAGACATTGAAGAGAATTTATGCAACCCCTTTTGGGACAAGTTGAAGAACAAATGCAGAATTTCATGCCCAGTTAAATAAATAATATTCATCTGGAGTTTAAATACATTTTATATTTAAAGGTAGAAAGATCCATTCCAAATTTTTTGAGTGTGAGGAAAATACTGAACACTGAACAAATCTAGGGTAGAAGTCCTTTGTTTGAAGTGTTAAATTTTCATTTGGAGGGACCTGCAGTATGTATTTCTTGGCCAGAAACCTGTTCTTTCGAGGTCCCTTGTGTGAATTTTAGGGAAGAGTTTTATATTTTTAAAATATTTATAGCACTCCCATAATCCAGTTATTACTGGGTATCATTTGTGATGCTCTATATGTTTCCTCAGAGACAAGGAAAGTGCATTGCCGAATGGTAGCATTTCTTTTTACTAGCCCCCATATCTTTAACAAAATGTTAAAGAAATACCCCTGGGTTGGTTGCCATAAGTACAGCAAGTCTGTTCCTATAGTTGGACCCTGAATGTTAACCAAGGCATAAAAGCTCACCCATCATAAAGCCTAGTGACTGGTGCTGGGGGGAACTAGCAATGCCACTTTCAATTTCTGAAGTCACCGTTGATAATTAAAAACATCAGAAAGAGAAAAGCAATGGGCTTTATTAATCTAACATGTGACAATAAATATAGGTAGCAAGAAATAACTACCCGCAGGGCTGAATGTGCTCAAGAATGGCCCGGGGCAGGGGAGGGTAGGTTTTGTCTGTGCCTGACATCCATTCAGGGCAAAATTCTTAAAATAATCATCACAACATATGAATGCCTTAAGGATGATGGGATTATTTTCCCACTTAAGACAATTGCATTTGCTCTGATGTGATGCAATGTCCGGTGGTCTCAGGCAGAGCCGTTCCCCCCACTTGCTACTGGGGCCTTCCAATATAGAAGCCATGTGTGGAAAAACAACTCTATTCCTGAGCTGCAATCCTAGTTGTAAGAATACATCCTGGGGGCTCTTCCTGCATGTGATGTAAGGAGCTCCAAAAAGAGCAGGTCTCTCAGTGCAGAGAAGGGCTTGTAGAACAGTAAGCCTTAGGCCAATTGTTTTCAACCGCAACACCAGGTTTAAATCTTGTCAGAAGAAGAGGTTCCCTGAAGTTGTCAATAAAATACATGAAAAGAACTGAAAAAACATGTATAGACAAAATGTTAGGTGACAGACAAATAATATCAGACAGATGCTAAGGGAGAAAACATCCAAGACCATGATGAGATACGAATCTCTTTCGATGTAGTACAAAGTGTCAGATGCACCAATGAACAGTTGCAATGGCTTATCACATGCACATCTGTAGGTATCCAAACATGCAGACATCTCTCTCACACGCTCATCCTTACAGAATCAAAAATGCTGCTATCAAGAAACAGAGCAATAAACAAATAACGTACAGGGGCAGGTTCAAGCTTGTTAAACATATGCAGGACAAATCAAGCCGTAGGAAATTTCAGATAGAAAGGTTATACTCTGAGACAGACTGGACACATGCAAAGAACTAGACATGCTGCCGGTGTATACCTGGAATAGAGACTAGCACATGCACACAGAGATAAAAGAGGCTGAAACAGCTGAAGAAGAAAAAAAGGTTAAAAATAAGTGTGTGTACGGGTGTGTGTAACAGAGAGAAAGTGTAAGCATATGCGTGAGGTCAGTTGTCAGAAGTCATGACAAATCCAAAGTTTATTTTTGCAACCACACTATACTGAATCAGCTGCAAATCTGTCTGGGAGTTCATGAATGCTTCAGAGTCACAAGAAAAGCAAAGAGACACAAAAAGACTAAAAATGAAGAAGGTCTTCTATTACAGGATCTGCATGGTGCCTCCTGACAGAACAGAAATAGGGTGAAAGAAATGGGTAAGACAGAGAAACACACACACACACACGCACATACACATTAGTAAGGGAGAAACAGCACACCCACAGGACAAGGCACTGGACTGGAGTTGCCAAAGCTAAGAATGGAGGAAAGATCAGGCAGCAACAGTAGAAAGACTAGAAAGAAAAAGGTGACAGAAGAAGACATTATAGAGAGGGGGACACAGGGCATGAGAAACTCAGAGGCTCACTGCAAACTAGGTCGGTGGAGAGAGGCCTAAGTCAGATGTGGCTGGAGCGCAAACAGAACCCATTTCCCAGCAGGCACCCGCAGGACTGCATCACAAGGCTTGTCGCAACCACTGGGCCAGATCAGCATTCCAAGGGCCAAGCAGACAGAGAAGAGGAAGGGAGGCAAGGCACAAAAGTGAAGGGAGGAGATGCGGGAGAAGTAGCACAGAGGAGTGAAAGCAGCATGGTCTGTGTAGGGTAGAAAAGAACAAACTGGAAAGGGAACAAGTAGAGACATGTTTCTACAAAACAGGCAGGAAAGAGAACAGAGGGCTTGAAACTGGCATCCCATTCCAATATTATCCTGGCTGGTAATATTTGTCCAGTCCACAAGCCCCATGAGGGCTCCATTGCAGAAGGCTGCAATTTTCTGGACCAATTACATCAGTCTCTTCTACACATCAGTATCTAGAGGGAAGGGGAACGAATGGTGTGATTAGCATGGCCTAATTTTGGTCATTGCTGAGGGTATTCTCAGGAAGACGTAGGCCAAGTCCTAGTCCTATTAGATCTCTCAGCGGCTTTTGATACCATCGACCATGGTATTCTACTGCAGCGTCTCAGGGGGTTGGGAGTGGGGGGCACTGTTTTACAGTGGTTCTCCTCCTACCTCCTGGGCCGCTCGCAGTTGGTGTTGACGGGAGGGCAGAGGTCCACCCCGAGATCTCTCGTTCGTGGAGTCCCTCAGGGGTCGGTCCTCTCTCCCCTCCTGTTCAACATCTACATGAAGCTGCTGGGTGAGCTCATTCGTGGTTTCGGGGTGGGGTATCACCAGTACGCTGATGATACCCAACTTTTTCTTTCCACCCCGAACCAACCCAGTGATGCCCTCGCCGTGATGTCCCGTTGCCTGGAGGCAGTCTGGGTTTGGATGGGGAGAAACAGGCTTCGTCTCAATCCTGCCAAGACTGAGTGGCTGTTCATACCGGCATCTCAGACTGACCAGCTTTTCCCATCGTTAACGATGGGGGGTGAGGTGTTACCCCCCATCGATAGGGCTCGCAGCTTGGGCTTCCTCCTGGATTCATGGCTTAGTTTTGAAGATCATATAGGAGCCGTGGCCAGGGGGTCTTTTGCCCAGGTTCGCCTGGTGCGCCAGTTGCAGCCCTATCTGGACCGAGATGCCCTACGCACAGTCACTCATGTGCTCGTGACCTCCCGGTTAGACTTCTGCAATGCTCTCTACATGGGGCTGCCCTTGAGGACCAACTGGTGCGAGTTCTTATGGGAGCTTCCCGATACTCCCGTGTAACACCTCTCCTCCGCGAGCTGCATTGGCTTCCAGTTGCCCTCCGGGTGAGATTCAAGGTGCTGGTGATGACCTATAAAGCCCTAAATGGCTTGGGTTCGGACTATCTAAGGGAACACCTGCTGCCAGCATCAACCTCCCATCGTCCTGTGCGCTCCCACAGGGAGGGCCTTCTCAGGGTACCGCCAGTTAAGGAATGCCGGCAGGTTATTCCCAGGGGGAGGGCATTCTCTGTGGCTGCGCTGGCCGTATGGAACCAACTACCCACGGAACTTAGGATGGCCCCCGACCTTCATTCATTTCACTGGGACCTGAAAACCTGGCCCTTCGAGCTGTCTGGCCCAGACTGAGGGGTTTTTAATTTTTAATTGGATTTTAGATTTTAATTTTTAGGGCTTAAATTTAATTAATTTTAACTGATTTTAATTTTTGTATTTTATGTTTTAATTGCCTTGTAAACCGCCCTGAGTCCTACGGGAATAGGGTGGTATATAAACTCAATAAATAATAAATAAATAAATAAGTAACGTTTGGCTGGCAGGTTTACTGCATATATTAGTTATGAAAAGATCTCACAAGATACCAAGGTCAAAGAAAATGATTTTTGATTCAGATAAGTCAGGGGTCTTCAAACCTGGCAACTTTAAGGCTTGTGGACTTCAACTCCCAGAATTCCTCAGCCAACTTCTGGAGTTGAAGTTCAGAAGTCTTAAAGTTGCCAAGTTTGAAGACCCCTAAGATAAATGATTGTATGAAATTTGTTTCCCATTATATGGGATTTGCTTCAAATATTTGAAGCCCTTAAGATGTCAGGGCATGGCTTCTAATCTTCTCTTAAACCAAAGTTATAAGATCTCTGCATCTTTGGTTTAGCAGACACATACCCTGCTTGTCCTGACCTATTCCAAAATTTCCAAAAGGAAATGTTTGCTCTGCTAACATGCACATTTAATCTGACAATGTGATTATTTTCCAGATGAAACTAAAAACACTAGCTTTACTTTTTAAAAATATAGGTCAGGTAAGATCCTACCAAGGCATATCTAGAGCACTTTCATGAAAAATCTACTGTACCTGCCTGATATTAGGTATTCTTGTTCCCGCTAAAGATGAATTCACATGAAGTACAAAGTGTAAACACTGGAATACAGTGAAGCAGCTATATTAGTGGAATATATCTAAACATTTGACCCATAATTATGGCAAGATAGATTTATTTACTTATGAGCCATCTGTAGGCCAGTTTTCAAATTACACAATGATACAGAAATTACTAAACGAGTGTAGATCTATGCTGTTACTTTGCGTTGTGGTTTTTAAAAAAACGTTTTGCTTTATTATATAGCCTTTTACTGATTTTTTTTACTGTTATTGAATATTTGCTTAAATAATAGTAACAAATCATTAAATGGGTGCATGCTGAAGCTATTGTAGGTTATTTCATAAATAGAATTTGGAGTTTTAAAAAATGAATAAATATTAAAATAGGGACTTACAGAGATACCCGACTGATTACACTGTGAATAGAAGGGCCTTCTTTTCTAAAAGAAAACTGGCCTTCTTAAGTTGCTATTTGTCTAAGAGGCAAGCTGTTATGAACATAAGTATCAGCTACCCTTCAGCTTATAGAAAGGAAGACGTTTTATTAAAGAATTAAGCTTGGGGAGGTATCTTCTCCCCACTGTCCTGATCTGATTGGGGCCCCTTGCAGTGGCTTTCTTTTTTGCTTTGTTTTATAAAAACAAAAAAGTAACATGACAAATATGATTTGTGAATGAATGCAGACCCAAGGTTCCACAATTAAGTAAATTATTAAGACTTCTAAATTTAGAATGTCTCACAAAAGCCGATGTTATAAAACTGGAACTGGTCTTCATAACGACTTCTAGAAAGATACCTTTTATTGGCTATTGTTTATTAACTGCCCAACAAAGGATACTTTTACTAAGCTAAAGGTAAAGGTTCCCCCGCACATGCGTGCTAGTCGTTTCTGACTCTAGGGGCCAGTGCTCATCTCCGTTTCAAAGCCAAAGAGCCAGCGCTTGTCCGAGGATGTCTCTGTGGTCATGTGGCCGGCATGACTAGAGACCAAAGGCGCACGGAACGCTGTTACCTTCCCACCGTAGTGGTCCCTATTTTTCTACTTGCATTTTTACGTGCTTTCGAACTGCTAGGTTGGCAGAAGCTAGGACGAATAACAGGCGCTCACTCTGTTACGCGGCACTTGGGATTCGACCTGCCAAACTGCCGACCTTCTGATCGACAAGCTCAGCATCCTAACCCACTGAGCCACCGCGTCCCTTACTAAGTTAAGCTTATCAAATAGAGATGCCATATGGAATGAACATGAGCCAATACAGGGTATTTTCTCTCCTGGAGCACTACAATGAATTGAGAGATTGTTTACCTACTACTACTTAAATTATACATTGAAAAAACCATGTGAAATGGGAATTGGGAAAAGATTTAGTGAACTCAACAGGGTTAAAAATAGCTGGTAGGTGAGAAATGATGCCAATAAATTAATTCACTGATTTTGTGAAATCTGCTCCTTCCTACCATTTCACACTCATGTGAGAACTATTGAGGGCTCTGCATCTAGCTAGGCAGTTCTTCCTCTAGAACTCCCTATTGTTTAGCTCTTTCAATGAGTTAAATAACTATATCTTAGTAAATTTCTTTAGCCGACTGAGTGGAAGGTAGGGAAGAGGAAAAACAAGGAATCATAGCTTATCATGGAGTACTGTAGCAATATTTTTACTACTAGGTAGTTTATTTTAAGTCATCCAAGAGCCAAATACAAAGCCATTCTAACTATGGCAATGTTGTATAAATAATCTCAATTTGAGGCTAGAATTTATCTAATGGGCTTCATTACAATGGTAATTCATTATGAAGATGGCCTAAGTTCCTCTGTAGTTTACTTCAGCAAGACTATCTTAAAAAAAAACCAACATTTTTTTTTGCCACACTATAAACAGTATACTTTAATTGGGCAGGTTACTGAGAATAATTCTCCACCAAGAATTCCCAGCATTATGGCTGAGGAAAACTTCGTATTCCCTTAAAAATTTAGGTTCATTTTCAAGAAATTTCATTCTAATGATAAGAAGTCATGGCTGTTGAGAGGCAACACATATCAGCTTATCTTTTTATTCTTCAAACCTATAGTTCTTTTCAGACATTTATAGCATTTGAATATTATGCCTTGTTCATTTTTATAACAAACCTGCTGACCTTGAACTAAATTTATGAAGTAAAATTAACTCATGTCCTTTTTAGTTAAATCTTTGCAAGTAATAGACAAAAATACTGTCCCAGTTATTCTTATAAATATATCTGGAAGCAATTCCTAGAACATTCAGTATAAATTTAGTCCTCAGACAAGGATACACAGAATTCCACTTTACTTCTGAATCTACATTTAATCATCATATTAAATGGATTTGTCTCAAGGCTAGTCTTAAACCTGGGAAATGATACTTTCTTTTCTTCTTCAGTTTGTGTGTGTGTGTGTGTGTGTGTGTCTATGCGCGTGCGTACGCGCTAGTGAGAGATAGAGAGAGAAATGCTTGTAGTGGGACGTATACTCTGTTTTCACACGTTTTCAGGGATACAAGTAAAAGGACTATATGAAATTGGAGAAATGTACTAGGATTTATATGAGTTAAGTACATATAGTATACATTTGGGAAAATATTAGCCATGAGATTCCAGTGACTTTCCTAGAGAAACTCAGCAACCAGCAGGGGAACAAGAATGCCAGCAGGATGGTCTTAAGAGTGACTTAGATATTCATTGGCTGAGAATTTCTATTTCCAGGACCAGCCTTCCATTTTGTCGTTGGGATAGGATGGAAGGCTTTCTTTCCTCTTGCCGTTCTTGTGGCTGAAAGCCTCTGTCTCCTACTCATACCTCTTGTCCCCCTGAGAATTCTGGTTCTGCTGGTTCCCAGAAGTTTGTAGATCAGGTATATTGGCAAAGTCGTCCTGTTCTGAGAGCCCCAAAACAAGTGATAGCACCACCATACGGCCTTCCCTGTCCAGAGGTGATCCATCCAGGGGAATGAAGAGGCCCCAGATTCAGTGAGCAGGATGCAGGTAAAAGAGGCAGACAGGAAAGAGAAAAAAGAACAAAGCATAAGACAAGAAAGTAGAAAGAACGCGAATACTGTAAAACTGCAATGAACAGGAGAGTATAATATGTAACTACTGTTCCCACAATACACATTAAATTCTCAATCTTCTTTGACAAGATTCAGAGCAAGAATTAACAGACGTTAGAAGAAACAAAATAATTTATTAAAAGGGAGTTACATAAGACGGAGCCTAGAAAGCAAATTTTCAAGAGAAAAGCATCTTGCTACTTTGGCACAGATAAGAAACTTGATCTGTTTCTAGAATCATTGGTTCATTTATTATTTTTACTTAGTAGATTTATAGTCTGAGCTCAAGGGATATTTATGATATTCTTTTCCCCAAGTTTTTTTTTCTCCCCAATAATCTGGTGAAATAATTTGGACTGAGAGAATAATTAGTCCAAGCCATCCATGAGATACCACAGATGAAAATGGATTTGGATAGCGCTGATTGCTGATGGCAGTCTGAAACAATTGTGTTGCACAAATAACTCCAACTGTTGCAGTATATTTTACAAAATTGTAGCTTGCTACTAAGAACCATTTTGGCGTTATCCACAATGATTATTGTACGCAACCCAGAGTCACTTCTCGTGAGATGGGTGGCTATAAAAATTTGACAAATAAATAAATAATAACTGGAGATTATTGTCATTGGAATGTAGTTATTGGAACTATTCTGGGGTCAATAGCAATGATGGATCCTGCAAGTGACTGAGTGATATAGTCCAAGAATAGCTATAGACAGCAATGTAAAACAATGAAAACCATTACCGATTTATTTAGTCATTCAGGCATTCATGTTGGGTGTGTGCTTCTTTCAGATTGCTATTGAATGATGTTCAGTTTTGTATTGTAAACAGCAAGGACTCTCAATCAGGACATTTATTTAATCCCAATCTAAAAGTGGTTGCAGTATAGTTTTAAAATCACAATCCACATAGTTTTAACATTTTAAGATTTTAATTACTTTTTTTACTTGTTTTATAACTTATAATTCACCCACAGTCACTTTATAGGGGAGATGAGTGGAATAAAAACAAACAAACAAATAAATAAATGTGCATTGGCACTGAAGAAGAGGTGCCTTGGTGGGAATTTGTCCGGTGCATTGGCAATTAAAGATTCAAGGTACTAGTAATGGTGTTTAAAGCCCTACATGGCATGGGTCCAGAGTACCTCAGGGATCACCTGCTGCCGGCATCAACTTCCCTGCGCCCTGTGTGTTCCCACAGAGAGGGACTCCTCAGGGTGCCACCGGTCAGAGAATGTCGACTGGTGGCCCCCAGGGGGAGATCCTTCTCTGTGGGCGCTCCCGAACTATGGAATCAGTTACCGGTGGAGCTCCGGATGGCGCCCGATCTTCACTCCTTTCGCCGCGATCTGAAAACATTTTTATTTGAACAAGCCGGCCTGGCCTGATGGGGGATTGCTGGGGTTTTTATTACTGGATTTTTGGGTTTTTTATAAACGTATTGTATTAATTGTTTTTTAATGGGCAACTATTTAATCTTCTTTTAATATTTGTAACTTTTCATTTTATTCTTGCCCTGTTCACCGCCCTGAGTCCTTCGGGAGAAGGGCGGCATAGAAATATTAATAAAATAAATAAATAAATTACTGCTGCAGTTAAAAGTGTTTATTGTTCGGGGCTAGAATTTTATATTTTTCCATCTTTTGTCGTAGAGAAAACTACTCAGATTCTTGCATATATTTAATGTTATCATGGTCAAATCTAAAATCACAGTAAAGGATGTTATGGCCATCTGAAATTCCAACTGGAGAACAAGTATTCCACTTTGATATATAGGCCTTATAAATTTGTGACCAATGTGATTTTAAAGCTGATTTCTAAGTTTTAGAGAATTCCAGGCATTTTTGCTCTGAACAAGAATGTTTTGGCCTTTGTTGGCTAGCAGTTGTTATTACCCCAGGGTGCAAAAGACAGTGATGCATCAAAAAACAATGCTGTGACTGCAGTTCCAGTGTTGTTCATATGTCACTGAAATATGAGGTGTCTGTACACTGTCATCCAGGCTTCCCTGTTTGTCATTCCTTGCAAAACCTTCCACATAGCTGAATTCAGAATGGGTCAGACCATTCCAGTAACTAAAAGGGGCTCTGAGTAGGAATTCTGTGATAAAATCTGAAGCCGTCTGAGCTGCAATGTACCAGAGGCCACGCCTGTCATTTGTGAAAGGACATGGAACTAGAAAAGGGAGCAATTATGACAGGCTAAAAGTCATGGGGTATTCAAATACATCACAACTGACCATCGCTCTCTGTTCTTTCCTCTTTATCTGAGTTTCAAAGATGTTTAATAAACAGATAATGATATGGTTTTGGATATGAATCAACAAAGAAGCAAGGATCTGTAATCAGCAGGATCTTGCTCTGTTTTGGCTCGAATGTGGGCCAGCTTAAAATAAAACCCGGAGCAAAATCTAAGCCCATGAGTGTCATATTGGTCTGTTTGTTCTGTAAATAATAAAGGACTTCCATAGAAACTTCAATATTGAGAGAAGTAATCCATGGCAATAAAATTATGCTAAAGTACAGCAACTTTAGTAATGCTAAAGTACAGCAACTAAGATGATCAAAGGCCTGGAGACTAAAACATCTGAAGAATGGCTGCTAGTTTGGCTAGTGAGTCTAAAGAAAAGAAGAAACAGGGGCAACATGATAGCAGTATTCCAGTATTTGAGGGGCTGTCACAAAGAAAAGGGGGTCAAATTATTCACCAAAGCACCAGAGGGCAGGACAAGAAACAATGGTTGGGAACTGACCAAAGAGAGAAGCAACCTGGAATTAAGGAAAAACTTCCTAACAGTGAAGACAATTAACCAGTGGAACATCTTGCCTTCAGAAATCATGGGTGCTCCATCACTGGAGATTTTTAAGAAGAGACTAGACCAGGGGTAGGCAACCTTGGCTCTTTTATGACTCGTGGACTTCAACTCCCAGAACTCTTGAGCCAGCATGGTTGGCTCAGGAATTCTGGGAGTTGAAGTCCACAAGTCATAAAAGAGCCAAGGTTGTCTACCCATGGACTAGTCACTTGCCTGAAATGGTATAGGTTCTCCTGCTTGAGCAGGGGGGCTGAAGACCTCCAAGGTCCCTTCTAGCTCTATTCTATTCTACTTGTTTAAGTGACACATTATGCTATAAATTGGCTATTTTTTATATTTTATTCATCATTTCTTTTACGTTTCCTCCTTATTCTGGATCAGACACACAGGCATATCTTGAAAATTTAGTTTTAATTAGTAAGGCTCCTGTTATGTCTTTTATTTAATAGAAAGTTTCATGGACAATGAGCACAGTAAGAGTGAACTGATATTTTGTAACATCAATAATATTTTGCACAGGCTGAGATTATGAACCGGACCACAACATCATCAGGGAAATGCTGCCAAAATTAGCCACGAATTCTCTCCAGTCCAATTTCATATAGCTGTACTTCTGAGAATGGTTATTTGGGATTTGCACTAAAAATTTGCAGTGGAATCCCATGTCATAAGAAGAGTCCTTCTGCTTATGACTCCAGCTTACCTCAAGAAGGGGGAAAAATTGAGGTTTACATCCATGTTTTGGATGCATCCCAAACCCTGAGCTTGCTGTAGAAGGAAAAAGGTTTTTGTGGGTTTGATCCAAGAATAACTTTCTAATATGTAGCAACACTGAACATTGCCATCCTAAAGCTTGAACCCTCATTCTAAGTAGGCTAGAGAATGTAATTTTTACTTTCCCAAATTTGGCAAGCATCATCTCCTCAGAATGTGAAACCACTTTTGCTAATGTCACTGTACATTTCCCAAAAATGTTTGTGTAACTCATGTTTTGGGGGAAAAAGAGGAAACTCTTCAAATAGTATCAATCTATTTAAAATTTCAGTAAAAACTTTAAAAAGTGGTTTATTTCTCTTCTGTCATTTGGTAGGAAGGCATACGAAGCCTAGAAATTCTGAAGGGAGCTTTGTTTGGATCAGAGATGAAGCAGGCAATTCCCAAAATAGCTAGAGGTAAAGCAATGCATTTTATGAAATGCTAAAGCAAGATTGGGGGCACATTTTTATTTTGATTCTTAGACTGATTTACCATATGTTTGATGAGATATAAATTCAGGAGAATTCAGTCTGGCAGCCATTTTAAAAATTAATGAAATAAGAAGAGTCTGCAGCTGGATGTCTGAGATAGTTCATAATATCTAGAAGAACATCTCTGCCAATGTTAGTTGTCCATCAGAAAAGAAAAAAATTCTATATGTATTTTATGCTGTCCTAACTCCTCTCTCAACCTTCTCTACATTTTTGAGACTTTCCCAGGCTGTTCTATAAAACGCTTCTGTATCTTAAATTCGCATAGAAGGAAGCAAGAAGGAAGATAACTTTACACTTGCCCTTCAGAGTACTTATAATGAGCTATCCACACATAAAAATGTAATGGACAGCTTGCTCTATCTTCAGAGGCCTTCTATGTACTTTAGAATGCAAAGTGATACAAAGGCTAAAGTGCTTGTTCTCACTTTCAAAATCAGCCAATCATTGACTCCCAGACTCGGAGTTTCTCTGTGCCTCACTGTTCCACAAGTGCAGTTAAAAATATGTCATCTCACAAGTCCAGTCACATTGTTTTAATTAACAATTATTTTAATTCACAAATATATATGGCTCTGCATATCTTCTGCATCCCCTGAGATTGCAGAAGCCAGGACCTTAATTTGGGGAGCTTGTATTGCTTCCAAACAGAACTGTTAGGTTAACAGCAGGTACTGTAAAAATAATGATAAGAATGCTCTTTGAAATAAAAAGTTATAGAAAATCTTGATGATTTTAAAGAAGATGAGTGCCATCAGTTTAGCCATTTTGGCTCCTGAATCCCTCAAAATGGGAAGTATTTCTGATTGTCTGAAAGTGTGTGTGAAGGTTCAAAAAGGAGCATTAAGTCTCTGCTTGATCATGTCTTTCAACAGATGGGGTAATCAGAAATGTATACAGTATTCCAAATGTGGACATACAACAGAGTTATAAAAAAGGATTGCAATATTGGCACTTTTATTTTCAAGCCCTTCCCTAATGATTTCTAACATGGTATTTATATTTTTCATAGACATCCTGCACTTTCATTGGGCTTTCCACTATTAATGTCCCCAATTTATTTTTCCTGATGACAGACTACTCACTCTATCAGTATATAGGTGAATCTATGCCTCAATGTAGTTAAACTGAATTGGATTTGCCATTTCACTAACCATACACCTAGTTGTCAGAGAACCTTCTGAAGCTCTTTGTAATCAGTTTGGTTTTTATCACTCTGAATAAATTTTAGAGGACCATTGGTTTGGGTTGGACCAAAACCTACCCAATCCAGCATTCTGTTCCCATATTGGCCAAAAAACAAAGAGCAAAATTGCACAGATGGTAGCTATCACATGGTCAGTTCATGGCACCATGTTTTTCCCCCTCAGGGATCAAATTTCATTATTTTAACTGTTTTTAACTCTTGTATTGTATTGATGTTTTTAAATACTTTGTAAACCGCCCTGAGTCCTACGGGAAAAGGGCGGTATATAAATTCAACAAACTTAAACTTAAACTGACCCTAATGTGTACTCTGGGTCTTAGTATGTCTTGATTTATTTCATTCCTAACATCAAATTTGCTTAGGAACCCAGGGACTAACTTGACCTAGACACATCTCTTCCTTGCAGTTATGATCTAACCCTTAGTTTCATTTCATTTATTCCAACTGCAGCCATTTTCATAATAATAATACAAAAATATTTATAGAGAATAGATCAGCCTTTCCTAAGCAGACCTTCTTAGATATCTTAGACCTCAATGCTCATAATTTTCAGCAACGATGTTAATTAGGATCCATCACACTGGGAAGGCATTAGATTAATGGGATAGAAATTGAGACATATAGAAACACACTCTTTCACAACCACAAAATTTGCTCTGTAGAATTGATGGGTTGGAAAGTTGGGAGAAAGGGGAAGTTTAGTTATGCAGACATTGCCTCAAAGATAATCCTCTCTGAAAACAATAGTTTCATGAATTGTTTTATTGTACAAACACTACTGGCATGACATGCTCTGATCTATTCTTAGCTTTCTGTTTATATACTTCAGCAAGGGAATGGAAAAGATACCAGTTTTTTTTACCCAAGATCTGTCAGAATAGAGGCTTTTTTTGTATTCATGAATTAACTTTTAATTGTGTCTGATAGATTCATGACCAAGGGCATCTAAAATTCTGCATTGGTTGAGCAATAGGTGGAGAGAGTGTAGGGATTAATCATATTCATCACATCTCAAATTTTCAGATTACATCTACTATATAAAATGTATAAACTATGATTCTGCTTTTATAGATCTCTGTAATAATACTGTTAGGTTTGAGTTATTCGTTCTAGGAAGTAATCTCATTCTGCAATCACTAAAATTAAGGGTTTGCTACTTACAGCTTATCAGTCAGGCCGGTAATCATTTTACCTTACATCTGCTAACACTTGGAACAAGTCTTAATTCCCTTGGCAAGGTTTATTCTACTGTTACTACTAACTCAAAAGCCAGAAGATGGAAATAGTATTGTTAATATTTGAAAATGCCTCATTATATACTTCAGTTAGAATAGGCCAGGTTTCTTCAAACTTGGCCCTTTTATGACTTGTGGACTTCAACTCCCACAATCCCTCAGCCAGGCACACTGGCTGAGAAATTCTGGGAGTTGAAGTCCACAAATCATAAAAGGGCCAAGTTTGAAGACCCCTGGAAAGGCCAATATGTGACTTCCCAAAGGCTGTTAGTGCCCATTTCTTATCTTCTCATATTTGGCTGGGTTGATTAGTAAAGATGGGTCTTGGAGGTAACAGCATCTGGGGTATCTTGTAGAAGGGAAAGAATGCAAATGGAAATACAAAGACAAATCGTAGCATGATCTGTATTCCACTAAAGAAACATTGCTTCATCAAACTGCTCACTATGTCCATATTTCTGGGCTTTAGAATAAAGCCTGCCTAGTATTCACTGACAATAGCAAGAGCTGTGACTACCAAGGAAATATCTGCTATCAATAACTTAAACCCTGTTCTTTGCCAGCCATCATGCAGTGATTTCCACCTACCAGGTGACAACCACATTCATATGACAATGTTGTTCTTCAGTTGCACATCTTTCAGGTGAGGCGTGGCACATTCAGAATGGCAATTCTTTTTCCAATTCAAAGTAAGCCGCTTGGCAAGGTTTATTGTAAAATGCAGAATTTAGAAAATGAACCTCACCGAACTTAAGGAAAAACAAGCAACAATGAAGGGGGAACACTATTCTGACATTTTTATGAGTCCTACTAATCTTTCCCCAGATGTCCTGCATTTGCATAAAAATTAGTCCAGAGATTTACAATGGCAAGGAAGGAGAATCTCCAAAGAGATTCAATTTGCTCATCTAGCTGAAACTATTTATCAAGACCACTATATATTACAATGTACAATATGTACATTCACGTCAAGACTAGCCAATAGCTAAATGGCTATAATGCCCTCATAGGCTTCATTATGTTTGATAGGTACTGAACAAAGGGAGATCACGAGTGTATCTGCCTGCTTCTATATCTGATAACAAGATTAAGTGTTTGTCATTAGCGTTAGCTGAGATCCGTTCTTTTACTGGTGCTTAAGTATCAGTTTTCCAGATAACTTTCATTAAATTATTATAAAGATTATTCTGTTCCTGGGAACTTGCAATTTTCTTGCTAAATTTGGCAAAAACAGTTGTTGTTATAGCTAATCAGCTTTCTAAAGAGAAAAATGAAACACTGGCTAAAGTTTAAGACCAGTTTTTTAAAGAGGGAAAAACCCCACCTGAAGCAGAGTGGGTGGGTCCATGGTACTGCTTGAGATTCATTTGTGATATTTGTGAAATAATGGATTAATTAGCTTTTCTGTTGTCCATTTATATTGAAAAGTTGTTTGTTGTTTATACCACAGATTTTGTAACTAGTGTACTGTTTTTAGGGTTGGATGCAGGGGCAGTTTGGATTTAAAACTTTGGTCATTGGTCTATTCTGTACAAGGTTCAGCATAGAGCAACACTTGGGTCTGGTTAGTTCTTGGTTGGGAGATTTTTAGGGAATCCCAGAGTCGTTGGCTAAATTGGATGGCTGAAAAACATCCTTGACAGTAACAGTGGCAAAAAATTTCCTTATTGGTGCAAAAACTAAACAAAACCCCAACCCCCCCCAAAATCCTGCCCGAGTGTGTTGACTCGAATGAGCTTTTTATCTTCATTCTAAATTTATAACGTATAGATTTCTTTTTAAAAGGTGCAGCTGTGATCTCTGTCACAATGAATATTTTGCCTGCTGACTTCAGACAGCAAGGCCTTATTATTGCAGCCTCCTTTGGGCCTGGAAATGGTGGTAGTTAATAAATGCATCAGCGCTGGATACAAGGAAACCCAGATTTCTTTTTAAATGTAAACCTAAAGGTATTGGCTTTTCTAGTGTTTGGGCTAGGAGAGTGAGAGTATTAAAAAGCTGTAGGTTCTTGCAAAGGAACATCAGTTGGACTAAGCAGCTTGTTCTTATTTAGTGGAAGCTTTTCCCCCGATCAATGAGCAAATGATGTTGTGCAGAGAAAACCACAATCCCCCAGAGCTCAAATGAAATTCATCTATAAAACCAGGAACCATGTGAATGAAGAGAAAGCTAGAGGCACTTTATACACAGGGCTTCGGCCTCATCACTTCTGTTTTGCCATTTGAGATGCTTGGGCAAGATAGGCAGATTCATATTGTCCATCTCTCAGGCTTTACTTCTCTCAAAGCAGCACAGCCTTTGCTGGGCCGCACCACCATTTCTCTGGGGTCTCAAAATAGAACAGAGGGCCATTCTGCCATTAATTTATGTTCTGTAGTTGAGCCTTTTAAATAAAGCCCCCAAAGACAACCATGGAAGGAAGCAAGAATGGGGAGGGAAATCTTTCTTTCTTTCTTTCTTTCTTTCTTTCTTTCTTTCTTTCTTTTCT
Source organism: Vipera ursinii (assembly GCF_947247035.1). Lineage (NCBI taxonomy): Eukaryota > Metazoa > Chordata > Lepidosauria > Squamata > Viperidae > Vipera > Vipera ursinii. The sequence continues at coordinate 113,988,941 of NC_139512.1, read as the reverse complement.
CTCTCTCTCTCTCTCTCTCTCTCTCTTTCTTTCTTGGCACTTCCTCATTAATTGGAGGGGAAGAATTGCTCAGGCTGTTCAGCTGGAATTCTCAAAATCACTGTCCTAAATGATTGTAGGCTTTTCTCCAATTGTTTCTAGATGTTGAGCGGATTGGCTAGGAAGTAAAAAACACCGGCTCTGTTAAATTATATCTCTATGCCTCTCTCTATATATCTCTATCTCTTTCTCTAACTGTAAGACAAGAGAAACAAAAATGAATAAATGAATTTGCTCCACAGTTATTAAAGGCCCTGTCTAGCACTGTCTATAATGTTCTTTCAGTAGCAGACAAAAACACATTTCACTTTCCTTGTTCTCTTTAAAGTCATTTTTGTACACTTCTTCTTTGTCTTTTGTTTTTCTTTGATTCTTCTGGATTTAATCATAGTCTTATTATTTGAATGCTGCATTTTATGATATTCTATTTTTACTGTATCTTTATTTTTAGATTTTTTTTTGTAAACCACTCTGAGCTTTCTGTTTTTTGATAAATATATAATTTTGAAAGCACCACCACCACTATTGGAGTCCTTCTGTAAGGGGGCTAGGTTCCAAATGTGATAAATAAAAATCACTGCCTACAGTTTAATTAGCCTGGACAGAAAAAAAATTCTCCCCAACTCCAATGATGGAAAACTGGCATCGATAAAAAACAGCCTAAAGAAAACATATTGAGTGGCCTGCCTAAGATTGATTATGTTGTATATATGGGCATCATGACGTTGTTGTATTGATAAATCCTCATAAATGTGCATGTTTCAGCTGAAGACTGGAAACACTGTTATATAAATCAATTAAATATTGGACCCCGCTATTGAAATCTTTAACCCAAGTATTTCAGTGCAGCCTCATTTATGCACAACTGAGTTCAATCTCTCTCCAAAATGTCTATTCCTAATTCAAGCTGGACAGATCAATCTATCCATTTATAAGCAAATGGAAAAATCTAGCCTGGGGGAAAAGCAAGAGATTGTTGTCTCCTGTTCCAACAAAAATAGATCTTTTACAGAAAGCATCTATGAAGAATAGGTGCTATCTCTGTTGCATTAATAAAGCATTTAAGAAATATTTTAAATACAATAATTAATTAAAAAAGAGCTTGAAGGAATATCATTAAACACCATCTTGGATAAAATCCTGCCCTGAAAAAATTTGTCAATCTGTTCCCTGAAAACTTCAGAACATCAGATATTACTACCAATGTTACATTGCTCTAATGCTGATGTTAAAAGTTAAAATATTAAAATATTCTACCAATATTTTAGCAAAATATTTTCTAAAATGAAAAACCTTTGCACATAACTTTGATTCCTGTGAGTAATTCTCTATTCTTTTTTCTTCTAAATAATATTTTTTTCCTTTTTCTTAATCTTCTTCTCACTAAATGCATTCAATGACCCCCATTTTTCATAATGTAATTCACCTTTAATCCTGCTACCATTCTCATAATCATTTTGCTTATTTGCAACAAAGTTTGATAGACATTGTATTATCAAGGGTACCTCATCACTGCCTTTTAGCTCTATTTGGGAATATATGCAGAACTAAAGACAACAGCAATTATTAGTAATTAACACTATTCCTATATATTTACAAAATGGTTCTATGATGGTTCTGTTCTCCTACCACTATAGACACAATTTTACATCATTTCTTGCAACAGTGTTTATAAAGCTGATTAACAAAAGATTTTTAATCAGCTTGGACCTGTTATGCTGTTTTAATTTTATGCACTGTGAAACATAATTATGAGGTAAGGCACACTAAACAATGTAGTGTTGACTAAATCAATTAGCTCTATGTGTATGTGAATCTTTGATTTCAACTATTCCTGACCACCAGTGAAAGAAAGCAGAATCTATTAGTGCTATTATTATACAGATGTGTTTGTGTTTGTATTGTCAGTGATGTACAGCTGTATGTAATTATGAAAGCAGTGTTCAGCTACAGAAATATAAAATACAACTTAACAGATTTTCCAGGTATGGAAACACACAAGACAAGTACACACAGGTCTATGTACTTTGTCGTATTTACATACTCCACAACCTCGCTTTGCTATGCCCCATTTAGAGCAACAGATAACAGAAAGAATATTGTACCGGCAAACCAAATGTAAAGGATAGATGATGGTACCCCATTCCAAAGAAAATAATGGATTTTGTCACACCTCTAGATAAGGGAAGAGCAAAGCTTCAGATTATTTCTCTGGGCTTGGAATTTAGAAACTGTTATCAACAGGGAAAGTATTGAAAACAGATTGAAAATAACACACAACTTCAAACTGCTCTGACAAATCTTCTTTTACAGCTCACAGCAAGGATAGGCAGGATGTCATGAATAAGAAAAGCAAGACTGTGGCTGTGAAGGGAAAGGAGGGAGCGAAGCATCACTTTCAGAGACATTTGCCAGCTCTCCTGTAAGGTCAGTGAACAAAAAAGATTTTTTCCTTTAGCATTTAGCTTTCTTCTCCCTCCCACTCAAGACAAAATTATTCTAGGGAGAAGAGGCAGTTCAAATCCCTCAAGAGTCCGTGACATGGGTCTGTCCTTTATCAGTGGAGGTGAGCAAACGGCACTCCACAGGCTACTGGAAGACCTGTCGCTGTGGCTTCTTTTTTCTTCTAGCCCTTGAAGCCCCCAATTAACTTCTGAAAACTTGAGGATGTGATACAATTATACAGTTCTGCTATACACCCCCGTGTTGCTCAAATGGTGCAGAAAATTACATTACCCGGACAGAGAATAAATTAGAAGACTGTCTAATTCGACCCTTATTCTGTGGCCTTGTTTTCCATATTCTAAACACTTTACGCTGTACTTGTTTTCTGAGAGGACAGCAAGTCTCTATTTGTGGCTGTTAAATGACAAACCTTTGAAGATTTTCACTAAGCGTTTTGGAAAGGTTCAGAAATGAAACTGTATAAGGGCTAGAATTGTTGCAATAGGTAAGAGCAAGAAAAATCTCATCTGGAATTAGGAAGCAACTTTTCTGTATTCAGAGAACTGACTCTTCCACGTCATGTTACATGTTCTGAGGAGTTTAAAGGAAGAAGTTGCTTCCCAACAAAGGCAGGCAACTAATAAGGCAGGCAAATTATTGAATTGTCTGCAATCAGCTTGAAGCTAACTACACCACAGTAAGAGCCTTATCAAGTGGACATTCACCAAACAGAACAATAAAGAAATGCAAGTCACACAGAAAGTGAAAAGAGCAAAGAAACTTACAGGAAAGATTTCATATCCAAGCCTCGGTTCCGAATCTGCCCCACCATATGATCCCAGCTCCCAGGGTTGGAGCGGCTACGGCCACCAGCTGTCCTCTGCTTGGAGCCAGCGGAGGTCCCTTGCCGTGACTGCCCACTCCGACAGCCCCGAGGGTTGCCAGTGGCTGAGGAGGAGCTGGTGTGGGACTGCAGGTGACCCAGGCTCTGGCTGGTGGTGGGCTGGCTGTGGCCGGGGTTCTGATGCTGGCTGAGTGGCTGTTGGAGGCTTTGCTGGCGCAAGAGGGTGCGCGGGCGCTGGCATTTCGGGTCTCCTGCTGAGGTGGGGATATACTCAAGGGTAGTGGCTGTGGACATGGTGGAATCCTCAAAACTTACGGAGGTGGAGGGCAAGGAAAAGGAGAAAAAGGAGAAGAAGGTAAAGGGGCAAAATTGGAGGAAGGAAAAGCAGAGTGTTAAAGAGAAGATGCCCCAGCACAGCATTCTCTCAGCCAGGCATGGTTGGAAGCAACACACTGTCCTTGGGAGCTGTGCCTCTAGCTGTGAATTTTTGGCAGCATAGGTCCCCTGCCTTGTGGCCATTTTGTACCCTTCCTTGATCACAAGATCCTTTCCAATCTTGGGGTTCAGCATGAGAATGTTCACAAGCCACTTCTCCTTTTTCTTCTCCCAAGCTTGTAAGGAGAGTCAAAATGCCAACCCTCATTTCAAAACTAATTAGACTGCTTTCTCAAGACAAATTCCCTGGTGCCTCTGCTGGGTTGCTTGTGACATGTGACACATTCCACAACTGCTTTCTTTATTGGCTCTCTCTGAAGCCACACTGTTCCTTGAAATGGTGGCGATATTCAGCACTGTCATCTATCCTGCTCTGTTTTATTTTCCCCTAGTGGAGTTGCAGCCCCATCTTTCTCTTGAGTAGGTGTAGCACTGTCCTCCAGAGCACATCATAATATTCTTAGGTAACTACATGTAATAATGGTGTCTATCCTCTTTACTGTCAGCTTTATATGCTTTTGAGAATTGCCTGAGAACCAGAAACACACATTCTATTGCCTGCTGAAGTTGCAGGAACCTGTCAACAGCAGTGACAATCCTACAAATAAGGCAAGGGTGTTTCGGATTATTACAGAAGTGTTGGGTTTAATGTTTTCTGTTCCTGAACACTGCCCTGTCTCCACTTTGAGCAAGGAAACTGAGGGAACTGCTTGAGGAAAGAACTAGCTTTACTGCTAGCACGTCTGTTTCTTCAAGCTTCCGTCATTGTCAAAGAGCTGCTAGAATTAAGGGGAGACAAGATGTGTTAGCAGGAGTTTAACCCTTTGTTTCCCATTTATGATTGACACTCTTCCAAGGTTACTTTTCTCCTGCTCCCATCTGAGCTTAATTTTGGTCAGCTGGGGAAAACGAAGCTGAGGGAAGGGTTCTGTAGAATTATGAGTATGTATCTGTAGGGATGCGGTGGCTCAGTGGGTTAGGACACTGAGCTTGTCGATCAGAAGGTCGGCAGTTTGGCAGGTTAAATCCCGAGTGCCGCGTAGCAGAGTGAGCGCCTGTTACTCGTCCCAGCTTCTGCCAACCTAGCAGTTCGAAAGCACGTAAAAATACAAGTAGAAAAATAGGGACCACTATGGTGGGAAGGTAACAGCGTTCCGTGCGCCTTTGGCGTCTAGTCATGCCAGCCACATGACCACGGAGACGTCCTCAGACAAGCGCTGGTTCTTTGGCTTTGAAACGGAGATGAGCACTGGCCCCTAGAGTCGGAAACGACTAGCACGCATGTGCGGGGGAAACTTTACCTTTACCTTTTTTATCTGTAGGTATTTCTTTTTAGCAGAGGAGATAATGAAGAGGAGATTCAACTAGTTGATCTTGCCGTAGCTCTCTTTGAAATGGACTTTGTTTACTGCTTGACTGTTTGGCAAGGACCAGAATTTAACATCACAGGTTTCTTGCCATCATGTCTTGTTCATCCCCCAAATGCAACTCAGAAGTACATCATAAGGGAAAAAGATCTGAGCTTAAGCTTTCCTCTAAACCAGGGCTAGGCAACCTTGGCTCTTTTATGACTTGTGGACTTCAACTCCCAGAATTCCTGAGTCAGCCATGGGAGTTGAAGTCCATGAATCATAAAAGAGCCAAGGTTGCCTACCCCTGCTCTAAACTCTTGATAGTAAGGGAACAAATAGCCCTTTGTCTCCTGTCTGAAGGTAGTGCTCTGTTTTCTGGTGTGGCTATACCTGAATGGATGACATTCACAGTTTTTGATCATAGGGCTATCTCAATGGATTCAGACAAATTGCAGCCTTTTTTTCATTATGGCCCTTAGAGGATTGGATTTGGAGGTCATTTCACATCTCACAAAGTCATACATTTCTGTGCAAGGTTGAGCATATACTCAGTGAAGAATATCTGCAGCCAAGAACAGCATCTGAATGAGTGCATCTACATGATATACACATCTGTAAGCAAATGTGGTTTTTTTTTAAAAAAAATGTAATGCTTGAAGTGGCCATTAGGAGTCTAACTACACGTGATATACACACATATCTCTATAGAGAGTATGAGAGAGGTCCATTGTATTTGTCTGAGTAAGAATTATCATTTCGGGAAAGGAAACTGGGAGTCCAAAAGCAGGGGAGTGTAAAAGGTCTGCCTTTTAAAAATGAAAGAAACCTGAATCAGACTCTTGGTGAGGCAAGTATAATGAAGAAATGGCACACACATCTTAAAATACTTAAAATACCCTGTATGTGCTATCAACTGCATTTTCGAAAGAGACTTTTCTAAGGTCACAAAACAAAAATGGTACTGAGTCTCTTCTCATAGATGTCTGCTCTTTTTTCTTGAGCAGTCAGCCCCCTCCCCCCTCATAAGCCAGCAGGATACCTCTACAACAGTCTCTAAATTTCAGAGGGCACTAACTGTAGCATGTTGTAATGCTCTCTCCACAGCAGTTCTGGAGGGCCAATACAAAAATGTCCCATATGATCTGAGATTGTTGCCCTGCGGGAAAAGGGGCAATTGAAAACACAATTCATGTCCTGTTATATTGTTCCCTCTATGAAGAATCATGGAATCATAACTGCTTACCTGGTAAAATATCTGAGAAATTCTGATTTCTTTTATTATTATTGGATCAGTGTGATACAGCTTCTGTGAGTGTAGCTTAAATACTACTATATTATCTGTAAAAATTGGGTAGACTTTAGCTGCCCATTGATGATGTCAGCACTAACTGTAATATAGTATTATATTTTGTTCTGCTTTGTTCTATTTATTTTAGTGTTTTAATTTTTTAATTCTGGTCTGTGATTGTAATAAAAGATTGATTGATTGACTTTAATAGATGCATCTGCACATAACGTGTAGTTAGTTGCCTAGTTGGAAAACCCCCCAGGAGGGATAAGTAGGAAAAATATAAGATGGCCACACACTTGTAGATGTGAGAGAACTTGTGTAGGTATGATCTGTAGCCTGTGGACAGTGAAGCACAGGACAGAACATATAGCTTGAAAGACAGTACATACAGTAAGTACAGAAAGCTGTCACAACTAACCACACAGCCACACAAGCCATTGAGTATCACAATGCACAACATAGCTACCCATACAGCCAAAGACAAGAGAAAAACAGGCATGGTTGATCATAATGACATAAGACAACGGCAGAAGGAAGCATGCAGGGATAAGAAGGAATTCATGATCAAGGCTGTTCATTTTCTAGGAGGCTACCTTTGCACATTTTGCTAGGAATCAAATATGCTGTGCAAGTTTTAAATTACTGAAAATATCTGAAGAATTGGGGGGGAGGGGGAGGATGTTACCTCATATCAAATAACCTCATCAACTCCATTGACTTGCCAGGGGCTCAGACAGGTATCTTTCTCCAGCCCCAAATGCAGGACTGAATATGAGAATGCCTATATACAAAGCTATCTTATACATCTATTTGTCAACGCTGTAACAATGGATGTTGTTGCTCTGACAACTGAAAAAACAGCAGCCATTTTTTTTCTCTTGCTTTTAATGTGCCTTGCTATTCTTTTAGAGTTCAGACGTAGAAGGGGGGATGGGGTAAATGCCTGAAGGTTTAGCTAGCCATAACAACGGTAGAAGTGTAGGAACTCAAGGACATGTTCTGATAAGCTTTTGGCGGGCTGAGAGGTTGGAGAGAAAAGCCCGTGTTTTGTGCTAATTGGGGAATGTGATTTATGACAGCTCTTGTGGGGTGGGAATTGCAATTTGTTACTTTGTATCTGGGAGGAGGGAGTCTCATTCTTGGGTTCAACTATGTAAGTGCCGATACTTTGTTTCCTAATAAAATGTTCTTTAGGGAAGAAATCTTGCCTTGAAGTTCTTTTAACTGGTTTCATCTATCAGAACCATGACACTATTCTTGCTTCAAATATTACATTTCCCCCCCACAAACTCCAATATTGAGATCAAGTGCAGATTGCAAGGACCATTCATCTGCATAATTTATTTGAAGCACAGAATATGTGTTTTGGTAGAATATGTTTCCATTTAGCTTCTTCTTTTTTTAAAAAAAATACTTGAACTCCATTTCTAAACAACCATGCCTGCAATTAAACTGAAAACTGGGCTTTTGAACAGGCCAGAAAGAAGTATGGAAAATGCATGACCAAATGTAAAGCAGTAGTACACTACAGGGTGGTTGAATAAGCAAACTAGTGAAAGTATTCCAATTGCGAAAGATACTTTTGGGCACAGTATTCCCTGAAAGAGGGACGCGGTGGCTCAGTGGGTTAGGACGCTGAGCTTGTCAATCAGAAGATCGGCAGTTTGGCGGGTCGAATCCCGAGTGCCGCGTAACAGAGTGAGTGCCTGTTACTCGTCCCAGATTCTGCCAACCTAGCAGTTCGAAAGCACATAAAAATGCAAGTAGAAAAATAGGGACCACTACGGTGGGAAGGTAATAGCGTTCCGTGCACCTTTGGCGTCTAGTCATGCCGGCCACATGACCATGGAGACATCCTCGGACAAGTGCTGGCTCTTCAGCTTTGAAACGGAGATGAGCAGTGGCCCCTGGAGTCGGAAACGACTACCACGCATGTGTGGGGGAACCTTTACCTTTATTCCCTGAAAGGCATGGCTATCCATTTGTCTGAGTATCTCACAAAGGCAGCCAATCAGGAAGATGAACAGGAAGATGAACATGTGAAAGCAGAGAGGAGCACAGTCAGCTGATCACCCACCAGTCTTATTGCTCCTAGCATTTTTTCTAGAGCAGCCAGATGGAGTCAGTAGTCATAAAACAGTCATATGTCACTTTGTAAAAAGTAAAGCCAAACCAGTTAAGTATAACTAAGAATATCCAGAAACTTAAGATCTCATAGCAGTTGGGATCTAGCATATTTTGCCTGTTGTTGACCCTGGCCTGAAACCATCTTAATTCAAACAAGCAGAATTGCTTAGGGAAGTTATAACAAAATAATGCTTGAGTTTTTGTAGGGTGAAGAGTAGTCAGGAGATAGATAGATAGATAGATAGATAGATAGATAGATAGATAGATAGATAGAGGCAGAAAGAGAAAGAAGAACTGTGAAAATCTGTGTAAGAAATGAGTCCCATCTTTCCCCATTTCCTACTTTGGTACAGGTTTTAAGTACTTCTGCTTATGTAGTGGCCACCTCTAGCTTAACCAATTTCCTGCTTGGCAAAGGTAGAAATTGGCCTTTCTCCTCCCTGCTTGCTCCACAGGTAGTGACCTTATTTCTGGGGTTTTTTTTTATCAAATCCTAAATTAGTTCAATTTTAAGCCTCTCAGTCAAGGAAACTAAAATTGGCTCCTTTGATTTGGGAATAAGTAGAACACAAGCATTTCTATCAAGGTTACAAATATGTGGGAAGTAGCCCCAGTGCTTTAAAGTCTGTACCTGATACACCTGGCTCTCTGACATATCTACAGATACCTCTGATGGCTCCCATCTAGTTTCGACCATAAGGCCACTGTGCAAGCAGACAGACAGAAGGGCCATCTCAGACAGACAGACAAAGCACAGTAGCACTCACTCACAGAAAATGCACATGCCAGATACAGAGACAAGAGTCTTCATTAGGAGGGATACATACATACATACATACATCAGATTGCTTTACTCCACAGAAAGTGCTATATGATCAAAAACCCTCTATGTCTGGGACTAAATGTCTGGAAAATATTAATATACTGTTTATGTATTCATTTACACCCTGGATAAATACTCTCTTCCCCAAATATTCATTTATATTTTTGGCAGAATAATAAATGGTAACATAATAGAGGGAACCTGATTTTTTTCTTTGAAATAGGTAGAATAGAGTCCTGAAAGGTATCACAAATCTAATGGTTTTAAGACATAGTCTAAGAAAGTAAACTGGCTGCATGTATATTCTGGGTGGCTGTAAGACCAGCAATTGATGGTAGACTTCAGAGTGAATGATTCTGTGGGTACATATACCTTAGGGCAAATCTTTGCTTCCAGTTATGGGGATGATAAAATATTCTATCATAGGAATTGCGGTAAGAAACCTTCCAACTTAATCTTGCCACTTCTGATAGTGACATGTATTTCTGATATTACTCTGTGGAGATACCATGAGCTTGCAGTTGAGAGTAGAGTGGGAAACAGCATTATGAAACAACTTCCCTCACACATTTCCATATTCATTAACATATATAAAGTCATCTCTTGAAGAGCTAGAGATCAGAAGAGCTGCCCAGGGGATGCTGATTCCTTACAATTCCAAAAGGATTCAAGGGCACACACTGTTTCAGTTAAGAAGATCACTGCATTTAGAGGAGACCACGGGGAGATCCTATATTATATTGACCATGCTGAATTCTATGAATTTCATCAAAGAGTTGTCAAATATACTTAAAAACTCTAAAAGAAAGTTTCCAAATTGTTGGAAATGAAAAAAAGATCCACCTCGAGGAACTTTTCACTGACACTGGAATTTAGAGATACTAGTCTGACAACTGGTCTGGTGGGGAGGACAGGCAGTAGGACAAGATTTACTGGGTCACTGACAAACACGTTGGGCTCCATGGATCACAGGAAAAGCCATAATGTAACCATACAAATCACAGGAGCAGCAAGGTGAGCTCGGCTATGGTGACAATGGCAGCTTTGTCAGCTCCGATGTCTCCAAACTTACAAGACCTTAATACTGATTTAGCAAAGCACATTTTGTCCTCAGTGGACTAATGAAATACAATTATTTTGAAAATAATGATTGGCAGCTTGAAACACCATTTTATCCGTGATAAAATCATTACCCTATTACTTCAGACAGCTTGAAATTTGTATGCTGTTTCCATCAAAGCAGCACATGCTGATATGGAGACTGCCTTTGCCTTGCCTCAGGGGTGGGAACTGCATAGCACAAGATCTTCCAAAGCTCTTTCCTCATGCGCAGCTTTCTCCATGTGTAACTATTAGTAAGTTGCACTTCAGGTTTTATTTTATTTATTTATTCATTTATTTTTATTTTAATTCCATTTATATCCCGCCCTTCTCCGAAGACTCAGGGCGGTTTACAAGCTTAGCAGTAGCCTTCATTCTATGTACAGTATATGCCTGCTTATTAGGGCTTTCACACACCCCCCCAAGCGGCATTATTACAAAGTCAGCTTAATTGCCCCCAACAATCTGGGTCCTCATTTTACCTACCTCGGAAGGATGGAAGGCTGAGTCAACCTTGAGCCTGGTGGGATGCGAACCTGCACTAATTGCAGGCAGCTGGTGTTACTTAAGGAGGCATTAGCCCACTGCTCCACCAAGGCTCCTTTTCCTGAGGTTCTCAGGAAAAGATTCTGGACTGGTCATCCCTCTCTAGCAAGATCTTTATTACTGCCTGTTCTCCTTTCTACTAGCTTGATCTCTCTTCTTGGATTCAGTCTGTATTGTCACACATACAGAAAGTGGAGGCTGCTGCTCATGTCTCTGTTTACCTAATCAGAGCACGTGAACAAGCAAAGGGAATAAGAGGAGGAGTAGAGTCTGGCAATACCAACATTGCCTTTAAGACGTTGACCACCCAAAGTCTTTGGTAAATACAAATTATCTTAATAATTCCATAAAAGAATCCTTACTAAGAGAAGGTTGCCCATTAGGGCTTAGATTTATATTTAACACCAGTATTCAGCCAGACTCAGCTTCCATTGTTTCTTTCTTGCTTGTCAGATGCCTTTTTAAAAAAAAAAATGATGAAAATAAGCAAGCAAATGTGATATGAGTAACTGAGATATTTTTCAGTACCTCATTTTTTCCAGCTTAATTACAAGAAATTTATTTATCATCAAATATATATCCCATGTTCCAGGTCTTCAGTCTTTGGCCTATGACTAATGGGATAATAGATTTCACAGAGAAATTCCTTAGAGGGAGCTACTTAGGGAATATCTGCTACAACAAGTGCTTTACTCGTCAGTTGTTCCTTTCCTTGTATAACAGTTCACCAGTTTTGAGATATTGCAATGTGATTTTCTTGCAAAAGAGTAAACAACGAAAGCTGGATTTAAGTTAGACTTAGAAATTGATGGATTATGTGAACACATTTTTTTTTTTGCTTTTGTGACTGCAGAAGGATGGCAATAAATCACATGACTAAAGAGCATATTCTAGAATTATGTTGTGACTCACAGTATATTTACTCTGAAGCACCCAGCAATATAGCCATTGATGAAAAATCTGTGGTCGATTGAAAGATGTTTAGATTGACCCAATAGGAGACCAGCTTTTACATGCTTATGGGCAATCTGTCTCAAAGCATTAAAAGTCAAAATGCTCTTCTCTCAAGCCTTTAACCATCCTTTGTGTGTGTGTGTGAAGAACAGAACCATCTGCCTCAAGATTTATTTATCCCCACCACACTATGACTATTCTGTTATATTGTCATAATGACAGCCCTTATATTTTTTATGTGCTTGTCTGGACTTCAGCAGAAACATCATTATGGGATTTGGACATGTTTATCTTCCTAGCTGCAATGTCTTTGGGGCCCACAGGCCACGTCACGCCAGGCCTGGGATGCACTCTCACTCACTTGGATAAGCTCAGCTTCCCTGCTGCTAGGTGGCTCTGCACCATTTGCCATCGGCCTCTCCCCGCCTTCCCAATGCTGGGCTCGCTGTGGGCCGACACGCTGCTCTTCATGCCGTCCTCTCGGAGCTGCTGCCTCTCTCCGTGGCATCCTTCTCGCTCTCCTGCCAACCCAGCTGTGGCTGAGGCAGCCAACTTTGCACCTGACAGCAATGAGCCACTATGGTATGTCAGGAAAGGAAGGTGGCAGGTGGCAATGAGAAGGAGGTCACATGAAGAAGAGGAGAACAGACAGAAAGAGAGACAGAGAGAGAGAACGAAAAGAGAGAGACAGACAAGGGACAGACAGACAGACAGAGAGAAAGAGAGAGATCAGCACTGCAAAAGAAAGGGCCAAGGAGAGCCTTTGTCCCAGTCAAAGGCAGCAGGCAGCCCTGGCTTGTGAGGTTATGATTGCAGCCAAAGTTAATTCCATAGACAACGAAGGGTTGAACAATGGATAAGACCGTTAGGAGAGGCACTGTGCAGGCGAAGGGAGAAAAAAGCAATGTTAGTGAGAGAGCTTACCACTACCATCACCACCACCACACAGTGCAGATGCAGAGAATACGCTGAGAGGGTGACCAGAACGGGCAACCCCATCCTGTGCTGCAGAAAAGGAGTGGGTGGGTGAGGGAGAGGAGAGCCAAAGGAACCAGGGGACAGGGAGGGACGGGGCTGGCCTTTCTCAGTGAGTTGCTAGGCAGTGGTTCTCAAACCACTGGAAGCACCATATTAGCCTAGCAGGGAAAATGCCTGGGCTAAGACCTTAAGTACAAAGGAATGCAATGGCTTTTGATGCGGATTTAAGGGTTAAGTTGCTATCCAGTGCCAACCCTTTCAGTTGGATGAAATCATAATGGATTTATTAGGTCCAAACCCACCTTTTAAATCGGCTGTATGATTGACTACGTCAAACTTTTATGAGTCAATGATTTAATCTGCTTTCGACAAACAGTATTTTCCATTTCACTGGGGCCAAAATTTGAGCCCCAGGTAATAAGAGTTCCTGGGATAATGGAAACACAAGTCTGCTATTCCAAAGGTACCAGCCAGTAGTTGTGAACCACTGAAAGAGCAGGACAGAAGGCGAAGGGGTTGGGGTGGGGTTGCTCGTCTCCATGGCCATATGTCCATGGGGAGGGAGTAGTAGAGTGCAGGGGAGGGGAAGAAGAGGAGGGGAAAAAGGAAAGCAGGAAGGGGTAGGTGGGAAAGAGGTGTGCATATACTCACTATGTATGATCAAATCAGTTAAAGAGAGACTCACTTGAGGGAAAGTCGTGGATCACCATATGGGGCGTAAGGTGATATGTTTAGTATAAACTCCTTGGGAGGGTAGGAACTCCATTTCTGCTGCACTGTGTTGTCATTGTTATTCCAAAAGTCTCTGTCTAGATCACTAGATCAGCCGGTGAGAGGGGAGAAAAAAAAACAAAGGGAAATACAAGAGAGAGAATCTAAATTCCTGCAAGGGGAGGAAGGAGGAAAAAAAAAATAACCCAAATGAGAGACAGCAAGGTTAGTGTTGACTTCTCCTCCTGTGGAAGGTAAAGCTTTGTGCCTCATACCCATGTGTCCACACAAACACACATACACACTCAGATGATATATAGGTAAGGCAAAGCTGAAAAAAGATAGGAGCAGGCACCTCCAGAGCTGATGGTAAGGGAGAATGAGAGAGGGGGGGGGAAAGGGAGGGATGCGTGTTAAAGAAACCTCTGTTAAATGACTCTAAGACTTGTTTCCTCAGGACTCTACCTTGTCTCTTACCTGTATTCTTCCTTTCGGGGGGACAGGATTTTTGCCTTTCTGTATTTTTTTTCAACCAAATTGGGTAATGTGGAAAATAAAGCAGCATCTTGGACAATAGCAACACATTTTATAAAATAGTGGGAACATTAGCTAGATCTGTTGCTGTTATGCAGAGAAAGAATCTTTTCCGGTTTCCTGCGCAGTATTTGTGCATCAAACTGGAGAAAAGCACCTCTTTGCCCAATTAGAAAAGATCCTTGAGAATAAGTTAACTGGCAAATCCCACGAGATAATTTCCAAAAGAAAATTATCTTAAGGTAGCTATTTAGATTTCTTTCATCAGATTACAATAATGTGATGGTGGGAAAACAGCTTCAAGGTTATGGAGGAATCTTAGTCCATGCTCCATTGCCATACTGAACCTAGGGTCACTTCCACAAATGGGCTTTGCAGCAACTGAATCTGTTCTGAATCTAATTGATTTACTGATGATAGCTGTATTGCAGCTCCAGTTCATTTGCACCAACCTGAAATTGCAGCCAAGCTAATAGTTTTTACCTGGACTGCTACAGCTTTGCACTGACTCCATTCCTCTATTGGCAGAAACACTTTCCTCAACCATTCTCCTGGCTCATGTCCCTAATAACCTTCAAGTAAGTTCAGAGCCTTCACTGTTGCTCTTGGCCATTTTAAGTTGATAAGCACAAACACAACTGTCAGTTGGCTTCAATTTGTTTCTGAAGGAATGGAGAAGGGCAATAGGGTCCCTTGAACAGGAAAGAAAAAAAAACTTAATTGAAGCAAGAGGCTGGCTTTGAACATTCTTCCTGTCCTTGTCATTATAGCTTTAGAGCATGGGAAGTGATAAAACTTTAGATGCTTGTCCTCAAGAAGAGGCCTACTCAGCCTGAGGGACGTGGCATTTCCTTGTGTAGATCTTCTGCTCAGCTGTGCAGAAGGAGCCAAGGAGGGTGATTTGCCTCAGGCTGGAGTTTGTGGGCTCACAGGGCCTCATCACCTGTTCTGTAAACAGCTAGAGCCTAACCAACCATCTCCTCTTGAATTTAGAGCCCCTCCAATGGCAACTGAGTCACAGCATATGAGATTCGTCTAACAAATTTATGAGAGACCTCAAAGGTTCCTTGCAGGTTATCTGCTTGCATCCACTTCTCTTACCACTCACCTAGTGTCCTTGCCGTTTGCGGGAATTAAAAGCCATTTGATGACTTCTTGAGGCATGTATAGAAAGAAGATGAAAAGCTTGCTATAAAGGACAACTGAAGCTCATCAAAGAACTCAAGGTTCATCCACAAGATACCAACAATAGAAAAAAAAGAAGTAAAAAGTGCTGCAAAAAAGTAGAGAAACCAACCTCGCCACTATGCCTGCCTGCCCGTTTCCATCATCATGTGACAAGTGTCTTTGGGTCAGAATTTTTGTAGAACCTTTTCAATATGGGGCTAAGAAGTGAACATTTTCGCAGCTGCAGAGTGTAAGAAGAGAGTTTCTATTCATGTCTGTTACTATTTACTGGCAGGTGCTTAGGAAGAAAGGTCTTAGGGCTATTGTTTTGTAGTGGTCTTGTTCTACCCTCAGCATAATTATCCATGACCCCCAGATAAGCTATGCAGAGATCAAAAGCACAAGGGAAATAATTATCAGATTCACACATTTATAATGGCCTTGGAGCATGGCATCCATTGGTCTGATTTAGCTAAGGGATTGGCTAATAATGTCATCTAGAACCATAAGCTACTGATGAGACTATGCATCCAGGAATTAACAAACAACTACTCTATATATGAGCACATATCTTCAACATACATATATACATATTTTTCACACACACAAACACATAAATAGCTACATATTATGCACAATTATACAGTATATATGCACAAATCCATATAAAGGCATGCACAAACATGAATGCACACAGAGGGGCAGAAATTTTATCAATTGATTTTATCAACCCATCTGAAGATGTACAGGCAGAATTGCAGGTGTACTTTTTAAGGTAACACTTCTTTTGTTAAATCACCATCGCTCCAGGGCCAATAACCAAGGTTCCTTCATCCAGCTTTTCCATTGAATGTCATCAAGCAAATCTCAATACAGCGTTCTTTATTGTAGAAAATTAGATTTGGGAATCCCACAGGCAAATGTCAGAGAAGAACCAAGGGAAAGCTTGTGTGATTATTTCAGAAGGTGAAACAGCTATTTTATGGAAATTATTACTTAATCATGGTTTCAAGAGTGTAACATTTTTAACAATTCCTGAAGATGAGATTATATTCAGTCCCACTATAAGGGAGCCTAGATATAAAAAATTCAAATTATGGGACCATGACAGAGAAACATTATTTCACTGTGATGTGTTGCTATGTGCAATGATCATAAAAAATTAACTCACCTTAAATATCCTTTCAATATGAAGTAAAAGAAATGGGTGAATGACGATCCATTGTCAGTTGAATTATTGCTCTATCAAGGAAATAACTGAGGTAACCATAAGGGTTTGTAATATCCCACTGTTTGGTGCAATAGCATCACATGCCAGAAGAAGATTAGTTACCATTAATGTGTCCTTATTTTGTTTCCATAAGCAAGTTTAAAGGATAGGTCTGATTCTTTCTGTGTAACTAAACCTATATTTCTAAACCATTTATTAGAGAGGCTTCCATACAAACATCTATGTGGTTGCATAATAATCTTCTCTATTCCTCTGGATGCTAACTTCGATACTACAGCTGGCTATAAGATTAAGCCCTACTGCAGGGATAGGAACCTACAGTCCAGATGTTGCTCAACTACAATTTTTAGCACCCTTCCCTATCAGCCATGTTCCTAGGGTTTCTTGGAGTTGCAGTCTGTTAGCATCTGGAGGATCATAAAGTTGAAAATATCAATTGACTGCTTTTCCAGGTGGAGAATTTATTGTTTGTCAAAAGATAGAAGAAACATTAATCTTTTCAACTGAATGTAACAAGTGAGAATAGCTTACACATTAAATAACATTGGGCATTTCTCAGAAAGCTTGCCATCTCTTAATAATTGGGGAAGAAGATAAAATCTGAAAAAGAGGAATGTGTCTGGATGAAATTGGTTAGCCATTTACAAATCGTTTGATAAAAACATGCAAAAGAGAACAATTTTACAACATTTGCATGTGTTAGCTTTTATATACTAGTGAACATTTTGAAATGGTGCCTACAAGACATGTTTTACAATAGCGGGAAACACGATTGGGGTGATTTATGTTCAGCTGATTGTTGGACTTCGTTTTAAAAAAAGATAGGTGATTATGATATGGGGAAGTGTTAATGGAACAGATATAATTGTACATTGTATGGGCCTGGGAAAGGAAGGCAGGCAGGTGGGTAACAAGAATTAAATAGATTTTGAAATCTTGAGGTATGCGGTAACCCTGGAATAATGAGATATGGGATATTACAAAGAAAGGAAGGCCATTATCTAGGTAAGTCCCAAAGATGCTTTTTCATGTGGACTTTCTTGTTTTTTCTTTGAAGACGTTTCACTTCTCATCCAAGAAGCTTCTTCAGCTCTGACTGGATGGTGGGGAATGGAAGATTTATACTCTTTGTAGACAGCTGGTCATTTGCATTATTTTAGAGAGTCGTGGAGGCCACCTGGAGGCTTATCTGTGTCTTCAGGGTCATCTGAGTAGTGCAAATGGGTGTGGAGCCTTCTTGGAACTGTTGAAAGGACTGTGTTGTAGACTGGAGATAGATGATGTTGTATACCTCCCCCTCTGTTGAGAGAGGGCTGTTTTGACATAGATGGCCTCTTTTACCCCTCTTTCAAACCAGCACTGTCCAAAATGTGGATTTTGCTGTCTTCGAAAGAGGGGCCTTTGTCTTCAAAGAAAAAACAAGAAAGTCCAGTTGCCTCGTCAAAAAGCATCTTTGGGACAACTGGATGACCTGGATGACTGAGAACCTCCGTAGATATCTGGGTAAGTCAATGTGCTGAGATAATGCAAGGAAAAATATTAGTATGCTGAATAATGAAACAAAATTATTTGATGAGGGAGTTGAAGAACAACATGGTGTTTATGGAAACAGAGGAACAATTACCTAAAGTGAACAATATGAATACTGTGCAAGATATAAGGAGTATGGTTGCACTTATATTTGGTGTAATAAGATTGTGGAGGAGATGGGAATTCGATTTTTGGACCACTGGAATCCAAATGACTGGGAGTGCCTTGTTTTCAGATACAAGGTAGCTTGAAGGTATAATATCAAACCTATGCTCGTGATGCAGGTTTATGCAATGACTAACTCAAACACCTCAAACCCATTCACTCCAATAGTTCCTACTGGGACTTACTTAATGGCTTTCTTTTCACTGCGGCATCTGCTGGAATCTGGCGTTCCCACAGTCTCCAAGGAATTTTTATAACGCTTGCCCTAAAATGAAATGAAAAAGAGATGTGGAAGATAAATATTCACTTGAAAGGAGCCATTTGCGAGTGACCTCTAAAACATATTCTTTAAGGGAAGGAAATTCTACGATACACATAACTTCATATCAAGCACACATCTTCATTACTATAGTATTACACCTGCTGTGTTAAGGCTGAAAGTAGAGCAATTTTTTAGCAGGGCTTCGCAACACTTTGGATTTGATTCGGAAATAGTGCTTTGGAGGTATGCTGGTAGCATCTTTCAGGAATTTCTTTAAAGCAGCTGCACAATTTTCTGAGATTATGCAGCAACTTCAGAGGGCAGCTATAACAATCCCAGAAAAAGGTGGCATTGCTTTAAAGAACTGCAGACTGAATCTACACTCATGCTTCCACATGATCTGAAGAAGACACTGCATAACCCTAATAATTAAAAGTAACTGGAGACCTACTAGAAATAAAAAAATGAAGTGAGACTTAAGTTCACTTTGATGAAATAAGCTTAAAACTTGCAATTATCATGTGACACCTCAGCTTCCAAGTGACACTTCCCAAGGGTAGCAGTGTGGTAGATTTTCTAGACAGAACCACTTTTTTTAGTGGCTAACAGTATCAGGATGAAGTCTTAGGGGATGTAAGATAGTATTATTAATACTTGGAGACTCATTTGCCTCCTCACTAATTAGTCTTCAGCTATGTTAACTTTCACTAAAGTTTCATGTCAAGAAATTGATCCAGCAGGTCCAAGCCTCTATTTTGAAATATTCTTGGAATAGTTTTGTTAACTGTAACTGTAAGGACGAGAAGCATCTCTTATGTGGCAAGCAACAAAAGCACTTGAGACTTTTTCATTTAAATTACTGAGATCTAAACTGACTATACTATACAAATACAGGTAGTCATGTGATGTCTCAGCAGCCATCTGCACACCTTCCTCACCTCATGGACCATAAGTGCACTCTCCCCAGCCCAGCCTTAACCACCCCCATCCTCCCACCTTCATGTTAGTCTTTTCCCTCTCCCACCTGGCTGATGATCTGCTTGCCAACCACCTGGGACTCTCTTAATCACTGGAAATCCTTGCTTAATGACAGAAGCAGGGAGTGTTAGGATTGCCCTTGCTGGGACAATCACATGATGTCACACTTTATGGCCGCACTGCTTAAGCAATGGAAATTCTGGTCCCAATTTCCATCCTTAAATGAGGAATATCTGTAATACATATCTTAGTCCTTTTCTCAACTTGATTTTCTTCTTTCTTTACTCTTTTTAAATTTTATGATGACGATGAAATGTTCATACATAAGATATTAAATAGAATTGATTAATTATGTGCCATCAGGTCAGTGATGAGTCTATGATCTATGACCATGAAAATAGAACATCTTCAAGAGGTCTTCAAGAGATCTTCACTCAGCCTGGTCCCTTAGTGTTCTGTACCAGCCTGCTACTGGCCCTGCAGATAAGGCAGGGACAACCCCTTTTACAAGAAGGCAAGAGGCTGGAACTAAGCCTGCCAAATTTATTAACATAAAAACATAAACAGAGCAAAGAGAGCAAACACGAACCATGAAACAGGAACTATTCAAACGATTGCCTTCAGCAAACCAGCCCTCCCACGCATTCCCCTTTTAAACAGTTCAGGGCGTGGTTTCTCTCTGCCTCCTTCCGAGGTGCCCCATTGCCTTCCTCTGTTTACTCCTGATTGACTGCCTCCTGCGTTGGGCGTCCTTGAACAGGGCCAGCTGTGGGTCATCTTCATCCACGCTGTCAGGCTCACACAGCTGGGTCTGCGTCGTGACCAGGTGGGAGGGGCCTGGCTGAGGGCTCTCATCAGCAAGCTCTCCAACCCCCTCAGCAACCTCTCCAACACCCCCCTCCTCCTCCTCTGAATCATCCGACCCAAATGCCGAACCCACAGGCTGACCCTGAATCACAACACTTAGGTCTTCCCACGGTGGACCATCACTGCTATAACTGAGTCCATCTTGCTGCTGATCATCCTTTTTTCCTTTCTTTCCAGCTTTGCCAGCATTAGAGCCTTTTCAAGAGAGCTAGAACTTCATGTAATTCATCCCAAGTAGGATAATTTGAGCCTGGTTGTTTTTGCCTTGACTGGGTTGATACAGAAGGATCTTGAACTTGAACCCTATCTAACAAAATGAAATTCAATGGTTAAAAAAGTAAGGTTCTACATTTAGGCAAAAAAAACAACAACACCACTAAATGGACAGGTATAGTATAGGTGGTACCTTGCTCAATAGTAGTAACTGTTAGAGGGATCTTGGAGTCGTAGTGGACAATAACTTAAATATGAGCCAGCAGTGTGCTGCAGCTGCCAAAAAAGCTAACACAGTGCTAGGCTGCATTAATAGAGGAATAGCATTAAAATCACATGAAGTGTTAATACCACTTTATAATGCCTCAGTAAGGCCACACTTAGAATACTGCATCCAATTTGGTCACCTTGATGTAAAAAAGATGTTGAGACTCTAGAAAGAATGCAGAGAAGAGCAACAAAGATGATCATGTAAGGAACGGTTGCTGGAATTGGACATGTCTAGTTTAACGAAGAGAAGGATGAAGGCAGACATGATAACAGTGTTCCATTATCTCAGGGGTTGCCACAAAGAAGAGGGAGTCAAGCTATTCTCCAAAGCACCTGAGGGCAGGACAAGAAACAATGGATGGAGACTAATCAAGGAGAGAAGCAACTAAGGAGAAACTTCTTGACTGTTAGAACAATTAACTAGTGGAACAACCTGCCTCCAGAAGTTATGAATGCTCCAACACTGGACGTTTTAAAAAAGAGATTGGACAGCCATTTGTCTGAAATGTTACAGGGTTTCCTGCCTGAGCAGGGGGCTGGGATAGAAGACCTCCAAGGTCTCTTTCAGCTCTGTTATTCTATTCTATTCTATTCTATTCTATTCTATTCTATTCTATTCTATTCTATTCTATTCTATTCTATTCTATTCTATTCTATTCTATTCTATTCTATTCTATTCTATTCTATTCTATTCTATTCTATTCTTGCGGTAGGTTCCCTTTAGTTCAGAGTTTATTACTTAGGATAGCTAATCATATTTAAGCTTTAAACTGATCACAGGTCTTTTAAAAACATTTTGTGGAGTCATTATATATATATATGTATATATATATATGTGTGTGTATGTGTGTGTGTGTGTGTGTGTGTGTGTGTGTGAGAGAGAGATTTATGTGTTTCAAGATGGAGATGGTGACCATGATGGCTTCTTTCACTTGTTTTGCCATGGGGCTTTGCTGGATACAGGGCTGAGGTTAGATGATGGTACTTAGTGAAATAATAAACAGAAGTCTCAGTTGTTCTTTTCTCTTGACGAAGAGAAAAAATATTAAAACTGATTGTGTCTGGTGGTAACGATGGGTTGGGGCAGCCGAGACATTTTTGTACACATGGAAGGCAGGGGCAGATTGGAGGGAGGTGGGATCTGTTGTTAAATCAAGCATTTCGACTGTGCTGCTTCCCAACTGAGGCCCCAAGCTAACTGGCAGAGCCAGGCCTTTTTAGGCCATTATGAAAGGATAGGAGGGTTGGGGCCAACCTCACTTTGGGGGACAAGATGCTCCAGAAGGCAGGTGCAAAAGCAGAAAAGACCCTCCTCCTGGACCCTGCTAACCAGAATAATTGGGCTGATGGGCCCACAGTATGCCTCCTCTGCTGACATGGGTGGGACGGGCCAATCCTAGTGGACAGCAAATGCAACTTGTGGAACAGTGGTGTTACAAGGGCCATTCTTTGGGCCCCAAGAATTGACTGCGCCACCACACTCTGCACCAGCTGTAGCTTCCTAATGCCCTTCAAGGTTAGCCCTATATGGAGCGCATTACAATAATCCAAACATGAGATGACTAGGGCCTGAACAACTTAGCTCAGGGAATCCTGATCCAGGAAAGGCCACAATTGACACGCACCCCAAAGTTGTGCAAAGGCTCTAGCCGTGACTGCCACCTGTTCTTCTAGCAGGAGTCGCGAGTCCAGGAGAACCCCCAGGTTGTGAACTGGATCTGTCTGGGGTAGTGCCACCCTATTCAGAATCAAAGAAGACAAAGTCCTGGATCCCTGAGCCCCGTGTACCCAAAATCATTTGGTCTTGCCAGGGTTCAATAGAAGCCTCTTGTCCCCCATCCAGGTCCCCACAGCCTCCAGTTAGCAAGGAACTAAAGACTACCTTGCCTTGGGTCTTTTTTTGTCTAAGAGAAAGAGATATCTGTCAAAATTTCAAGATGCTGTTGTTGTAGCTCATAAAAATGAAGTAGAGTTCCAGTAGTTCATAGGGTGGCCTACTTTGAAGGACTAACATTAATCTTCTAATATGTACTGAAACTTTCAGAGTTACACAATGAATGAAATACAGTTTTTTCCCCCTTTATTTTTATTGCTTCTAAACTAAGAAGTCTGCAGGAGTTCACTTATCCCAATTCCTTCTGCTGGTCTTCTGGAAACTAGGTTGAATCCTGTTCGCAGTGAGGAATTCCACACTCTACCAAACAAAGAGGAGTCTCTAAGACCAAGCTTGCCTTCACTACCATCACATCCACAGTAGGGAAAGAACAAGCCATTTTTGGATTAATTGAGCTCTAATTAATTATGTTCGCAGTAACAAAACACATGCCATAAGATAATGAAGTGTGCATTTTCTTCTTAATTAGGTCTTGATTATAAGACCACTTGGTTATGATTTCTGATGGCAGGTTCAATGTGCTTCATGATACTAGGGGCAGACAAGAGACAATTATTGCTAATTAGGAAACCATTAGCAGACGAAAGCACAGGTGCAGAGGGAAAGCAGTTCTGTGTGCAAGTTCTCGGGTGCAAAGCAAGTAATATAGTTCACTTTATCCTAAGGCGTATCAGGCATCAAACTCAAAACATCTTCCTTCTTTGGCTAAGAGGTTTGATGTCAAAGGGCAATAATTTTAACATAAAAGGATGGAGCTTCCAGTGAGGGCTATGGTGGACTGACAGCTCCAAAGGAAGGTTGTTATGGCCAAGAACTCTGGCTGGAGGGTAGATGCTGACCAGTGAAATCTCTGTGGATCAAAGAGAGATTGTGAGATAACCCACTTGTATCCAGATGGCTGATATTCATGAGCAAACTGCAGAAATGAAGGTTTCTGCAGTTGTTACAGGAGTTGAGCAGCTGGACATTATTGGATTTCATCTATACCAGAGGTCCCCAACCTTTTGAGCACCAGGGAACTGTTCCGTGGAGAGAGGTTTTTCTGTGGACCGGTGTGTCTGTGTGGTTTCATGTATTGCCTCCATCCCACTGATGGGGCTTTGCTTGTTTGTGCGGACTGGTTTCTGGCATGCCACAGCCCAGTGCCACTCCACAGACCAGGGGTTGGAGACCCCTGATCTATACTCACAATAATTAATGTACCCTTTGTGGATGCAGAGACCAGCTATTCTAATTTCTTAAACACTTTTAGAAGTAATTAATCTACACATAAAGAGAGATTTCCTTTGTGGCAAAGTTTTTTTAAATACTTTATTGCTGTTTAAAATAATGACAAAAGAAAAATCAGAAAAAACCTATAAAAGTACATACATCTTCTACATACATACATACATCTTGTATATATGTATAAAAGTACATACATCTACATACGTCCACAAAATTAAAAAACTCATAGAAAATGCTTTTTTGAAAAAGGAAAAGGTGGTATAGTAGATCATTTTTGCAGCATAGTTACAATTCAATATATAGCTATCTAATGTAATTATTATTCAAGTTTGTACATTTATAATACATTTAAATTACCTTTTTAAACCTCTTTATTTTGTAAAATAGGTCCCAGATTTCATTATTCCTGGACCAGATAGACCAGAATATCAGGATGTATTATAAATGTTTTGAGAATGAAGTTTTGCAACCTCTACAAACCACAATGAACTCTATTTTACAGAAAGAAAGATGCCAGAGACTTGGAAAGAGGCCAGCATACATTAACACCTAAAGAGGGACAAGACTTGACTTTAACAAGAAACTACAACTGACACCACTATTGAATAATTATTTTAAGTTTTATATAACTATTTTAGCTGAAAAACAGAAAATAACTTTGCAAGAATCAGGAGGATCAACATGGGTTTTTACGAAAAATCAGTTAAAGGGTAATGCTAGAACTGTGGATATTTTGAAATACCTGGAACAACATAACAAAAAATAAGCCTCATTGATCTTTTTTAGCTGTGGAAAAGATCTTTGGCAATTTGAATTGAACTTTCCTGTTTCAAGTTTTAGAAGATTTTGGAGAGAATTTTATAAAATTGATTTACCATATACTTTATAGAAAGCAAAAATATTTGTTAATGGAGATCTAACCAAACCATGTGAGATACAAAAAGAAACAAGACAATGTCCCCTCTCCTGTTTATTTTAGTTCTTGAAATATTGAATACAGACATAAGACAGGACAAGAAGATTGTGAGCATAAAGATTAGGAAAAAAAGACTGATAAAGTCATAAGGAGCTTTTGCAGGCGGTTTCGTGTTGGTTTTTAATGATCCTTTAAATGGATTTTTTTTAAATTGCATTTATATCCCGCCCTTCTCCGAAGACTCAGGGCGGCTTACAAGCTTAGCAGTAGCCTTCATTCTATGTATATGCCTGCTTATTGAAATATTAATGGCTAAATTAAAAGAATTTTGTGCAGTAGCAATTTTTCAGATTAATCAACAGAAGACAAGGAAGTTAACAAAAATATGAAAATACAAGCTCAAGCAGAATTCATAAATAAACAGGTTTTAAGAAGAACATACTGTAAAATAATTGGGTATCACTATGATAAATATAAATTGAATGCTATTTCCAAACAATTATGTCAAGTCATGGAATGAATTTGAAAGATATGTTAAAATGGGACAAAGTACAATTGTCAGCAAGATTATATGCTCAAAAGTAGAAAAACATGATACTACCCCCAATAGAGGAATGGTTGCTGAAGATGATAGAACTTGCAGAGATGGGCATGTGGACCTTTTTGGTTTGAGAAAATTTTTGGTTAGAGAAAAGACAATATCTATGCTTACTGTTGACTGGAAAGCCCTTATGGACTATGTGGATGAAACAGAAAAAAATGATCTTATCACATATGGCTTTGATGATTTGAAAAAAATAGATAATAGACAAAGATCTTTTCTTTTTGTACCCGTAGAGTGAAAGGTAATTTTGCACTTGTACTTATATTTGCTGCAGAGAAAATCAGAAACTACTGCTTTTTATTTCTCTTTTTTTGCACTCTTTTGTTTTTCCCCTTTCCTTCTTTTCTTCACTTTATATTATAGTTTTTAATCTTCTTTTCAAAAGTCTTAATAAACAATTTTACTAGAAAAAAATATAACAAGAAAGGATCTTGTTATAACTGCATATATATAACTGCATATATATGCAGTTATAACAAGATTCTTTCTTGTTATATTTTTTTCTAGTAAACATATATACAGTATATGTTAAATGCTTGTTAACTATTTAGATTACCTTGCTAGGCCCCAAACATGGGACAAATCTTTATTTCCTGTTTCAGCCTAACCGAAGGCCATCGACAGGCAGTAGTCACAACAGTGACAGCTCATATTTGTGTATATATATATATATAAAATCCATATTTGAAAAGGTTTCAAAAGACCACAATATGGAGCAGAACACATTTGTTGAAGTATAAAACAGTTGGAGAAATATCAGACTGGTAAAGATAGGTGGCTTGTTTATGTCCCTTTTAGATTTGTAGAAAGCCTTGAGAATCACTGGATTCCAAAGCCAAATATTATGCTGTGTTTATTGCATAGCATGTAGCTAAATCTATTTTTGTATTTGTATCTGAATTTGTATTTGCCTTTATTATTTTTGCAAATAACTCAAGGTGGCGAACATATCCAACACACCTTCCACCTCCTATTTTCCCCACAACAACTCTGTGAGATGAGTTGGGTTGAGAGAAAGTGACTGGCCCAAGGTCACCCAGCTGGCTTTCATGGCTAAGGCTGGACTAGAACTCACAATCTCCTACTCTGTACCTTCTATCTTAACCACTAGACCATACTGGCTCTCTGAATTTTTCTTCTCTATAGGTCCTATAGATCTCTCAAACCACAAGAATACAATCCCACTTTGTGACATAACTTTAAAAAATACAATCAACAAATCAAAATCATAACATTAAAATATAAGACCCTGGTAATAATCTTTTCCACACAGAGGGGGGTATCCTACTTATCTGTGTGCAACCTATGTAGAAGAGATTTTTCGCATTTTGGGGCCGGAAAGAGAGGAGGCAAGTCTTTTTTTTTCTGTGCTATTTTTAGGGTAAGAAATACACCACCCTCTGTGATTAAAAAGAATGGTATAGATGTGTGGTTTAACTTATACATCTTTATGTAAAAGGTGAATCTTTTAGGATGTTAGGTTCTGAAAAGTTATGAACGTGGTTGAAGCTCTACAGGGAATTGAACAACACAGCTGGGAATAAAATCTCTATTCTAACTCAGGCATGGTAGCCATTACAAATAGTTGACAATCACTGAGCATCTGAGGGTGGTAGAGAATGCATATTCTCTTCAGAGTTGAACCTGTATTCTGTCTTGAAACAATCTAAGTCAGATAGGATCAGCAAGAAGTTATAGAACACTACAGTAATATACAGTATACGGGATGCTCAGCTACGTTTCAGGTAACTTAGTAGGGTCTTCAGTTTTTTTTAATTAAATGGTGTATGAAAATGTATTTCCATGTAGGAAAATAATGTCAGGTATAGAATAAATGAATGAATAAAAGAATGAAAACTAGATTACACCAAATAACTATACCTTCCTTTCAACTGACACACTCTCTCTCTCTCTCTCTCTCTCTCTCTCTCTCTCTCTCTCTCTCTCTCTCTCTCTCTCTCTCTCTCTCTATATATATATATATATATATATATATATATATATATATATATATATATATATATATATATATATATATATATATATCAGTATTTGTCAAGGCTTTTTGAATGGACCTTGCTAATTAACTCTTTCATTCCTGTTTTGGCCCGGCTCAGGGCTTATCCACAGGAACTAGTCAACTTATGACAGCTCATTATTTGTGCAAATTATTCAAATTGCTCAGATAAAGGGTATGACTAACTGATGAGAACATAAAGAGTTCGAAATGATCATCTTAGCCTCCCAAATTCTTTATTAGCAATTTGAATAATTTGCATATATATATATATATATATATATATATATATATATATATATATATGTATATATGTATGTATATATGTATATGTACATGTACATGTATATGTATGTATGTATGTAGCGGAGTTGGGGGGAGAATGGGGCCAGCAAGAGGCTTTGCAGGAGCCCTGCCAATTAGGTAGGAAGATGAGGAGCTGTGACAGCTGCCATGGGTCTGGTGGTTAGCCATGGCTTGAAGGAGGGAAGAAAAAAGAGGAGGAAACTGATAGAAGGGAGGAAGAGAGAAGGCTTGGTGGAGCTGGCTGTTCTGAGCCAGCTGATCGAAGAGAGAGTAAAAAGCTGGGGTTTTCATGTTTGCTTTTTTTGCTTCGTTACAGGTAAGCCGGATGAAAGGGGGAGGGAGAAAGAGAGTGAGAGTAGTTGCTGGAGCTGTTTGCTTGAAGCAGGCCAGGCAGAGAGGGAGGGATAAAGGGTGAGAGTAGTTGCTGGAGAGGTGGTGGGGAAAGGTGAAGTTTTATTGTTTCTTTTTCTTTTGTTGCAGGCAGGCCAGAGGAAGAGAGGGTAGTTTGAGGAGTTTTAATTCTTTTCCCTCATTGGAGTAAGTTAGGCAGAGGGAGAGTTAGGGAAGAATTTGACATACTTCTTTTAGTGGGAGGTAAGGTTTTTTTTCTTTATAGGATCAGCTGGGGGGATAAAAAGGGATTACATGGAGTGAGGTCAGAGAGGGGCGAAGAGAGTGGACAAGGGAGACCTCTGCCAGCGCCAGAGATTGATTGCCATCGTTCTAGGCAAGTTGTTGTCATCAAAGATGGATTAACATTGCCCTGGGCAAGTTG
The DNA here is from genome assembly GCF_947247035.1 of Vipera ursinii. NCBI lineage: Eukaryota > Metazoa > Chordata > Lepidosauria > Squamata > Viperidae > Vipera > Vipera ursinii. The sequence goes on along the minus strand of NC_139512.1, from coordinate 113,960,339 downwards.
TTCCCACCAGAGACTGGTGCCATAGTTTTAGGCAAGTTGCTGTCTCCAGAGTCTAATTGCCATTGTTTTAGGCAAGTTGCTGTCACCAGAGACTGACCACCATCGTTCTAGGCAAGTTGCCATCACCAAAGGCTGATTAACATCATTCTGGGCAAGTTGTTGTCATTAGAGATTGACTACCATCTTCCCTGTAAGTTCTTATTGCCTCAGATCAACCACCATCATCCCAAGTGAATCACCGTCGAGAGACAGCGACCATGACTGCCCCATGTGCATGGTTGCTGATTGTGACTGAATACCACTGTGTTACATGCCCTGTTAGGCAGAGGCGCCAACATGAAAGACCTCTTTGGACTGGTGGCCAATTGGAGAGGAGGTTGGGAGGGCCTGGACTTAAGCAGTCCTTACAGGGGTGGCGTTGCATATACTATAATGAAAGTGTTACTGGTGTCATTTAACATCCTCAACCATCTGCTACCATTGAAATGGCATTGAAAATGAGTGGTTTTAATTTTTATTGACTAAGAACTATAATCACTGCCCACAACAACTACCGGTAGATAGTAAGTGAATGCTTCTGTTTGGATCGATTGATCTAAAAGCTAAATGTTTTGTCAGCAGTGATACTGTATATAAAACTATTTAGTGAATTGCCCAAATCTGAGATTTATAAGGACTTATTATCAAATATAGACATTTAAGAAAACAGTGCTTCTGCAGTATGAGACTCAGCACATTGTACATGTTTCTGTGATATGGAACTTAAACATATATAATCAATTGGCAAATTAATGATCATAATGTGGCCCCACTTATATTTTGCTTTAATACTGCAGGTAATACTCTTTTTGAATATGAACAATGGATACTTTTGCCTACCTAGAAAAGCCACAAGGATTCTAATAGGAGGGAGTGGCAGGAGAGAGAGATTAATCATACTGAAGGTGAAAAGAAGTGCAAGAGGAGAGATTAATCATACTGAAGGAGAAAAGATGGGTGTTGAAAAATTGATTTTGATTATTAGAGCTTAAACATAATAAGCAGAGGTTTTAGCCTAAGTGTGGTTAAAAAAAAGGAAAGAGATAGACGTGCCATCATGTAGAACTGTATAAATAGCAGCATTAATAAAAGAGAGGTATTTAAAGCTATCTTTTTTTAAAAATGAGAAGGAAAAACTGAAAAGAAACTATCAGTGTAAGAGATAGAGAGGAATCAGGAAAGTCCCATAAAACCATATGGAAGATTACATTTATAGTGAGGGCAAGTAAGACTTAAATTTGACTAGAAGAAATTTTCTAGCAGAGGTTTTAATAGAAAATGGCGTATGAAAAAGGATCGATTCAGGTTGCCTAAGGAAAGGAGGAAAAAAATGGAGATCCTTGGGAGTGATTCAAAGTTGGGAAACAAAATAGGGGATAGAGGAACCATTTAAGGCTAAAAATATTGAAAGAGGGGTGTTAGTGATTTGGGGGATTCCGGAGGACGTAAGTGGATGGAGAAAATGCTAAATAATAAAAAAAGGCACTGGCACTTATCCCATGTACTATAAAGATATGGCATACCTGAGATAGCAGTTTGGCATCTGGTGCCTAGTCTCACCTTAGGAAGAAAGCCAACCAGGTGACCTTGGACCAATTGCTCTCTCTCAGTCCAATTGCTCTCTATCAGTGGCCAACCACTTCTTAAAATTTGCTCTGAAAACTGCAGGGACTCATCCAGGCAATCACCAGGAGTCAACACAAAAAGAGCCTTGGTGGAGCAGTGGGCTAATGCCTCCTTAAGTAACACCAGCTGCCTGCAATTAGTGCACGTTTGAGTCCCACCAGGCTCAAGGTTGACTCAGCCTTCCATCCTTCCGAGGTAGGTAAAATGAGGACCCAGATTGTTGGGGGCAATTAAGCTGACTTTGTAATAATGCCGCTTGGGGGGGGGGCGAAAGCAGGCATATACATAGAATGAAGGCTATTGCTAAGCTTGTAAACCGCCCTGAGTCTTCGGAGAAGGGCGGGATATAAATGGAATAAAAATAAAAATAAAAATAAAAATAAAAAACACTGACTTAAAGCAAACTGAGGAGTTTACAACTGAATAAGAAGAGTTCTATCAGTCAATCATAAGACAGTAGGGGCACAGTAACATCTACTGTGGAGGCAAGGCAAGGCAAGGCAAGATAACCTTTATTGTTATTTTTTACTATGGGCACAACAACACACATCACAAATGAAATTTAGTTGCCCACTCTCAAAGTGAACACATACATCACACACACCTAAACATACTATATACAATATATACATACTATATAGAACAAATGCATAGACCTATATATACATAACATAAAAGGTAAAGGTAAAGGTTCCCCCGCACATGGATGCTAGTCGTTTCCGACTCTAGGGGCCAGTGCTCATCTCCGTTTCAAAGCCGGAGAGCCAGAGCTTGTCCGTGGACGTCTCCGTGGTCATGTGGCTGGCATGACTAGATGCCAAAGGCGCACGGAACGCTGTTACCTTCCCACCGGAGTGGTCCCTATTTTTCCACTCGTATTTTTTTTATGTGCTTTCGAACTGCTAGGTGGGCAGAAGCTGGGACAAGTAACAGGCGCTCACTCTGCTACGCGGCACTCGGGATTTGACCCGCCAAACTGCCGACCTTCTGATCAACAAGCTCAGCATCCTAACCCACTGAGCCACCGTGTCCCTATACATAACATATGAATATTAAACACTGTCCATCTTGAATATATAATGGAATTAAGAGAGAATATAAGAAAGATGCAAGTATTAGTATGAATTATGTGTCTCTTCAATTTCAACTGAAAGAAAAGAGAAGAAGAGTACAACTGATAGCAAAGTGGATGGACTCAATTACAGCGGTGATGGGAGCAACCATGGGGAATCCTGAAGGAACTCAATGGGGACAGATCTCCTGGAGAAGTTCCACCTATGTGGTCACTTCATGACCTTCTGTGATTTGCTTAACAATCGGCAGTGCTGGAATTGCCATTGCTAAGTGGCCTGGTCACGTAATGTTGCGCTTTATGTCTAGAAACAGCAATTCAGACCCAATTACCATCATTAACTGAGGACTACCTTCACCCTTTCTAGTTAAATGGAGAAAATAAATGTCAAAAGTTTTTAAAATTATAATACACTTTTTAGAAATAATATGGGCTTATAATGGATTAGTAATCTTAGTCGACTATTAAGTAATAGTTAAGATTACTAATCCCATTATGAACCCATATGTTTTTAAAAATGTATTATAATTTAACATTAAGAATAGCTGGAAATAGTGAGAGTTGCATACCAATTAGTGTGATAATTTGGAAAGTGTAAGTTAAGACAGTCTTTAATACAATGTAAACAATGTATGTTTTTTATCAAACTTACTTGTGTGAAAGAAATTAGATACATTTTTGTCCGCAAAAACAATCATGATGATGCCTCAACAACCTTACAAGTGTTGGGGTTCAGAGGAGGCTCTTTCTCTCCCTAACTGGCTGTTTTTTTATATAAAAAAAATCAGTTCTCTCAAACTATTTTTATTTCAAAGGAATTTTCAGTTGCAACAATGAAAGCTTCTTTGAAACTCATACAGTCTGAACTTACATAATTAAACCATTCTTCAGGAACAATTTTTATTTTTCATCACTCCCAAAATAGCTAATTTTTGCTAAAAAGAAAAAAAAATAGAGCAAGCCTGTATCTTAACATCTCAAAATGTTAGCTGAGCAAGATTAGAATTGCTCCTTTAGGCAAAATACTTGTATTTGGCAAAATATGGTATAACCAGAAAAAAACCCCCAAAACAATTCTGGAAAGGTATTTGGTATATGAAGGTATCCATTTTGTTAAGAGATACTTAACATTTTGTATGATGGTTGTGATTTATTAGTGTTTTAACACTGCAGCAGCAAATCATAAATGTATGAATAGAAATGTGCTTTTTAAACATGAAGGCTGGGGTCACATATCACATGTTCAACAATCATATGATTTGTTCAGTTTGGGCTGACTGTTTCTACAAATCTTGCCTACTATGTTTAATAAACAGGGTTAAACAAACCATAGCTTAATGTGAAACATGAGCCAGCCACAATGAATCCACATCTGAGAACTGTTATGAAGGGTCACTCATGCTTCAGTGGCTGGATATATTCTTGCTTCTGTCTAAAGCAATTTTATTCTTATTATTTGTTGTACATTGAGTACAAAAAACTTTGAAAAAAACGAACAAAAGCAAATGAATATGGCTGCCCTATTGTGCTCCTTTAATCTCCTGATTGTAGCACAATTTCTTGAGCAGCAAGGTTAGATTATTTCTCAAGGGCCCTGTTGCAGAAGGAGATTTGAGCCAAGTTAGGTAATTATGCTTCTCACATTCAGGTTCAGGACCCCAGATCCTTCGCATAGTACTACTGAGGAATAATAGCCATTTTTAATCTTGCTTTTATTATTATGGTTTGTTGCCCAGTCAGCCAGATGTTTAGACTGAATTTGGCATTTTTGCCCACCTATCGAGTCCTTCCCAAGTTTCTGGGATAGGCAGATGTGGATGTTTGATTGTGTTAACAGATATTGTCACAGGATGTGAGCTGTTCTGAGTAAAGCTGCCTTTTGCAATTGACTAATGGTGAATTTGTTAATGCTGATTGTATTCAAGTGGTGCTCCAGTTGTTTTGGGATTGCACTCAAGGCACCTATGACTATTTGGACTTCTGATGCCTTCTTTTGCCATATTTCTTCTATTTCTATTTGCAGGTCTTTGTATTTTGTTATCTTCTCCAGTTCTTTTTCTACAATTCTGCTGTCTCCCGTTAATGCCACACCTACCATCCAGATGTTTTTGTTTTTCTTATCATCAATTGGTAAGTCTTGGGTGTTATTGGGCAGGTGCCTGTCTGTTTGAATGCTGAAGTCCCAGAGTATTTTAGCTTCTTCATTTTCTATGACTTTTTCTATTTTATGGTCCTACCAGTTCTTGCTAGCAGGAAATTGATATTTCTTGCAGATCTTAACAATGCGCCATTGTTGCTACTTTGTCATGCTGTTGGTTGTAGTCAATCTGTGTAATTTTGCAGAGCTAATCCAATGGTCCACTGTTTTTTTCTTCCTTTGCAGAGGTGGCACTTGCTATCTGTTGCTGTCTTCTCAATTCTGACTTTGTATTTGTCTGGTGCAGCCCGAATTAGCCCCTCTGTCACTTTCTTCAAATGTCCTTCTCTTAGACATTGCCAGGTCTTGTTATTATCTGCTTTCCCTGTTATTTTTTATGTACTGGCCATGTAATGCTTTGTCTTCCCATGTCTCCTTTCTTTTCTTCACTTGGTCTTTCTTGTAAGTGAGTTTGATCTCTCTAGTACTCAGTAGGCCTTCATGGTATACTAGCATCAGTGCATCTTCTTCACTACCTTTCATATATTCTTCCAATGCCCCTTCTTCTTATTCTACCATCTGAGGTACTTGCAACATTCCCTGCCCACCCATTTTCCTTGGTAACAGAGTCTATCAACATCGCTGCATGGATGAAGGGTATAATTCATTGTCATTGTTTTTCTGGTCTTCCTATCCAGGGCCTGTTAGTTCTGGTTGAGTCCAGTCTGTTATTCCAGCTGTGTATCTAATGTTTGGAATTGCCCAGGTATTTTCTCCACTGAATTTAGATTTTAAGATCTTCTTCACTCTCTTAATAAATAATAATAATAATAATAATAATAATAATAATAATAATAATAATAATAATAATAATAATAATAATAAATAATAATAATAATAATATAAACTTGGAAGGGACCTTGGAGGTCATCTAGTCCAACCCCCTGCTCAGGCAGGAAACCCTATACCATTTCAGGCAAATGGCTGTCCAGTCTCTTCTTAAAAACCTCCAGTGTTGTAACTGTCAGGAAGTTTCTCCTTAGTTCTAGGTTGCTTCTCTCCTTGACTAGTTTCCATCCGTTGCTTCTTGTCCTGCCTTCAGGTGCTTTGGAGAATAGCTTGACTCCCTCTTCTTTGTGGTAGCCCCTGAGATACTGGAACACTGCTATCATGTCACCCCTCACCCTTCTCTTCATTAAACTACACATACCCTATTCCAACAACCGTTCCCTATATGTTTTATGTACTCATTTCTTGATGTACTCATTTCTAACCTTTTTCTTGACTTCAATATTGCTTGATGTTATTACTATTATTATAGATAATTCAAAATAGTGAAGGTAACTAATACTCATTTCCCCTCCTATTTCCCCCCAAAACACAACCCTATGAGGTGGGTTGGGCTGAGAGAGAGTGACTGGCCCAAAGTCAACTAACTGGCTTCCATGCCTATGGAAGGACTAGAACTCCGTCTCCAGGCTTCTAGCCTGGACTCTAACCACTTTTCAGAGCATTGTGGCATTACTGGAAAGACTAGGACTACAGAGTAGGCTCAGTTATATACATTATTTAAACAACAGCTTTGTTTACAATTGTTTAATGACCATAGAGAAAGAATCTATCGTATGCCACTGAATACAGGAAGATAAGGTTATTAATATAATCACAGAATTAGGTGCCAAGACTGCTGTGACCAGTTATTAGTTCAGGACAGAAATCCAGATCAAAGTAACCTAGATGAATTGTAGTCTACCTGAAGTCTGAAAAAAACCAACACAATGAAGGAGAGTCCACCAATGCTCTGGATAACAGGTTTTAATGTCCATCTGCTAGTATTAAGATTGTTCCCCTTCTCTGTCATTATTCAATTAGAATTTGCCTTTCTATAAGTTAAATCTATTATTTCATGTTTGGCAGTTTAACTCATTTTGACTTCTTTGCCAACACCAGACCATGTATTATTTTAAGTATTCAGGAAGGCTGATGAGCCTAGTTAGATTCCAGTGAATTAAAGCTAAACTACCAATCGCCCAGCTGGGTTATGGTATACTGTTTATATTGTAGGTTACCATGGCAAAGTAATCTTGTGATTGTATAAAAAAGGTAGTTCAAGATGCTTGAGATCAAGAAATGTAGAAGTAACTTAGCAAAATTTATTGGGAAGCATTAAGGTGAATTCATGGAAAAGTCTAAAGGAAAATAAACAAACAGTATATATTCACTTACCAAAATCTATCCTGAAATAAGCTGACAAAAGAACATTAAGAACAAAAATTAAGATGTCTTCAACATCACCTGGTTATTAAATATAGGATAAATACTGATATATGATATCCAAATATATGATAACCTAACCTGGTGGCACAGTGGTTAGAATGCAGTATTGCAGGCTAACTCTGTCCACAGTTTGGAGTTCAATCCTGATGGGCTCAAGGTTGACTCAGCCTTTCATCGTTCCGAGGTTGATAAAATGAAGACCCAGATAATTGGGGGGACTATGGGGCAGTATATAAGTCTAAGTGCTATTGCTAATTTATTATCCAAACAGATACAAGTGGTTGAATGTTATGTTGGTCTCACTGAAGAATTGAAACCAGTATTTTGAGCAATTCAAGATTTTGAACTAACAAAGAACATATACACATCTATAAAGAATACTCTTCTCCCTAACTGGTATTCTAAAGGAAACAGACACATAGGCTTTAAATATGTCTTCATAAATGCTATGGAATTTCTTACCAATTATTAGAAGTTCTTATGAGTCATTTAAGCTAATATACCTATTTTATAGTACAACTCTATGCAGATCATTCTATTTATACCACTGTTACCAGAATTGGAAACAGTGATAAATATCGCTAATGCCAGAACTAAAAGTGACTAAGACTGATTTATTTTAGTAGGTTTAAAAAAATGAATCTCTTTGTGTAACTCAAAACATTAAGAAGAAATAAAGGCAAGAAATTAAGTACTTAAGGTGCAAGTTAGTTTGACAGGAAGAGGAAGCCTTGTTTTTAAATCTGGCGGAGGTACAATCACTTTCTGAAACACAGCCTGTATCTCCTAAAGTCATAGTATGGCACAAGGAGCATTTATACTATTCTTTACCATTCAAATCACAGACAATCCGCATCAAGAATCCCATTTTTAGCACTAGTATTGAGAACATACAATATCTTTACATTCAGAGCACATCCCCAATAAGTTGTATAGATGCATCCAGCAATAATACTGTAGACTTTATATTGAGCTATGTACATGTTGGGGGGTAGGTGGTACAAAAAGTCCAGATTAGGGGACTGGGAGAATGAATCAGAAAGGTGAACAGAGAACAAATTTTAGAAGAGGTTGCAATGATGGGCTTCAGAAACAAGGCATGTTTTATGTCTTGCAATAACAGGTACATGCCTTGTGTAATCAAATCAGCTCCATAGGAGAACCGGAAGGATCCTGGGGAAAGCAACAGAAGACAGAGAAACCCTTTGATCATCCAGGCTGACTCAATCTCTTTTAGATATGCTGATTCAAAATATAAATAGAGATAAACTGCTTGCAAAAATCATGATGTCTTGCAGATTCTCTCCAACTGGGTCAGTAACGCAGATATATACACTGTCAGGGCAGCATGATTTAGAAAGTCAGAAGCACAGCCTCTTAATATGGGATATACACAGCAATTTTCAAGCAGAAAACCCTGGGTTAGCCACTAATAGCGGCAAAACCCAATTAGCCAGGACATCACCAGCAGACAACGATTTGAAATGATTTATACAAGAGTATTCAAAACTATGGGATATGGGAATCTCACAATCTTCTCCAGCAAAGAACAACTCATATAGTTGGAGGAAGGTGGGGTGAAGCTTATCACATGCCATCTGTTGCTGCTTCTTATTTCTCTAAATGGTAGTAGATAAAGATGCTCACCTGCTCCTCCCTGTGCATAATTCATTTCTTTCCTAAATGCTTCTGCTCTGTGCCAGCAAATGTCCTTGTCAAATGAGTCCAGGTGGTCTCAGGACATGCACTGGATTAAAATCTGGTCTGCCGTATAGAGACAGAGAGGGAAAAAAAGCCCTCTGTCTTAGTTCATCGATAAAACAATGATAATTCAATTCTGAAGACAGGAACTTTGTTGGGAACAGCAGGCTCCTCTAACACCTGTCTCCTCCAAAAATTGTAATGCTGAAGCTAGAACAGGAGGAAGGTAGATCCTGATTGAGGACAGGGTGCTCCTGTTTTATCTGCATTTTGGCATAAGGTGAGAATGTCACCTTCTGTTATGCTTCTAAATTTAACCTGACGGTAGAACATAAGCGTCCATTGAAATTCTGTGCTATCAACACCCCATCATATGCGCATATCAATGGACTACGGTATTTGCAACTTATTTTCTATTTCCACCTTTCCTGACCCCATAGAGAGTAGAGATGTCAGCTGCTGGCTTTGGAAAAAGATACTTCTGGGTTTTGGAAGAGCTTTGACTCTTAATGTGGACAAGGGAATAGGAGACTATCTATGCAGCAGATACCCATCTTAAGGATGGTCTCTCACAGGCGGAGTAAAAAATTACCCTGAAGTGAAATGCAAAACATTTTAAACCAGTTTCTAGACTTCCACTCACTCACTCACTCACTTGTTCATTCATTCACTCATTCATTCACTCATTCATTCATTCATTCATTCATTCATTCATTCATTCATTCATTCATCACACATCTACACTACCCATCTCAGCTAAGTGACTCTAGATGGCTTACAATAAAACATATTACAGTATAAAGGCATAAACAAGAACAAAGTCAAAAACAAGATTTAAAAGGAAGGGTTACAGTATTAAAAGTTAAAAAAATTAGGAAGGTGGAGAAAACACCCTCAAAACCAGCACTTCCATCTTTTGACAAAACTGCACCACAGCAAACAATGAGTTCGCTTAACAACTGCTGCATTTGTATTCATGACTACCCTGTTTGCTTAATAACCGTCACAAAACAAAATGATAAAATTGGGTTGGTCACATGACCGGCATCTTTTACAACCATGATGCCTTACAACCATAATGGGCAGGCTCCATTAAGGCTGTATGTCAAGGACTACCTGTATTTCAACTTCATTATCTTTCGCTATCTGTTAAACAAAGATTAAACTGTTTAAAAGTTATGTTAAGTTATTTGCTGAGACTCTAATGTAAAAGCATATTTGTTAAAGAGGAAGATGGGAGGCACAAGTTTTATGATCTCTTACAACAAGGCTTTTCAACCAGTGGTATGGGTGCCACCTGTGGTACATTGGCACCTGGCAGGTGGTACATGACCATCCTAGAAAAGTGGTAGCAGGGGAGGGGAATGGCAGCACCCCACAAGCCTGAGCGAGAGATGGCTGGAGCTGTTCGGCTGTCAGGGCTCAGTGGAAGCGCCAGGATCAGCGGCAAGCTCCAGCTGGAGCTCGGCGCTGATCCTGGTGCTTCTGAGTCCAGAAGAAGCACCAATCAGCTGGAATGTTGCAGCATCTCCAGGGTCTTGTGATTTACATTCAAATGCTTGGCAACTGATTCATGTTTATGACAGTCACAGTGTCCCAGGGTCATGTGAAGTGACCAAAACCTGCTGCAACCACCCAGCAGACGGGGGAAATAAAAACCAAATACCCCACCCCCACCCCTGCTGCCAATCCTCAACAGAAATGCTCACAACAATGAAAATCTTGGACAGGAGGAAGAGCACCGCCGGGTGGGCAGGCAGGTGTCTTGCTCAGCTGTGGCTTGGGGGGGCACTTTTTTCAGTGCCATTGTAAGTAAGTGAACTGTTGTAAGTCGAAGACTACCTGTACTTCATCACTTTCCCCCCCCCCTTTTTTTGGTCATCAAGTTTTTGACACCTTGCTAGGCGACTGGTGGTACTTGGATGTTGCCATATCCTAAAAGTGGTACAATGGGTGAAAAGGTTGAAAAGCCCTGTCTTACAATTCCTTCTAACTTACTGATAAAATAGTTTGTCTAATAAGGGCAAAGAAAGGTAAGGTAAGTTAGGTGGCCCATTCAAACTCCCTAATGCAGATGCTTGTCCTGATCCCTTTCCGCAACAAAATTGCAGACTGCTTTCAACTATCTAGAGCAGTGGTGTCGAACTGCTGGCACACGGGCCGGTTGCATCATGCAGAGACCGCGCCCACCCCAGCTCTGGCAATTCAAAAAAAGTCGCAATACGTTGGGACACGTCACATGATGCGGCGAGTTTGATATCCGCGATCTAGAAACTTCTCAGTGACACACATATTGTACAGCTGGGGATGGGAGGCAATGTATACCTTTTCTGTGGCAGTTTTTTCCACCTCTTGCCTGCTCTAAAAGGAGATCCTCACCAGCCATTCTCTCCTGCCTGCAGTAAAGGTTGTGTTACAATTTACCACTGCTTCTGTAAGTTCTATACGCCATTTCAGGGAATATAACCTTGGGGACTTGGGGGCTCTTCTGTGATCCTTTGGCAGGGAATCCAGTGATCACTGTTATTTGTGCATTCTATAAAGTATAGTTTTTTGTCTGTATCTCCAAACATTTTGGTTCCTAATTTAAATTGGCATTTTCCCCACAATACTGTCTTCCCTTTAATAGCACAGATATTGTGAAAAAATGCATCAGCATCAACCTCCATTAGTGCCACATACATCCTATGAGAATGCAAGAGTATTTTTATATCTTGTAAAGAGAATGAATTTACACACACACACACACACACACACACACACACACACGAGAGAGAGAGAGAGAGAGAGAGAGAGAGAGAGAGAGAGAGAGAGAGAGATAGCGCATTCTTGGGTAACTCCTAACATAATTTTCCAAAACAAACAACCCTCTCTCTCTTTTATTTGCTCCTCTCCAAAAGATCAAAATGTATTTATATTTAATGAGTTACCTACTGCCTCAATGCAGGCAAAATCTGTCTCATGCTGCTATAGGTCAACAAATCAGCTGGATCTGGTCAGCTAATCATCTTTTTAAAATATAATTATACTGAAAGATTTCAAAATAAAAGTAAGAGGAAGAAAAAAAGGAATGAAAGAGAAATTGCAAAAAGAAAAGCAGATAGAAGAAAAAGAAAAAAGAAGTAGCTTCTGAACCTCTTTACAGCTGTCACGAAAACAATTGTAAATTTATCTTCTCCAAAATTACATTGTGACTTTCTGTCCAATGATGAAAACCACAGTTCATCTTCATTTTTTTTGTTTTGCGCAAAATGTCCATATTGTCTCTTTTTCTAATAAAACAGGTCAATTTGGTCATCTCCTTAAGTTATATTATCTCAATTAACTATTTCTCCATTGTAGATATCGCCAAATCTTTTCAGCTTTGGGTGTACAATAATCTCACTGAGGTTATCATATATCAAAACAAAATGCCACAATGTTTTTCAAACTGTTTATCCATCAGTTCCATGAGGAAAACTTCTAGTTTCAGCTGTATACTAATCTTTAAAATCCTCTGAATTAGTACAAGCATTTGAACCCAAAATTTTCTAGCTTTTTTGCATGCTCACCAAGCATGTTAAAATGACCCTTCTTGCCGTTCACATTTCCAATATAGATTTGAAGTACCTTTATACTTTCTAGATACTTTTTCTGTTGTCATATACTAACAATATATCATTTGATAAAATACCGTGTTTCCCAGAAAATAAGATAATATCAGTATTTCAAAAACTAAAATAAATAAGAGAGGAAAAAATGGGCATTCCTATCTCCTTTTTTTGTATCTCATAGGGTTTTGTTAAATCTCCATTGAGAATTATTTGTTTTTCTTTGAAGGGTGGATCAATCTTACTCTTTAAAAAAATTGTCTTAAAAATTCACACCTTCCAAAGCTTTAAACAGGAAGATCTAGTAAATTGTCAAAGGCTTTTTGTTAAGATTATTTTGGAAAAAAACTTTTTAAAATTTCTTTTTATGGTCTTCCACTATTACTTCTTTCTATAGCAGCATTTCATTTAACCTCTCTGTTAACTAGGTTTCCCTTTAAAAACCAAACTCACTGGATTATGATCCGAAAAAGCCTTTGGTAGTATCTCTACTTTATGAATCTTAGTAATCAAATTCTTTGAAATCCAAATCATGTCTATTCTTGAAAAAGATCTATGTCTTTCAAAAAAAATATTACAGTGTACTCTCTTGAATTGTCATTTTATGTCTCCAGGCATCAGCATGCTTTAAACTGCCCATCAAATAAAATATTACCTTGTGTAATTTTAATATTTGTTCTCAAACGTTCTGTCCATTTGTGGGGAGATCACTCCATTCCACTCTTCCATTAAACATGAATTTTCATAAGAAAAGATAATTAGTTTGCCTGTAAGTCTTTTATAGAACATTATTTTATCCTCATTTGGAGTATAAATATCTTAACCCCTTACTGTACATATCTACCCTGCTCATTAGTCAATATAAATTCTGGTTATAATTGGGGGGCTTGTATAAAAAATAATTTCATTTCGTTTCTCCTTGTTTTGTTTCTGTTGAGATAAATTCTTCACCCAATTTTTTTGTAAGTTAAATACTTTATATCTTTTTTCTAATAAGTGTTTTTGTAAGCAAATTAAATCTTTTTTATATTTTTAAAATAATGTTTTTTCCTCTTTTAGGAGCATTTGCTCCATTTATATTCCATGTTAAGCATTTATAATCCATAAATCAGGACAAATCTTTTTAAAAGTCTGTAATTATAGTCACCATTGCAATCTGGTTTATATTATCTTTACTTTTATTTTTTAAATAAGCATTATTTTAGCATGGTCAGTTTTATTTTGTAAAACTGAATCAATTATCTATATCACGGGTGTCAAACTTGTCACATCATGTGATGTGTCATGACGTAGCGCAACTTTTTTTGCATTGCCAGAGCTGGGGTGGGATCGGCCTCCATATGATGCAACCGGCCCGCAGGCCAGCAGTTTGACACCCCTGATCTATACCTTTAATGCTAAACAGTTAATATTCCCACAAAAACAGATAACATTCCCACAGATAAACATATTTATCTGTTTAATTCTAATATTTTCAAAAACTCTTTCATCAAAATTGAATCTTTCAAAATTACTGACCCCTTCATCCATTTTAAACTTTCTCACATCCAATTCTTGTTAGCTTTTTGCTGAAAATTTAAATCCCCTAAAGCCTTTTTCCCCTTCCTTCTTTAATCCAGAAAGAATGTTGACTCACCAAGTGCATTTATGTTATCCTGCCACTCAGAAAATCTCGCTTTAAGTATAAATTAATTACATCCAACAGTCATTAAGGAAGTGAGGCTTTTGCAAATGTTGTGTCCTTATAGGCTGCATTCAAGTTATGAGCTTGCATGAAATCCCTTGATCTCCAGCTGCTCAACTCATGAGTTGTGTCAGGACCCACCCCAAACCACGTCTTAGGAAGACAAAACTCTTGGAGCCAAATCTTAGTCCAAAAGGAATCTTTACTATGACATGCTTGGTTGTAGGAATACAAGACAGGACTTAATATTGTTCTACAAACTAAACCCTTATAAATAGAGTTCCCGGTTCAACCCCCCCTTAACCCCATTTGGTCAGTCCCCCATCATTTACCTCGTATCATCCCTCTCATGTTTATTGCTCTCTTCCGTGACACAAGCCAGATGCTCCTACCTTAACCCCCCCCGTTTGTTCCCCCAGTTCAAAAGGCTTCTCTTTTCCTTTGAAATGCCTAATACAGGCTCAATACACATTCGTTCCCTCCTCCTCGGTAGATGGCAGAATCCATGGAATAATGTTTTAAACATACATTTATGAATATGATATAAATGGATTCTGACAAGTTGACTGCAATACCTTCAGTTGCTGCAGTTTCCTCATGAGAAGCAGCTGTCTAGACTACAAGTAGATGATTTCATGATCTCTCCTTGTCTGTGCCAGATACAATTCATCATCTGGCCACCTATTTCTGCTACAATACTATCCCCATATCTTTAGGGACATCTAGTCCACAATAGAATCCCACTAGCCCAGCTGATCGCTCTTCCAGATTGTCAGTTACAACTCCAGTGTAATCTGAGGGAGACCCATGCTCCAATTCAAACTCAGCATTGAACTTCTCTCAGAGACGTTGGGTCCCTTAGTATCTCTCAACAGAGCTTGAAAGAATCACATGGGCAAAGGGGGTGAGGGGAAGCGGCAGTGGAAAAAACCATACACAGTGGAAAAAGGTACTAAAGGCAGTCCTAAACAGGACTGCCCAACCCTGACAACTTTAAGACTTGTGGACTTCAACTCCCAGAATTCCCCAGCCAGCATAAAGTCCACAAGTCTTAAAAGTTTGCCAAGGTGGGATAGTCCTGGCCTAAAGGCAATTAATATATAAAGAAATAAATTCCTTACATGTCCCTGAACAAAGATGCCAGGAAACCAATGGAAAACAGCAAAAGGACTACCAATACCAGAAATGAAGCCACACAAATCAGTTATGGGAAAGATGGCTACCTCACAGCTTCTTTACTTGTCATTTTACCAGCAAGTGTCTTCAGCCTCTCATAGTTATCTTTTCCAGCTGGTCAAAGCAAAAGAGTGTCTTTGTCTTTTCTAACAGGGTGAAAGCTTTTTAAGCAATTTATTTGGGGTTTGGTGCCATTTTGAGAATTTTAATTTTAATTTTAACTGGGGTTTTATTTGTTCAGGGACGGATATAATTTTTTTAAACTGTTTTTAACTTTTGTATTTTTTTTATTCACCCTGTAAACCGCCCTGAGTCCTTCGGGAAAGGGCGGTATATAAATATAATAAAATAAATAAATAAATAAATAAATAATTTTCATTCACTGGAATGGAACTGAGCTAGGCAAAGTTCTCTCTGTTTCTTTTCTCATCTGTGAGACCTTTAATTCGTCTTGCTCACTCACTGTCAGTTGCTTTTATTAAGCTGGCTGCCAAGTGAAGATCTTTACTTATTAATGCTGCAATATCACTGCTTAATGCATGATTGTGTTTCATAGACAAGCAAGCTCTCTTTTACGTCATGGGCCAAACACGTAGATTGAACCAGGAAGTTGTCCTTCTGTTCTCCTTAAGAAGGAATGAGACGATGTCCAGATAGAAGGTGGTCGTAATCCTGATAATAAGTCAGAGTTAGAGCAAACATGACTTTCATCTCAGCATGTAAAGGGACAAGCAAGGCAGCTGGGATGCTGCTAATGTCTGCCCTGGGACAGAGTCTGCTTTAAAATAAGTATCTATTAGCTTTATTCTTTCTACTTCATCACACATTGCTCCCCTGCTGAGGAAAAGAAAACCTGAAAAAAACCCTTTATTTTTATTTGTGCATTTTGGTAGTGATAAAAGGGAAGAAATAAAGCCATACTTGAAGTAGCCAAATTCCCAGAAAAGCCGTGTGAAGGTTAAGTTCAAGGAAAAATGAGCCAGTTTGGCTTGGATAGCAAGGACAGGGCAGGTTCAGGAAGCAGCACTGGGCCTTCTCATCTCTTTTTTTTAAGAGGGGAAAAAAAGCTGCAGACTATTTTTAGAACTCTAATAGTCTTGCCAGAGGAAGGATCTGGGAATGTCCAATGTCTGTGCACAAATTCCTAAGAAGGGAACACGGCTGGAATGAAAGGAAGGCCACATACATTTTGTTTTGGGTACTGTTATGATCAGCACAGTACATTATAAAAAAATGAATGTAATGAACTTTAAATATTTTATTTATTATCCCACTTTTATTTTTAGAAATAACTCAAAGTAGCAAACATACCTAATATTTCTTCCTCCTCCTATTTTCCTCACAACACCCCTGTGAGGTAGGTTGAGTGACTGGCCCAAATTGAATTACTTAAAAGCATTTTAAAAAGTGTAAAAGTAATATTCTGTTATAATATTTCATAGTACAAGAGGGAGAATGAAACAATTTATTAATAGTAACACAATACTAAATGATGTCTTCATCCCAGCCAGGCAGATTTTTACTTGAATGTAGATTATTTTTACCAGTCCTAACAAACACTTCCACTAAAACAAGGGTCTTCAAACTTGGCCCTTTTAGGACTTGTGGACTTCAACTCCCAGAATTTCTCAGTCAGCCATGCTGGCTGAGGAATTCTGGGAGTTGAAGTCCACAAGTTGTAAAAGGGCCAAGTTTGAAGACCTCTGCATTAAAACATTCAAGTAACACATCTTCTAACAAGCTGTATAACAGATAAACCAACCATGAAAATAACTCACTCAGCAAGAGCTACGGTATTTATTGGTTGTTACATCTTAGTTCATTCACAGACCCCGTTTCCCATTAGCAAACTTTCACTATGCCAGACGTCAAGGATTATATTCTCCATCACAAAGCCTGGATTTTGCAAGCAACTCTTTTATTACTTCATTAGCAGAACTCTTACCCTTCCCTCTTTTTTTCCACATTGAAATGCCAAAGAATGAAGATGCAAGACTCACCACCCACCCTGGACTTCTATTCTTAATCTTTATTCTTGAAACACCTTTGACTCATTTATCATTTTTCCTTTACAGAAATAGAGACAGTAGGATGCAAAATCATGTCCCTAGATCAGATGCATCTCAAAGGAAGAATGTATCTGATATATCTTTCCATTTGTTCAATGTCATATTTTTTTGTACTTGTTGCCTATTTCATGTTGTTAGGCATGAATGTAAAAAAGGATGGAAATAGTGGGAAAGATCGACTTTAAAAAAAAGGAAGACCACATTATCTTGATCCCCTATAAAATGTTATGAATACAGCAGGATGATTACTTAGTAAATGCCTTTTGAGTTCCCTGAAAACATGATTTGCCTGCATCATAAAAGATTGCAAAAATGCTGGTACCCATATTTTCTTTTATCTGCGCAGGTGTTTTTTTTAAAAATGCCTTCAAATCAATGCTGACTCCTGGCTATTGTCTGGATGAGTCCTTGAATTTTTCTTGACAAAGCTTTTCAGAAGTGGCTTGCCTTGCCTCCTCCTTCCTTGGGTTGAGAGGGAATGATTGGCCCAAAGTCACCCAACCTAAGACAGGACTATAATTCAGTCTCCAGATTTCTAGCCTTATAAATTATTATTATTATTAATAATAATAATAATAATAATAATAATAATAATAATAATAATAATAATAATAATAATAATAATAATAATAATTTTATTTGTATACCGCCCTTCTCCCGAAGGACTCAGGGTGGTGAACAGGGCAAACATATAAAAATACAAGAATACAAAAATTAAAAAGAATTAAACAAGATGCCCAAGCTTAAAACAGTAGATTAAAATACTTTAAAACAACAATAAAACCCAAACCCATCACCCATCAGGCCAGGCCGGCTTGTTCGAACAAGTAAGTCTTCAGATTGCGTCGGAAGGAGCAAAGGTCGGGCGCCATCTGGAGCTCAACCGGCAAACGATTCCATAAATCCGGGGCGCCCACAGAGAAGGACCTCCCCCTGGGGGCCACCAGCCGACATTCTCTGACCGGAGGCACCCTGAGGAGGCCCTCTCTGTGGGAACGCACAGGGTGGAGGGAAGTTGACGCCGGCAGCAGGTGATCCCTAAGGTACTCCGGACCCATGCCATGTAGGGCTTTAAAAACCATTACCAGGACCTTGAATCTCACCCGGAAGACAACTGGGAGCCAATGCAGCTCACGGAGCAGAGGTGTAACATGGGAGTATCGGGAGACTCCCAACACAACTCTCGCGGCTGCACTCTGTACCAGTTGGAGCCTCCGAGTGGTCCTCAAGGGCAGCCCCATGTAGAGAATTAACCACCACACCTGTTATGTATGTGAGAGTGCTTTTTCTTCTTCTTCAAAATACAAGGTGATTTATGAAAATGGATGCTTCAGATATTGTAATGGAAACACTATAGCTTTCAAAATATTGTAAGCTTTTGGGTTGTCTCTTTTTTACACAGTGCTTTTTTTCCATTTTGTTTTCAGCCTGCAACTTTTATTTTCACCTTTCAATAGCCTATGAGCCATTAGGAACACTCTTCTGGCACCATACCAGATACATAGGGATTACAGGCTACATGAGAAAGCAGCAACAGAAATACAGCAGAGATAAGTCATGGGTTTCTTTTTAAGCATACAGTGGCTTTCTTTGAAAGCCAATTTGATGTACAGGTAGTTCTCAACTAATGACCAAAACTGGGACTGGAATCTTGGTTGCTGAGTGAAGCAATCATTGTCATGTGACTGCTTTGCTCAACAACTACAATATGGTATGCCTCGTTGCCGTTATTAAATGATCTTGTAAGTCATTAAATGGATGGCGTCCCAGATAAGAAGTGTGGGGTGGCTCAGGTGGAAAGAAATACTGGGAAGTTCAGGGCAGGCCACGTGCTCAGGAGCTGCAAATTCTCCCTGCCAAAATCCAAGCAGAGTTTTCAGCTCCTGAATGGAAAGATACTTGCATGCAACCTGTGCTGGGATTTCCATGACCTTTCCCATTGTCCTGAGGTTCCCTGCAATCTTTACATTACCATGCTGAAAAGCCTGCTTGGATTTCAGCTCCTTTTTGTCTCAGTGAGATGGCTAAAAGAGCTGCCTGCTGAAGGGATTCAACTTTTGTACCTGCTTAGATTGCCAAATTCTTCAGCAGGCAGCTCTGTCATCCAGCTACAGAGACAAGAGTCAGTCCTCTCAGCAGGCAGGCAGCAGCAGCTTGCAACCTTCCCAGCCTGCATGCCCACTGACCTTTTGGAGAAGCTGGCAGAGAAGATTGCAAATGATGATCACTGCTTGTATGTGTGAACAGGTTACCAAGCAGCCAGACTGCAATTACATGATTATTGGTGGTGGTGGTGATGATGGGGAACGTGCAACATTTTGCAAAGGTCAGAAGTGCTATACAAAGTGGAAAGCACCTTTTTAAAGTTGTTGTTAATTTGTACCCTTGTTAAACAAATTGTCATAAGTCAAGGAGTATCTTAGTGGTTAAAGCATTGGGCTAGAAATCAGAGAACATTAGTTCTGGTCCTGAAGCACAAACCCAGCTGCCATTTAATCTTGATAGTATCTAAACAGAACTAGGTCCTTCTGGATGAAATGTTATTTACCAATAAGGATACTTAAGGCCATAACCTTTCTTCCCCCTTCTAGATGAATGATACTTTCCAGAAGACAGAATTTTATAGGAATCTGTTTGAAAATGCTGAAATTTATTCCCATACTACAGGTGCTGCATCTGTTGAAATTCTTCCCATTTATACAATTTTTATAAAAAAACTTTGGCAAAACTGCATCTGAGTTAATTTTAGCCAAAATTGTTTCTTTCTCTTTCTCAAGAGAAAATGCAAGACTTCCCAAAAGCATGTTGCGCTTCTTAGTCCAACTGCTCTCTATCATTTCATATCAATATTAAAATGGTCATGATTAAACATTGAAATTGCTGACTTGATTTAGCTGAGAAGTTTTTATAAAACCCAAATTTCACATCAGCCATATTTTGGGGCATTGGATTATATTAATGCACAGTGCAGTATTGTTAGCATGAAATACATTCTGTAAAGGGGATCAATATTGCTGATAACATCGCAATTGTGACCATACCAACAGGAGAAGTGAATGATGAGTTTTTGATTGATTATGTCTAACTCTCCCCCCCACCTGCCCACTTTTTATGGAAACAAGCAGAGGTACGGCAAACTGAAGATGGCTCTGTGAGACTGAAGCTAACAACCATAGAAAAGAATAGGAAGCCAGTAAGTAGACCAGTTCCTTGGAACTTCTCTGCATACCCGAGGAACCATCTTAACCTAATGGGATTGGCCTGCCCACCCATGCTGGCAGAACGGGCATGCTGGCAGAACCCATCAGTCAAGGAGTCCAGGAGAACAATCTTTTCTGCATGGCTCTCACTCTCTGGAACATTGTGCTCCTCAAGGTGAGATCCGCTGCCATTCTTCTGGCCTTCTGGGAGAGCTTTAAAACCTGGCTCTGGCTAATTGACCTGTGCTGTGTATTGCTCTTTCTTTAGCTATTGTTGTTAATCTTAATGGTAATATTTATTGTTTGGATGTTTTATATTGTGATTTTATATTATGCCCTTTTCCCTTTGCTTTTGTTCAAGAGCATGGTGGAGAGAGTTTGAGAGAGTCTACTGTTAAATTGGTGAGGGGCATGTGGGTGTCAGAATGACCTATGTTTTGTTTTAAAACATTACAGTGCAACCATTGAAATGCTGGGACAATGTGAAGAGAAATGCCGCTGAAGCATCTGCTCACAGCAGCCTCATCCTATTTGCAAGGATGAAGAAAGGAATGCAGGCACCAAGAGGGTGGTAGCTAAATCCCATGTAAGAGATGTCTGGTACAGACAATAGTTCAGAAAAAGCTGAGTGGGGGCAGACTGCCTGCATTGTTACCTAATCACACTTCTTTGCCTTGTATCTTGAAGAATACCAAGAAAGAAAAAGAGAAAGAAACATGATGTCTCTGTTTTTATGGACTATCAAATAACGACTTCTGTCTCTCACCCATCTATGACTGGAGAGCGCTTTGTTAATGAAGTGGCAGCATATCCTTGCTTGTGCTGATGATTTTTATCCTGGAGTTTAAAGATTTGCCAGCTGCCAGAAAGCTTTACAGCAGGGGTCTTCAAACTTGGCCCTTCTATGACTTGTGGACTTTAATTCCCAGAATTCCACAGCCAGCATGCCTGGCTGAGGAATTCTGGAAGTTGAAGTCCACAAGTCACAAAAAGGCCAAATTTGAAGACCCCTGCTTTACAGTATTGGGAAGAACTGTAAATGTTGCCATTGTAATTTCCAACCACCGTGAACAACTCACTAAATGGAATTCTAGGAGTTACATTCTAACTTGACTGGAGGACACCTTGCAGGGGAAGAGTGATGTAATAAACAGTCAAGACAAGACTTCATAACCTCATTTGGTATCCCACATGGAGATTGTATGCAGCCAGGAGCACCCTGAGCAGAGCTCAATGCAAATGAGAGAAATGTACCACATTATAGCACTTGTGGACAAGTGCACATTAAGTAATGGCCAAGCAGGCAATTCCTTCTAAATTTAATGGGAAGAGAAAAGAGATTTTTACAGTCTTCTTACAATGGGATAATTCTGTTCCCTTCCTTCTTTTTAATTAAACATAAATGAGTTTAGACATGCATTCCAATTTTCTTGACTCTTTCAACAGTGTCGTAGGTCAGTGAAATGGTTACACTTAAAAAATTAATATTTTTTTTAATGAAAATGATGCATAGCCAATAAAATACAAATAAAACTGGGGGAATTATCTACTAATTCTTCTTTCTTGAAGTAATATATTGAGACAGTTTCTAATTCTTTTTTAAAAGGTTACAAAGCCATAACATTGGAAAATTCTGTAACTATTGACAAATGCTACATTTAAAGATAGCATTAAGAAAAAAGCACAAATATGTAATGAATGTTAAATAGAGCGGATGTGTGATATCTGCTACTAGACCAACTTTAGACCAACAATTCAGCATATAGTACAGTCTGTTTAAGGCCAAGACCCAGGTCAGACTCTTAAAAAAGCTTGACAGCAGCCTTCCTCCCAAATATAGGCAGATCAGGAGAAGGAAATGGTGATGTTAAGGGAAAAAAATATTAGATTTAATTTAAAGGAAATTAGATCAATTACTGTTAATATAATTATCTCTGATGCATTTAATACGCTTCCCATTCTGTTGCATTGAAAATGGCCATCTGCCAGCATTTATGGAGATGTTTTGAGAATCTGGGCTTATGAGGTTTACAGGCACCTCAACGGGGCCCTTTGTATTCTTCTTCTGTGCTTGGATTGTGACACCTATGTATTTTAAGTACCGTATATACTTGAGTATAAGCCGACTCGAGTATAAGCCGAGACCCCCAATTTCACCCCCAAAAACTGGAAAAAGTTATTGACTCGAGTATAAGCCGATCCGCCGTTCTGCAAGCCTCTGCCGCCAGCAGAGGCTCGATCCGCCATTTTGCAAGCCTGAATACACAGGAATACCCTGTGTAGCCGCGGCTCGTCGGCAGGTCTCCGTTCCTCCTGCCGACCTTTGGGGAGGTTTGGGCGCCTCCCCAAACCTCCCCAAACCTCGGCAGGTCTCCGTTCCTGTTTGGGGAGGTTTGGGCGCCTCCCCAAACGTCCCCAAACCTCGGCAGGTCTCCGTTCCTCCGCGCAGACCTGCCGACCTTTGGGGAGGTTTGGGCGCCTCCCCAAACCTCCCCAAACCTCGGCAGGTCTCCGTTCCTGTTTGGGGAGGTTTGGGCGCCTCCCCAAACCTCCCCAAGCCTCGGCAGGTCTCCGTTCCTCCGCGCAGACCTGCCGACCTTTGGGGAGGTTTGGGCGCCTCCCCAAACGTCCCCAAACCTCGGCAGGTCTCCGTTCCTGTTTGGGGAGGTTTGGGCGCCTCCCCAAACGTCCCCAAACCTCGGCAGGTCTCCGTTCCTCCGCGCAGACCTGCCGACCTTTGGGGAGGTTTGGGCGCCTCCCCAAACGTCCCCAAACCTCGGCAGGTCTCCGTTCCTGTTTGGGGAGGTTTGGGCGCCTCCCCAAACGTCCCCAAACCTCGGCAGGTCTCCGTTCCTCCGCGCAGACCTGCCGACCTTTGGGGAGGTTTGGGCGCCTCCCCAAACGTCCCCAAACCTCGGCAGGTCTCCGTTCCTGTTTGGGGAGGTTTGGGCGCCTCCCCAAACGTCCCCAAACCTCGGCAGGTCTCCGTTCCTCCGCGCAGACCTGCCGACCTTTGGGGAGGTTTGGGCGCCTCCCCAAACGTCCCCAAACCTCGGCAGGTCTCCGTTCCTGTTTGGGGAGGTTTGGGCGCCTCCCCAAACGTCCCCAAACCTCGGCAGGTCTCCGTTCCTCCGCGCAGACCTGCCGACCTTTGGGGAGGTTTGGGCGCCTCCCCAAACCTCCCCAAACCTCGGCAGGTCTCCGTTCCTGTTTGGGGAGGTTTGGGCGCCTCCCCAAACCTCCCCAAACCTCGGCAGGTCTCCGTTCCTCCGTGCAGACCTGCCGACCTTTGGGGAGGTTTGGGCGCCTCCCCAAACGTCCCCAAACCTCGGCAGGTCTCCGTTCCTGTTTGGGGAGGTTTGGGCGCCTCCCCAAACCTCCCCAAACCTCGGCAGGTCTCCGTTCCTCCGCGCAGACCTGCCGACCTTTGGGGAGGTTTGGGCGCCTCCCCAAACGTCCCCAAACCTCGGCAGGTCTCCGTTCCTGTTTGGGGAGGTTTGGGCGCCTCCCCAAACCTCCCCAAACCTCGGCAGGTCTCCGTTCCTCCACGCAGACCTGCCGACGTTTGGGGAGGTTTGGGCGCCTCCCCAAACCTCGGCAGGTCTCCGTTCCTGTTTGGGGAGGTTTGGGCGCCTCCCCAAACCTCCCCAAACCTCGGCAGGTCTCCGTTCCTCCGCGCAGACCTGCCGAGGTTTGGGGAGGTTTGGGGAGGCGCCCAAACCTCCCCAAAGGTCGGCAGGTCTGCGCGGAGGAACGGAGACCTGCCGAGGTTTGGGGAGGTTTGGGGAGGCGCCCAAACCTCCCCAAACAGGAACGGAGACCTGCCGAGGTTTGGGGAGGTTTGGGGAGGCGCCCAAACCTCCCCAAACGTCGGCAGGTCTGCGCGGAGGAACGGAGACCTGCCGAGGTTTGGGGAGGTTTGGGGAGGCGCCCAAACCTCCCCAAACAGGAACGGAGACCTGCCGAGGTTTGGGGACGTTTGGGGAGGCGCCCAAACCTCCCCAAAGGTCGGCAGGTCTGCACGGAGGAACGGAGACCTGCCGAGGTTTGGGGAGGCGCCCAAACCTCCCCAAACAGGAACGGAGACCTGCCGAGGTTTGGGGACGTTTGGGGAGGCGCCCAAACCTCCCCAAAGGTCGGCAGGTCTGCGCGGAGGAACGGAGACCTGCCGAGGTTTGGGGACGTTTGGGGAGGCGCCCAAACCTCCCCAAACAGGAACGGAGACCTGCCGAGGTTTGGGGACGTTTGGGGAGGCGCCCAAACCTCCCCAAATGTCGGCAGGTCTGCACGGAGGAACGGAGACCTGCCGAGGTTTGGGGAGGTTTGGGGAGGCGCCCAAACCTCCCCAAACAGGAACGGAGACCTGCCGAGGTTTGGGGACGTTTGGGGAGGCGCCCAAACCTCCCCAAAGGTCGGCAGGTCTGCGCGGAGGAACGGAGACCTGCCGAGGTTTGGGGAGGTTTGGGGAGGCGCCCAAACCTCCCCAAAGGTCGGCAGGAGGAACGGAGACCTGCCGAGGTTTGGGGAGGTTTGGGGAGGCGCCCAAACCTCCCCAAACGTCGGCAGGTCTGCGCGGAGGAACGGAGACCTGCCGAGGTTTGGGGAGACGCCCAAACCTCCCCAAACGTCGGCAAGTCTCCGTTCCTCCGCGCCCTGCCTGCCTGCTTCTTTCCGCTGCGGAAAGAAGCAGGCAGGCAAGGCGCGGAGTTTGGGGAGGTGCGCGCGCACCTCCCCAAACCTCCCCAAACTTCGGCAGGTCTCGGACGGCGGTGGCTTGGGAGAGGTGCGGGCGATCCCGGAAGCACCAAAGCCTCGGCCGCGCACAAGTCCTCGGTAAGTTTTTTTTGTTGACTGGAGTATAAGCCGAAGTGGAATTTTTCAGCCCAAAAAGTGGGCTGAAAAATTCGGCTTATACTCAAGTATATACGGTATCTTCACAACCGCAGTAATGAGGCTTTCTGCTGCAAGGAAAATGATATGTGTGGAGGCGCAAAAGATTATGACAGGTATGCATGAGAATGAAAGAATCAACTGATAAGCAACTTTGACAAAAGAGATGTGACTACAGATTATGTAAAATACCATTATAACACATTGTCTAGAAAGGACACTTTCAAACAAAGGGGCAAGATGTCTTCAAGATTACATTATGATTTATCCATCTAGCTCCCAAATTTGGATGAAAGAAAATACCAAATACTTGTTTATTTAGCAGTTGCTAAATGAGATTAATGTGATTCTTTTATCTCAGATTGTTTGACTAATGAACCGTTGAGAACTCTCCTGTTACTTTCTACTACAGACTTTGCTTACTGACCATTTAGCGACTATATGAAGTTACAATGTTGAAGAAAAAAAAACCACAGCTTCATGATCAATCCTTGTATTTATGACTGTTGCAGCACCTTTTGGTCACAAAATTGCACTTTGCAATGGGCAATATTTGGCAGTTTTCCGCAGTCACATGATCATGCTTCACAACCAGCTTCGCAACCCGCTTTCAACAAGCAGAAATAATGGAGAGCTTTATTCAGCCAATTTACACATGGCAGTTAAGCAGCTTAGGGCTTCAGAGCAGAAAAGCCCCAATTAGCTCATTTCTTTTCCCCTTTCCCCTGAATTTCCCTTTTATAATAAAGGAGTTATCCCTCTCCCACCCCATCCTGTCATATCGCCTTGGATTGTGTACAGTTTTTCAAGCGAAAATATTAAACAGCTTAAAACTCCATGATGTCCTTATATACATCTCTCAGCCTGGGATACTGTCACTGCAGTTGACATAAAAGAAGCGTTAAGCAGAAACACCGCCTTTCATTATTCTTGGCTTAGCATGTGCATCCTCTCCCTTTGTCTTCAGCTATATTTGCCAAATGCCATCAGATGCCCAGATTTGATATCTTCCACAACCTCAATTCATATTTTTATCATCATCATCCCATCGTGTTGTGTAATATTACCACTTTAAGCAGCAAGTGTAAGCATATCATGAAAAGAGAGAACCGCAACAAATAATTATTTATTATTGGTGTATTTTTACTGCAAAATAGGAAGACAAGTGCATTCTGGTTCATTTGCCCAAATAACGTGCTCAGCCTTAATCAATATGCACCTTAATTTGGGTGGCAGGATGAAAGAACACAAAGTCCTACAAGGGCTCTGATCTTTTAATCTCACGTCCTATCTTTAAAGGGCAGATATCCCTGTGATGTTCACCTATTTGCCTCTTTCCACCTCTGCCTTCTTTCCAATCTAGTGTTTGGTTTCGACTCTTTCCCTGAAGCTCTGGATCTTAACTTAGTTTGATTAAAATAAATATGCAGACCCATTGTAATTGGTGGCATTATATCCCATGATCATCATCTTGCTGTTCTTTGCAATTAAACTCCTGCTTTAGTCTTCCCCAGAAGGAACTTCTCTTATAAGCTTTTATAGCTTATTTCATAATTTCTCTGGGGTTTCCTTGCCTTTAAACAGATGGTTTGCCAAGGAAACACAACCACTTCTTATCCCACCTCTCTGGAGCTTCCTCCTTAGTGTAGCTGGTCATATTTAACTACAACTTACCAGTTTGCGCTGACACCATTGGCAAATTCCACACAGGACAATGGTGACACTAAGGCTAATGGTGATGATGACTGAAACCAGGACAACATCGCGGGAGGGTGTCCCTGAGAAGAGAAAGCCCAAAGTTAGCCACGTTAACCTGAACAATAATTTCTCTTCGCATTGCCTCATTGTCCTTTACAGTTTTTACTTGCTTTTGTCCACATCTCATAGCAATCCTTACAAAATGGAAGATCTGGAAGCCATCAGTTTCTTCTCTACGCGTGTGTCAAGTGCCTCAGATCCACACTTTTCAAGGTCTTGTTATATTTTGTTTGGATTTCTACTGGGCTTAGTACTTAGTACTGTTTTCTGTTAAACTAAATGGACATCTGGTTCAATCAATATTTTTTTAAAAAAAAATATTTTGCGCTAATTCCACCCTGGTGAAGGGAGTGTAAGAAGAAAAAACAACTATGAATTCTTGGCAGTTCCTTTGCCAAGCAAGGTCTCAGACTGGGGAGATCAAACCAGGGATTGAAACTCTGCTGCTTTGGCTGGTAATGGAAGGATTCCACACATGTCCCTAAACACCGACAGGGCAAGCCTTATTGCAATGCAGCACCCAGAATCAGCCATAGATTATCATTAGTATGCTTTATGATTTCATGGCACTCCAGCTGCACAGCTTTCTATAGAACAATTATCGCAGCAAAAGAACATTGCTTTTTTTTAATAAAAAAAATAGAGAGTACAGATCCAGGAATTTTTAAGAACTGCTCCTCTCTCACAAATTAAAAATAAAGTAAAATAACAGTAAATTTTTTGAGGGGGGGCAGGGGAAGAGGGAAGATGATATTTGGCTGGGAGGAAATCTGTATTTAACTGCTATTTGTGTCTGGATTATCCCCTCTCTCTTACATCCCTCAAGATAGTTGGGAAGGAGATGGGGTTTAAAGCCACAATTGTATTCCCTGGATTCATGCTACTTTGCTGTTTTTTAATTCCAATTATTTTATAAACATTAGAGCAAAGGATCCTGAACAAGGGCTGTTGTTTTTCTTCTGGATATTAGTAACAAGATAAATCTGTTCCTCACTGCTGATAAAGTGGGTAGTAGAGAAAAATATCCCTGAGTTACAGGCCAGAGAAAGTAGTCTGCTAGGCTGTGGGCTGTCCATGTGTGATCTAAAATTTAAATAGCACAGGTTCTAATTAGAACACAAGAGAATGAATTCATATTCTAAAATAGTGGCCTTGACCTAGAATAGCATGACAATATTAAAACTAGAACTACTTTAATTGCAGTTCACATGGAAGGGTCCCAGTTGTTTAGAGCTAGTTAAGGTACCTCCACAAGATATATAAGGGTCAGAAGTGTTTGATAGCTTAGCACAACTTTAATTCCACACATAGGCCTCCACTTAAACATGCATTCCATCAAATGTACATAGTTATGTAAGGTATTATGACTCAGCCCACATTTAGCAGAGGAAGATAAATGGAAGGCAACAGATAAGCAGTCAGACAAAGCATGTACTGTGTAACATTTTCTTTAACAGACTATAATTCAACATTTATTTCATTATTATTTTTCAGGTATAAACAACTAGAGAAAATTTAGAGCAACCAAGCAATAAATCAACAGAAGAAGCTAGAATTCAATAAATTCAAGGTAATACTTACTGTGAAGATGTAGCACTGTGTCTTAAATGAACAGTAACCTCTTGTGTAAGAGGGTGAAGTGCTAACATGAAAAATCATATAGATTTCTTTCATTACAACGCAGGAGATGGGTATAAAAGCAGAAGGCTAATCCAAGCATAGGTAATAATAAATGTGGCTATATAGACCAATGGGCTGGTTATATCATTAAGCAAAAATAGCATTCACTCCTCTTATTTGCTCTAGGATCCTGCACTAATAAACAGAATATTTAATTATCTGGCTTGATGATAGAAGACTGCCCGTGAAAATACATCGCAGCTACTGGAGAAAGAAGAGTCACACGACTATTACAAATGAACTATACGAGCCGAGCAGGATTGCCATCCCTCCCCCCCCCTGTATTCCTGGTGCCTGTCCTAGGTGAAATGGTTCTGCCCAGACCGATAGGTACATGGACATTGCCTGCTCTTGAAGGAGAATTGCCAACCCTAAACCTGGATGGAGCTGAAGATCTTTTGTTAAGACCAAACATAAATAAATGGTTCCCATTTTCCATCTTAACCAGGGTTAGAGGGTGTTGTATTCTAGGGTACTAATGTGATCAATAGAGCTGGAGTACTTTTTTTTTAAAAAAAAAACTGTAATAGCAAAGAAAGGTGTTTTATTTTCATAATGGCAACAAAATAAGGAGTAAATAGGTTAACTGCACTAGGTTCACACCAAAGCTAGCAGTCAATCATCTGCAAACAAACCGAATGAAGAGACAGAAAAGCACATGAATGAAAGCAGACAGTGGTGGGATTCAAATATGTGAACAACCGGTTCTCTATGTGGATGCCACTTTGGGAAGTCCGTTCTGGGCCTGGGCAACAAAAAATTAGCTACTGGTTCTGTCGAAGTGGTGCGAACTGGCTGAATCCCACCACTGAAAGCAGAACTATGTAACTAAGCAAAAATAGCTCCCCAAACAAACAGACAAGACTGACCAGAGACAAACAAGTACAGATCCTTCCCCCTTCCCTTGTCTCTCATTAGAAAAATACACCCTCTAGCCTGCAGGCCCCCAGATCCATTAAAACCACCATCAAATTGAAAGCACATCCTGCTACAGCAACTGTTCCCAATAAAAATAAACTAAATGAAGCCACAGGATGTTTTGCAATAGCAGCACATGCTTTTTTAAATTTTTCTTTTGTAAACTATACTGGTTGTACTCTAATAAAGGAAGAGGTCTCCTTACAAGTTTAACAGAGATACAGGCAATAGGGGCTATTTTGATTCATTATCTCCGTGTTGTTCTCCCTGTCACTTCTTAATGGTTTCATCTCACCCATTTCTGAGACTTCAAACATGGCATTTTGGGGGGGGGTGTTGTATCATTTTATTCTCTACTCTGTCATGACTAGTCTGAAAAACTGCATCTTTTTTTATAATCTGTGCAAGCTTGCATCAGTGTGAACCTATAATCAGATTGTTAAATGCATTGCTAACTGATGCTAATCCTGCTGTGGAAAATAATCTAATATTTATAACATTTCTGTACAGTTCAAACCAGTGGGCTCTAAGCAGATGATCCAATGGAACTTTTGCCATATTACTAAAGTGACCTGGAACAGAATGATAAGGTAGTCAATGCTTTCAGCAACTTTTGTGCCCTTGTGATGATAAAGGAATTGTGTCTCTGAAACTGTGGGGGCTTTGGGTACAGTCCTTGATTCCTATGCAATGATTTAAATATTATGAAAAACACTGCCAGGAAAATAAAGAATAGAAATGTATAGAAGGGCCTCAGAACAGTGGCGTAGCATGGGGGCTGCAGGGGGGGCCGGCTGCACCGGGTGCATCTGGGGGGGCGCGCTCGCACTCGCAGCTCTCTGCCCCTGCCTGGCTCACTCACTCTCTCTCACTGCAGTGCTGGCTGTGCGAATCCGATCCGAGCCGCCCGGTCGCCGCCCACTGTGGAGGGGGTGTGTGCCAGGCGTGCAGTGCGGTGTGGAGAGAGAGCGAGGGACTATCTGGGGGAGGGACAGTGCAGCGGCCAGGTGCTTGCCCCGGGTGCTGACAACCCACGCTACGCCACTGCCTCAGAAACAGACAGACATGGCAATCCCTTTATATGAGCTGGAATGGAAAGATTACAATAGTTTGAGGATTTTTTTTTTAAAACAGATGAAAGAAATGCAGAGTTCTGAAAAATAACAAACATCATAAGCAGAACAAATGGAGTGTTCCAACATATTTTGCTGATATGAGTATGAAGAGGCCCAATTAACTGCAGAAGAAGCAAATGCACATCTACCGGTAGTAGCAAAACATATTTCCAAATCATGTCATTAACCTGTGGACAAACTCAAGGCAAATCAGAAAATCCTGGAGACAGGCGCTTTTTAAAATTCAGGCTAGTTTACTCATGTATAAAAACTGTTATGTATGCAGGCATCTGCATAGCAACAGCCCTCAGGGGGCGTTGGCCTGGACAGTTTCGGCGGGAAACCTAGGGCCAACCCCATTGGCTGTTAGCTTACTTGGCCAGGTATATAAGGAGGCCAGGTAGCCCTCATTCCTCAGTTCACTTCCCCTTCCAATAAAGAGCTGAACTCACACACCGGCTGGCGTCTCTCTTGCGTCGGACCCACTACACAATAGTGGCGACGAAGGTGGGATTGCTGCCGACCAAGAGCTGAAGTCACTGGGGAAACGCTCCGCGAGCTGAAGAGAAAGGCATTTTTCCTTCTTCCCCCCACGACCGCCAACCGAACCGACAACGCCAAGTGCCACATCCACGACCAACTGCCGCCATGGCTAGAGCCGGACAACCCCGCGAATTTGAGACCCGCCGCCCCGAAACCTGGACCCGTTACCTGGCTCACGTTGAACTGTACATGCGGTTCAATCAGATATCGGAGGACGGTGCAAAGGCGGCCGCCCTGCTCTGCCTTGGGGGACCAGCGCTGCTGGAAGTCGCCGCGAACCTGTTCCGCCAGGAGGCCATCAACACCGTCGCGTACTGAGACCTCGTGGCCAGGCTCAACGCACATTTCAGGCCCCGGCGCTCCAAGGTGGCCACACGGTCACAATTCGAGAAAAGGGACCAGCACCCCGATGAGACCGCCGCCGACTTCCTCGCCGCCCTACGGGAAGCTGCCGTCACTTGCAGGTTCACAAATTTGGAGGAGCGACTACGGGACTGGCTGATTTGCGGCCTACGCGACAGGCGGTTGCAGGAACGCCTGTTCGAAAGAGAGGAGGTCTCTCTCCAGGAAGCCGAGGACGCCATCCTAGCCCACGAAGCGGCCTGCGGGGCCGTCCAAGCCTGCCAGGGAACCTGGCCCGGCAACCAGGCAACCAGCGTCCACCGGCAAGGGGCCACAGAGGAGGACGACCTGAGCATTGACCTCCTCCAGCGGAAGTCGACCCCCGACCAGCGAGCCAGACGCCCAGACAGGCCCAGGCCTCCCAGCAACACTGCCATTTCCCAGAGGTGCGCAGGGTGTGGTGGGAACCACATGCGCAGCCTCTGCAAGTTCCGGTCTGCCACGTGCCGGGCCTGCAAGAAAACAGGCCACATAGCCGCCGTCTGCCGTAGCCGCCGCCCCCGAGAGGAGATCCACGAGCTGCAGCCGGAGGAACCGCCGTTCGAAGGTACTGGGGCCCCCACCAAAACAAAAATTGGCTATGTCGAGAGCCGGCTGGCCATTAACCATACGGGTAGCCGCCGGCTGCTCAAACCCAAAATTAGATTAACAATCCATTTGCAAGGTGTCCCTTGCAGCATGGAGCTTGACTCCGGATCAGCGGTCTCGATTATTTCAGACGAGACACTTAACCACATAATTAGCCGGAGCAAGCAACGGATTAAATTACGGCCTACTAAATTAACCCTGACCGATTTTCAGAATTCGCCGGTCAAGGTGAAGGGGGAGGCCACCATTTCAGTGGGGTTTAAGGGTCGCGAAGGGCACCTGGATGTTGTAGTGGTAGAGGGCCGCAGAGCCAGCCTGGTCAGGCTGGACTGGTTTGAGGCCCTGGGAATCTCAGTATCCGGGATCCAGGGGGACTCCGTTGAGGCCGTTTGCCGGGAGTTTGCCGACGTCTTCGACGGGTCATTAGGCAAGTACACCGGGGCCCCCATATCGTTCAAGCTTAACTTGAACGTCTCCCCCGTTAGGGTCCGGCCGCGGTGAGTCCCGTTTGCGCTCAAACACAAAATCGAGCGCGAACTAGACAAGTTGGTGGCCCAGGGAATCTTAGAGCCTGTAGATGGAGGGGAGTGGGAAACCCCCATCGTGACCCCCCTCAAATCCAATGGGGAAATAAGGATCTGCGCCGACTATAAGTGCTCGGTGAACCGTGCCCTAAACCCGCACGCTTACCCGGTTCCCGCGGTCAGCCACGTTCTCGCTTCCCTCCAAGGCGGCGCCATTTTTGCAAGGCTCGATCTTGCACAGGCATACCAGCAACTCACGGTCACTAGGGAAACAGCTGACATCCAAACCACAGTAACCCATAGGGGGGCGTTCCGGGTGAACAGGCTGCAGTTTGGAGTCAGCGTTGCTCCCGGCATTTTCCAGGAGGTTATGGAAAAGACACTCAAGGGCATTCCAGGAGTCTGCCCCTATTTTGATGACATCCTGATCGCAGGAGCATCAGCAGAGGAACTGGCAGGGAGGCTTAGGGAAGTGCTGGCAAGGCTGCGCACAGCTGGCCTCAAACTCAAAAAGGAAAAATGCAGCATAGGCGTTCCTTCCACAGAATTTTTGGGGTTCAGAGTAGACGCCAGGGGAATCCACCCCACAGAATCCAAGGTGAGGGCCATCAAACTAGCACCCACACCCAAGAACAAAGCAGAGCTTCAGGCATTCCTGGGTCTGCTGAATTTCTACCATACATTCCTCCCACACAAGGCAGCCATCGCTGAACCGCTCCACAGGCTGCTAGACAAACAGGCAACATGGGCCTGGACGGCCACCCATGATCAGAGTTTCAAGGCCCTGAAGGCATTGCTGTCGGACAAGTCCACAGTAACCCATTTCATCGAGTCCAAGCCCATTTGTATCGCCTGCGATGCATCCCCTTATGGTGTGGGCGCTGTCCTAAGCCACCTTGAGCCCAACGGGGCACAAGTCCCCATAGCATACTATTCTAGGACACTGTCTGGAGCAGAAAGAAACTACGCCCAAATAGACAAAGAAGCCCTGGCAATCGTGGCAGGAATCGAGAAATTCCACGATTACTTATATGGCAGGGAGTTCACTGTCTTCACGGACCACAAACCACTCCTGGGCCTGTTCACCACAGACAGGCAAACCCCCCAGATTCTGTCCCCCAGGATGCTCCAGTGGTCCATCTTCCTTGCAGCATACAATTGCAAGCTGGTACACAAGCCAGGGAAGGAGATGGGCCACACAGACGGTCTAAGTAGGCTCCCCCTAGACACACACAACCCAGACCCAGCACCAGCCACACAGATCCTAGCCCTGCAGGAACTACCCGAGTGCCCAGTTCTTGCCAAGGACATTGCCAGCCACACAGCCACAGACAACATCATGGGCAGGGTGCACTCATGGGTTTGCACAGGGTGGCAGGACAAATCCCCGGGACCAGAGTTTCAGGCCTATTTCATTAGACGTGATGAAATCTCCACACACAAAGGGTGCCTCCTTTGGGGTAGCAGGGTCATCATTCCACCCACACTACGCGCCAGGGTATTGGACTCCTTACACGAAGGGCACCCGGGGGTGGTCAGGATGAAGGCACTGGCTAGGAGCTACCTCTGGTGGCCCGGGTTGGACAAGGAGGTTGAGGATCGGGTCAAGGCCTGTTATACGTGCCAGAGATCCAGGCCAGAAGTGCCACATGCACCAGTACACCGGTGGGAGGCCACACACACGCCATGGTCCCGCATTCACATTGACTATGCGGGGCCATTCCAGGGACAACTATTTTTAGTAGTGGTGGACAGTCACTCCAAGTGGTTAGAGGTAGTCCCTGTCCCCAACATGACCTCGGGGAGGACAATCCAGGTGCTCAGAGCTCTCTTTGCCACACACGGCCTCCCTGACGTAATTGTGTCTGATAATGGGCCTCAGTTTACTGCTGCTAATTTCCAGGCGTTCTTGAAGGCGAACTGGATTAGGCACGCCACCTCTGCGCCTTTCCATCCATCTACCAACGGGCAGGCCGAACGGATGGTAAGGACGACCAAAGACGCACTCCGGCGCATCATCAGCGGGGACTGGAACCACAGACTGGCCAAATTTTTACTAGCCCAACACACAACACCATGCGTGGCTACCGGCAAGAGCCCAGCAGAACTGCGATGGGGACGGCGCCTCATCACCAAGCTGGACCGCCTACACCCAGACCGGGTAGCAGCCGAAACCGGTAGGGCAACATCACCATCATCACCATCATCACCATCACCACCAGCATCACTACCATCACCATTGCCATCATCATCCACACACAGGGTCCTCAACCTGGGGGACCTGGTCTGGGCAAGGAACTATGGGGCTGGACATCCTTGGGTTCCGGGGACAGTGGTCGGGAAAACAGGACCCCTTTCGTACATTGTAGGGGTGGAGGGGGACAGACGCATAAGGCGACACATCGATCAGCTCAGAGGAAGAGTCCCTGAGCACATCACACATGCCCCTGAGCATGTCACACACGTCCCTGAACTCAACGCACACGATCAACAGGAGGACCACACTCCAGGAGGGGTCAACCCACCTGAGGACGTCACAGGGCAGGGACTAGAGAAGGAGGACTTCCTGATGCCGGCTCCTTGCAGCCCTGCACAAAGGCCTCAGGAACCCACGGTCCAAGCCCAGGGGCCAAGCACACCCAGACGATCCACCCGTCCACACAGGACACCAGCCTACCTGTCGGACTATGTGTGCAAGTGATCCTCACACAAGGACACCACTGTTTTTTTTATATATATACTCATAGTTATAGTAGTTGCATGTTGTTGTTGTTATGTGGGTCTTCTCTAAGGGGGGGAGGGGTGTTATGTATGCAGGCATCTGCATAGCAACAGCCCTCAGGGGGCGTTGGCCTGGACAGTTTCGGCAGGAAACCTAGGGCCAACCCCATTGGCTGTTAGCTTACTTGGCCAGGTATATAAGGAGGCCAGGTAGCCCTCATTCCTCAGTTCACTTCCCCTTCCAATAAAGAGCTGAACTCACACACCGGCTGGCGTCTCTCTTGCGTCGGACCCACTACACAGTAAAAACAATACAAGAAAGAAAGGCAAGAAGTCCTTTCTCATTTATCTGACTCCTCTTTAACGCTGCTCACCTTTTGTTTTACCACTGATTAGAATTCCAGTGGGCACATTTCACCAGCATAAAAGATTGGTATTAGGCTTAGATATGTTACACAAATTTGATTGTCTGTAAGTGAGGCTTGAGGACAACAACCCTCTCTCCCTGTTAGTCCACAACATACTGCCTCCCCAGTAATCATCATGGCTAGTAGCTATATCCTCCATTAAGAATTTGTCCGTCCTCCCTTAAAGTAATCTAATTTTACGACAATCATGAGAAACTTAATTCAATGGTTGTTAGGCTATGTGAAGATGCATCTGTCCTACCAAATACAACTTCTGTAGATGATCCCACTTTTAAAACAGGGAGAACAATTTCTTCTTCAGCTTCTTTCAGTCCTTTGAGATAGGATAGGTCAGGAAATAGACATTACAAGGATTACAAGAATGCTACTTTATTGTTGTAGGACAGGCCTGTACAACATGCAGCCTGCCAACCAGCCTTGCAGCCAGGTGCTTTTTGAAAATTCAATAAATCCATTGCTCCCACCACCAGGAATGATCAGTCATCACTGCCTGGAAAGACAACAATGCCTCCAGGACATAGTCAGCTTCCTCATTGTCACAATGCTGCTAGTCACAAACAATTCAGTTAAAAAATAAGCATTCCTTTATGGCTTGCAGTTGTTTTTAATTTACCAATGTGGCTCTTTCTATCCTGAGTTGTAGAGGTCTGCTGTAGGAGGATATAACCACAGTCTTCCTTCTTTCTCTTTTGCCAGTCAGAATCAAAGCCTTAACTTATGTTAAGTTTCTTTCTCACACCTTCCTCTTTCCCAGGTCTGAGTTGTCTTTTATGTTCTTAATGGCTCCTGAGTATCTTTGTCAGAATTATATTTGCATTTCTCTACAGCTTCTCCTACATCATGCTTTACATTATATATCTATTTTGCTTTTGCTCTTTTTCCCCCCAAACTAAAATGGCAAAACATTGAAAGATTTCCTCATACATAACTGTTCCAACCTTTCAGTCACTTCAGCTGCCCATTTCTGGACCACTGCCAAGTCCCTAATATACATTTCAAGGATCTCAGAAATAAAATGGTGCAATCTTAATTCAATAACAAGATAATTTTCCCTCATGTGTAGCAGCTGTGCTACATTTGGAAAGAACATCTGGATCTCCCAAACGATTGAGCATTTATTGTACAATAAACAATGGCCTTTAGACACTCCTCTCTGAAATCTTTGGGGAATGAATCTGCTTTGTTTACCAAAGAGCCTGGATTTCTAAAAGCTTCCTATTAACTATCAGTTGTTAAAACATCTGACACACAGCAAATGAAAGAAAGGCAAAACAAAAATGAGGTACTGCATACACATAACTGTTCACTAGATTAAAACTATCACAATATTATCATGAAGCTTTGGTTGTTTTTTTTGCAGATTGTTAAATTACCGGTACTAGGGCTGATAGGTTAGTCAGCATAAAAGGTATTGTACAACAGCAGAAATCTGATTGAATTTAAAGGTAGTATCTAATGAAGTATTGCGCATTAGTATGTGCTTAGCCTGATAAGTCATATTTTCTTTATATAGAACAGGAAAAAAGTACCTTTTTATTTTTTTACTGTTAGGTTCATATTGCTGCCAACCACACAGCTTAAGACCCCTACATCTTACAACACAGGGCAAAAGGTCCTATTTCTTCTTTAACTAGAAATGCTTGGGATTAAACATGGACTCCTTTCTACTGATGGTAGCACTCTATTTTTATTATTCTGTGATACTGTTATAGTCCCTATTTTATGCATGAGTTTATGGCTAAGATCAAGTTAGGAACTAAGCTACAGTTTGATAATTGTTTATTGAATATTTCACAATTGCCTAAGTTCATAAAACGTGCTAAGTACAATCAAGTGGTCAGTGAGAGGTACAAATCAAGTCTGTTTGCCTGCCATGTAATCCAAGTATTGGGGGTGGGGGCGCCTCATTTTCATTTACCTAAGTAATATTTGCTGATGGCACTAATTATGCCCTAAAGTTGAGCTAATAATTATAATTATCAAGTATTAAGCTTAATATGTTGGTGTTGTGATTTCTCCATCTAATCCTTCTACCAATTCTTCACCTACTTACAGTTGCTTTATAAGCCAAACATAACTGAATCACTGTTAGGCTATCAAGAAGAAACAACTAGCATACTTTCTTATATTTGGACCAAACATCTGAAAATGACTTCTAATACAGAAGAACCACTAAGGTTGGTCATTTCTGGAGTGGAAGACACCTAACTGCAATTAAAAGCTAAAGCATGGTTCGCACATCCTAGTTAAGTCATAAACCATTATTTTGCAAACCACAACACACTAAGCTCAAGGCAAAGAAACCACCCTAGCATGATCTATGTATATCTGTAGTAAAATAAATGTATTCAGAATTAAACATAAGGAGAGATTTTATGTCACCAGAAGGGTTCCTGGCAAAGAGCACTCACGCATGCATGCAATAACAGAAGAGGAAGAAAACATTAGAAATGCACTTAAGAGGCCAGACCAAAGACTTGTCTACTGTAGTGTCCTATTTCTCACAGCACTCAGTGCCTCTGGGAAGCTGAGAAATGGAAGGGAATCATCTCTTCTTGATCCCTTTTTTCTCCTTAGTAACTGGTTTTTTCATTCAAAGGCTTTGATCCTTGAGGTAACATACATATATCTTCATGATGAGTAGCCTTTCCTCTATAAATTTATCCAAATCCTATTAAAAGATATTCATGTTAGCTAAGCATCATCTCCTCTGGTAGCATAGTCAGTAATTTATTATGAGTTTCAGATTGTGTATTCCTCACATCATCCATGAAGAATTCTGAAGAAGTAAGTGATTCTGTTGTCTCTTAGGGAGGCGCTGCGTTGTTTAATATGATGAAAATCTTCTTTCTCTGGTACTGATCAGTAGAAAACCACTTAAGGATATCATTACCTAAAGCAATTTCTGTTACCTTTTGAAATTGTACCATAAGATTAGATCTGAAAGAATTACTGTAAGGAACTAAGGAAGGAAGAGCAAGAGGGATTTAATGTCAACCTGATCAGGCTGCCTGATTTGATTTGATAGTGACTTAGTATAGCATTTAGAGAGCTAGATTTCTGTAGTCGTTAAGGAGTCTTGGTGGCACAATAGTTAGAATGCAGCAGTGGAGGCTAACTCACTGCTCACTGCCAGGAATTTGATTCTCACCGGCTCAAGGTTGACTCAGCCTTCCATTCTTCTGAGGTCAGTAAAATGAGGACCCTGATTGTTGGGGGCAATATGCTGAGTCTGTAAACCGCTTATAGAGGGCTATAAAAGCCCTATGAAGTGGACATTTAAAATGGACACCCTAACATCAAAAATGTAATTGAAAAAGCATAACAAAAAGTCTCAGAAAGCTCAGACTGCCCAAGGAGCTGCTGATGCAGTTCTACAAAGGAATCATTGAGTCTGTCATTTGCACCTCTATAACTGTCTGGTTTAGAACTGCAACCCAACAAGACAGATGCAGAGTTCAATGGATAGTTAGAACTGCAGAAAAAACAATTGCTACCAGCCTGCCTTCCACTGAGGACCTGTATACTGCATGAGCAAGAAAGAGGGTTGTGGAAATATCTACAGACGCCTCACATCCTGGACATTTAACTATTTCAACTTCTTCCCTGAAGACGACGCTATAGGGCATTGCACACCAGAACGACTAGACATAAGGACAGTTTTTCCCCCCACTCTGCTTAACAACTAATTCCTACAGCACTGTCAAAATACTAGTAAAGCTGTATTACTATGATATTC
Source organism: Vipera ursinii (assembly GCF_947247035.1). Classification (NCBI taxonomy): domain Eukaryota; kingdom Metazoa; phylum Chordata; class Lepidosauria; order Squamata; family Viperidae; genus Vipera; species Vipera ursinii. The sequence continues at coordinate 113,920,462 of NC_139512.1, read as the reverse complement.
CTCATCTTTCCTATTACCTGTCCTTATCTTCTTATGACTATAACTTTGCTGCTTGTATCTTACAATTTATATTGGGGTTTTTTTGTACCCTAGTATGATTTATGTTGTTTGTTTAGCTAGTACTCTATGACTATCACTATGTGTTGTATCTTATGATTTATGATGAAGTGTTGTATTTCACGATTTATGTTGAAGGTATTTTCATGTTGTACATGATCATGATTATCACTATTACTTGTATGTACACTGAGAGCTTATGCACTAGAAACAAATTCCTTGTGTGTCCAACCATACTTGGCCAATAAAGAATTCTATTCTATTCTATTCTATTCTATTCTATTCTATTCTATTCTATTCTATTCTATTCTATTCTATTCTATTCTATTCTATTCTATTCTATTCTATTCTATTCTATTCTATTCTATTCTATTCTGAGGGCTGTAAAAGCCCTATGAAGTAGTATATAAGTCTAAGTGCTATTACTATTGCTATCACTCTAAAAACCAGCAGACCATGAGTTTTAGTCCCACTTTAGGCACAAAACCAGCTGGGTAATCTTGGGCTGGTCACACCCGCTCAGCTCCAGGATGATGCATTTAACTCTGTGCCCTAGCTCTGCCTGCTCTTCTCCTATAAGAACTATTGCAAAGAATGCTGCTTCTTGCATTCTTAAACAACTACATTCCCATCATCTTTGAGATAAATAAAGCATGCAATCAAAGAAAAAAAAGCAGGAAATACAGTGAAACCAACGACCCTGTTTACTAACTAAGGTGGGGTGCAACAGAGGACAGGGCTCATCTATCATTATTAGTCATCATGCAGAAAAGGGATTTTGGCAGATTCCTGGTGTCAAGTCCAAGCTGAGAAAAAGCACACTCACCAATTCTCCCTCTTCTATATAATTTACATTTTTAAAGAAAAATTCTGTCCTACTTATCTATTATGATATTTACGTAGGCCTTAGAGACTATAGAATAAGTCAATTCATCCCAGCACAGACCACACTCAGCTGCATGTAAAGGTTGTAGTGCTGGAAGGAGAAAATACCTAAACCTAAATGTGATACACAGCAGTATGGTAACTGAAAGGATTTGTGCAATTTGTTTGAATGATACTTAACAGATCAGATTTTTTTTAGGTTCTTCAGAAAAATGAGCAAGGAATGCTAAATTTGCTTGCCTTTAAGGTGAAATTCATGCTGGTTTAGATTCAGAGTAAGTTCACTACAGTCATTCAAGTGGAAATTCTGTTACTGTATTGTCTAACTGAACATGGCTTTATAAACAGGTACAGGATAATCAGCAAGGCAGTTTTTAACCCTAGGAGTTACAACAAACTTACAGCAAATGGTACCATTGTTGAAAACCCTCCCCTCCAAAGTTTTTTCTTTCTTTTCAATTTAATGCCATAGAGTTAAGGGAACAGTTAAAAGCCAAGAGGCATTTATCATGGGGTTATATGAAGGTTCATAGGAGCAGTAATAGGTGGACCCTCCAAACAAAAGTGTTGTTACTGTTCTCAATATTTTGAAATTTTGATTTCATAAAGGTAAAGGTTCCCCCGCACATGCGTGCTAGTCGTTTCCGACTCTAGGGGCTGGTGCTCATCTCCGTTTCAAAGCCAAAGAGCCAGCGCTTGTCCAAGGACATCTCCGTGGTCATGTGGCCAGCATGACTAGACGCCAAAGGCGCACGGAACGCTGTTACCTTCCCACCATAGTGGTCCCTATTTTTCTACTCGCATTTTTACATGCTTTCGAACTGCTAGGTGGGCAGAAGCTGGGACGAGTAACAGGCGCTCACTCTGTTACGCGGCACTCGGGATTCGACCCGCCAAACTGCCGACCTTCTGATCGACAAGCTCAGCGTCCTAACCCAACACAAATAGACAACAGGGGTTTGATTATTTTTAATCCAAAGATGTACCAGGTCAATTTTATGTTTATTCAGAAGTAACAACTACTATGTTTATAGGACTTATTCCATAATACTATCCAACGTATCCAGGAATAAATATCTATGGAATAGCAAACAACATACATTAGTCCTTTTTTGTTGTTTTTCTGTCCAGAGTTATTCTAATGAAAGCTAAAATTGTTAGAAGTCAATAGGGGGCACATGCAATGCACTTTTGGAAATAATTAGAAATTGTATTTCAAAATGTTCATTTTCGTAGACTTGCCTATAGCAAGTGAAAAATCCCATGGCTAGTTATTAAGATGGGGCATCTGTACTCTAACAAAATCCTATCTATTGTACTACTGACCTCCAAGAACACATTAGTTTGTTGCCCAGTATTTTATCTTGAAACTGTCTGAAAGCAGATCACATTTACTTTCTTATTTATGAATTGTATAATGGCTTCATAACTCCCCCCCCCCCTTTTAGTTTAGGCTTCAGTATTAGGCTGTAATAGGCCATTTGAAATATATGCATGCAATCAACCAGCCAAGGAATTATCCAAGATTAGAGGTACCGTCCTGGTAATTTTTGATGCTGCAATCATTTTTTGCATATTTTTGAGCTTAACATTTGTAAACTTATTTTTTCTTTCACTGAATTGGCTTATTTGCAGCCCAAAGAAATGCTGTAATTTATTCTAGGTCAGGAAACCAGTTTCTAACGGGGGGGGGGGGGAGCTACAGGCTCGTTTGTCTGTTTCCAAGGCTATTTTTATATGTATACATTTTAAAGATGTGACCTGATTTTATTCAAAAAGACCAAATATCCACTACTCTGAATTTCTTTAACTTGTACATGCATGAAAGCTAGCCCTAATAAGCCTGCTTCCTGCAAGTGAGAATTTTTTTTGTTTTTTGTTTTAAAATTAATATGAGTAATCACAATAAGACTTAGGAGGGAGTTGTCATCTTTCTTCAGTCAAGTGTCTCAGAAGTGTCAAATGGAATTTTATCAAATTCGGCACATGTACATTTTAGAAACTTACTCCTGCTTCCAGGAAAAGCTGGACAACTGTCTCCCATCCAGTCATTCCTCTTGGCAACTGTGAATAGAACTGCCTCCTCAGTTATCAGCTTTGTGCCTCTCATAAATCACTGGGGCCAAATGGTATTTTTCCTAGAGCTTGGAAGGCTTTCAGGAACAACTATCAGGGCCACTAAGCAATTTATCATAAGGAATAGCTACTTTTCCACTGGTGCACTGGACAGTAACTAGTACTATGTTCCTCTCTGAAGAAAATATACTTTTGACATTTTTGACAATTGCAGATTAGTGACATTTATTTTTAGGGTAGCTTGAAAGCAGAGGAAGCTATTAAATCTGGGTTTCAGCACAGTCTCACAACAAATTATTTAGACTACCGATTTTGAAAAAAATGCTGGCTTTAATGCTTCTGTTGAGAAGCTAGGCTAGGTTGCTTAAGTGTGTAGCCCAAGGCTTAAAATACTGAATTGGAATAACAACATGATATAAAAATTGAGAAAGGAAGAGGAGAAAATGAAAACATTTTAATTCTATAGAAAAAGTATACAGTTATAGCTACAGAAATGCACTAGGTATTTCTGTATTGTAAATATTCATCAATACTGTGATTACAATTCATTACTGTGATCTGGCTTGCATTACGGAGACCTGGTTGGGTCCAGAGGGAGGTGTCCCTCTGACTGAACTTTGCCCACCAGGTTTCTGTGTGCTTTACCGGCCCCGGGATAAGGGAAGGGGCAGGGGTGTTGCAGTGGTTGTAAGGGAGACCTTATGCCCGCGGGAGGCTACCATTGTTCAGATACTTGGGTGTGAGTTGCTCCTCCTGAGATGTGGCCCTGGGGCTCAGTTGGGTTTGTTGCTGGCGTATCTCTCACCTACCTGCGTAGCAGCAGCCCTGCTCGAGCTCCTCGACATCCTCTCGGGGTTGGCGGTTGAGTTCCCCAGACTTATGGTTCTGGGGGACTTCAACCTGCCGTCCCTGGGTTGGCTCGGGAGTTCATGGCCTCCATTATGGCCATGGACCTGACCCAAGTAATTCAGGGCCCGACTCATGGGGGGTGTCACACACTTGATCTTATCTTTTTATCTGGATGGTGGCTCGATGATCTGGGAGGGAGATTTCCAGCTATTATACCCCTGTCATGGACCGATCATCACCTCCTGCGGCTGGCCTTCCATTTCGCTACCCCCCATCGCTGGGTTGCGGAACCGACCAGGTGGTTCCACCCCAGGCGCCTAATGGACCCCAAATGGTTCCAGGGGGCGCTTGGACCTGTGCCTGCAATCTTCGCTCACATCCCGGTCGATGCCTTATTGGAAGCCTGGGAAAGGGCAGCCATGGAGGCACTCGACCGCATTGTTCCCATGTGGCCCTTGTCCCGGCGCAGATCCCAGCGGGCTCCATGGTTTTCCGTGGAACTCCAGGAGATGAAGCATCGGAGACTGAGCCTAGAGAGCTGTTGGAGATCCAGCCGGTCTGAATCTGACCGATTGCAGTTAAGAACCTTTACGAGGTCTTGTCTCGCAGTGATGGAGGCAGCGAAGTCTAACTACTTCGCTGCCCTCATCGCGTCCGCAGATAATCGCCCGACCGCCCTGTTTAGGGTGACTCGCTCCCTCCTTAATCAGGAGGTGAGGGAGGAGCCCTTGCAGGGTCGTGCCGAGGAGTTTAGTCAAAATCTGGCGGACAAAATCGCTCAGATTCAGGCCGGTCTGGAGTCCGACTGGGCGGGGTCTGATGGGGGGAGACGAGCGGTCTTGGGAATGTTATCTGGGAAGAATTTGACCCTGTGACTCTGGAAAAGGTGGACAGGATCATGGGGAGGCTGAGTTCCACCACGTGTTTATTGGACCCATGCCCCTCCAGGCTGGTGTATGCAGCTCGGGAGGGGACATGAGGCTGGCTCCAGGCAGTAATAACTGCTTCTTTGAGGGAGGGTAGCTTCCCTGCCGCCTTGAAGGAGGCGGTGGTGAGGCCCCCTCCTCAAGAAGCCTGCCCTGGACCCGGCTATTTTGAACAACTATCGTCTGGTCTCCAACCTTTGCTTTCTAGCGAAGGTTGTTGAGAGTGTGGTGGCACACCAGCTCCCTCTGTTCCTGGAGGAAGCTGATTATCTGGACCCATACCAATTGGGTTTTAGGCCCGGGTACAGCACGGAGATGGCATTGGTCGTGCTAGTGAATGATCTCTGTCGGGCTCAGGACAGGGGTTGTTCCTCTGTCCTAGTCCTATTAGACCTCTCAGCGGCTTTTGATACCATCGACCATGGTATCTTACTGCGGTGCCTCAGGGGGTTGGGAGTGGGTGGCACTATTTTACAGTGGTTCTCCTCCTACCTCCTGGGTCGTTCGCAGTCGGTGTTGGCAGGGGGGCAGAGGTCGGCCTCGAGGCCTCTCATTTGTGGAATCCCTCAGGGGTCGGTCCTCTCGACCCTCCTGTTCAACATCTATATGAAGCCGCTGGGTGAGATCATTTGTGGTTTTGGGGTGGGGTATCATCAGTATGCTGATGATACCCAGCTTTTTATTTCCACCACAAATCAACCCAGTGATGCCCTCGCCGTGATGTCCCGTTGCCTGGAGGTGGTGAAGGTCTGGATGGGGAGGGCTTCGACTTAATTCCGACAAGACCGAGTGGTTGTACATACCAGCATCTCGGGTTACCCAGACTATTCAATCTTTAACTATGGGGGGTGATAGGGCTCGCAACTTGGGCATCCTCCTTGACTCACAGCTCAGTTTGGAAGATCATATAGGAGCTGTGACCAGGGGGGCTTTTGCCCAGGTTCGCCTGGTGCGCCAGTTGCAGCCCTATTTGGACCAAGACGCCCTACGTACAGTCATTCATGCACTCATGACCTCTCGAATAGACTACTGCAATGCTCTCTACATGGGGCTACCCTTGAGGACCACTTGGAGGCTCCAACTGGTGCAGAATGTGGCTGTGCGAGTTGTGATGGGGGTCTCCCAATACTCCCATGTAACACCTCTGCTCCGCGAGCTGCATTGGCTCCCGGTTGCCCTCTGGGTGAGATTCCAGGTGCTGGTGATGACCTATAAAGCCCTAAATGACATGGGTCCAGATTATTTATGGGAGCACCTTCTGCCGGCGTCAACTTCCCATCGTCCTGTGTGCTCCCACAGAGAGGGCCTCCTCAGGGTGCCATCGGCCAGGGAATGCCGGCTGGTGGCCCCCAGGGGGAGAGCATTCTCTGTAGACGCGCCTGCCCTCTGGAATCAGCTCCCTGTTGAGCTCCGGATGGCTCCCGACCTTCGCTCCTTTCGCCGCGACCTGAAAACCTGGTTATTTGAGCTTACCGGCCTGGACTGAGGGATTGGGATTTTAAATTTTAGAACTGATTTACTTGTTGGGGCTAATTTAATTTAATTTATTTTTTAAGTTTGCACACTGTGTTTTAACTGCCCTGTACACCGCCCTGAGTCCCTCGGGAGAAGGGCGGTATATAAATCCAATAAAAATAAAAATAAATAAATAAATAAATCAGAAGATCAAGTTGATTTCTTGGCAAATCTGTCTGCCATTAGTCAACTTTTTTGGACAGTAACAATGTGCTGAAAATTTTTTATTTTTTGAAATTTTTGTTATGTTTTCCAGTATTATGCATAAATAGTAACATAGGGAAGGATGGCAGAGGAAAGATGGAAGAGGAAGCCCATGCTATGAATACAAAATGCCCCAAGTTCAGTTCTTTATTTCTCCAAACAGAATGTAACATGCTTCTAAAACTGTCAGTCAGTTCTTCTTGGAACATAAAAACTTTAAAAAGCAATTACATATATTAGTTTGAGTTTGAGACGAGGTTTAGTATTTTCCATGCTCATATTCGTTTGAACTATTACATTGAAATTCACAGCTGGACAAGGGGATTGGATTCTTATTGCTAAGAGACTAATCCTTCAACAATGGAAAGGTAAATTTATAGACTCATTTACTCAGCGGATTGAAGATCTGCTGTTACTTATAACTATATGCATTTTCTTACAGATTTACATTCTATATAGACAATTACAGTGAAAATGGTCATCTATTCCTGCAACTATTGTACAAAATTTCAGACACATTGTCAGAATCCATTTATATCATATTCATAAATGGAATGTTTCAAACATTATCCCATGGATTCTGTCATCTCCCGAAGAGAAGAGGATAGATGTGTATTGAACCGGCAATAGGCATTTCAAAGGAAAGGAGAAGCCTTTTGAACTGGGGAAACAAAAGGGGGGGCTAGCATCTGGTTTTTGTCATGGAAGACAGCAATAAACAGGAAGAGTCCTAAGTTCCTTTTCCCCACGAGATGGTTGATACGAGAGAAAGGATGGGGGACTGACCAAATGGGGGTTAAGGGGGGTTAAACCGGGAACTCTTTATAAGGGTTTACTTCGTGGAATAATATTAAGTCCTGTCTCATTCCTACAACCAAGCATGTCATAGTAAAGATTCTTTTTGGAATAGATTTGACTCCAAGAATTTTGTCTTCCTAAGACATGGTTTGGGGTGGGTCCAGACACACATAATTTTGTTGTTCTGATGCATTTTTACTTCCTTTCCTTCCCTTTTACTATGTTTTAGTTTTTTCTCTTCATTAAATAAAGGCAAGAAATAAAAACAAACCGAACCAATCAATTTCAAGAATACAAACTTAATAAACCAATGGGTGGACTTGGTATATCCAAGCCCTCTGTATTTTGAGCCTATATGGTATAGTGGTTAAATTGACAGATTAGGACTTGAGAGATCTAGATTCTCACTGGGTGGCACACTGGGTGATCTTAGATCTGCCACCAATGTTCTATTATTGTGAATCATAAGCTGGGAATCAATTGCAACTTTCTTCCTTTCTGAACAGAAATAGATTTGCCATGGGGATTCATGTACTGATAAACGTAGGACCTAACTACCACAATGTAGTATTTGGGACCAGAAATTTGGGACCGGAAATTACAACTATTGCAGAGTTAAGCTACTGGTTGGATTGCCAAACAGCATGTTGTTTCCGCCATCTGTGTGCTAACCACAGTGCACTCCCCCCAAATGACAAGCTGTATCCATCCCCGAGGATGCTTATGCATGCTATAATGGGGTTAAAAACCCTATACTATCTCTAGCAGTCTACTACTAATTCAGATTTAAAGAGTCACTATTAATATACAAATCCCTTGAAATTGTATGATCTTAAATCACATCTTTAGCTTCTCTAGCCTCTTTGACCCCTATGGTTTTTAGAGAAGCTCTGTCTCTGTAACATCATCTTACAGAGTAGACTACTGTTTGGCAGCATGTTGGAGAAATATCTCTGTGGATGCGTCTATTCCCATTTGCAGCAGAATAGCGCACAATGTTGGTGTTTTTCTAAATTTTATGATAGCCTTAATCCATAACAGTCTACTTTTATTTGCTCTTTTTTTTTAAAAAAAAAGTGGGATATGTTCTGATGTTTGCTTTGACTCTTACTTTGGTTTTTTTTTATGCTATTTTTACTTTGAAATGTGTTTAGGAATAGTGCATCCCTTGGAAACCCTTGTTTTAATAAACAGTGATATAAAACACTTTTAATAAATAAATAAATGTAGCATGTACACCAACTTGAACTTTATAGAGAAAAGAAGACATATTAATGTAAGAATTCAGATCAAATAAAGGGAAGGAAACTAGGTTATTATTATAGAATTATTTGAAATAATAAACTTAGGGTTTTTTTTCCCCCATTCTTTTTTGAATGGCTTTGGCAGGTTGTTTATTGCACATGTCCTCCTGTCTTAATTACATAAAGAATTGCATAATGTAGTATTTGGGTAGTTTCATTTACTTGCCCTGACTTAAAAGGATATGGAATATTTCCATGAGTCCATGCTGTCAAATGAAGGCAAATTAATGACAGTCCAATTGGTAGAATAAACAGTTCCCATGTACCCTGTTTGAAATTTGGGACCATTAAGAGGGTTCATGCTGCCCACCAATAATGCAGTGGCGTAGCGTGGGGGGTGCAGGGGGGCCGGCCGCACCGGGCGCAACATTTGGGGGGGCGCTCGCACTGAGCTGCTCAGGGAGCCCCAAGGGCTGCACAGAGTTGGCTTGGCTCCGCTCTCGAGCTGCTCTTTCTTGCAAAGCGAAATGAGTCCGGCAGGTGAGATGGGCGGCCACATAAACTGAATAAAATAAATAGAAGCGGCCAACTCTCCTCCCAGGCTCAGGCCAACCGCAAGCGCCCCGCAGGCACCCTGGCAGGTTTGGCCGAGCGAAGACGGACCCGCTGGCCGGCCGGCCTAGCTTCGTGCGCATGCGTGGCTTTATTTAGCGGGGCTCACGTGCGAGCTTGAATGCAGCGGCTCTTGCAGGTCGGAGCCACGCCCAGCCGCCCTCGAGAGGGACCCGGAAGCATCCCGCATGCGCGCGACTCTTCTTGGAAAGTCTACGCCGCTGCGGGGCGCGTCTTTTCAGCAGTGCCGTGACGTCACCGCCCGCCCGCCCCTCTATTTCCGCTTCCGGTTGCCTTGCCCCGGGTGCTGACAACCCATGCTACGCCACTGCTTTAATGTGGAGTTTTGAAAATAGAAAGAGAATGGAAAAGTCAGCAGGAATGATGAGTCTCTGATTTGGACACTTGTTTTTAGAGCAGATCTGTTTTAAATACATTGTCTAATATTTTTTTTGGGGGGGGGTTTCCCACGACACTTGTGAAATTATTGGATAGAAATCCCATGCTTTATTTTTCTACAGATGTACTTGTGTTAAAAATGGATCTATAGGAAATACGGAAGAAAAAAAGTAAAAGAAATCAGTGAAAATATTACAATTGGTTGTGTATAAGTCATGGTTGTTGGTGACTTTTAGTGGAGCTGGGACAAGGGTAGTGAGATGTCCTACATGATCTCTCAGTGGCCTTTAAAATTGTGGTACCCTTCTGGTTTACCTATTAGGATTAGGAGAGCTCTGGTGGGTTCTCCTCCTTTTGCTGTGGTCAAATGCAAGGGGCTTTTATGGAGAGGCCACAGTTTAAACCAGAGACCCATAGTATTAAGTGTGCCTCAGGCTTTCTTGCCCTTCCTGTTTAATATTTATATAAGGGCACTAGGTTAGGTCATCCGTTGTTTTGGGGCATGATATTATTAGCTCAGAATGGATGACAGACGCCTTGTGGGATATTTTTTATTATTTAGCTGTTTGAATTTTCTCCAGATTTTCTCTGTGGATTATTTATTATTTTTATTTATTTATTTTTATTACATTTCTATCCCGCCCTTCTCCGAAGACTCAGGGCGGCTTACAAGCTTAGCAGTAGCCTTCATTCTATGTATATGCCTGCTTGTTAGGGCTTTCACACACACCCCAAGCGGCATTATTACAAAGTCAGCTTATTGCCCCCAACAATCTGGGTCCTCATTTTACCTACCTCGGAAGGATGGAAGGCTGAGTCAACCTTGAGCCTGGTGGGATGCGAACCTGCACTAATTGCAGGCAGCTGGTGTTACTTAAGGAGGCATCAGCCCACTGCTCCACCAAGGCTCTTATAGAATTATAGAATTTATGTTTTGTTTTTTTACTGTTGTGTCCTATAAAACAGCTGCCCAAGTTGCAAAGACTAGGGCAGGCTATAGATTTAATAAATAAATATGATACAAGTACAGAAAGAATAAAAAAGTATCAGAAGATATAGTCATCCCCCCAAGAGAATTTATTTATTTATTTGTTTCGATTTATATACCGCCCTTTTCCCGAGGGACTCAGGGCGGTTTACAGGGCAAATTAAAACTGTACAATATATACAGGTTAAAATAAAATTAAATTAAATAGCCCCAAAATAATTAAAAATTAAAACCTTAACCCAAAACCCTCAGTCCAGGCCGGCAAGCTCGAATAGCCAAGTTTTTAGGTCCCGGCGAAACGAGCGAAGGTCGGGGGGCCATCCGGAGTTCCACAGGCAGCTGATTCCAAAGGGCTGGCGCGCCCACCGAGAACACCCTCCCTCTGGGGGCTGCCAGCTGGCACTCCCTGACCGGTGGCACCCTGAGGAGGCCCTCCCTGTGGGAGCGCACAGGACAATGGGAAGTTGATGCTGGCAGCAGGTGCTCCGGAAGATAGTCCGGAGTAGACGTAAGGAAAAAGAATGTGGAAGCTGCTTGGAAAAGAGTGTATTTTTTATTTCTTTGCTGAGCTCTGAATAACATTGCTTATCCTCAAAGGGCGATGGGTATTTACATATCTATGTGTGCACATAGTTGTAGCTGGAATTTAGAAAAGGAATGCTGAATAGATTAACATTCCTGAAATATTAGCGAGGTTCCAGAATGGCTTAATATGTGAAAAATAGTGAATGAGAAAGCCAAATGCTCACACCCAATAGCAACCGATTATAGGTAACAGAAGGTATCAGAAGATAATATTTTGGCTTCTGTAATCCTGCTATTCTTTGAACCACTAGCACGGGAAAGTGTTTGTTACAAAAAGGGCAAGAATATGGTCACAATATCACAATGTAAGTTCACCCTTTTGTGTATCTGTGTGAAGCTGATTCGTCTACAAACGGTACTGGGCTTGCATTGCAAAGTCACATGAACCATCCTGCCTATTTTGTTACTCACTAACCATTTCTCTGTCTGCTCGAGTGATTAGTTGACAGTCCCAGAAAGATAGATTTTCCTTCCAGGATGCACCCATGCTTAAAATTTTGGTTTTAATATATCCACACTCACTCATCCACACCCACTTATTTTCTTTCTTTTCCTTCCTTCCTTCCTTCCTTCCTTCCTTCCTTCCTTCCTTCCTTCCTTCCTTCCTTCCTTCCTTCCTTCCTTCATAATAATAATAATATAAAGTTGGAAGGGACCTTGGAGGTCATCTAGTCCAACCCCCTGCTCAGGCAGGAAACCCTATACCATTTCAGGCAAATGGCTGTCCAGTCTCTTCTTAAAAGCCTCCAGTGTTGGAGCATTCACCACCTCTGGAGGCAGGTTGTTCCACTGGTTAATTGTTCTAACTGTCAGGAAGTTTCTCCTTAGTTCTAGGTTGCTTCTCTCCTTGACTAGTTTCCATCCGTTGCTTCTTGTCCTGCTTTCAGGTGCTTTGGAGAATAGCTTGACTCCCTCTTCTTTGTGGTAGCCCCTGAGATATTGGAACACTGCTATCATGTCACTTCCTTCCTTCCTTCCTTCCTTCCTTCCTTCCTTCCTTCCTTCCTTCCTTCCTCCCTCCCTCCCTCCCTCCTTTTCTTTCCATGCAAAAATTGAATGGGGCTCTGATTGCTTCAACCCTTTAATACTGTATGCCCAAGGCAGTGAGCCACTACAGGTCAGCTTGTGTTTGTGGATGCTTGGTAAGAGATAATTTTCCATGTGCATAGTCTAAATTACCAAGAGATATGTGATCCAGAAGATATATGATCCTCAAGTACAGTGCAATGAAAACAATTCATTGTTTTCAATTGTGAAAAAGTAAGGTTCTACATTTAGGCAGGAAAAATCAAATGCACAGGTATAGTATAGGTGGTACCTTGCTCAATAGTAGCAACTGTGAGAGAGATCTCGGAGTCCTAGTGGACAATCACTTAAATATGAGCCAGCAGTATGCTGCAGCTGCCAAAAAAGTCAACACAGTGCTAGGCTGCATTAACAGAGGGATAGACTCAAGATCATGTGAAGTATTAATACCACTTTACAAGGCCTTCGTAAGGCCATACTTGGAATACTGCATCCAGTTTTGGTCACCACAATGTAAAAAAGATGTCGAGACTCTAGAAAGAGTACAGAGAAAAGCAACCAAGATGATTGGGGGACTGGAGTCTAAAACATATAGGGAACGGTTGCTGGAATTGGGTATGTGTAGTTTAATGAAGAGAAGGGTGAGGGGTGACATGATAGCAGTGTTCCAATATCTCAGGGGCTGCCACAAAGAAGAGGGAGTCAAGCTATTCTCCAAAGCACCTGAAAGCAGGACAAGAAGCAACGGATGGAAACTAGTCAAGGAGAGAAGCAACCTAGAATTAAGGAGAAACTTCCTGACAGTTAGAACAATTAACCAGTGGAACAACCTGCCTCCAGAAGTGGTGAATGCTCCAACACTGGAAGTTTTTAAGAAGAGACTGGCCAGCCACTTATCTGAAATGGTATAGGGTTTCCTGCCTGAGCAGGGGGTTGGACTAGATGACCTCCAAGGTCCCTTCCAACTACTACTTCTTCTTCTTCTTCTTCTTCTTCTTCTTCTTCTTCTTCTTCTTCTTCTTCTTCTTCTTAATATTATTATTATTATTATTATTATTATTATTATTATTATTATTATTATTATTATTATTATTATTATTATTATTATTATTATTATTCTTTAGTGTGCTAGGCTCCAAAATTATTTTGTAAGCAATATGGATAATTTTCAAGGAAAGGGATTTGCACTTTGCCTCAAATTCTTGGGAATTCATAATGGCGAGGCCATGGTTCATTAAGGCTCATAAGTTGGGAGGAGATGGCATTCTGTGATGATACAGAACGTTTGTACTAAAGATCTATAGTTGCTGAGCCACATTTCATTGAGTCTCTCTCTATATATATATGTGTTGGGAGTGGACATACTGTAGCTATAAGCAGAATATTTGCTCTGTGGCCACTAGTAGTATTTCTCAAACCGATCTCTTGATTTTAATTTTGAATTACCTATGGTTATGTTCTATGCAGTATTAACCTTTCTTGGCTTCATTAGAATGTAGGATTTCTCCTGTAAAGAGGTCAACTGGTAATCTTATTTATAAGAACTTTCATTGGCTTGTTTAAAATGAATCAGTTCTCATGGTTAGGATTTTGGGGCTCCAGCTACCTTGGATATATGCCTGACTTGTTAAAGCGTTTGGTCTTCTATTGTATAAAAGGAGCAGGATATGCTGCTCTGCATCTGGCTGAAACAGTAGTGAGAATAAATTATTTAAAAAGCCAGAGGATCTGATTCATAGTTTTTGTGAGTACTTTTGGTTTAAATGGCCCACAGTCCTAACACACATCCATAATTGGATCATATCTCCCTACCGTACCAAATGAAGTTCATGAATAGAATATGCACTTTTTAAAGGTTTTATACAATCTTAAAACAATATAATAAGATAAAAATGAGAGTATGTAGTTAACATACCCACGGGATTTAAATTCAGGGTAATCACAGGCAATCACCATTCCCTGAGAGTCCCATCAGCAGTACAATTGTGATTTTCCCTTCATCTCTTCTTAAATTATAAGCTTTTCAGAACAGATTCCTGCCCTGTTACATGCATTGCAGTGCCTAATTTGGCTCACAACTGAAGAACGCTATAAAAACATACACACGGACACAAACCATGTTACTGTGAATAACTGGTGCAGTGGTTGTGAAACCTGACTCTGTGGTTGACTTAGAAGCCTAGCAGAGACTTCCTCAAGGAAAGATAAACAATGGAGGACAAGTTTCTCTGAAAGGCAGCTGATCTGCTATTATCAATGTTTCCCCGTGCAGTCATAGGAGAGAGTTAGCTAAGTCACAGTTGGGACAAATCATTGAAGTTAATAATCCTTGGCACAAATCCTGCTTGCGTGCCAGTGTGGGACTTTTAATAAGCTTACTGCAATTGTGCACTTTGCTGATGTATTCTAGACAGACATTATTTATATTTCTCATAATTCCTCAGAATAGCTTTTTGCATGCTGGGCATCTTCCATTTTTGGACATCAATTCACACAGAAGCCTCAACATGCCTATATTATTTAGCTATTCTGGGAGTTGAAGTCCACAGATCTTGGGAACACTCACATGAGTAAAGGCTGCCTCAGCATAAATTCCATGTTGGAAGCACCGTTGGAAACCAAGATCTTACTTACTGCCTTAGTGTGCATGATAAAATCTGCATGCCAAGGACCAGAAATGTACTAGGATTCTGTGGGAAGAACTCACAGCATTTGCAATGACTGGTATTGATATTAATTGGCTGTCTTCTCATAAGGTTGTCCTGCTGCACAGCAGAATCAACTTTCATTGGGCTTATCTACAAAATATTTGTACTGAAGAAAAATTCGAATGTTGGAGCTCCATAGGACCGTGGAAGAGTCCATTTTCCCTTTCACCAGGAACTCCTGCTTTACACTTGTTCTCCTCTGACTTTTTAGTAGGTCTCAGGGGCAACCTTATTAGTGAATTTGAACACCATCCTTTTAGTCAGCTTTACAATCCGTATACAAGAACACATGATTTGCTTTACAGGTAGTCCTCAACTTACAACCACAATTGAGCCCCAAATTTATGTTGCTAAGCAAAACAGTTAAGTGAATCTTTTTTTAAATCCCATTTATATCCCGCCCTTCTCCGAAGACTCAGGGTGGCTTACAATTTTAAGCACAAACCAATGTGCTTAGCAATAGCCTTCATTCTATGTATATGCCTGTTTATTAGGGCTTTCGCCCCCCCCAAGCGGCATTATTACAAAGTCAGCTTATTGCCCCCAACAATCTGGGTCCTCATTTTTTGCCTTATTTTACAACCTTTCCTGCCACAATTGTGAAGTGAATCACTGCAGTTGTTAAGTTAGTAACACGGTTGTTAAGTGAATCTGGCTTCCCCATTGACTTTGCTTGTCAGAAGGTGGCAAAAGGGGATCACATGAACCTGAAACACTGCAACCCTCACAAATCTAAGCCAGTTGCAAAGCATCCCAATTTTGATCACGTGATGTGTGGATGCTACAATGGTTATGTGAAAAATGGTCATAAGTCACTCTTTTAGGGCCATTGTAAATTTAAACAGCCACTAAATGAAACGTTGTAAGTTGAGGACTACTTGTATGTACGATTTGTAGGTTAGGAGTATTTTTCTCATTTTCATGTGGAATGGGCTGAGGAGACTTTTGCTATTCCAAGAACTGTCATTGCTCCGAGGATGGGGAACTAACTGCTTGGTAGTTTTAGTACTCTGCTATTGGTCAGTTAAAACAGCACTGATTGGCTCATGGTATTTTCCCATACTGAAATCATCGGAAGTGACAACAATTGCAAACTGTTCTCAAAGTGAATGGATTGGGGAGTGAAAACAGTAAAAGGTGGAAATAGAGCACAATACGCAGCCTTTTTAATTGACATTTATAACGTGTAAGTGGCTGTTGCTGAGGTAATAAGCTATAATACAATTCTATGGTATGATTGAAGTGCTTTCTGTCATTTCTAAATATGCCTCACTTAGTGAACTGTGTATATATGCACGTGCATCTCTGGCACAAACTGAAGAACAATGTCAAGGATATTTATTAATAGTTCAGGAAAGGTATGAGCAATGAGATGGCAAATTTTGCTGCTGGCCAAACAATTAAGGTTAGGCAGAAGGAATGAAAGAACTCTGGGGAAAAAAGAGAAACTGGGCAAGATATCAGTACAAGAAAAATGCAAAGAAATATACATGACTAAATACAATTAAAACTTTCCCCTTGCAATCATTACTGAGAGCTAAACCTTTTGCCTAATGTACCAAGGAGCTGTGGCAAAATAATGATAATACTAGATGCTATTGGATTACTTCAACATCAGTTAACAATTTAAATCTTATTGGTAAGCAGATAACAATTCCTGGCAAAGAAGAAACACTGCAGTTCTGGGTGCAGGTGAATAAGAATAAAAAAGAAGTTAAAATGAAAAAAATTGTAATAACAACAGAAAAGGTAGAGAAAAAGGACAAAGAATATCAAGAAATGGTCAACACCAGGTGAAAATGAGCCAAATGTTTTTGGGCTGAAACATCTGACTGGTTTACACCCATTTGTTGCAAAGCAGTTTAACAACATATTGCAAGGAGGTGAAGTTGAACATTGGTTAACATCTGTCAAAACCTAGTTGACAATGAAAGATCCAGCAAAAAGGGCAGCACCAAGCAACTATGGGTCAATTACCTGCTTACCAATGACTTCCAAATTGCTAACTGGAGTGGTAGCTGGTGCAGTCCAACGGTATCTATTTGAAAACTATCTCTTTCTAGCTCAGCAGAAGGAAAACGGCCCAAACAGTAGAGGAACAAAAGAGCAGCTCCTAATTAATAAGATGTTTTTGGAAAACTACAAGAGAAGGAAGATCATACTGAATTTAGCTTGGATTTATTACAAGAAGGCATTCCTCTCCCTGCCATATGATTGGATAATGAAGGGCCTAGAAATAACAGGAGTCAACAGAAACACCAAAAGCTTTGTGCAAAGATTGATGGCCCAATGGAGGACGTGATTGCTGGTCAGTGGTGATAGACTGGGAGAGGTTAATATCAAAAGAGGAATCTTTCAAGGAATCTCATATCACCACTATTGTTATTGCACAGATTCCTCTGTTAACAATACTGAAAACATTGAGCCATGGCTATCAGATATCAAAAACATCTGCCAGGCTATACCATCTCCTTTACATGGACAATTTGAAACTGTATGGAAAAATACCATCTGAAACAGAATAGCAGGTCAACACTGTCAATACAGCCATTGCAATGGAGTTTGGACTGGACAAATGTACCACTCTCAACATCAACAAAGGAAAAAGAGTGAAAACTGAAGGAATCAAGATGCCCTATGGAAATGAGCTCAAGAGTCTGGGGATGAAGACAATGACTACATACAATACCTGGGCATCCTTTAAACTGACAACATTAAATACACTGAAGTCTAGAAAAAGTTAGAAGTAAATATATCATGAGATGAAGAAGTCTAAACTCAATGGAGAAAGACCATCAAGGGAATTAACATCTGAGTAATTCCAGTCACTAGCTAAATACCTGAAATAGTGGACTGGACTCAACCAAACTTAAAAGCCCTGGATAGGAAGATCAGAAAAATAATGACAACAAATTATACCCTTCATCCACGCAGTGATTTTGACAGACTCTCTTTACCAAGGAAAATAGATGGACATGGAATATTGCAAGTACATCACGCAACTGAAGAAGAAAAAAGGGCATTGGAAGAATATATGAAAGACCATGAAGAAGACATACTGAAGCTAGTAGACCATGAAGGACTTATTGAATATCAGATATACCAAACTGGCCTACAAGAAAGAAAAATAAAAGAGACACTCCAAGGCAAAGTATTACATGGCCATATAGTACATTAAAAAATATTAGGCAAAACAGATATCAAGACCTGGTAATAGTTAGGAACAACAAAATGGAAGAAAGAGACAGACTTCTGGCAGCAGAAGACCAAGCCTTAAGAACAAATGCATACAAAGCTAGAATTACGAAAACAGAAACAGACAGCATGTGCTGCCTCTGCAAAGAGGCTGAAGAAACAATGGACCACTGCTTAGCTGCTGTTAAGAAAATCACACAGACTGACTACACACTACAGCATGACAAAATAGCAACAGTGGTCTACTGGAATAACTGCCTGGCAGCAAGAACTGGTGGGACTACAAAAATAGAAAATGGTGCTCTGAATTCCAACAGAATTCCAACACCTGCCACATAATATTGCAGATATAACAATTGTAAGAAAGGCACAAATGTCTGGATAGTACACATACCAGTATCTGAAGACAGTAGAATGGAAAAAAACCTGAAGAAAATCACAAAATACAAAGACCTGCAAAAAAAGAGTAAAACTACTGTAGCAAAAGTAAGAAAATATACTACCAGCAATGATAAGATGCCTTGGATGCATCCTACATTTTTAAAAATTTATTATTTGTACACCCACCTTTATTATTTTTAAAAATAACACAAGATGGTGAGCATAGCCAACACAGCTTTCTCCCCCAATTTTCCCCACAAAAACCCTGTGAAGTGGGTTGGGCTGAGAGAGAGTTCCTGGCCCAAAGTCACCCAGCTGATTTTCATGCCTAACGAGGGACTTGAACTCGTGGTCTTCTGCTTTCTAGCCTGGAGCCTTAGTCACTAGACCAGGGGTAGGCAACCTTGGCTCTTTTATGACTCGTGGACTTCAACTCCCATAATTCCTGAGCCATCTGGCTCAGGAATTCTGGGAGTTGAAGTCCACGAGTCATAAAAGAGCCAAGGTTGCCTACCCCTGCACTAGACCAAACTGGATTTCAAAATGTTGCATGCTGCTACCTTTAACATCATCAAACAACATCATCTTATTCCAGGTCCTTGATAGGTGATAAAAATGCCAAACCTAGTTTAAATATCTGGCAGACTGGGTGATAAATCATAATGATCAATAAGTTAAATACCATATTATGATGAGACTTAAGTCAATTGCAGAATGTGAAAATATGATAATGTACTTTTAAACACTAGCAGTCCCAATATTCTGTGTTGAAAAATATTTGTAATAGATTTGTTAGATTGCTTCCAAATCAAAATACTGAAGAAGAGGAGAAGGCCAATGGCCTAAGGATTTCAGATGAAGAAGAAGATAATATATTAGAGGCCAATCTATAATTATTGTGTCTCATAAAAGCCAAATACAATACATTTTGAAATGGGAATCTTTTAATTAAAAACTGAAGTTCAAGATTCAAAATTCTCTTTAAAGAGTCTTTCAGAAATAACACCAAATCATCTGCGAAAGCTCTTAACTGGTTAATTTATAATTTATTACACTCATTAATAATTCAATTAATGTAAAGTAAATTTAGTGGATTAGTAGGTTTCAAGATCAATGAATAGAAGACAAAGTTGTTAATAAGAATATAGAAATACAAGATCAAATAGAATTGATAAATGAAATGGACTTTAAGATTGAGAAGAAGATAAAACATTTGGTAACTTGTGTGACAAATATAATCTGTATATTATTTCAAAGTAAATATGTTAAGACATGGAATGAAATAAAAAAATGGTTAAGTTAACATGGGATAAAGTACAACTGTCATTCTTGGGAGAATCTGATTAAGAGGAATGCTTTACAAGGAATGTTATTTTTGTTTCAGACAATGCCTATTTTGACAACTGATGTGTTGTACTATTTAAACAATGGCAGAAAGGTTATACCTAAATTAGCATGGTGGAAAAATCATGAGTTAAATATAAGACATTACAAGATGGAGAGGAAAGAGGAGGATTTAAAGTTATACTCTGCCATTGCTATCTAGTTTGGATGAAAAAGTGGATACTGCTGTGATTTATAAGTCTGTTGGAGTTAAAAGGATACCATCTGAGATTTGGGCACCATTTTGTGGTACAAAAAAGCTAAGGTTAATGCAGATTTTAACATTCGTTATGTTTGACATACCATTTGACAATATGGAACAAAATCTAGGTTGTGCACCCAAACTATCTTTGTAGCTTTTAGCATCAAAAGAATTTTATAGGTAAGAAATTCTAAGCAAACATAAATAGTTGTTGTGATCTATTAAAATTTTTTCAAGTGTAAATGTAAAATGAAATTAAGAGAATATCTGATAACAGAATTATAGCAATAGCAATAGCACTTAGACCAGGGGTCGGCAACCTGAAAAAGGAGAAGAGCCACTGGGAACCGGTTCCATCACACATAAAAAAAGTGGGAGCCACGTGCGTGCGTCCATGCACGTGCATGCGCAAAAATGTTTTGCGCATGCACAAAACGGGTTTTTCTTGCGCATGTGCGGACGCGTGCAGTTGCCATTTTTTAATGTGTGATGGAACCGGTTCCCGGTTGCGCGACGGCGACGGCCCGTTTGCAGAGCTACCGCCTTCGGCAGCCTGCAAACGTGCCGCGACAGCTTTCCCAAAGAGCGGCGCCGCTGCCCGTTCGCGCAGAGGTGCGCGCGCACCTCTCCAAAGGTTTGGGGAGGTGCGTGCGCACCTCCAGTCGTTCGGAGAGGTGCGCGCGCACCTCTCAGAATGGGCAGCGGCGCCGCTGGCCGTTTGCACGGAGGTGCACGCGCACCTCTTCAAAGGTTTGGGGAGGTGCGCGCGCACCTCTGCCCGTTCGAAGAGGTGCGCGCGCACTGGGCAGCTGGGAGCCGCAGGAGATGGCTCAAAGAGCCGCATGCGGCTCCGGAGCCGCGGGTTGCTGACCCGTGACTTAGACTTATGTGCCGCCCTATAGTTCTTTACAGCACTTTCTGGGTGGTTTATAATGTAAGCATATTGCCCCTAACAATCTGAGTCCTTATTTTACTGATCTTGGAAAGATGGAATGTTGAGTAAACCTTGAGCAGGTCAGGATCGAACTCCAGGCTGTGGGCAGAATTGGCCTGCAATACTGCATTCTAACCACTGCACCATCAGGGATCTTACAATGTAAAATTGTCAATGGTTTTCTTACAACTATTAGAAAGATTCAGAGGATTAATATTTTATAATCTTGAACAATGTAAAACTGAGTTTGAAACAGAATTACAGTATGTACATGTTGCTGTTAAAATGTATAAACCGTTGTTAAAATTTAAGACAGAAGAAGAACAATGAAATAATGTATGATAAAATTGGGCTAAAACTATTAGTTACAATGTACAGATGAATCAATGGAATGATATGTGGTCAAAAGACTAAAATTTACATTATGTTCTAGTTTTAAAGACAATTTTATAAATGATGTGCCACTGGAATATGACACAAGAGTTAATTGTCTATGTAAATGTATAAAGATACTTGAAATTTCTATTGGAAATATGAACATGAAGGGACATTTTAAGTTTAGTGGAATATAAAAAAGCCATAAAAATTTGGATTTAAATACGTTCACTAATTCAAAAGATTTTAATGACTAAAGTAAATTAGGCAAAAGGCTATACTTTTGCAACAAATGGACAGACAGCTAGAAGAAAAGTCATGGAACTTTTTATGTATATAACAACTATAGAAAAATTATTATATGTTCAAAAGTGGAAAGATTCCACACTGCCTACCATGTAGGAATGATTGATAACATAATGGAATTTGCAGAGATGGTTAAATTGACTTCCTTGATTAAAGAAAAGACAATATCTACATTTATTCTTAACAGTTGGTTGCCCCAGATTCTGGCAAATGATTCTCCCCAGTGTAAAATGCTGTGCTCATACACTATGGCAGTATAAATATTAAACAGATTTAATATTTAATTCACTTGTAGACCTTATGGAGACAAAACATTTCAAAGAAATTCACAAAAAGGGCAGTCATTAATGTGAGTCTGCACAGCATTAGCAATGACAGCTGCTATCACTGAATAAAAATTGTTACTTAAATATTAGAAACTTCCCCCAAGAATAGTAGATGGGTATTCAGTGTGCTATGAGATTGCTTGCATCTTTTTTCTAGCATATCAAGAGATGAATTCGTGCAGTAGATACCTTGTGGAAAACTACAAGTATGAGAACATTAAATATTTCATAGCTATAAAATTATTAGCTGCAGGTTCAGTATTTGCAAAAGATTTTTGTCATATTTTTTGAGAATGAGAACAATGCAATGGTTGTATGCTTTGGAAATGTTACTTCTTTGCTAACATGGCTATTGTTTGCTTCATATATTTCTGAATACTTGATCCAAGATTCCTACATAGAAATTGCAATTTATCTAGTAAACTGACTGCCTTGATCATCATGGTTACAGGCAAACAAGCAGCTGGTGTAGAAGTTTTACTCTCCCTCATCCAGTCTAGTCCCAAAACAAGAATAATTATTTTGTTTTCCTAAGGGAAGACAATAAAACAGGGCCGTAATATTGACAGCTGTAATAACAGCGTCCTGAGTTTAGATCTGATCCGAGACACTAATAATATAGGAGCCTTAGGACAAGAAAATGCTACCCAACTGAAATTGTGTTGCTTTCTACACAGGTTGAACTTTTGTGTCCAATCCTTCTTGCAGGACATCAGAAACATGAATGGAGTGCTTTGAATGGAGGGGATATGTGATTTTTTAAAGAGTCCTTATGCATTTATTAGGAAAAAAGAGCCCTGTAAAATATTCCAGGGAGCATTTTCCTGCAGCAAGCCTGATATAAAATAAGCCCCTTTTGGCTTGACTAATATTGATGCAAATGAGAAAATCTTATGAGCTTGGAGTCTGGAGTATTCATCTTCAGATAGTAATGAAATAATAGAACTCCACTACAGACCACAATACACATGCCCAAGAAAAATGTAATGCAATCTACTGTAGTCTTCCAGATATAATTTGAAGGAAAAATAATAAACAGAAGACTTCAGTGAACATATAAGCTTCTAATAAAATTGCACAGAAGCTGAAATCAACCATGATTTTCTTTTAGGATATTTTAGAGTAGATTGTGGGATATAGTTGAATATTTGCTGAAATAGTTTGGATAAAACCTGCACAGATATTTGTTTCTATTGCGTGCCCTACTTTTGGAGATTCCCTCAACGCTTGTAGCCTTTTCACTTTCTAATGACCAGAGTACAAGTAACTGCATGTTCTATTACTAGAGGTTCTTACAGATAGGCATCGTAGACATTGTCATCTCTACTGTAGAAAATTTCATTTTACTCCTTCCTCTTCATTTGATATTTTTAAAATAGTTACTATATGTTCATTGCCATCCTTTAATATGCAGAAACAATTCAAGGTGGGAAATGCCTTCTGAATTCAGAAATATTTTGGAAGACTTTTGAGTCTTCTAAGTTATCAGATCCCTTCTTCAGTTAGTAACAATTGTTTCCCTACTTCAAAATGTAAGCCAGGCCTGCTGTATTTGGTCTCCCCCTTGCCCCTTCCACTTACCTATAATTTTTGTTCCAAATCTCCACTCTTATGGCATTATTAGATATTTTTTATCAACCTAGTATTTTATGTCAGCTCAAGCAGCTTAGAAGCACACCAGATATATTGGATTTCCTGCTATTATGGCACAGAGGCTTCTGCTACTCCATGCTGTGTAGCAATTCATGTTAATAAATGCATGTCTTCTAATTTATGCTAAAAGAAACAGATCAATCTCTGTTTCCATTGCTCTTAAAAATTTACCAATCTTCCTTGCTATTGTATAAATAAAGTAAACTCAGTTTACAAATACTTCACAAACGCTTCATATCGCTCAACATGGTATTACCCTTGAAAAGTATGCAGAAGGCTCCAGTTGGTTCAAAATGTAGCGGCCGGGCAGCCCACATGGTTTTGTGCAGACCCAGGTGTGCATATGTGTCACCTCTGGGAGTTGCATTGGCTGCCAAAACTAGCTGAAAAATTTTGACTGGGGACTGGAAGTATCCTAGAATACAAGGACACAGCTTTTTCAGCAGATATTTAGAAAGAAATTCATTGCCTGTGACAGAATTGAGAGTAGCTACTGCCTTTTGGAAAGTCTTACTGCATGATTCTATGATTCTAATCCAGTCTTTGTTAACTTTAAAATGTGTGGACTTCCAGAATTCTCCAAATAGCCATTTTGGATAGGGAATTCTGGGAGTTGAAGTCCAAACATCTTAAGTTGCCAATGTTGAGAAACAGTGTTCGAATTCTATTGTCAACTATAAGATCTACTAGCAGATTTGGATTTGTCTGATCTGGATTTTAGATTCAGATAACCCGGTTATTTGATTTGTCTGGCCTGGACTGAGGGGTTTTAAATTTTTAAATTTTTAACTTTTTGGGCTATTAATTGTTATTTAATTTTATTTTAACTCTATTTTAACTTATATTGTTTTTTTAACTTTGCCCTGTAAAACGCCCTGAGTCCTTCGGGAATAGGGCAGTATATAAAATCAATTAAATAAATAAATAAATAAATTCCTTTATTCACTGGACAATTACATAGTTTGATGATTCTTAACTGGATGGTATGTGAAGAAATGGGTTAATATCACTGTTAAAGTAGAAGTGGGAAGAGACTGTGAACTGACAATACTATCAAGGAGACAATTTGAAAATCATGACAGTTCATTTGGTAAATATGTTGCTATTGATGATGAAATGTCACCTTTGGAATATTATCACATTCAAAAGCCTTCCAACAATACTTGGCCAAGACATGAAAAGTTGTCTGTAGCTTTCCTCCTCTTTCCTAGGATTTTTGCTAAACCATTTATCTTTGACAATTAATAATATATCATCATATCTCCAGACAAGCTTCAGAGGGATCAGGCCTCACAAAGAGCTTTTAGAAAATGCTAATGATAATCATACCATGGCTCTACAGCAGAACAAAGTAATTATTAGGCCACAAAAGCTTTATTGCTTTTGTTGAGATGCTGAAGCAAAACAATAATTTTAGAGGGGGGGTGTCATTTTGTTTTCAGGAAAGAGCCAGGAGGTGTGAAAAGGACTTCAAGAGAGAAGTGTGCCTTGCTGAGGCTTCAGAGTGGTGTTTCAGTATATATGCCGATCATCTAGGTATCAAAGGAAATTTTTTTGGTTTTCTTTTGTGTCCATGTGTGTGAAAGTTGTTTAAAAAGATCAAGATAAGTTTTTTTTATTGTGGATGTTATTTATGCTTTTCATTAAATTTCTTAAAACATTTTTACCCAAGTAGATCAAAGAGGAATTAAAACAGAAGCAGCAGCCTTGTTGTTCCTGTATACCAAGTCTTCGGAAGAAACATTTAAAGGATAGATTATGCACTTACTTTATGTTTATTTCTTTGGAAAAATGGTATGGCTCCCATCCTACATATTATAACTCTGGTCCCTTCACAGCAACAACAACATTAAAAACATGTTGAAAAAAATCCCCAAAAGGATCAGCGCCCACTTCCCAATAACAACAATCACTCAGCTCCCGCTTCACCCTTAAAGCCTGGAAGAAGAGCAGCCTTTTGAGGTGTTCCAGTCACTAGAAACCTTGCTGCGAGGGCTCCTGGGCAGAAAAATGTTCCACAGGGCAGAGGGCTGCTAGGGAGAAGATGTGAATCTTTTAAAAATGGTTTTCAAATAATTCTGAAAATGGCAGGTCATTCTTGTAGGAGAGTAGATAATGATGTGTTGCATTATTTATTTATTTATTTATGGGACTTATATGCCGCCCTATCTCCCGAAGGACTCAGGGCGGCTCACAACAATAAAACAGCTATAAAAAACAGTAATACAAATATTAAAAAAGAATTAAATTACAAAGCCCCATAATTAATTACTAAAACCAATAAAATTAAAACAATATTAAAACCCCCCATCCCCAGTCCATTACTGTTATCTTAAGAAAACACGAGAACTTACGCAGGTGGACATACAACTTTTTTTTTACTATGTAAAGCAGCATTTAAAAAAAAAAGATACTTCAAGTAATGTTCCAGGAATGAAGGCAGAAGGGAAGTGAAAACAATGGCACAATGATCGTAGAACAGACACAGACACAGATTTACACTCCTACAAGAAATTTATACTGGATGATTTTGAACCCAGAACTATTTTAACTATTTTAAACTATTTTAACTATTTTAACCAATAATGGGGGTGGTGGTGTCTCAATTTCTTATTGCTTTTAATCATGAAGAGTAGAGGCCTTCGTCATTCTCTCTCAGAATGAATGCGAAGAACAAGCTGGGTGGGAGAGAGGGCCCTAGGGCAGACATGTCAAACACAAGGCCCGGGGGCCGGATCCGGCCCGCAAAGTGGTTTCATGTGGCCCGCGAAGCCATCCTGGAAACAGGGAGGGAACGGCCCCCACTGCCTTGGCCCTGGCCCAGAGACCCTCCTTCTGCCAGAGACCCTCACATCTGTCCCACTCCTGCCCAGGCCCCCATAGGCACCCTTGATGCAAACGATGTAGAGCTGGCCACGCCCACCCAGTAGGCCACGCCCACCCTGGCCATACCCACCCGGCCCCCTGAGGGTAACTGCAGTGCTGATGCGGCCCTCAATGAAATTGAGTTTGACACCCCTGCCCTAGGGGATCATTAAGTTCAGATTAAAGGCAGGGATGGAAAACACGTATCCCTCAAAATATTGCTCAACCACATCTTCCAACAACTCCCAGTTAACAAGCAAAAGCTGATGCATGCTAAGAGTCATAGTTCAACAATATGAAGGCACGTAACTTGTACAACCCTGTACTACAATCATGTAAGCATATCATGTGATTTTATTTGATTGTTGTAAGCACTTCTGGTAAGATGAGCAGCTTGGTATAATGCCTTTTGCTCCTTGGAGATTGGTCAGATTTATGCATGAATGTATATATATATTTCTTTGATTTCTGTAGCTGCCCATCTCAGCAAACGAACTCTGGTGGCTCACAATTCCAAGCATATATTACAAATACTAATACTAATACTAACAACAATAACAACAACAATAATAATAATACCAGGAGATGCCAGAGTTGAAGAAAAAGAACTGGAAAAAAATTACAAAATACCACGACATGGCCATCAAAACTGTGCGATTATGGATGAAACATGTAACAGTGATACCCATTGTCATCGGGGCACTGGGAACTATGTCCAAAAACTTTGCAAAATACATCAAGAAATTGCAGCGTCCTGCAATAACTCCAGCAAAGCTACAAAAAACTGCACTACTTGGAACATCTTACATTTTAAGGAAATACCTGGTTGATACCTAGGATGCTGGCAGCAGCCCGTGTCAACCATTAGTGCCAGTCAATTTGAATGTTCAGTTGACTGAGGTTCATGTTTAATGAATAAAAGTTTTATAATAATAACAATAAAGTTGGAAGGGACCTTGGAGGTAATCTAGTCCAAACTCCTGCTCAGGCAGGAAACCCTATAGTATACCATTTTGGACAAATGCCTGTCCAGTCTCTTCTTAAAAACTTCCAGTGTTGGAGCATTCACAGCTTCTGGAGGCAGGTTGTTCCACTGGCTAACTGTTCTAACTGTCAGGAAGTTTCTCCTTAGTTCTAGGTTGCTTCTCTCTTTGGTTAGTTTTCAAATTTTATATAGCTGATCATATTTCCAGAAGTGCTTACAACAATCAAATGAAATCACAATATATAAACTATAATAATAATAATAATAATAATAATAATAATAATAATAATAATAATAATAATAATAATAATAATAAAATATATTGACAATCATTTAATTTTTTAAAAAATATTTACAATTATAATGTACAAACCACAAATGGAGAGATTAAATTAGGGGAGCCACCTTAAAATGTTACTGGTGAATTGAATCTATTGGGCTGAAGTAATCAGGGACAGATGGTCTATCAGATAACCTAGTCCCATGCCATGAAGGATTTTAAAGTTGAAAAGCATCTTGAATTGGACTCAGAGGAAATTCCCAGATAACAATCACCACACCCTACACACTCACTCGTGTTTTAGCTGATGCCACATCCAGACCCCAGTTAGGACTATCTCTGAAAGGGCTACCCTGCTTTCCGGACCTAACCGCAACTCAGTGAACACGTATCTGAAATAAGAGACAGGCAGACATAAGGTAAATATATGCATTCTGTGTTGTTTACTGCCAATGTTATTGTTAACCCTATCTTGTTTGTTTTTGGCCACCACATTTTGTATTAACTGCAGCTGAGGAGTCATCTTCAACATAGTTGCATGCACAACACATTGTATGTGATGATGAAGTTGTGAGTCACTATTAGCAGTTGTGAGTCACTATTAGCAGGGCTTAACAAAGCAGGTACGGTTGCTACTAGCATGCAAGTTTAAACTGGGCAAAACACTTTGACAATGGTTTCTACCTGCTACTCAAGTAGAGCTGTAAGTACAAAATCAGCTACAAAGAGTCCCTTGCAGAGCTATCACAGGGATCTTCACTGAACCAAGATGTATTTGGACAAACTGTAACAACATCTTGCTGAGAGTTAGTGTCAACTAGTTTCAAGTTCTCTTTCGGAAATCACCTATCCAGCAGATTCCACCTTGAATTTGTAGGAAGCACTTCATACATTCTTTTGGGGACACCTTTCTTTTTTAAAGGTGTACATTCCAGATTTGCCATTAGTACCCAGTCAAGCTTCCATCAATTTCTACTGTCACCAGATTCTTGCCAACCCCTCTCTCCCATTACATTTCTGAGTTCCACACACACACGGTTGGATGCTATTTCTGGATGTGATGCTTGGTAGTTTAGAATGGAGCCTTCCATCTGGATGACAGATGCTGAAAGCAGTTCATGCTATTGTTCCATAAGGCAGGAAGTGGAGTGAACAATGGTAGAAAGAGGCAGTTGTAGCATTCTCTGCCTGGAGCAGTTTTGGGCAGGGCTTGTGTAGGTACATGCACATGTACGTATGTCCTTGTGAGGGGGGTGGTTTTCACTAAAAGCAAAATGTTCCAAAATAGTTTTTTTTTAAATAATACATATTTTTGCATTTTTCTAAGGGAAAGGAGAGAGAGAAGGAATAAATCTGACTGACATTTTGAAGTGTAACTCAAATTATGAAAACCAAAAAGAGACTCAGGCTCCTTATGGTGCCATTGGCTCAGTGTTAGCTGCACCACGACTCCCCCTGCTAACCTTTAGCATGAGGACTTAAGAGAGAAAATTAGAAAGTATGGGGAAAGTATTGTTTCCTTGGAAAGAAAGCTTCTAAGTAAAAACAATGACTTGTCTTGTCCTGATCACCATAAGTACATCTTTTCAGCAGTAAGTGACAAGGACTTGATGGCAAGTAGTAGTGTACTGCACTGAAATGCAGAATGAAATAGGCCAAAGGGGGGCTGCAGAGACCAGATCTATAAGAGTCTACTTGGCCTCGACAGATTGTTGAATATCAGAAAAGCTAAATGGGTAGTTGAATCTTCAAATGGTTACTGTATTAGATACATGTAAATGTACATTTCATAGGTGAGAAGACTTCCAAATGTAAGAGACCTGATAGGAATGAGTTTCGGAGTTTAAGCAGAATACGGCATCCAATATCAATTTGACTTCCCTACAGCTTATAACTACTGTATGTATTCATGAGACTCTTGTAGAATATTACCCCTCGCCCCTGTTCAAATATGTCTGATTCTTGGGAAACTGCCTGGACAAGTCTCTGCAGTTTTCTTGGCACAGTTTTTCAAAAGTGGTTTGCCATTGCCTGTTTCCTAGGGCTGAGAGAAAGTGACAGGCCCAAGTTTAACTAGATTCTTTGTGCCTAAGGCAAGATTAGAATTCATGGTTTCCTGGGTCCTAGCCTACACCATACTGGCTCTCAGAATACTATTGGATATTCCTATGTATATATTCTGGTTTGTGATCTATTTGCAAAACAAATAGCCAATTCTCACAAATGAAAATATGTTTAGATTCATCCAATTCTATTTCTGAATGTAACATCATGTGATGTCTCCCTTGGGCAACTCCCCAGATTCCTCCTCAGATGTCAGCTCTGGGAAGACTGAGCCCATTCCTGGCACATCAGGAACTGGGTTGATGGATGGCTCTGAACAGCCATCCGAAAGAGATTTGGAGGAGGTTTCAGCTGGGGAAAGTTTCTAGTGGAAGACAGCCAGTGAGGAGGAGGAGGAACTGTCTTCTGCACCTGATCTGAGAACACACAGGGCAGAGAAAAGGCAGGAGCAGTGGAGGTCAGGCAGACTAATCAAGAGGCGAAAACCCACCCATCTTGATAGGCTGCACCAGAAAGCTGGCTATTTATCACAGCAGACAGATGGAGGCATTGCTGGGAAAAACATTTTGGTTTTCTAGCTGTTTGTTTCCTCATCATGATTCCTGCTTCACTCTGGTTTGACACATGTTTGGAATTGGGCCTTGGAGACTCTGAACTTTTCTTGCCATGTGAGCTCTCTTATGTGTGGATTTAAGTTTTGCCTGGTGGAGTTACTTTGTTTGAGCAACTTTCAATTACTTTGTGGACTATTAAGCCATTGCTCTATGGTCTAATCTCTATGGTCTGTTTGTGGCTGGACTTAATTGGGACAGTTCTGTGTTTTGGTGAAGGGAATTGCTGGGGAATATTAAATAAACTCACTAAACCACAGTTACATGCTTGTGTGAGTGAGTGGGGCAGCACACATCATTAATGTGAAAACAGGTCCAGATTCTGAAAAATATACAACGAACAACATACGATATGTGGAATAATACAAGACAAATTCTTCAGAATCCATCAAAGTCCTTAGCTGTTGAATTTGGTAAAATTTCATCGGTGTTCTCAGATTTTGGCTCCTCTTGTTTATTTTCCCATTTTTGATGGTGTAAACTGGTCAAATAAAAAGGCAAATATCGTTTGTGTGCCTCTTTGCTTATCTTACACCTTCACTATTTCCATGTATTTTAAAAAGATGCAAAAATATCACATCATGACAGGGCTTCTGTATAGATTTTTCTGCTTCTAGAGCAGCCTTTGTTCTCTTTTCCTTGATTATTCTATTATAGTCATTATAACCAATCATGGAAAGACATAAAAGTGTTTTTAATGAAATTCAGGCTCTGTGATGCAATTGAAGGCAAGATCAGTTTACGATTCAGGCAATCCATATATAGACTTCTATTCTGCTTTCTTGTTATCCAAGTTAAAGTCAGCCACGTGAGGCTTCTGCCTCTGTCCTGAGGCACGGGGAGAACAAGGCATAGAACTGACAGTGCTCCATCCTTTCATCTCTGGGTTTTCATGAAGGTTCCCCTGGGTTTTATAAGGCTAGAATTTCTATTGTTTAGATGGGTATATTCTGACTTATATTCTTCAATGAACATTTAACAGAAGCATGCAGTGGACCTGATTTTATACCAGGCTTCTCTGTCTCCCCCCCCCCCGATAAGTTTATTTAAACTTTACAAATGCAGAGATAGAAAACTAATGCAAACTGAATAAATATATATAAAAAAGTATTGAAATGAAAAAATGAAGATAGGAAATAGGAAAAAAAACATAAATGAAAGAAAAGAGATATAAAAATGTCTCTCATCTCCCTCCAGACAAGTATAAACAATTAGGCTAACTTAAAACATTCTCTAATACTTCAATTTACAAAAAAAATATATCATCCTTTACCAATAGTAAAATTACAAGAACACATTATTCAATCCTAATCAGCAAACGTATATTAGGAGCTAGAAATATTATATTATGTATCATAATATTAATCAAAATATTCAACTGTATAATCCAAACTCACCCTTTTGTCTTTACAAAAGGGTTATTAATACAAAAGCTGTTGCAGTATAACCACACTCTGAAGTACCTGGAGATAACCCTGGACAGATCATTAACCTTCTGACAACACCTGGAAAAAGCAGCTACAAAACTGAAAAGCTGCAACAATTTACTGAACAGCCTGGCTGGAACATCCTGGGGTGCTGATGCTAACTCCCTATGAACAACAGCCTTGGCTTTGGTTTATTTCACAGCTGAATATTGTGCAAGTGCCCACACCCAAATGGTTGCTATCCAACTCTGCCAGACAACACATATAACCTCTGGCACATTGCATCCCACTCCTGTGCACTGGTTACCAGTACTTAGCAATATCATACCGTCCCACATTAGAAGGCAACAAGCTCTTGCTTGGTTATGCTCAAGGATACTGAACAATAAGGTCTTCCCTATTCGCCAGGACAATGCACAGCCCATCACAAGATTGCAATAGGCCAGCATGGAAAACAGCTATTCACTTAACATCTCCCCAGTTTAATCCTGAGAATGCCTGGAGAGAGGAAGGGTTTAAAGTGCCTTCTTGTGGCTTCATCCTTAGTGATCTCTCTACCAAACCACCTGGTTTTGACCTGCCACTCTTTGTAGGGACAAAACTGAACAGAATTAGATATGATACTGGAAGAAGTGCCTCTGGCCTGTTTCAATGGGGATGGAAAGATTTCCCCTTGTTGTGACTGTGGTATGGATATGTAAACTATTAAACATATTGTACTAGATTGCCCCCAACATGCATTTTCTGGTTCCCTAGAACAGGGGTCCCCAACCATCAAACTGATCCATAGTCTTTTAGGAGCTGGTCTGCGTAAGCTCACTGGTAAGTGAGCAAAGCTTCATCTGCACATGGCGGGATCTAGGTTGCACACAAAACCATTCCCCCCCCCTGTCTGTGGAAGACAATTTTCCTTCCAAAACTGGTCCCTGGTCCCAGAAAGGTTGGAGACTGCTGACCTAGAAGATCTGCATGAAGCAATGCCAGAGGCAATGGCTGAATTGGACATCCAGTTATGAGGCCACTGCTATTCCCCCTCCCCCATAGAAGTTTTGCATATAATTATGTAGATTGTGTATATATGTTTACTTCTCTTCTGACATGTTCTCATCATACAGTCCTAGTCAAAAAAGAAATCTAATAACAGAAATCAGAAAAAATAACACATATATTTTAGCCCTTATCCAAGATTTATTTTTATAAATCTTTTCATTTTTAAAAAAGTTGATCTTTACTCCCATCAAGTAGTGTCCCATAAATTGATTTCTTATCACTTTCTATTTCCAGGAACAACTTGAGCAGTTTTCTTTTGTATCATTTTAACAAGAGTTTCTTTGATTCCACACATTCTCTTTATATATCCAGAATTACGAAGACTTTCCAGGTCACTCTTTTGATTTATTATTTATATGTCCCCTTGGATTATTAAAATATCAGATGGTTTCATTTGTAAATTAATTTTGGCATTGTTTTCTACAACATTCTGGCATTTTAAAATCCATTTTCAGATCCACAACATCTTTTTCCATATCAGTCATATAATACAACCAAACATAGGCAATCCTCATTTTCTCCTTAATCTGGAGAGGAGTTCTGAGGAGCTGATTCCTTCATCAGCTCTTATTTCAGCTACATTCAGCTATCACCTCCCAAACAAAAAGCAGAATTGTGCCCAGTCTGTTGTATTGCTCTGGAAGCCTTCCCTGTCTTGAGGTTTTATAAATCTTTTGGGTAGCAACTCCCAGAACTAAGCTGAGAATTGATATTTGGAGCATTTGGATGATATCAGTTTAAGGAAGGCTGCCCCATTCTGCCCCGATGAAACAAACAAAATCTCCCCCCCCCAAATTAGGCTTATATATTATAAGCACACACACAAACACAAGCAGAATAAAGAATAAATCAATGCGACTTCAAAGCCCAGCTCCCATTGTCTTTTTTTTTTTAAAAAAATGGATTCAAGGACTCAAAGCAGCCTGAAAATTATATTCCCTACCCTAATCACCAATTGCATGAGAACAGATCGCATTCAGCTGCACATGGTACTGCACTTTCTGAGCCCTCTTCTTTTGTGTTCCTTCCCAATTTTTAGTGATTATCCCCAGGCTAGAAAAAATGATCCCAGATTATGCCTTGACTAAAATTAAGCTCTACACACTATGGGAGAACACTGATTTTGCTAGAAAAGCATTTAAAGTATTGGAGCATGGGCACTTATTTTAAGATGCAGAATAAAGGCCGATGCTTTGTGCTCCTAGACTGAGTTTTATGAATCACGAGGCACAGGAGAGCTTCTTTTCATAGTCCTTCTTCTCAACTACTTCATGGCATTTCCAAACCATTATTCTTATTACCAAATCCAGTATTATATTAAATCATTCTGATACTATGCTTTTCCTTTCTCCCTAAACCTCTCAAATTGCATTTATTATTATCAGTTTCTAATTTAGGGAATTGCTTTCGACTTGACTCTTTGCTGACTATCCCAGTCTCCCATAATTCATCCCTTCATTACTAGCTTCTCAATAGATAGGAAAATGGTCACTTTTGTGAACTGGTATAAATCAGAGGCAAAAATATGCAGCATATAATTGAAAAAGTAATGTATATCAAAGGCACTAAATAGAGGCCATAAATAGGGAGAATCAGAGAAAAAAGTATCACTAATCAAAAAATAGTACTAAGGTTCGTCTTTGGAGGAGAATGGATGCAGCTACATTCCAGAATGTAGGAATACAGGGGGGAAATGTAGGTGTTTTTCTGGACTGAGTTTTTTTTAACAATGTAGATGTAGGAATGCATGTAGAAAAAAAAGATTGGAGTGGAACAAATATAACTCATCTGTGTTGTCCTAAGTCTACACACTGTTTGCAGGGCTATAGGAGAAATAATAACTGGAAGAAAAAAAACAGCATTCTTTCCTGAGATGTGATGGAACTACAGGCATATTATAGCACAATTCCCAGAATTTCCATCCAACATAGTTTTTGCCAATTCTGTAAGTTGCAATTCTAATATATCTGGAAGATACCAGATTGTGGAAGACTGGAATATAGCATCATATGTTGGTGCGGTGGGAAAATGATTTCTCAGACAAGGTAATGAAGCAGAGGAGGAAAAAAAAAAGATATGCCTGATTAAGTACTCAACCCCTTCAGTGTCATTGCCAATGGGCTCTAAGATGTGTTTCAACCGATGCTTTCTTTCCTTAAAAAAAGGTGCAGTGATGGAAATAACTGTCTTGCAGAGAAATACAGTGAATCAGCTCATTGTAATAATTGTTACAATGGGCTAATACAATGATAGATGCTTCTCATTTATCTTCCTAAAGAAACTGATATGTGTGTGTGTGTGTGTGTGTGTGTGTGTGTGTGTGTAAATGTGTGTGTGTGTGTGTGTGCATGCATGTGTGTGTGTAGTCTCTTAACCAGATCAGAAACAATGAGCCTTTGTGTAGAACATACTTAGCAACAGTTGCCTGGAAGGAATTTTGACCATCCCTAAATTTTAATCATTTATAACCTGAAACTAAATAAGCTGCTATAAGGGTAATTCAGTAAAACTCTTTTAGCCTGAATTGCAGAGCGAGCAGAAGTAGGCAAGAATCACCTGTCTCTCTCCATGGTGCTGATCAAAGACCATCAGGACTAAGGAACTATAAGTGGCCTTGGATAATTGGGAAATAGCAAAAAACTGAGTTCTGTCCATGGTACAGAATCACAGCTTTTTCTTTTCCCTTTCATGAAAACAATAGTCTGTAGTGCACATGAGCTCTGACAAAATTCATTTTCAGCAAAATGCCTAGGTGATATTGGAACAATTAGCAAAGCTCTTCACTGACCAGCAAAGAAGTGTCAGTCTCTCCTCTATGTCCACTACTATCAAACACTATATTTGTATCGACTTCAATACATTCTGTGGCTTCAAAAGCTTCCCTTCTTTTCTTTGCAAATTGCTTTCATCACATGATGATGTCATGAATAAAAGGTGATGCATATAGAAAAATGGATATTTATGTAATAGTGATTCAGCAGTTTCACTCAATATCAAAGTCACTGGTATACGTACATACATGCTGTATTCTCTGCAGCTGTCATGGAATCTTATTCTACTTAGAAAAGGATAAAGCTAGAAAACAGAGATCATAAAAAGTGAAAACTGCCAGAAACCATGCTCAATCTTTTCAATTTATTACCCACAGAATCTCTGTGAATGTGGCATGAGTAATACATCTTTTACTCTCATAGATATGTTAAACATCAGCTCCCATAATTTCCAGCTAGTCAGAATAGTCATCTTGGCCAGGAATTGTCCTGGACTGAAATCCAATTCATTCAGAAATGACAAGATTATCTATGAGGAATTCTGGAGAAGTGGGATAATACAAGAGGATTGGAGAAGGGAAAATGTGGTCTGATTCTTCAAGAATGGACAAAGACAATCCCAGAATTATCAGCCAATAGGTATTATCAATAAAAATGTTGGAGCAGCTAATAAATCAGGCCTATGTAGGTTTCTTGTAAGCTATGATTGCTAAATTGCATCTTCTTTGACAAAGAAAATATTTTAGTGGACAGAGGGAACATTATCTCAGCAAAGCTTTTGGCAAATTTCTACATGACATTCTTTCAGCCTTCCCAAGAAGACCAGAGAGGTAACATGACCAGATAAGCTAGTTCTACTTTATTGAAGGCAGCATTGACAGAATCTTGCAAGTCCAAAAGTACAATCTCCCACTGTCTCCTTTATATCCTCAGAACGTTTGAGGTGTGTGTCCCTTCTAAACCTCTTTCTTCATCCATTACACAGCTGAGAGCTATGGCCTCTCTTATTTGACCATTCCTGGGGCAGCATCTTCCCCCTATCTCCCAATGTCATTCTCACATGATATTACACAGTCTCTTTGACAAAAGATTAAATGCAATTTGAATGGCATTAAATAAGGTAGCTTCACAACTAGCTCATTAACCATATTCAGAGAGTAAGCATTAATGGTTCTACATTGAGCAGGAGAGTGGTAACCAGTGGGATCTGTATAGGCATCTCTCTTGGGAATATTTTTTTGTTCATTACCTGGACAACAGAACTGATGATGAGCCAATAGTGTGAGACAGATGCCAATAGGCTCCATTATACAAGGCACCATATCAAAGATGTATAAAGTTCTTATCCCCCTGGGTACTATGTGCAACTCTGGCCACTACATGTCCAGAAGGTTATTGACAGGTTAGAACAGGTTCCAGAAAAATGACAAAGGTAATTCAGTATTGCAACTTGAAGACATGCAGTAAAAAAAAAGCTAAAGGAACCTGGGATTATCAGTCTGGAGAGAAGAAGACTGAGAAAAGATATAATATAAGCAAAGCATACAGGTATGTAAAAGGATCCCATATGGAAGATGATCAGGAACTATTTTCCATTACCAAAGAAATTAGAACTAGATATAATAAATTGCAGCTACCTATATTTCATTTAAATATAAGGGAAACATTCTGACTATAAGACCTGTATCACAGTGAAACAGTCTATCTATGGACATTTTGAGTTCTCTGTCTCTGGAGGTTTTTATAGACTGGACAGCCATCTATAAAGAAATTGAAATTGATTTTTCTATGCACTGTATCACAAATCTTTATGGTTCCTTCCATCCCCGTAACTAATTGATGAACATTGATGTAAATATTTTTACTAGCAAGCAAATATATTACAAGGATCATCCTATACAATTCTTTTTGGAAAATTAAATTGTGTTACTGTAAAATTCTAATCTTATACAATCCCACTAATAGGAATGTCTCCTGTAAAACCTATTAGCTCACATTCATTGTTTAAGTAAAAGTTATTTTATTTGTATCATTGCTATTTATTTGAATTTTTAAAGGTGAATAAGAATAACATATCCTGTACTGCCATTCTCTATAAATCAGATCTTCAGACATACTATAGAATTATACCATTAAAGTTCAATAAAGCTCATTCACATCAAATGGCATAGGCCATTCATTTGTTTTCATTACAATACTTGTATATGTTCTCCATACAAATTTTCCATGAGTGGTTTAACTAAAAGTAAGATATCTGATTCCCCTTCACCCAAGATACATAAGCTTTTTTTCTGAGCCAGTTGGACTAATGTTTTAGATATTTTTCTTCTTCTACTATACAATAACATTTTTCTTTCTTCTTCTTTCTTTCTTTCTTTCTTTCTTTCTTTCTTTCTTTCTTTCTTTCTCTCTTTCTTTCTTTTTCTCTCCTTCCTTCCTTCCTTCAATTCAATCCAATCTTTTTTAACACAAAGTATGTGTTTCTTTCTTATTGTCTACATATTGCATACAGCAGCATGAATGATACAAGATAAATGAACTAGGAACATCCAAATATAGAACAGGGATGAAACACATATTGCTTATAAAGTAGCTGTAATCTCAAAAGCACTTTTTGCCCAATTCTGAATGTTTAGTAGTTGACCCAAATGTATTTTGGCAATTAAGATTCTTCAATTATTGATTTAATTTTTTACTTAGAATGTAACATTTACAAATGGATTTTTAGAAACCGTGTAGACTGCATTTGCCAATTATAGCTTGGTCTTAGCCAAGATTATAACATACAATACATGCTTTGCATAATTGTGCAAAGAATATAGCCACAACATCAAACAAATATTTTATCAGAGGTCTGAATCACCTGCATACAATGTATACCTTCTGTAAACAAAAGGGTTCGTGCTATTGACATATATTTCAGCACTGCAGTCCTGATTTGTATCCATGGAGCTGAACTCAATAATATTTTCCTCAGAAAGACCCTATGGTTTTTTTGGTCTGAGGAACAGATGGAGTGGCACATTTTCAACTCAAAAGTGGCCCTAATTCAGACTGACTTAGAATTTCTTTCATTGCTTGTTTGTCTTCTTCTGTTTGTTAGATTTCTCATATATGCATTCTGTAGGCATTTGGGCATCTGGCTCTTTCTGTGTATGTACCGCATGATAGTCTACAGGGATCTACAAAGATGGCTGATGAATAAATGGTCTACGTTACTGAAGGACAAACTCTATGTCCTTCACCATTAATTCAACATCTGGAAGGCCACCAGCTCTTCAGCATTGCAATAATTTTCACCCTGTAAATTCACATTAACCTTAACCTAACTGTAAATATTCAGAACCTTCATTTGGATGACACTCAAGCTATGCTGCCTTTGCAGTGAAAGTCAGACTAATGTTTTGCTCAAATGCAGCAGCTATTGCTGTGTATTGTATTGTATTGTATTGTATTGTATTGTTATATTATATTATAGTATAGTATAGTATAGTATAGTATGTTATATTATAGTATAGTATAGTATAGTATAGTATAGTATAGTATAGTATAGTATAGTATAGTATAGTATAGTATAGTATAGTATAGTATAGTATATCATAGTATAGTATTATATTTTGCTACTGAGATGTATTAGAAAAGATTCCACCCAGCCATCTCCCCCACCACCACCAATACCCCCAATGTATTTTTAGTAGCAGGATGGGACACTTCCTCTGCCAAAAGAACAAGCTAGGGAAAAGTCATCTCAAAAAGTTGATTGTTTTGACAATTCATCAAATGCTAAAAATAGAAAACCTCAAAAAGGAACTGTCACAAGTAAGAATTCTAGGTAACAAATGAAATGGTACTAACTCATAAGGTTAAATTTCTTAAATATATTCTGGCATATGTATCGTGTATGTGCATGATGTCATGGTTCCGACTGATGAAACTTTTCAAAGAACTTTGAGGCATTGTTTACCTTAAAGAATCTTTATTCAAGTGGCATAGCATCAGCACCTACATGGTCGAAGCAAAATCTGAATTTCCCTCCCCTGAACACATTGTATCAAAGCACAATTCCCTCCTCTAATCAGCAGTGATAAATCACATGCTCAAATTAGTTTGAAATGCAGACTTTCCCTCCAGTTCTCCAACCTGCCATTTCTTATCAGCTCTTATTTCAAACAACCTTGAATCATACAATACTACGATATTGTTATGTCTAACTAATTCCCATACACATTATTCCTCCTCCCCACCAGTATCACCTAATTCTAACTCTAAGAGTAACACACAAGTTAAAGAAAAAGGCTGCATCTCCATATGTTGTCAAGGCAAGAACATCTGATGTTAGCAGGGTTGACACAGGAAAGGATTGACTCTCATAAGATCTTTTGATTGCAGAAAGGTAGCTAAACTGCAATCTCAAATGAAGGATTATGTCTGGTTAAGAAGATCATGACCCAGAAAGACAACAAGCCCAAAGCCTTTGCCTTCCATATCCATATGGCTTCAGGGTTCTTTAAACATTCTCTGTAACATGTAGAAGCGAATTGTCCAGGAGCGATTTCCCACATAAGTAGAATAATGCTTAAGTGATTATATACTCATGCTTTCATACTTACAAAGTCATAATTCAGAAAGGTGCAAAAGTACATGGAAAAGACCCATGCACAATGTTTTGGCCCACTGTAACATTTTAAAGACTTTTACCCATCAATGTCTGTGTTCCAACAATAAACTTCATTAAGATTAACCAGTTAGTCTTGTAATAAATAAACCATTCTGTTATTCAATCTACAAAGCTTCAGTTGGTCCGGATTGCAGTTGTATGGGAAGGTAAGGGTACACCTTAATATGCCCCTATAACACTGCTACTTCATAAGCTGGAGACTTCCAGGTGTAATTCAAGGTGATGATTCTCACCATTTAAAGCCCTGTATGGAAAAGGACTTGAGGAACCACTATCCACTCATCCCACATGCTCTTACAGAGAGAGCATACTCCAGATTCCTACTTTTAAATCTTGTCATCTCATGGGGCATAAGAAGGGTGCCTTTCCTTTGGTTATTCCTGTTCTTGGGAATGATCTCCTCCTGACACATATCAGGCTCCAGCTCTGCTGATCTTCAGGAAAACTATTAAAACCTGGTATTTCCTCCAGTCATTAGGGGCCAGTTAAATGCAGTCCCCCTTTTTTTGTTCTCTAATGCTATCTGGTCACCATTTTTTATTTATGTACAGTATTATATATACTGTAATAATAAGTGTGGTTTATTGTTTGGCTTTTGTTCTTATTGACATAGGCCACCCAAAGCTACATTGTTTGAATTCAGTGGCCTTATAAATCTATTTAATAATTAATGAATTAATTAAATAGAAACCACTTCACACTTTGAAAGGCAACATCCACATTTTTTTTAAAAAAAATGAAAGAATGAAAAAAATTATGACACAACTGCAAACCATCTGTCCTCTCCTGAATTAGGAAATTAAACTTCCAAGTTATTTGCAGGTGATGCTGGTCCTTCGCATGCAAGACCAAGTCTATAGGAAAACTAAAATAAAATAAACTTGAGTTTATCATGTAACTTATGCTTAACATATATTGAAATAAGTGTAGTTAGAACGAAAGCAGGAAAAATACTCAGGAAAATAAAATAAAAAATAAATTCAGGAAAATA
Organism: Vipera ursinii; assembly: GCF_947247035.1. Taxonomy (NCBI): domain Eukaryota; kingdom Metazoa; phylum Chordata; class Lepidosauria; order Squamata; family Viperidae; genus Vipera; species Vipera ursinii. The sequence goes on along the minus strand of NC_139512.1, from coordinate 113,879,113 downwards.
AAATAAAAAGTAACAAAACTCTGGACTCTGCCATTAATCCCAAGGCTCTTTTTTCCTACAAGATTCAAGGTTTGAGGAAAAGGAGGGAAATTGTGCCAAAGAAGAAAACTTATATAAATGTAAAACAAACAAACTTCCTGCCTGCAAAGAACAATATTTCTTGGTCCATAAAGGGAGAAGATATGCAGAATACTGTAGGCTAAAGATGAGAACCTAAAAGTTTGTTGTTGGAAAAAAGCACATTATCATATAATCTTGTATGGTCTTGCCAGTGACCTATCTATCTTTATCTATCCACCCATCTGTAAACTGAAATAAATAATAAAAAACTGATGAAGACCAAGGCACTGAAAGGATTGTTCGGAGGATTGACATCCCTGAAATTTGCAGCGTATAAATAATCCATCCCATGCCATTTTACTATCAGATCTTTGCCATTAATTTTTTCTCCTGAATTTATGATGATTATATAGAAGTTCTCAAATTTGGATTTTGAAACAGCACTATAGACAAAGGTGTCGATGCTTTTGAACTTTGATGTAGGAAAGAACTCCAGATAATATCTTGAACCTATTAATAAATGAATTTTAGAACAAAGCAATCTGGACTTCTCACTTGAGGCAAAAGTAACCAGTCTCAAAACTGTCATATTTGGGGCACATTGTGCAATATCTCTCTGTGGAGACAATCATGCTGGGAAAGGTGGAAGGAAAGAGAAGAGGACAATCAAGGTGGACGGATTCAATTATTGCAGTGATAGATGTAACAGTGGAATATCTAAGGGGACAAATCATTCTGGAGAATGGTTACTAGGAATCAATATTGACTTGATAATATATAATCAATCAATCTCATTACTATTGCACAATAGCTGGACTGACACATAGTCATTAATAGCTCTATGATCACCATCAATGCTCTTGGGTATATAGAAATTGGTGGCTAGATTGCCTGCTATACAGAATATTCACTCAGATTAGAAAACTGAAATATGTCAACTGGGGGGACATTGGTTCATTGGTAAGTTGTTTTATTTCCTGTCTATTTGTCAAAGTTTCCTATTTGCAGAAGAGTAGAAACTTAGGTCAGTTCTATAGTAACACTATCTTCTATAGCAATAGCAATAGCAATAGCAATAGCACTTAGACTTATACTGTACACTTAGACAGTCCTTTTCAGCCCTCTTTAAGAAGTTCACGGAGTCAGCGTATTGCCCCCAACAATCTGGGTCCTCATTTTACTGACCTTGGAAGGATGGAAGGCTGAGTCAACCTTGAGCCGATGAGAATCAAACTGCCAAACTGCTAGCAGTCATCAGTCAGCAGAATTAGCTTTATAACCACTGTGCAACCACGGCTTTATACTTTACTATATCCCCAAACCATTATGAGTGAGAACCAGGGCTTTTTTCCTCATAGAACGCTCAGAATGGCATTCCGGCACCTTTTTTTGCACAACAACAACAAAAACGGCTTTTGCACAAGCTATGCTACTCCCCTATTGGCTTTCGAAAGCCAATAGGAATTGCTGCTGAGCGCACCAAAAGACCTGGCTGGCAAACGTTGCACCAGCAAGTTGTCTGCAGCAAAGGCAAGTAGGCAGGAACTTTGCATCCCTCCCTGCTGCCCAACTACACCATCTCAACTAGGTAAGTAAGAGAGGACAAGGAGTGGGAGGTGGGTTCTGCGGAGTCCATGTGCACTCCTTCCTTGTGCTTACCCGTGTCAGCCAGGCTGGTGGCCTACCTGGTGCTGGACCTGCGCCACTGTCGCCTTGCCCTGCATGCCTATGTGGCCACCCTGCATCGCCTGGCCTGCACTGGCTTTGCTGCCCACCCTGCGCAGCCCTGCCATATAGAGTGGGCCCTGCTGCTCCCACAGCACCAGCTGCACCGGCTCCAGCCCCGGGGGGCAGCCCGCCACCAACACCCCTCGTACCCGTGAGTGCAGCAGTGCCGCCCCTCCTGCCTCCCCGTCTCCTGCCCCCGCCAAGATGAGAGTTCCGGTACCTTTTTTTTTTTTTTTAGAAAAAAAGCACTGGTGAGAACAGAAACAATCATGCATAATCAAATCTTATTCTAAATATTGTGCATGAAGATCTCCTAGTAAATTTGTCTAGTTGTAAGCAATGGATTCAGACTCTGTTGAAAGTCATATCCAGTGGGTGGGATTCTTCTCTGCCACCTCAACCAAGCCATTCACCCTGACTGTGTTATCCATATATTCACCTTTTAACTTAGTTATTGAATTAATCAAATTACTGGATTCATAAAATATATTGGATCATAAATGAATCAATGTGGATCAGCCAGGCTTGCATGACACATGAAGATGCACATGGGTGCATACTTACACACACACTAGCAATAGCGTATTTGGTTCAGTCTATCACATGAATCTATTTATGGAGAAAGCTCCCCTCTGCATGGGCTCAATTCCCTGCAAAATACTGTCTGTTAGAAGATGCTTTTTGTTTCAGAAGCAGAATTATAAGCCTATATTTAAGTAATTCGCTCTCTGTGTCAACTTTTAAGTACAGCACCATTGTGCTAGGGAGAGCTAGATAATATGCTCGTTCCTTACATTACTGCTTCTTCATGACAATTTTTGCTAGGCTGTACTGAAATAATCATTACTGAAGCAAAAGCAACTCTATTGCTTGTGGCTGCTGCACTTCAGATCATACTTAACACAGCCAGGAAGGCAGTAAGAAATATACATTCTTGTGACACATTACCAAACCATTTAGGGTTTGATTTAAAAGGTGGGGGGGAAAGCTTCATATAATATAAAATGTATCAGGAATGACAGCTATGCCACATTTGATGTTTGCACATGGTCCACTTTTTTGTGGGGCTGGACATAAAATATGTTTCAGAGCTTTTTCTGGATCTCTCCTTCAAATTTCACAGTGAATTATAAGAGCTCATTTAGCCACCCAGACTTGTTTGAACAGCTTTTCTTACTATTTGCTAGCATTATTCCTCTCCAAATTACAGCTCAAACTGTTGCCTTCAGCTATTATTGGGAGAAGAATACTTTCTATGATGCTACCCTAATTGACATGAGTAATTCTTGCATAGATTACCATTTGATGGCTGCATAAATATTTATCAGAGCTCTTACAATGCAAATAGTAAGATACATTGGAATTAAATTACATATAAAGGAAGCACCAGGTACTTGGAACCACATGCTGAGAATCTGTTTCTCATCCATCTCAGTGTAAACATGAAATTATTCCTTCTTTCTATACAAAGAACCAATGGTTTATTCCCACTTAACTTTTAAGCATGGAGGAACACATTTTAGGTGTCTTGCTGCACTCGTCTCCTGTAACATATAGGATGATATATCCATACTATAAAAGCATAATGTAGTAATTTCCCCTTTTCCAACTACTTAAATATATAGATCACAGACAGATATCTGATGGCAACATTATTATGGACATAAAGTGATCAGGACACAGGATATAATTTGCAGCAGCAGTTTCATGTTTTATGTATGTGCGACAAAGTTGGATTTTTCATGTCAAATGCCTGGAAGTTTTAGTGCTGCAAAATCTGTAAGCTAAGTTCCCTCACCTTTGATTTATGGTGATAAATATATATACAGAAACAAGAGAAGACATAAACCTAGTGGTAGAAGTAAGCCAAAAATCTGTCCAGCTGAAAAAAAGATGAACACGTTTGAATTGAATAAAACTGGTGAAGCTTCATAATCTTCATAATAACTTCATTAATACATAGTAACCAAGAAAATAAGTAAAAATATAACAATCCAAAGAAATCTACATAAGATACTGAAGCTAAAAAACATACATATCCCACCTAGGGAGAGAACTGTATGTAAAAGTAGGGTTGATCAGGGCACAGCATCATCTTTGTATGCTACACCTGGACATCCACAGGAAGCTCTGGAAAATATTTCAGCTATCACCCCATTCAGTATAGGCATCTTCTCCTGATGCCTATAGATGAGCTTCAACTCCCCAATTTGATCCCTTCAGCTTGGCGTGTGTCAGAGGACGCTAGGTGCTGTAGTTCAGCAAAACCCAGATTCCCATCCCTAGTTTAGATGCCCTCATTTTTATGCTGTTTGTTCTCAGGCCTTTTGGCACTCTACGAGAGAAATTGAGATGGTGCTCTTTGAGTTTCGTTGTTTGCTTGGAGAGGTTTCATTACCTGATGTAATGAAATGTATTGTCATCGCTGTTAGTAAGGAGTGGGGTTATTCCTTGTTTATATATAGTAACTTGCCCTACCAGTGTTGATGGGGGTATGGCTTTCTCCTTGGTAGTTCCTTGATTACAGTATTATTTTATGTTACCTACTCAGGTAATGAAACATCTGCAAACAAACAATCAAGCTCAGAGAGTACCAAGGACTCCACAGCTCAACCCTGAGGTGCCTATATTCTCTTCTACTGAAAATTTAGTTATTTCAAGTAGGATTCACATCAGAGCTTAACAACCCCCTTTGTGCTCATTAATCCAGTTAAGCTCATTCATGCAAACTAATGCATTCAGAGGGATCTCTAATAATCCCAATTGTGGTTATATCTCATCTTCTATCTTCCAGCAATCTGCATGATAAGGAGATGACTTATCACTTCACTGGTCGTGGGAACTGGGAAAAAAAAGGCTACCTACAACTGAGATGATGATGAAGTATGGAGCACAGAAGACATAAATTTAAAAAGAGGTGAAAGAAAAATGAGGCAGGTATCTGTGTTTTATAATTGGTGGACCCAGTCCTGATTGAGAACTGAGAACCTAAGCTGAACATTTGAGCCTTGTGTTAGTAGGCAAATGGCAAAGAAGCTTTTGTGTACAGCATCTCACTATTTGTGGAAGAGAGTGCTTGCAAACAGTATATTGCTCTCAAAAAGTGTGGTCTGCTCTGTCCCTTGCTGAAAATCTGGAGAAGAACAAAGAGAATTTTGTTACCTCTTTTAGCAACAGCCAACGTCAAACTATCATGAGATGCTCTGCTGGGGGAAATAACTAAATTAGAAATTATAAGAACAGGTAATTCATCTATCATAACAACTTTTAATTTTCAAATGACTGAGGGAGAAATTTGCCAGTAGAAGCCTATTCTGCTTGTGGAATTGAGGCTGCTGGCTAATCCCAGGGCTTTAATGCCTGGATAACTATAGAATCCAAAGTGATACTATCTGCTTGCACTTTCTTCCCCCCCCATCTCCCCCTCTCTTTCTCTCTCAGCAGCACATTAATGTCCTCTTTTCTCTCATGCACACATGAACATACCCACACACTCACATATACTACACCCACACACAATCACTCATAGAGTAAGAAACATAAACATGCCCTCCTACACTGCACTTTTAAAACCTGCATTTGACGCCCATGTGCTTGGCTCCAGTTTACTGCTGGCAACAAATATGTTTGTCTTATGCTACTCTAGATGTGGAGGAGGAAAATGTATGGCATGAAGCTTGGACACTGCACTGGGATTGTGTCAGAAGTGCCTCACAGGAGACTGAAAGGAATGGATAAGAGTCTTGGGCAGCACCCTGTGAAGCTGTGTAGCAGAGCTGAGTAATGCTGCTCTCCAGGGCATTGTTTCACTTACATGTTTCCTCCTTCCCCTCCCCTTCTATCCTTTTCTTCATTGGTGCTTTTGCTCTCTCTCACGGCTTTTCAGTCTTAACTGTAATCTCAGAACAACAGTGATTTGTCATTCCTTTATTGTCCTGCTCCACATGATTTTTTTCTACTTGAAAATTAAAGGCACTCGGCATTAAAAGCTCTCATTTCTCAAATTCAAGAAGTGAGACTTTACAAATTTGAATTGCCATGTGTCTGACTTCTGCCTTCCTTGCCCCCAAATTCCTCACAGTCAAATCTCCTCCTCTTAGCATTGCTCTCTAACTAGAGCAGAGTTGTATTTGTGCAGGAATGCAGGCATGCATGAAGAAACTGGCCCTCAGGGTTAACTAAGTGCTCAGGTGCCAGCAATGTGCTACCAATGTGAAACCAATTCCTGCATCTTATCTTAATGGAGCTGCAGAGTTATTTGGGTTAATTGGCCTTGGCTTGCTTCTTCTACTCTTTCCTCACCCAAACTGTGCCAGGGGTTCCAGGTGAGCATTCATCAGAAGAAAAATAAACAATGGAGAGGTGCCTAGTTCTAATGCAACCCAGGAATAGAAGGGAAGCTGAAGCAGAAGTCAGATAGGATTACCTTGTCTAACCTCTAGAGGTGAAATGGAATATAGTCTGGATTTCAAGGAGGAAGGGGCTGCGTTCCAGCAGCCAAGAAGGCAGTGAAGCGTGGAAATTTTGGCAAGGAGGAAGAGGGTTAAAATAGCTCCTCCCTGGCCACTCCCAGAGTATATCTATAGTTATGCAAATGGTCTGGCAAGATTCTGTTTATAGGTGAAGAACAATAAAGGAAACCATTCAGAACCATCCATTTGTCATTTTGGGTTCTTCAGGCCTGACAAGAGGAGTGTATGCACTTACTTTCCTATTGCCTTATTACTGACCATGTATGATGGATGACCAGAGGGCTTACAAACCCCTTGCTGGCATGAACTGGAATAATTCTAAGTTAAGAATCTCTGGATATGAGGTATAATAATGCCTCTCATTTCTTTATCAACTGAAGCACATTCTAATAGAAGAGGTAAATAGCAAGGGTTGGTTCATGTTGACAGCTATCTCACCTCCAAAGTGTTCCCAAACTCTTTGTCTCTTGAGGGAGACTGTAAGCCCTGCAAGATAGTCCAGATAAGCAGCATAACCAGGAGTACTAGCCCTATTGTAAAGTTAAAATAAAAGAATCTTGCAAGACTGAATGTATTTCTCCTCTCCTTTCCTTTTACTTTCCAGACAACCACTGAGGGTCCCTTCCAAAACATTTCCTTCACCATTCCCTCTTCCATGGGCTCACAACATGTTCTATATTCTAGCTAGGGAATGAGCAGATGAGGAGAGGGAGATAAGATAATCTTTACTGTCATTTGTTTACCATGGGCACACTAGCACATATGAAATTCTGTTGCCTGCTCTCAAAAGTGTACACACACATAAAGCACACACACACATGCTATATACAACATAGGCATATACCTACACCCTTACATATAAATATTAATCACTGTCCATCTTGAATAAATAGCGGAAAGAGGAAACGTGAGAGTTCACAAGGGTAATACTGTATGGCACAAAACTTTGACTGAATCTGAATGTTCTGCTTTGGATACCACGAAGCCTCCTCCCAGAAGGTAGTAAGGAAAACAGGTTGTGAAGAGGCAATCCTGCAGACCCTGCTCAAGCAGTGCTTAGATGCTATGTCCTGGACAGAAGCGAGTGAACTGCCAATAATGTTTTCTGCCATCCTCATCACTCTCTGCACTGCCCTCCTGTCTGAAGCAGTGATGCTTCCAAACCAGAGTGTAATGTAATATGACAGGATGCTCTCAATTGTCCCTCGATAGAAACTGTTAAGGACAGGGGAAGGAAGATGTGCTTTTCTGATGCACTGCAAAAAATGCAGGCACTGCTGTGCCTGCCTGACCAGTGTCTCACTGTTGAGCGACCAAGCTAGTCTACTTATTAGCTGCACACCCAGAAATTTGATGCTGCTACCCATCTCCACCAATCCAGAGGCTTGCAGGTGAGACACCTATCTAAAAGAGTTTTCCCTAGATGTAACAAGACGTCTTGTCTGAGATATCCAATTGATGAGCAACTGAAGTAAGGACAATAGTCAACTGACTAAATTCATCAAAGGGAACAGTGGGATGTATTAGGAATGATAGCCTGTAATTGCAAATACCCTTCCCATCAACTACATAACACTGAAAGTATTGTATTTAGAAAGCTTATCACTGTCCTTATTGGATTACAAATTTTAAAAAAAATCTATGCAGAAAAAATGCTGAAGTATGAAGTCTGGTACTTTGGGTTTACCAAAGATATTGGCTCCTGTTTGCTTCTGGGAAGTTCTCAAATATTTTGTAGGGCATTTCTGCAACAAATGAGAAGCGCTACCACTAACATAAATCTCTTCAAGCAGAAAATGTTTTATGATAGAGTAAACATCTCCATCTCTCTCTCTCTCTCTCTCTCTCTCTCTCTGTGTGTGTGTGTGTGTGTGTGTGTGTTTGTGTGTGTGTGTGTTTCTTTGTGAATAAATTTCCATGGATGAATGCCAGTGAAATAACAAAAATGTCAGGGCTAAATCTAAAAGGATTGGTCTCTGTGAATGGTGCTGTAGTCATACAATATTTCATATACTTATTATCTAGGCTGAACAGCATTCTGCCACACCCTTTCACAAAAACAGAAAACAATGTAAATAGAAAAAGGTATTTCAAAAGGCAAATTGCTTCTTATTACCTTCTGAGAAAGTATTTCTGGGGTCCACTGATGTTTTATTTGTTTTCTCTTCCCTTCCCTTATGCAAATCAAAAAAAGAAAGCCTAAGAAACAGAAGTAATTAGACACATGAGAGGAAGAGGCTAGTAATGAATAGCAACCCATGATGTGATAATAAGATGGAAGACAAGAAGACAGACGTTGGTGAGCCTGTAACATTGATTAAGGTCTGAAACATCATTTTTAGTATCTGTCTGATTTTTTTTTAGACCAAGTCAGCAACATATATGATTTACCAAGGAATTCCAGATTTTTAAACTAGAGTAGTTTTTTTAAAAATCCCAGAAAGGGGTAATGGTAAACTAGTCCCATGTTGTAACCAAGGAAATTACATGGATGCATCCATGAAACCACCAGGAGCTGACTTGAATACCTGAATAGCATCAGGCTGCTCATTTCTGTTCAAGTAAGCATGTAAGGAATTGTAGCCTAATCCTCTTCCATCATTCTTGAATAGATTGTATTTCTCTAATACCTTCTTCTGTGAACACTATTATTCTCTAACATTCTAGGATATATTCCAGCCACTCATCAATCATGCCATACATTCCGAAGTCATATTTTGTCTTTTGTGCCCCATGGGCAGAAACTTTAAGCATACATCGAAGCAAAAGCAGTAATAATAAGGGATGGTACTTAGAAAATCTGCACACTGGCAAAATGTCCATCTGTCAGTTACAAAAGGCCACACTGCTTAGATCCATACATCTACTAACCAATACATTATGACATCCTAGTTCTTAGAAAGAACTCAATTTGTATGAAGGACAGCACCTGCTAAAGCTGTGACTTCACATTGTTGTGAAACCATTAATAATAATAATAGTTACAATAATAATAATAATAATAATAATAATAATAATAATAATAATAATAATAATAAAGTTGGAAGGGACCTTGAAGGTCATCTAGCCCAACCCCCTGCTCAGGCAGGAAACCCTATACCATTTCGGACAAATGGCTGTCCAATCTTTTCTTAAAAACGTCTAGTGTTGGAGCATTCATTCCTTCTGGAGGCAGGTTGTTCCACTGGTTAATTGTTCTGACTGTCAGGAAGTTTCTCCTTAGTTCTAGGTTGCTTCTCTCCTTGATTAGTTTCCATCCGTTGCTTCTTGTCCTGCCCTCAGGTGATTTGGAAAATAGCTTGACTCCCTCTTCTTTGTGGCAGCCCCTGAGATATTGGAACACTGCTATCATGTCCCCCCTGGTCCTTCTCTTCGTTAAACTAGACATACCCAATTCAAGCAACCGTTCCTTATACAGTATGTTTTAGCCTCCAGTCCCCTAATCATCTTTGTTGCTCTTCTCTGTACTCTTTCTAGAGTCTCAACATCTTTTTTACATCATGGTGACCAAAAATTACAGATCAAGTCCAACAAGAGGCACTGACAAAATCACCACCAGTCAATTGCAAAGGCAGCTTTACTTGGAACAGCTTATATCCTGTAACAATACTTTTAATACCATCAAACAACATCTGCCTATCCCAGGTCTTTGAGAAGGACTTGATGACTAGATAAAATGCAAAACTCATCCTAAACATCCGGCTTACTGTGTGACAAACCATAATTTTATTTTACTTTGTTGACCTTTGAGTCTTCTGTAGCCTAGCCTCTCCTCTACTGTAGAATCACAATATAGCTAACTAACTATCATTAGAAGGGCAATGATCCAATAGAACTGTACTGTAACTTCCTGGTACAATGAAGCAGGTTCTTTCCACAGATAGACACTAGGTGACCATGCTTTACTATTTCTCCCTTATCATTTTTCGGTTGGGTCACAGAACATGCTATGCCTAAATGAAATAAATCACATAGTGGCTCCATACAATGTGTCTGTATGAATTTTAGCCAATTACAGTTTATTCAGTAGAGCTTAGTGGGACATGTAATTTAAATAATTGTTTAAAGCTACAATATAGAATTTTCCTGACACAATTCTCTGACACAGGTAGAACAGTAGCACTCAACTATTTCACTCTTAAGTAATTCGTTGAAATGCATTTCTGAAATAATTCTGTTGCAGAATTCACAGAATAATTCTGAAATAATTCTGTGACTGTGACTATATGTGGGTCAAGAAGCAACAGTGAGAACTGGCCATGGAACCACTGATTGGTTCAAAATTGGGAAAGGAGTCCAGCAAGGCTGTATACTGTCGCCCTGCCTATTTAACTTATATGCAGAGCACATCATGAGAAAGGCAGGGCTAGATGAATCAAAAGTTGGAATTAAGATTGCCCAAGAAATATTAACAACCTAAGATATGCAGATGATGCCACTCTAATGGCAGAAAGTGAAGAACTAAAGAGCCTCTTGTTGCGGGTGAAGAAGGAGAGTGCAAAACTTGGGTTGAAACTTAACGTTAAGAAAACCAAGATCATGGCATCCGGCCCTCTCAATTCCTGGCAAATAGATGGGGAAGAAATGGAGGTAGGGACAGATTTTATTTTCCTGGGCTCCAAGATCACCGCATACGGGGACTGTAGTCAAGAAATTAAAAGACGCTTGCTCATCGGGAGGAAAGCCATGGCAAATCTAGACAGCACACTAAAAAGCAGAGACATCACCCTGTCAACAAAAGTGCGTATAGTCAAGGCTATGGTCTTCCCAGTTGCAATGTATGGCAGTGAAAGTTGGACCATAAGAAAGGCCGAGCGCCAAAAAATTGAGGCCTTTGAACTATGGTGCTGGAGAAGACTCCTGTGAGTCCCTTGGACTGCAAGGCGATCAAACCGGTCAGTCCTAGAGGAGATCAACCCTGACTGCTCTTTAGAAGGCCAGATCCTGAAGTTGAAACTCAAATACTTCACCTATGTACCTAATGAGAAGGAAGGACTCACTGGAGAAGAGCCTAATGCTGGGAAAGGTTGAGGGCAATAGAAGAAGGGGACGACAGAGAATGAGGTGGCTGGATGGAGTCACTGAAGCAGTAGGCGTGAGCCTAAATGGACTCCAGAAGATGGTAGAGGACAGGAAGGCCTGGAGGAACATTGTCCATGGGGTCGCGATGGGTCAGACATGACTTCGTAGCTAACAACAACAAGAAGAGGTTTTTGGGAAACAATTCAGTGTGCCAGCCATGTAGCCCTTTTTCAACTGATCTCAGAAGCAGAATGTTCAGCTCCTGTTGAAAGCTGTTCATTGATTATTTCCTGAAAAAAAATACACAGTTAATCATTTCAACTTTTCCACAAGTTTGTTTCAGTGGAATTTGATGCATTACAGAATTATCTTTATGGCACTATAGTCAACTCATAATATGACAGATACAAATTCCCGGAGCATCTCATCGAGTCAATTCCTATTAAGCACTGATCTGGTTTCTCACCTTAATAACATTAAAAACAAAAACATACAGTGAGGGGTTCAATTCTATTCTTTACTATGATCCTCTATTATTTCCCCCCCACACACTAATAGGACGCTGAGCCTGTTGATCAGAAGGTCGGCAGTTTGGCGGGTCGAATCCCGAGTGCCGCGTAACAGAGTGAGCGCCTGTTACTTGTCCCAGCTTCTGCCAACCTAGCAGTTCGAAAGCACGTAAAAATGCAAGTAGAAAAATAGGGACCACTCAGGTGGGAAGCTAACAGCGTTCCGTGCACCTTTGGCGTCTAGTCATGCCGGCCACATGACCACGGAGATGTCCTCTTCGGCTTTGAAACAGAGATGAGCACCGGCCCCTAGAGTCGGAAATGACTAGCACGCATGTGCGGGGGAACCTTTACCTTTACCTTAATTAGTTTGTGAACGTGTTACTACCAACAGCTATCACTTATAGACATTTCAATTCTGTGAAAAGCTGGACTAGGTTTTCCTGTGAAACCTGGATAGAAATATAATTAAGTACAGCAACCCATTTGGTACAGCTGTCAAATGATCAGGATATACAGTCTTTTTTCCACATGGCTTTAGCACATAAAGATAAAGTCACAATCCACTGGTACCTAGGGGAGATACTGTCAAGAAGAACAAAAAAGAGCCACAGTTAAGAAGTATCTGAAAGCAATATATGACATCAATATAGGAAGATTTCTAGGGTAGGCATGGTAAAGTAGAGACATCTCTGCAAAAGCGGAACTGATATGGACTTCCGGTGGTGGCGCGGCGCCGGAGACAGCCCTTGCGGGCTGCCCGCGGCTCAGCTGTGTTATTTCCACCCGAAACAGCGCCGATCAGCTGTTCGGGTGGATTTGAAGCCCCCTCCTCGGGAGAAGAGGAGGGGGTGAGCCCCCAGGTAGGGGTTGAGTTCTCCGGGGCCGCCTGAGCTTAAAGCTTGGGCGGCTGAAGGATCGAACTCCCCCGTAGCCTGGGTTGCTCCCAGCTGGTCAGCGTCTCTGCTCCGTGATTTCTGGAGCGGAGCCAGGCGTTTGCGACCACCCCTGCCAGAAGGAAAGACCATGGAATAAAAGGAGCAGGCAGAGCGGTACAGGAGGAAAAGGTGAAGAGGACTTTTATGGCTGCTTTCTAGCTTAATGGATTTTATAAATTTAAAAGCGAAAGTGCGTAGTAAGTGAAAGTAAAGATGGCGGCTAAATCTTCCCCAAAAGCTCTCAGGAGTGCTGGAACTTCTCCGATGCAACAGTCATCATTACAAGCGTTGCTTCTTCCTGATGTATTGACACCGAAGGATCTACAAGATGCTCTTGAAAAATATGCCCAGGTAATTCTGGAGACAATGGGTGATAAATTTGCAAAGATGGAGGAGAAATTGGAGAAATTGGAGGAGAGAATAGAAGAGAGGATGGAAGAGAAGTTTAGAGTGATGAAGGTAGACATTTTGTCTTCAGTGTATAGAGTGGCTGAATGTGTGGAAGATTTGGAGGAAAAAGTGGAAGATTTGACTCAAAAGAATGCCATATTAGAAGCAAAAGTACTGGAGAATGAAGATTTAAGAGAAAAAATGGACACAGAACTGAGTCTTGCTCAATATTTCCAGATGCAATATGCTGTTAGAATCAGAGGTTTAAAAGAGAATATTAAGGAAGACCTAAAGCAGTTGATTTCTGAGGCTCTGGAAGTAGTATTGAATCAGCCAGCATCTGAAATAAAGGGAGGCATGGATAAAGTGTTTCGTGTGAATTCATGGATTGCTAGACAGAGAAAGTTACCTAGAGATGTGGTGGTTTATTTTGTAAAGAGGGAAATTAGAGATGAAGTTATTCAAGCTGCCTATGGTACTAAAGTTGTGATTGCTGATCAAGAAGTTTTGGTTCTAAAAGAAATTCCTCCAAGATTTTAAGGAGAAGGAAGGATTTTACATTTTTAGTGCAAGAGCTCAAGCAACGAGATATAAGGTTCAGATGGGAGATTCCAGTTGGGTTGATGGTGATGTATGAAGGTAAAAGGCACCGTTTGGCCACTGTGATGCAGGCGCGTGATTTCTACAATAATGTTTTAAAAGCAACTCCTCTATCACTTCTGGAAGCTGCAAAGGGATCTGGAGAAGGAGAACACCAAGAGGCTGAAGATGGACAGACAGAGGAGAATGGTGCTGGAGGAGATCAAGCTATAACCTCTTTGGATGATTCTGGAGAGCAGAGGGAGACGCGTGCTGCTTTAAAACGATCAAAGAAAAATAAAAGAAAAATGTACTTACAGCCAAGCAGTGGGAGGAGTACGGCCTAAAAAAGATAGTCCTATTTAAGCAGTGCTCCAAGAGCTTTGGGATGATATGCATGGCAATTAAATTTTTAACTTGGAACGTTAATGGACTAAATTCATCACAGAAGAAGAAGAAAGTTTTTCAATATTAATGATCAATAACAAGCTGACTTTTTTAGTTTACTTTATACGAAGTTTGCCTAGTTGGATTATAAAATTTTTTATTTTTATGAGGGATTGGAATGGTGTTTTGGATGTACAGATGGACAAGGCTGGAGCTTTTAAGCGTGTCCCAAGTCATGTTAGACTGCCTAAATCCTTTTTTGAAATGAAGGATGACTTGGAACTGTGAGATATTTGGCGTGAAAGACATTTGCAAGAAAAGGATTATACTTTCTTTTTTCTGACAGATATCAATTTTTTTTTCAGGATCGATTTTATTTTGTTGACTAATGACTTTTTTTAAGGATGAATGTAAACAGCGGATAAAGGGGTTTTTTTTGTTTTTTTTTTGAAATTATTATGAATAAGGGCACCTCTATGGACATGGTTTGGGATGCTAGCAAGGCCTATATGAGAGGGGTGTTGATATATATGAATAATAAATTTAGATGTGCTGTGGAAGCTAGGAGGAAAGAATTGGAGAATGAAATAAAGGAAAAAGAAAAGGCTTTGATTTTGAATCCAGAGGATGTGAAGTTTAAGGAGGCTATTAAACTGTTAAGAGGAATGGTTTGAGTATATCCAGAATAAATATGGGACAAATGGATTGAGTATATCCAGAACAAATATGAGACTAAAAAGTTTTATGTAGTATTTGAATAAGTCTTCCCTTCTTTTCTCTTTTTCTTTTTTTTTATTTTATATATTTTATATTAGTAGAGTTTGTAGTTATCCTATATGAGCAAGAGAGTGATAGATTTTAGAATTTACGGTTGTTAACATATGGTTGTTTATGATTCTTTTTTTGTTTTTTATACCTTGTACTTAGCTCTGGGAAGTCGGGGGGGGGGGAGGGGGGGAGGGGAAAGGAGGGAGGGATAGGGGAGGGGTAGGGGGGATTGTTTAAAATAAAATGTATGATAAAACTTTTCAATAAAAAAAAAAGCGGAACTGATATTTGTGACAAAGACCAAGGAACTGGTGAATAGACCAGTTCTTTGGAACCCTTCCAGATAAGGAAAAGTCAGGAGAATACCCATAGGTACTCTGGATGACTATTCCTTGTGAGGAGACCGTAGCACAGTGGTCTTCTATGAGAATGAGCACCAGAAGATGAAGGAATTAGCCTTCTTGCTCAGGGTTGAGCCTCTTAAAGGACACTAAGTTCTCAAGCCTTATTTTCTAATCAGTTTTGGAAATTGTTTTTATTAACCATCTTAAAATTATTGGAGACCTTTAGAATAATAAGTTTAAAAAATTGCAACGTGAGTTTAGTTTCAACTCTAAACAAAAGAAAAAAATAATTACAAGCTTAAGAAATTAAATAATTTAACATAAACAGCAAAAAGTAAAACAAGATTTTGATCAAAGTAAGTTACAAATGTATTAAGGCTCAAGCCAAATTTGGAATATTGACTTTTATTATAATAATTTGAAATCAACTATAAAAATACGGTAAATCAATTCTTGTCAGATCCAGAGTTATTTTGGCTGTCTTGGCACATAACAAAAATAAGTGCTTTTATGATTTTAGAAAATGGACACTAGAAGGGACTAAAAGTTCTAAGTAGAAGGAAAAAAATATAACCCAGTTTTTACTGTCAATGAATTGGGAATTATAAAATGACATAAAATGTCTAAGATTGTAAATATTAAAGGTAATCTTTGAAGAATGAAATCTTACAGGAGGGAAGGGCACATTCCTGGGGAGTAAAGAGACAATATACTGTAGTTTAGAATCTTTGGTATGTAGAAAAAGGGTGAAAGCAGACCGGCTCCAGGAGTTTACAGGGTATATCTTTTAGTTATGCAGAAAATTGCTTTGGTATGGCAGGATTTCTGCCTATAAGCAAGCAGCAATAAATAAACTACTCTACAATAACTCCTCATGTCATTCTTGGTTCCTGAGGCCTGACACAAAGCCAGAAATAACAAGCTATAATATCAGCAATGCCACTGATGATATCTGATTATATGGAAAGATTATGTCTAAAAGATGTCAATGAGGCAGTGACAGATGTGGAACAAATTTTGTCTGACAAGACAGAGGAAGTACCAAAAGTGGAACTACAAATGATAGGCCATGGGAATGATTTGGAAAAAGGACTCTTTATTGTATATATCAAGGAAAGTGGCACAGTTTTAAAAATTAAATGGAAAATGCATGTGACATATCAAGAGAATGACCTGGAAAATCTACAAAAGAGGCTTTTTAAAGCCTTGCAATACTGTAAAGAAGAACTGAAGAGAAATCAAATCCTTTGACAATATTTGAATAAACTAGAGATTAAAATTGTTAGAAGTAAAAGGAAAGAATACAAAGTTGGTTTATTTGCTCAAGCTTAAAATAAGACATTTATTTATAAAGTTCTCTAACCCTTTAGAGACTCTTTGTTGATACCAAGATTGAATAGTTGTTTTATGGATTTGCTTATAGATAACAGATAGGATATGACTGGAAGCAATGTTTGTAACCTTGTAGGGGGTGAATCTGATTTGTCTATAATTGTAATGAAGGTTGGAAGTTACATACACACACACTTTTTCTTTTTTTATCATATTCTTTCTTTTCTTTTTCTTTTTTCTTGCACTTTTTATTCTTTCTTACTATTCTATTTTCCTAATTTGCATTAGTTTTCACTATTGTAATCAGAAACCTCAATAAAAAATATTTAAAAAAGGAAATAAACATAGGCAGGCATTATATAATTAAGACAGCATGTAAATATCAGCATAGCCAGTTAGAATGGAATGAAAAAAGTGAGAAATAGGAATGAAAAAAGAGAAAAATCATACGGATTGAAGACTAGACAGTTACTGGAGTACTATGAATGGAGATGACGTGGGAAAAGATAGCTTCTTATATTTCCATATAACTAGCATAGCACAAAATTATTTATAATTTCAGGTGTCAAGCAATCTTGTTGTTCAAAAAAGGCTTTTTTGCCTTTGTAATACATGGCAGAAGTGTTCAGTTTCTGCCTGTGAATTTCCATAATCAATAATCTGAACTGTCTGGAAATGTAATGGACTATAATAAATCAACTATCTGGGCCAAATTTCTAACTTTGAAGTTCATGTATTTCCTGAATAAGCATGCTTATTAACTGTAATGCTAATCTTTGCTTTGCTGTTAAGTAAAGTTTTACCTGCCCTGGTAATAAAATTCAATCCCTTTTAGCCACAGACCAGATGCACTGCAAAATTGTATCTGCTTAGAGAAACAAAAGGCAAGTGACATAGTTGCCTGAAATAAATGCTCTTAATGACAAAAGAAGACCTACTGATTATAGTAGATTTACTTTTAAGTAACAATAGGCTGTGAATGAGCCTCACTTTTCAAAAACAAAGGACTAATAATTACTGAGTAGGACTGTGTTTGTGAAGTGATAAACATAAATTCATGTTGCTGGGCTAGCAAAATCACAAACATTGATAATGGTAACTAACGGTAACTCAGTACACAGCAACATTCAAATAGCAACATAAAATATCACTACAAAAGCACTCACAAGAGTTCTAGGATGATTTTAATTAGATGGCATATCTAGGATAGACCCATCAAGACTTACTAATTGCTTGGTCCACTAGAAAGATTATAATGATACGTTTTAAAAAGTTTGTTCTATAACATTTCTCATACTTGATTTTAGATACAGATTTCTCTGTTCCTAGACTGGAGCCTTCTTATGTATGACATACAGTAATAATGATCCTGTTGTACATTTATTCTAAAGATAGGATTTAATATTTGTTGTGTTCATTTCAGTCTCTCTGAAAACAAGTTAATTTTAGTATGAGGCACTTATTCTAATACTGAGGCACTGGGTTCTAATAGTACCAAAATCATGTCACCAGTCATGGAAAAATGAAGACCCAGCCATCTTCTCTTGAATGCATTGGCTGAAAATTCTAGGATTCCCGTCCTATCATATGTTTACTCTATTAGTTTAGGGAAGACTGGTCGAACCTCTATTTTCAAGGGTGGAGGTAAGCATCTCAATGTAAAATATGGTTGAACCATTGGGCCCTTCAGCATTTCCCTCAGAAAGAGGTAGAAGAGCATAGTACTTCTTAACTCTACTCTGTGCCATGTAGCCATTGGGGGAGGGGGGCATCCAAATAGATAATTCCTAGCACTACACTAAAAGCCTCAGAGGAATATTCTAATTTTTCCTCCTCTTTTTCTATTGTGTAGAAAAGCGGTTGGGGGAAGGAGTAAATATTTCAGGGGGTTTCAATTGTATAATTCTATGCATAGGGTTCTGCAGAAATCACCCCAAATGTTTTATTTCATTTTTATCCCACAACTCAGAGTAGTCTGCATGCTCCAAACACAACTCTTCTATTCTGTCGTCATAAGAACCTTATGGCGTTGGTAGGGCAGAACAAGTTCACTCAGCAACTTTGTACCACTTTATTCAGACTTAATCCATTTATCAAGTCATTCAAGGGTTTGGGTGGAAGGAAATAGTGTTCTCTTATGGATCTTTGCAGCCCAGAAGATTTTGCCTTCTCAGACTCTTGTACTTAGAAGCCCTACTTCAGGGAGATTCTATATATCCCTTCCCATAGAATAAGAAGATAGTGGCTTTACAAGGACTCGGACAGCTTCAGGTACCAGATAAGCCACAGATGCAATTCCAGCTTGCACTGATTTAGTCTGATAGCTTAAGCACTATTTGAATGTAGTCATCTTTGCTTGCATCTCCCAAAAGGGGCTCATCTGTCACATTTAGAGAATTATTGCTCTCTGCTACTCTAGAAATGTTTCCAATTACCCAAGAACCTTCAGTCATTAGATACTGGAGGCCCCTCTAATTGAGGAACCCTCAGCATTATAGAACTTGGGGGGAAGCATGAAAAATGGCATCTGTTATATCTTCCGTTCGTAGGCATTAAGTGAGCCGAGGTGTTGAAACAGCAAACAAGTTTATTAACTCAGAACAGAAGAGAAACAAGCTAATGGCTGCTGCACAGCTATTTATACGGTTGGCCTCTAGGCGGTGACCAATAGGTTTAAAGTAGCAGTTTCCCGCCCCAAACCTAATTATCAGTCTGGAGACAGCAAGTCTGGCTCAGTAGTAACAGCAACCTTACATAACACAGAAAAGTAGGTCAGACATTAAGCAAGTGATCAGACATTAAGCAAGTGATTTTAAACAGAAATGGCCAATAAAATTACAGCATCCATACAAAAGTTCAGTTTTAAACATCTCTGAAGACCAAGGGCATGTACCATATATATATATTTCAATGCATTCTGAAAGATCAGGCTTGCCTTTAGTTTTAATTACTATTTTTTGTACTACTACATCTATATGTCAGAATAAAATAACTGACATCAGTCTCAGGAAAGAAAATGTATAGTAGAAAATTGTTGCTGTGTTACTGCAAAGTGGCTGGTAATTCACAAAATGTGAACATTTTTATAAACAGCAGCAATTCCACAAGAAAAGCTTTACCTTATCTTGTTTCCTATGCCTTTTAGAAGATGAGAACTGGGCACTGCAAATGAGTATATGAGTGCAGAAAGATAGGCATCTGTGCAATTTTTTATCTTTCACTTGGTGCTTAAGGTTTTAAAATTGGACTTAAAAGTAACCCACCTAAGCAGCTGAAAAATTGACAGAATCAGTCAGGAACCTCAGCTTTAGCCCAAGAACCTCAGCCCCTCTTATACCAGAAGTATCTGCCTTGGAAGTGCCACTGAAAAGTGATGGGAACTTGAGCAGGCAAATGAAATCTGGAATTTAGACCTCTGATGGCAAAGCACAGTAAAGATCTTCACTCTCCGAAAATGAACAATATCTGGAAATGCTTTTGGCCAAAATGAGCTTATATTGAGGAGTAGCTGTCAATAGAAAGGAGGTATCTTCCGCCCATTCATCAAACTGTTTTATGACAGAGCCTATCTATTTCAGTCTTCCATCACTTACACTTACGCATCTTTCTCTGTCTCATTAGGGAAAAATAAAAAGCAAAAGAAGAGAAAACAGCAAATAAAGGAATATTGAGCCACAAGGAGGAAAGGAACAGACACAAACTGAGAAAGCATGCAGGCTGCAGAGAAGAAGCCAGGTTTAGGTTGCTCCTAATAATATTCAGATTGTCTGCAAGGGTTGATTCACACATGAATGAATAATGAACAGAAGCTAAATACTGTATGCAGAGCAATTCTTTTAAAAAGTATTCTGTGGCTTTTCAGTTCACCAACCCACCCATTTTCCAAATCTTTAGAATGAACCGGTAAATGATTTCAAAATACCGTATATACTTGAGTATAAGCCGACTCGAGTATAAGCCGAGACCCCCAATTTCACCCCCAAAAACTGGAAAAAGTTATTGACTCGAGTATAAGCCGATCCGCCGTTCTGCAAGCCTCTGCCGCCAGCAGAGGCTCGATCCGCCATTTTGCAAGCCTGAATACACAGGAATACCCTGTGTAGCCGCGGCTCGTCGGCAGGTCTCCGTTCCTCCTGCCGACCTTTGGGGAGGTTTGGGCGCCTCCCCAAACCTCCCCAAACCTCGGCAGGTCTCCGTTCCTCCTGCCGACCTTTGGGGAGGTTTGGGCGCCTCCCCAAACCTCCCCAAACCTCGGCAGGTCTCCGTTCCTGTTTGGGGAGGTTTGGGCGCCTCCCCAAACGTCCCCAAACCTCGGCAGGTCTCCGTTCCTCCGCGCAGACCTGCCGACCTTTGGGGAGGTTTGGGCGCCTCCCCAAACCTCCCCAAACCTCGGCAGGTCTCCGTTCCTGTTTGGGGAGGTTTGGGCGCCTCCCCAAACCTCCCCAAGCCTCGGCAGGTCTCCGTTCCTCCGCGCAGACCTGCCGACCTTTGGGGAGGTTTGGGCGCCTCCCCAAACGTCCCCAAACCTCGGCAGGTCTCCGTTCCTGTTTGGGGAGGTTTGGGCGCCTCCCCAAACGTCCCCAAACCTCGGCAGGTCTCCGTTCCTCCGCGCAGACCTGCCGACCTTTGGGGAGGTTTGGGCGCCTCCCCAAACGTCCCCAAACCTCGGCAGGTCTCCGTTCCTGTTTGGGGAGGTTTGGGCGCCTCCCCAAACGTCCCCAAACCTCGGCAGGTCTCCGTTCCTCCGCGCAGACCTGCCGACCTTTGGGGAGGTTTGGGCGCCTCCCCAAACGTCCCCAAACCTCGGCAGGTCTCCGTTCCTGTTTGGGGAGGTTTGGGCGCCTCCCCAAACGTCCCCAAACCTCGGCAGGTCTCCGTTCCTCCGCGCAGACCTGCCGAGGTTTGGGGAGGTTTGGGGAGGCGCCCAAACCTCCCCAAAGGTCGGCAGGTCTGCGCGGAGGAACGGAGACCTGCCGAGGTTTGGGGAGGTTTGGGGAGGCGCCCAAACCTCCCCAAACAGGAACGGAGACCTGCCGAGGTTTGGGGAGGTTTGGGGAGGCGCCCAAACCTCCCCAAACGTCGGCAGGTCTGCGCGGAGGAACGGAGACCTGCCGAGGTTTGGGGAGGTTTGGGGAGGCGCCCAAACCTCCCCAAACAGGAACGGAGACCTGCCGAGGTTTGGGGACGTTTGGGGAGGCGCCCAAACCTCCCCAAAGGTCGGCAGGTCTGCACGGAGGAACGGAGACCTGCCGAGGTTTGGGGAGGCGCCCAAACCTCCCCAAACAGGAACGGAGACCTGCCGAGGTTTGGGGACGTTTGGGGAGGCGCCCAAACCTCCCCAAAGGTCGGCAGGTCTGCGCGGAGGAACGGAGACCTGCCGAGGTTTGGGGACGTTTGGGGAGGCGCCCAAACCTCCCCAAACAGGAACGGAGACCTGCCGAGGTTTGGGGACGTTTGGGGAGGCGCCCAAACCTCCCCAAATGTCGGCAGGTCTGCACGGAGGAACGGAGACCTGCCGAGGTTTGGGGAGGTTTGGGGAGGCGCCCAAACCTCCCCAAACAGGAACGGAGACCTGCCGAGGTTTGGGGACGTTTGGGGAGGCGCCCAAACCTCCCCAAAGGTCGGCAGGTCTGCGCGGAGGAACGGAGACCTGCCGAGGTTTGGGGAGGTTTGGGGAGGCGCCCAAACCTCCCCAAAGGTCGGCAGGAGGAACGGAGACCTGCCGAGGTTTGGGGAGGTTTGGGGAGGCGCCCAAACCTCCCCAAACGTCGGCAGGTCTGCGCGGAGGAACGGAGACCTGCCGAGGTTTGGGGAGACGCCCAAACCTCCCCAAACGTCGGCAAGTCTCCGTTCCTCCGCGCCCTGCCTGCCTGCTTCTTTCCGCTGCGGAAAGAAGCAGGCAGGCAAGGCGCGGAGTTTGGGGAGGTGCGCGCGCACCTCCCCAAACCTCCCCAAACTTCGGCAGGTCTCGGACGGCGGTGGCTTGGGAGAGGTGCGGGCGATCCCGGAAGCACCAAAGCCTCGGCCGCGCACAAGTCCTCGGTAAGTTTTTTTTGTTGACTGGAGTATAAGCCGAAGTGGAATTTTTCAGCCCAAAAAGTGGGCTGAAAAATTCGGCTTATACTCAAGTATATACGGTACTTCCAAACTGTCTTTACCTATTTTAGATCTATGCCGATATTTATAGAACTATCATTATGGACACGTATATAGTTATGTGAATCTAATGGTTGTGGAAATCAATATAACCAGTCAATCCTTTCCCTACGCAAGCAATAATGGAGTGCTGTGGAACCTGCCTGTAAATTCCTCACCTACAACAAGTTGTGAATTAACCAAAAGGAAAAAAAAAACAAAGCCAAATTTTATCTCTCCTTCACAAAAATAAGACAATTTGTTAGCATTCTTGTCTCTCCCCCAATCTAGATATTTGCCTACCTTTGTCGAGTAAAAAAATTAAAAAGATCAAAGGCTTAAGAAGATACCATATGAAGGTTGGTGATTAGGGAAAACCAATTATAAAAGACAGTCCTGGACACAGAAGCTTAATGACCATAAGGATATCCCAGTAAACCTGCATACAAAAACCTGCCATGGTGAAATGCTAACATGTAGAAATATGAGAATATTGGAAGCTCTATGAGAAGAGAGAAAAGGAGATTGAGTGCATATGGCTGCAATGCCCTGATTTTACAGAACGGTGAAGCTGCTAAGGTTTAGGGTGGGAAAAGATGGGTCAATACATCGATCCTATGTGCTACAACTTGCTGCAAATGCACAATAAATGTTTTTGCTATAACAATATTAATAATCTCTCTCTTTCTCTGTAATTACTAAAGATCTTTAAAAAGTCTGCATTCTGCTGGCAGGATTAAAAAAAAGTGAAGAATCCCTCTATTTTTGAGGGAAAGTCTGGATTTTAGGAATTCTATAAAGCAATGTTTGATATATAAAGGCTATAGATGAAGTAATTATTTTGTGAATGTAATGGAAACTGATTATGTCTGTATGTTTCTGAACTCATACAAAAGAGAAGAAAAAAAATGAGTTCTGAAGTCTAGGGAGACGGCATTTACTGTTATAGGGATGAACATATGACAAATAAGGCACTTGATTATAACCTTCTTTCTTCTTTCTCCAGCTCTCTCAATAAATTTCTTTTATCTGCTCAAGCAGACAGACTCAGAGTACAAGTGTGTGAAACAGCAAGCTCTGAGGCCTGCAAAAGTCAATGCATATCTTGGTGCCAAATTTAGTGGCTGCTGGTTACATGATTTAGGTCACTTGCTTGAGACAGAATGCTATGTCCATTGAGTCAAGGGAAAGAATCATTGTAATAGTAGGCTGCAAATGGTTCCATAGCTAGTGTAGCTTCCCTCCCGGTTATTTTGTCATATATACTGCCACTCTGGCACTGCCTTATACACAGACAGCATGCATAAATGGTCCCAAATAGACCACTGCCTCTTTCCCGTGACTAGAGGAAAGAGATGAAATGAATAAAATGCCTGAGAAAAAGAATGGCAGAAAGCAGCAGGAAAGCTTAGAAACCAGGACTGGTTTTGAAGGAATATAAATCTGTTTTTACTGGCTCTTATTGGTTGTTGGATTTCCTACTTTATTAACTCTGCAAAAGCTTAGTACAGAGCTTTCTATCTATTGTACTATATGCAATTCACAACCAATTAGATGTCAAGTATTTTGCATACTCCAATGCTGCCTTCGACAATATCTTAAACATCTAGATTCATCTTTACTCTTCTGTTTGCAAGCAGGTAACTGAAAAAATGGAGGGAAAAAGAATAACTATTTGCATAAGTCTGCCTAATGGCTTTCTGATCCAGCCATTTTGACACCCCACACATATAATTACCAGCAGAGATTCATACACAGACATTTGCACATGGTTCTTTAAGCACCAATACTTGCTCTATTTTGCCCCCAAGAAAATTTTGTCCACCTAATGTTTCCTTTAGTTTTTTTTTCAACTTAAACATTCTGCATCAAAGTAGAAATATGAATTCTACTATCAATAAGAATCCAGAAAGTTAAGATACTTTCCATATGATTACTGATAGTGCCTAATTTATTTCACATTTGCCAGACTAGCATGAGGATGAAGAAGAATTATGCTGAATCTCAAGCTAAAATGGGGACGCAGTGGCTCAGTGGGTTAGGACGCTGAGCTTGTTGATCAGATGGTCGGCAGTTTGGCGGGTCGAATCCCGAGTGCCGCGTAACAGAGTGAGTGCCTGTTACTCGTCCCAGCTTCTGCCAACCTAGCAGTTCGAAAGCATGTAAAAATGCAAGTAGAAAAATAGGGACCACTCCGGTGGGAAGGTAACAGCGTTCCGTCTGCCTTTGGCGTCTAGTCATGCCGGCCACATGACCATGGAGACATCCTCGGACAAGTGCTGGCTCTTTGGCTTTGAAACGGAGATGAGTTGGAGACGACTAGCACGCATGTGTGGGGGAACCTTTACCTTTACCTTACAAGCTAAAATGGTAACTGGCCCATTCTAGATTTTGCAGTTTCAACAGTTAAGTTACTCTCAGCTCTTATGTATACAACCAAGAAGGATTTGTAGCCTCATACTACATGATTCTAGCATGCTAATGGTGCACATGAATTATCAATGACTTGGCAATCATAAATGATCCATTTGCATCCCATGGATCTTCAAAAACACATAAATATATACACCATGTACTAAAACTAGGCGAGGCAAAGGCAACTACCAGAAGATTATATAAACCAGGGCTTTTTTTCTCATAGAACGCTCAGAACGGAGTTCCGGCACCTTTTTTGGATGGAACCTTGTAGGGTAGGCAAGGCAGGTTATATGACATGTGTGAGTTCCGGCACCTTTTTCTTTTACAAAAAAGCACTGATATAAACTATATAATTACAATTATCCAGGTACCTTGACCTGTACTAGATGACCTCCAAGGTCCCTTACAACTTTATTATTATTACATCAGTCCCCAGGGTCAGAACAGAAACGGTTATCCGCTCCATATATAGCCACTCAATAATTAAAGTTTTCACATAATGGCAGAGGATCCATTCAATGGTAGGTTGAATGGAGAGGTTACCCAAAATATGGTTAGTAGAAAAAAATAAGTATGGCTCAGCCCACCTCCTGGGTAAGCCAACTTAGATCTAAGTTATTTCACAGCATGGGTTTTCCATCCAGTATTTACTCTCAACAGCCTCTCAGGCAAAGAACATTTTTAACAGAGAATCCTAGATATCAGTACCCAAGCAGACATGGAGCTGTTTGGCAAAAAATAAATATTTAAATTGGCTGGCTAATAACAAAACAATTTTCAAATTTGAAAAATAGCCCTCAGTGATGGAATTCTTAAGAAAGGCCTATTCTAGAGCAAGATTTGAGTTGTTAGATTTCATGGGCAAATACAGGCACTTTCATCACTTGTCATACTGTGAGATGATGTGTACATGTGGTGCCCCAGTCAACAAAGATATTGGTCATGTTTTGTTCGACTGTCAACTGTATGTCCATTTTAGATATTTAACATCCCTATTTGAAAGATCAGCCCACTGTGACCTGGATCACAGATTGTCCTCTTTCCTCTTGGAGTCTAATGTGTACATTGTGAACAGAACTGCTAATTTTATAGTCAAGACAGTTCAGCTACGAACCCATTATACTGAACTGATCAGGATATCATGTAAAGGTGATGTATTTAGAAATTATATATAAGCTAGAAGCTCCTTCACCTCTGATAAGGGAGAAGTGACTTTCAAGAAATCTGAATCTTCCTTTTTCTCATTTATGTCAGGACTAACACTGAAGAAATGAAACCAGTTACCACTGTTACTAATTAGGTATTATCTCTCCATAAAAAAGTGTTTGGATGGATGGGTAGACAGACAGGTTGAAAGTGCCAAAAATAAATTGGCAGTTTTGTCTATATGTATATCTCAACAAGTTTTTAGCTTCTTGATTATTCTATTCAGTAATTTGTATGCTTGGCAGTTGATGATATGTAATAAAATTCCAGTTTATCTTTACTGAAGAAAAACCATTCTGAGTATTTTGTGCTTAATAAATTAATAAATCAGATTGTTCTTGCTGTAATTTCCTGCAAAATATGCAACATAGTATTGATTTGACTTTTTATCTCAGGCTATTTCAGATGTAACCAACGTCTTTTTTATATAGGAATGCAATAACCCTGAAATGTTTTTGTTATTTTAGATATAAATTATACAAATGTTCTGTATATGCAGGATCCAACTAATGTTCCTCAAAAGATAGTTCTTTGAAAGTAATTATGAATAGGTAAATTACAAATGCACATATGAATAAGCAACTTTTGGATTTTTAACTCATTTGAACTCTTCTACTTAATGTGTGATATCCAGGTTGATGTTGATCTCAAAACTGCTACTCTAAAAGGAATATTGTTTGTTGATGAAATGCAACCACAGTATACTGTTGTATCTAGCCCAAACTGTAGATAATTCCCTAAGGGAAAAAATAATAGAGTCCCTATCCAATAATGACTCAGCACATGAGAATTTAATTGGGGTCCTCTCTGAAAAATGAAGTATCTTGAGCATGTTTGCAATGCAACTGCTTATTAATATGTTTGTCAGGGCTTGGTATATGATGCAGAATTGCTTCAAGATAGAATTATGGAGAAATGCTTGCTCTGGCTTTTTAAAACACATTCAAGTATGTTCAAAAGATAACTCTTTCCAGATGAGTGTTTCATTTTGTTTTTACATCCAGAATGCCTCCCATTTTGTTCTATCCTATTTGGTAGTATAGGATTTCAAAAAGGCAGTGGATCAATACAAAGAGGACAGAGACACAAGCTTTCAATGAGAAAGGAATATAAGTATGGTCAGTCTTTTCTAAAAAAAAATTGTGTTTTAAAAATTGCCTGTCCCAGTGGGTAGAATATTTATTTTTAGAAATAATATCTGATCTCATTTTCCATTCAAGAACACATAGGTCATTTTACAACAGAACAAGAATCCCCAAATTTGGGGGGCTGACTGGAATATTTGCAATTTTGAGTCTGTATAATAGGAATTCTCACAAAATGGTTGGTTGGTTGCTGGCATGGGAGGGGAGGGGAGGTCAACAATTTATTAGAATGTTACTTGGTAAATTTTATGTTATATTACAAAACATTATATAGTGCATTCAATTTTTTTCCAGAGATTCAACAACACAATGGTTTTAAAAAATTGAAGTAGGTTGCACATTTAGCCAAAAGTGAGGTACTTGAAAAAAAGGGACATATTATTGTGAGATGACTCTGGAGAATTGCAAGTAGAGTTCTGAAACTGGATTCATATTCTGCATTTTTCTATATGAAAGCATCCTGACTAAGGATACAGTTGGGAGAACTATATAGAACCCATCTATGATTCATGAATAAGCCTCAAGGCCAATCAATCCAACTCAGTCCTGATTTTTATTACTTCAGAATCTGTTTTAAGTCTCATCTCTATTTGAAAAATCTAATAATTTGGATTCTAAGTTATTCCCTATACATACAGTTGTCTGCTCTATTGGCCTGCAGAATAAGAAATACAGTGCAGACATTATATTTTATTGGACCAGCATTTACAATGAATATTAAGGCTTTACAGATTCACACATACTTTGCAGATGTTCTGAAGCACGATACCAATGTACAAAATTCGTGTGAATAGAGGTAATAGAAGATAACTGTTCATATCCCAGATGCAGATGCCTCTTTCACAGGAAGTCCAGATTGTTTGTTTGGAAGGAGGGAGGGAGGGGAGATTCTGGATTGAGTATTATCCTTTAGTTGTACTTAAAAGCTTAAGCATAGCATCATCTAAGTCAGGGGTCCCCAGGCCCCAGTCCATGGACTAGTACTGGGCCGCAGCATGCCAGCAACTGGTCTGCACAAACAAGCAAAGCCCCATCCCCTGGATGAAGGCAGCCAGAGCTTTTTTTCTCATAGAACGCTCAGAATGGAGTTCCAGCACCTTTTTTGGATGGAACCTTGTAGGGTAGGCAAGGCGGGTTGTATGAAATGCGTGAGTTCTGGCACCTTTTTCTTTTACAAAAAAAGCACTGAAGGCAGCACACAAAAACACACATCCTCCGGTCTGTGGAAAAACCTCTCTCCACATAACCGGTCCCTGGTGTCCAAAAGGTTGGGGACCTCTGATCTAAGTCTATACAAAGCAATGAAAGAAAAATAAACAAATAAACAAACAAACAAATAAATAAATAACCTGCTGTCTTATTTGCAAGTCAAAGATATTCAACTACCTACGGTTGTCAGTTCTTCTGTCAAGGACCTGTAACAAGCTGATTAATGCTGACAAAACAGAAAGGCTCAGTGTGCCGCTTTGCCATAGAGAAATCACCAGACTACCATAATACAGTCAAGTGTTCAAGCTACTATGTGAATTATTTGGCAGCCACTGTTAACCCCCTGAAGGCAAAGGCTGGTTTTCAGCTTATTGTTGTAGAATACAAAATCAGAAGGGAGGCGCTATTCACAAACACAAAGTATACATATGGAAGGAATTCTCTCAGTATCAGCTGCAAAGCATAACTAGGACAATTCTCATAGCTAATCAGCATTCTGTTGTCATTTTATTCACCAGCAAAACATTATTCTTGTATATATATATATATATATATATATATTCCAAATATTTCTGTTTGACTACCTCTCTCACGTATACTAATGAAGATGATGAAAGCAATAAGAGTAATAGTGGTTTTGTACATACACGCTACTGTGTAGAAAGCCAGATGATTACGTTTTATAATTCAAGTGGCCCATTGGCAGAACAGCAAGTGTGCTTCAAGTCTATTGGTTGGCTGAATGAAAAACTGCCATATAAATAACACAAGAACAGATGTATGTAAAGATACAAAATGAAGCAAAACATTTTAAAGCATTATTTCACACTATTTCAAATGCCTAAGTAAAGAAATTAATACAGTAAGCTACACTGAACAATAAACTGTTTTCACAGATTTCTAAGAAAAGATCGGCAATTGATTACTCAATGTTGAGAACAGCCCACTTAGATTTGTCCCAAAGGCCAATTAGTCTATCATTTTATATCACACATTAGGCAGCCAGTATTCAAGAAGACCTCGATCCAAATGCTACAACAATCTTTCTCAACCTGATACAGAAGACCCAAGAGGTGGTGCCTCTGCAGTTCCCAGTATACTTAGCCATCATGGCTTCTAGCAAGATTTGAAAACAAGCCTGCCCTGTAGTCATGAAATTCTGAGGAGTTTCATATAAGAGATTTTCATATATATATGTGTGCATGTTCATATACATGAAAGTGCATGTACAGAATTAATCTCATCACTATAGCCACGTAAGCCTCGCCTCTTAAAATTACAGCTGGAAATATGTTTCATTAGATGCAGTGAAATGTTCTTGAAAAAATCATGTGCAAGTTTGCAGTGCACATGATTAATTCAGCCTTTCACGCTCAGAATCCTGAGCTGAATCTAAATGACCAGAGAGCTCAGTGTGATCGAAGGAAAGTGGTGGGAAAGATCTCTTGATGTTCTATTTCATTGATATTATTTTTTAAACAAGAGCCCTCTCTTAAAAAAAACAGGTCCTCAGCAATGACAGCACTCAACACATACACACACACACCCCTCTTCCCAGACACTAATCATACTGGGAAAGGATTACAGCTGAGCAGTAGGTAGAGCATCTCTTTTACTGTCGAAGAACTCAGGCATTTCCAGTTAAAAGAATCATGCAACCCAACCCTTTGGAAAAGAGCAATGGAACAGACAATACTGGATAAGGTAGACAAGGTACAGGTAGTCCCCGACTTACAACAGTTCACTTAGACCAGGGCTAGGCAACCTTGGCTCTTTTATGACTCATGGACTTCAACTCCCAGAATTCCTTAGACAGCCATGCTGGCTCAGGAATTCTGGGAGTTGAAGTCCACGAGTCATAAAAGAGCCAAGGTTGCCTACTTCTGACTTAGACCATTCAAAATTAGAACATCACTGAAAAAAGTGACTTATGACCGATTGTCAAACTTACAACCACTGCAGCATCCCCAGGGTCATGTGATAAAAATTTGGATGCTGGGCAACTGGTTCTTGCTTATGGCGGTCGCAGTGTCCCGGGGTCATGTGATCACCTTTGGTAGTCTTTTGACAAGCAAAGTCAAGGGGGAAGTCAGTCTCACTTAACAGCCCCGTTACTAATTTAACAACTTCAGTGATTCACTTAATGACTGTGGCAAGAAAAGTTGTAAAATGGGGGCAAAAACCCATTTAACAACTGTCTCACTTAGCAAGAGAAAGTTTGGGCTCAATTATGGTTGCAAGTTGAAGACTACCTGTATAAAGGAATTACCATCCCAGAGCACTCATAACAAAGTGAAAGGCTGGCCCTGCATAAGAGTTCCAGCACTTACAACAAACATTTACAATGGCTTTTCCCCAGTGACACCCCCCCTCCACTCTGAGACACAACTCAGATTCATTTCTTTTCTCATTACAATCCAAAAGGCTCCTACTCTTCTTAGTATGCTGACCAGCTTTATAATTTTAAAAATGTTCCCCCTGGAAGACTTCGTTGATAATACCTCCCATGGTGTGATGAAGCTGATGTTTTCAGATCAGCAGGGAATTTTAAAGGAGTTCGTAACAGAGAACAGAATGGGCACATTTACACGGCTGGAAAGCCTCACAGTAATGGTTTTCATTTCTTAGTTTTGCTGAAAATAATATAAAAAAGTAATTCAGGGTTTCACAAAGGTTGGTTGTTGGTGAGATCAGTGGTCAACCAGCTGTCCTAATATTTGTTATGCTAGTCCAATTACATGCTACATCTAACCAGGTGAGAGTGAAAACTGGTACATAAGTACAAGAAAGCTGAAAAAATTCATTCCGAAAAATGTTGAGACAGGCATGCAGGTTTAATATGGCAGAAATCTTAAACATCCTTTGTTCTTGCTTCCATATCTCTTATAACAGAAGTACATAGCACATAACCCACAATAAAAATTACTCCCCTTCAAAGAAAACTGAGTATCATAAAAATAGCCTAAGGCAGGGGTCCCCAACTTCCGGGCCAAAGACTGGTACCGCTCTGTGGCCTATTAGGAACCGAGCTGCACAAGCAGAGGGTGAGTGAGCAAAGCTTCAACTGTGCATACGTGGGTTCTGGGTTGCATACAAGACCATCCCTCACCGGTCCGTGGAAAAATTGTGTTACACAAAACCGGTCCCTGTTTCCAGAAAGTTTGGAGACCCTTGGCCTAAGCCAGAGTTCACTGTGGGTAGGGTGGGAGGCAGGCATTAAAAAATGTAAGATAAAATAGTGAATATGGCTGTGCAACTGAAGCCTTGTCTGATAGTAATTTGTATGGGTGACACATATTTAAAAAAACAGTGACCACCATCTTAATTTTTTTATCACCATCATCACCACCACCACCATATATAGATCCAGTTCATCTTTTTGCCTCCCTAGTAAAGAAATTAAATCTGATCAAAAGCAAAACATCATTCTTATCCCAATGAATAGAACATTACATTTTTCTCCCTAACTGCTACAGTACATGGTGGAAGAGAAGATGTCAGTTGGGAAAGAGAAATTTAATTCTTTATTTCTCATGTACTGTACTACAAAATCTGTCCCATTACTCATAATATTTGTGAGAGATATAGAACAATACACCTATCTTACGTGGCAATATTTGTGTCTGAACACTGAACTGAATCTCCTTTGCCTGCTTTGTTGAACGACACATGATTAATTCATTAATACAGCTTATTGGCACTGCCAATTGCTCCGCTGCCAGAACAGTCTAGCCACCATTTTTGAACATTGCTCCATATTCACTCCACCTGATCAGTCTCTTCTGAGAGCACTTTTCTGCTGTGGTTTTAATATACAGATAGCCTTTGCTTACCGACTGCCTCGTTCAGCAACTGTTCAGTTACAATGTCACTGAAAAACTAGATTTATGGCTGGTTCTCAAACTGGTAGTCATTGCAAATTCTCACAGTCATGAGACTGCCATTTGTGAGCTTCATAGCAGGCTTCTGACAAGCAAAGTCAATGGGAAAGCTGTCAGTGAATCATAAGTTGTGGTGACACGGTGTCTTGCTTAATGACTATAGTGGAACTGAAGTCATAAGTCTGGTTCAGTCATGTGACATTTCCCTTAATGACTTAGGGACAGTTGCTGGTCCCAATTGTGGTCCTTAAGTGATAACTATTTCTACTCCTTTTGCACTTCTACTCATTTCTTCCTAATATTGCCTTGAATACTGCTAATCAGTTTGGTACCTTATTTCATTGCAGGCTAATCCAGCAGATCACTGGCTACTAGACAGGCAGGGCTGCATGGTTATCATGGTTTGCAATATCTCCTGCTTTTATCAGGAACACTATAATAGAGTAATAGTTACTGTACAACACTTGCCTTGTAAAGGCAAAGTTGTTGACATTGAAACCCAACAGAATATTTTTTTTAATTTCCTATTTTTCTTTCCTTGAATTAGCTATTTTTCCCTGGATTTTATAAAATAAATCCAGCAGTGCACTGTTTCATTGTCTTTGAGTCACAAGGAAAAAAGAGTTTCTCCCTCAGCTCTCAAACCTTCCTGACTCAAGTTAATGGAGAAATAATGAAATAGTACCTTAGTAGTCTTGTGCTATTACAGCATTTATTTATTTATTTTTAAAATATAACTATACAAAACCTGAAAGATCAACAGGACAGCATGAAAGGAATTTTATTTAAAATTAGCTGTTGTGCCTGCATGTCCATGCATTTTTATGCTTTCATTTTGTATATATAAATTTCATTTAATGTTTCGTATACATACACATGTGCATGCTCATAAACATATAAAGGTATGTATGTCCTATGAGACCTACACTCAGGAATTCAGCAATTTCTGGAACAAAAATGGGAGGGCACAGCTGCAGAGAAATTGGCAATGAGAAGATGCTGTGAAAATTGATTATCTTCCAACCTGTTGCCAAAGTGTCGCAGTCCAAGTAAGATTTACTTAAAGCCATTTTAATCAAATCAGCATAAGCTCAGGATAAGAAATGCTTAAGAGTGCAGTGCAGATACGCCCTTAATATTCAGAATTCTATGCTGAATCTAAATGCCTAGGAACAGCAGCATGTTTATTGGAAACTGGTTAAAAAAAGGACTCTTGAAGTAAGAATGATTGAAAGACAGAAACTTCACTCCATCTTCATTACTTTTTGACCACTGGATGCACTGAATAATGGTCCTATCAATGAAACCCTTAGGGATGACCAAAATGAAGAGAGTACAGGTGCAGCAGGCATGATTCAATGGAACCTAGATGAAGGACAATTTTATAATTTTTGTAACAAGGAGGAAATTAAAACTCAAGGACACTTCCTTCTCTGCTTTTCAAAATGTCAAGAGATATCAGAAGCATTTCTGGGCAATGAAAGCAGCCTTCCTCTGCGCAGAGAAAAGGGAAGAAGCAGTGAGAAGGATGTGCATTTTGGAAGAAGTAATCGAGACATCACCAATAAACCTGACAATACTCATTAACTTGCTACTAGCTGAGAAACGGACTTTTTGTAGGTAATAGCAGCTTTAGCGCAAAAGTTTTAGTCTGTACAAACAGAAAAATAGGTGTTATAGGATCTGTGCCAAATAGGATCTATTGCCAAATCACTAACATTCAACAATAAATGGCAAAATAATAAAATGAAATACAATTGTTCTCTATTATGCTCCCACAAAGAAGGTACTTAGACAGCTCCAACTTTGCAGAAATCCCTTCCATTGTTTCTATTCCCAAACTCCTTCACAATACAGGTAATATGCTGTATGGTCAGTTACCTTTAAGAGTCAGTAAGATAAACCTGTTCAAGAAATACACTGCAGATTATTATTTTCTAGGTAGCAACAGAAGGCTTGGAAAAGATATTCGGATGTTATGCTATAGCTTTACTTTCAAAGATAAGGACCCCGCAGGCAATGGTATTCCCAGTGACACTCTACACTTTGAAGAAGCAGGATAGAAAGAAGATTGGAGCTTTTGAACTTCGGCGTTGGAGAAGACACCCTGAGAATAGAATGCACAGCCAAGAAAACAAACAAATGGACCGTAGAATAAATCCATCCAGAGTTCTCATTCAAGGCACAAATGACTAGGTTCAAATGATATGTATACTTTGGATGTATTAAGTGAAGATGTATCTCTCTTGAGAAGTCTATAATGCTGGGAAAGGTGGAAGGAAAGAGGAAGTCACCAGTAGCAAGGTAGATGGATTCAATCACGGCAGTGATGGGGGCATCATGAAAAGAGTTGGAAAGCCAGGCTGGGAACCGATCATCCTGGATAAGAGTTGACACTGGCCAGATAGCACATAATCAATTAACCAAGGCAAGTCTGCTGTAGTATTGCAGACAAATGATGGTTAGTTGCTGGTAACTTCCATCCAGAAGTACTTACTCATCAATTCTCCTTTATCCAGCAAAGCTAACTTTTCACATAAAATTTTAAAATACAAGGTAATTCTCAACTTATGACTCTTTATGAGCATTCATTTAGTGACCATTCAAAGTTACAATGGTGCTGAAAAAAACCTTGGTCCTCGCACTTACAACCAGTCCTGGCACATTTATGACGGGTTGCAGTGTCCTATAGTCACATGATAAAAGCAACGTTTTTTTTCCTCCTGCCAATTCTGGTAAAAGACATGCCCCATTTGGAAAAATGGGTTTGCATTTATGACTGCAAATGCGCTTAACAACTATGGATTTGCTTAATGACCACAGTCAATAACCACAGTGATTTGCTTAATGACAGTATTACGATGATCGTAAAATTGGGTACAACTTGACTTATGACTACAACAACTTATAACTGAAATTCCAGTCAGAATTGTGGTCATAATCAAGAGCTACCTGTAAAAAACAAGGCAAATAAAAAAGGCATGCTTTCTGTTAGTGATCACATAAACCAGGGGTGTCAAACTCAATTTCATTGAGGGCCGCATCAGCATTGCGGTTGCCCTCAAGGGGCCAGGTGGGTGTGGCCTGGGTGGGCGTGGCCTACTGGGTGGGCATGGCTAGAGTGCGTATGGCCTACTGGGTGGGCGTGGCCAGCTCTACATCGTTCGCATCAAGGGTGCCTATGGGGGCCTGGTCAGGAGTGGGACAGATCTGAGGGTCTCTGGTAGAAGGAGGGTCTCTGGGCCAGGGCCAAGGCAGTGGGGGCCGTTCCCTCACTGTTTCCAGGATGGCTTCGCGGGCCACATGAAACCACTTCGCGGGCCGGATCCAGCCCCCGGGCCTTGTGTTTGACATGTCTGACATAAACGAATGTGATCCCATAAAGCAGGGCTTTTCAACCTTTTCACCCATGGTATCATCAGTCACCTAAGCAAGGTGTCAAAAACTTGATGACAAAAAAAGAGGAAAAAAGTGATGAAGTACAGGTAGTCCTCGACTTACAACAGTTCGCTTAGTGACTGTTTGAAGTTACAATGGCACTGAAAAAAGTGCCCCCCCCAAGCCACAGTTGAGCAAGACACCTGCCTGCATGCCCAGCGGCACTCTTCCTCCTGTCCGAGGTTTTCATTGTTGTGAGCATTTCTGTTGAGGATTGGTAGTGGGGGTGGGGTGGGGTTGGCTTTTATCCCCCCCCTCTGCTGGGTGGTTGCAGCAGGTTTTGGACACTTCACATGACCCTGGGACACTGTGACCGTCATAAATATGAATCAGTTGCCAAGCATCTGAATGTAAATCACAAGACCCTGGAGATGCTGCAACATTCCAGCTTAGCAGAAGCACCAGGATCAGTGCTGCTTTCCAGCTGGAGTCTGGCGCTGATCCTGGCGCTTCCACTGAGCCCTGCCAGCCCTGAAGAAGCATTGATCCTGGTGCTTCTACTGAGCCCTGACAGCCCTGCAGCTCCAGCCATCTCTTGCTCAGGCTTGTGCGGTGCTGCCACTGGTTCAGCTCATTCCCCTCCCCCTCTACCACTTTTCTAGGATGGTCGCATGCCACCTGCCAGGTGCCAACGTACCACAGGTGGTACCTGTACCACTGGTTGAAAAGCCCTGTCCTAGATCACTGCAGATGGGGACTGTAGCCAAGAAATTAAAAGACGATTGCTCCTGGGGAGGAAAGCTATGGCAAATCTAGACAGCATACTAAAAAGCAGAGACATCACCCTGCCAGCAAAAGTGCGTATAGTCAAGGCCATGGCTTTCCCAGTTGCAATGTATGGCTGTGAAAGTTGGACCATAAGAAAGGCTGAGCACCAAAGAATTGAGGCCTTTGAACTATGGTGCTGGAGAAGACTCCTGCGAGTCCCTTGGACTGCAAGGTGATCAAACCGGTCAGTCCTAGAGGAGATCAACCCTGATTGCTCTTTAGATGGACAGATCCTGAAGTTGAAACTCAAATATTTTGGCCACCTAATGAGAAGGAAGGACTCACTGGAGAAGAGCTTAATGCTGGGAAAGATTGAGGGCAAGAGAAGAAGGGGATGACAGAGAATGAGGTGGTGGAGTCACTGGAGCAGTAGGCATGAGCTTAAATGGACTCCAGAAGATGGTAGCGGACAGGAAGGCCTGGAGGAACGTTGTCCATGAGGTCATGATGGGTTGGACATGACTTCGCAACTAACAAAACAACATATGCATGCAAGTGTGCAGTAGAAACCCTAAAGATAGGGAAGAAGAGGCAGAGCCTTGATTGTGGGACATTACATTCAGTTTTTTCAAGATCAGCCAAGATCAGTTAGATGCCAAGGATGGTTAAAACAGCCCATCACCTCTCTTAGTCTGTTTAAGTGGGATTATGATGGAGCAAACATGCCTTTTGGATGATACTGAATCATGCATTTCCCTGGAGATATCATAGATATCCCTGCAATTATTAATTCTCCCTCCAGGACTAGATTCCAACATGGAATGTTTTGTGGCAAAATAGAACTCCGTTATTTCCTACACCAACTGGGAGAGATAAAAATCCCCCATATTCCCCAGCCAAAATGGGAAATGGGAGAATCCCCCAAAATACTAATGTGAACTTGGGGGAGGGGGAACCTAACAATAAAAATCTCCTTTCACAGCAGAGCACATCTGCCCTGGTGATAGATTAGCTAGTTGCCCCCAGAGAAAGAGCTGCATTTTGATTATGCAAAATTAAATGAAGTAGACAAGGGATAGATGGTCTGAAAATATAAATAACTATGTGGGGAGTGAGAAGGTTTATGGTGTGAGAAGAGAGGATTGATTGACCATTTCCCTATGCTATTTTCCTGATAAACATGCAATTCATCTCCAGCTGGTATTTGTTCTTCCAAGCCAAACATGCAGGTCTTCAAATGAGAATTGTGTTGTTTCATTTTCTTTGGGGATGGTTTTATGTCATGCAGTTATCAATAGTATTATAATCATTTTATAAAAATGATGGCCATGGTTGCCATTTAACAAAAATAAGCTTAAACCTCTAAAAATGGCCTTTGCAAAGTCAGCCTTGATATTAAATCTGAATGTAAGTGTCCCATAGTTAAGGCTAGCAAATGTCTTTGCTAATCTATATAATTTCCCAATTATAGTGATCTGGAACAAAAACAAGCTTGGAGAAACTATGCACTTTTAAAATCTGCCCCTGTTTATTTGTGTGATTTTAAGGACAAAATGGCTGTGTATTTTAATTATATCATTTTATCATGGCATGAAGCAAATTAGAGCCAGGCCTCTTGAACTCTCAAGAGCAATCTCTTGGCCCACTACTCACCCCAAGCAACCACAAAGTGACATCGCTCCATCTGTTCTGCAGTCATAATTATCTGGTGTTGAATTCAGGAGCTACTTTCTTTTACCGTAAAATCTCAAATGCAGGAAAATATAATTAGCATACCTGGATCTGGAATCTGTTCCCCTGGGCTAGGATACAGCATTTGGTTGGTGTGGTAATTCCTCTGGTTGGTATATTTTCAAAATGTTTGTTTGATTATTTTCTTATCATCTTTGCTCATGGGCTCCTTGAACAATAAGAAATGTTGAAACTGGAAACTTCTTAGGACAATAAAATAATTTGTTTTTTTAAAGGTGTTCATCAAGACAGAAGTGAGATTTATTACACAAATATAGTTGAGTATATTACAAATGTTTGAAATTGTATGTTGGATTGTGTTTTTATTTATTTTCCATAATGACTACTAGCTTAGCGATAAATGTTGCTGAGTAAGTTTGAATGCTCAGTGAAGCATTACTAAACATAGAGAGATGGAAATTTAGGTCTAATCTTCACAGGAGAGAACCTTCCCAATTTTGTTTTTCACTTTTGTTGGTACAGGATCAATGCTCATGAGAGTCTACCCTGGAAGGCAGCAAGTTGAGAGAAATTGGACAAAACTTTCTTTTATCTTCCAACTATAACTCTTATAGTTCAAATTAATTTTGTCTAGAATCACATAATATGTTGCTTTATGGCAGGGCTTTTCAACCAGTGGTACAGGTACCACCTGTGGTACATTGGCCCCTGGCAGGTGTTACGCGACCATCCTAGAAAAATGGTAGCGGGGGAGCACTGCACAAACCTAATCGAGAGACAGCTGGAGCTGCAGGGCTGTCAGGGCTCAGGAAAATAAAATTCACATGACCCATTAAACCCACACAATCTCCCTATTATACCCCGCCATGGACCTTCACAACATACCGCATGCTTGCTACAGTTCTTTTCATTGCAGAGCTAGTCTTCTTCATATTTTTTCTTATTTTCTAATGTTACCGTAAGCATCCTTTTGCAAATTTACAAAATTGACAGGATAACTAACACTCTCACATATATTAATACAATAGATTTTTAACACCAACTCTATATAAATTAGATAAATAAACAAACTCCCTGCAAATCAAGCCTATGCTGAATTTTGGCCCCATCTATTTTTGAGAAATACAGTATAATTCTTTTAAAAATATCAGAAATGATATACCTCTAAGCTACATTTTGGGGTATAGAGTTTTGTTTATTGTTGGAACAGTGTGCTTAATCTCTTTTCTCCTCTATCCTGTTTATATTTTCTCCTCCCCCCACCTGCCAAAAAAAATCTTTATAATTTAACTGGTATGTTGATATGAATTACTTTGAACCTGTGTGTGAATTTGTCCTACAATATGTGTAGACTGTTGGAAATGTTTACTCTTTTGTTTAAATAATCCTACCTATGAGGAAATAAGTGAAGCAGGCAGAGTTCCCTTGCATTCTTAGCCTACTAAGAAACTCAAAATGTTGGAGATTTCTTAGTTCCAAAAGGAGAACAAATAGATTGATAGCCTAATCTAGAGTTTAAATTCCATATATACAGCAGACCTCACAAAGAGGTCTGCAGATGGATGGAGACATCCCCGCTTCTTCCATTACAGTTTAAGAATAAGTCAGTGCCTATACCTCTGATGACTCTCATATAGTTGTGCATACAAATTCCTGCACCAATGTTTATATTGTCACACATGCTTTGCAAATAATTTAAAATAGCAATTAACTTTAAGTATATGAATTCATACTGTCATCACCACAGGCAACAACATATGAAGAAATGACTAATCTTGTTATTCTGCATACACTTCCAGAAGGCATCCTGGGGTTGGCACAGAGCTGCCTATTAGTGACCTTTGCAAAATGGATGATATGCCAATGGGATGTCACAGTGCTGCACAATCATTATCAGGGATACTGTACATAAACAGAAAGTCCTGCACAATTTCTTTTAAAATCTATTTCTTGAACAATCATTTACTGTTGTATAGAGCAGTCGCATCACTGGATATGTCTGTATTCTTAGAATGGCAAATGATTATCCTTCTCCCCATTCCTAAGATGGAATAATGTTATGGACTCTTTCCCACAGTTCAGTTGGTGCTATCTACCAGTCCTTGAGCTAGCAGAAAATTAAACTGGTAGTAATTTTTTTGCTGCTCTGTATCCCACTACAGGTATGCTGCCTGCATACATCACTGTCTGTATTAATTGAGGGCAAATTAAGGAATGTGGTTGCACCAGCCACCTACCTACCTGTAAAACATCACCAGCCAGTAGAAATACATTCATTAAACCGGGTGCTTTATTGGACTGAGGAGCAGGTGAGTAGATTACTGGATAGATCACAAGTTTGACCATCTTTCAAAAGTCATTCCAATTGATCAGGACTAGGAGTGGCAGCAAGAGAAGTCATAAGCCAATTCGCCCCTTCTCTTTCCACCTCTCCCAACATGAGATCATCTGTCAATATTGGGTCAGGTAGAAGGACAAGACAGAGTGGTAAATCTTGATTTGAAAGTAGCCTGAACAAGGGATGGGAGGCCCTAAGGAAAGTATTGTGCAGGCAAGATCCTGCTTCATCACATAGCCCTCCAGCATTTGCCAGCTGTTACCTTCAAACATGCAGTATACCACTCTTTAGAAGAATGGTTGAATCCTAGTCTAAATTAGCCTACCAACAGGTAACAAGGAAAATTGTTTGAGTTAGTGAGAACACAATTT
Organism: Vipera ursinii; assembly: GCF_947247035.1. NCBI lineage: Eukaryota > Metazoa > Chordata > Lepidosauria > Squamata > Viperidae > Vipera > Vipera ursinii. The sequence goes on along the minus strand of NC_139512.1, from coordinate 113,838,043 downwards.
CCAAATTCATCACACAATTCCCCACCCCTACATTTATTATCTGTTAAATTATTTTCACACATGAGCAGTAAGCCTATGTTGAAATGAACATGTGTGGTGGTCTGGTTGCGCCATGAAGTGGCAAAGATAACATGAACTCTCTTTTCATTTCACTTTACATTATATCCTCCACTATTACCATCACTAATCAATTGCTATACAACTAATCTAGGTCAGTTTGGAGTCCAAATGCATACGCACTAATTTGAAAGATTTGGACTCCCCTGCTAATGTCCAAATGTCTGAGTGGTTGTGCCCAGGAATCAGAGGGAAGTGTGTATTTGTCATAGCCTACAGTGACTTATAGGTATTGAACTAACCCTACCACCTGGAGATCACGTGGCTTCAACGCTATCCAAATGGTTAGTGAAATTATCATGACCTGTTCCATCTTTACATCGAAAATCTCTATTTTAACCCCAGACAATTAAGAACAATTTTAAATAAGCTGCCTTAGGTATTAGGTGGGGATGAGGTAACGGTATCTTCATGAGGACATGGAATAGCAGAAACTGGGGCATTTTCATACCATAGATAGATGTAATTGCCCAAACTCTCCATTCAGTTGCACTTCACTGTGGTTTGTCTATTGAACACATCAATGTACTTTGCTTCATTATTGACCTCTGCAAAGTTCTTTTCCTCTAATTCTGCATCTAATAGCTTTGGGATTTTATAGTGTCTTTGACTTTTCAGTGTAGTTTATAAGCCTCATATGTCCTGTAGGTCATCCATCCAAGAACAAACCAGTCTGATATTCCATTTAATTTTTCAGGGTCCTCTAAGGTTAGATGGTGCTGCCACCTATGAAAGCCTTGACCTAAAGAAAGATTTGGTTGCAGGAGTTACAAGTCTGTGTGTTCTTATTGCTATTCTTAGGTTAATCTTGGATATCTTTTTTCAGCACACAATGAGAACACAATAAACATTAAAAAGGTTTATGCAGAAATATGAAGCACAATATTTTAAAAAGTTAATTATTTTAATGTGAATTAGAATAACAGATTAATAATACCACCTTGTATTTGCAGTGTCACTACCCATCTGTTTCTGAAGTCATAGATAAAATTTCTGATCTGTCAATGCAGTAATAGTGGGCACATTTATGGATCTCCAATATTAGAAAAAAGGATACTATTTTTACATTTTTGAAGCTTAGCTTTTTGTTACAACTATTTAAAGAAATTCAGTAGAAGTGTCATTGAGAGCTAGTTTGGTGTAGTGGTTAAGGCATCAGACTAGAAATTGGGAAATTATGAGTTCTAGTCCCAATTTGTGCACAAAGCACCTGGTTGATTTTGGGTCAGTCATTTTCTCTCAGCCCTAGGAAGGAGGCAATGGCAGAGCACTCATTACCATGCCCATTGTTACATATAAAAAACCTCTTCTAAACTTTCTATACTCTGAAATAGTATGGAAGTACAACCATAGCTCCATTACATATGCAGAAAGTTAGTATACAGGAAGTGACATTTTCAAGGAAATTTACTGTTTTTATCTGATTTAAAATAATTGCCAGAAAGTACCATTTGTTTTGCACAAACTAGACACAAGATGTAGCAGGGATTGTAGCAGACATTGTCCACCAAGCTCTGAGAAGGAAATGATAAAACAAACGTAGTATATTAATACTATTTCTACTAATGGGAATTGCCGCAAATTTTTAAGTAAATTTAGAGTGTACTTAATGATCATATTGTGGTGGGGGAGCAGTATGTAAGATATATTTGGCAACCACAATTGGGACTAACAATTCCATTGCTAAGGACTGTGATTGCTAAGCGGAAAATCACATGACCAGAATGGACTTATGACCTCATTTTCCCATCAGCAAAACATTACATCACTATGACTTACAATTTTACTTCCACATTCTCAATTAATTCTGCATGTTGCAAGCCAGGAGTGAAGCACACAAATAGAGATTGTGAGACTGCAGGATGCTGCAATGTTCATAAATGTAAGAATTGGTGAAAAGGGCTATTTTTTTTTACATGTCGTAACTTCCAACAGTCCCTAAACAAGACAGTTGGTAAGCAAGGACTACCTGTAACAAGCATGAATTTATTTAAAAATGTGATAAACCAGCCCTAGTGAAGTAGGGTTGCTTCTTTTCTCTGTCCCCCCCACCCCCACCCCCACCTCAGCACTGAACTTACTCTGGACAGGCATACATTGACTTGTGTTCGAATTTCTGTTTCTAATGAAAGGCTATCATCTTCTCCTATGCTAGCAAGATGGTCAACCTTATAGTAAAAATTCTGGAATATACACATACAGATGTCAAATCTTATTACCATGAATAAAATAGTTTATATCATTAAAAATATACAGTAATGTATAATGAAAAGTATAAACTATCCTTGCAGTGTCTACCATTAATTCTAGCATCAAGGACGGACACTCTTGGGAGCCTCCCGATACTCCCATATCACACCTCTCCTCCGTGCGCTGCACTGGCTTCCGGTTGCCTTCCGTGTGAAGTTCAAGGTGCTAACAATGACATACAAAGCCCTACATGGCATGGGTCCGGACTACCTACGGGAGCACCTTCTGCCAATGTCAGCACCCCACCGTCCTGTGCGCTCCCACAGAGAGGGCCTCCTCAGGGTGCCACCGCTCAAGGAATGTCGGCTGGTGGCCCCCAGGGGGAGGGCATTCTCAGTGGGTGCGCCAGCCCTCTGGAACAGCTTACCAACCGAAATCCGGATGGCCCCCGACCTCCGCACCTTCCGGCGCGACTTAAAAACCTTCCTGTTCCAGCAGTCCGGCCTGGCCTGATAGCTTTAATTGGGGTCCCAGTTTGTTTTTACTATTGTTTTTTATTGTTCAATCTGTATACCTTCCTTACTCTGTACACCGCCCCGAGTCCCTCGGGAGAAGGGCGGTTTATAAAAACAAATAAATAAATAAATAAATAAATAATTCCTCTATTCCTCTAAAGAAATGAGACAAAGAGCAGACAAAAAATGAGATAAAGCAGAGAAGAGGTTTAGATGATATTTTCACACTAAGTCTGAAGCTAGGTTAGTAGGTCTCTTGAATTTCTAAAAAATGCCACATAAAAACTTGGGACACGTTAGAGAGACTGAATATCAATCAAATTCAACACAATGCAATCCAGCAGCAGGTCATGCAAAGGAAAACAACAACAACAATCATGCAATCTAAGGAGTAGCTTAAGATTGTAACTATCACTGTACGTAACTAACTTTTTCATTCATCTATTTCTCTGCGTCCTAGAACAGAATAGGGCTTGTAGATGCAAGATGGCAAAAATGAATGTTTCACAACCGCCCAACAAATGATGCATGCACACACTTTTGTGCTGTCCCTCCCACTTTCCCATGTGGAATCAAATCTGGACAAGGCCACAGGTGACAGGCACTTTTTTCTCTTGGCTGGTGTGTGTGGTTGCCAGAGGGATAATTAGAACAAGCTTATTTGTGTACTCTTCTCACCTTAGGGACATAGAGGGCAGGTGGTGACTGCAGCATAGTTAACTCTTTAATTGGACACACTAGTCTTTTACTTCTGCCCACTTTCATCACCACCAGAGAATTGATTTACCTCATCTAGTGCTCTCAGTGCTTCCTTCATCAGCACCACCAATTGTGCTGCAGTCTGGCTCCAACACACCTTGTTCCTTATATCCTTAGCCACCTCAAGAACACATCTCTCTTTATATATGTGTGTTTGTGTGTGTGTGTGTGTGTGTGTGTGTGTGTATTTTTGTCAGAGGCCAAGGTGCTTCTCAGTACCTTTCTCACTCCCCATGTCATGAGAAATTTCATACTTTTGTTTTACATCTTCAGTTGCAATCAAACACAAATCAATCATGAAATCTTCTCTGCATTGCTAGGGTGATGTACCTAATGAATACAGAAGAAAAATAAATATATCATTATTTGTCCACATCGGCAGTGGACCTGGCTACAAGACTGAGGTACTCTTGATTCCTAAAGATTTGTCCTGCACTTGGATAGACCTAAGGTTAAGTCTCACTATTGCCACACATTTATTTTTGAGTAAGTTGGTGTTCTTGAACTGTAACCTAAGAAACAAGAAGAATTTCAATTTATTTATTTCAATTTATTTCTTACAGCATTCTAAACACAAGGTTCTAGATGCACCCTCTGGTAAATTGTCATCAGAAGACTATATCTGATAACCAAACTCTGAGAAACTGAATGTACTAAATGAATGTCATGTTCCATTTACATTTTCCTTGTTTTGAGAATACCGACACAGAGACTGTTTGGTCCTTGTTCTAAATTTTACTAATGAAGGATAATTTGTGTTCAAATATGTAGGATCTTGTAAACTTTTATTCAATTAATTTTTACCTTTACATCTGAACTCAATAAAGAATGCAAACTAACATTCTCTACATCCAGATGATATAGAGACATCTCTGAAGAAAAATTAAGGACTAATTCTTCCCCATCTTTATGTGTTGAGCCAATTGTTGCTTGGGACAAGTCCATGGAGGTCATGAATATTGTCATATCAGTGACTGCAGGAGCTGTAGAGAGTAGTAGTAGTAGTAGTGGTAGTAGTAAACTTCCAGCGTTAGAGCATTCACCACTTCTGGAGGCAGGTTGTTGCACTGGTTAATTGTTCTGTTAGGAAGTTTCTCCTTAGTTCTAGGTTGCTTCTCTCTTTGGTTAGTTTCCATCCTTTGCTTCTTGTCCTGCCTTCAGGTACTTTGGAGAATAGCTTGACTCCCTCTTCTTTGTGGCAGCCCCTGAGATATTGGAACACTGCTATCATATCCCCTGTCATCCTTCTCTTCATTAAACTAGACATACCCAATTCCAGCAACCGTTCCTTATATGTTTTAGCCTCCAGTCCCCTAATCATCATTGTTGCTCTTCTCTGTACTCTTTCTAGAGTCTCAACATCTTTTTTACATTGTGGTGACCAAAACTGGATACAGTATTCCAAGTGTGGCCTTACCAAGGCATTGTAAAGTGGTATTAATACTTCACATGATCTTGATTCTATCCCTCCGTTAATGCAGCCTAGCACTGTGTTGTTAGCTTTTTTGGTAGCTGCAGCACACTGCTAGCTCATATTTAAGTGATTGTCCACTAGGACTCCATGATCCCTCTCACAGTTGCTACTATTGAGCAAGCTGACTCAGGAATTCTGGGAGTTGAAGTCCATGAGTCATAAAAGAGCCGAGGCTGACTACCCCTGACCTATACTATACCTGTACGTTTGGTTTTTCTTGCCTAAATGTAGAACCTTACTTTTTTCACCATTGAATTTCATTTTGTTAGATAGCACCCAGTGTTCAAGTCTGTCCAGATCCTCCTGTATCTTAAGCCTGTCTTCTGAAGTGTTGGCTATTCCTGCCTGCTTAGTATCATCTGCAAATTTGATGAATTTCCAATCTGTCCTCTCATTAAAATCGTTGATGAAGATGTTGAAGGGCACTGGGCCCAGAACAGGGCCCTGGGGCATCCCACTACACACTTCCCTCCATGTAGATGCAGTTCCATTGAGGACCACATGCTGAATACAGCTGGTCAGCCAGCTACGAATCCATCTGATGGTGATGCTATCTATTTTTCCCTCTTATCAAGTAGTAGATTGTGATCTACTTTATCAAATGCCTTACTGAAGTCCAAGTAAATTATATCCACAGCATTCCTCTGGTCCACTAATTTTGGATGAATGTCTTTCCCAAAAATGTTTCCCTCTCCCAGGGAGTGAACCTGAACAGAATGAATGAAATATGTTTGTATGTATATTCCAAAACTATTTATGTTATGTTAAGGATTCCTATAGAATATTTTTTGTTCTGCTTTGTAGTATTTCTAAGATGTCCTGTATGATTTAGAATACATATGGTAGTATATTGTGTTTGATTTTCATTTTGTTGCTATGGCTTCTAGTTATTTATAAACAAGCTATTACTATATTTATGCCACTGTTCCTAAGTCTAGGATAAAACTTCTGTACTATTGCTAAAATGTGGAGGCTAAATAAACTCTTTCTCTAGAAGCCACTTTCTAATAGAGATTTTGTTTGTTGTTTATCATTTATTGAACAGAAGCAAGCAATGTCTGCCTTTATGTAGAAGTTAGTGTAACTTCCATTTCAAATTCTTGGATAACCCAATATCTTATGCTTGCAGCTTATCACCTTGGGCTGTGATCCTGTCATCTCTCATAAACTGTACAGGGACATCTAGTTGAGTTTGGATGTCGAGAGGCCTCTGGGGAAAAATTGAGTGGTTTAAAAAAAAGTAATATTAGTGCTTCAGGTGATTGAATTCATTTCACAGCCTTCACCAGGACAATTACATATTTGCTGAGAGATATTAATACTCTTAAGAAGAAAAACAGGCTTAATGAGATACAGTAACCTCCTTACATCACTGACATTAACTCTGACTCATTTAACTGTCTATGAAAGTTCCTGAAAGCCATAGGTTCAGTTACTTTAAAAAGAAAAATGCTATTTGTGCTGCTATTTTCAACTCGGCTCCACATGGAGTTGGCAACATTATGTTGTTGGATTGATTGAACTTCTTTGAGATGCTGACTACTTCAATTCTTCATTCAACTACAGCTGGCAAGATGGCTGAGCAGAATTGGGAGGGTGTGGGGTGTGGGGAGGAACATCACTAAGTTTCTTACTCTGCACAGGAAATAAAGGTCTTATCTATGCCACAATTTAGCAAGTCATCCATTTGTAATGGGAAGGCAATGGACTGCCTTTGTACCAGTGTGTCTATTCTCCTTAATCATTGTTAAATTACAGATGAGTATATAGAGCATTGCCCTCCCATACAGAGAGAATTCCTCTTAGCCCAGAATATAATATTGGAGAATAGAGTAGGGTCGGGGGTGGAGGAACTGCTCTTCAATGAGCGGTTGGAAGTAATCCATGTCGGGGAGGAGGAAACCTTCTGATCCTTGACTTTTAAAAATGTTCTGTTTAACTTTTATATGATGAAGTCACTGGTTTACTATATTACTAATGACATAAAAGATGAGAGTATAGGAAAAATCAAATAACCCCTGAGATTCCTAATCTCTCTTTAAATATTCCATGACATACAGTATTCTTAAACACATCATCATGGTCTATCAACACTGTCAAATCTATGTAAGTTAGTCTTCAAACAAAGGATTATTGCTTAAAAAAGATGATTAATAAATGCTGAAGACAAACATATTTTAGCTAACACCCACTACAATTTGTAACAGCCATGCTTAGGTGCGGGTCACAAGGACAGACATTTAATTTTGCAGTTACTAAGATTGTTGACTAGAACAGGTACAAAGATAGCCAGGGAAATGACTGAAGCCTGGGGAAAGGGCCTCTCCTCAGTTAACAGGAGTGCTGATTTACCACCAGCTTATCAGGTACTTAGGAGCCAATAACTTAATAGCCAGCCATCAACACCCCAATCAACAAATAAAAAGCCATACACAGCCAGGCAACATATAAATACTATGTATAGCACACATTCCGGTTGCGAGAAGTTCCTTCAGGAGGGGTAAGTCCAAAAGCTCAGAAGACTAAACCTCTGATCCCAGTGACGGATCCAGATTGGATCCTGCAAGTTAAGGTACTGATGGATGCCATTTTGCACTAGAATCATATCATGAAGTGATGTTATGAAGCAGGTATTTTATTTGCTCTAACGTTGACACGAAGGAGGAACTGGTAGCCTTTTTTATTGTTGTAAATGAAATGTATTTCTAGAACTCTTATTTCCTGCTCCCTGGTCCTTATAGAGCTTTTATTTTAATTACACTGAAGTTCATAACATTTCCCTCTTTTATTACAAAAGTTTAGAATAAAATGCTGTATATGTCACAGAAAATAAAGTATCTGGAAATCTGATGTCCATATTAACTGCCTTCTATCTGGACAGTCCTGTCCTTTGTCAGCAAGCTAATTCTTTTTATCATTTTGAGATTTCTTTATGGCCAGTTTTAATTTAAAAGTCAAATTTAAAAATGAAGAAAAAATGAATGCTTCTTAAAAAGAATGTCAGCTGACTGTCTTTTTAAGGCAATTTCAACAGATTTCCTTTCATGTCTTCATCTGTTGGTTGTTGACAGTTTATGGATGGGCCTAATCTACAAATTCAGTTGCTTCCTGTGTTCAGTGAAGTCATAACTGTGTATAATAGCATACAAATGAATTCAGCTTCCTTGAACTGGAGGTCAAATCTCCATTCTGCTTTTAAGTTGAAATAAGAAAGGAAAGTAAAATGGGATGTGAAGTTAGATGATAAGCAGCTTCGGAAGATAAAAGATAGCAGGGGCAAGGATAGAAAGTGAAACATATGAAGAACGAAACATATGAAGAATGGTTGCAGGATTTGGGAATGGCCAGTTTAGAGAAAAGAAGGACTAGGGGGACATGATATAGCAGTATTCCAGTATTTGAGAGGGTGCCACAAGGAGTAGAGGCTCAAGTTATTTTCCAAAGTACCTGAGGGCAGGACAAGAAACAAGGGATGGAAACTAATCAAGGAAGAGAAGCAACCTGGAATTAAGGAGAAACTTCCTAACAGTGAGGACAATCAACTAGTGCAGGGGTAGGCATCCTCAGCTCTTTTATGACTCATGGACTTCAACTTCCAGAATTCCCATGGCTGGCTCAGGAATTCTGGGAGTTGAAGTCCATGAGTCATAAAAGAGCCGAGGTTGTCTACCCCTGAACCAGTGGAACAGCTTGCCTTCAGACATTGTGGGTGCTTCATCACTTGAGATATTTAAGAAGAGGCAGGACAGCCATTTGTCTGAAATGGTCTGGGGCTAGGGTCTCCTGCCTGAGCAAGAGGTAGAAGACCTCCAAGGTCCCTTCCAGTTCTACTCTGATTGATTCCTAGCTCCATTGTACAAATATTTTCAAATCCTGTTATTTTTTTTTAATGTCAAGTAATTTATAGATAGGGTTATTTAATAATTGACTTACCAACATACCGGTATATTGATTTTCAACAAATTAGTGAAGAAGTCCAAAGTGGAATAATTAGACCAACAAAAATGTGAATTTTCCCCAACGTACATCAGCAAATTACTGCATCCCATAAACATGTAATCAAACGTATGGATTTCATATGCTTAAAGCTAAATTAAAAACAATTCTTATTTTATTTAAATTGAGTGACCTTCATATAACCCTATTATAGTTGAGAGTTTTAGATAACTCTTGCCCAATTTTCCCTTCAGTTTTTAGTAAACTGCTTTTAGTAAAATAGCACAATATTTCAAATGTCAATTATTATTGTTATTATTTTAATATACTGTATCCAAAGTAAACAAATAAATCATTTATTTCTGATATTAGAAGTATTTATTATTATTTCAATACTCGGTGTCTAAATCACACAATCCCAGAGTTTCTTCTTCTTTTAAATAACCTTCAGTTATTAGAGAGCCTGATGAGAGATATTCTTTACCAGGAACAAAAAGTAACAAAAACAAAACCAAGCAACTGCCAAAGATTATTAACACTTCACTTTGGTGGCTTCTAATCACATCTGACTAGTAATATCTCAGTTGTAAGATTAACCCTATTAGATAAGGGTTTCTCTATTTATGAGAATAAAGACTTTTTTGATTCATGGTTAGTACTTAGTATGCAAATAGAGCAAAACAAAGACCTGTTTGAAGTAAATTAAAGTCAGTGAAGGATTTTGATAAAAGTATCTAAGTCTTGTCTTTATTTTCTCAACTGATAAATCATACTAGGGAAGCAGATTTTTATTTGTTTGTAGAAGTTTGGAATTTTTACTCCCAGACAATCACAGATACAGAATCCAGAAATATCTGGAGGATATCAAATTATCAACATCTGATCTAAAGCTATGGCAGTTATTAAATATTACCATATCTAATATATGTATACTGTACATATTATGTGTGTGTTATATATTATGTATTAAATGTGATGTTTAAGATAACAATGAAAAAAAATCACAATCACAGAACTCTGAAGCAAAACTGTGAGTAAACTATTGATTCACAAGTCTACAGCTTGAAATTAAATAATTTTGTTTACTAGACTTATCCATGAAAAAAGAGGAACAGAATTTGAAAAACAAGATACAACATTAATTATGTTACTAACAAGCATATGTTTATATGGGTAGTATAGCAATTAGACCTCTTGTAAAAATCAAAATATGACTTTTTACCCACTTCAAGAAATAACATTTCTACTGCATAGTGGGAGGAGTTCATTGCTGAAGCATGTATTGAATCGTGACATGAAAACTTTGTAAGTCATGCTTTAACACTGCATATTTCTATTCTTGTTTCAAAAGTCAGGTCAGGAGTAGGTCTGATTTGGAATACACGTTGGATAAGCTGGAGCAATTACTGAATCCATGACATGGAGAGAATACGGTATGGAGACAGCAATAAGAAGGCTAAGAAAAAGAACAGCTTGCATCACATAACAATGGACTTTGAACAGTTTAAAAACTCCATAAATAATGAAACCATAAGGGAAATCCTTTTACTACTAGGAGAATGGTTCACAATGTGTGCTTTGGTAATGAGACTGGTGATTCACAATGGTACAGTAGACGATTCATACTGCAGGTATCAAAATAATGTTTTCATTCATTTATTTTTAATATATGTATAGTCTACTCTATAGTTTCAATCTTGTATCTCTAGGCAGCTTACAACACAAATGTATAAAGCACATAATATCATAAAATTAATGTGGCTGAGCTCCTAAAAATTATATCACAATCATTTAGTGTCAAGCTCTATTAACAACCTGGCCCCAGAATTTGAGGGAAGTGTCAAGATTTACTGGAAGGCTTATATGGTTGGGACTATCCAGATTTTGTCAGGATGCTGTTCTGTAGGGTAAGTGCCTCAACACCTAAAAGGGACACTGTCTGGATCCCACTAGATAGCATTTTTAGTGGTCAAAATCAATAAATTTCACAAAAAACCTGTCATAATTTTTAGACATTAAAAACTGGTATTTAAATAATGTGTATTTAATTTGGGTCTCCCGGTAAGAACTAACAATTAACAATGAATATATTGAAGTGGTAGACTTCTGTGTTTGAGGATCACTTGTCAACACTAAGGGAACAAGCAGTCAAGAAATACAATACTTGGTAGAACAAACATGAAGGCTTTGGAGAAGATACTCATATGCTATGATGTGTCTATACCTATAAAAATCAAAATAACACCAGCAATGAAATTTCCTGTAACACTCTATAGAAGAAAAAGTTAGAATTAAAAACAAAAAAAAAACAGGATAAAACCAGTATTGGTGCTTTTAAAATCTGGAACTGAAGAAGACTCCTGGGAATCCAATGGACAGTCAAGAAAACAAACAAATGATGATTACATAAATTGGCACTGGATTCTTACTCAAGACACAAATGACCAGGCTCAAATTATATTTTATATACGTTACACAAAGACCTAGTGTCAAGGTTCTGACAGACAGAGATGAATAAAGCAGAACTCTGAGGCTTGGAAATTACATGTTTATTAGTTACAAAGTATCAGCACGTCAAAAGTGAAACCAAGTCTGGAGATACATTTAACAATTCCCCAATACAAAGTTAAACAAATCCCTCCCTTCCTTAAAGTTATGCAAGCAACTATGTTTCCCAATACATTTTCTTGGTGGGCTTTTTACCCAATGTCCACCCTGCAGTCTCAGGAGCACCCGGTGACCTTGGTTCCCACGGGACAAAAGATTATTTGACTATTGAAGCACCTGGCAACCCCCCTCCCTCCGTTCTATGTGGCAATTGAAAATGAGTAGGAATAATGGCTGCAGCCATGCTCATTTGTAGAGTTGACATCTAGTGGAGAACACTTTAATGCTGGAAGAGATGGGAAGAAAGGGAAGAAGACAATGACCAGCAATAAGGTAGATGGGTTCAGTTTTAGTGTTGATAGGTGTGTTACTGGAAGACTTGAAGTGAAAGTTAGGGACAGATGATCATAGAATAAATTATCCATGTAGTTTCGAAGAGTCACATTTATTTGATGGCAAATAATCGCTCAATCACTAAGAACTTACAGTGCAAGTAAAGTACACAAATCCTTAAGTAAACTTCAACTTCTGATTATGGAAGGGAATTGCTGTTGACTTTTTCCAAAATATTTTTTCCAACGCCCCAAACCCCAGCCTTGCCAACAGTCCTGAAATTTCTGGTGGGTTTCCAATCTTTAAAATCAGTCAAGTTCACCCAGATGCTGCACAGTCAGAAGCTAACTTAACAGGATAGTGGTCCATCCAGGATTTTCTATCTTTAGACTCCAAGGTACCTGACTCTGCTTCTCCTGATCTAATAATAGTATTTAGGTCTACTGAAATCACTACATTTCATACTAATCCAATGGTGTAAACAAAATAATGTTGGCCAGTTCTGCTTCTTTGTGTCTACTTTACTGAGAATTTAGCCCTGTAAGTGGACAACCAGTGACCACTGCATACTGTATTTATGGCAGAAATGCCTAGACTTTCTCCTCTCCTAACCCTAGAGGTTATCAATGCTCTGCACATGTATGTTTCTAGCTTTTCTTTCAATGGAAAAGCTAATCACAATGGTTAATGAAAGCTTGTTGGAAACTCTCCAACATTTGTTTAGGTCCCTTAGAGTCCCATGTTACATTCATCAGCATTTGCAGTGATATAAACAGCAAGGAAAAGGGAATAAGAGCATGAGAAAAGAGGAGTCCAGAGACTAGGCTGGTGATCAGATTTCTTCCACACAACTCTGCATTGCTTAAAGTCTACACATATTAGAAACACACATGAATTTTTAACAGCTTTTCCAAACAGATTTTTGCTCTAATTCCAGGCAGAGAAAGCAAGCTGCAATTTCTTTTGGGATCTACATACCATTAGACACCTTGTTGCTTAGTGTTGACTTTACAAAGACACCCAAAATAAACACACTAATTAGAGCACAGTGCTTTTAGCTCCTGCTGATCACTGGCAAATTTAGAGCCAAGTGGGGGTTGTCTGTATACATATAATGTGACAATAAGTAATTGTCAGCAAAGGATATAGCCATAGCCGTATTCCCTTATACCCTGTTAGTTATTTTTTTAGACAGGTACCATTCTGTTGTTTAAAAGTGATATATACAGAGGAAAGGTTTTGGTCAGATATACATAACTTCTAAAATGTATTCTCTCATAGGATTTCAGGTAGTATAATTTAAAAATTTATTTTTAAAAATTGAATTTTGAGGGCCAGTGGTTACTATGTAGTGGCTGACAGTGACACACATTTTAAATTGGAATATACTGAGCTATACATTGTGTATCTTAATTCAAAATGTACCCTTTCATAAACTGCTGTTGTAAGGATAGCAGCATACCATTTTATTTGTCCATGTGTAGTACTGTCTAAATTGTACAAAAGATTATTACAATAATTTAGGAGTTATATACACGAAAGGCCTTGACTTCCTGGTTTATTGCTATCTTTTTATTTCACCTTTTCTCTGGGAGTTCAAGAAGATTGCACAGGATTTTTTCTCAGCAGTAAATTGCTGAGGTAGGTTGGCTGAGAAGTAGTGAGCTCCATAAAATATTCCTGCTGTAATACCTACAGTATATATGTGCACAATCTAATGAAGGCAATATATTAAAGGCATATTGTTATCTGTAAGAATAGTATAATGATATTGAAGGCAATTAGTTCTTACAGAAGGATGCTCTTTCTATAGAAACATAGGAATTGCTATCATGTGTACTTACTACTGGCTCTGTCAATGAAGAATCCTGAAGTAACTTATTCTGGGGCCCTGAAAATATACAACCATGAGCAATGAATGGACATTACTTCTCTAAGAAGTTCATGCCATCTTCTTCCAAAGGTGTGAATGGTCAACTTTCAAGTACGACAACATTGTTTCAAAATGTGTTGGAAGAAATATCTTCAAACTTCAGTTGGGAAAGTACCGTGCTTCCCCAAAAGTAAAGCCTATCCCTAAAATAAGCTCAAGCTTGATTTTGGAGGATGAGCCTAATATAAGTCCTACCCGCAAAATAAGCCCTGGTTTGGGGGCAAGGCACACACCTAAAAGTCAAGCTAGGGAGCTGCCCTATGCGTCCCACACCCACTTAACTTGCAGCCAGGTCTCTCCTCGCTGCCCCACTTCTTCTGCGGCATCTTCTACAACCAGGCCTGCATTACTCAGTCGCAGGCCTTTCCAGGAGGCCACTGCAGCCAAGAACCTAGCTATGGATTCAATGCATAGCTTGGTTCTGCAAGACCTATACAGCTGAGAACCGAGCTACGGATTGAATCCATAGCTCAGTACTCAGCTGCAGTGGCCTTCCAGAAAGGCCTGACTGTGAAATGCAGGCTGGAATGCAGCTGCAGAATGAAGCTCTTTCTTCATCCAGAAGAAGTGGACCGGCTGGGCGGGGCTGTCAATGCTAGAGGTGAGTATAAAAGAACTGGTGCCTCTTTTGGAGGCTAAAAAAAAAAAGACCTAGTCTTATTTTCGGAGAAACACAGTAAGGGGAAATAGAGACCAATACTGATTGGAAGCATGTAATCAATTCTCACTTTATGGACTTAGATCAATTTCAAACATCTATCATTAAAGCTTAGATACTTTCCCATTCATTACAAAGCTGAAGAGGCAACTGAGAACCTTGTTCTACTCTTCTGGGGATATATTGTGACTTTTTTGCCTTTTTGCAGCTGGGGTGGGCATGGCCTGTGCGTGACGCATCTGGACCGTGGACTGCCAGTTTGACACCCCAGTCTAAGGTATCTACCCATGAGCAGCCCCAGGCAAACAGTAGACAACTACCAGTAGGAGGAGACTGACTGAGTATGCAAGTAAGATAAATTCTGAATCTTTGAGCAAGTGGGAGTAGGAGAGTCACATAAAAACGGTAAAATCAGAAAGAGACAACTCTTTCTACTGCTTCACAGCAAAAACTCTCCCTGCTCCTTGTGGGTACATTGCTGATTGGACAGCACTAAACCAATGTTACAAAAGACTTTGACTCTCAATTGATTCTGGAATAGTGCTCTTCTTCAATACAGTAATATTAAACCAGTAAAAAAGTCTACCAGCCAAATGAAAACTCATCTCCTTTTCCATCGCAGCCCATGGTCAAGATTAATGGATTTTTTTTACTGGCTGGTAATATTTTGTGAGAGGAGAGAGAAACAACAGCATGAAAATTTATTTCCTTGATGTGCCCTGTAAATTATAATTAAGGACAGCATTATGTCTGTGGTAGGATAGAGATCACCAGCAGAGACAGCAAATTCTATGCCAAGATTGGTGGGTTTTTTTACTACTGAAAAATCCAAGGCGGAAGCAATTGCCAAAGATTCACATCTTAATTCAAATTAATATATGAGCATCAGCTGATCATTGCCAATGTCATTTTAACCACCAGTCTCTCTTTGATAAGCAGATAGGGAAGACAAACGTAACCACAGGTCATTTGGATGGATCTGTTTGGGAAGAGATGCTTTTGTTTTGGCTTTTGATAAGCTGGCAAATGAGTCAATCACTGTCTTAGGCTTTATCAGGGCTAGCACTGCATCTTTAGAAAATCCCATAGCACGTTACCATACCAGAATACTGATGGAAGAAAGAATACAGAATAACTAGACTGATAACCTTTGAAGAATTAAGTTAGAATTCTAACTTAGTGCTGACGGAAGCAATTATTTTTCAGCCTTGATTTCCCATCTGTAAAATGGAAATACAACATCCAACTCATAGGGTTGCTTTAATGCTAAATTAGATAAATATGTCAAGCACTTGGCACATTAATGATAAATAAATATAAACTCTCCTAAGTTCAGGTCCTTTCCTATGTCTCTCGGAAGAAAATTATTCCCATTGCACAATAAGCGTCATGATTTATCTCTCTGAGAACTGAACTTTCCACTTTTTCTTTCCAACGCTGAAATCTGCCAAGACAGTAATTCCCAAAAGATCTGTGAAGAATACATACATAGCATTTCCTCCCCCACTAGGCTAATAAAAGAGCAATCTATTTCAGGCCTGTATTCTAATGAATCTTGAATTCGAGTTTTTCTTCACTTGTATCTACCTGCAGCACAAACATGCCTAACATGTCCTCATGTTGTTACCTTCATCTGATCCCCAGCCCATACCAGAGATAGATTTAAGATGCCCTTACTCAACTTTAAAGCATTGCTTCCTCCTTATCCCAAATATATTTTGCCTTGGACACAATCTGATGTGTTTCTCCAACCTTGTGCTAATGATACAGTAAGGTGATTCCCAGGACTCAATTTTAGCAAGCCCAGACCTATTGCCCACTTTAAGCTAGTGGGGATATATTGCCTCCTCTTCATTCCCTATCCTCTAAATCAGGGGTATCAAACTGCCAGCCAATGGGCCGGATGCATCATAGCAAAACCGTGCCCACCCCATTGCCGGCAATGGCAAAAAAGTCACGACACATCATGTGATGTTGAGAGTTTGACACCCCTGCTCTAAATCCATTTTGCTTTAGGCAGTAAAAGAACCTGGCTCTTTCAAACTGAGTCACCACCATACTTTCTGCAGATAGTCCTCGATTTATGAACACAACTGAACCCCAAATTTCTGTTACTTAGCAAGACAGTTGTTAAGTGAACTTTGCTCCATTTCACAACTTTTCTTGCCACGGTTGTTAAATGAATCACTGCAGTTGTTAAGCTGGTAACATTGTTGTTACTAGGTGAATCTGGCTTCCCCATTGACTTTGCTTGTCAGAAGGTCACAAAAGATAATCACATGACCCCAGGACACTGCAACCATCATAAATACATGCCAGTTGCCGGGCATCAAACTTTTGATCATGTGACCACAGGGATGCTGCAATGGCCGTAAATGTAAAAAATGGTCATAAGTCACTTTTTTCAGCGCCTTTATAACTGTGGTCACTAAACAAATGGCTGTAAGTTGAGGACTACCTGTACTCTTTAAGACCATCCCCAAGTCAGATACCTGAATCAGCCAAAACAGAGGGTGACCACTTTCTCTGTTGCTTCACGGTGGTGAAACGTTACCCACACTGACAGCTATTCAGACTCTTTTTGAATACAGCTTATTATTCCTTTACTACGGCATTACGGTCATGTTCAAGAGAAGCCCAAATCCCGTCAGCTGTCAAAGCCTAATTCTTTCCTCAACCCCGATCTTAGTACATTTCAAGGAGAGGGACTGGTGAATATCTTCCCACTGGCTAGTAATGTTTGGTACAAGTGGAGAGAAACAAAGCTGGTGGAATCCATGAAGCCATGCCATTAATATGTAAATAAACACAGCACTAATTGCTGGCATTGTGCCTGTGGTAGAAGAGACATGGTAATAGGGGCAAATATTACATTAGTATAATTTTTCTGGCAGCTTAAGGACTGAGAAATAGCATTTTAACTCAGCTGCAGTGAAAAGTTCTATGGCTCTTTCTCTCTTGACTGCCTCCTTGCTGAGTCCTTTGTATTGTGGAGGACAAAGAGCTAAGAGAACAACAGCAACATTGCCGCACTAGCTCCAAGCTGTGCTTCTGTGTTGCTTAAGGACAAAAAAGTAAAGCTTATTAGAACAATTTGAACCCCTATCAGGACAGATCTTGAACTTCTTGATTATCAGGCCACATCATCTTATGTTCTGTGCACATCCATAAAACACAAAAATGTCACAGAAAATGGAACTTTCATTGCTTGTGTGACTTTTAGTTTGCACTTACCCCTCACTGCCAGGGGTTACTCGGGAACCTCTCATAAATGTGCTTATACCAGGGGTAGGCAACCATGGCTCTTTTATGACTCGTGGACTTCAACTCCCAGAATTCCTGAGCCAGCCATGCCTTGGACACAATTTGCCTTGGACACAATCTGATGTGCTTCTCAGGAATTCTGGCTCAGGAATTCTGGGAGTTGAAGTCCACGAGTCATAAAAGAGACAAAGTTGCCTATCCCTTGATTATACCATGGGTGATATCCTACCAGCAGGGGAAGAGGAAGAACATGCTGAGTCAGAAACAGACCACTGACCAATGACACTCTTCTTATGTCCTTCAACTATCTATATTGTACTATAACTGGGCCAAGTATTTGCATGCAGGAAAGAAACGAATAGAAACTATTTCCACACTCATCCTCTATGTTTGACTGCCACTTACTGTATCAAGAAGCTAGTCTCACTGGAAATATTCTGTCAACTTCAAGTCACAGATGGCTCCTCTGATTTGGTTAATGGAAGGTGTGCTATGTGCATAATGACTGATAACTTAGCCCTGGGTACTCACAGATTGTAGTTTATTCAACAAGCTATGGCTAAGAAAAGTCATGGCCAAATGTGATATACAGGTCGTCCTCAACATAACTGAGCCCAAAATTTATGTTGCCAAGTGAAAAATTTGTTAAGTGAATTTTATACCATTTTACAACTTCATGTGATATTTGTTAAGTGAATCATTGCCGTGGTTAAATTAGTAACACGGTTGTTAAGTGAATCTGGTTTCCCCATTGACTTTGCTTGTCAGGAGGTCACAAAAAGGGATCACATGACTCCAGGACACTGCAACTGTCATCAATGTGAGTCAGTTGTCAAACATCCAAAGGTAGATTATGTGACCATGGGGATGCTGCAATGGTCATGAATGTGAAAAATGGTCATAGGTCATTGTTTTCAGTACTGCTGTAACTTTGAACGGTCATTAAATGAACTGTTGTAAGTTGAGGACTACCTTTGTACAGAATAAAAAATAACAAGAGTTGGAAGGGACCTTGGAGGTTTTTTAGTCCAACCTCCTACCCAAGCAGAAGACCTTATGCTATTCCGGACAAATGGCTCTCCAATCTCTTCTTAAAAACCTGGAGTGATATGAACTCAGGTAGGGTGGTTTAGTAACCAACATTTATAACAATATTACTGTATTTGCAAACCATTATGTCTTGTTCAACATAATGTAGGATGATGCTTGGGCAATGTCAGCAAGAAAAAAGGCTTTTGGAACTGTATAGGAATTCAGAAGATCAATAATCTTGCTTGTAGGTTAAAGGGTTATGGTTGCATATTCAATTAAATGGCCAGGATCCCATCTACAATTTCTCTTTCAGCTGCTAACAGTTTTATATAAGGGTCTTACAGCACTTAATGGATGGCCCATAATATACAGTAGTCCTTGTTTAGTGACCAAAATTGGGACTAGCAACATAGTTTTTTAAGTGAAGCAGTCACTAACTGAAACCACAACTGTGCTTATTATCTTATTTCAGCTTTCCTTTACATACCTGTGAAGATTGTAAATGTGAGGATTGGTCACAAAGTTACTTTTGCATCATGTTTGGAACTGCAAACAGTAGCTAAATGAGGCAATCACTAAATGAGTGATTCATTACGATATTCTGGTTTATCATTCATTATAACTTAAAGAAGGATATAACTAAAACACAGATCCTTTGAGGATTAAACTTTCAGTTCTTAAATAGTAATGATGGTCATGCCTCTCATTTTGATCTCAGTGAAGTCTGCTTCTCTAAAAAAAAATAAAAGTGGTCTTATTAATAAGGTTGCAGAGCACCAAAAGCTACTTAAGCAAGAATCTACATTCCTAACTCACACAAAAATCACTGGGAACCATTTTGATCTCAACAAATATGCTAATAATTGTATTGTTGGACGCAAGTAGATTTTACCACTAAGGTTAGAAATTTATCTATTTGTATTAAAAAAGTCAAAAAAATGTTCTGCAGTGTTGCAACATTGCTGTTTGGAGTAAAGAAAAATATGGTACCCTAATTTCATTCTACTTACGGTACATGGAATTAAGTACATCATAAACATCTTCTTTCTTCTGCCGCTTGGTCTCCTTGATGTGGACTTTATCTTGTTCCTAGCCCATGAATAAAGACAGCTTTGACAGTTTTACATACCTCAAAGCTGCCCACAAAGTGTTAGAATAAGGGCAAAATTTCTACTTGAATTCAGGTAGAGCCATGAATGGTGCTTAGTTTTTCATGTGTTGAAATAGAATTTCTCTCCTTAGTTTAACATTGTTCAAGGGCAACCTTGAGATTTGTTAAAAGTCTGACAAGCTTTCTCACTCATTAATGTGGAGAGAAATTAGGTAACTGGCACTGTCTAAGAATAGAAGCAACAAGGACAGGATAGGGATTGGCAATGGGAACAGTATGTTTCACGCAAGAATAGTTTTCTATCAACTCAGAAGTGGGTGGAGTACACTGTAATTTGATAGTGGGGGAAAGGCCCATGGAAGCTGAGAAGCTGAATCATACTTCAGCACTTGTGATTTTCTGGATAGGTAGATAAGGGTATGGTTTTTCAATCAGCTTCTTTTTATTTACTATAAACAGAGTTTTTGACATGCTTAGTGTTAACTAAGTGGCAAATTAATAGTGGCATTATTAATTCTTAGTCTTGCCCTTCTTCTATTATAAGCAATTCTCTATACAAACCAAGAGTTCATGCCAGAATTATACACAGAATTATCCACAAAGTTCAAAAGTTCAAAGTTCAAATGGTGAATCTTTTTCCTGTCAATAAGTGGACAAAAACCATGATTCAGTCCTAAAGGTGATGTAATAGTTAATTTTTTTAAACAAGCACATTGTGTGTGATTAGACTACATCAGGAAACAAGCTCTTCCTAAGACTGAGCATCTGAGCAATATGCATAGGAGGTAAAGTGCTCCAAAGAGGCCTCAAAGAAATTACAGAAATATTCATTCAATCATTCAAATCTGTCAAAAGTATGGATGTGGAATGAATTACAGTGTCACCAAAGGACTTACTGAAGATTCTGCCAGGTAGTATGTTCACACAGCCAACCCCCCCCCCCAAAGCATTGTGGACCATCTATGCTGGCTAGAAATTTTTCTACCATTTTCTTTCAGTATAGGTAAAGTGATGAAAAGAATAAAAATAAAATTCTCCATTGCCTCACCCAATCCCAAAATATAATTCTGGAAGGAAAAAACTAAAATGAATTAACTGGTGCACATAACATCGAAGTGGAACACTTACAACTCAATTGTATCCTGCAATTTCATGGAATCCGTCAAAAGAGAAATTTATTTATTAAATTTGTATGCCACCCAGGTTCCAACAACTCTGGGTTGCTGACAAATAATAATAAAAAACAAAAAGAAAAAGAAAAGAATAAAAGACACCCATACTGTCCAAGAGGGCTTCCATTCACCCTTGCTAAAGGCCTGGGAAAAGAGCTTCACAACCCCATAATTGTTTGGCACAAAGGGATCTGGGGGAAGCCTCCTTCCTTTGCTCATAGGAATCAACTTACAAGTTTATAACTGGTGCATATGTATAGATAATGTGTAGCCTTTTCCCAAGATTAAATGCTAAAAATATTTAGCAGTTCAGTGATAATCCGACAATTAGTTTCTATGTGAAATAGCTTTAGCCAGGGAAACAGTCAATATGAAACATGATTAGGATTAAATTTACTACCAGGAGCTGATCCAAAATCAGGTGGGGTAAAATGCTTACTAGTGGTAGCAACATGAGTAGTTTTATGACTACTGCCAATAAATGGCTTGGCACCTGTCTCTGTTGACCCTTGCTGACGTAAGAACAGAGGAAAGAAAGTCTATTGTTTCTTTCACCTTTCACCACAATCTACTCACAGTTCCTCTGCTTCTGTCTTTTCATTACTTGAAACATCTGGGATATTCTCTAAGGATAATTTTAAGTCAACCTAGAACCACAAGCCATGGCAAAAACTACGAATTGTTTTTTCTCATTCTGTCTCATCACAAAACTGAATGCAGCATAGAATTCTGCTTGAATTTCTGCTGTTGCAGGGCAATATCCTACCTAGGCCTCCCTCTTTCTTGGGAAGTAGTGCTCATCCTCAATGGATATCTAACTATGGTTAGAAGACCACTTTTCACAAATACTTGATTATGTGATTTATATTCTGAACTTCAGTCCATCTGAATAGCTAAAGCCACAGCTTATGTTGTTTAGCCTTTCTACTGTGCTGGTGACTCAGCTAACTTTTCTTAACTGCAATGTTCTTATGCAGTCTGATCATTGAGTTCTAATGTTGCGCAATTCATCTATTTGTAACACAGGGTGCTGCAGCATTATAGTATAATATTTCAGTTAAGCAGTGCTTGTTGCACTCTTGTAACAGAAAAAGAGGCAAACCAGTAAGTAGGATTACAGTGATGATAACCAAACAAACATCTGAGAATGTTTCCTAATATTCCCAGTTCCTGCCTGAATATCCCAGATAATACAAAAGCAAGAAAGTAAAACCTGCTTTAAAAATCCTGCTGCTTCTGTATTATATAGGGAAAACCAACAGAAATAACTCAAGAGCTCAACATTTAACAAGACATAGCTCCAATCATTATTATGGTACTTAAAGAGTGGTATCTCATCCAGACATCTCAGATATGTGAGGGAAAGGTGTGTTTTTTTTAAAAAAATATCTCCAATTTGTTTTTAGAAATTTATTATTAGATATATAGCTTATGCCCTAATTGTTACATATACAGGTAGTCCTTGTTTAGCAACTGCCTTGTTTGGCAACCATTTAATTGATTTAAATAAGTAACTTTATAACTGATTTCTTGTTTTTATGACTTTCATTAAAAGCAAAGGAAAACTGATGCAAGATCATAAGCATAGTCATGGTTTTACTGAACAACCACTCTACTTAAGAATTGAGTTCCAGATCCAATTCTGGGCACTAAATGAGGAGCACCTATTATCTTTCTCTCTATATATTTTTTCTTGTTTATCTTTAAGAGGGTTGGTATTCAAGAACAGCATAATTTATCAAAAATCTTCTGATTGGTTTTAGTCGAAGATCATACTATATATTACCAAGAATGCACATGCACACGCGCGCACACACACACACACACACACAAAACAAAGAAAAACAATGATAAGAAGGACAGAGCAGAAATTACTTATGTACAATGACATCAGTGGCTAATAAATCATATTAATCAGATTTTGCAGACAACCGTTCAGCATGGTACTTATTCAAGTTTATACTTAAATATTGACACAGACAAAAAGGAAGTTGATTATTTTTATGATCAAGTGTGGATGAAGTCAATAGAATATGCAAGCAATATGTGCTACTAGTGGTTGGAGTCTAGATTACCTAAATTGGAAAACGTAAGGAGGAAAACACAGTTAGACTCTATAGCCTAGAAAACAGAAATGAAACAGGAGAATGACTAATCAATTTTCTGCCAATCTTATTTCTTCTATTGTAATACTTCTTCAAACAGGCAAAAGGATTCCTATGTACAGTACATAGATATTATCAGATGGAACACACTAAAATGAAACTGATTATTTTATTAGTACAAGGAAGTGGAGGAGCTCAATTATAACAACACAGTTGTGTACAGCAACTAATTGTGATACCAGTCACAAACTGCTCATCTATAAGTTCTAAGACAATATAAAGTGGAAGACCCAGCCAGTTTCTGCAACACATTTTTGCTAATATAATCCTAACTTTCAAGAAGAGTATCCGTGGCTGCTTTGAAGCCTTGAACCATATTGAGAGAGGGCCAGAGGAACTGTTGGTTATACTCAACAAAATAATTAAGGATGTATATGTAAAATGACTGCCAAAGATCAAGAGACAGAAGAAACCAGACTGGATATCAAATAGATGGAAATTGGAATGGAATGTGTGGATGAAGGAAAGCGATGATGCCTAGGAAATAATTAGGCATTGGGGAAAGTAGATTAATGGTCAGAGACAGAAACTTAGGAAGAACTTGCCCTAATCATGGATCAAGCAGTTAAAAGTGGCAGCAAACTTACAAGAATGATGTCAGTCATCCCAGGCAAACCAGACAGGAAACACTACTAGATGAACTAATTCTACTTTATTGTAATCTTGCAAGTCTGAAGGTACAAACTTCCTGCTGGATTTTCACTTGTAAAGCACTCAGAGTCATTTATATAGTGAGATGGCTGGTGTATAAATTTTATTAATAAATAAATAAATAATAACAATTTCTCCTTATTTATTCCATCTGTATGCTTTAAAATTTTAAAATATGAAGATAAAATATTAGTGCTTCCACTGTGTTGATGACACTACTCTAGTAGTTGAAAATGGGAATGATCTGGAAGTTCTAGTAATGAAAATCAAAGATCACAGTGAAAAAAGGGAAAAAAATTAAATATAAAGAAGACCAAAATAATTTATTTATTTATTTATTTAATTTTTATACTGCCCTTCTCCCGAAGGACTCAGGGCGGTGTACAGGGCAATACAATAAAATACAATATATAAAAATTTAAAAAGATATTAAATACAATAGCCCAATTCAATAGATTAATACAAAACGTTAAAATACCCCTAAACCCAACAGACCAGGCCGGCTTGTTCAAATAAATATGTTTTTAGGTCACGTCGGAAGGACAAGTATCATCTCAGAATTCGTAATCAAGACACTGTACTAGTGAGTAATGTCTGTTTTTAGGACTCCCCATCCACAGTAAAGCTTAGAGCGATCAAGAATAACTCCACTGATTAGCACTTGGGAGAATACAATAAAAATCTTGGAAAAGACATATAGTTGCCATGATGTGACTGTATTCATGAAGCTTACAATTATTCAATGTCTTTTCCTAAAACATTTTATCAATGTGAGAGTTGGAATGGGAAGAAGCAGGATAGAAAGCATATCAATCTACTGTACATAAATTCTAATGCTGCAGAAGTCTTTTAAGGATTACTATTAATGTAACCAGGGAAACCAACATATGGATCATAGAAATCATTCCAGAATTTTCACTTGAGGCATGAGTGACCAGCTGAAAACTATTATATTTTTCATACATTACATGAAGGCCTAGCTCCCTTGAAAAGTCCTTAAGAGCAGGAAAAGTTGAAGGAAAAAGAAGAGAATGACCAGCGGCCTCTTATTAGTTGGTTGGTAACACCACCAATCACATCGACAATTCACAGGACTTTGTCAACAAGGCTTGAAAACTAAAACTGGATCCAGATGAAACCATGGTTTCTTATGATGTAACTTCACTCTTCACATGCATTCCAACAACGGGAACTGTCATGGTAGTAAAGAAATGACTGCTACAGGACAGCACATTAGGCCACAGCATTAACCTCAGCCCAGACCACATATGTGCCATGCTGGACCTCTGCCTGACCACTGCCTATTTTAAATATAATGAAGATTTTTACAGACAAAAACATGGCTGCTCCATGGGTTCAACTCTGTCCTCCATTGTGGCCAATCTTTATACAGAAGAGGTAGAAACCGAAGCCCTTAAATTCCTTCACGGGAATTGCACCCACTCATGGGTACAGGTATGTGGATGATACTTGGGTCAAGGTCATAACACAGGAATTGGAAGCCTTCTCCAAACACATCAGCTCTGTGGACAGATACATTAAGTTCACACAGGAAGATGTTAAGGAAAATAATCTGGCTTTCCTGGACTCTGCAGTACACATTGAGGAAGTCTTAATGCTGGAGTTTACAGAAATGGATCATAGAACAGATCCATTTCTGATCCATAGATCAGTATTTACAGTTTGATTCTCATCACCCACTGGAGCACAAAATGGGAATGATCAGAACATTCTTGCCACCGGGTTGAAGGTTTGCCTACCAGCAAAGAGGGAAAAGAAAAGGAACTAAAAAAATACATCAAGGAAGTTCTCAGAATTTGTAGCTATCCCAGCTGGTCCTTCATCAAAACTAGAAAAAGCCTAGCAGCAGCTCCTCCATAACAGACAAAGAAAAGAAGAACAAACGATGCAACCTTGTCATTCCATATATTGCAGGAATATTTGAAAAGTTGAGGATTTTGAACCAACATGATATACATGCACATTTTAAACTCAAGAATGCACCAAGACAGACGTTTGTCCACCCCAAGGATAAAACAACCCAGGCCCAAACTGAACAATGTGATTTCTGCAACACAATGCAGTGAGACATGTAGAGATCTGTACATTGGAGAAACGAAATAACCACTTCACAAACACATAGCACAACAGAGGAGAACAAATCGATCAGGGCAAGATTCAGCAGTCCATTTGCATTTGAAAGACAAAGGTCACTCTTTTAAAGACAGCAAAGTCCACATTCTGGATAGAGAGGAGCACTGGATAAAAGAGGCATTTACTATGCTAAAATTGAATTGCCCTCTCTCAACAGAGGAGGTGGGATATGACACCACCTATCTCCCATTTACACACACAGTCCTTTCATCAGCTCCAAAAAGACTCCGTACCCTTTTGCAGTCTGATTCCGGTGACCCTGAAGGCACAGATAGCTCTCAGAGAGCTAATGACCCACCTCCAAAGTGCTGACACAACTAGATGACTGAAAAGAATGTAAATCCTTCAATTCCCCAGCATTCAATCAGAACTGAGGATGCTTCTTGGATAAGAAGTGAAACATCTTTAATAAAAAAACAAAGAAAGTCCAGTTCCCTTTGGGCAACCATGACCTGGATGATTGAGCATTTACATAGACAATTGGCAGCAAAATGGATGTAGTTGATTAAAACCGTAGGGAATACATCACTGAGATACGTAAAAGACCAATTTGAAAACAAATTATTCTGGAGAAGCTAAGCCCAAACACTAAACTGATAGCACTTAACAAGAGAAATGAATGAAATAATGCAATTCACATCTAATACAGAAGGACGCAACTGGGCTTTCCTAATATAGCTTTGGATTCTGGGCTTAATTTATAGGTGTAAGAAGTGGCCAAAACCAAAATCATCCACTTATCTCCTCAGCTCTCTGTTCTGTTAACTTGATTGAGCAAGACCTCTGTCATTCTAGAACAATGTTTTGGTAAGCAAACTTAGCAGGTTCCCTAAGGAAGGTTTTGCAAAAAAAAAAAAAAAGGAAAAATGAACATGTGAAGTATTAATACCGCTTTATTAAGCCTTAGTAAGACCACACCTGGAATACTGCATCCAGTTTTGGTCACATTAGAAAAAAGATGTTGAGATTTTGTGAAAAAGTGCAAAGAAGAGCAACTAAGATGATTAAAGGCCTGAATACAAAAACATATGAAGAACGGTTGCAGGAATTGTGTATGTCTAGAGTAGAGAAAAGAAGGAGTAGGGATTACATGATAGCAGTATTCCAGTATTTGAGGGGCTACAACAAAGAAGAGAGGGGTCAACTTATTTTCTAAAGCACCAGAAGGCAAGACAAGATACAATGGATGGAAACTAATCAAGGAGAGAAGCAACCAAGAATTAAGGAGAAACTTCCTAACAGTGAGAAAAATTAAGCAGTAGGATGGCTTGCCTTCAGAAGCTATGGGTGCTTCATCTCTGGAGATTTCTAAGAAAAGACTGGATCACCTGTTTAAAATGGTATACGGTATCCTGCTTGAGCAGAGGGTTGAACTAGAAGACCTCCAAGGTCCCTTTCAGCTCTATTCTGATTGATTGAAAAGATATATTTTCATTTCATACTTACTGCCTTTGCACTAGTGTCTCACACTTGCATCTGAGAAATGGTACCTGCCAAACCAGGAGAGAAGGGCATGCCCAGCTAGCTTTTTCCATTAAGGTACAACTGAATTGCTGAAGTCACTTTGACATTATCAAGCTTAAGCTTCATGAATATTAACTGAGAAGTTTATCATCAATTTATATGCAGCCTGCAATCCAGTGTGACAAGAAAAATGTAGTAAAATGCGATGAATATCTTGGGATTAGCTTCCCCAAAGTAATTTTCACATGAATACAGACACATATATACCATCTTGTATTTTTAGCACAAAATAGTACACCGAATTGATGTTACTGTGTGTGACATACGTTTTCTTGCTTTGCCAGCACTCTTACAATCCTCCTAATTAATTTGGTGCTGAGGATTGTTTTTCCTGTATAAACTGGTGAGAGTTACCATTTAAATAGTGAATGCAATTTTTGCACTTTCTCTTCTACGTCTAAATTATGTGTCATGAAGTACCTTCTGCAAATCTGATTTTATCCCAGCATTGTAAATACTCCAAAACTGCTTTTCCCCTATCCCATCTCACTTTGATTTGGAAAGAAGATCTCATCTTTGAACCTTGGGAAGTTTCCTGTAACAGACCTTTATTTTCAATATTGTGGTTCAGCAAAGTTCCGATGCATCCAATTTTAGCACAATTATCTGAGATCCAGCTAGAATAGACTAAGAAAGATCTCTAAAATGAATTGAGTAATGGCATGATAAGACATGTCTAGCTAATAAAAGATTGACTCTTGGCAATCATATTAATACTTTATTGCCAGATGCTCAAGAGAAAAAAATATTAATCTGTGTCCATACAACTACACTTCCTATTTTCTAATGTTTGTGTGATTCATGCTCTGTACCTTGCCTTCTTTACTATTTCCTTCATTCTTTCTTCTTATTTGTGTGTCTGTGTATGTGTGTGTTTTTAGGTCAGACAAACTTGTTGCAACATGACTCAGGTCAAGAAACAATTTAAAAATGATGCTATCTAACCTTGCTGGAATCTCAAGTAGTTATGCAATGCATGTTTTGCCAGGAATTTTATTCCAGCAACTAAACTTCAGACACTAAATTACAAAAACTGTCTCTCCTTATCTTGGCTGTTCTTTCCTTTCCCTCTGCATGTGACTTTGGTCTTTAAAAAGCTTCAGCAGCAACAGCTATTACCTCAAAGTGACTCTCTGTTCCTAATAAGGGCTTTTAGCACCTTCTAAAGAACTGTTGATTAGCAACAAATGGAAATGGAAAGTGGTAAATTCAGAACTGATAAAAGAAAATATTTCTTTACATAATAAGTCAGCAGAATTGATTGTTTCATCATTGAAGCAAGAGATTAACAGCATTAAATAAAGGGATAAAACAATCCTTTCATCAAGCCTGTCTAGCTATAATGGCAAAATCTCTACTTCTCATCGCCAAAACACTCTCACCAAAATGCTAATATAAATCAGAGCTGAAATACATATAATAGATAATTGCTTTATCTAAGTGTAATTATTCTAGGAAAATTATAATCAAAACTATTTTATTTTGAACATTTATAGGTCTAAGGCTGAATCGGAATCGTTAGCTTAGATCTGGAATGAATTGCTTATACAAAGTTGATTGTTCATTGATATCAGCCTGAGAAAATGCTCCAAGCAAAAGATTAAGTGAACCCAATGAAAAATATTGGCTGTGTTCACATAATATACTAAGTTAAAGCTGGCAGGCTAATTTGCTGATGGTTTGGTATACCATACAAACCCAACCATGTGTTTAGTGTATGGCTCGCTGTGTTTTGCCCATCTGGGTAACTGGGTTAATTCAATAAATCAGTTAAGCAGGTGATAGGCAAAGAAGTGATATGGCAAAGTAGAATCATTTTAGGAAAATGATTTCAGGTTAGCTCCTCATTATACAAAGATTTAGAGAACTTTTGCTTGAAAGCCAGTTAAATGGCTGAGAGATGATTTCTTGTTTTTCATCTAATAATTCTTTATGGTTATCTGTGCTTTACCATATGAGTGGGAACTAAAGAAGGAAGAGGCAGAGAAAGTAGGCACACTGCAGGAAGGAGAAATGTATTTAGAGCCCCTTAAAAGAAAAATGGAAAGCAAAGAGCTTGTGGCAAAAAGGATACACAGAAATAATAAAAATTAAAAGGTCTAACAAAGAATTGCTAGAGAATTTGGGCTTGTCTAAAGAGGCCATGGTTCTATTTCAAGAAAATGAAAATATGTTTGTTTGTTTTTTCTCCTTGGGTGTGGAATGCTCAATGAAAAATATGGGAAACCCATTTGGACATTAAATTACGAAGACCACTTTAAGACATCAATTGTGCTTTGAAAGACTTAATTCGTTTTAGAAGCTCAGGTGGTCTCAACTGTGGATCCAAAATCTCCAAAGAGTTTTGTGCTAGACACTCTTCTAGCTAAAGTTTTTGTTAATAAACAAGCTTACTCAACCAGAAGATGTAGCTACAAGCTAGTTAATCAGCTTTTGCCTTAGAACCTACATGGAATGTACATTTAGAATCCACAATACAGTATGCATGTACTTTGCAGTGGAGATAAATGAATGTCTTGTATTGGACATAAGGAGCTCATGTTGACCATCCCTTCTAATCTTCAGATTACATAAAGAAATGTAAAATTTCAGATTTTCTTTATCAATTATGTTCTTTCACACAGATAGATTTTCTCCATGGCATTCTGTCCTTAACCTGGTCCTTCAGGTCTTCCAATAGTACTTATGTTACCAGTGTAACTGCATCCATCCTTCGGGAAAGGGCGGTATATAAATCTAATAAAATAAAAAAATAAAATAAATCCACCTTGCTACTAGTCATCTTCTTCTCTTTCCTTCCACCTTTCCCAGCATTAGATCTTGGCATAAAATGTCTCAAGTATAATAACTTGAGCCTGGTCATTTTTGTCTTGAGTGAGAACTCTGGATTGGTTGGTTGAATAAATCATTTGTTTCCTTGGCTGTCCATAGGATACTCAGAAGTCTTGAACTTTGAACACCAAAGTTCAAAAAGTATCAATGTGCAATGAACTAGGACACACATTTAATTTTGCATCTATTAAGATTGTTAGATGAGCAGGCACAAAAACAGCCAGGGAAGTGACTGAAGTCTGGGAAATGGGCCCCTTGTGAGTCAACAGGAGTGCTTATTTACCACCAGCTTATCAGGTACCATAGTCATAATTTTAGGATTTGCTCATAAACCCTAGGGGGCGCTGATCACTTCAAACAAGCTTACCTGTATTTAGAACAGTGGTGGAAAACCAATGGCATGCGTGCCAGAGGTGGCACTCAGAGCCCTCTCTGTGGGCATGCGCACCACTGCCGCCAGCAACTTGTGCAGATCAATTAGGCCGCCCCCCAGAGCACCAGCCCCACCCAGCACAAAGGAGGCAAAGCAGCCAGCTAGCAAGCTCAAGTAGAGGTGGTAGAGCACACCCACGCCCAGCAAGCCAAAGGCCACCCCAAGCAGGGAAAGCTGGATTCCCATTGGCACCATGGCCCCCCAGTCCCGACTAGGATTGTGTACCTCCCCCCATCTCTGCTTGGCCTCCTGCCCACCACCCCACTTGCCAGAGACCCCCTGGATCTCCCCCAACCCTGCCCGGGCCCCACAGGTGTCCCCCCATGAGCAACATTGAGGTGGCCATGCCCACCCCAGCCATGCCCACCCAGTCTGCCATGACAACTGCAGCCATGCCCCCCCTGAGGGCACCACAATGCTTATGCGGCCCTGGCACTTTGCAATAAATAAGTGGGTTTGGGGTCGTGGTTTGGGCACTCGTTCTCTAAAAGGTTTGCCATCCCTGATTTAGAAGGTGAGGGCTGGGCAGCACAAGCAAATGACAGCCAACAACTTAATAGCCAGCCATCAACACCCAAATCAACATCTAAAAAGCCACATACAACAAGCACTATATAAAGACTGCACACAGAACAGCACATACCCTGCTAGAGAAGTTCCCTGAAGATGGGCTCCAGTACAAGTCTGAAAGCTTGGAAGAGAAAACCTCTGGTCCCAGTGACTGGCCCAGATTGGATCCTGTAGTTCTTTCTATCCTGTCTCTTCAAAGTCCAACTTTCACTTCCATAAAGTATCAGGGGGGATTCCACTCCCTGTACTATTCTGATTTTGTAGTTATAAATACATTGCAGCAACTGAATATCTTTTCCAAGGTCTTCACGACTACCCTACCAAGTGCTAATTTGCAGCAAATTTCTTGAATACTTGTTTCTTTACTGTCGATGCTTGAGTCAGTCACACAGGCAGAAGCTACCTACCACTTTAGTATCATCATTGTTGATTCTCAGATTGTGGTACCTCTTATCATTAGTCTTTTTTATATTTAGGTTTAGTTCCATTTTTTTCACTGTGCTCCTTGATTTTCATTACAAGAGCTTGCAGATCTTTTGTATTTTGAGCTATTAAAAGTAGCATCATCAGCATAACACAGGTTATTAATGTTTCTTCCAGTTTTAAAAAAAACATACCCATCTTCTTCCAATCCACCTTGCATTAATATTCTGGACCTGCTGATTATTCACACTTTTATTGCCTATGGTTATTTTATTAGCAAAACCATTTTTTTAATTCTGCCTGAAATAAGCCGTAGGAACAATAATATTAGTTGTATCTCATTGTATCTAAAGTGAAGGAGATTGAACCTGAATACTTTTGTGCCATTGCATATGGTGGGAAAGACCTTGGAAGACAAGGCAAAGAGATATAGCCAAGGGAATGGTCAGATAAAAAGCAGCTAAGCCTACTGCAGGAATGCGGGCAGGGCAAGAGGCTCAGAAGGGACCTTCCTTCGTTTCTTGGGTTGTAAAGGAGATGAGTGGGTGGAGGATTGTACTGAACTTTGAGACCTGCAATATTCTGTAAATGTAGCTTTATAATAAAGTGGAATTAGCTCATTTGATTGTGATTTTTATCTGGTTTAACCTGAGAGGCTGACATGCAGACATAGTTTTAAGAGTTATAGATCAAAATCATTTGGGGTCAGATATCTGAAGGACTGCTTTCATTCACACCTCTCTTGAATTCACTGGACATTCTCTGAGCGACACTGTTTACTACAGTAATATCAGTGATTCCCACCCTCCAGATGTTTTGGGTTATAATTCCCACAGTCCTTTGCTATTTGCTATGTTGAGTGTGAAAGATGGAAGACAAATTCAGGCAGCCTGACCCTAAAGTAAAGGGACGCAGTGGCTCAGTGGGTCAGGACACTGAGCTTGTCAATCAGAAGATCGGCAGTTTGGCGGGTCGAATCCCAAGTGCTGCATAACAAAGTGAGCGCCTGTTACTCGTCCCAGCTTCTGCCAACCTAGCAGTTCGAAAGCACGTAAAAATGCAAGTAGAAAAATAGGGACCACTACGGTGGGAAGGTAACAGCGTTCCGTGCGCCTTTGGCGTCTAGTCATGCCGTCCTCGGACAAGCGCTGGCTCTTCGGCTTTGAAACAGAGATGAGCACCGGTCCCTAGAGTCGGAAACGACTAGCACGCATGTGCGGGGGAACCTTTACCTTTACCTTTTAACCCTAAAGTAGTAAGATCCATTGGAAAGTTGCAGAAACTAACCTTCCATTTCACCCAGGCTGTATGGAAACTTAGAGACATTCAAAAGTCTCTGTTTGAAATCATTAGATCTGTTTGCTGTGATTATATTAGTTTATCTCTACTGTATCTTAATTTCATTTTTTTGTAACTTTAAATACTTCTATGCATCAATAAGAAATTCTTGGCAAAGAAATAAACAAAGAAGTCAATACATTTTAAGTAGTCATATCCTGACCTTGGTCTTCAATGAAAAAAGATAACAACCCCGCTCCCCAGGATTAGCCTGTGTGTTTGTGACCGACACTGTCACTGAAGGCACAATCTCACAATCACAAATTAACCTCCTTCTCCCCACTCCAGTTCATTAGCATGCTATGGCAAAAAAACCCACCCCACTTTGATTTAGTATGGCAATATGATTAATGTGCATTAATGTGCAATCAATCTATACTTAATAGTCTGTCATCCTCAGTTCTGAACATGTGCAGTTGGAAGTAGAGTAAAGAAACCATTCAGGTAACACTGCTTGTTTAATTTGTCACTGTTTCATAAGAAATTCTGGAGGTTGATGCAAAATGAATGGATCGTTTACTTTCATTCAATGGCCCACTGAGTGCAAATGTTTATATGAAACAGGAAATGAACTGGAACACCACACCCAAGCTACTAAACTTTACTAAGTTCACAAGAAATGCAGTATCACTTCTAACTTAAAAGCCAAAGAGGCTACTGCATTACTATTTCACTGTCATTTTATAATGTCATGTAAAGCGTTAGTTCCAAAGCACTATGTCAAAATTAGGGATGGAAAAAGGATTTGCTACAAACAGCTCTAAGAAATATATTTCAAATTTTAAAAATAGGCATAATTTGAATGGCATTGGCCAAAGATTCTTTGCATACAAATTAATACACCGCTGCTTTGAACACAAACCAGACAATCCCCGTTTTGATCTGAAAAAACCAGTTATTTAAAATAATTTTCAAATCAATGTTTTCTTCATTCATTGGTTCAGCTCCTAAAAATAATGCTATCCTCTTTAATTGCTTGGGATGCCTAGTCAGTTGGCCAAACTTGGCCTTACTTTCTAAAATTTTCCCAAGTGGTGGTCATTAGGTTAAATAATAAATCTTCCTCTAATCATTTCTGGATTTTGTTTCTCACTAGTTTGTTTACATGGTTCTCTCTCTCTCTCCCTCTCCCTCCCTCCATCCCCCTCTCTCTCTTCAAGGTTTGTGCTTATAGGTTATCTAATGCCAACAGTGAACGTGGGGGAAAGTACCAGGAATAATTTTAAATCCCAGTAAAATTGTATTGCAATGAGACCATTCATAATTTCAACATGGAATTTTACTCAAGTGTACAGAATGAGAGGTCTTAAAAGGTTTGCAGGATGCAGCAGTCGAAACACTGAACAAGAATTTGGTTTTCTCTCACAAATAAGAGCAAGACACCAGGAGACCATGATTTCACCCAGACAAAAATTAATCTAGTACTAGCGAGTGATTATATTATAGTATTCAAAATCGGCCATAAAAACATTTGAATTTGAATTATATATTGATGGGAGTCAAAAGAAATAACTTATATTTTGTCCTCCATAAGAAATATTCTCAAATGTATGCAGTTTAGAAGGGGTATCCCTGAGGAAATGGGCCCTTGGGATTTCTAAAGGAGTTTTCTTGGAACACCGCTGTGTCTTAGAATGGCTTAGAAGCAGTGGTGTAGCGTGGGTAATTTGCGCCCCCTAACCCGTGGATTTTAGCACTCGAGTCTCTTCCACTAGATTAGTTAAAGAAACCCTTACCCCCTAAGCACATGTATTGTTTGTTATGAAAATACTGATGTAATTAAAGTAAAATGCATCTAATGCGCCCCCCCAGATGTTGCACCCGGTGCGCCCGGCCCCCCCTGCACCCCCCACGCTACGCCACTGCTTAGAAGAAAGAAATCCCTCTCTTAAGGCCATTTTCTTGATATGTCAAACAACACCCAGCATTATAAGGCAAAGGGGTGGGTGCATTTTTGTCTAAAAGAACCTAAGAATATGCTGCCATTAAAGGCAAAACTGCAAATCAAAAACAGTAAACTATGTCGCATAGAAGCAAGTAGAACGACAGAGGCAAGACTGCCATCATCCTGGCCTTACCCAAAATTAAAAATGTAGAGTCTAGAGTTTGAGCCCCTAATATTTGGAGTCTAAGATTAACTGAACCCACTAACGCCAATCCTTTATTTCCAAGTGTCCATTCATCTCTTCAAGAATAGCATCAGTGGGAAAGCTGTGGTCCTTTCTTACAGGCTGCCCTCAATTATCTTCACTGAGTCAGGGCTTTAGAGAAATACCTCCTATCTGACTTTTCATGCTTTCCCCATTCTGCAGACCTAGGTACAGTATTAGCCCTTTTGTCTCTGACTGCCTATAGGAAACTCTAAAGGTCTTCTGCATCGATCATTGTGGACTGTGGGCTGGATATCACTTCCCCAATTGTCTATGAGGTCTGCTTCCTCAGAACCAAAGGCAAGCAACAGCTGCAGAAGGCACAAGACTCCTTATTACTATTGTCAAAGTTTAATTGTAGTCCTGAGAGCAGTTGTAGAGCTTGCTTGCTTTATAAATATTAATGCCCTTTTTCCTGCATACAATCATTCCCAGGAGGAAAGGGCTTTTGGGTAGCACCACAGAGTGAGCTATGTGTAAAATCAGTGACCTATGAGGAAGAAACTAGTCCTCCGATTGTGGTTCCTCCAGCTTTGCTCAGTCAGGGGCCTCATTAAACATTTAACACAGCTTCCAGATAGTCTGCATATTTCACTGTGAGAGGAGGGAGGTGCAGAAGCAGACTACAGCACTTCAGATACAACTTGTGTCACCATCCCTTTAGGGCAAACTTTGAGTGAAATCCTTGCCCTGCTGGACAGCTCTCTAAATGGTTTCTGTGTGATAGGAATAGCCAGAAACTGCCAGCTGCCTTGGACTAGCCCTACACCTTGGCAGCATTCAAAATCACTTTTCCGTTCTGCTTCCAAGGATTTCAATTATTTATATGCATTTATGGTGACAGAGACAGGGATAGCGGGGAAGAGGGGGAGGTGTGAAGCTGGGAAGAACAATTAGAGATACTTCCTGATTCTTAAACAAGGATAACCTAATCCAGAGGATAGGCTTATAGTTGAAATCAAGCCTGAGCTGCCAAGTAATATTAATAGTAATATCAAAAATATTCCTGACCAAATGTCCAGTGTGTTTACCTCATTCACCAGCAATTACACACATGTCTTATATTTGGTGGATTAGAAAGCAGGCTTCTGGTTTTCAGACAGGTTAATAATAACAACAATAACAATAACAACAACAACAACAACAACAATAATAATAATAATAATAATAATAATAATTAGTAGTAGTAGTTGGAAGGGACCTTGGAGGTCATCTAGTCCAACCCCCTGCTCAGGCAGGAAACCCTATACCATTTCAGACAAATGGCTGGCCAGTCTCTTCTTAAAAACTTCCAGTGTTGGAGCATTCACCGCTTCTGGAGGCAGGTTGTTCCACTGATTAAGCCCCACTTTTTTTAAAAAAAGAAATTAACTATTGCTTGTATACAACTGCAACAGAGCATGCTCCCTCGGGGTTTATTTAACATGGCTGGGGAAAAGGAAGCACTCATTCAAATATCTGATTAGCTCTGTATCTCTGCCTATACGAGGAGATACTACCTTAGAAGACAAAAACATGCAATTACAACCAAACTTCCTTTCTATCTCACTGTGTTTTTTACTACCTCTTGTGTCTATTTTTCTACTTGGGTAGCAAGCATCTTAGGGCATCAGTCTGATCCAACTGGCACAAATAATGGCTCCTGTTTGAAGTGTCCACAGAAAACAGGCATCTTCCTTCTGTAATTTGCTTGTCTCATGTGAACTGAATGACCATGCTTCATAAGATATGCAATCCTGCAATCATTCAACAGTTTCACAGGACTCATGTTCCAGTCTGTTCCCCAATTCCTAATGATGTAAGATTACCTTTATGTTTTAAACAATGCTTTGAATCAAGACTGCTGCATTTTCCACGTTTCATCCTTATTCTAAGCATTGGTTCATGGCAAATTTTTGAGTAGGGAATTAATTTTATATTATTCATGCCCCCTATTAGAAAGGCATTATTGCTACCCAGTCAGAGATGTGATGAATTAATGTGAAATTACATGCACTGTAGGGAACCATGCCAATAACATCAGGGAGAGGAGATCATGAATCTTAACCAGGTTGCGGGCTGCTGGAAAAATTTAACACTAAATATGATCAGTTCAGGCTTTTTAGCCAGCTAACATCAAGAACTGAGAGTGAGTGTTGTATACTAACAGTAAGCCAGACCTATCACGCAAAGAGGCCCAAGGGATCACCGAAGACAATTCTGTTGAAAGGGGGAGCAGAATAGTTCACAGTATGGATTATTGCATCAAGGAGATTGTAGAATAAGAAAAAGTGGCAACTTGCAGGTGGACATCTCAACAACTATCACCACATGGTAACAATTTTGAGTTATTATTAATTTTATTATGTTTATATATTTTCAGCATTATTTTATTATCTGAAGAAATATGTGAATGCCTTGTAAAGCATGGACAAAATTGTACAGAAATAAGATGGAAATATGTGGTGGAAACCATTGGATGTAAGTACTGATAATCTTGGAAGAGATGCTTCATCCTGCTTTAAATAAATTTGCATTATTCTGGAAGTAAAAAAAAATCTGCATCTTGGGAGTTGTTCCTCAACCAATTTGGGCTTATATAATTGTAAGTTACAAGGATAAAAAATATGCCTCCAATCAAGTCTGTCTACTAATTAATTTTTAATTAGTTAATTAATTCACCTTCCAATGACCCTGACCTGATATAGTCTCCCCATCACAAGACCCATTACCAGCCTCCCTCTGATGACTCACTCCTGACCCACTAATTCACACCGTCCAATCACCTTGACCTGAAGTACCTCCCCATCACGAGCCTCTCTCTGACGACTCACCATCTGGCCCATCACAAGACCCTCACTTGACACTCCCACACCTGAAGCCCTTATGTAAGTAGAACACTGACACAGACATCCCCTAAAAACCGCTGAAGATGTTACCTAGTCTGGTAACGAAACGTTTGGAAACCAAACCTCAAGCTTGGAGAACGAACCTTCACCCTCATCCTACACCCCAGGTACAGATATTCACCACTATTGCAAACTAATTAATTTGTTAATGAACTTTTTTTTTTCTCCAAAATCAACTTAGCTCTGACTATTCCTACTGCAAACCCTCCTCCATTGAACTATTGTAATGCACTTAAAACCAAGCTGGGATTGAAGTCAACCTGAAACATCAATTGTTTCGGAAGTCTCTGATTACATTTAGCCTGGAATCAGTGAGGTAGCTCACAAATTCAGTTCTGGTCTCAACTTAAGGTGCCAATTACACTTTTAAAACTTGAAATGACACACCACCAGTTTATATTCGCATCTGAACTTCTTGAGATCTGAGGCTCTCTACAATATAGTATCACATTAACAATGGAACAAGAGCTGGTAAGAATGAATAAGAAGACACTTTCTGTTGGACTGCTCAGCCTTCTAATGGAGGTTTATTTGATGTCATTACAGTCTATTATCAGTCTCTTAAATTCATCTTATTGCAGTGTGCATTATTTAGTTGAAGTACATGAATGTGTTTTATATATGGCTTATTGAGAGGTTTTGCTGTCTATGCATCATTATGTTATGGTCACATTTTAACTTGTTTTGGGGTTTAGATTTTTATTTTTTTTAAGCCACTTTACAAAGATGTACTTCTGAAATAAAGTAATGTGAAACTACTGGATGAATCAGATAATTTTATAAGGAGGTATGTTCCCTGATTCATTCATGCACCTCAATATCCTGGAACAAAGATCAGTCAATCTCTTTTAGGTCATTCATATTCATATGTAAATCATGCAAATATTGTCTCAGTACAATGCCAACATCAAATCAAAGATTTACACTATTCAGTCATGAGGTATCAAGAACTCTGCTTCCAAATAACTGCCAATGTCTTCCTTCTCTGCTTCTCCCTTAGTGCTAGCCTCAACATACTTTTAATTGCCATTTTTTTCAGTCCAGATCTTTGTAATGCATACTTATAATTTCCTCCTTATATGTCCCAAAGGTGCTTTTTCAAAAGGCAACTTTTTCCTTGAAGACATATTGCTTCTCATCTGAACTGAAGAAGCTTCCTGGCTGAGAAATGAAACATCTTCAAGGAAAAGACAAAGGAAGTCCAGTTGCCTTTAAAAAAAACACCTGGAGGACTGAGAATCACCGTAGACATTCCTTCTCATATATTATGAACACAAGGGAGATTCATTTGACTAGACTTTCTAATAACTGTTTTGAGCTTTGGGTATTAAATTTTGTCTGCAGTTTGTAGAGTTTACACACTCTACAAACTAGAGGTTGCCAATTACTGGTTAGACTATGAAAAATATGGTAATATTTCTAACATGCTTTCTCCCTGCATTTCCCGGAGGCTTCCCCAAGAATGGTATAAATTTGGCTAAAGCTTCCCAGAAAATAAGTAAGACATGACTAGGAGTAAATCTTTACTGTAACTCAATCGTTACAAATGATGTAGTCTTATATAAGGCTGAATCCTGAATTTATATTTTCCCTGGCTTCAAAAACAACATTTTCTCTATTTGTGTTTCACAATATATAATAGCAAATTGGTTATTATTTCTTTTCCCATACTCGCTTATAAATATTCTGCATTCCAGCCCTGGAAATTTACAGCTACTAATGGAACCCTGACAATTTCTGAGACAAGATGCTTGAGGGCATAGGAATAGCACTCATGAAATTGTATTCTTGATGCCAATATAAGTACTACATTCTTTAAGTTTCAACCCACTTCAGTTACAAATATATCTATTAACTGTGAGCTAGATTGATTTTCCAAGGGGAGGAAAAATTGCTTCCACATGCAAAGGACCGATTCCTTTGTAATTATAGTTTTCTTTCTTTTTAAAGTATCCATTTATTGTACTGGAATGACATTTTTGGTAATTAAATTCCTTTGCGTGTATAAATATATATTATATTAGCATTAGTGAATATTTCCAGGTTTTTGAAAACATACAATTCTTGCCACAGAATCATTACTGTTAAATGCTGCAGTCTTTTAGTCATGCAAATATTTGTAACAGGAAAAAAAATCTGTTAAAAGGGGCAAGGAAAAAAAGAATATTTAAAGAGCATGAAAAGTCCCATGTCTGTTCCATCATCTCCTTGGACTTAGATAAGACCTACCTTATCTGCTCTTATGCAATTGGCCACTTCCATCCAGGCTTGATTATTTTAATACAAGGTCACCTTTCCCTCTTATATATCCTTTTTACTCTGCATTGTGAGAGGCAATCTCACCTGGGTCCATCCTCTTTATTGCAACCCAAGTAAGTTAAACACAGATTAGAATTTTCAGGAAAGCAGAGAAAGGAAGAAACAGGAATAAGATAAATCAGGACAAAGGTGAACTGGATGAGATGAGGAGGTGCTCCATAGACCTGTGCAAAGCAGGCATTGCCTACCTTATTGTTTCACTTTAAGTTCCAGCAGTAATACAACCTGCCTTAGTATTCAAAGGGAAGCATTAGAGGTTGGGCTGATCCACCTCAACCATCTGTTTCCTTTTGAAGCAAGGAGCTTTTATACACAAATGAGATCCCTGAAGGGCAGGAGAAGCAACTGCAGCAAGGCCACATGGATGTCTCAGTCTGATAAATTAAGTACTGCACCTCTTCATTTTACAAATCTGCACCTATGTGAGATTTGATTAAATAAACTTCAAACTGAATTAGCCCATCAAAACTCTATTTTTATTTATAGTAGTGTGTATATGTGTATTTGAAATATGCTTTTAGTAAACTGTCTTTTGCTCTTTGAACTGGTGAGTTGGGGTAGATTTTATGAAGAACCACTATAACTTAAGTTGGAGATCGTGAAAAAGATATGTGCAGTCTGGACAGGAGCCTCTTTTAGTTGCTTTAATTCCTATAAAGTTTGATGACTTAGAAAAGCAAATCTAAAATGAACTTCACCTACCTTCGGCCTTTCAGATGTTTTGAACTATAATTCCCTTTATCCCTTTAAATTAATGTCTATACCAGCCGACAGTTGTAATAGTTGTAATCCACAATGGCTGGTGAGTGTAAGATTGTGGAATACTGCATGATGCAGAAACTTCTTCACCTTCTTTAAACTAACAACATATTTGGAATATGAGAAACATTTTATATACATGTGGTCTTCATTTAACAACCACTCTTTCAGTGACTATTCAAACTTACGATGGTCCTGAACAAGTGGTAGTTACATTTTGTCACGTACGTTGAAAGCAGTGCCTCCACAGTCATATGATTGCCACTTTCAACTTTCTATGTTAACTATGTACAAGCTAAGTCAATGGGGAAGCCAGAGGACATTGCAAATGGCGACCATGGAAAATGAAGAAGCTAAAGTGTTCTGGGACTTTGCAATTCAAACAGACCTTGCCATTCAGTTAAATCTGCCATATAACACACTAAACTTAGCAACTGTTGATAAGAAAGACAAAAAAAGTCTGGATGGATGTGGCAGTACTTGGAAAGAGCAGAATAGAAGAGAAGAGAACAAAATACAAAGACCTGCTAATAGAAATAGAATGACTGTGGCAAAAGCAAAGGCAGCACCAATAGTAATAGGTGCAATCCCAAAACAACTGGAGCACTGCTTGAACAACATCAGCATTGACAAAATACATCATCAGTCAATTCAAAAGGCAGCTTTACTCGGAACATCTTACATCCTGCAATGATACCTATAACATCATCAGATATCTATATCTGCCTATCCCAAGTCCTTAGGAAGGACTCAACAGGTGGATAAAAATGCCAGATCCAGTCTGTACATCTGGCTGTGTGATGAATCATAATAATAATAATCATCCAATTTTGGATTGGATTGATATGAGCAGCAGCAGAAACCCTCACCTTCACACAAACACTTTTTTTCACTTTCAAGTTTTATAATTTCTAAGCCAAGTACCATTGTGGCAAACTGTGGTAAATGAAGGATTTTTAAAAAAAAAGACTCTTTGGTCCAAATCTTTCCAAGGTAAATAACACAGTGTATATTGGGATTCCCTATATCTTACTTTTAAGGAATCTTGTATAGAAAGAAGTAATGTGTCTTATTCTGCACATCTAAAGAAGAGATGGAAATCATATCTAGTGGTATAATTTAAAGCATTTCATCTTAAAGCAGACTGGCAAAGCAACTTCTTCCCAAAGTAGAGAACAAATATGAACAATCCCAAATGAAAACACAACTGACCTTGCATTTTAGCTTTTGCACCATACACTTCTATTCTCAGAAAACAGTGAATTCTTTGGAGAAAGAAAATGATACCAAATAGCTTAAAGATTTTTCAGTTCTGAATGTCCACATCTTCAGTGATGTTTTACATATTGTGGAGTACACGTTAAAATGTAACTTACAGTCTACAGCAAATGTAGCCGAATTGTAGCTTATAATGTATGAATTGGTATCATAAATTGGGGTGGCAGGGTCAATCACAGCATGTTTCTGCCAGCAATACAATGTGAAAAAAATGCACAGTAAACATTGCACATATTATGGGTCAGAAGGAGGTACCCACTCTTACAGATATCTGAAGAACTGCATTAGACACACACACACACAAAATCTTTAGGCTTATATATTCTTAATCCCTTATGATTTATTTAGCTGCTTTTGAAATTGACGGACACTGTAAAGCAATTTCTGGATATGGAAGAGGAAACTGAACTTTTTTTAAGGGATTAAAATCTAATGAATGAGTGAATAAATATAAACATTGTACAAACACAATCATAAGAAGGTCATTCTAGATGCAAGATTTTAATGTCCCACTCTAACTGTTCACCCGTTGATTATTTTGCTCTGCTTATGCATGCTATTTACTGACCACACAGTACAGTTCTTCCTAATGGTGAGTTAATGGCTATTCTATATGGATATCCTATTAAAACTGAAGTGGTTGTAAATTTGGAACCAA
Organism: Vipera ursinii; assembly: GCF_947247035.1. Classification (NCBI taxonomy): domain Eukaryota; kingdom Metazoa; phylum Chordata; class Lepidosauria; order Squamata; family Viperidae; genus Vipera; species Vipera ursinii. The sequence goes on along the minus strand of NC_139512.1, from coordinate 113,794,800 downwards.
TCAGAAACCTGTATTTTAAATGCACATTTGTCAATGCTCAAAGTACAGAGAGAGACAACAGAATTATATTGTTTATTTTCTCTGCCTCTCCTGCTTTTTACAGAGTTATTGGTAGCATGAGTGGTTCAGTTTTGATAGATAGCCTGGGAATAATAATAATTTCAAGTGTCATTAATACTTTCCCTGCACTCTCAAACCTTTATGTTCTCATTAAAACAAGGGAAAGTGCCCAGCATCTTTCTTCTTGCTATACAAGTTCCCCTTAATATCTGTGGACTAATTGAGAAGAGGACTTGGGGGGGGGAAGCCCCTCCATTATTCATATTCCAAGAGGCCCTTCTCCTCTTACTCTGCTTGTCCTTTTTAAACAGTTTCTCCAGGGCAGCCTTAGTCCGTGTCCTTTAAACCCCGCTCCTGTTAAATTCATCACTGATATAGTAGTCAGATCCTTGGGGACTTGAAAAATGGCAGCAATTATACCATCTCCATCAATCTTTATCAACATGTCAGTCTCCGATTCTCTCTGGAAGGTTAAGAGCTAAGTCCGGGGTTTGGTTTTGCTTTTTGTCCCCTCCCCCTTCTTCGGATGAAGAAACCATCTTCTGACTTCAAATCTGCACCGCAAGCCCCCCCCCCGCCCCCAAATGTTTCCGCGATGGAAGATTCGTTTTTAGCAAGAATGCGTTCCTTCTTTCTAAACCCAAACTGGGGTTAATTTTAGCCGCCTGGCCTCACCTGCCGCTCGACTGGGGAGGACACAGGCAGGGCGCACGACGAGAGCTATTCCGGGAGACGGCTAACACCTGACAGCATCAAAGGAATTTTACAGCGAGGGGGCGGGATCTGGACCACAGATTAGAAGGGAAAGGCGAGCGTCCGGGAAAGTAAGAGTTTCGTGCCTCGTACGCCCCCTCCCCCCCTCCCCGGGAGTCTTGGCCTCCGTCCCTCGTTCAAATCCCAAGAGCGTGAGCTTCTAGCGATCGTCCCTGAATAGTCCGTGCCCCACGGTTTAGGAATAACAGAAAAGCGAGGAGGTTGCTCAGCACCGAACGATCGCTATAAAGATCCCGATAGAAATCGGCGGGATATGTATTTTAGATAGATAGATAGATAGATAGATAGATAGATAGATAGATAGATAGATAGATAGGTAGGTAGGTAGGTAGGTAGGTAGGTAGGTAGGTAGGTAGGTAGGTAGGTAGGTAGGTAGGTAGGTAGGTAGGTAGATAGATAGATAGATAGATAGATAGATAGATAGATAGATAGATAGACAGACAGACAGATAGATAGATATAGATATAGATAGAAAAAGGAAGGCGTCTCTCTCTCTCTCTCTCTCTCTCTCTCTCTCTCTCTCTCTCTCTCTCTCTCTCTCTCTCTCTCTCTATATATATATATATATATATATATATATATATATATATATATATATATATATATATATATATATATATATATAAAGAAAAAGGAAGGCGCCTGTGCTTGAGAGAGCACATTGGTTAGCTATCGCTGGGAGCGGCAGAGGGCGTGCACACTCGGTGAGGCAAAGGCGGACGAGCGTGCCGCGGCTGCAGTGCCGGCTCCACCCCGCAGGCGAAGTCTGCTCGTGCTCGAAGAAGCGCCCAGCCAGCCGCAGCAAGGAGATGCGCTGCGCACGCAGACCCTTTCCTCTCCCGGGAACCCCGCTCCATTCCCGAAAGCCCGCAGGGAGCCGCTGCCCAGCCTTTTCTCTTGCTCCCCGGCTTTTTTTTTCTGCTTTTTTTTTTTTGCCTCTTTACAATACAAAGGCGGCCAGCTACATTTCCCCCCCCCCCCGATGTTTCCGCCTGTTCGGAACCAGCCGAGCTCGAAAGCCCCTTTTTCTTTTCTCCCTCTCTGCCGCCCTCTCACGCTTACAAGAGGACTCGGACCTGTTTCTCTTCCGGGAAAAGGCAAAGCGGGCTTGATTCGGGCACCCTCGAGACGCTCGATCCTTCAACATCCGCCTCCCCACGTTAGATCGGGTCAGAAAGCCTCTTTGGCCCTTAAAGGCACCAGCGGGCACCAGCCAGGCTCTGCGTTCCGAGGAGCTCGCCGTCCCATAGCGGCGGAGCTGATCAACCCCTCGGTTGGAGCGAGCGAGCCAGCACGTGTGTGTTTGTCTTGGCTGGGAAGATCGTCGGACATGAGGTGCCCTCCTAAGTCGCAAAGCGGCTTCTTGATCTTGGGAGAGGCTGGGGCAGGAATCCCACACTTTCTTTTGCGCAACACAATCCCTACTGGGTTGTCATACTGTGCTCTCTCCTCGCTCGCTCTCTCTCTCTCTCACATACAAACACAGCCTGATTTCTCTCCTGGAGTCAGCCGAGCAAATACGTGAATTCAAATCAGCACTGGTCCATCACCACACAATTTGCAGCAGACGCGTCTTTCCTAAAATAGGCAGGCAATCTGGGTGGCAGAGTGTGAATAAGCAGCAAGACGCCCAAGGGGGTCAACCGTCAAGGGTTGTTTCAACCCTTACTATTTGTGACCATCCAACAGATATCTGGGTTCTACAAATTGCTTTTTTAAGGAATATTTTAATTAAAAGGAATGTTTATTCTGGACTCATTTATCTACAATAAGGAACAATCTTGCCAACTGCTGGGGGTGTGGGGTTGGATCCTGTAAAGCAGACATGTCAAACACAAGGCCCGGGGGCCGGATGCAGCCCGCGAAGTGGTTTCATGCAGCCCATGAAGCCATCCTGGAAACAGTGAGGGAATGGCCCCCACTGCCTTGGCCCTGGCCCAGAGACCCTCCTTCCGCCAGAGACCCTCAGATCTGTCCCACTCCTGCCCAGGCCCCCCTAGGCACCCTTGATGCGAACGATGTAGAGCTGGCCACGCCCACCCAGTAGGCCATACACACTCTAGCCACGCCCACCCAGTAGGCCACGCCCACCCAGGCCATACCCACCCGGCCCCCTGAGGGCAACCACAATGCTGATGCGGCCCTCAATGAAACTGAGTTTGACACCCCTGCTGTAAAGCTTTATGGTAAAGGCAAAAATGATAATTTAAACCTGTTATTCCTGGACCACTTTGTCATAATTTGGCATGCCCTTTGCTCAAGTCATTTCAGAAAACATTTGATAGTTGACCTAATGACAATTTATGCACCCACTGAGTACATTTCTTGGCAATCATGCACAGAAAGAAGGGTGGAATTATTTTTGACTCAAAAATGGGGGCAAAAGGCAACTAATATTAATGCGTATGACACCTTTCCCAGTAACACCCTCTCGTTCATTCCCATATGACTGGGGAAACCTCAGGTGAATTTCTAACCATCCAGCCTTTTCATTTTGTAAGCATCTGGTCAGATAAGGGCTTTGAAACCAATACTGGTATTCTTCGATACTTACAATAATGTACTTAATGACAGTTTGAAGTGACGAAGATGGCACTGAAAAAAGTGACTTCTGACCCATCCTCAGAGTTACAACCATCACCCCCTCCCCACAGTCATGTTATCAGGATTTGGACACTTGGTAGTTGATTCACTTTTATGATGGTTGCATGCAGAGTCCTGCAGTCATGTGATTGTGACTTTCCTAGCTGACTTCCAACAAGCAAAATCATGGGAGAAGCTGGATTTCCCTAACAACTGTGTAATTCACTTAATGACTGCATGATTTGCTTAAACAATTGCAGTAAAAAATGAACATAAAATCAGGTCGAGTGATGATGATTTGCTTAACAACCACATTGCTTAGTGACCAAAATTCTGGTCTCAACTGTGGATGGAAGTTGAAGATATTCTAAGCCAGAGGTCCCCAACCTTTCAGTTCCGTGAAGAGAGATTTTCCACGGACCGGAGGGGGCGTGGTTTCACGTACTGCCTGCATCCTGCAGATGGGGCTTTGCTTGTTTGTGCCGACCGGTTTCTGGCATACCACGGATTAGTGCCAGTCCATGGACCAGGGGCTGGGGACCCCTGTTCTAAACTGCTCCTAGCTTCCCCACCCCCCCACTTAGATGTATCATGCAAATGAAGGGAGCAATGGGTATATTTCTGGAGAGAGTGGGGGAGGGGTAGATCAACTAGAACCCAAAAGTGGCCACCGTAATGCTATGGCTGCAAGGAGCAACAGGAACAATGCTAAGTACAGGGGGTGAAAATGATTTGGGAAGAAACTGTTTGCAGGTAAGAATTGGAATAGGGTAATGAGGACCCAGATTGTTGGGGGCAATTAAGCTGACTTTGTAATAATGCCGCTTGGGGTGTGTGTGAAAGCCCTAATAAGCAGGCATATACATAGAATGAAGGCTACTGCTAAGCTTGTAAGCCGCCCTGAGTCTTCGGAGAAGGGCGGGATATAAATGGAATTAAAATAAATAAATAAATAAAAATCCTGAATAATGCAAGTCGAGATACAATCTCCCTTTTGCTAGGTATGATTACATCTAAGATCTTAAGTCGAGATACAATCTCCCTTTTGCTAGGTATGATTACATCTAAGATCTTGATTATTTGCCCTTTAATGTCACTGGATGGCTTTTCTACGGAATGTTGTTTTTACTAGCTCCGTGACAGCAGTTTTGTGGTACTGTCCACTACACATCTTCAAACTTTCCAAAATATTGAAAATCGAAAAGAGTTTACGAGTAACTTTCAGTAGTAGAGAAAATGCTAATTTTCTGTCCTTTCAATTTATTCTTCACAAAAGCAACTCTGTCAAGAATCTAAAAGAGGAGTGTTAAACTCAATGTGGTGGTCATGTCTAGTTCTCATTTTTCCCACGTAAAGCTTTCTGGCACTACATTCAAATTACTTCCCCACTTCTACCCTTGCTTATCTACTTCATGTACTGCATGTACGTTATTTCTGTAGTCAGTTTTTTCACACATTGCTTTCTCCCCCTTTACATATTTATATTTATATAGACTCTACTAACTCAGTCTCCTCCCTCTTTTCTAAATCCCACACTTCCCACAACTCTTCCTTGTGGTATTCCATAATTCATTTGCATGTAGTCTGCATCCGAGTTCATCCCTACGTGTTGCTAAGGCTTCAGATAAACTCTGAGCCACCACATTTTTGCAGATATTGATACTGTAGTGTGAATTGAACCACATTTCCAACTGACATACGAGTGAAGCTGAAATTAAGAATACAAAGCCTTGGCATCTACGAGGACCTGAAGTTAGTGTGTAACATTTTGCAAATGTAATACAGGTAGTCCTTGGCTTAAAACCATTCATTTAGTAATTGTTCAAAGTTACAAAGCACTGGAAAAACTGGTGCAACTGGTCCTTGCACTTACAAACCTCCAAAGATCTCCACAGTCATGTGATCAAACTTCTGGCACTTGGTAACCAGCATGTATTTACAATTGTGGAAGAATCGCACAATGCCATCTGCAATCTTCCCAGCTATCTTCCACTAAGCGAAGTCAATGGAGGAAACCAGATTCACTTAACAATTGCAGTGATTTGCTTGATCATGGCAAATAAGCCCATAATATTGCCGCAATTCACTTAACAACCATCTTGCTTAACAAGACTTCTAGTCTCAATTGTGGTCATAAGTTGAGGACTACCTGAATTCATTTCAGCCTTGGCTTTAGAATCTGTACGCCAGATAAAACCTTTTTATCCCCAGTGAACTTAATGTTCTGTATTTGCTTGAGACAATGCAAATGACCACATACCACAACCAAGAGGACATCCATCTGTGGTGTCAAAGAAGATCAAATGAGGACAAATGGAATTTGGAGAAACGATTCTTTTGACCTAGAAATTCACTGTCTTTGAATAGGACTTTATTCTGCAATTGTTGAAATAAAATATCAGTTATTTCCATCCAGAATAACAAGGAGAGTGTGAAAAATGATACTTTTCTTAATCAGTTATCAATCATCAACTGGTCAATCTGATCAATTTCTTGCTTTGGAATAAGAATTGTAATTGAACATATTTGGAGTCACCAGAGTGGGAAAGGTTAGTCAGTCTTTAGTCTACAAATCTAGAATGCAGTTGTGTATGATTTCACACAGCCTATATCCTGTTCTCCTGTTGGTGGCAGTTACATTCTATTTTCCCACATACCCGCTGAATTTTTTTCCGAATAGGTCAAGTTATCTTATTATTTTATCCCTGCTGTAACAGATCATGCCTGCAGCCCAAAACCAGTAAGTGGCAAACAGGAGGAAATCCTGTTATTTCCCTTCCTTTCCAGTAACCATGCCCTGAGTGTATCTGTATAAAAGAAAGAAGGCTGTTACACTGTATGCATTTATGACAGTGTGTGTAATGTCTATGTAACAATGGAGCAATCCATGTGTGAGCGCAAAAGAGAAGGAGAGAAAGAGTAGGTACATCAACATCCAACTGGATATAGACATGCATTCAGCCACTACCCCTGACCCACTAGCAATCAGGGGTAGGCAACCTTGACTCTTTTATGACTCATGGACTTCAACTCCCAGAATTCCTGAGCCAGCTCAGGAATTCTGGGAGTTGAAGTCCACAAGTCATAAAAGAGCCAAGGTTGCCTACCCCTGCGTGACTAGTTCATAGTCCTTAAGGCTGGAAAGGTTGGCCATGCCGATTCTTTAGGCTTCAAATATGTAATTTAGCTATCATAATGTTAAGGTTTTCAAATTCATTGTTTTCTTTTAATGTAATTCCTATCCATTCCTGATGGATTTCCAAGCTCACAAACAGAAGTGTGTAATACATTTGGAGTGCCAAATTGCAAATAATTTGTGCAGAAGGGTGAAGTTTGTTTCTGTTCCCCAACCAATCCCCTTCCACCACCACCCGTACACGTTATGTGCTAATGAATTACAAACTCCATCTTTACGCACGTCTCTCTAGAATAAAGTTTCACTGAAATCAATGGGATTTAGGAGTAGAAAAGCTTACAACTGTTGTACACAAAATAAGCTCTGGAACTCAGCTATCAACCAGAATTAGACTCATAAAAAACGCTCAACCTAAGACTGTTTATATAACATTAGAGAATGAAATAAAATACACTAAAATAAAAATGGTTGGCATTAATTATGGCACAATGCTCCTACACCTACAGATTGATTTCTGTGGAATACAATTTAAAAAACATAAGATTTCCTTATGTTATAGAACTTTTAAAGAATCTGTGCGAGGATGCTTCAAATTCTGAGATGGCATACATATGTATTAGCTTTAAAAAAACTATGGGTTAGTTAAGGTATTAACATTAGGATGTGGGGAAGATCTGCAGGTGGACAGGTGGTAGAAGCATATTCCAACAGAAAGTTTTCAGCAAGATTTGAAAGGAAGATGAACAAGCACCACTATGCTATGAACTTGAGCACAGCTAGCAATTGTCCACAGCCACTATGCTAACAACTGGCTATAGGGTTAATATTGGAATAATTATCTTTACTGAGAAAGACGTATACAGACTTTAGAGCAGGGGTCCCCAACCCCCGGTCTATGGACCGGCCCCGGGCTGTGGCATAACAGCAACTGGGCTGTGCAAATAAGTGAAGCCCCATCCGCTGGATGCAGGCAGCACACAAAACCACACACCCCTCTTATCCACAGAAAAATCTTTCTCCACAGAATCGGTCCCTGGTGGGGAGCCTCTACTTTAGAGAACAGAGTCTGACCTTTTCATTGTAAAAGGAAGGAAAGAATTAATGTTTACATTCTTACAGGCCACGTATATGAGGAACAGAGTGCAAAGAGACAATTTAACTTACTCTGGTCTTCAGTATGAGTTAGTTTTTAAAAAAGGAACTGGGTTAGAGAAACAGGATTATGCTAAATGACATCTTTAAGATTAAAGCTTTCTCTGCACCTCTATTCCCAAAGCAAAGAGACCCTGTAATGGTTTGAAAATGAATTGCCAACTTAGGTATTGAAGTGCTACAATCTGTAGAAATGGGAATATACCAAAAAACCCTACTTGAGACAGCACAAGCTAACTTAATCTATTTTTCTGAATTGTGTAATGCAACTGTGAAAAATAAACTAGCAGGAACATGGAAAATGTGAAAACACATCTCCATGTTCTATTCTTCAGCAGACTCCCTTTTCATTTGGCTCAGCACAGAGTTTTGATTTCTCTGTTTTCCAAAAGAACAGGGGGAAAAAATGAATTTAGAGGCCTACAAAAGCTGAACCGAGACTGGGAAGAAAAGAATAGCTGTTCTGAATAGAAAATTATATGCATAACACTAGCTATTAATGATGAATACTATAAATGATGGTTCCTGGGTGTTCTTTCAGCTTCCACCTGAATAAAAGTAAAAGCAAGTCTGGAACATTCAGATTGAAGTATATACAATATAATTATTTTGTGTTAATGGTTGCCATAGGATATTGCCAAGGGTGATTTTGGATTACAGTTTTTTTCAATGACAGCATAAGAATAGCCTTGCTGGAACAAACTAAGTTCTATCAGAGCTTCATTGTTTTCTAGTAGTGACCAGATATGATGCATCTGGCAAATGTATAGAAGCAGACAGGAAGCCAAGAGTATCCATTCCATCTAATCAAGTTGTTGCTTTTTTCAAGATATAAAGCTTTGTTCCATCTATCCATACATTTGTAATTCCATCAATTCACTATAAGTGTATATTCCACCACCACCCCCAGCCCGTCTTATCATTATAACAATCTACTGATGTAAACCAGGCCAGTGATTTCATCACTAGGGATTCATAGCATCACCTAGTCATTCTTGTGCTAATGTAACAATAATGAGGCCAGGCTTTGCATCTTCTCATTGTGGCTGTGTAGTGATAGTCTCCAATAAACAGTGTCCTTTGAGATGATTGTAACCCAAGGAAATTCATAATTCACACCCAGCTCTCTTTAGTTTGACACATTGATCACACCACTCTGGCAGGTCCATCCACTCAAAGGGCACCCACCTCATGAAAGAAATGAACTTTTTGGCAGTTCACAGTAACTCTCTGTGAAATCACATGTAGTCTGCAGCTACAGATTTTGCTCATTTTGAAAAACTAGAAGAAGCATAAACTTGCAAGATACCTTTAGATTTTTCACAGGCTGATCTGTTGTCAGAAATCCCAAGTTTCAGCACTGGGGAGAGAAGCCTTACACCTCTCAAGTCCTTTCTGTTTCACAACAGGATTTTGAAGGCCACATGAACTACTAATGTCCCTATTAATGGGCAAAATCTCCTTTAGCTGTGGATTTTTATACGCACATAGATAGCAGAAGCAGTACAGTCACGACTTTCCACACTTCTGGTCCCACTTTTATTTGCGATTTAATCTTTCTCTTTCAATATAGAGGCAGAGGGTGATTGGGCTGGAGCAATACTCCCAAATTAAAATAGTTGCTGGGGTGGGGGGTGGGGTAGGGTTAAATGTAAGTATTGTTTGCAATTTTTAAGCTCATGGAAACTGCCTGCTCACAGCAGGGCATCGGTGGTCGCTGCATTCCTGGAAAAGGAAGCATTCCAGCATATATATATCATTGACTAAAAAAACTGTCGCTGGGGGGTGGTGGTGGTGGAAGGCGCTGCGGTGAGCCAGAAGCCCATCTCAGACCAGAAGGAGAAAAGGGGAGGGGAGGGGAGGCTGGCTCGGGTCAAGCACTGGCGCTGGGAAGCAGGCGGCCGCGATCTGGGTCAGACTTTCGCCCAGGAATACTGTAGCAAAGGGCCGCCGCCTCCTCCTCCTCCTCTTCCGCGGCTCCGAAGGTCAGCGGATTCTCAAGAAAAGAGGCGGCGGCCGGAGAATCTTCCCTCGCCAGGCTTACGGGGCCAGGAGAAACTCCGTAAAGTCTAGGCAAGCCAGGGGGAGGGGGCGGCCACGACGGGGACCTGGAGGAGGGCCTGACCGCCTAGGCGGGGAGCCCAAAGGCAGCAGACCTAGGGAGATTACGGGGGCTTGGGAAATTACGCGCGGCTTGGTGGCCTCTTTTCCCTCCTCCGTTCCAAACTCCGGCGGCGACAAGCCCCGCTTGCCAGTCTCCAGAAGGCAAGGCGGTTTATGGAGCTGGCTGGGCTCCGCCTCCATAGGCGGCCCTGCTCTTCTCCCCCCTAAGTTCCCGCCGAGCCAGGCCAGCCGAATCCGGCGCCCAACACACCTCCTCCCTCTAGCAACCTTCTTCGGCAGATCGCCGCCGAATTTGCTTCCCGCCACCACCCGCCCCGCCGCCGCAGCTACGAGACGCCGCCGAGCCGACCCGCTTCTCGCCGCCTCCTAGCGAAGTGCCTCCCCGGGCTCCCCGCCCAATCAGCCGCGGGGATTCATCCTCTTCCTCCTCCTTCAGGTGCGTGGAGGGGCGCCACGACCTCCGCCTCCCTCTCCTGCTCTCTCTCTCTCTCTCTCTCTCTCTTTTTTTTTTTTTCCCCACGTCCCTCCATACAAAGGCGGCAGCGGCCCCCGGCCCGTGCTTGGCGCTGCCCAGGCGGGCCGGTCCCTGCCCCGATCGCCGTGCAGCTAGTTAGCCAGGCGGGGCGAGGTGCGGCGCTTTGTTACCTTTGGCTCCGTCTGGGTCGAGGAACATTTTCTTTCTCGGCGTGTGCGAGCCCCCCGGGCTCCTCCAGACAAAGTAAATCCCTCCGCTGTGGGCGTGCGAGGTGGCGGCGAGGCGGGATGCTTCTGGCTTAAGTCTCAAGCTCCGAGCCGCCTGCTCAGTGGCCAGCCCATCAGGCGCTGCACGGCAGCGAGGCAAGGGAGAAGCCACAGGCTGCAAGCGGCCCCGGTGTGACCTCCACAAACAGGTTGGCGTCCCGGGCGGCGGACTGCTGGGAAAGAGCGGGAACCGGCATGAGGAGGCTGGATGAACGGACGAGGCGCCTTGTGGCTGAGGCTCGCTGACTGATTCCCTCCCCTCCACCCAGGAACACACCAAGCCTCTGGAGTCCTTCCCCTCCCCTCGATGCGTGTGTGTGAGGGTGTGTGTGTGTGTGTGAGAGAGAGAGAGAGAGAGAGAGCGAGAGCGCGCGCGCCGCAAGCCTCCTCTCGCAGGCGTCCGGTTGCTGCTCGCTGCTGGTGGGAGAGGAAATTGCAAGGCAGAGCAGCCGGGGAAAGACGCGGCCCGGAGCAGCGCGAGAGTTTGATGCTCCTTTTGATTGCTCGCTCGTCCCTCCCGTCGGGCGGAGGCTTGGCTCTTCTGCTAAACCCGCCGGGCGTGCACGCGAGCATTTAAACGCCCTTCTGCCAACAGCGATGAAAACGGTGCAAGGGTTTCCCCTGTGCACCGCTAACTTCGCACTGGAAGGGGAAGGAGGCGGCGGTTGGGGGGGGTGGGTGAGCTCTGCCTGAAAAAGGGTCTCCTGTAGGCATACTGTGTTTTTTTTTAAAGGCCCTAACCCAGGGGTCTTCAAACTTGGCCCTTTTATGACTTGTGGACTTCAACTCCCAGAATTCCTCAGCCAGCGTGCCTGGCTGAGGAATTCTGGGAGTTGAAGTCCACAAGTCATAAAAGGGCCAAGTTTGAAGACCCCTGCCCTAAGCAAAGAAGCGTCGAGACAGAAAATGTGGCTTGGCCAGGGATCTGTCCAGCTAGTAGTTGGTACTACTACTGGAAGCCTTTTTTCATCCCCCAACCACCACCACCCCGTCACCCGAACGGTACTAAAACTCGAAAACTTACTAAATAAAGGCGGAGTAGAGCGGGGTGATACAAAATCGAGGAGCGTCCAGTTCGAGAGCGGGTGCCTCGGGAGCTAACGAACTTTACAACCTTGCGGTTGCAAAGGCAGCTTTTTCGTTCCCATTGCTTTTTTTTTTTTAATAACGAGGAAGTGGTCTGTTCTGACTCCTTCAAGCATTTGGCCTGTTCGTTCACTACTATCCTTTTAATGGTTTTAATCCGTGTCTTTTTGCACAGCGTGGGCAGAATCCACTGGAAGTAACCAGCAGGTTCCGAAGTCAGCTCCAGTGTATATGCTCCAGTTCAGGGTTTCTTTTGTTTATGCCTTTAGTAAATTAAGAGAAAGCATCAACCCCCTAGACTTCATGATGAGCATAAACATTTCTTGCCTGCGGAATCTCGCCTAAAAACTGGAGTGGATTTTGGCTCTTCTAGGGAAGAGTGAATTCTAGCTGGGGCCAGGAGAACAGGACTCTGACTTCTTATTGGAGCAAATAAATGCATAGCTGGTTTCTTGTTACTGCCTCTTAGGGTAGCATTAACATTTGCTGAAGATACTTGAAGAGGTTTGTCAAAACAAAAATTGTCCAAATGTGTGAAGAAGTCCAAATCATACAGAATACATTTTCATTACCAAGTTTTGAGAAGTAATGCTGTATAGAGAAAAGTAAGAAAGAAGTTGAGCACTAAAAACAGCCCCACTCCAGTATTTCCTTAGTAATGTAGTTCAAACCTGTTCTGAATTTTGGAAGAATTATTTATTTAGGTGGACCTTAGTTCCATGCTCATGTAGTTATAACTGCAGTATATTTTTCCTCCAGATAGTCTCCAAATCTTCAATTTAGATTTCATCTTTCCTTAAATATGTTTTATTTAGTTAAAACTTCAGTTTATTTGTGACAATCATTGGCCTCCTCCTTACCTCCCAAATGAAAGTCTGGAGTAGATGCATTGTCCACTTGACAGGGTTATTAAAAAGAGAACACTAGCGACATAATCTACAAATCCCTTTTGCAAAACACTAAGTACATAGCAGTTATCAATAATGTTGATACAGACGTTGAGGGGCTTAGTCGGCATCATTTCATATGTGCTGACACCAAGGTTTCATGTAGTTGTTTTATACAAAAGATTGAATTATATTAAAGAGTTTAATTGGAGATATGCACTCATTTGTTCTTCACTACTGGAGTCTTTTAAAAAAAAAATCATTCACACAAACTATAGTTCTATACTCCTTTTCATCATAAATATCCTTCTGTTTTTCAAACAAATATTTTTCTTCGCTGTAGCTGCTTCATTATCCCATCTCAAAATCCCCCCACCTCTAAAGTAGGAGTTACTTTGTAGGAAAGATCAGAGTGAGGAGGAGACACTATGAAATTGTACTGGAGGTAAGTAAGGACATAACTAAAATTAAATGTGATCAACCAGAATGATAACTGGATGTTCCTTTGGGCTGCAGTCTGTGCACATTATGCTACTGAAATCAATGTGAATTAAGCAGCTTGAATATAAGGTGGTATCTATGTAGCTCAATCCTGACTAAATTTCTCTTGATAGGATTTTCTCCCAACTTTATAGAAAGATAGTGTTGCAATCCAATTCTGTACATATTAACAAACAAATCCTACCTGACTCAGTGGAAGTTGTGCCATAAATCATTATTAAGTAGTAATTAGTGTTTTGGATATTACCACTAAATTCTTAACCTATTGCAGAAATAATAACATAAATCTATTTCTTTTGAAACAAAGATAATACTGTTTTTCTCAGATAATATCCACAGGGCAATTATTAAAAAAACAGTTGTTTTGGAAATAGATAGCTAGAATAGCTTTCTTAAAAAGATTCACCCTGGGGTGCTACAAATGGGTTGTCTTCATTATCACAGACTGGCAAAGCTTTTTCTTTGAAAGTTGTAGTTCCTACCTCTTTAATTAATCCAATTTGGGGGGGTGTTGAAAAAATGAGGTAAAAAGGAAATACTAAAGTATATTTTACATAATTATAATAATTACAATTCATTGTTATATATATTGTAATTATAACAAAAATTGTAATTACAATATTGTAATGTCTGAAAAAACTGAATAGACTGAAATACACTTTTAAAAATGTCTTTAATATGTTTTACTTTTTAAAAAAAGAAGTAAACATGAATAGTAGAAGAATTTGATTTCTTCAACTTGTGTTTTCAGCTTGATCTGGAATAAGCATTTGTTTGCCTTTCTACAAATGAATTATTTTTGTACTGACTGAGAACCAGAGGAACTGCTTTTATTTCTCTCCCAAATAAGTTTGCCATATGCCAACGAAGAGGTAACAAGAGTGAAGGAGTATAACAGGTTACATTGTGCTACAGATGGCAGGTGCCCCAAATCATAGACATGTGGCATTTAATAATGTAACACAAGTTGTTAAACACTGCACTGAAGTTTCAGCAAACTCACTATCTTTTAATAGTAATGAACAAATATTTCCAGCAACTGCTCCTTAAAGTAGTTTGTCTGACAATTGATTTTGTTTGCTTCCCCTGAGGCTATGAGAATTCATTTTTGTTCAAATGGGGAAGGCAAATGAATAGCCTCTCTTGTTTTTACCCTCAATATTACATAGATTCGCCACCTGGTACATGGTGCTATCTGCAGAGAAACAGGAAAGTTTTAGGTGTTTTTCAAAGTTTTTCACTTAACTATGGACAGAAACCTAATTGCTCTAGTCTTTGTTACTACGCTGTAATTTTTCCTTACAAGTATCACCTCTATTTCATCCAAGATCCTCTAAGCCACAGACTAAAGTGCATGCTTCTCATTGTATATATAATGTTGCAGTCACCTCCCTGTGTAACGATAACATGCCGCAGTTCGGGTGGCCGAAGCCTTTACAAGCTCCTAGCATAATCCAGATCTCAGGGTGGTCAATGTTTGATGACCTAAGGGTGGGAAAGTCTGCTAAAAATCCTAGGAGCTTCTGCAGTGTAAACAGGATAGCCTTATGAATACTGGAATAATAAAATGAGGCTACAGTTCAGAACAGTGAAAGTTAAAGGTCATGTGGTTAAGGACAGATCAACGTTTTCCCCCTATCAGCTGGAAACAGAAAAGGAAGGAAACTGTAGTTCTGATTGATCACACTGTTACCAGAAGTAATTAATAGAACAAAGCTGCTAGGAAAAATGAATTGCTGTACATTAGGTCTAAGAAATATTAACAAGGTCAGTCCTGCCATATATTAAGGCTGGAAAGAAGAGAGTTCTTTAGTTTTACATATTCAAAATGTTTCTTGCTTTTTGTAATTAGCTACTGCACAAATGGGGCAAGCTCTTGTGGAGATAAGACTCAACATAGATCAGATTTCTTTTGAACGGTTGTCCTGATATCAGAACATTACTCAGTACAGGCTGTGAAATGTTCTGAAGCACTATAGAGATGAAAACCATAAGTAGTGGGGGAGAGCAAGAAATGGTATATAGATAGGCTCCTAACCTGAGTGGGAATCACTCAACCTGGTGGCTGTAGGACTTCTACCTGAGAAGCGTATTCCTAAGGTTTCAGATCATATATGTCCTACTCAGACTTTGCATGTGATAAAAATAATGAAGTGTGCTGTTTTCTTTGGAAGAAGCACTCACGTAGTTGAGCTTGCAGACATAACAAAGCACAGCTGAGTGCTTACTTCACACACTGACTCAGAGGCACATTCCAGAGCCAGCAGATAAAATATACTGAACTAAACAATCACCAAAATATCTTTTGTGTGGTGAAGTAGGAGACTAAACAACTGGGCAAGAATGAGAGTCTGATGTGAGAAAATTAAGTTGTGACAGAACTAGCTAGAAGTCCCTTATCCTTTAGATTGCTGTTTCTCAACCCTGGCAACTTTAAGATCTGTTGACATCAATTATCAGAATTCCTCATCCAACATGCTGGGGAATTCTAGAAGCTGAAGTCCATACATCCTTAAAGTCCACATTTAGAAAGCCCCTTTAGAAAACTACCTACTTCCAGGAGAGAGAGGCAAAGTACCAAAAGAAACTGGCCAGGCTGAATCAAAACTACATAACAAAGAAAAGTTTGTAGTACCAAAAAAGGACCAGACTAAAGAATAATTATACCAAGAAACTCGCCCAAGCCATTTCTGATTCTGTGAGGGAGATAACAGCAAGCAAGGAAGCAAGATTGAAAGAGTATAGGTATAACTGACTGAGCTTCTTTTTCTGATGATTATAAGTAAGAAAGCATGACATTCTGTACTGCCCTGCATTATTAAATTATGATGCCAATGTAAATTTTGTGCAACGATT
Source organism: Vipera ursinii (assembly GCF_947247035.1). Taxonomy (NCBI): domain Eukaryota; kingdom Metazoa; phylum Chordata; class Lepidosauria; order Squamata; family Viperidae; genus Vipera; species Vipera ursinii. The sequence continues at coordinate 113,778,900 of NC_139512.1, read as the reverse complement.
CCAATATGTGAATCTGGGTTTCTTCAAACAGGATGCCAAAGAAGCATGCAATCTTATGATTAAGAGCCACCTGCAGCAGTCCTTATATAGAGTCTTGTCCCACCAAAGAATAGTCTGGGCTCCAGAATTGATAAGGAGGGGTAGTCAAAATCATTTCTTCAGTTCATTGGAGGTAGATATTAGGATCCTCTCTCAGCAGAGACCTGACTTCTGAATGTAACTTTAAAAAGGATAAGGTAAGCTAAGCTAAGCTAGTAAGATAAGATAAAATATATTGTCATTTTTTACACAAACTAATATGAGCACATTGGACCAAAAATGAAATTATGTTGCCTGCTCTCATAATCTCATGTAAATAATACACACATACACATGCTACACACACACAAATATATATTAATCACTGTTCATTTTGAATACATAGTGGAAAGAGGAAACCTGAGAGTTCACAAGGTTGATACTATATGGAACAAAGGTAACAAGGAAAAAGGTCATGAAGAGGATGTATAGCACCCCAGATAATATTGCAGACCCTGCTCCAGCATTGCTTTTATGCTATATCCTGGATAGAAGGAAGTAAACTACAAATAATCCTTTCTGCCATCCTCACCGCTCTCTGCACTGCCTTCCTGTCTGAAGCAGTGATGTTTCCAAACCAGACAGTAATGCAATATGACAGGATTATCTTGATTGTCCCTCTATAGAAAGTGGTAAGGACAGGAAGAAAGGTGTATTTTTCTCATGTATTGCAGAAAATGTAAGCACTACTGTGCCCACTTCACCAGTGTCTCACTGTTGACCAAGCTAGACTATTCGTTAGCTGAACACCCAGAAATGTGATGTGGCTAACCACCTCCACAGATGAAACATTAATACACTGAGGTGTGTGGCTGTGCCTGCTTTTTCTGAAATTGACAATGATCTCTAGTTTTTCCTACATTTAAAATGAGGTTGTTTTTGTTACACCAGTTCACCAAACCCTCTACCTCCTTGCAGTAAGCACCCTCACTGTCATCCTGAATAAGGCCCACTATGGTTGTATCATCCACATACTTCACAATATGGTTGGTGGCAAACCTAGCACAACAGTCATGGGTCAACAGGGTGAACAACAGCAGGCTTAGGACACAGCCCTGAGGAGAACCTGCACTCAAGAAAATGGTGTTAGAAATATTAGTCCCAAGACTCGCATTGCCTCCACCTTTAAGGCATCTTATACTCTTCAACACCTGTTCCTGAAAGCTAGAAAAGTCTCCACTCTCGGATTTGATTGAAGCCACTGGAACTCTCTGAGCTTTCCATGGTGCTGATTTTATCATCCTTCCTCGGCCCATTCACGCACAGGAACTCTATACTGTATATTAGGGGCAGAACATTTAAATAGAACTGTATTGCTGGAGTATAAATAAATTTAAGCTCTTGGGGCTTGCCTTTTTAAAGGGGAATCTATGTCTTCTATTAAGTATTGTGATTTGAAATTTTCATTGAACATTTCAGACATAGCCTTAAAATACAGTGTTTTGTCAGAAAGATGCCCACTTAAATAAGCAACCAAACTTTGGAGAGAGATGCAACAGACTATTTTTATTAGCATGTACAGCTACAGCTGACACTGGACTCTTGGCTACAGGAATTACTAAGGAAGGCTGTGGGTTATATAACCCCAGAAAGGTTACATAGAAATGATAAAGCAATGTAAATCATATGGTGGCTTTTATAAGTGGAATGTAATATCTGATAATGTAATATCTGATAGTGCTCCGGCTTTATGGAACCAGCTGCCGGTTGAGCTCCGGACGGCACCGGACCTTCGCTCCTTCCGATGCGGTCTGAAGACCCATTTATTTGAACAAGCTGGCCTGGCCTGATGGGGGATGTTAGGGTTTTTAATGGGTTTTTATATTGTTACTGTTTTATCTGGGCGATTATTTAATTCTCTTTTAATTTTTGTATTTTCTATTTATATGTGCCCTGTTCACCGCCCTGAGTCCTTCGGGAGAAGGGCGGTATACAAATTTAATAAATGAAATGAAATGAAATGAAAATAATACTGAGATGTTCTTACTATGGCTGCCCCAACATCTCTACATTCTTCTCTACCAGCTGGACCATAATCCATACTAATTATAGGTTCTAACAGTGACATTTATTTTGTCCATATACATCCTTCCTTCATGCCAAATAAAAGATAACAATTTGATTTATGTTATCTTTCTCCTCTCTCTCCAAGGTCATCAGGTGGCTTTGATTTGTCTGTTCATTTTTGTTTCTATGCCTTTCTTATATTTATGTCATGTACAAGGCTTCATATATGACAACCTCAAAAGCTTTTGTCAAATGATTCCATTTCCTACTAATATTCCAGAAGTAGGCATTCATTTTAGATGTATGCTTTCCTGAAGAGACGTTGCGCACTATTATTAATACCGTGAGAATGGAACAAAGAAGTGGATAAACAGTATCTTTTAGTACTGTGTAATGCTTGAGAAATAATTTAGAAAAGATGCTTCATTGGACAGGGGAGCATAAATGTACTACCTATTTACAACTCTTTAAAGCCACTTTCCTTTTCCCAGCATTGGGCAGCTGCTACACAGTGTGGGAAAAGATGTAACTGCTCTGAACAGTTGTGTCATGCTCTACTTGTGTATTTATTTACTGCCATGGTCAAAAACAATGCCTGGTGGTTTCGAAGATATATAGAAAATAACTAAAACATCCATGGTGAACATAATTTAAAATACCCAAATCAATAAAACCACACAATAATCAAACGTTATGGACCAAAACAGTTGCACCATCATGTTGAATCAATATATTCATTGATGGCTAATTCTAGTTTATAACTGTTTTGCAAAAGAGCTCAGTTTTAATATTTGTGACCTCATGGGATCTGAAGCACTTTTTTCAGAACTGAACCAGAAACATTGCACAGTCATAATATCTATATTCTCTATCCCAAAACACTGTATAATCATTTTTGTTTTTAACTAATAAAATTAAGATGTTTTTGCATAAAAGTAACAAAAAATAATAAACCTTATTATTAATTTTTATTATTTTTTTATTAATTTAATTTATATACCGCCCTTCTCCCAGGGGACTCAGGGCGGTGAACAGGGCAATACATAAAAACTAGATACAAAAATTAAAATTATTAAAACATGATTAAACAATGCCCATAAATTAATACAAATTTAAAATTAAAGTCATTTATAAAAATGACTCTATACATTTCCTGGATTGTGCTCAAAGCATGGAACGTATTCTCCAGGCCTGCTTTCTGCTGATAAATCCTCTGATATGCAGAAATGAAACATAATGTAGGAGATCCTTGAAAAACTGGGAAAGAGTAGATATGCTTAGATGAAACTAATAGTTCACAGAATACTCCCAATAGAACATATAGGAAGGAGAAATGTGTGTATTTAAAGAAAAAAATATATGCAGACTATTCAGCCAGAGTCCTTCTAAGTTTCATCCTTGAAATGTAGTGCCCATAGAGAAATCTCTGGAATTCTTCCAATTCTCGTGGAATGCAGTTGCTACAAGCTCTGTCTAGGATCTGTTTAGTTCTCCTTCTGCAGCTACAGTCTGATGTTTAAGAATTCAGTCACTTCAGAATAAGTAAATTCAGAAAGGTGGCAGGGAAGCTCACAGCAGCATTCTTGCTTAAGAATGCTGTCACAATAGCAATATAGGAAAAGCCTTGTCATAATTCAAGCAATAATTTAGGCAATTGTCAGCAAAGAAATGCCAAAAACTGTAGTTTCTTCATTTCAGGCAGTCATCTCACAATTCCTCAGCAGCTCTTAACTCTTTCAGCCAAATAGCAGAACATTACCTTTAATCAACCAACAGAGGTGAAAATCCCAGAGAGGCGCAGACTTTTCAACCTGTTCTTCTTCCACATTTTGCTATCATGTTTACATCCATATTCTCCTTAAATTAAGGGTGGTGTAGAAACATAGTGGTAGTACAGCGTACAGCCTATTTATTTGATTTATAGTTTGTTCCTTAAGAGAGACGCAGGGCAGTGAATGAAAACATCACAAAGCCCTGAAAAGAATAATATAAAAAAAAATACTGCAGAGTCCAAAAAGATGCAGAACTACCAGCAGAAGAGAACAACGAAAGTACATCTGTCAACATGAAAGTAATATGCCAATGAATAAAAGATCTGGAAGAAAAATAAATGGATTACTGCCTGGGTCTAAAATGATCTCAAGATAAGAGGTCAGATGAAATTTTGGGGAGATAGAAAGGGGCCACCTATACGGAGGCCTTTACCCTGCAATTTGCCATGACCTTCATTGCAAATGAGCAGGCATCTGGAAAAGAGATCAGTTGGGAATAAAGTTCTGGTGTCTGATCCCTAAGCTGTGAAGAGCTTTCAAGATCAAAAGTGGCATTTCCATCTGAGCTCAGAACCAGTGCGACTAGCAAGGCATGAAGTAGTATGTGTTCAGACTGCTCAGTCCCAATTAATATCCTCACAACCACATTTTGAATTAATTGTATCTGTCTAATATTTTCAGCCACAACTCTTCATGTTGGCATTCTGGAAATTAAAAGCCAGCATTAGGGGAGCCAACAATTTGAGGAAGGTTGTAGGAGTACATTATTGTCTCTTGCTGAAAGAAAAAAGTTGTCTGTAATGGTATGTGTGAATGACCTTGAAAAACGAGGGGGAACAATCAGATAAAAAGGGGTGGGGAGAGCCTGCAACTCAACAATCTGCCGAGAAAGAAACTTAGAAAGGATCTGTCCTATCTTATCAAGCTGTAGGAAATGAGAAGGTGGGAGATTTGTGTTTTCAGACCTGCAAGATTCATATGTCACTGGCAGAAAAAAATTAATTGATAAATAAATTTATTTTTAATGAATAAAAATAAATATAGTTATTTATACAATTAATATAGTTTGGCAGTATAGTAGAATTAGCTCATTTTGTCATGCTTCCTGTCTGGTCTACTTGGGAGGTTGACATTACTGAACATCTGTCTTGGTTCCTTCTTCCTGTCCTCACCATCACTGTGTGGTTTGCTTATACAAAATAAAAATAAATAAATAAATAAAACAGAATAGATGCAGAGGCCCAGTGTTGGCTAATGCTACCTATTGAGAAATATAAGTGTTAATTCATAGTAAAGTTAGAAAAGAGCTCTTTTGTCTTTTCTTAAAATAGTTACAGAGAGTTCACTGCTATGGCTTATTCCCAAGCAAATGTGTCTCAGCTGCATCCTAAAATTTAAAAGAAGTCAAGTAGCTCTTAGTAATTAAGCTAAAAGACAGACCATATATGAAAAGAATCTGTCCCTGCTGAAAGGTGAATGTGGGGACCGTGGCACTGTCAGCCTTATCAAGTTGATCAGAGTAGGAATCAACTCCATAAGAAAGGCTAAGACTTACTGAGGATAGTTATAATCACAGAATATGGCAAGTCTGGTTAGGCTGTATGCCTAGGGCCCTTTCTTATATCCATGTGAATTAGGGAGGGTGTTTGAGCCACATAGGCATATTAGCTTGGAGGAATTTTAGCCCATTGCTCCCTACAGAAGAGCTTATCGACAGTTATTGGCAACATTTAGTTGCAGTTATTGCTGCCCAAACAGGACACATCAAACACTGAAAGCAAAGATTCTCATACTTTTGCCAAACACAAATATGTGGGATATAATTTTCCTCAATAAATAAATGAAGAAGTACAATGATTATGACTCATTTATTTAATTGCCTTCTCTTTATCTTTAGGACTTATCTCAGAACTGATCACATTTATGCAGAAATATCGAAAATTTAAGAGGGTTCACAAATTTTTAAGCACCACTGTATTTTTATATCTGCCAAAGGGCTAGAAATTCCCTATTCCTGTTAGCGACTGAACCCAAAATCCACCAGATACTAAGTATGTTCTCACCATAGAGCCACTGTCTATCCCTCATTAGGTTTAACACGCATAACCAGTGATACAAATGGCAAGCACCAAGTAGAAATACTTATTTCAATGATTTTGTGCAGTTGTCAGCTTTCAAGGTGCAAAACTGTGTTAAAACTATCAGTTATCAAAATTAATGTTAGCTGAATTGTGCATTTCCTATCTTTTTATTTGTGATGAGATCTTTTATTTCAGAGTTTCATTCACTGAGTTATGAATAACTATTTCCAAAACAATACATATATATAAGTTGCACCAAGGTCTGTGGGAAGTCTTGGCACACAGTAGTTGCAGTCCAGAAAAGCGAGATAACGATTCCTTCCTTCCTTCCTTCCTTCCTTCCTTCCTTCCTTCCTTCCTTCCTTCCTTCCTTCCTTCCTTCCTTCCTTCCTTCTTTCCCTCCTTCCCTCCTTCCCTCCTTCCTGTCCATCTCAAACAAATGACTCTGGCTGGTGAATAATAAAACAAATTAAAAACAGTGACAATTATAGTACAATGTAATACATATAGCAGCCAAGAATTATTAAAATCTGTAGATATAAGCATAATCAGAAAAAGATGCTCATCACATGCTTGGGGTCCAAGCCTCAGTATATACCAGTACTTCAGGACCTTCAAAAAGGATAGGTTTGGGCCATCCTAATCTCTGGAGGGAAAGTGTTCCAGAAGGCAGACACTATTGCACAGATGCCATGCCTTCTGCCAGTTGACATTCCCTGGTTGATGCAATCCAGAGCATCCTGCAGTGGTTAAAATGCAGTACTGCAGGTGACTTCTGCTGACTCCTGGCTGCCAGAAGTTCGGCAGCTTGAGTCTCACCAGCTCAAGGTTGACTCAGCCTTCCGTCCTTCCGAGGTTGGTAAAATGAGAACCCAGGTTGTTGGGGGCAATACCCTGACTCTGTAAATCGCTTAGAGAGGGCTGTAAAGCACTGTGAAGCGGTATATAAGTCTAAGTGCTATGGCTATTGCTATTGGAAAGGTTAGAAACAATTGGGAGAAGATGGTCTCTCAGTAGCCTTGTCGTAAGTCATGAAGGGCTCTAAAGGTGACAGCCAGTATTGGGAGAAATGGAATTTATTACAGGAAATTTACACACACACACACACACACACACACACACACACACACACACCTCACCCTGGGCCTGGGAACTTGAAGGTTCTAGTAGCTGTTCCTAGCATGCACTCTCCTGGACAGAGAGCTCTGATGTTGTTTCCTGGGGTCTGTTGGAGCTACTCTCCCAGCTTAGGAGTCACAGTCCTGAGTGTGCCTACTACCACCAGGAGCACCTTGGCCTTTACTATCCACATCCTCTCCAATTCCTCCTTCAGGCCCTGGTACTTCTCCAGTTTCCCATACATCTTACTCCTGATGTTGTTGTCACTTGGCACTGCTACATTTATCAGGGCCACTATCTTCCGGTCTTTTGTCTGCTATGACAGTCTTTGGTTGATTGGCTAGTCTGCCTGTCTGTTTGGATCTGGAAATCCTACCTGATCTTAGCTCTTTTATTTTCCACAACCTTCTGTGGGATCACCCATCGAGACTTAGGAAGGTCTAGGCTATCCCATGTTCTGTATCCCATGTTCCTGTACACAATGCTAGCTACTTGTATGTGCCATTTATTGTATGCAGTTCCTCTATCTTAAACACACACACACAAACGTATATATGTGTATATGTGTGTGTGTGTATACACACACGCACATATATAGGTGTGTTTGCATGTATGTATATGCACTGTATATGTATACTAAAAGTAAGAGGGCTTTTCACTTTCATACCGTGTTGGAGTGCATGGACTGGATATGAAATGAAGTTTAAAGAAAATGAATTTTTAAAATGTTTTCAATCAGTTATTTGTGTATGTGTGTATGTGTAAGGTTTGACATCTTTCTTTTGCCCATCAGAAATGGTGGTGAAGATTGAAAAAGAGAGTCTGTTTTTCCCGTTAGCTCAGTTCACTCTAAGGCAACAAAATGAGCTTTGTTTTCTAAGTACTGCCTAGGGTATTTAGCAACCTTGAAAACTGAAGGCTATGTTCATGTTATAAGATTCACTTCCATAATCTAAGATTTCAGATTCAGATACAACTGGAAACATAGTTGCTGGTACATAAATGAGTCACAATGTACTTTGGGCTTATGAGTTACCCTAACTTTTAATTCACTTAAAACGTTAAATTCACCTGTAGTCCAGAGGAACCAATCCAAATGTTTTGCTTCTGAGAGATTGACTTCCAAAGTCAAGAAACTCTGATTTGATTTAAGGTTGTTGTGGGAGTGAGGCAGGCCCCAACTGTGATTTAAAATCTTAACTTGTTCATTGACTAGAGTATAAGAAAATCACAATTTTTCAAATTCATGTTTCTGTTTAAAAAATGGAGTGGTTACCTATATTCTCTCTTTTTTAAAAAAACACTTGGAAATCAAGTAGATATAATTCTGCTGGATAGCATGATAAGAACATATTCTATGAAGTGCCACTGTTTTTTCAGGAATATTGGCTTTCACTTTGACAAAAAACATTGCTTTCTCTCTAGCTGCTGTCACTATCTGATTATGAAATGCCAGAAAACATTTTGAAGTACTGTGGTGAAATTGGGAATCTACAGGCTAAAGGACAGTTGTGCATAAAGCAACATGTTGTACCTCTGTGCACTAAAATATTTCTGGTCTTGCTTTGCTTGTGTGAACTGTGTCAAAAGTGCCCATATACCTTACATTAGTTCCTAATGATGTGACTATATTGCCCCAATTCACATGACTTCAAAAAAGACTGGCATAACCTGAATCCCACTACTGCAGTTTGTGGTTTATGCCATGCCAACATCAAAAGAGAGATCCTGTAGATTTAAGAATGAAACAATTCCATTCTGAAGAGTTTTCTGATCAAGCATTATAAAGCAGCATTTGTAGCTAAGAACATTTCATATTGGAGCATGTGAGTTGCTATGATGTAATCTACTTTCCTCTCTATGGAGCCCTCCACATATATGGAATTACAATTTCCAGATCTCTGAAAGGGAAGATCAAATCTGCTATTTCATTAATACCTTGTGCTTCTCCAGGTTTATACTAGGTACGAAGTGAATAAATACCGGATAAATGTGCTGAGGGTCTTACTATATTTAACAGTAAAATAAAATTCTCTCTCTCTCTCTCTCTCTCTCTCTCTCTCTCTCTCTCTCTCTCTCTCTCTCACACACACACACACACACACACACACACACACACAAACAACTAGAGGCTTTATGCTGATGGGAAACAGGATTTTTGCATGTTGAATAACTGCAAGCAAAGAAGGACAGTCTAGAAAGAGGAAGGAAGCATCTGACAACTTTTAATGAATGATAATTAACAAGGGGAGTGTGGGCCACAATCAGATGACTCAGAAAAATCCATTAAATGTAGCCAAGTTTCCATCAAAGTTCTTGTATCAAAAACATAACTTTTTTCTGGTTTAAAAATAAGCAGTAGATTACAAAGAAGGAGCAAATTAAAATGGGAAGAAAGTTTAATGGAACGCTAATCAAAACATGTTTGGAGACGTGGATTAATTTTCTAGAGCTTGCATGAAACTTATGCCCCTTTTATGGATAAGGGAAGTCTGAGGCTTAGATCAATGACACTATTTTACAGTGTAGTGGTGGGGCTTAAGGAAGCCTTAGCTAAACTGGCTGTAATTATGTAATTTATCAGTTCTGCTTCTGCCCCAGAGAAATATTTTTTTAGCACTTCCTCTAGACCTGAAGGATTTGTGGTTTCCCACTGGAAATAATTCCCATTTCATCTTGTCTCTTATTTCTTGGGATTTTCCCCTTCCCTCCAGCAGTCCAGACCCTGTGGTGCTTCTGGGCTTCCATCTTCCCATCCCCAGCAGTTTCTGGCCTTTTTGCAAAGTCATGAAAGTTAACAGGCTAGATTTTTCTATGCCAGGTTCGTGATCTGTTCTTATTCTCAAAGAAAAAATAATTGGTTTTTTTATTTTGAAAACTCATTCTTTAAGTAGCTCAAGGAAAGGTTATGGCTGCAATAATGCTTCAAGCAATTGTGTCAATAGCAGTTGTTGTTTGGCAATTTCAATAGATTGGAATATTTATAAAATGGATGAGCAAATCAAGCCACAGGTTATATCTCTTTTCCCCCCAAAGGACTGTGCCCTACCTATGGCATTATCCCATAGACTCAGTGCAAAAACATCACCTTTATTTTAGAATCCTAGCTATGTGTGGTATCTTCTTCAAACAATCCTTTATTTTATTATTCCTTTGTTTGAATTGTTCTGAAAAGAGGCATTAATGTAGAAACCATACTTAGTATCTGCTCGAGGCGATTGGCTGAAGAAGTATATGACAATTAAAAACAATACCTTGCAAATCACATAATGATGAAGCAGCAGCAGGAAAGACAGAATATCAGCAACCAAAAAATTCCGAGTATGGATTAATAACCGGCAGTGTATTTCATGGGCCATGAACAAGAAGGCTCAACATAAATAGTACATAATATGAAGAATTGTGTTTCTCAACCTTAGCCATTTTAAGATAGGGTGAGGGGAATTCTGGGAGTTGAAATCCCCATATCTTAAAATAGCTAAGATGGAGGAAACACTGGTACAGAGTGTCATTGTTCTGAGCTATTACATAGTGGCAGTAAAAAAAGGTACTTCCACAATTTTTTCTAGTTGTCTAGCTAAACTTTCCCAAAGATTCTGCACAACCTCTTTGCCCACATCCCAGAGGGATCACACAGGGTCCCTGCCAGTTGCTCCATGGATTTTTACGCCACAGTGCTCCATTCCAAGTTTAGAAATTTCACAGATGATTTCTTTGCCCTTTTATGTTTTAGTTTTTCTTGTACTTCACCCCCTCCCCCTGCTGCTTCTTTTGACCTCTCTTATCAATGGTCTTCCACAAGCTAGTTTTCCCCAATTCTGGATCATAAGAAATGAGCTTAAAATAGTTTCAATCTCTCCATTAATGTGTAGAAAAGGGAGATAATCTGGCAACGCAAATACCTTTTCTTCAGGCTTGTCCAAAAGACCTGGGGGCAAGCGGGAAAAGGCCCAGAAGGAAAGAGCCAGTAAGTTTAAGAGGTTTACCGAGGAGGTTGCTTTAACCTCCTAGTCCCTGTGATCTGAGATGATTCCCCTCGTGATATCTGTTGATAGCACTGGCTCCATATGCAGCATGGTTTCATGCTAAATTTCTGACCCAGGACAAAGAATAGTCCAGTGTTAAGGGGAGAGGGTGCACTATAAACTGAGTACCTGTGCACAGATAACAATGCACATTGCACAGCAAAAAGGAATATAAGTATTTAACAATGTAAACTAAGATTGGAATTACCATTGTTAAACAATGTGGGCATAAAGTGCAACATCACGTGTCCACACCTCTTAGCAGCAACAGTTCCTTCAACCTGTGGTTATCGTTAATCAAGGACCTCGCGTGATCACCACTTTCGACTTCCTGCCAACTTCCTCCTGACTTTGTTTGTCAGAAGCCAACAAGGAAGGTTGAAAATATCACAATCGCGTGACTGTAGGATGCTGTGATGGTCAGAAATTCAGTCTGGTTGCTGAGTGATTGTTAAATGAGGACCACCTATTGTAAGCCTGGTAGGAAACCGACTATTATAAATTACAATAGAAGTGTAGACAGAGCACTACGGGCTGACTTTCTCTACTTCTCAGATGCCCGTCTTTTATGCAGATGTTAATAAGTCTTGCCATCAAATGTATTACAATTTGCAAATTCTGTAATGTATTCCTATAACGTTCTTCAGGGAAGATGGTTTATAAAGGTTTCTTCTTCAATGAAGTAGGGGGTCAAATGACTGCCTTCTAAAAGTCATCAGGTTTCCTCAGTGTGGTCCATTAGGAGGGTTCAGTGTTCTTCAAGCATGAATTAATGCAATGGCGGCCTAGTACTTATGGACACATTCACATTTCAGCAGAGATGTTGAGATGGAAAGTGCAGTTACCTTAAATTATTAAGTCTCCAAGAGGAAGAGAAATGCCAGGAAGGAGGAAGAGGGGAGAGAGAAGAGGAAGAAGAAGAAGAAGAAGAAGAAGAAGAAGAAGAAGAAGAAGAAGAAGAAGAAGGAGGAGGAGGAGGAGGAGGAGGAGGAGGAGGAGGAGGAGGAGGAGGAGGAGGAGGAAGCTTATTCTGTGTTCACACTGGAGTCCGACGGTTTGCATGCAGACTAGAGAGCACCAACGGTCATCTTCAGTGGGCTCTCTTGCAATATTTAGCTTTATTGACTGCAGGGTGCTCCAAACAATCAACTGTCCTAAGAGATATGGCAAAAGAAAAACTGTCATCTATTTCCAATTTTAGATGTAGATTCCCATAAGATAAAGATTGGGATTCATAAGAAAAGGAGAGAGACTTATATTTTGGATTATTCATAGTGACTTGCACTTGCAGTTTTAACTATTTGCTGTATTTGGAGTTAGAACTTTCCAAGTACATGATTAATTTTAAATGGAAAGTGGATAGCACCCAATATTAAGTTCATAAAAGTAGTCAACGTCATGCAGGCAAGAGAGTAGAGGAAGACAGCAGAGAGTGGAAAGGAATAGAAAAATGAACAAGCAAAGGAGCAGAAGGAGGTAGCGAAATAAAGGAGAAATGGAAGCATATTACCAGAACTGAAAGATTCCCACCGCCTATGCATAGTAAATAGTTATCCCTTCAGTTATCCCTTTGTGATGATGATGATGATGATGATGATGATGATGATGGTTATGATGAACATGCTATCCATTCAATCATGTCTGATTCTTGGTGATTCTAGGAATCAACTGTCTCCACATTCTCTAGCTTATTTCAGTTATTTTATGCTCTGATTGATCTTGGCTTTGATGTTGTTTAGCCACTATGTTTTTTGGGTGGGCTTGTTCCCTTCTACCACTGACCATGCCAACCATATCTTGCTTACTTTTAATCGATATGTCTTGATGTATATCTTGCTGAAAGCTCGGGTTGCAACCAAGGCTTCTGCAGACAGGATTCAGATAATACTTGTAACTCCTGTATGTTGATTATAGGAATGTTGTTAATGTTGGTTAAAAGGTGTAAGAGAGCCATATTAATAACCAATAGAAATTTCAGTCAGTACACGCTTTAGATTCAGATTACAGAATAATACAGATGCTGATAAAATACAGTATTAAATCATTAGTGAAAGTGCCAAATATTTCAATGTCTATTTCCAAGATTTGCCTTAAGAGTCACCTGGTATGGGAAAGAACTTGAAATGATTTTATTTGTCTTGCGTTACTCATGACACTTCCCCTCCTCCCCCGCTCCCGGATTTTGTACTGCTAGCAGCAGGGAAGTGCTCAAATAGCATTATCAACATTTTGCTGAAGCTTGGAAGCATCTGTTTCTTTTTCTGTCTCCTCCTATTTTCTTAGGGAATTACATTTAGGTCAATGCAATACAGTCTTGCATATAGATGTGATATCACATTTGTTCTATTAGTCTTGGCTGTGAAGTCTCCCTATCCAGCAGAGGAGCATAAACCTGTTTGGTGATTATGCTCCTCTTTCAGCAGAAGTGGAGCCATATCATACCTGATGACAAGGCATCTTGTTTGTCTTTCTGTGTAAACACCATGCTTGAAGTAGAACCAGTCAGGTGGCTAACTAGAATTAAGAATTATTTAACTTGTATGATAAATTAGATACATGTGTATGTATTCTAACACTGAAACAATTCTGGGTGATCTGCAATACAGTGAGAAAGCCATCCGATTAATTTTCCCACTTAAAATAAACTGGGTAAATAAGGAGAGCTTGGATGACTAGGAGCAGGCTTTGGTGTGAATTGACGCTAAGTTAAATGCAGTGATGCTGCTAAAAAGAATCCTTAAGCTTATCCTCTGACCTTTAGTTCTGCATGTATTTTGCACTGGGCGATGTAGATTTCAGTTTTTCAATTTCTGCATGGCCAGAAGGAAAGAGCAGGCCTGGAAGCATTCTGCCCCTGGGACTTCAATTGGTTGTTTCAATTTTCAGAATTTTCTCATCAGCAAACTCCTCTTTCACTTCAAGTTCTGCTGGACAAAGGCAGGAGAAGTGAAGAAAAGGACATTGAGCTAGGTACTCATTTAACTCTGTAAACAAGGAACAGTCATCATCATCATCATCATCATCATTATCACCGGAATTATGAGAGAAGTCGCAAATGAACGATTACTTCTCTACACATCTCTTGAGAATGTATTTATTTATAAACAGTATGAAAAATTCTCTAAAATATTATACAAGCTTTCTGTTTGTGTGGTGCTTTTTAAACCTCTGAATCATAATGCAGGGATCCTGTGGCTATTGGGAGAAATGTTGGTTCGAAGAGGGGAGCGATTATTTCTCAGATGACTGCTGCAGCTGTTTCTGTGTTCAGGAGAGCTGAAGAAAGTGCAGTAGCCCTGATCCCTGGAAATATCAGTGATTGTCAATGATTAACAGACTCAATATGTAATTGCTGTATAAGCATAGCATATTTAAAGAAGATACAAGTAAGGTCTGATTTCCTCCCAGTCCAAACATAATCTAAACAAAGCTATATGGACATTAGAGGTAAATCAATGAACTTTTTTTCCCCATAGGTGACATTTACATTGACCTGGCACTGATATTGTAACCCAGGTTTCCCCACAATGTCATCTTCCTCAAACAACATAACCAACATTGTTTTAGCTTGGCTGCAACACAGCTCAAATGGCAAACTTCCATTCTGTGATTTGAAATGCTGGAGCTTCATAGGACCCAGGAGGAAGATCAGATTCCCATTTACTTAAGGTTACCAGAACTGGACTGCAAAAATCTGAATTTCCACAAGAATGGCAGAAAAGAGTTAGATTTGCTGGTTACCTCTTGGCTGTCATTTCTTGGCTAACTGCCTTGTTGCAATTTGGTAGCCCTAATGTATAGGGGCTCTTGCTTCATCTCATTCATTCTTTGAACTCTCCAAGAGCTTTCATAGACAATCTGATTAACAAACCCCATTCTTTATTAGGTCTCTGCAAAAGCTGGGCTTCAAAGGATAAGGGTGTATTCAGACATTCATGGCTACCTGAGTTGCACCTTGCAACACTTCCTTAAATTATGTGTATTTCCTGTGCTGCTGCCATGAGGTTAGTCAGGAAAAAATGCAAGCAAATCTCCTTTTTCATTCTGAACCCAGATCTCTGCACAGGTCCAATCTTTATCATTCTACAATAGTCCATTTCTAGTTAGTTTCACCCTCCCTGTAACACTGCCTGGCTTGATTTTCGCTGCTTATATAAATAATGTGTACCAAATTCTTGCTTCATCTTATTTATGAGGCCCTGGGTTCATTAACTTCCCACCCACCCATCTACTTACATAAAACCTCTAATACACAATCATGATTTTAACTGTTGGAAAAGTGAATTATTATCAATGGAAATTCAATGGAAGGAAGGTCTTAAATACCAAGTAGCTTTCTTCCTATTCCAACAGCTCAAGTTGGTTGACCCTTCCTTCCTTCCTTCCTTCCTTCCTTCCTTCCTTCCTTCCTTCCTTCCTTCCTTCCTTCCTTCCTTCCTATATTCTGGTGAGAAGCTAACAATTTATTTTCTCCCTTTCCTTCTTATTTTAGGGGAAGAACATTTTATGTACGGTAATTCCAGAACATAGCATAATGCTTTGTTAATTTGAGCTGAAGAGAATGTCCCATTTCTACTTCCTCATCAACACTGACAAAGAATGATTCCTGTGTCTTGAGTTTCATTCTTTTATTCTTTCTTTGTCAGAATTCTGATGCTGGAAAGTACCACTCGGAAATTTCTAGGAAGCAGCAGCAGCAATTTTCTGAAATTGGATTTCCCCTCTGAAAATGGAGTGCTCTTGGAAAAGTAATTCTGAAAAAACCCTTGTTCCTTGTCTATTTTACCCCAAGAAGTAAAAGTTAGCCACTAGGATTATTATGACCAGCTATGTTTGGTCCTGAAGGATACTTGTTTATAGTGCTTAAAGATTATAACCATCTCTAAATGATTCTTATTTTAACATTTTTACTCCTGGTTTGAGTATTACTATGTATGAATGGTCCAGTAACTTAAACACCTAAACATTTACAGAAGCAATTGTTGTCTACTTCTACATTCTAATAAAATATTGTTGCATTATTCAATATTTGAGAATTATAATTTAATGCTCTTTGCATATTTTCATTACAAGGGAAGAATCAATCACTTTTGCCATTGCACTATTCCTATGGCACACTTAAACTGCCAGGGTGTTTGCATATTTATAAATGAAGTAATTCCACAAACACCCAGAAGAACAGAGGCTGAAATTGTTATTAGAATCAAGACAAGGACTTTTCTGGTCCTTGCCCGGCGATAACTGGGAACTTCTAAGAAACACAATTTCATGCTGGGGGTGGGTGGGTCAATAATAATTAAAAATCACAGGAAATGAAATGGGAAATTATAGTCTCCCAGCCTCCTTTGTAGCAGCTGAGAGCATTAAAGAAAAATGGCTAACAGGCACCTGAACCACTTGTTCCAGATGATATGCTGCAGGCACATGGAGGGAGCTTGGTCATAATTCCAAGGCAAGTTTATTTTCACAGGTAACATCACAGTTGTATAATCTCATTACTTTCTTTTAAAGGCACCAAGTAAAAATATCCTCTCCTGGGATATTATGAATGCAATTTTACATTCGTAATCCTTTAACCATCAAAAGTGTCTCAATTATTTTAGACATAATGTAGATATCTCAAGTGTATATATGGAAAATATACATGAATGTGTTTACTCCAGAAATGTGGGAATCAGCAAATTCAGCTGTAGCATTACAATAGTTATTTAGGAAACTGTCTGGCTGATCACTGGAGCAGGTAAGATTTAGCTGGCGGACATTATGTAGATACTTCTGATCTACCTTTATTTTTAAACAGCCTTAATATCAGAGCTGTTTGGATTCCTGTGAATCTAATCATTGCTTCTATTCCCCCCTGTCTCAAACTTAATGGAGTATGCCTAAGATTATATCTCTGAAGGAAGTACCACTAAGTTCAGTGGGATATGCTATCAAGAAAATATCCTGACTGCTACAGCCTTAGGCTATAATCTTGTATGCACATTTTCTTGAAGGAAAGCATATGGAGCTCAGATGGACTTCTCATCATACATAGGTTTGTCATCTTGCCATGATCACTTCCCTACAAAGCTCAGTGGAAACAAATGCTTCAATTCAGATGATGTGCCAGTTTCAAAATCCTACACTGACTCTTGGATGTGAAGGTTTCCTCTTTTTTCCAGTCGTTCCCAAACTAACAGCTTTGGATCACTTTGTTTTCTTCCCTTGCTGTCCTTAGCAAGGATTACTGTGGATTTCAGATGCAGTGTTTCATTAAGGCTTCTATGAACCGGCCCGGTGATAATTTAATTCTCTTTGGATAGCTAAACCAGCCCTACAAGGGTTTTGATTGTTTATTTGAATTCATCTTTCTTCAGCTTGGTGCCTCCAGATTTAACAAGCACCCTGGCCATCCAATATCAGATTGAGAATAGTTGTTTCAACTCGAAACTAAGGTCTAATTCTAAAATCAATACTTTGAATTTTTTTTTACCTTATGTGTTTCTAACAGCAGTTACATCCAGTTTGTTTTGTTTCCCCATTATCCTTCTTTGCACATCTAGTGAGAAATGTCCTCTTTGTGTTAGCTGCTATTTTGTGGCTACTCAGCTACTTTTTGAAATAGGTTCAACATCCTGGTTTCATTTGACCTTTTCTCAGGGGATCTTCTCCTTATCACTTTTGATGATTTGCCAGCCCACCACATTTAACTGTGCTACTAAAAAGAGGGAGACTAGTGCCAGACTGTGGGACTTCTTCAGAGTGAAAGAAAATCTAGCTGTACACGACTTTCCCATAAATGCAGGCCAATAGAGTTGGCAATTTTTGCAAGTGCATCACAATTCAAGATATTCAATTTGTCATTCAGTCCCTTCTTAGCAGCCTGGATGCCCGCCTCATAAATTCATCCTACTTCATGTAGATGCTTATAGTTATTTCCTTCCACATAAATCAAATAGCCTTGAATCTGATCTAAGTGATCTCATTCCTTGTTTCTACATTTATCAGGACTGTTTGCATTTGAATCCCACCTTAGCCATTTTCTCCCTTGTGTTTCATTTTATTTAGAATTTGCTGTCATCATGACCATTGTATTTAGGATTTGCTGTCTTTGTGGCACTATATTAATCAATTTTATTGCCATCACTAAATTTATATTATTGGACATTACCCTTGTTATTGAGCCAACTGTTCTATAAGCTGGAATAGCAAGTAAAATATATGACAATCATTTTCCAGTCCGTCACCAGTTGTTGCTTTGCCAAATGTACTTGGGATCTTGCCTCGGACATCAGAGACTATATATGGTCAGCCACCAAATCAATTTAAAAAATGACCCACAATATGCTTGCCATCTCCGGTGATGCTACTACATTATCGCCATACTCACTACAATCTTCAGTGTCATTTTTCATGAGATTTTCTGCTCATACTACAACAATGTTGCTAATTTTTGGACTAGACGTGGAGTTTTGAGAAATGCAATGCTTTAGGATGTTTCTCCTTGTATATTTCTCTCTTTATATCTGTCAATTGAAGAATATTGAGAGCTGTATTCTGCAAAATGGGTGAAAGATAGGAACATTAGGGACAGAATTCAAGGTAACATCCAGACAAGAAATTGCAAACTGAATATGGCTCAACTAAATACTGGATCTTTATAGCTCCTCTCAGGATAAGGAGAGGATTGGAGACAATCCATAGGTGCTCCATACAGTTGCAGTCTATGGCAGGTTTAGAGCTCTGCAAGATAAGGGAATCTTGCTTCAAAAGGACACTGGGCTTGCATTCTTTTTTTTTAATCACTTTCAGAAATTACTTGTTAGCTGCTTTTCAGCTATTCGGAACCTTTGCATCAAAAATTTTTAGAGAACCAAGTGAATTGCCTTTAATTCTTAGTGACAGAAATTCTGCATACAATTTTAAGCAATTAAAAAATTCTTTTGGAATAAACAGTGAGAGATTAAAACTTTGATTTTGGAAAGCTACAATAAGATTTTGGAATTAATTATAAGAATCGTTCCCATGGGAAAATACTCTTGTTTTGAATTCTCGTTAAGAATGATAGGTTGTGACTTTGGAGGTTGGATATTAGAGGGAACCCGAAGGAAACAAACTTTACAATTAATATGGAATGAAGCAAAATATTTTAATGTTGAAGGATATTTTCAAAAAAAATGCACCTGAAAGTTAATTTTAAGAGTGTTTGCCTTTATCAGAACAGGTAGTCCTCAACTTATGGCCATTTATTTAACAAACATTCAAAGTTACAATGGTGCTGGGGGAAAAAAGACTTACAATCAGTACTTACAACTATTGCAATGTCCCTGCAGTTTTGCAATCAGAATTTCATCACTTGGCAACCGGCAGGCATTTATGACAGTTCCTTGTATTCCAGGATCATGTAATCACCATTTGTGACCTTCCAAGGGTGTCCCAGCAAAGCAACTATCAAAAGAGAAAGCTAAATGCATTTAACTGCTACAGAAGAAAGATTGTAAAACCAGGTGTGACTCACTTAACTATCACATTGCTTAGTGATGGCAGTTTTGGTCCCAATGGTAGTTTACCTGTGAATGTTAAGATTGGACCCTCAGATTGAAAGTGGCTTTAACAATATCAATAGCAATAAGCACTTAGATATATACTGCTTCACAGTGCTTTACAGCCCTCTCTAAGCGGTTCACAGAGTCAGTATATTGCCCCCCAACCACCTGGATCCTCATTTTACTGACCTCGGAAGGGTGGAAGGCTGTGACAATCTTGAGCCTGTGAGAATTGAACTGCCAAACTGCAGGCAGCCAACAGTCAGCAGAATTAGCCTGCAATGCTACATTCTAATCACTGTGCCACCACGGCTCATGACAGATCACAAAAATAATATGGGAAAAGATGCTTCAGTGGACAAATAAAAGAAGCCAGGCGATGTCTTAATAATAAAAAAGAATATATAAATAACAAACCAAGATAATTTTGCTATACTGGATTGACAAAAGAATCTTGTTAAAGTTTTAAAGGATTGTATGAGAGGGAACAAAGATAACATGAAAAGAAATAAACTTCTAGGATATTGTTTGAGGTGACTAAATATCAAGATTGTTAAAAGTAAAAGAAAAGAATATAAAGTTGATATATTTCATCAAAGTTAAAATAAATACGTTGTTATCTTGGGTAATTCTTAATGGACTTTTGTTGATCAAGAAGGCTTTAAGGATTTGTTTATAGATAAATGTTTGTTAGTTTATAGGGATAAGAAAAGAAGAGATCATTTGTTGTATTTTAAGAGAAGTGATAAGTTAGTAAGATTGTTTATATTTATGATGAAGGAAGAAGTCATTAATTTTTTCTTTATACCAGTGGAACAACCTGCCTCCAGAGGTGGTGAATGCTCCAACACTGGACATTTTTAAGAAGAGACTGGACACTCATTTGTCTGAAATGGTATAAGGTTTCCTGCCTGAGCAGGGGGTTGGACTAGATGACCTCCAAGGTACCTTCCAACTTCTTCTTCTTCTTCTTCTTCTTCTTCTTCTTCTTCTTCTTCTTCTTCTTCTTATTATTATTATTATTATTATTATTATTATTATTATTATTATTCTTATTCTTATTCTTATTCTTATTATTATTATTATTATTATTATTATTATTATTATTATTATTATTATTATTATCCCTGTGTCCAGAGAATGGACACTTTATAATGCAAGTTACCTAGACTTTGGGAAGTGTAAATGCCAATAAGGTTGATATTCTAACAGTTTAATCCTACATAACACTTTCAATAGGGAGAGTTATCAGCATCTTTGAGAATGTTGCAGTGTACGGAAACATGCAGTTTTTGAACTAAAGGACATTATAGGACAAAAGTTACTACTCTGAGCATATATGTTATGAGGGAGAAATAATGGCATGTACTTGAGAAGGATGGCGTAGCAATTAAGAATATTATAACTACAGTAGATACTTTAATTTGTACGTGAACTGACAAGCAAAGGTGGAGATATGGAATGCTCCAGGCAGAAGCAAGTAGGAGGAAAGTAAAAAAATCCCTCCACAAAGATAAAATAAAGAGGCTTTGAACTAAAATCTCTTCCAAGGCTACCTGATCCTGTTTCTAAGGAGCGAAAATGCCATGCCTCCCTTGCAGAAAGTGTATTATTACCTAATATTATTTCCTTCTCAACCTCTTTTAATATTGTTCCTTTCTGCTTCTTTGTTTTAGCTAAGATAGAACATAAATAGAAGAATGTGAAAGCCTTATTTACCGATCTACTCTTTCGATTTGGCTACTTCCTATTCTCTGTAGTAAAGCAAACATGCACGCGTGTGTGTGTGCACACACACACACACACACACACACACAAATACAAAGTTTCCTTTAGTTCATTACCTTAAAAAAAGCAATCTAACTTGCTGGGAAGCTCCTGTTCAAAGATGTTATCTAAATTAGTGAGCAACCAGTTCTAATAATAGTTTATCATGACAAGATGAGAGAATGGGTTCATCTCTAGCATTCCCCATTACCTGCTTAGAATACAATACAGCTGGAAGGGACCATGGAGGTCTTCTACTCCAGCCCCCTGCTTGCAATGTTGCGTGGTCGCACAGAGAGACGGACACTTGAGCTGGGTAGTACTTCTTTATTGAGTCAGGAATGAAGCTGGAGCAAAGGGGTTACCTGGCGTCTCTTTATACCTGCCCAGGTGAATCGCGACCAATAGATTCAAACCTGGGCTTCCCGCCAGTGCAGGTGGCCAGTGGATTTAAACCCTGGCTTCCTGTCAGAGCTGACCATGCCCTGGGGCTGTCAATGACTTGCTCTATTCAGGCTTTCCCGCCAAAAGCGGTTATAGCCTGAAGCTGTCCAGCCCCCTGCTGTGCTGACATTCCGTGTATGCTTTAAGAGCATACACTACACTGCTCAAGCAGGAGAACCTATACCATGTCAGACAAGTGGCTGTCCTGTCTCTTCTTAAAAATCTCCAGTGATGGAATGCCCACGATTTCTGAAAGCAAGTTGTTCCACTGGTTAATTGTCCTCACTGTGAGGAAGTTTTTCCTTAATTCCAGGTTGCTTCTCTCTTTGGTCAGTTTCCAACCATTGTTTCTTGTCCTTCCCTCTGGTGCGCTGGTGAGCAACCTGGTCCCTTCTGCCTTGTGGCAGCCCCTCAAATACTGCAATACTGCTATTATGTCACCCCTGTTTCTTCTTTTCTTTAGACTAGCCAAACCCAAGTCCTTCGGATGTTTTGGCACCCTATATCCTGACATGGAGGGATGCGGTGGCTCAGTGGGTTAGGACGCTGAGCTTGTCGATCAGAAGGTCGGCAGTTTGGCGGGTCGAATCCCGGGTGCCACATAACAGAGTGAGCGCCTGTTACTCGTCCCAGCTTCTGCCAACCTAGCAGTTCGAAAGCACGTAAAAATGCAAGTAGAAAAATAGGGACCACTACGGTGGGAAGGTAACAGCGTTCCGTGTGCCTTTGGCATCTAGTCATGCCGGCCACATGACCACGGAGACATCCTCGGACAAGCGCTGGCTCTTCGGCTTTGAAACGGAGATGAGCACCAGCCCCTAGAGTCAGAAACGACTAGCACACATGTGCGGGGGAACCTTTACCTTTACCTTATCCTGACATGGTCTCCTACCACCATTGACGGTAGCAATTTTAGCTGATGGGTCAAGCTTGCACCAATTCTCTGGTGCTCCTCAGCATGAAAACATGGGAGAGTATCCTGCAGGCTCAGGTCATAGACATCCATGCAGCTCGTGCAAGCTCTTCCAGCTGGAAGAGGAAGGAAATGTCGCCACTTAGCTAACTAGCTCCTGCCAGATGGAGCATTCCCAAGAGTGATAATGTGGGCAGTCTTGATGGGCTGGTCCTGGGCTCCTCTTCAGTTCACAAAGGAAAGAAGGAACAATCATTAGGCCATGGAGTGAAGAACAACTCTTTCACTCCATCCTCACCTGCACCAGCACACTTCTTCTCCTTTGACTGTTTTGCAAGCTATCTATGAGCTCCTTCTCAATAAAGCCTTGTCATACCCACTTTAAATCTCAAACCTCCTTTTCAGGCCCTCGGTGCAAAGTTCTAGAGCAATTTATTTATATATTTATCACTTTATTTATTGTTACTTGTTTACTCAATTTTTATTGTTATTCATTTGCTCAATTTTTATAGCCACCCATTTTGCACATGACTCAGGGTGATGTACATAATCAGTACAACCACTGCGCCCGTATAAAAATAATGTAGCAAATAATTAATGCAAAACAAAAGGACATAAAAAGAATACATAAAATCATCCAGAGGGATAATGTCACTCCCCGATTCAGTGCCTGGAGAAAGAACTTCAATGCCTTGCAAAATGCAGACAAGGTCAAGGCCAGCAGAGAGGGTGGTATTCCAAAAGGGAAGGATGGCAATAGAGAAAACACAGCTCCTGTGTCCCCTCCAGTGACTTTGCTTAAGTGACAGGAGCCCCAAGGGTGCAAAATGAGGAAAGGCACGGCTTTTTCAATTTCAGGGGAAAATAAATAAATGCTGGTTGACGCAAACCATATCAAAGTGTTGGATTAGCAATTTGATATGGTTCATGTCAACCAGGGAACTTGTGGCTCCCCCACCCACCCAAGGTAGCCTTTTGTATGCAGCATGAAATAATGGACTGTTGCATAGTTAGGTGTTATCAGCTGGAGAGATACCATGTGGCTTCAATAGATGAAGTGTGCAAATGTAAATGGAGCACAGTGACCTAGCCCATGATTCTGGTTTTTCAATCTACCCACTGGTCCTGCTCTACCCAAAGCTATAGGATGATCCAAGCTTATGTATTAAGACTGATTGGCATTGGGGGAGGGGGAGAGAAAGAAGGGAGGGAGGGAGGGAGGGAGGAAGGAAGGAAGGAAGGAAGGAAGGAAGGAAGGAAGGAAGGAAGGAAGGAAGGAAGGAAGGAAATCATCTCCCTCCACTGATGGATATACGGTATGTTCTTTTCTGGGAAGGACCCTACAGCAGCTAAGAAAAATAAAAAATAATATATTGGAGCACTTAAGGAGGATTTTTTTTGTTGTGAAAAAATACTACATTTCTTAATAAAACCTGGCATTGCAATTACCAGAGGATCCACACTTAGAAATAGTTTATTGTAATAGTATGCTATGGTACCTTTTTAGAGTATGCTATAAAATATTCTTGAAGACTCAGACATTTTCTCATTGACTTCCATCTCTGGAGTGTGTTAATGATACTATTTTAAATAAAAGTTTGGAAACATATTGGCTCTTGGATCTGCTGAGCCCTTCAACATTGATTTGGCAAATTTGAATAATATTCCTGATCTCTCTTGTCATTTGGGCCTTTTTTTAAAATTTCCATTGCCATGTACGGTATTTTGAAAGCCAGGAAAGTCTATAAAGTAGTCTGCCTGTCAGCAGTTTCTAGTTTGTTTGGTTCATGCTGTCATGCTAAAACGATGCTGTGCTTCAATGGTTAGATGGCCTAGACATTGATATTTGAACATAGATCTTTTTAACTTTTATATTTTACTGGGTTCTATTAAGCTAGTTGAAATGTTAATACATTTTGCTAGTCCATGCATGATATGCCATATGCTAAATAAATAAACTATTTTAAATATCTATTTGTATCTCATTGCCTTCTTGGTTTATGGAGTTGATGGAGACATGCCACAATAAATAAGATGCTCTAAACTGCAACAGCTTAAATGATAGGACGGATGTTTCTTCCTCATGATAAAGTTACGTGTGTGTGTACAAAATTGATGCCAGCTTTCATTAAAGAGGTTAGTAATATGCTGCTTTTGTAAACTGTTTCTGCAAATAGCAAAACATGCGAAATCACTTGAGGATGGAGTAATGGTATTGACACAGGAAAATGCAATCTTCGATCCATCCGAGCTCTGACCACATTTTCATACCTTTGGTGGAGATCTGTGCTTATATTACTGGTATGTGCACGGGGGAAAAGGGGAACAATCCAGCCCTGTTATCTTCTGTGATGGCCATTTTTGCTGGCTGAGTTCAGGACAGGACATGATTTGGCTGATATGAAAAGCAATAGTTGCAAATGTTTTATTTATTTATTTAATTTTAGAAAAATACAAAATATAAGCAAAACACCAATATACAGTAAAAAAAACCCTAAACAAACTATTCTTAAAAATAAAAATAAACACCCAGAAATCTGATATCTATCCTTTCAAGTAAATCCTTTGGGGAATCCAATATACTCTAAATACAATATTTGATAAGTCAATATTATTCCCAAATCCGTTGATACCATTTAAACATTTTTAAGGATATGAAACCCATAATGGGCAAAAATTGGAGATCGCATTTCTTTAATCTGTGTTTAGAATAGTCCACAATTCTGCTTTAAAAATATTATGGAGCTGTTGACAGTGATAGGTTATGGATTTTACTTTTGTCGTGTATTCCATCAAATATGAAAGTGTCTCAAGTACTTCTGAAGCAATGAAAATGTCTCACCCATATTGATCCTTCAAAATATCCTTGAGTTAAAAAATACTGGCAAAAGGAATGGTAGCAGAGAATTTACTATTTTATTAAAGAAGCATGGTAGACCGACTTCCGGTGGCTCTGCGGCGACGGAGACAGCCTTCCCGGGCTGCCCGCGGCTCAGCTGTTGTTTTTTCGCCTGAAACAGCGCCGATCAGCTGTTCGGGCGAATTTGAAGCCCCCTCCTCGGGAGAAGAGGAGGGGGCGAGCTCCCAGGTAGGGGTAGAGTTCTCCAGGGCCGCCTGAGCTTATGTCTTGGGCGGCTGAAGGATTGAACTCCCCCGTAGCCTGGGCTGCTCCCAGCTGGCCGGCGCCTCTGCTCCTGATTTCTTGGAGCAGAGCCAGGCGTCTGCGACCACCCCTGCCTGAAGGAATGACTATGGATTAAAGGAGCAGGCAGAGCGATACAAGAGGAAAAGGTGAAGAGGATTATTATATTTTACTCTCCAGCTTGATGGACTTTTTTGGATTATAAATCTGAAGTGAAAGTGCGTCACATTTGGTAAAAGATGGCGGCTAAACCACCCCCTAAAACTCTTCGGAGTGCTGGAACTTCTCCTGTGCAACAATCATTACTGCAGGCGCTGCATCCTCCTGATGTATTGACATCAAAGGACTTACAAGATGCTCTTGAAAAACACACCCAGGTAATTTTGGACTCAATTAATGATAGATTTGTACAGATGGAGGAGAAATTGGAGAAATTGGAGGAGAGAATGGAGGAGAGGATGGAACAGAAGTTCAGAGTGATGAAGGCAGACATCTTGTCTTCAGTGTGTAAAGTGGCTCGCTGTGTGGAAGAATTGGAGGAAAAGATAGAAGATTTGACTCAAAAGAATGCTATATTAGAAGCAAAAGTATTGGAGAATGAAGAGAAAGTGGAAAAAGAACTGAGTCTTGCTCAATATTACCAGATGCAGTTTGCCATTAGAGTTAGAGGTTTAAAGGAGAATACCAAGGAAGATCTAAAGCAGCTGGTTTCTGAGGCTTTTGAAGTAGTGTTGAAACAGCCAGCATCTGAAATAAAAGGAGGCATGGATAAAGTGTTTCGTGTGAATTCATGGATTGCTAGACAGAGAAAGTTGCCTAGAGATGTGGTGGTATATTTTGCAAAAAGGGAAACTAGAGATGAAGTTATACGAGCTGCTTATGATACTAAAGTTGTGATTGCTAATCAAGAAGTTTTGGTCTTAAAAGAAATTCCTCCAAAGATTTTAAGGAGAAGGAAGGATTTTACATTTCTTGTGCAAGAGCTCAAGCAACGAGATATAAGGTTCAGATGAGAGATCCCAGTTGGGTTGATGGTGACGCACGAAGGTAAAAGGTACCGTCTGGTTACTGTGATGCAAGCGCGTGATTTCTATAATAATGTTTTAAATGCAATGCCATTAACACTTCTGGAAGCTGAAAAGGGATCTGGAGAAGGAGTGCATCAAGAGGTTGAAGGTGGTCAGATAGAAGACAACGGTGTTGGAGGAGATCAAGATACAACTTCGTCGGATGATTCTATAGAACAGAGGGTGACGCGTGCTGCTGCAAAACGTTCTAAGAAGAGAAAATAGCAGGATTTGCAGAAGTCTATGGAATTTCTACGACGTATTCATAGTCAAGTGTGGGAGGTGGGAAAAGATCTGGGTGTAGACGCAATATATTTTTTATATGTGGTGGTTTTGTGGAAAGGGTGAGTTTTTTTGGATTAAAGTTTGGTGGAATATATAGAAGATTTCTAAATGGAGGTTAAAGTTTTGTTCGCAATCTTTTTTATTGTATGGAATAATTATAGATGTGGTACTGGAAGAGGAACGGCCGATTACAGAAGAGTGGACTTTAAAGTTTTCTGATTTGGTTGAGGTGGCGAAGATTTTGGTTAATTTGAAAGATTAGTTGTAAGAACGTTATATCATGGAATGGACAAAATGGATGGAGTCTATTTAGGACAAGTATAGGGTTGAGAAGTATTATATAGTATTTGAATAATTCTTTTTTCCTTTTTTTTCTTTTTTTTTTCTCTTTCTATTTTGGGGTTTTTCTTTTCTTGTTTTTAATGTATATTTAATATTATTAAGGTTTGTGTTATCATATATAAGCTAGAAAGTGTTTTTTTTATTTTAGTTTTTTATATATATTTAATATTGTTAAGGTTTGTTTTATCCTATATAAGCTAGAGAGTGATGGATTTTAGAATTTATAGTTGTTAGTACATGGTTGCTTATGTTTGCTTTTCTTTTTTTTCTTTTTATATATATACCTTGTATTCAGCTCTGGGAAGTCGGGGGGGGAGGGGGGAGGGGGGGAGGTAGGGGGGGAGGAGGGAGGGAGGGAGGGGGGGAGGTAGGGGGGGAGGAGGGAGGGAGAAGGGGGTTTTTTTTTAAAGGAAAATTGTATTTTAAAACTTTTCAATAAAAAAAAAAGAAGCATGGTAGACCATGAGGATAAATTTTATGATATATTTAAAAATTGGAATAAGACTCTTGATGTTCCATTCTTCTTTTAGCTCTGTCAGATTTTGATATTCCTATGTTATATTTTAGCACCAACAGCCTTCATGGTTTTGATGTTCATATAATAATATTGTGAATCCCTCCAGGTCAGTATGCATATATCGGCCATAATTCCTAAATAGCAAAGGTTATGCTGACTGGGGGTTATGGGATATGAAGTTCAAAATATCTGGAGGGTAGCAAGTTGGGCAAAGCTAATATAGACCCATAATATTAGTGGGAAGGAAAACAAGAGGTATAATAACATAATTTTCTAGTCTCATTCTCAGTGAATAATTTTCTGCATGAATATACAGTGTTCCTTGGTATCTGATATGGATTTAGAGTTAAGGCAAAAGATAGTGACCTACAAGTTGCTCACCAGGGCCAGCTGGCAAGGTTAGTGAGGACTCACACTGGAAACCAAAGTCATTGGCTTCAGCTTGGGAGACCGACTGGGAATGAGCACAAAAAATAAGCTCTAATTATCTTGTGTGCAGTCTGCTCACTAATACGGTAATGAAGCTCTAGGGTGAGGTGGCAGAATATCAGTCAATATTGTAATATTTAAGCAGCATTTCTTTCTGTGCAAAAGACTTCAGATGCTCCATAAGAGAACTAACATTCATTCATTTATTCATCCATCCATCCATCCATCCATCCATCCATCCATCCATCCATCCTGTCAAATATTTCAGAAAGGCATAGGCTTAAACTGCTGACTGGAACAATCCCACCCACCCACCAGGGAAACATCCCATGCAGTGCTTGTTTCTACTGCCAATTAATCTAAAGAATAAAGAGTAACATCTTTCATTAATCTTGGAAATGATTTTCCTTCTGTAACTAAGAGCTAAACAATCTGATTTTTTAAATACACAACGAGCAACTGCCCTGCTGATTCATTTGATGGAGGTCTAAGCATGGGGAGGGGTCTAAGTATGAGGAGGGAGGCACTAGATGAGGTTAATATCAGCTAACTGCCTCCCTCCAGCAACTTGCTTCGAGCCTAATATATTTATCTCAAAATACTTTTGTTCTTCTTTTTCTTGTATGAAGGTGATAATGATGAAATAAGTGTCAGTAGCCAGCCATTGTTTGCCTATAAAATGTACTTCAAAAGGAAAATATGGGCCAAAGCATTGGTTTGATAGATCTCCGCTTCCTCATATGAGTCAGGATACTTTTCCTGAGCTGGTTATGCTGCTGTCATATCCCCATCTTCTGCAGTTCCTGGAAGGTCATATGGGGACCCAAAGATAGAACTCATGGTCCACTGGAAACAAATCTCACTGCCTTTGTGGGCAGTTATTTCATGTAAGTGTATATTAGATTGCAACTTTATTTGTGTGTTCTACAACTCACATTTAGTGTATACAACTGGGATTTAATCTATACAGTTTATGAGTATAATTGATAGTAACTGAGGAGCTGTCCCTCTTTCCCCTTGCATCTGTAATTAATTTCTTCAATCAAAGTAATAAATTCAGGAGTTATTGGGTCCATAATTTCTTTTCTACATCACTGAAGTTTTGCACAAAATGGATGTGAGTGCTAATATTAGTGAGTATTCAATAGCTTTAAAATAACATCTTTGAAATCAGGTATGAGGAAAAGATGGAAGCGATATAAAGACCAAGATCTCTAAAGCAACCTAATAAAATAGACATTTTATTTCTTCCACTGTTCATTTGGACAAAAACTCACACTAGAGTCAGCTTTTTACACCTTAATATACACAATCTGAAGGCACGCGGTGGCTCAGTGGGTTAGGATGCTGAGCTTGTCGATCAGAAGGTTGGCAGTTTGGCAGGTTGAATCCCGAGTGCCGCGTAACAGAGTGAGCGTGCCTGTTACTCGTCCCAGCTTCTGCCAACCTAGCAGTTCAAAAGCACGTAAAAATGCAAGTAGAAAAATAGGGACCACTATGGTGGGAAGGTAACAGCGTTCCATGCGCCTTTGGCGTCTAGTTATGCCGGCATGACCACGGAGACATCCTTGGACAAGTGCTGGCTCTTCGGCTTTGAAACGGAAATGAGCACCGGCCCTTAGAGTTGGAAACGACTAGCACGCATGTGTGGGGGAACCTTTACCTTTACCTTTTTTATACACAATCTATGTGTGTGCTTTATATGAATGCTGTTCTGTGTTCTCCTTTTACTTCCTAATTGTGGTTTGATTTTTCAGTTTTCAGAATTTGCTTGCCTTTTAACAGCTCATGGTTTTCCTCCACAGATAACACTGTCTCTGACCAAGTACTTACTAAACATATGTAAAAGGATAGTAGCCATTTTGGCTAGTTCTGCCTGTAATTTCCACATTATCACTATGTCTTATGTTTATGAGATAGGCTGGAATATGTCTATGCAAGCAAGAAGAAGAAGAGAAAGTGAAAGACAAAAACAGAAAATGGGAGGTGATGTGTGTCATCTTCCAGCAGTGGATTTCTCTTGAATCCTTCTTTGAAATTGTTAAAAATTCTCAAGCTATGTCATGTACCATAAATCATCCACTTTCATTTTCTTGATGGTGTTCACAATTTTCCTACTTCTGCCTTAGTAGACTCGAAGTATATCTTGGAATTAGATAGATGTATCACTATCAGAAAAGAAGTCACCAAACCAGTAGAGATGAAAAGATGTTCAGGCTTTCTTTCCCTCTTGGCACTTTGACACTTAAGAGTTTTCTCTGCTTGGATGATGTTCACGAACAGCTCACCACTACTAATTGTAGTCTGCTCATGAATGTCCTGGTTCCAGTGGAGTTTTCATGAGCATAGCCTACACCAGGGGTAGGCAACCTTGGCTCTTTTATGACTCGTGGACTTCAACTCCCAGAATTCCTGAGCCAGCTGGCTCAGGAATTCTGGGAGTTGAAGTCCACGAGTCATAAAAGAGCCAAGGTTGCCTACCCCGTGGCCTACACTTTGGATCAAGGATGTTCTCATAAAGTAATATTTACATATCTGGGAAACTGGGTTTCACCTTTAATAGTTCCAACAGTAAAATTTATGGGTAAGTTTCTTTTTCAGCAGTAAACTGGAGAGGAAAATCTCTACTTGATAATTGAAAAGGACAATTGGAGGACAGAGAGAATCTCTCCCATACCTGCATAGCAAAAATAAATACCAACTAGACATGAAGCTTGGCATAATAGAGGGAAAGGAGCTCTTGGAGGTACTAGGTATGAAGCAGAGAAGGACCAGAACTGCAACAGGAATGGACAGAAAGGTTCATGGAATAGTTTTTATTACTTCATATCAAACCTACTTTTAGTCTCCCTTGCAATTTTGTTTAAATTATTTTTCTTTTCCTCTTCTGGAAAATTTACCAGAGGTCCTTTCACAGTGGAGCAAACATATAAGACCTACATCTTTATGTATTTAACAATAGCAGCCATACCTTTATGACTATGACTAGAGTTTCTCTTCAAATTAATCTATCTATCTATCTATCTATCTATCTATCTATCTATCTATCTATCTATCTATCTATCTACCTACCTACCTACCTACCTACCTATCTATTAATAACCCCTTCCATGTAGAATTGTTTTTAGTGGAGGCAGCCTTGGTTTTATCTTTAGTTTTCAATAATATATCAGCTTCCCCGGATGGGTTCATACCTAGCTGATGCAATGTTTTGTCAGCTTATTAATCAAATCTGGGTTCAGTTTTCAACTCCAATATGCCTGAATCTTTCTGTGTTCATTTTAAGGACTACATTCTCCTTCTGCCTACTCTGTAAATATGTTAATGTGTCCGTCTGAAGGAACGCTTCATTTACAATGCATGTGTTTATGCATTTGGCATATATGTGTGTAGCTTCTGTTCATGTGATATGCTTGTGGGTAGCATATGAAAGAACCCATAAACTTTCTACATAACTGTAATCAAATGGCTCATGAATAGCTGAAGATAAACAGCCAGCTATCCTAATTATCAAAAATTCATAGATACATAGTTGAATAGAACAACTGTGAGGAATCTGTGGATTCCTAGATGTTGCCAAACATCCAGTCTCAGCCAAGTTAGTCAGTGGTGATGAACATCACTCTGCTTTGAAATGTTTTATACAATGGAATTTACATTCAATTGAATGGTCCATAGTTTTTCTTAGAAGGGAAGAACTTATACAGATAAAGCATCAGTGTGCTATGCTACTTATTATAAACCAGTCTGATTTTCTTGGGAGTAATTTCATAGGAATCTGATAGCCATGCATTGTTCTCCCACATGTATTTTTTTTCATATGAATCTCACTGGCTCATCTGTGCTAAACTGAAAAAAAGGAGCAAAAACCATAACCACAGCCAAAACAAGTTTAGAGACTTTCAAACAGAGGTTTTTCAAAGCATTGGCTATAGCTTCCAGAATTCCCTCTTAAAGTTTCCAGTGGAGTGTAATGTTTAATGTAGAAGATGGATAAAATGACTAAATGCAAGTTGAGCTGTTATATTAATGATACTTCATTCAATTACAATTGCACTTAAGTCAAATTCAATAGACCCATCCACATTTTTTTTTCAGGGCTTCAACTACATGTCAGAATAGAACGCTCTGGCACATTTCTCAAAAGCAGGCTGGCCCTCAGAGCAAACACTCACATCTATGGCTTACATCAAGACATCAGTTTTGCTCAGTTTTGTTTTTACTTATTAGCAAAAGAGGGAAAGGGAAAGGAAAGGACCCTCCTGTATTCTTTGATCTTAGTTTGCACAATTATATTCTAAATTGGTAAATGTGTCTTGAAGCAGTGTCTGTTCTTTCAATACTATACTCTGCCTGGGATTTTCAGCCAAGGAGCAAATATCTTGTTGACATACTTGTTGACAGCAAGATGACACCTTTGTTCTTTTCCAGGGTCAGTGCTCAGAGAAGACTGATTAAATCTACCAAAGGACATTAGGAGGTGGGGGGTTGTAATGTAGCGTGGACGCACACAGAGACGGACACTCAGCTGGGTGAGAAGACTTCTTTATTGAGGTCAGGAACAAAGCTAGGGAAAAGGGGGTTACCTGGCATACCTTTATACCTGCCCAGGTGAATACCAGCCAATGGATTCAAACCTGGGCTTCCCGCCAGTGCACGTGGCCAATAGATTTAAACCCTGGCTTCCCGCCAGAGCTGGCTATAGCCCGGGGCTGTCAAACTCGTTTAAACCAGGCTTTCCCGCCAAATGCGGTTATAGCCTGGAGCTGTCCAGCCCCGCGCCTCCTGCTGTGCTGACAGCCTGTGTATGCTTTTAGTCGCATACACTACAGGGGTGGTGGTGGTGGTTCAAGGATAGCCTTCTTGATTCAGCACCCAAACTGTGTAATAGCTTGTTCATACAGATCAGGTTGGCTTCCAACCTGATATTCAGGAAAGCAAGTTAAGCTTTTTCTTCCCTAAAGCTTTCAGCAAGAAGAACCACTGGAGATTTTTATCAGGCCTGGGGCTCCCAGGGACCTGGAGACATACATAGATACTTCCATTGCTGAGGTGACTCTCTTTATCCTCTCATTGCTTATTTTTATAGCATTTTAATGTAATTTTTATATTTGTTGGTTGTTCTGGGTTACATCCCAGAATCATTTTTTGTGAGATGGGTGACTGTGCAAATTTGATAACCAACCAACCAATCAACTAACCAACTAACAAACAAACCTTATTTAGTGAAGGGTGGTTGTTCTTTTATGGGATTTATCTATTTGCTATTTATATGACTGTAAGCTGCCTGGTGTTGGAGGAGTACCAGGCCTACAAATGTTTATGACAGATAGATGGAGAGATGGCAGCAAAGATAGATTATTATTACATCACTTGGTTATCATCTACTACTCCAGATTTTTGTCATGAAAATATGGAAAACCTACCTTTTCTCTTTCCTCTTCTTTCCTTCTCCAGATGTACCCTGGTTGTAGTGTGCATGCAAATATACCTTTTGCCTGCATAAATACCTTTTTTTAAAAAAAACCCCAAATTTTAAAATACTGCAAATATTTAGCATGTCTTGCTCAGTCCTACTATTACAATATTGGTATTTCTGAGTTTTGTATCAATAGTAAATCATTAATAGCAGATTTTATTAAGTCAGCTAAAGCAGGTTATAGGAATTCTCCCTAGCAATGCTAATGTGAAGAAAGAAAGCAATATGTCTACTCATAATTTCAGCAGGAGGCACGAAGCACAGGTTTCTGTTTTTGCTGAATATGAAAAGCCAAATATTGGTATCTTGCAGAATTTCATGACAAGAAGTCATTTGTTTTGAATAGACAGTGGTTTGTGGGTAACTACACAACTTCTTGCATATTATTTTATGCAGATATGCAAAATATTCATTTCATTCTGATGAGTAAAATAGGCAGAAAACAGGCACACTTTCAAAATAGTGAATATTCTAAAATCTGAGAATTCTTTTATTTAGAATCTAGTTATATTGCACTTCAGTCTTTGAATAATTAATCTAGTATATACATAACAATATATGATGTTTTCCATGGTGAGGTTAACATCAATAACAACATTTATTAAAAAGGCTAAAATAATTTCTGGTGGTATTATCTGTACATTAAAATTTTGTTTAGTCACAATCTTTCACTTTTCACATTCTGGACAAGCAGTGGTCGTGTATCCTAGCAAAAGATGTTACATATGTTTCATAAGCGTAGTCAGTAGCATATGCCTTTTTAAAAATATGAGACATTGCAAAGAAAGAAAAATAAGCCCAAAATATCTGTATTACATCCAGAAATGCCAACTTTGCAACGAATATTTCTCATCCATAACTATGGCACCCTAAGGATACCTGCATACATGCAAATGCTTCTCTGGGATCAGTAACACAGCAGGGATTGCTTTTTCCTTCCAGTAACAGATTGCTGGGAAATACAAAACATAGCCTTAAGAATTTTTTTTTTAATTCCAATGTTTGTTACAAAATTTTCTGGATGTGGTTGGAAAGAGGCCTAGAAATGCCAGCACAAATACATCACGCTTGCTGAACGTGCACACGCAACTAATTATAATCTTCAATTATATGTGATATGCTATCAAGGAAAATGTATAGATATAGCCAGCCGACGCTTAGGGAACCTTTATTTTTAATACACTGTTCGAATTTTGTTTTAATGCCATGGTGATACACAATCAAATGTAGTCAGTCTTTTTTTTTAATCCCAAAGCATCTGTTCATTAAATACAGTATAACAAAGTTTTGGATGATGGAATTATTTTTTATCTAAGGATAACTAATGATAACAGCTCTTAAATCTGTTATTTTGTTTTATTTTTGCACAAAAAATTGTATAATTTGCATTTGCATTCATTTACAAATGGAATATGTTGTTAAAATGTATTGGTGTTGAAATAATTAGTGCACACATATACCTAAAACCAGTTTATTGCATTTGGCAATTGTACTAAAAAAAAATCTCATTGTCAACCAATATAATTAATTTAATTTGAAATCAAGTGAAAAATTGATTTAAATTATTTTATTAAAACAAATTAATGGCAATTCTTTTATAAGAAGTTGCCTCAAACAAAATGAGTTTGACATGCCTGCTCTAGATAGTTGAATGCTCCAAAATAAATTCTAGACCAGGCCTGTACATGCAGCCTACCAAGCACCCTTGGACAGAGCACAGACTTTTTTTTTTTAAAAAAAAAGTAATAAAATCACCACCACTGCCCTGAAAGTCACATTGCCTAGTGCCTCCATGGCTTACCATGACCACGAGCTCCAACACTGTAGATGTTCCTCTAGTCACCAAATCATTGACTAGCCCACCAGCATTCCTTTGCAGACCACAAAGATTTTTAATTTATCAGTGTGGGCCTTTCCCTTCTACAAGTTGCACAGACCTCTTCTAGATTTTCCTCTTGCCTTTCTGAGTCTGTCATTGAGCAAGAATTGACTTTGTAGGGAAGCGTATTATCATTTGATGTATATTTAACATATGTTCTACCTTTATTTACCGATTATATAATATTTGTATGCAATTTGTATGCACCTGGCGAAGTTTGGGGCAACTTACAATATTTTTAAAATCATAAGATTAAAACATAAAAGCAGGGCTTTTTATCTCATAGAACGCTCAGAATGGCGTTCTGGCACCCTTTTTTGCACAAAAAGAAGAAAGCTTTTGCACAAGCTATGCTACTTCCCTCTATTGGCTTTCAAAAGCCTATTGGCTTTTGAAAGCCAATAGGAATTGCTGCTGAGTGTGCCAAAAGACCTGGCCGGCAAATGTTGCACCGGCAAGTTGTCTGCCATGAAGGCGATTTGGCAGGAACTTTGCATCCCTCCCTGCTGCCCAACTACACTGTCTCAACTAGGTAAGTAAGAGAGGACAAGAAGTGGGAGGTGGGTTCTGCGGAGTCCATGTGCACTCCTTCCTTGTGCTCTCCTGTGTCAGCCAGGCTGGTGGCCTACCTGGTGCTGGACCTGTGCCACCGTCGCCTCGCCCTGCATCCCTAAGTGGCTGCCCTGCATTGCCTGGATCCGGCACAGCCCTGCCATATAGAGCGGGCCCCACTGCTCCCACAGCACCAGCCACACCAGCTCCAGCCCTGGGGGCCAGCCCACCACCAACACCCCTCACACCTGTGACCACAGCAATGCTCCCCCCTGCCCCCCCGCCTCCTGCAGCCGCCAAGATGAGAGTTCTGGCACCTTTTTTTTTTAGAAAAAAAGCACTGCAATAGCCCAACTGGATCAAGCTTTGGCTCACTTAGCTTTCTGTAGAGGCAGACAGGACTCTATCCTTGGAGGAAGTACTCAGTCAGCTAAGCTTAAAGTAACCGATAGGCCTTTCCTCTAGCCCAGGAACTCTTGGAGGGTATGTGGTCCAATAGCCAACATAACATCTTATGGCTGCATGTTCTACAGACTGATTATATGGTGCATGAAGAAACATTTTCTCATCTCTGTTTTAAATGTGTTATTAATTAGTTTCATTGGGAACAACAGGATTAACATCCACCAAGGACCATTAAGTCTCTGTGTTCTGTGTCAGGGCATCAGATGAGATGTTGTTATGCTTGGAGTTGGAACAATGGCCACTGAAGCAAAGGATGACATGAAAGGGGCGGTAAAGTCAACTTTGCTGTGTTGCACTTCTTTAATGGACACACCTTTAGGTGTTTACTTGGGAACAAGA
The DNA here is from genome assembly GCF_947247035.1 of Vipera ursinii. Classification (NCBI taxonomy): domain Eukaryota; kingdom Metazoa; phylum Chordata; class Lepidosauria; order Squamata; family Viperidae; genus Vipera; species Vipera ursinii. The sequence continues at coordinate 113,741,670 of NC_139512.1, read as the reverse complement.
ACAAAGCAGCAGCTTTCATTGTCTAATCATTCAAAGAAGAATGATCCTCGGTTCATATGCAATGAAACTTGTCAGCTCAATAAATTCTGCCTCCTAATACATCATTTTCTATGTTTTTTCTTTTCTTCAAATCATAATTATCTAATTGCTAACTTCTTCCAACTGTCTTCCCACTGTTCCTTAACTCCTTTAAAGCCCTATAGATTTTTTTGAATTAAGAGTTTGCTTTAGGAAATGTAAATTTATTGATTCAGCAGGATAAGAGTATTACAAATTTGGAAGAATTACTTTAAAGATTACTGTTTTTAAGCCTACTTTCACTCTTCTTTTGTCACATCGAAAGAGAGTTTATACATCATTTTGAAACAGTTTTTGCTTCTAATCTTAAAAAGGTTATTTCCTTAATCATGACTGTATGGTTTTTGGGGATAGAAGGAGCTTGATGAAGCAGGCTTCTACAAATACACTGCTACATCAACAGAAAGTAAGATGCAGGCTGAAACAATCCAAGTAACCACAGAATGGCAATCCAGTACAGAAAATTTCAACTCATTGCTGCCATCTAGTGGGGATGCGGTGGCTCAGTGGGTTAGGACGCTGAGCTTGTCGATCAGAAGGTCGGCAGTTTGGTGGGTCGAATCCCGAGTGCCGCGTAACAGAGTGAGCGCCTGTTATTCGTCCCAGCTTCTACCAACCTAGCAGTTCGAAAGCACGTAAAAATGCAAGTAGAAAAATAGGGACCACTACGGTGGGAAGGTAACAGCGTTCCGTGTGCCTTTGGCATCCAGTCATGCTGGCCACATGACCACGGAGACATCCTCAGACAAGCGCTGGCTCTTCGGCTTTGAAACAGAGATGAGCACTGGCCCCTAGAGTCGGAAACCTAGTGATGATCTAGAGTTCTCTACCTAGGCTTTCTTCACCTCCCACTTGGATTACTGCAATATAGTCTACAGCAGGGCTTTTCAACTGGTGGTACATGCACCACCTGTGGTACATTAGCACATGGTAGATGGTGTGTAGTCCTGCCCAGCCAAGTGTAGTGAGGGAGGGAATGAGCCAGTGCAATGAAGGGCTTACTGTGAGAGACTCCTCAAGAGCTGCAGAGTGGCTGGGGCAAGGCAAAGTCCCCAGGCTCACTTCTGGCTCACCAGGAAGAAAAAGGAGGAGGAGGGGGAATGGAGACAGGAGAGGCTATAAAAGGAGGTAGTTTGGGTGGGAGAGGGAGAAAAAGACGCAGCCTTGGGAGGAGGCAGAGTCATCTGTAGATGCACTGAAGGGAAAGAAGGGGAGGGTGGGGGGAGAGGAGATCAAGCAGGCTGGCCATGAGCTGATCTACAACTTCTGTGGTAGCCATCTGTGCTGGCAGCGACAAACAGGAAAGAAACACAGCGGGGGAGGGTTCACCCTCCATGAGGAATGAAGAAAGGCAGCATTGGCTAGAGGTGAGCAGGGAGGGAGGGAGAGAGATGGCAATGAGAAAGAGGGAGGGAGGAGTAGGAGGGAGGGAGTGTTGGAAGGAAAAACCCAGGGCTTGTTTTCCAGCTGGGAAGGTATACCTTTAAGAGAAAATTAAAACTAGACCAGAGGAAACAAACCTCCTCCTGCTGCTGCTCTGGCTGCTGGAGAGGAGATGTTTAATGGCAGAAGCGAAGTGCCGTTTCAGCTGAACAACAAACCAGGAGAGTGGAAGGATTCTTATGTGCTTTTGTGACTTTGAAGTTCTGGGATTTGTGCAATGTGGCTTTGTGTTCTTAAGGAGTGTTTGGCAATTTCTATTTGTCTGATGGCTAATGTCTCATGTTAGCTTCTATTAGTCTGCTCTTGTTAGCTGTAAGTTTTGCTACAAGGGATTTTGTAGTATTTTTCTCCTGAATGGATTTTGCCTGTAGCATTGCTTTACTTATGAATTGAGCCATTTGTATTTACTACATTTTTTTTGTTCCTTAAGTGCTGGCTGCCAGCTCCTTAACTTTCTTTTCTAGCCAGTAGCTAATTCTTAAAGGGGAATGCTCCTTTTTAAGCTAGTTCCCTCAGTGGCTTGTCTTTTCTGTCTCTGGAGGCTTTTCCTTGTTTGATAAATATATGGAAGAGGGAAAATATGGGTGGTGGTGGTTCAAATTCTTTCTTCAGAGGAGATGGGAATGAGAAAGAGGGAGGGAGGGAGGGAGGGAGGGAAGGATGTCCCACCTTAGCACTTGGCCACCAGCAGCCCTGCCATTGACTTTGCTTGTCAAAAGTTTGCAAAAGGGGATCACATGACCCTGGGAAACTGTGACCATCATAAATATGAATCAGTTGCCAAGCAACCAAATATAAATCACATGACCCTGGGCATGCGGCAATGGTCATAAGTGTGAAAAATGGTCATAAGTCATTTCAGTGCAATTGCAACTTTGAACAGGTTTTTTGTTTGGTCATCAAGTTTTTGACACCTTGCTAGGTGATACTCAAATATTGCCATATCCTAAAAGTGGAACAATCGATGAAAAGGTTGAAAAACTCTGGTCTACAGGGGCTGCCCTTAAAGACCACCTGGAAAGTTCAGCTGGTTCAGAATGCAGCAGCACATACAATAATGGGGGCCCTTGGTTTGCCCATATAGCATCTCTGTTGCACGAACTGCACTGGCTTCCAGTTTCTTTCAGGGTGCTATTCAAGGTTCTGGTCATCTTTAAAGCCCTATATAAGACCAGGTTAACCCTACCCAATATGACATAAGACCAGGATATCCACCCATCCTACTATGTCATATAGGGTTGGCACATTCCTAGTCCCTTCCCTTAAACATTGCCTTCTGATGGGAACTAGGAAGCATGCCTGGCCCGTGGCAGCCCCTGCCCTGTGGAAGACTCTGCACCCCTGAAGTGTGACAGGCTTCCACCCTTTTAGCCTTTGGCAGTTTTGAAGGCCTGACTTTTCCCCCAGCTGCTGAAATAAAATGAGGTGATGGCACATCAGACGTTTAACTTGGTACCAGGGGTATTTTTTTGTTTTAAATGTATTTAGCTTTTATACTGTAGTTTTATTATGGCTTTTATGCTGTTTTAACTTTTGATAGGGCGCCATCCAGAGTTGGTTATAAGATAGGCTGCTATATAAATGTTTTAAATAAATAAATAATAAACCTGTCTGTACCTCATGACCCCATTCTGTTAAATTTTTCTTATGAATAACTGGAATCCAAAAATATCATATGGATGACTGATTCTTCAATAAAAACCAAATGAACAGATTTAGTATAGGTGATACCTTGCTGAATAGTAGCAATTGTGAGCGGGATCTTGGAGTCCTAGTGGACAATCACTTAAATAGGAACCAGCAGTGTGCTGCAGCTGCCAAAAAAGCCAACACAATGCTAGGCTGCATTAACAGAGGGATAGAATCAAGATCACGTGAAGTATTAATATCACTTTACAATGCCTTGGTAAGGCCACACTTGGAATACTGCATCCAGTTTTGGTCACCATGATGTAAAAAAGATGTTGAAACTCTAGAAAGAGTACAGAGAAGAGCAACAAAGATGATTGGGGGACTGGAGGCTAAAACATATAAGGAACGGTTGCTGGAATTGGGTATGTCTAGTTTAATGAAGAGAAGGAGGAGGAGTGACATGATAGCAGTGTTCCAATATCTCAGGGGCTGCCACATAGAAGAGGGAGTCAAGCTCTTCTCCAAAGCACCTGAAGGCAGGACAAGAAGCAATGGGTGGAAACTAAACAAAGAGAGAAGCAACCTAGAACTAAGGAGAAATTTCCTGACAGAACAATTAATCAGTGGAACAACCTGCCTCCAGAAGCTGTGAATGGTCCAACACTGGAAATTTTTAAGAAAATAGTATAGGTTTCCTGCCTGAGCAGGGGGTTGGACTAGAAGACCTCCAAGGTCCCTTCCAAAATCATCATCATCATCATCATCATCATCATCATCATCATCATCATCATCATCATTCACTTTGTTTTCAGATTTGTTTTTGACCTAAGGGCTAATTCTGAAACATCACCTCTTTGTTTTTCCTTTCTAATTCCTGTTTATAGCACACGGATTACTGTGGATGTATAGGAGGAGGAAGACTTCCGAATGGTACTAGCCACATCAAACATTCACAGGCCAAGTGTGTTTTGCTTCTCTGGTTCCCTTCAGGAGGGAAAGAGAACCAATTTTGGCAGAACAAATGCAGGATTAGTGCTTGTATTGGAAAATTAAAAGAAAGAAATGTCCACAGGTGGGAGAGATAGCAATAGCACTTAGACTTATATACTGCTTCATAGTGCTTTACAGCCCTCTCTAAGCGGTTTGCAGACTTGGCATATTGCCCCCAACAATCTGGGTCCTCATTTTACCAACTTCTGAAGGATGGAAGGTTGAGTCAACCTGGATGTGTTATTAAAAATAATGATAGGATGGATAGCAAACATAAAAGTTAGGGCTATATACTAAATGCGATTAGAGAGATATGAACAGATGGAGATTTTTAAAAAGTAAAGACTGATATAGGAGTGGAAAGTTGTGCCTTTGTGTGTGCCCTACACACACACACACACCTCTGGTTTCATATTGCTTATGCTGGTAATCAGTTTTGGAGCTCAATAATTCATGGAAGATCAAAGATTTCCTGCCCCAGAGTGAAAGACAGCAAATGGACAAATCAGCTTTGAAAGGATAATCTAGGCGCTGAGCTCAATTTTCAGTTCACACCTTCTCAAGATTTTTAAGGTGCTAAAAGCCTAGGCATTAAATGTTGAATCTTTCAATATTCCCCTTCTCAATGGTTTCTGCACCACTTTACAACTCCCACTGCTTCATGAAGAACCTGAAACTGGTCTCTTGGCAATGGCTTTTATAGTGCATCTGCTACAATTTCTTTCCAGTGGAGTGAGGTGGGGGGAGAGGAGGAAATATTATTTCAGTTTAACAAGATTATTTTCCTGCATACTCACATTTAGTGATATTTGGCATCAGAGTGCTTTGTATACAATGTAATGTTCTCTAATTTGGAAGGAGAATGCAGATTTGGTTTATTAGTCTCAAAGTCCAATCATAGTGATGTTGCTAGATTAGCTTCACAAACCTAAGCTGCTTTTTAATTAATCTGATAATTTTGGGGGGTTGAGTGCCCTTAACAAATCTAATAACATTTTAAAAATTAGAGCAGTGGATCCATCTTCAACCCAATTTTCAGCTTATCATTCATACAGTTCTCTTTAAATATCTTCTTATCCTCTTGACAACAGTCCAATCTTGTGTTGTTGGCGTAGTCATCTTCCTGCTCAGTATGTCTATTGCTAATACAAAATCTGACTTTGACACCATTTACATAACCAGGAAGTTACCAATTGCTACCATGCATTGACTGTTATCTTATGTTTATTTCCTTGTCTTTAAAGAAACTTTTCTAATTGGCAGAGTTATGTGGTGCTACATTTCTCCTTATTAGAATCAGACAATCCTATAAACCATATTGTTCAAGATTTTGTTTCTGGTTACAAAAGAACCTTCCATTATTTCTCCCTTTCAATAATAATAATAATAATAATAATAATAGTAATAATAATAATAATAATAATAATAATAATAATAATAATAATAATAATAATAATAATAATAATAATAATAATAATAATAATGTCATTTGACTTTTGCTCTTGCAGTTATGTGAATCCCTACTTAAATATCACTAGCTTGCCATTTCTGTCTTTGCTGCTTGTGTGAGCCCACAGATTATATTTTATAACTTGAACATTCCAAGTTCTTTGAATTTTGGTCACTGTTGCATTTATATATCTTTTTTGTTGGCTACATACAAATAAAACCCTTATTTTTATTGCCAGAAATTAAATATACATCCTTCTTGAGCTGCAGAGCTCAGAAGTATCCTAACTGAAATGTGCTTGACTACTGGTGCAAATGTCTAATTAAAAGCAACCTAGAACTAAGAAGAAATTTCCTGACAGAACAATTAATCGGTGGAACAATCTGCCTCCAGAAGTTGTGAGTGCTCCAACATTGGATGTTTTTAAGAAGAGACTGAACAACCATTTGTCTGAAATGGTATAGGGTTTCCTGCCTGAGCAAGAGATTGGACTAGAAGACCTTCCAACTCTGTTATTCTATTCTGTTCTGCTCTGCTCTACTCTACTCTACTCTACTCTACTCTACTCTACTCTACTCTACTCTACTCTACTCTACTCTATTCTATTCTATTCTATTCTATTCTATTCTATTCTATTCTATTCTATTCTATTCTATTCCCACAATTTTCAGAGTATTCTTTGGCAACTGACCTAGACATGTAGTGCTGTGGACATAGTATACTTGGACTTCAGTAAGGCATTTGACAAAGTAGACCACAAGCCATTTCTTGGTAAGACAGAAAAATGTGGGATAGACAGCATCCCACATGGATTCATAACTGCCTGACAAACTGCATTCAATGTGTCGTCCTCAATGGAACTACATCAACATGTGGGGAAGTATGCAATGGGGTACCCCAAGGTTCTGTCTTAGGTCCAGTGCTCTTCAGTGTCTTCATTAACAATTTAGATGAGGGATATAGATGGGAACTTATCAGATTTGCAGACAGCACCAAGCTGGTGGGAATAGCCAACATCCCAGGGCTCAAGATAGGGCTCAAGATCCAGAAGGATCTCAGCAGACTAGAATACTGGGCCATATCTAACAAAATGAAATTCAGTGCTGAGAAAAGTAAGGTTTTACACTTGGGCAAGAAAAACCAAATGCACAAGTACAGAATAGGTGGTACGTGGCTCAATAGCAGTCTGCTATTCTTCTCCAGAAGTCCCCAACACTTTTAAAATTTCCAAGAGAAAGTTCATGTGTGCTGAAAAATTGACTCCATGTATAAGTCTTTTTTTTCCCTGCCACGTAACTGGAGATTTAAAGGAACTTCTGAAATTATACTTCCACTGAAATCTTTGGAAATCATTCTTGTATTCTTCATTTCTTTTGCAGATTGCTTATCCTCTATATGTACAAGTACATTATCATCTATAGTTAGAGATATATATGTGCCCATGGCTTTTCTATTTGTGGAAGCTTTCTTGTTTCTTTTCAATCTCTGTTGTTCTTTGTTCTTCCAGAACATGAGGTAGCCCAAGGATCTTCTGTAGTTTTTATTGTACACCAGTTTGATTGAGTCAGCTCTCCTTGCTGAATACATGTTGCCATTCTGTCTTACTTAAACTGCCTGCTTTGCAAACTCACAAGCATTCGTTCTCTTAGGAAAAAAAAATATTTCTATTTCTTTCTAATCTTAATTCTCCCTCTGTCCTGAGTACATAATTTAACATTCACAGATAGCGTTATACAGTGATTAAAAAAAGATTAAAAAAAAACAAAATTAGAATTACGGTTAAAAAAAAATCCAGTAGCTTCAGAGGTTGCACCAAAGAAAATACTATATAGATAATCTTTATTTATAAAAAAAACATTAGGATAGGAAAACCTAAGTTACCAGTTTACCTATAGAGATAGTCCTTGTTTAGCAACTGCCTAATTTAGCAACCTTTGGCAGTTATGATGGTGATAAAAAAGTAACTTTGCGACCAAACCTTGCATTTCTGATCTTCACGGGTCTTTAAAGAAAAGGAAAGTTGAAATAACATCATAAGCACAGTCACAACTGGAACTGGCCACTCCAAGTTTGCTTAATGACCGAGTTGCCAGTTCTAGTTGTAGTCATTACATGAGACAACCTGTACCTTAGCATTGGCAGGGTGTTTTGTCCATCGCCAGATACATGGCAAAGAGGACTGTGAAGAGAGAAACCAAAGTCAGGCTTGAGCAACATAAGGAAGCTACAACAAGAAAAGGAAGTGTTCCTATACGATGAAAGGAAGCAAAACCAGAATCGTTCTGTCAGCCATCATTATATTTCATTTATTGACCCTAATGCTCAACAGGGGTATAAAGTTCAGAAAGCCAATGCTTGCGTTTACTCTTCCTATAATAGAGAGGAGACCAAAGCAAGGGCAGGAATTGCCACACAAGAGGTGGCAAAGGGGGAGACAGCAGAGAAGGGGAAGAATCATCTATACCTTGCTGCTCCAACAGAAAATGTAGAAATAAGGGCAGGTATGCCTGGTGGGAATCATACTTGGAAAGTATGGGGAGAGCGGCAGGAAGAAATGTCCCCTTCTTTTTTTTTCCTTGCAGGGAAGGAGAAACAATGAGCACACAACTGCAGAAATGGCTGACTCCATCCTTGGGCAAAGGCATCCATTTTGCTAACCTCATTTTTATAGCATTGGAAAAGGACCACGGTAGCTACAATGCTTTTTCATAGGGGCAGATGGGTGGGGAAAAGTCCACAAATAGATTTCATGCCATCTCTCTCCCTTTCTCTCTCTCCCTACCCCAGACAAAAATGGCAATTCTTAATCCTGCGTACTCTGAGATTTGTAAAAGGCAGCAATTCCTCTTTGAATCAGACAATTTTTTTCCCAAAAGGTTAAAGATAAGATTGGAACAGCTGTTAGGGGACGAGAAGTCGCTATTAAGCATAGCTTCTTTCTTAGAAATTTCCAGGTTTTTTTTGCATGAAATAAAGGAAAGAGCACACTTTAGCTGCATAAAAGAGCTCAAATGATTTTTTTCAGGCAGCTAAAAAGCAAGAATTCACAAAAGACTTGCAAAAATACTTACTTGGTTTGGAATGTCCTCCCCCAAATGTAGTTAGCAATAACTATTGGCGTTTTTCATTTATAATCATATTTTAATTGTTTATTTATTTCAGCAGTTACATGTTACCAAGGTTACAAATACCATTTTATTTTATAAATTGCCTTCTCTTTTTTGAGAGGTAATCTATACATCATTTTAATAAAATAGTAAGTGACAATGTGGAGCTCAGATATGTAAAGCCAGTAGGAAGCCCACTGTGAATTAAACATACGGTGTATGGCATCCTTTGATACTGATGGAATTTGATTTTGAAAAATAGTAAGTAATTTCAGAAATTGAGAGTTTCATTAATCTAAAAATGAAGTCAGGACTCAGTTTCTTATTCTCATAACTGTTACCACAATACATTTTTATTGTGCATTTTTATCACAATAATTTTTTTATCACAATACAGTATAGAGATTTGTTTGCAATAGAGAAAAGCACGTGCAAATTCCTTTCTTAATTATAGCCTCTTTTCATAAAGGGAAACCTTTGCCACATCCTAATTAAACACGTTCTAGGAGCTTTGACTTTTTGACGATTTTAGCTATCCGTTTCTTCCCTGAAGAAAGGAAAGGTTCATTACACTTTTACCATCAGCATCTTTGTTGCATTTAATAGGTTTCTGTGTTGATGTCTGTATTAATGTTTCATTGGATTGTCCTTGAAAATGGTAGTTCCGTAAAATCTTTGTGTGATTCTAAACTTTGGACTGTCTTCCTACTTTGAACTCAGGCCAGTTTGCAGGAGAGAAATGGTTGAAGGCTTCCTCTTCCCTAGCAAACTCCCCTTCCTATAATAAGCATATTGTTCCAGGGAGAAATTCAAATACAGCAATTGAATCATTTGTTTTGCTAAGACTTATTTAATACTTGAACCTATGTATTATGAGCAACCAAAATGCCTAAGAATTGGCAAACATTTATGTTATCTAGAACTCTTCTTCAGGCAAGATATGGGATACTCCCGATACTCCCGTGTAACACCTCTTCTCCGTGAGCTGCATTGGCTTCCAGTTGCCCTCCGGGTGAGATTCAAGGTGCTGGTGATGACCTATAAAGCCCTAAATGGCATGGGCCAGGATTATCTCAGGGAGCACCTGCTGCCAGTGTCAATTTCCCATCGTCCTGTGCGCTCCCACAGGGAGGGCCTCCTCAGGGTACCGCCGGTCAAGGATTGCCGGCGGGTGATCCCCAGGGGGAGGGCGTTCTCTGTAGGCACGCCTGCCCTATGGAATTAACTGCCAACGGAACTTCGGACTGCCCCCGACCTTCGTTCGTTTCACCGGGACCTAAAAACCTGGCTCTTTGAGCTATCTGGCCTGGACTGAGTGGTTTTAATGATTTTAAATTGTGATTTTGACTTTTTGGGGCTATACTTAATTTAATTTAATTTTATTTTATATTGTATTGTTTTTAAATTCTGCCCTGTAAACCGCCCTGAGCCCTTCAGGAATAGGGCGGTATATAAACCGAATTAATAAATAATAATAAATGCAAGAAAATCATCTGCAATCAAGATAAACACTTTTATAAGTTGATTTTCAAATTAAACCAGATGTTTCAATAAAGGGATTTGTAGAAAGTTGGAAATAGCACCACTGAGTTGAAAGATTTCCTGAATGGAAATCATCTCCTACCCCATTATATAACCCTGGGAATTTCATATCAGAATCCAAAATTTTTGTAAAAGCAGTAAAAGCTTTTAGCCCAGAGTGCCCTTTGCCAAAATAGGATCAACCTGGAAAAATAGATTAACATCTTTTAATTTATGCATAAATAAAAGTTAAGTCTCTTACAAATACAAGGCGAGATGATCCTTAAAAAGTTAAAAATCTCTTATAAACAGCTCAAACAGGTATTCTCTCATTGGCTAGCATAATTTGAGTCACCAAGCATGCTCATTAGCCTCATATATACTAGTTCATATCATATCATAGTATTCTTAGCACGATCTTGTTAATGACCAAATTAATATTCAGAAGATGTGTTTCAGACATTATAATGAGTTTTCAGGTTATTACAGTTCAACCTTTTGTCCCTAACCTGTTTGAGCAGGGTTTTATCAGAATTTCACATTCTTGCTTGTTTACTTCAAAGAAATTAGAAACATTAATCAAAGGTGTTCCTTGTTACTGAAGACAGTTATTCAAAGAGGGCTCTTGCTCCCATCATAATAAGGGAAAAGACTTTTATTTTTGCTTGTCCTAAATGTATCTTTTTCTTAACCATGAATTAGGCAAAAATATCTAGGTGCTGACTAAAGGGGCTAGAAAGGCTGAGAGTTCAACCTTAGGTAGTGGCAGATGTTTCTCTCCTAGGGCACAAAGAAAAAATATCTGCTGCATAGGTTGTTAGGAAAGGCATCTGGCTACTAAATGCTCAGTTCCATCCAGTCATCCTCACTCTACCTCAAATAGAGATTGGAGGGTCATAAAAAGAGAGATTTATTTAGATGCTGATTAGCTTATGTTTGCTTAAATTGTATGCTCATGTGCGGATGTGAATAGTAAAAGTTGAGTAAATCAACCCTGATCCAGTTTAATTTGGAAAACTGATTCAACAGTCTGAATCAATTCAGAGAAATAATTTTAATTGGATCAGAACTCAACCTAAAACAAGAAAACTAGAATAGCTGTCTTCAACAGAACAAAACTGAATAACCCTTGCAAAAAAAGGTAGGCATAAAATATGTTACCATGGAAGTTTGTGACTGCTCCTTCTTTTGGCCATAGAGAAAAATGAGGATATGGGCATTTACAATTAATACAATTAATAATTAAATAATTTAATTTAATAATTAAATTATAATCATTTAATAATTTATAATGATTTAATAATTTATAATAATTTAATAAATAATTAATACTGAAAGAAATACAATAAATATGAGTTAATTGTATTCTGACAAGTGTGTTCTAGCCCAGTTATTAGTATGTTTGCTTAAATAGGCCTAATGCCTTTCACAGTCCTTTCAACTAACAACAAACAGAAATCAGTTTCTCAAAATACAATGAAGTAAGCCTTCTAAAGCTATTTTAAAATGTGCCTTTTCATGTACAAACATCCACACCCATCCACACCAATGCTTTTCCCTTGAATTTGCTCCCTCTTTAAGAGAGGCTGTTCCAAACAAAAGAACAAACTCTCTTTTTACTCAAACAATATTACAAGAGACCCAGCAGGGTTTATGGTCTATATTTTTCCATGGCTTCATTCTAAGGACAACTCCAACAGTTACCATTAATATTTATTTTATTTTATTTTATTAAATTTCTATACCGCCCTCCTCCCGAAGGACTCAGGGCGGTGTACAGGGCAATAAAATGCAACATACAAAAGTTAAAAGAAAATTAAATTAATTAGCCCTAACAATAAATAGTTAAAATAAACCCAAACCCTTAGTCCAGGCCGGCCTGTTCAAACAACCAAGTCTTCAGGTCACGGCGGAAAGAGCGAAGGTCGGGAGCCATCCGGAGCTCAACAGGAAGTTGATTCCAAAGGGCTGGCTTGGCCACAGAGAATGCTCTCCCCCTGGGGGCCACCAGCTGGCAATCCCTGACTGACGGTACCCTGAGGAGGCCCTCTCTGTGGGAGTGCACAGGACAAAGGGAAGTTGACGCCGGCAGCAGGTGCTCCCGTAGGTAGTCCGGACCCATGCCATTTAGGGCTTTATAGGTCATCACCAGCACCTTGAATCTCACCCGGAGGGCAACTGGAAGCCAATTCAGCTCACGGAGGAGAGGTGTTACATGGGAGTATCGGGAAACCCCCATCACAACTCGCGTGGCCGCATTCTGCACCAATTGAAGCCTCCGAGTGGTCCTCAAGGGCAGCCCCATGTACAGAGCATTGCAGTAGTCTATCTGAGAGGTCATGAGCGCATGAGTGACTGTACGCAGGGCATCCCGGTCCAGATAGGGCCGCAACTGGCGCACCAGGTGAACCTGGGTGAAAGCCCCCCTGGCCACAGCTCCTACATGGTCTTCCAAACTGAGCTGTGAGTCAAGGAGGACACCCAAGTTGCGAGCCCTATCTACGGAGGGTAACACCTCACCCCCATAGATATAGATGGAATGAACTAAATTTCCCGAGAAGCCGGTACGTACAACCACTCAGTCTTGTTGGGATTAAGCCAAAGCCTGTTCCTCCCCATCCAGATCCTCACCGCCTCCAGGCAACGGGACATCACATCGAGGGCATCACTGGGGTGGTTTGGGGTAGAGATAAAAAGCTGGGTATCATCAGCATACTGATGATACCCCACTCCAAAACCACGAATGATCTCACCCAGCGGCTTCATATAGATGTTGAACAGGAGAGGCGAGAGGACCGACCCCTGAGGAACTCCACAAACGAGAGGCCTTGAGGTCGACCTCTGCCCTCCTGCCAACACCGACTGCGAACGACCCAGGAGGTAGGAGGAGAACCACTGCAAAACAGTGCCATCCACTCCCAACCCCCTGAGGCGCCGCAGTAAGATACCATGGTCAATGGTATCAAAAGCCGCTGAGAGATCTAATAGGACTAGGACAGAGGAACAACCCCTGTCCCGAGCCCACCAGAGATCATTCACTAGCGTGACCAATGCCATCTCCGTGCTGTACCCGGGCCTAAAGCCCGATTGGTACGGGTCCAGGTAATCAGCTTCCTCCAGGAACAGAGGGAGCTGATGCGCCACCACGCTCTCAACAACCTTCGCAAGAAAGCGAAGGTTGGAGACTGGATGGTAGTTGTTCAAAATAGCCGGGTCCAGGGCAGGCTTCTTGAGGAGAGGCCTCACCACCGCCTCCTTCAAGGCAGCAGAAAAGCTACCCTCCCTCAAAGAAGCAGTTATTACTGCCTGGAGCCAGCCTCGTGTCCCCTCTCGAGCCGCATACACCAGCCAGGAGGGGCACGGGTCCAATAAACACGTGGTGGAGCTCAGCCTCCCCATGATCCTGTCCACATCTTCCAGAGTCACAGGGTCGAACTCTTCCCAGATAACATCACCAAGACCGCTCATATCTCCTCCGTCAGACTCTGCCCAGTCGGAGTCCAGACCGGCCTGAATCTGAGAGATTTTGTCTGCCAGATGTTGGCTAAACTCCTCAGCACGATCCTGCAAGGGCTCCCCCTCACCTCCTGATTAAGGAGGGAGCAGGTCACCCTAAACAGGGCGGCCGGGTGATTATCTGTGGATGCGATGAGAGCAGCGAAGTGGTTGGACTTCGCCGTCCTCATCGCCATGAGATAAGAGCTAGTGAAGGTTCTTAATTGCGATCGGTCAGATTCAGACCAGCTGGATCTCCAACAGCTCTCTAGGCCCCATCTCTGACGCTTCATCTCCTGGAGCTCCGTGGAAAACCACAGAGCCCACTGGGATCTGCACTGGGTCAGGGGCCGCATGGGCACAACGCGGTCAAGTGCCTCTGTGGCTGCCCTTTCCCCGGCTTCCACCAAGGCATCATCCGGGCTGTGAGCGAAGGCAGTAGGCGGGGACCCAAGCGCCACCTGAAACCACTCCGGGTCCATTAGGCGCCTAGGGCGGAACCATCTGGTCGGTTCCATAGCCCAATGATGGGGGGGGTGGCGAAACGGAAGGCCAGCCGCAGGAGATGATGATCGGTCCATGACAGGGGCATAATATTTGGAAATCCCCCACCCAGATCATCTAACCACCGTCCAGATAAAAAAACAAAATCAAGCATGTGACCCCCCATGAGTCGGGCCCTGAATAACTTGCATCAGGTCCATGGCTGTCATGGAAGCCATGAACTCCCGAGCCAACTCTGATGATCCCCCCAGGGATGGCAGATTAAAGTCCCCCAAAATCATAAGGTTGGGGAACTCAATCACCAACCCCGAGAGGATGTCAAGAAGTTCAGGCAGGGCTGCTGCTACGCGACTAGGCGAAAGGTACACCAGCAGCAAGCCAACTGAGCCCTAGGGCCACATCTCAGGAGGAGTGACTCACACCCGAATATCTGGACAACGGTGGCCTCCCGCGGACATAAGGCCTCCCTCACAATCACCGCTACACCCCCACCCCTACCCTGAGCCCAAGGCCTGTGGAGCACCCGGAAACCTGGTGGGCAGAGTTCAGTCAGAGGGACACTGCCCTCTGGGCCCAACCAGGTCTCTGTAATGCAAGGCAGGTCCGCACGCTCCTCCTCAACCAAATCTTGGATGAGAGGAGCCTTATTAACTACAGACCTAGCATTAAAATACACAAGCCTAAGCTCAGGTGACTGCTCACCCTCACTCCCGGAACCAGAGGTCGAAACTGGAGAGTCGGAGCACATCACTGCTTGAAGATAGCGGGGACATGCTCCTGGATGTCGATACGGCCCTCCGTAGAAGCGCCTGCTACCATTTTCAAACGTCGTGGGGATCTGCAATCCCACACCTTGCTCCAGAGCTCCGGAGGCACCCGACCTAGGCCCCATCCCGCCGTGATCTGTCCCGAGCCTGGACTGAACAGCGGTTGGTGGACACCCCCCAAGTTCCAACCAAGACCGTGATCTCTCCCCCTCCCTAACCCTTTAAAATATCTAGATAAAAACAAACCAGGGGCCTCTTCCTAAATTTATACTGGAGGCTCCTATCCCTGCCCAACCATCTCTCAGGGTTCCAACAATTGGGCCCGTCATCAAGAGGAGAAGTGAAAAAGAAGGCGGGTCACACCCAGGAAGGGGGGGCACCCCTGAGAGCGAATGAATCCATGCTAGAATAAGATAGATGAGCCTTAATTGTCCATGTGAGTCCAACAAAGGCAGTCCCATGGTCGATAAAGATGGTCCAGAATCAGAAGGTAGATAGACATCCAGTCCGCCAAACCAGCTCCACTCTCACTCAAGCTGGATAACCTCCGAGGCAGGTCGGCCACCGTCCTCTCACAACCGTAACAGGCCTGATCAGGGAAGTGGAATGGAATAAACGTCCAGGGGATGCCAATATAGAGCTGGGAACTGTAATTGCAACTCTTGCAATCCCATATTAATCTCTCTGTTTGGCTAAAAAGCTCTGTCCTATAAAAGAAATGAATTAAAGTGTTTTAATTTCCTGCTAAATGGCAAATTGTCCCTTCCTTAACCCCAACATCAGCTGTCATTCACCTCAGAAAATGAACCACAGCAAGTATAACTCACAATCCTTAATACAGTTTCTCTGAGCATTAACCCAAAAAACAGATCCGATCTAGACACTGGATACTTGGATAGTGCCATTTTATTTAATAATAGAATATAGGTCATTAAAAAAAATAAGCATCTGTGGTTACCGTATTTTCTGGCGTATAAGACGACTTTTTAACCCATGAAAATCTTCTCAAAAGTTTGGGGGTCGTCTTATACGCCCAGTTGTCTTATACGCCGGAAAATAGTACATAAATCAATCAAGCACCCCCTTTCTTGCAAAGCAACTTCAAGCCTCCTTAGTCCAGTCCCCCCTCCAACGTGACTCTCCCTTCCCACCCCCAAGAGCCTCTAAGGCCCTTCCCCTCCCCCTTGCAAACACCAGACCCTGGGAGCTCTTGCGTTTATTCCAAAGGGTAGGTGGAAGGAAAAGCCCCTTTCGGCTCTGGCGTGGCTGCAAGTCGACGAGCCCAGGAAGGCACGCCCTCCCCTCTCATTGTGGAGGAAGCAGGGCAGGCTGGCGTCAGGCGGGAGCTGGCAGGGCAGTCCTGCACACGTGCGTGCTCCCCAGCTGCTAAGGAGTCCTCAGGGAGCCGTGGCAGGCACCTCATGCCCTTCCCTCTTGAGGCGGCACCGGCGGAGCCATCCGGCATCGGGCGGGAGCCGGCAGGGCAGTACTATGCATGCGCGTGCTCCCCGGCTGCTAAGGAGTCCTCAGGGAGCCGTGGCAGGTGCCTCACGCCCTTCCCTCTCGAGGCGGCACCGGCGGAGCCGTCCGGCGTTGGGCGGGAGCCGGCAGGGCAGTCCTACACACGTGCGTGCTCCCCGGCTGCTAAGGAGTCCTTGGGGAGCCGTGGCAGGCGCCTCACGCCCTTCCCTCTCGAGGCGGCACCGGTGGAGCCGTCCGGCATCGGGCGGGAGCCGGCAGGGCAGTCCTGCACACGCGCGCGCTCCCCGACTTCTAAGGATTGCTTGGGGAGCCGTGGCAGGCACCTCACGCCCTTCCCTCTCGAGGCGGCACCGGCGGAGCCATCTGGCATCGGGTGGGAGCCGGCAGGGCAGTCCTACACACACGCGCGCTCCCCGGCTGCTAAGGAGTCCTCGGGGAGCCATGGCAGGCGCCTCACGCCCTTCCCTCTCGAGGCGGCAGGGCTTTGCACCATCTGCATCAGACGGGTCTGAATCGGGCTTGTGTTGGACACTTGGCAACTGGCATGTAAGTATTTTCCGGCGTATAAGATGAAAAATCTTGAAAATCCTCTCAAACGTTGGGGGTCGTCTTATACGCCCAGTCGTCTTATACGCCGGAAAATACGGTAGATCACTTTTGCCTCTAAGGCTTTGCTTTTTCCAAATGAACCTTCCTTTTTTCCAAATAATTATTGCTTTGTTTTGAACTTAAATCAACAATTGGCCAAGTAGAAGGAAAAGATTTTAAAAATGAAATCTGCCAAGTAAAGTTCACCAAATAGTAAGGTAACTGATCTTGTTGATGACATAAGCTAAGAATAGTCCAAACACTGTAGATTTATTTGAGGGCTGGAAACTGTCCGTTCATGTTTGCACAGAATGTAGCAGATTGAGGAACTGGTCTCAGCTGGGACTACAAGGAGCTGTTGTTATCCTAAGAATTACTGTCTGATTAACTGTCTGATTAGAACAGCTTGTACTGCTTTTTGCAGAGAATCCACATAGGACTTTACCATGTAACACACAGATCTTTCTTCATTTAAATTAGCCAGAAGAAGAAACCCAGAACAGGTGACATATTTTTAGTCCATGCTATTTAAGAAGATAAATGAGGTGTGATTGTACTCTGGTCTGGTCCTAGCTCCTGTGCATATATGTGTTGTCAAAATATGAATCCATATTTTTAAAAAGTATCAGTCTCAATTGTCTATATAACATCTCATCCTTGTCCCACTCCCTTTTTTTTGCAGGATCTCATAGAGTGATGTTAATTGCACACAAATTGAGGTTCTAAAAGCATAAGCTCTGTGTACTTAATCCATATGTGTGGAAGTCAGAATGAGAGCTTAATTACTCTAGGTTGGTGAATATAGAATAAGTGTTGATTCACTTTTGACTGTTGACTAAAGATCTTTCAATAACTTTCAAATATTAGTTGGAAATTATTAGGCAAGACAACAAGACAAAAGTACATTCCTACTGAGTCCTTCAACATCTGGTATTAAGATGCCAACACCTCCATGAGTCGAAGTAATATATAACCTTCATGACTAATAATAGCCTTTGAACTCATGCAGACATTCTGATGGCAAGTGCAAGTCAAGTCTATGAAAGTTAGGATCAGGATGATTCCTCCAAGGAGCAAACTTTAGGAATGGACCTGAATCTAGCAGTAAAAACCTGGGCATTCTGGTCCAGTCATCAGTTGCCTGTCTCTTTCTTACACAGTCTGATCCCCAAGTTTTAATTACATGTATTGTGGCAGTAGCCAATTTCAACTGGTAAACCTTTATGCAACAATCCTCTTCTTAATGCATCTCCTTCATAGACATCCTTACAGTAGTTTCTTTGCTTTAGATGCACACTTCAGATGCAAACTTTGGCACAGCGAATGCTACAATACAACAAACTCTCTGATATATAAATATAAAATTCACTTTTTATTATAGCCGTAAAAAAAGCCAAAAATGGCAGGAATTATGGGTTTGCCATTTAGTGTTCCTTTCGATCTGAAAGGCCATAAGGGGATGTATAGTTCAAGGGCAGCTGTGGCTGAAATCATCTCAATCTCAAATTCCATAGCTGTCTGTCTGTCTATCATCTATCTATCATACTCATTTATCTGTACTCTCAGTCATGTATGCATAAAACATCCACAATGAAAGATACATAAAATGAAATAATTACAGTTAAATTAAAATAGAGGATATCTCATTATACAGAATATCAATTGCGTTTTTCAACTAATTAAAAGCTCCCCAAAAGGGCTCCATTTTAATTTGCATCTATTAAACAAGGTCTGGGGAAGTCTAATTTCCTTAAGAAAGCCATTCTCTAACCTGAAGGCTGCCACAGAAAATACTGTTCCTGGGCTTGTTCCCCATAAGTACATTTAATGAAGGATTACAAGAACTGTTTCCCCTAGGAGCTTCATTTAAGGATGGATTGATTCTAGCCGAAGAAAGCAGCCCCAAATCTAATTACATTCATAAGGCACCTAGGAACGATCATATAAATTTGCCCAATCCTCCTATGAAGTGATAGGTAACAGCCACTCTCATTTGGACCAGAAAGTGGTCTGACCATGATAATAGGCTACATGTTATGCCCTCCATATACAGATCACTCAATAATAGCTGTTCAGAGGCAAACATGAGTTCTAATTTAAGACCATCTGTGTGGGATGCCTAAGATTACCTGTAACAAAGCCAAAGGTGGCTGGATGGAGTCACTGAAGCAGTAGGCGTGAGCTTAAATGGACTCCAGAAGATGGTAGAGGACAGGAAGGCCTGGAGGAACGTTGTCCATAGGGTCGCGATGAGTCAGATATGACTTCGCAGCTAACAACAACAACAACAAAGCCATGGTCAGCATGATGGCCATGAACTCTCAAGCCCTCTCAGATCGAACCCCCAACAAATGGAAATTAGAATTACTGAATACCAATAAACAAAGATACTCCATCACCTATCTAAATATTAGATCTAGGAGCTCGGGATGGGATTATGCTGGGCATAGGTTACAAAGTATATCCAACTTGTCACTTCTTAATGTACAGGCACTCTTACCTGGTCACCTCAGAAATGGAAGAACTGGTCACAGAAGGTCCCCAAAGATTAGCAATGCCACTTCTTTCCACCTCTGGAATTAAGGTTAGTAAAAGAATGGTAATTTGAATGGGCAGATAGTCCTGAAAACATTGTCATCTTTACCCAACCAGGATTTGATAATGGTCTTCCTGCTTATCCTCAGACAGGTTGTATATGAGCAAAGCCTTATTACAGACAGATTTTGCATTTACCATCAGCAACTTGAGGCCAAGGTCACTACCAAGCTGGCCACCATGACTAGGACTGGGATCATCAGACTAGAAGTAGAGATTGCCACCCAAATGCCTCAAAATGGTGAGTCTGACATTTTCCACCAAGTCTCTGGCCTGTCACAACCAGGATCATGTGCTCACTTTCATTGTGATATCCCTATCAACTCAATTAACTACAGCCATCTCACTCACATATTCACAATCATCCCTATATAGGCCAACAATCTGGAAAGTTATCATGCTGCATCTTTGTGAATAAAATATTCCTCTCACTATTTCATAAAGCAAACTTCCAAATGAAATCCAAAAGATCTCCATCAGTCATTAAAGCCTTAAATTAGGTTACACCTGCACACCCCTGCACTCTCATTTCAGCTAAGACTAACACTTTCCCATTTCATATCTGGAGAACTTCTTCATTCAAACCAGTTTTATTCAATCCTTGAAGGACAATGTTCCACCTTGGGAATAATGTGCAGATTGAAAATATAAGGATGCCACCTTTTTCTTGAGAGTTGTTTTATTAGAGTGAGACCCCACTGGCAGAACGCAGGTGCTCCCCAATCCCTCCTCACTGTTACTTAGCTCTGCTGCAAGACAGTCCACCCAATTCTGCTCTGCATCCTGAGTACCATTTTTCCCAGGCTGCTCTCAGCTGTTTAAGCCCACTTCAGACATTCCTATCCAAATTGTAGTGTGTTGACAATCAGACTGAAGTGGCGCTCATTCCAGACTATGGTTACTACAGGACCTTATTCCCATCAGGTCCTCTAGTAGCCATATTTTTTGCACTTCTCATGCATGGAGGGAGGACAAGTCTTGCTGGCTGTCTCCTGAATGGACCAGTGAACCAGTGCCTGCCTTCTCCTTTTAGAAATTTTCTCTTCTCATTAATTTAATTTAATTTAATTTTAATTTATTGAGATTTCTATACCGCCCTTCTCCCTAAGGGACTCAGGGCGGTTCACAGGGCATATATAAATAACAATACAAAAATTAAAAAACAATTAAATCAATGCCCAAGTTAAAACAAGAATGATAAAACAAGCCTATAAAAACCCATATACCCCCATCAGGCCAGACCCGCTAGTTCAAATAAATGGGTCTTCAACCCGCGACGGAAGGATCGGAGGTCTGATGCCGTCCGGAGCTCAACCGGCAGTCGGTTCCATAATGCCGGAGCACCCACAGAGAAGGCCCTCCCCCTGGTCTTAATCCCTGGTCTTTTTCTTTATTTTCCTAGAAGTTTGCACACATGGCTGTCTTCTTATCTCCTTACCATATTGTCTCCTTTGACACTAATGAAGACCTTTCTCTTTGTCTTCCCCCCCCCCCTTAATGTACCATTCTGACTCTGATGCTACAATAAAACAATAGGGAACAAGTTGTTCTTTTGTTCACACTTTCCTCTATAGGCCCCTGGCTTCATGGAAACAAATTAGCAAGCCTCTAAATCTAATAAAAGTGTTGTTGCTGCGGTGGTTGTTGTTGTCTCTATTTAAAAAAAAGAAAAGAAGAGAAAAGAAGCTTTACAGTACTGTGGGGCAGGGAGTGGAATACTCTTCTGGAATTATCCAGTCTGGACAGAAACCAAAAGATGCCTACTGGGAGATGCAGGAGCTGAAGGGAGCATAAGCTTCTAAAATTGAGGATTGGCTTAAGGGTCCTTCATTTGGATCAATTGCAGGATTATTTAAAAACAAAACCCAGCAAGCGTCAATCAGCAGAGAACAGAGTAGCCCAGCAACTCAGAAGGAAATTGCTGTCCAAGAGATTGTCCAGCTGTTAGATGGGAAGGGACATGCCAGGCACTGCACTCACTTAGAGCTGTGGATAATGTTTGAACAGAACAAAGATGTGGGAGACCATCCACTCTGAAGGGCTTCAGACGGTTTTGGTTAGAAAACATCTATTTTATCAAAGATGGAAAACACAGGAGGGATGCATTTGCAATAGGCTAGGAATGTGAAGAAGTGGAAGTTATCTATTCCTGCACCCAGGAAGCCATGAATGAATGGCATGTAGAGGCTTGGCAGAAAGTGTGGATCCCAGATGGCCTGGCACACATGTTACCAATGCTGATTCTATTTCCAGACCCCCTCTCTCAGCACCATCTCTGCTGGAAAGATGGAAAAACTTTATTCTTCAAATAGTTTGTCAATAAATCATTGGTCAAAGTACCTACTGCCACCCCTTTCAACTACTGAGCCAGTAAGGCCTATTCTACTGACAACACACTCCTCAGACACTTCCTAATTGTTCTGTTATTGTTGTTGTTAGTTGCGAAGTCGTGTCCGACCCATCACAACCCCATGGACAACGTTCCTCCAGGCCTTCCTGTACTCTACCATCTTCTGGAGTCCATTTAGGCTCACGCCTACTGCTTCAGTGACTCCATCCAGCCACCGCATTCTCTGTCGTCCCCTTCTTCTCTTGCCCTCAACCTTTCCCAGCATTAGGCTCTTCTCCAGGGAGTCCTTCCTTCTCATTAGGTGGCCAAAGTATTTGAGTTTTAGCTTCAGGATCTGGCCTTCTAAAGAGCAGTCAGGGTTGATCTCCTCTAGGACTGACCGGTTTGATCGCCTTGCAGTCCAGGGACTCGCAGGAGTCTTCTCCAGCACCATAGTTCAAAGGCCTCAATTCTTTGGCGCTCAGCCTTTCTTATGGTCTGTTCTGTTATATAGTATGTTTATATGTAAAAATATACATTTTGTAAAGTAGATTCACTTTTTTGAGTGAATAGCACTAGGAACACAGGGAAGAACCATCTGTGAACCAAGCTCTCAATTGCAGGGATGAAAAAAATCCTACTTCTTATGTAGCAGTACATATTTATATGTTTGTTTGGTTTATATACTGTCTTTCTCCAGAAGCTCAAGCCTTCTCTCTTCCTATTTTTTCCTCCCAATAACCTCTCTCAGAGGTAACTTGAGCTGGGAAGAAATAAATGGCCCCAAGTCATCTAATGATCTTCTGTGATTGAGGGTAAACTTGTAACCCAGGTCTCATTGATCCTAGTCCAACATCTTAACCACTACACATTTCACCTGCGAAATTCACTTAAGCTGCAATCTTAAACAGCATTGGACTAAATGTGGCTTACTTGTGAGTGGGCATGTATATGGGGCAATGCTGTTACTGCTCATAAGATATGACTACATTTAATCCTGTCATCTGTAGCATGGGATAAACATATTAACTTAGCCTTGTGGGTGATTGTGTTAGCTAACCTTTATGTAAAGAGAAAAATCTGTATATGAATAACATTGCTATCATTTTGATGGCTTCATTGGTGAGGGTATAGCAACTACTGTGTGCACTCACATACCGGGGATATATATGTGGATATGGATTGGCCAAAATATGTTAAGTGTTCTCTGCTTGAATTATTGAGTGGGCTAAATTCCTGAAACGGGCTGCACCACAAAATAATCTATAGGTACAGAATAACTAAGAGCAGGGCAGAAAATTCTTCAGGGAGCCAAATGCAGCCATTGTAGAAATAAATTAAAGAAAAAGGTTTAGAAGATCATTAAGCACCAAATGAAGAGTGAATTTGGTGTTTTGCATGGAACTCTGAAGGAGAGTCACTGGTTGCAGAGACTGTGGTAACAGCATATTATGACTAGAGTGGAAAATACTGTCACAGGTTAATAGAGGAATCAGTTTTGGATGTTCTGTAGTGTGACTTCAGCATTCCACTTCCAATGTACATGTTTAGATGTGTAACAATTATTATGTAATGCCCTTTTTGAGTAAGCAATTTAACTGAAGTGCATAAGAATTTAAAAAGTGAGGGTGGGTTGGGGTGGAATAGAGTGCGATTCTGCGCAGATCATCTTTGCTTCTACCACATCCATTGGCTGCTTCACAAATTGTCTTTTGTTTTTTAAACTTCTTACTTTTCTCTTGAGGAACTCATCAGCTTCACTCAACCAGATCCAGTTCAATTTGAGACAGTGGAAGCCTGCTCAGGCCATCTGCATGACCCATATCCTTGCCGGGTTTGTGAATTAGCTTAAACGTATAAGCCAATAAAAAATGGACCATCTAACCATTCTAGGGGATAAAGTGTGGGGTGTCTGTCTGTCTGTAGTGAATAACCGCAAGAGCGGTTTATGGTCTGTGAAGACCATGAAGTCCCTGCCGTATAAGTAGTCGTGGAATTTTTTAACTCCCACTACTATGGCCATAAGGGATGCGGTGGCTCAGTGGGTTAGGACGCTGAGCTTGTCAATCAGAAGGTCGGCAGTTTGGCAGGTCGAATCCCGAGTGCCGCGTAACAGAGTGAGCGCCTGTTACTCATCCCAGCTTCTGCCAACCTAGCAGTTCAAAAGCACGTAAAAATGCAAGTAGAAAAATAGGGACCACTACGGTGGGAAGGTAACAGCATTCCGTGTGCCTCTGGTGTCTAGTCATGCCGGCCACATGACCACGGAGACATCCTCGGACAAGCGCTGGCTCTTCGGCTTTGAAATGGAGATGAGCACCGGCCCCTAGAGTTGGAAACGACTAGCATGCATGTGCGGGGGAACCTTTACCTTTACCTTTTAACTATGGCCAATGCTTCTTTGTCAATTTGAGCATAATTATGCTCAGCGGAGGACAGTGTCCTTGAATAAAAAGCAATTGGAACTTGAGTTTCATCTTTCTCTAAGTGACTTAAGACTGCACCACCCCATATGGGGATGCGTCACACACTAAGCAAACTGGCTTGGACTCTTTGAAATGAGTGATAGTAGAACTGACCAACAGAAGTGCCTTCAATTCCTGGAAAGTCTTTTCGTGGACACTAGTCCACTTCCATATAGCATTTTTATCCAAGAGCCTGTGTAGCGGCTCTGCCACTGCGGCCTTATTAGGAAGGAACACGTGATAAAAATTTAGGAGGCACAGGAATGCCTGCAGCTCTCCTTTTGTTTTAGGGCTAGGTGCCATCTGAATGGCTTTTACTTTAGACTCAGCAGGGTGGATGCCATCAGCATCAATGTGAAACCCTAAGAATTCAGTTGAAGGGACTCCAAAACTGCACTTATTCTTTTTAAGCTTGAGGCCTGCTTCTTGCAGGCTTTGCAGGACGGCTCTGAGCCTCCTTGCTAGCACCTTAGTGGATTCACCAGCGATGAGCACGTCATCAAAATAGGGGCAAACCCCCGGAATGCCCTTGAATGTATGTTCCATGATGCCCTGAAAAATGCCCGGGGCTACACTGACCCCAAATTGCAGGTGCTTTACTTTAAACGCCCCCTATGGGTTACAATTGTCTGTGCCGCAGCTGTGGCCTCATCAACAGGAAGTTGATGATATGCCTGAGCCAAATCTAATTTCACAAAAATGGTGCCACCCTGCAAGGATGCCAGAATGTGGTACTGCTTACTACTGGTACTGGATATGTGTGCTGTTTGAGTACACGGTTAATTGTGCATTTATAATCTGCACAGATTCTGACCTCCCCATTGGCTTTTAGTGGTGTTACAATTGGGGTCTCCCACTCACCCCCATCTACTGGCTGCAATACGCCCTGTTCAACAAGTTTATCTAGTTCAGTATCTATTTTGTGTTTGAGGGCAAATGGAACCCTACGAGGTTTAATCCTGACTGGCACTACATTCTGATCTAGTTTGAATGCTATTGGCAGGCCCGTGTATGTTCCCAGAGCTGAATCATACACATCTGTGAATTCCTCGCATACTGTCGCTAGACTCGCGACTTGTGTTCGGTTGATTCCGGTTACTTGGATGCCTAGTGCATCAAACCAATCGAGCCCGATCAGGCTTGTTCGCTGGTCCCCTACTACGACAACATCCAGGTGCCATGTAAACCCCTTAAATTTAACAGCTAGTGTGGTCTCACCCTTAACTGCGACTCTGGCATTCTGAAAATCAGTTAGTACAATGTCAGAAGGCCTCAGCTTGGCCCACCTCTTGCTGCGACTACAAACTAAATTAAATGTTTCAAGGGAAATAATAGAAATGGCAGAGCCTGTGTCCAGCTCCATCTTGCAGGGGACCCCTTGCAGCTCCACCTGAAGTCTATACTTGGACTTAATTGGACGGTGAGCCCCAGTACAGCAAATGCTTCTGCGGCTGGAGCAAAACCCCATGCTGTACTGTCCCGGGGCCCCAGTACCTCTCCTGGTCGGATCTTCTGACTGGCGATTCAATGGCCGGTCCCTCTAGTGACCTCTGCAGATGGACGCAATGTGGCCTGTCTTCCCGCAGGCCCAGCATGTGGCTGACCAGAACTTACAGTCCAAGCGTTGGTGGCAGCCGCCACAACCTGGACATCTAAGGAAGGGATCTGCCTTGTAAGTGGCCTCATGTTGCTTGTTGCTGTGACGCTGTTGGTCGAGTTGACTGTGTAGTTTGTTGATGTCTGTGATGTCTTCGGGGTCTTCTGTGTGTTTGGTGTCCTCGTGGTGGATGGTTTTTTTGCGTTGTGCTGTTTTGGCAGGCCACATGGCTCACACGGCCCCACGGGCGGCTTCATCCGCCATGACTTCCTTCTGTGCATCTGAAAATGATAGAATCTCTTTGGCAAAGAGCTTCTGCTGAAGGTCTAGGTTGTGGAGACCGCAGACAAGCTGGTCTCGTAGTCTCTCCTCGATGTCTGAGAACTGGCACAGGCGTGCGGCCCGCCTCAAGGCCATGATATATTTGGATGCGGTTTCACCTGGTTGCTGTACTCTTTGCTCGAATGCATAGTGCCAAGCGATTACCGACAGCTTGGGCTGGAAATGGTCTCCAAGCTTCTTCAAGTCCGCGAAGGATACAGACTCCAAAGGCGTTGCTGCGAACAGGTTCTCTGCTATGTCAAACATTGCTGGGCCGCACACACAGAGGAGCATGGTGGCCTTCAGTCCGTCCTCGGCAACCTGGTTCACTCGAAGGTAGTTCTCGACCCTGGACAGGTACAAGGACTACTCTTCTGGCTGCTTAATGTTGAATTCTTCCAGCTATCTGACCTTGGCCATTTCAGCTGGTCTTCGCAGCTGGTGCTCAGCATCTTCGAATCCTGCTCCTCTGTTGCCCAGGTACTGGTCCTTTGGGCACGTGGTCGCTAGCGTGGCTGTGCTAGCTGACCGTAGGGGGGGAATTGCTTTTCCCGCCAGGCGTGCGCTGCCTCTCCCCTAGTGACTTTTAGCTTAGTTGAAGGAGCAGGATCCCACCTTTGTCGCCAGTGTTACGTTCTGGGTTCATTGCTTAATGACGAAGACGAGGCGAGTGAGTTCAGCAAGATCATTGTTTATTGCTTGCAGGATCTGAACTGAGAAACAGGGCTGCAAATGCAGCAATTTATTCCCTGGCCTCTAGGTGGCGGCCAAAAGGTTTAAAGCAACCTATTGCCACCCTAGAGGCAACCAGTAGCAGTGCTGGAGATAGGTTGTCTGAGGAGCTGGGAGCCGTTAGCCAGCTTCCCTGCTCAAGCAACCTCCCAGCAATTACCCACATGGTGTTCCCTTAACAAAACAAGC
This sequence comes from Vipera ursinii, assembly GCF_947247035.1. Classification (NCBI taxonomy): domain Eukaryota; kingdom Metazoa; phylum Chordata; class Lepidosauria; order Squamata; family Viperidae; genus Vipera; species Vipera ursinii. Next base: position 113,714,385 of record NC_139512.1, on the reverse strand, counting down.
CCAATACATTGCACTTCTCACCTACCCCATTTCCACTACATTCAAATTACTTCTGTTTCTCCTGATATAACCAACTCTAACCTCCCAAAACGAGGGGGGGCAAACCTGGCACACTATTATAGTCAGGAGGTTTTCCTTTTTTCCATCATTCATTTCTTGCAAAAGATCACATGCTCCCTTCTACTTTTCCACCAGGATTAGCACATCTTAATATTTCTCTATCCATTCTCCCTGTAGACATTCTATCATGGTAGACAAACATATTTATTTATTTGAACTACTTTTTGCTATTTATTTATAACTTGAAATTGTTCATTCCATTTTCCTTGTCAAACAACTTTTTTGATATTTGATACATTAATTTTCAAATCCATAATTCCTTGTATCATACTATCTTACTTGTGCTGCAAATCAGTCACGTTCTTAGCTAAGAACATTACTCATCTGTACACAAAAGTACATACATATTTATATACACCAACCATCTTAATGTCACCACAAGCATTCTCTATACATTTATCTATAAATAGATTGTGATATACTGTACCTATTATATTTAACAACCAAGGATACGTCCCACTGTTTGGCTTAATCACTGTGCAATGTTGGATCACTTGCTGAGCTCTTCATTAATTTTCATGCATGCTTTGGTTTCATCATATACTGTTCTTATCGCATTCAATAACTAAGCTACAACTTTATTTCTGAGCAATATATTCCATAATTCAAGTCCATTTATTCTAGCATACCCTTCAATCAATAAATATGCCTTTCTTTCTCACATTCACGTACATTTTTTAATGATTTGCAGAAGAGCAAGAATCTGGTCTATGCACACACATACATTAGCATAAAGCTTCTCTATTCCTCCCAGATTTTACTCATTTTAACCTCTTATAACCTTAGTATAACCATATACTTTTCCATTGCATGTTGATCAAATTAACTCCCCTGCACTTGGTACATTCACATTGCTACTTTTCCTTATATTTAATAAAATAATACTGGCATTCTGCCAATCATGAGGCACAGATGCAGTCTTTGCACAAACATGAAATAAGTCATATAAGCAATGCACATTCACATTTTAACTTGTCTCTAGTTATACCCTCTACATTTTCATCTATACCATTTATCAATAGTGTCATAGCATTTATAATTTTCTTTTCATCAGTTGCTTTTTCTTGGACATTAACATTAATAGCATTTCTTCTAATTCCACTCTTTGACACAGTGCTATCCTTTCTAAACATATCTCTAACATATTCCTTCTGACATTCCCTCCCTTCAGTTGTGCCCCAAATAAATTTGTCACTTATATTTTTAACTTCCTTCATTACGTGGGATGTTCCTTGTTTAAACCTGTTCTCCCACTTCCAAAATATTTTGCTTTTTATAAATTTCCATCAAAATCGTTCTGCATTTTCTCTTCATATTTTAATCTTAACTATCCCTCGATCTATTTGATTACATTATTTGTAACTGCTGTAACTTTTCCTCTCTATGAGCATTATACAGTATCTGTCAGGTGCAAGTAACCAGGAATAGGAATTGAGTTCTAAAAGCGCTTCAAGTTTATTACATGCTCTTTATACACATGAATCTGATTGGTGCTAGATAAGAGTCAACAGAATTCGGGGGGGTGGGGTGGCTGGAGCATAGCGACTCTAAACTGATCGTGCATTTGACCCTGCCTTCAGGCTCCACTTGGTCATGTCTTACAGTATCTTTCTGTCATCATTTTCCCCAGAAACTGTTTATCTATATGCACTTTTTATATGCACTTAATACTCCACATTCAAATCTCTCCCAACCATCATTGTCTCTCCCCTTGACACAACTGACTTGGCTACTCCTATGTACCGGTAGGTTGAATTATATCCACAGTCAGACAGCTTTTTCCCCCAACAATAGAGCCAGACTAATAAGCATGTCTCCACACAATCTTTCATATGACCAAATACATAAATGTTGGCAAAATCCTGATGATTACTTTCAAGGTGTTGAAATGGCCACAGCATTGAGGAGATGACTATGCAAATGCTACAAAATTCAAAAGCAAAGTTTAAAAATAATGGATTCACATATGGGGTATTACTTGTAAAAAGTGACCTTTAGAAGATCCAGTGATGAATTGGTTGTTCTTGTTGTATCTTAAAGTCAAGGACAGGAAATAAAAATGGCACATTTAGTAATGTACTCATAAGGAACACAGATATACACACACACAAACACAAGTCGTTTAATAGGACAGTCATCTCTAGCATGCTTCGAAAACCATGCATATTGTCAAGCTTTAGGAACAATGCAAACTTTAAGTCTCCAGGACAAGGATTACACAGTTTCCTGGAAGTGAATCTCCTTAGTTAAGAGATGGAAATGAATTGAGTTTGGTGTAGTGGTTAAAACATCAGACTAGAAACTAGAAAACTGAGTTCTAATCCCACCTTGCTGCTGCCTTCTGCCAAAAGAAAAGGAGATTTTCTTCACACACTGCATTAGTCCTCCTTACATTGTACGTTGCTGTGGCAGACTGACAGGGCCACTTCTTGGAAATCCATTAGAACCCGGTATTTCTTGATACTTGCCTAGCTGCACCTTAGACTTGTTCTTTTCTTCATTGTAATAATACCATGGAAAAATGCCTTATTATAAAAATGCCTTGGGAATGGGCCATTGCAAAGAAGCCACCAAACAAATACAAAGATCAGTTGCAAGATTTCTGCTTGCTTTCAGCAGATAGCACTTCTGTTTGTGTCACCCTGTCCCAGCATCTCATAGGAATTACAACTGGCCAGGCTACAATGTGATGGCAAGAGGCCTACAAAGAATGAACTTGTAACTTCCAAGTTGCTTCAAAGCCAACGTACTGCAGACTAAGCCTTTGCCTTTGAGTGAATACTGTGGTTCCCTCACACACTGAAGGCTCTCTGTTAGTAGCAGTTTAATTGATGTTACGGTAGTAGGTTTAGAAGATGGAGTAGGACAATGGCCAAGCACACCTTTGCAAATAGAGGGTATCAGTTTCAATCCTTAGTCTTTCCTGGTGAGGATAAAAAAAACCTTACTTAAGGTCTTGGAACATCTCTGCCAGGCAATATTAACTATCTTAAATAAAAAAATATAGCAGTTTTCTGTACTTCCTTGCATTTGTTACTTAGTAGATCATGCTGACAGAACCTTCCTATGGAAACTAAGACCATGATATAGGTTAATTTTGAGGCAGCCACAAATTCTGAGCAACTCTGGGCCCTGAGGTGCACACATCATGCTAAACCATAATATGGTTTGACTAATTTTGATTTAATGCAGTGTATATAAACCCATCATGATGCACAAACAGGGTTTCTGGCTCAGGCTTATTTGGGAACTATGACTAAAGAATCATGATTTAGACTATAAGACTTACAGCAGTGGAGAAGTCAGTCAGCTGCTAACCACATAAATAAGTAGACCAGTTTCAGAGTCCAGCCTCATCTGTCACTTAGCTTTGGGTCTTTAGATACCACGAAGAGCAGAAGTCTTTCTCACTGGTAGCTTAACATTCTGAGTTTCCAAATTTTGGGAAGTATCACAGGATTTCTTTATTCCATCAGGTATGGAGATAGTAACCAGCCTTACTCTCTGAATGGGATAAGGTACTATGTACCTTTCCTAGATTGCCTCTTGCTTGTTTGGAGAGGGTTATTTGCAGATCCCTTGCCTGCCTTAAGTTCTTGGAAAATGACAGGCAAGAAAATTGACCAATAATCAAAACAAATGGCATTCCTGTTCAATGAATAGTAGACTTTTCACCTACTTTTCATTGTGAGACTACCGGTAGCTTTAAAAGGCATCATTGGTCTTCCTGTATTATAATCAGTCCTGAATATCTTTTGTCTACATCTGAACCTAGGAAATGTAAGAAAAGTAAATTCTTAAAGGGATAGAAGCATGTTAGCAAAATAGAAACATAGAAGGAATATGTGCTAATTGGCACATAGAAAAGGCGAAGTGTCTGGTTTTCAGTAAGTCTTACCAAAATGTCTATGACAACTAACTGATGTTTCTCTTATTGATAACAATTCATTCTTGAAGCTATTAAAGGTAGAAGGGTGGGAAAGTCACCTGAGTTTTGTTCATATATATGCTTGCATCATTTATTACTTATGCATTTGTATGCCTTTATTTATCATCTTCTGCTCCTTTCTGAAAAGTATTAATATGCTTGCATCCTTTTGTCTGTAGGAGCTCCTCCCACTGGATCTAGGACAACTTGGTGTAGCCTATTCATTATGGCAACTGGTCACAGCTAACTTGCCATGGCCAACAAGCAGCTAACGTGCTGTGGGGCAACTTGCTGCAGGACAATTTGCCGCAGAACAAGAGTTACATAATATCGAAGAAATGGTGGAATAGAATCATTAAAGAAAGGATACAAAAGTAGGGACAAAATAAAATGTAAATGGCAAAAATTAAAATAATTCTGAAATTGAATTGTTGAATTTTCCCGCAACGAATAGTCCTGTGGTGAGTTGGCCACAGCGAGTTGTCCCACTACAATTTGGTCATGGTAAGTTGGCCATGCCAAGTTGTCTGTGGTGAGTTGTCCATGGCGAGTTGGCTGTGGTGAGTTGGCTGTACCAATTTATCCCATTCTGTCTCCCACTATTCTCTGGCGGAAATCCTCCAGGGTACACTGTTGACCATAAATATTGCAGTGAGCCTTGTTTATTTGCTTTGGGTCCTGTGTTTTGATTTCACAGAAGCCAGGTCTTTTTAAAAAGCACTCACTGGATGGAATAATGGCAACATTGAGTTTGATATAAATCTGACAGCCAGTCTGGAATATATCCCTTTGGCATCCTTCAGTCTCCAGAGACTATGGTATCGTGCTCTGGAAAGAGGTCCTAAAGCAGCATCTGGTGTGGCTAAAAAGGCCAATTCGAGAGTGGCAGTCCCTTCCACACTGAGGGGAGATACAGCCTGTCCCCTGTCCAGCCCCCAGATTTCACTGGTTCTGGTACTGCCTCTTTGCCTCAGCCTGCCGCACAAGTGTCTCTTTGAATTGGAGAAGGCCATGCTGCGTCTTTAGCCTCCAGGCTGAGCGATCAGAGGTCAAGGTTTCCAAGCTGTTAATATATCCAATAGCCTTATTTTAGGCAGAATGCTTTACAAATAAAAATTATTTTTCTTTAGTAAGTCATGGGACTGTGGAGAAAGGCACAAAACATAAGAAGAGAAAGAAGGGAAGTGCACCAAGAACTGTAAGAGAAATTAGTCAAACCAACTGACAGGAGCAAAAGTAGCTATCCCCAGGACCAACATAATCCATTATGCAAATGTTCAAGACAAGCAAGCCAATGAAAATGACTATGATTTTATTATGTTTAAAAGGCAAAAAAGATAGTGTCAAAGTCTACTAATGCTCCACTTAAAGTAAACATTGATTCACCCGTGAAAAGAATGCAGTGCAGACAACTTGTGTGGATTGAATTATTTATCATTTATCATTTATTATATTTGTATACCGCCCTTCTCCCGAAGGACTCAGGGCAGTGAACAGGGCACATAAAAAATACAGAATACAAGAATTAAAAAAGAATTAAATAAGAGCCCGAGCTAAAAACAGTAGAATAATATAAAAATCCCCAATAAAAACCCCAGCACATCCCCCATCAGGCCAGGCCGGCTTGCTCAAATAGGTAGGTCTTCAGACCGCGTCGGAAGGAGCGGAGGTCAGGTGCCATCCGGAGCTCAACCGGCAGCTGATTCCATAAAGCTGGGGTGCCCACAGAGAAGGCGCTCTGAAAGCTCTGGTTTAGCTTTTCCAAATCCAGATCCCTTCATCCCCACCTGATGTGTTATTCCTGAACTCCCAGCATCCTGGCCCAAGTGAAGCATGAGAAACATTAATAACTTGGGCAACTTCCAATGCAATGTGTCCCCCCCCCCCCTGTTTCGAGCAAACAGTAGAACTGGATCCAAATCTAGCCCATGGGTATAGAGTGCCACCAGGTGCTTGCCAAAATCCTCCTGCTTCTGCAATCAAAGCCAGGCAGCCAAAACCAGAAGCTCTGTAAGCTCTGATGTATCTAATGAACTGAATTTAGGGAGCCATCAGTTATACAGGTTTACCCTAAGATTTATTTGAATCTTTCCCTTCAAAATATAGCAAACACAGGAGAGAGAGAACAGAGCTGTGGCCATTAACCATACTGGGATGCTAATATGCTAAACCACAGTTGTACAGCGAGAGTCCTATAGGACTTTGTACATTCAGTGCTTTCAAATAGGCTTTATTTTATCTTTAAAAGAATGATAGATGCTGACTGGTAGCATATTTTATCACCCACTTTGATTTTTGAATGGTGTGCCAAGGAACCATGTTCCACCAGCTGGACCAAGGAAGGCAAATTTGATTTACTACAAATTTATTAAGTGTCCTATAAACGTAGAGTATATCAAGTGCGGTTGATATGATGACTCCTCTTGTATTGAATATTTTTCCCTTCTGTTTCTTAAAAATTGCAGTCGCCTCTAGCAACTGAATGAAATTGTTTTCCTATGGAGGAGCAATATGATCTTCAGAGTCTGCTCTTCCAACCTGGTATGCAGCACATATGCTTCCCAGCAGAAGGAGACCAAAGACTGCTAGAGCAGCCTGCAGATTCTCTCCTAAGATGAGATAGGATTGCTTATTTTTGCTCCGGCCCTGAGCCAAAGCAACATGTTGGGTTTGTTCCCAAAAGGTTTGGGAGGGACACAAAGAAACGGGCATAACTTTAGGGATGGCTGAGTGCCTACTGAGCAGGGAGAGCTGGTCGCGGGGAGATTAGTGCTTATTAAATGGTAATGACTCTGCAGTTGAGCAATAATGGGAAACAGACACTTCTGAGAATTTTAATAATCCATTCTTATTCAAAAGCTGCTGATTGCCAGGCCAAATGGATCTGCAAGTCCATCTCAGGCCACACACGTGCAAACAGGTTGCCGGGAGCACTCTGGATAACAAGACGCTTTCTGAGCTTTGATCGGTCTTTTTTTAAAAAAAAACAAAAACAAAACAAAACCTGAAGCTTATCAAGGAAAATGTAAAAATGATATTCAGCCACATAAAACATTTCTGTCAGAGCAAGGAGACCTCAAAACAGCAGTGCTGTAAATGAAGAATTGCCTTATTATAACTGGATTTGCCTGAAAGGAACATGATGACCCTATATTCAAAATATTCACTGCCCTGAGTCCTTCGGGAGAAGGGCGGTATATAAATCAAATAAATAAATATAAAATAATCTACTGTACTCTACCTTGTCAATTGTAAGTTTGTTTATTTTTTTAATATATTTTATTAAATTTATTATTTAAAAACATTGGACACGGTACAAACGGACTGACAAACCTTCTTGTCTACAATATTCATATATATATATATATATATATATATATATATATATATATATATATATATATATATATATATATATATATATATATATACACACCTAAAAAAACACTTAAATACACTTAAGATACAAATCAGTTAAGTATAATACAATACTTAGAACAGTGAACCAATCTGTAAGACCTAATAGAGACCTTCTTTTTGTTCCCGCCAAAGATAAAATTTATTCCAAATTCTGTAGTAATCTGATTGATCTTTATTTTTAAATTCCAAAGTTAATTTATCCATTTTTATTATATTTTTATACTGCCTTGATTACTTTACAAATAACTCACGGCGTCAAACATACTCAATGCTCCTTCCTCTTCCTCTTTTTCCCCACAACAAAAACCCTGTGAGGTAGGTTGGGCTGAGAGACAGTGACTGGCTCAGAGTCACCCAGCTGTCTTTCCTGGCAAGGGTGGGACTAGAACTCACAGTCTCCTGGTTTCTAAGGCTCTTGTAACACAATGAAAAACAAGAGCAAATTCAGGAGGGAATGAAATGAACTGATTTATAACTACCAATTAAAATCAATTGCCTGTAAAATGAGACCCCACTGATAATGTTGATCCCCATCTGCATACACCAACCATTTTTCCTCTTGCACACAAAACACTCTCAAACCTGAGAGACATAGCAGAACCAATTACATAGGTCTCCCTCACTTCTTCTAGCAGAATCTGTAGAAAAGAAGAAAGGGGTTGGGGGGGGGGAAACTCAAACCAAACGGAGTCGTGGTGAGAGGAAGGAGCAGTTGCACAGAGAAGGAAACTGAACGAAGATGAGGCCAGGGGGAGGGAAGAAAAACAAAGAGGGAGTGAAGCCCTTGGAAGCTTATTGCAGTGTGTTTTTAATGGTTATTACCCGCCACAAGAACTTCTGGATAGTGGGGAGGCTATAAATATTTTACATTAAAAAATGAAATAAGCCATCTCCCCGGCAATCAGTCTCTCCCAAAGGACTACTTATCTTCCAAAGCCTCCATGCTTTCCCCACTGCAGTGTCTGCAGTCACCTGCACCTCTGGCTGCCCATTTGTTTCCTGGTCTTCTAATCTTTTCAGAGAATGCAAGATGATTGTCCCCCCCCCCAGCAACCAGGGTTGTTGTTTAAGATTCTAATGAGATACTTTTTCTCAAGGGGTTTCAACCTCTGAGCTCACTTCACCCTTCCTAGATTATTGTGTGAGTTGGATAGGAAGGAAGTGTCTCTTTGTCAAATGTCTGAGGGCAAAAATAGATCTTTCCCATATGTACCTAAAATCTCTGCATGAACCTTAATCATCTGATTAACTATCTGGAACAGCAATTTTGTCTTAGTTCATTTCCTTAGCAGTGACTTATAGAGTCTTCTAGAGACATTCAAGCCTTGTTGTGCCAAACTAACAGTCATAAAGACAGGCTCTATATCACTTAATGATGGCTGGGTGACGCCAGGATAATGCTTTAGATCATTGAAAGGGCAATGTTCTTCAAGTAACTTGGAGATAATCAAAGTGACTATTGTGTGTGTAGAGGCTTTACACACATCTGTGAGGCAAAGCCTTCATTTGTTGACCACAAGATTAAGAATGTAATTATTGGCATATTTGAAATCTGCCTATATTTGAAGCCTGCAAGAGACAGGAAATGATTTTCAGAGGAGTAACTACAAGGGCAAATCAACTTTTAGAGATATTCTTAGAGATGATAGAAAAGATGAGACAACAAATGGAAATAAATAAACAGAAGAGTGAGCTTCATATGCAAGTAAGAGATCTGATGAAACATATCTTCTCACATACCCTTCTCTGTTTTCTCACAGATCAGAGATGTAGAAGAAGTGCATATACTGTATATGTTATACACCCTTTGTACATGCAGTGGGTTGCACACTCTGTTAAAGCATCATCTAGATCCTTGTTTTGATTTGGTTGATTAAATAAACTACAGGTAAACAAATCCTCTAGTCTACAGGTAAACAAATCCTCAAGTCACCATGTCTGAGAGAGAGAGAGAGAGAGAGAGAGAGAGAGAGAGAGAGAGAGAGAGAGAGAGAGAGAGATCATACATTACCAACCAAATAATCTCTTATGTTCTGAATGGTAGAAGTTAGAACTGCATCTAGTAAAACTTTATATATGGATGTGCTGTCCCACTCTCTCTCACACACATACAACATGGGTGTAAAGAATCTTTATTAAGGCTTCCAAGCCCAAATTGGTATTCCCCAGCAACTTTCTGTGCCAGCTCAACATCAATGAGTTCCATAGGCTACTCAAATGAAATCAACACTAATCCTCAAGGAAAAGGCAAGTCCTGTCCACTAGACTAAAGCAAGTTCCAAGACAAAGGCAAATCCACAGGCAAAGGCAAGGCAGGGCAAAGGAGACAGCTAAAGCTACAGCTACATCTGAGTCCTTTGGGAAAGGGTGGTATATAAATATAATAAAATAAATAAAATAAATAAAGAGACACAATCCAAAGTTCAAGGCAAGAACACACAGCAAGAAAACAAACGTGTTGTTCCCAGCATTGCCTCCGTCTGCTGTACTAAATAGCCAACTTCTGGTGCAGCCCATCAAAAAGGGCATAGCTGCCTCCTCATAAGTAATCTGCCTGACCTTAGCTGCTCCTGCCTTTTCTCTGCCCTGTGTGTTCTTGGATCAGGTGCAGAAAGCAGTTCTTCTTCCTCATCGCTGACTGGCTACAGCCGCATGCTTTCTCCATCTGAAGCCTCAGGGCTGTCCTGTGCAGCTGTGCTTCAGCCAAATCATTCTCAGATGGCTGCTTGGAGCCATTAACCAACTCCTGTCCTGATGTGCCTGGAACTGGTTCATCTTCCTCTGAGCTGACATCTGAAGAGGTATCTGGGGGTCCAGGGGAGTCATCTCAGTGGATTAGAAGCTTGCAGCAGTTAATGGAACAAAACCAAATTTATACCTCTTGTATATTTTTTTCTGTAATCCATATTTCTTATTCCATCAAAATCAGATTCAAAAACTACCATGCTTGTCAGCGTGGGCAATAGGGCTTAAAAGTATTGAGGCCTGTTAGCAATTTCTGACTGAAAAATCGTTCCGTCAACCAAGCAATCCTGAAACTTGTTTTCCCTGCTATTTTGTAAAACATGCAGTGTAATTATCCAGTATGATTTAATTTGCCATTCTCTAGAGAGATGCTCCACAGACAATGAGCTTTCCTTGGACATGGGAGCTGTTAGAGGGAGCTTTCATGAAGCGATTCTAGAAAGACTCTGCCGTTGGGGAAAAATAATCCAGAATTTTTGTCATGCAATGGGTCATTCATAACTGATAGTTTAAAATAAGGATCAATTGAAGACCACATCCACTGGGATCCTCCACACTATGTGGCCACCTCAACATGTGGGATGATTTCTCCACACAGCTTCAATTGTTGTGTCATTTAGGAAAACCTTTAAAATGTTTCAGCGGGGCCTGGGCAAGGTGATTTTGACCCCACGCTGATACTGGGATTTTATCCCTTCACGCTTGGTGTTTCCTTCCGGGAGATGCAAATGCATACACTACAATCAGCTTTTTGTTACTCTTTTGTATTTGTTTCTATTGGTTTAATATTTGCACATCATTTAAAGTTACTGTGACAATTGAAGGGGTTTATGACTTGAATGTTTAAATATTGTTTGCCCTATATTGTGCATAGGTGAACACTCATGACTGCAAAGAAGAGTTCTGATCTTCTCCATAGGTAGATTATCAACAGTCTTGTTCTTTCTCAGAACAATGGGTCTGCCAAGACTTCTTCTGTTGAATCCTGAAGAGCCTATATGCTAGAGGAAGCCTCAAAAGTGGGATGTCATTGTAGGGGACAGGATAGCTCAGAATATAGATTTGGGTGTTGATATAGATAAAAGACAACTTGGTCTAAAGGTTAGGTATTGGGCTAAGAGTAGGGAAACATAAGTTCTTGTCCTTCCTTTGGCATGAAGCATATGGGTGGTTTGGGCCCCGTCATTGTCTCTTGGTCCTCCCTATCCCGCATAGTTGTGGGAGCCTTATGTATATCTTGAGTTGTACAATTTAAATGTAGGATATAAATCTAACAGCAGCTAAACTACTTTACTTTATTGGTAGTGCAAAAATATAGAGAACCATTGGACAGTAGCAAAGTATTTGATGTTTCTGTGTCTCTCGGCTGTCATGTAATAGTCATCTAGATTTTTGCAGTCCAAATGTGATAGGCCTACCTACTACTGACTGCCTGTCAGAAAGGAAACCTTCTCTCTCTGTGACTCAAACAGCAGCTGCTTCCCATGTCATGAGTCTTCCCCCACTGACTGCTATCCTTCTCTTCCAGCTATAAAAGTCAACCTCTGAAGCAAATCCTCCCACCTACCCCTCCTCAAAAAAACCCCAAGAGACAGATTTAGAATCCTGTTATTAACAGTGATGAGTAAGACTGGGACACACCCCAGATGCTGGTGATGGATTGGTGATTTTACTCTACCAATCACATCCCTGATCTCTGCTTTCTCAACCGAGGGAGGAAAATGCCTCTCTTAGACTTCTGAAGCTGAGAACATGAGCCCTACCAGAAGGAAGAAATGGTAGTCAGAGTGTGTCTTTGATGGAAGATGTCTGCACTTGACAAGATCAAGACATAGCAACATGCTGTAGGGAAAGTTACTTTGGTTAAACTGCTAGCTCAGCTAGAGTTTAGACATTATGCTGGATATAGTAGTATGTCCATGATTTAAAAGAAGCTTAATGGATGGCCAATATGTTGTAGTGGTTCCCGTACAATTGTGAGATCCAGATCTGTTTTCAGCTATGGAAATTCAGTTGGATAAGGCTCAACTCCCTTTCTAAATCCTCTTATAAATTTGTTTTGGGGATAAAACTGGAGGAGGAAGCATTATGTACCACACTCAGCTTCCGAAGGAAAGACAGGATACAAATATAAGAAATAAATAAAAAAAGTCCACACAAGAAATGGGGAAGAGTAGGTTTTGTTTCAAGAAACGCTTCTCCCAATAATAGTATTTTCTACTAAGGGTTAAAAAAAAAACCCCACACAGAATATGAAAAATCTCAATGCATTCTTAGATTGATAAAAAGTTTATAAAAGGGTCAAACTCCTATCCAGCATGTGTGACATAGCTCACATACATCACAGTGTGTGAAATGAGTGGTTGTCCTTTTGGGGTTGGTAGATACCTAAGAAGGGAGGGTCTGCCTATTACACATCAACATATGCTGCACAAAGTCTTGTGCTTGTGGGTGTGCTTATACCTAAAACCCTATCCTATATCTGCCTTTTGCAACATTCTTGCTTATACTTTCATTATGGTCTGGATGATGATGGGAATAGGTGAAAAAGGTGCAGCTTAGCAAACATTGGAAAAATATTCCCATCACCACATCTCTTGTGAGGGAAGAAAATCTGATTGCCCACTGTTCCCAAACCTCTGTTTTTCATGTGGAGTTTGCTCCCTCCCCGCCATGACCCTGACTTCAAACTGCAGCAAGTAAGAGAGAGGAGGAAAGGCTGGGTTGACTCTCCACTGGGGATCACTTATAGACCCAATGGATTTTCTTCCCACACTGCCATCCCCATACCTGCCTCATAATCAGCCAGGTGGTGCCAAAAATGCTAGTGACAATACCTTCTGGGAAAAGAATGTTTAATTGAAAACAAAGGGACAAGATAAAAAGCGAATATTAGCATAGCACGCTAGTGAGGGGAGAATGAAAGAGCACTGCCTCCAATCTCTTTGCCTTTAGATCATCTCCTGGTATCCCAAGTGATATTGTTTCAATGGCTGCCTGTGGCCTTTGTGACAGCCTCCTGCACTTCTGTCCTTTTAGGAAGCTGCATTGAAACTCATCAAAATCAATGAAAGATTTTTCCACTCGTTCCCATGGACCCTGTCTTAGATTTCATTTCATCCTTTCCTTTAGGGTTTCTTCTTCCTCTTCAGCATTAGTGTTGTTGTTAAATCATCTTGCAGAAAAACTGATTCCTGGAAAGAAGCAACAGGCAAAGAAAGACGAATGAATCAGGTGTCTCTGACTGATAAGCTTTCCGAAAGGTCTTAATGGGCTTCCAAACACAAATCAGGGTTTTCATAACAGAGGATGGGATACAGTGGTCTTCTAGCTTTTAGGCAGAGTCTAGGTTTTCATATAAGGGACGTGGTGGCTCAGTGGGTTAGGACGCTAAGCTTGTCGATCTGAAGGTCGGCAGTTTGGCGGGTCGAATCCCGAGTGCCGCGTAACAGAGTGAGCGCATGTTACTCGTCCCAGCTTCTGCCAACCTAGCAGTTCAAAAGCACGTAAAAATGCAAGTAGAAAAATAGGGACCACTATGGTGGGAAGGTAACAGCGTTCCGTGCGCCTTTGGCGTCTAGTCATGCCGGCCACATGACCATGGAGACGTCCTTGGACAAGCGCTGGCTCTTTGGCTTTGAAACGGAGATGAGCACCGGCCCCTAGAGTCAGAAATGACTAGCACACATGTGCGGGGGAACCTTTACCTTTACCTTAGGTTTTCATATACAAGTACCCACAATCTGTTTTTTATCAGGGGAGGCAATTCACACAGAATATGAAATCTTTCAGTACAAGATTTTTCATTTCCCAATATTTGAAATGAGAAAACACAATTCACCTTTTTGGAGCACGGGAAGTGTTTTTGAGTTGGAAGATTCAATGTTACATTTCCATTGAGATTGTTAGTAGTGGCAGTAAAGCAAAAAAACGAAAGAAAGATTGAGCTTGTTAAACTGAACAGCAGGATGCAGGCAATCGAGATATTAAGGAAATAGAAGACCAGATTTGTAGAAAGAGTTATGTTAACTCTTGCTAGGGCTGCTGGCTCCAGAAGATAATTTAATAATAAAATTCCCTCCTCCAACTACTTGACCTGTAGGTCTGAGAGTTACATGTGGTTAGGATGTGGAGAACTTAGAAGCATATATAGGACCCCAGTGTTGGATGTGGTGAGGCAGAAGAGGGAGAGACAGAAAGAAGAAATTTGTAATTGGCAGGGCAGGGAGCTAGTCCTCTGATGGCAGGAAGACAACTCATTAGCTAGAGACTTTATGTGATGAGTTCCAGAGCATCATATGTCACAGCTCAGCTAATATGGAGTGCATAGAAACAATCAGGTTTCACCAGCAAGTTCATCACACAAGGGACTCCCAATTCAGGACAGGCAGGAATGGATGGAAGGGGATAAAAATAAACTGAAGACATCATGACCCATCAAGGCAGGTGCAACTAGGCAGTTTCATGAGACTTTCACCAAACCTAACTAGAATGTGGTTACTTGTAAGAGTTCACTGTATGTACGAGCTCCATAAAAGTATTGTCTCTCAATACCTTAGTGTTGTTTAAAGTCCCCATTTACCCGTACATTATACCTTTCATACATTTGTATGCTGTTGTTTTTTTAATAATAAGAAAAAAATACAGAAATTCACAATTAGAGGTGGGATATTCTTCTTTCTATTGGATACCCAGAAGGGAGGGAAATTCCCTTATTACGCCTCCCGTTGGCAGCAGGTCTCAAAGGTGCTTCCCCCCCACCACCAAAAAAAGGCAACTGGACAGTTTTTTCCTTGAGGCAGAACAGTCCAGTTGCCTTTTGTAAAAAAACAAAACAAAACACCACAAACCTCCTTTGCGACAACTATGACCTGGATGACTGAGAATGTCCATAGACATTTGGCACTAGGCTTTGATGAGTCTTAATTCTATTAGAGGGTAAAGTGATTCTGCATAAGAAATGTCTGAGAAAGAAGCTTTCAAGCTCCGGACTGACTCTTTGTTTGAGCCAAAGCTACATAAATGTATAGAGAAAGCATTGTTCAAGAATATGACAGAACAATAGAAGTACAATTAGAATCCACTCCATTCCCTCTTATTCTCAGCTTCATCTTGTTGCATTCTTGCTGGCCAAATGCAGAAATTAGTGCTCATCAGGGCTGGGTTCCTATCTGTTCGTGAAAGTTCTTCTTTCAACATGAGGTATTTTGGAAACATCTCCCAGTTTCTAATTTATAGTTAGCATTATCCAGAGCGCAAATAGGAGAGAAGTGGGAGAGAATTCTCCATCCAGGTATTCTTCTCATTTGTACTTTGCTACCAGCTTTCTGTGGGAAGGAGTCTTTGTCAGCTTCACACAGCTAGTGGAAAAGAGCTCCTAACTGCCTCTTCCCCCTCCTGTTTCTCTGCTTTTTCATAGCTCTTCTGCTCTTCAGCTTCTGCTATTCTGTGTCTTCATGTTTATTATGTTGTCTGCTGAACTTCCCATTCCTAAGGGCACCCAGGCTAAGCAAGGATCCTTTGGGGTTACAGACAAATCCCTGAAATCTAGAAAGAAGAGCTTACCTCACGTGCCATGCCAAAGGCATTGTGGCAGATATACTTGGATAGCAAAAACACAGGGAACTGCATGCCAAATGAGTTCAAGTTCAGTTCTGGCTCTCAAAATCAGATTAAATGTAAAAAAAAAATGTGGATCCAAAACAAGTTCCCAATCTATTTTGCTTTCAAATTCATTACTATGAAGAATCGCAAACAAAACCCCTGATTCTCTGGGACCTGGTTTGCTCTGTCCCTTCTATCTTTGAGCCAAACACCCCATGTCATGAATAAACCCTGAAAGGATTGACAATCCCTGCTTTGAATGAAAAGCCTTGAAATATTTCCCAGTTTAGGTAAATGGAAGCAAAATGAACAGAGGAGAAGGCATGTCATAGAATGGATACATTGTGCTGCTTAGTTTAGGCAATCTTCCCATAAGCAACAGCCCATAAAAGAACAGTTTCCATCACCATGTCTTATTAAAGCTATTACTACCTACCCATCATCCCCTGGAGGGACAGGTTCACATCTAGCAGTGCTATGATTTTGACAGACGTATTTTGATGTATTAAAAATGAGCAGTTTTATACATTTCTGAACCAAGATGGAAACTCTTCTTAGCATTTCTCTGATTAATAAATTGATACCAGAATCAGGCTCCTTCTGATCTCATCTCCTTTGCCCCTTTCTTTTATCTCTTTTAGTCTTCCTAACAGGCAAATGTAATACTGATCACACTGCTGCATCAAAGAAGCTGATTATGTTATGTGAAAATTGGAGAGTTGAAAGGGAGCACAAGGGTCATTTAGTACTTCATTGCTTCTCAACCTCAGTAACTTTATGGTGTATAGATTTCATCTCCCAGCATGCTAGTTGGGGGATTCTGGGAGCTGATCTAGACCAATGCTCTGTGTAATGTATGGGAAATGAATTAATTCATTTTCAAGAAGTGGCTGTCTCAGAAAGTACCTATTCAGCCTCTTCCTTAAAACTACCATGAGCAGAATATCCCACTTTTATACAGGTCTTACTTTCAGCTAATACTTCCTTATATTTAAAAATATTCTAGATTCCTGCAACTTGTTCCTATTCTCTCTAGTCCTAGCTTTTGTTGGACATAAAGAGGGTTCTTGACTATCTTCCCTGTAGTTTGCTTTATGTACAGCTATCTTGTCTCCTCCTCACTCTTCTTTTCTCCATGCTTGGGAAGAGGTTCGTAGATGTTAACGGTTTGGACTCCATTTCAAAGGTGATATAACTATTTTGTTAATTTCAGGTTTAATTCTCAGTCAGGTGCATCTGCAGCAAGGGGTTTGAAAATCTGTGTGGGTGCAGCACTAAAATCCACTGAGCATTATTTTTTAACCTGTGAGGCTTCATTGATAGGCATGATTTCCTAGTCAGAGAAATAAGAAGTTTAGTGTATGTCTTTGTGGCAGCCAAGGACTCACTGACCTGCTCTTGTGAGCAAGAACCAACCTCCTCAGTCGCATGCATTCATGTGGTATAAACAGAGGAAATATAAAATCAGGAGCTAAATGTTAACATAAATTACAGCCTGTGGCAGTTCTGATAGCTTAAATGTATGCAAAGTGACCCTTTGCAGGAACTGAAAGAGCTGATAACACCATGCCTCAGTGTTGCTGAGTAAAATGACACCTGTACCGTGAGAGGAAACAAAGAATTTACATCCAGGAACAAACCAGTGAAGACTAGTGGGAGGCAGTTTGTGTGTGTGTGTGTGTGTGTGTGTGTGTGTGTGTGTGTGTGTGTGTGTTTGTATGTATGATGCTCAAAAAGGAGAAATCTGATGAAAAAACTATTCATCATTCTACTGGGACAATGAGAGATCTATAAAGCCAGAAAAATAGCTGGCCTTCGTGTAAAGGAAGAAAAGTGCTTTTATTGGACAGTGGGATATGAAGAACAGGAAAAATATTGAACGCAGTCAAACAAGAGGCCAAAGTGGTAAAAATATCAAGTTTTATGAGAGAAAATAAGAGCTGGGGAGGAAGCTGCAGAAAGACTGCTAATTAGTCAATATTTACATTTCCCTCACTTCAGATTACTTTTTAGGTCAACCTCAGTGCCTAAGAATGAAGAGTTGTAAATTTACAAAATTAAATGAATTAACACATCTAAAAACATCATGGCAGTTTCTATTCTCTAGGAGATGTGAGAAAATGCCTTTCAACAGAAGGTAATAAAAATAGGTACAGTTATTTTAAATTCCAATGAAAAGGTGGTTTGGGGTATGGTAACAAAGAAAGGCTATCAGCAAACCATAATGGTGGAATGTCTGGCTAAAGAAACCACATAATAATTATTGATTATTCATTTCCAAGATGTATTTCATTTTTCAGATATCAAATGGCTATTTTTATTAATACTTGGCACTTTGCTTCATAAGTGCTACCATTCAGAATGCCAATATTCAGTTTGTATGGCAAAAGTTGTGAGGTTTTGTTCTCAGAGGCAATATGGCATTGTTTGGCTTGGGGGCATTGACCACTAATGCTCTCATAGAAAACAACAACAACAACAATAATACTAATACTAATACTGATGATGATGATGATGATGATGATGATGATGATGATGATGATGATGAAAGGGACCTTGGAGGTCTTCTGGTCCAAACCCTTGCTCAGGCAGAAACCCCATACCATTTCAGACAAATGGCTGTCCAGTCTCTTCTTAAAAACTTCCAGCGTTGGAGCATTCACAGCTTCTAGAGGCAGGTTGTTTCCCTGATTAATTGTTCTAACTGTCAGGAAATTTCTCCTTAGTTCCAGGTTGCTTCTCTCCTTGATTAGTTTCTATCCATTGCTTCTTGTCCTGCCTTCAGGTGCTTTGGAGAATAGCTTGACCCCCTCTACTTTGTGGCAACCCCTGGATGGTTACAGTAATTTGTCAAGTGGCTGAATAATTTGCAGTAGATACAAGAGTCATTGAAGAAGGATCTGCAGGGGAGATATATATAAAGAGTAAATAACATTGAGAATTTATGTGACATTTGGAAGTTTGTTGCAACAGATGACAAAACATAGCTAACATAGGCTGATCACATGTTAATCAGTTATCAATAACTGATTTAGTTATTGATGGGAAATTAACTAGAGTAATCTGAGAAGTAACAAAAATCCTGGAAAAATGTATTGACAGTCCCCTTATTTTTGCCAAGATGAATATTCATTCCCCTGTATTCACCAGGAGTCAAGGCTAACTTTGGGAAACCTTGTCTTATATTTCACCTTAAATGTTGCACCAAAAGTCCTCATTAAACATAGTCTAGAACTAAGCATAAAGGAAAGCAATGATACCAATCTAGTTGAATCTTCTTCATTCCTGCCTGCTTAATTCTGAAGTATTATTCCAGTGCCAAGGCTTGGAATAACTATGCACCTGCTGAGAATCATTCTCCATCTGCATAGCCATCGCCAACTTTGCCTGTCTCTGTGTTTCTTCCTACTTGGTATTATTACCTGTTCACTTGCCCTGATGAGCAGTTTCCATATTCCTTGCCCTTTCATTCTGGGAACAAGGCATAAAAGAAAAGGCACTAGTGGTATTATTCTTCAGAAGGCATCTTAACAAGAATTATAACATCTCAGTTCTATATACAGTTTTTTGTCAATACTAAGTGATATCCTCCACATATCTCCACAAAGAGAAAGTATGATTGTGTTTAGGGGGTATCTCCAATCAAACCCCACAAACGTTGCTTGAAGGTTTTCAATTGTCTTCTCTTTTCAAGGAAGCAGGATGCCATTTTTATTCTACTTTTTTCATATACAACTCAAGATGGAAAACATATCAATATTCCTCCTTCATGCTATCTTCCCCACAATTACAAACTTGTGAGTTGAGCTGGACTGAGAGAAAGTGATTGGTCCAAAGTCCAATCAAAACCTGACTGGTTTTCATACCTAAGGCAGAATTAGAACTCACAGTCTCCTGGTTTGTAGACCAGCACCTTAACAATCTGTTACAGGACATAGAGCCCCAGATAGTAATCTCTTCATCAAGCCAATATTGTTACACTATCATAGGCTGTTTATTGCTTCCCATTTCCTCATTCTGAGGGCTTTACTCGTCAGGTTAACTTATTATAATTATTGCTCACAGAATTTCATTTGATACGGTTATTCTCTTTTTGCTGCTGAAATAATTCCTAGGTATTTTATACACTGGACTTTCAATATAAAATAGAGAATATATTTTTCTCAGTTCCTTTACTGGGGCAGAAAGCAGGCTGCCTTTCTTCAATCTTCTCTCAAAAGAAGCAGATGATTTTACCTGCCTTCTTCTCCCTAAGTGTGCTTCCATCTTCAGCTGTATTCCTTTTTCTGAAGATCAACTCACACTGAGGCGTTGAAATTAATGCTGTTCTCTGAGTAGGATAATCAGTAGCAAAATCCTAATGAGAAATTCTGCTTTTTTCTTCACTGCAAAATGTGTGAATTTATCTTTAAATATAAAAGTTCCTCCTTCCATTTAACCACTTCCTTACCCTCCTTTTTCAGGCTATGCATAATGTACAACTTGCCCTCTTTATATAATAATTTATATTTTCATTTTATGTAATAAATTTATTTTTTTAAACATGCATGGTAGATATTTACCATACTTTAGAGTTTCCCCTCATCATTCTGCTGAAGATCTAATTACCACAATATTGTCTTATGTCTAAGGATATTTACCCCTGTAGTGTGGCTGTATCATTATCTCATCTTTTCTACTACCTTCTCCTATTGTTATGATTATATTACCTTATTGTTTGTATGTACACTTGTTGCTTATATGTTTTTATGTACACTAATTATATAACCTTGTGGTTTGTATGTACATTGAGAGCTTATGCACTGGAGACAAATTCCTTGTATGTCCAAACACACATGTCCAATATAGTATTCTATTCTATTCTATTCTACTCTACTCTACTCTACTCTACTCTACTCTACTCTACTCTACTCTACTCTACTCTACTCTACTCTACTCTATTCTATTCTATTCTATTCTATTCTATTCTATTCTATTCTATTCTATTCTATTCTATTCTATTCCATTTCGTTCCGTTCCGTTCCGTTCCGTTCCGTTCCGTTCCATTCTATTCTATTCTATTCTATTCTATTCTATTCTATTCTATTCTATTCTATTCTATTCTATTCTATTCTATTCTATTCTATTCTATTCTATTCTATTCTATTCCATTCCATTCCATTCCATTCCATTCCATTCCATTCCATTCATTCTACTTTGGGGTTTCTGAAGTGATTCTTGTTATCCCACTTCTTGTCCAGCTATCTCATAGGGAAAACAGATTTTATTAGATATATCACAAGTGGTCCTGGTCTATTACATAAAATTTGATGTTTTTACATGAAGAGAATCTCATCTTCAAGATACACACTAATAAAAGCTATCACCCTGTCCACATTACTTGGAAGTAAATCTCATTGTGCTCAGTTAGAATTTCAGGTCAATTTTGCTAACTGTTGCCCTCATGCCCCATGAGCCTCCCATAAAGGTAGGTTGGCTAGTCTTTGAATGAGATGTTAAATGACATAAAATATAAAATGATGTATATGATATAAAATATAACATGATATAAGTAATTTGATGGATATGATGTCAGAGGAATAATATCGGATACGAACCAAATTTCACATGATTCTTCTTAAAATCCTGAGGTTTGTTCCAACCATAGTCAATAAAATTCAACATCTTTTCTTTTTATGCTATCCCTTTCAATTTGCATCAATAATTCCTTCACTAGGATCACTGTTAATATTTTTAGGAATAACTGAGTCTGAAGAATGCACTAAATAGCCTTGCCATATCCACATCTCCTTTCCATTCTTATTATCTTCCTCCCTTCTTCTCTTTAATGTTTTGTTATTGATGCAACTTTAAAGCCAGTTCTAATACTTTTTAGGCATGAATCCAAGCCTTTATATCCTTTTGCAGCTGATTTTATTTCAATATGTTTTGACCGCTCCAATGCAAACTTTAATGATCGCTTGATTTTTTTTCCTATTTCATATCAGCTGCTTCTAAAAATATTGTGAAAATACATGTTCACTTAAAATGGGAATATTTTCTTTGAAGCGTTTCCATATTTTGAACAATTTAGGAATGTTATTTCTCTTTATTTTGAAAGTATGCAGCATAATCTACTTGTGGTTTTTGCAGTCTTGATATTACAAGTTGCTGCACAGTGTAATAGTATTTTTAGTAGCAATTTCAGCAGAACCAGTGCTATTGTTCTTATTCAAAATTATGTATATATTGATTACAAGATTTATGAACTATCTTTCTGTGTATAACAGAACATTTAAATTCAGTGAATACCGTAATCTGTATACAAAGCATAAAAGCCACTTACATCAACTAAGTGATTAAACCATTGCTAAATACAAATACTGTTATCTTGACAAATTATATCAACAACTCCAACTCACTCTGACTGCAAATATTATTTTAAGGCAGCCTTGCGCAATCTGACTGTCTCTAGAAGAGATGAGTTACTACTTGATGATGGAACTTATACTCTGAACATATCTGGAGGGTGCCAAATTAGGGAAGATTGCTTTAATGGATGTCTTGATCAAGAATTCTGAACATTACCATTATTGCCTTATTGCCTATAAGGAGGAGGAAAGATAGGCCAACACGGATGTTGTTTTTATATGTGACATAATTATTTGCTATAGCATTGGTTGTGTTGATGCACAATTCTTTCTGATTTCCTGATATTGATCGTACATTATAGTTCTGAGCAGTTGTCAGGAGCCTATTATTTTAGCCCCTTAGATGGTCATGTTATGAAAGAGCCAGGCCATTCGAATTCACTCTACCTTTTTTCACCCTCCTCCAATCCACTTCAGAATACTTCAGCTCCAAAGTACCACTCAGGTGTAAGGTGTTGCTTCGGTCTTAGATTCAAGTTCTTCCAACCCTCCCAGGGGACAGATTACCAAATATTTTCACAATTCAAACATGATTTATTATAATAGTATCATAGTATTTATTATAATAGTATTTATTATAATAGCATTAATACTATTATAATTAATATAATACAATATAACTGAATCCTCACCTATAGGCATCCTGGTGGTTTTCTCCCACGTGGGCTACTCACTCCTTTATAATTCTAGAACTTGATGTTTGCCAAAAAAGGCCAAACAATGGGAAGTACAGGCCAGGTAAAAGGCAGAAATTTTTCACATTGATTAATTATGGAATTTGCTTGAGTGCTTGGTAGGTGAAGGGATTAAGGAAAATTTGTGAAGGATTGATAGCTGATAATTATAATGGCTATGTCAGGCTAGAAAGACCAGGTCCACATGTGATTTATTGCCAAACAGCCTACACACAGGAATGTTCTCAACTAACGGTTAGCATCTTCTTGGAGTTAGATAAAGGTCCATGGAATTCAAGGGGGTTGGACTTAGCTAAAGGATCTTAGGCTCTTTTAAGTTCACTCCCAGGTTCTGCCATTCCTTCTCTTACAGGCTATGTATTACCTCCAGTATAAGCAGCAGTATGACTTGAACATCAGTTACTGAGGAACATGAGTATGAGTTGTATGTGTGTGGGGTGGGTGGGGGAGCTAGGTAGTTGCTGTTAACTACCCACTAGCCAGGTTTTTGAAGGGACGCGGTCGGCAGTTTGGCGGGTCGAATCCCGAGTGCCGCGTAACAGAGTGAGCGCCTGTTACTCGTCCCAGCTTCTGCCAACCTAGCAGTTCGAAAGCACGTAAAAATGCAAGTAGAAAAATAGGGACCACTACGGTGGGAAGGTAACAGCATTCCGTGCGCCTTTGGCGTCTAGTCATGCCGGCCACATGACCACAGAGACGTCCTCAGACAAGCGCTGGTTCTTCGGCTTTGAAACGGAGATGAGCACTGGCCCCTAGAGTTGGAAATGACTAGCACACATGTGCGGGGGAACTTTTACCTTTACCTTTTTTAGCCAGGTTTTTGGGCTGATCCATCAGTTATGTGCCATATACTGTATGATACATTGAGCCAGTGAGCTATATAGCTATATTTATACTTTAAAACTCAGAGTGCAAAAGCAAAAAGTGGAGCCAGGAACCACATGTAGACCTTAGTTCCCCTTGCCTTGATGGATTCCAAAGGTCCTTGTCATACAGAAAAATATTAATGATTTTGATTTGGTTGCATCTATGACAGATCTCTGCATATACCTTTGTACTTAATCCAGAATTCTACGTTTACATTCTGTGTATAAACTGATACTGTATGCAACGAAAAGTAAAATCTCCCAACTTGTATAAACCTGAAAGAGGGTTTAATCTGAAAGATAGAAAAAACAACAACATTCCTCTAATATATTTTCTAGTAAGCATCTTTCCTTTCTTTATCTTTTTTCTTTTTACAACATAGTATAATTTACTCTTTCCCTCCCCCTTTTTCTTACTGTTTTTGATGTATATTGTCATTTCAGTATTCAGCTTTTCTTTCATCTCATTTTACCACTCAAGTTTATGGTCTTTTTGAGCTCCCTTTCCAGCTCATTAAGCCTTCTTTCTTTGTAAAAGCTGACTGTCTGTGACATATGATTGGCTAAGCCTGTAACTCAACAGATGTCCATGTTGCTCAAATGTATCACGAATATCTCTTGTTTTGTGGCAACAACTGTTTGATGAGTTGTTCTAGAAAGCTTTCACTTATGTTCCCTTCCAGCCTCTAATAATTACAGTAGTGGCCCAGGATCTTTCTATCTGTATTTTCTTAATATCTTTATTCCAGTGATTTCAAAATAAAATCATAGATAGAACAAACCTGAACATTTTAGGAACAACTGATGCTTTCGTTTAGTAAGAAAGGGTAATACTTAAAGAGTAGGAACGGTTGAGGAAAAAGGTTGTTTCAGCAATTCAGATGCACAGATTATCACAATGTGTTTTCTGTGTATCAATCTACATTCAAAGAATGCATAGGAAGAAAATGAGACAATAAAAATGAGCCCTGTTCACCAAACTA
This sequence comes from Vipera ursinii, assembly GCF_947247035.1. Lineage (NCBI taxonomy): Eukaryota > Metazoa > Chordata > Lepidosauria > Squamata > Viperidae > Vipera > Vipera ursinii. The sequence continues at coordinate 113,689,614 of NC_139512.1, read as the reverse complement.
GTCCTCCAGTTTTATTTACATATTTTGTTAAAATATTCCCAATTTACACAGAAGCACAAAGTGTGATATAAGAGAACATCTGAATAATACTCAAAGGATACAGTTCAATTCCCATCAACATCATTGGTATTGATAAGCAAGATGAAACACGCTTTTGTATTCAGCCTGCTCAGATTCTTGCACAAATTATAATACTTTAAGATGACACTGAATTTAAGTCAAAATTATCTTTGGTCAAACACCAAAGTCAAGAATAATCTCTGCTTCAAAAAGTATACCGTAATTCCACCTATGAGATACAAAAGAGAGCCCTCTGTAGACTTTAATACTTGGAAGGTACATACAAGTAGAGGCACTCAGTACTGTGGTCCAAGCCATTTAATACTTTAAACTTTCCTTCTTGATCTTAGTACAAATTCCATAGGTAACCAATGCATATATTTCAAAATGTAACTTACATTTGATTTCTCCCAGTTATACCTGGCAGCAAACATCTGCCACAGTTGTTTTACTTGCCTCTTCCATAATAAAAAGAAAGACAGTCCAAAGTGTAGCTTATTGCAATAATGGACAGGCTGTAATTCAGTAATAAAATGCCTTTTCTGCATGGAGAGGGTTCAATTTATCCAATTAAGTCTGAAAAAAACACCTGCTCCAACCTTCAGACAGCTGCCAGCAGTTATTATCAACAATACTGGTTTTATGATTCAGCAAGCTGGTTCATTGTAACACCAGTTTCCTGCTCCAACTCTAGGTAGAAAGTTACCATAATCTAAAGATTTCTGGCTGGGCCTATCCATGGATCTGTAGAAACTGATAGACCAGTTGAAAATGTTGAAACCATTAGAAGCCTCCAAGCCAACAGTCAACAACTGAGAAAGATGAATCAGGGAGTATTCTAAAATTATGCATACGTTCCTTCCTTGGCAACACAATGACCCCATATAGACCTATCTTTAACAACAGAGAAATCCTACTTGGTGGATTCACTTAATAAGGGAAAACAGATTTCTGCCTCACTTTTTTTCCCTGCAAAAAAAGCTAGGATGACTTCGGCTTCCTTTTCAATCCTGAAATGAATAGCGAGAGAAAGAATCTGAACTTGGAATCAACATGTCAAGGAGAAGCCTTACTCTGAAGCAAAGCCTCAACTTTCACACAGTCACTCGACAAAGTTTTTAGGACTCCTTCTGTGGCTGAGCATTGATATGCTTGGTGTTCATGATGGGGTCAAATACGGAAAGAACCAGAGTTGAGTTTTCAAAAGTTTTACATAGGTTTAGAAAATCTTTAACACCAATAGAAACTCTTTTGTAAACTATCTTTCTCCATATTTTATTTTGCAGGGCTTCTCTATTTAGACCAAGTCTGCACAAAATACAGCCTGCCAAGCAGGCTTGTGTGGCCCACTAGTGTTGGTTTAAAAAAAACCTCAGTAAATCCATTGCCTCCAGAAAGGATATGCCATTGCTGTCACTATCCCAATAAACAGGCTGTTAAGTATCTCCAATTCTTCCAGGCCACACCAGCATTACCAGCTCATTGCTGTCCCTGCACCACTACTCACCAAACAGTTGGTTGCCATGGCAGGAATTCCTTTATTTTTAATTTATCAGTGTGCCCCTTTCCTCTGAATGAGGAACAATTCCAACACTGGAGGTTTTTAAGAAGAGATTGGGCAATCATTTGTCTGAACTATTACAGGGTTATATTGAGCAGGGGATTGAACTGGAAAACCTCCAAGTTCCCTTTCAACTTGTTATTCTGTTATGCTGTTATTCTGAATGAATTGTGTAGGCCTGTATTTGACACATTTTTATGAATTAGATTCTGAGCTTAATCATGATAAACCATAATACAAAGGAGGACCACATTTCATTGCTACCCAATTGCATTGATCTGGGACCACAGTTACTTCTGACTTGATTGCAAGTACGTTTGTGGAGTAATTAAAAAAAAACCAGAACTCTGGTGGCATTTTTTCAGACTGTTACATTTTATTAAAAGACATACACTTTTGTGAGCTAGAGCTCATTTTAGGACTGCGTTTGATGAAGTGAGCTATGGCTCATGAAAGCTTATGTGAAGATTATGAAAAGGTCCATCACATTCCTTTGGATTTGGGGCAATCATAGATTAACACAGCTCTTCTTCTGCATTATCTTCTAATACACAAAATAATTTGGGCACTTAAAAAAAAGAATGGATGCATATCCCAACAGACATTCAACAGGTTCGCCTGGTGCGCCAGTTGCGCCCCTTTTTGGACTGAGATGCCCTATGCACAGTCACCCACGCCCTTGTCACTTCTCGCCTGGATTACTGTAATGCTCTCTACTTGGGGCTGCCCTTGATGTTCACCCGGAGGCTTCAGCTGGTGCAAAATGCGGCCGCGCGGGTGCTTATGGGAGGATCTCGGTACTCCCATGTTACACCACTCCTGTGCGAGCTGCATTGGCTTCCGGTTGCCCTCCGGGTGCGATTCAAGGTGCTGGTAATTACCTTTAAAGCCCTACATGGCTTAGTCCCAGGGTACTTGCGAGACCACCTGCTGCCATTGTCAACCTCCTATCACCCGGTTCGCTCTCACAGAGTTGGCCTCCTCAGGGTTCCATCGGTTAGGCAATGCCGGCTGGCGACCCCCAGGGGGGGAGCCTTCTCTGTGGGCACGCTGACGCTCTGGAATGAACTGCCTCCAGAGCTGCGGATGGCCCCTGACCTTCGATCCTTCCGCTGTGATCTGAAGACATGGATGTTCCAACAAGTGGGCCTGGACTGACTATAGTTTTAAATTTGGCTTTTATTGGGTTAAATTGTCATTTATTTATTACACCCATTGTTTAATTCTATTTTAAATTTTGTACTTTATGTTTTTTAATTTTTATTGTTTGTGAGCCTCCCTGAGTCCTTGGGGAGAAGGGCGGCATATAAATTTAATAAATCTAAATCTAACTATCTAGCTTCCTGAAAACTGGCCTACTAGGTTAAAAATAATAATGGTAATAAACACATCCCAAACTGGGGATGTTGAAATGGTGCATATCTAACCATGTGCATTTTGGATTCAAGGCTCATTCCATATTCCAGTTTACCACAGAACACTGAGAGCAGAATTGACTACAACATCTGCATAAAATTTGATAGGTGAATTGTGACTTCAGAAAGTTTCTCCTTTTGCTCCTTTAAATCTGTTAGCCCTGCCCAGAAAAGATGCACGGTGAGTTCCTACAACATTACTGATCAAGTATAAATTCCTGAAGGAAGACATGCTTTATCCTTGTGGGCCAGCAATGCAGAAACCCAATATCCCAGTCAATCAGGCAGTGGCAAAAGAGGCTGGGAAGCTTAGAAAAAAAGAAAAAGAAAGAAAAAGAAAAAAGATAAAAAGAATTAGCTTCCAATTGTCTTAACCACAGTTATAAATGCATTTATAGCCTCTCTCTCTAAGATAACATCGTGGCCCTCTTCTTTCCAAATTCTACCCTTATAAATCATCAAACCTATAAATCACAGGCTCATTTTTTTCCTGTTATCAGCAAATGTCCATAAAGATTTCCAGTCTCCGACAAATGTATGATTGTCCTTTCCCTAATCAAACAAGTCCATTTTGCCATATCTGCGAATGCTATCATCTTCACTAATCATTTTTTCACTGTGGTTATTTCAGTCTTTCCATCTTTGTGCATATGATAATCTCACTACAAGAAACAATCATCCATAAATCTTTTCTAATTGTCTGTCCATTAGTCCCAATAAGAAAAGTTCTGTTTTCTGTTGAATATTAATCTTTAAAATTCATTGCTTCACTGTATATTCGAACCCAAAATTTTCTAGCTTTTTACAAGTTTTTCCCCCCCCTAAGGTAAAGAAAAAAGACAAGGTCACAATTAGAGTTGAGGGGAAATTAATGTACCACCACCACTTTATATTTGTGTTATAACCACCCGGGTGTAGAGGGCTTTAGGACTTTGTTTTTGTACCTACAGCTGCAAGAGCATATTACTCACTTACTTTGGATGCTTTGGATGATATTACTGATTCAGGAAAGTTCATTTTGAAACGGAGAATTCCAGTTTATTTTGAACTAAAATTAATTGCCTTCACTTCCAACACTGAATTATGATGTTCCCTAATAATTTAACCACTTCCCTCTCAATGCCCCATTCCTTTGAACCACCTCTTGTCTTATAAAATAGAGCCATTTGGGAGTTTTTCACTCCTCAAAGCTATTGTAACTACACAGACAGATTCATACACATATTCAAAATATGGACAATCTTTATCTGAACAGTCAAAGACTGTCATGTTACAAAATGAAAAAAAAAGAACAGCAGTAACAAAATTAAATCTCTGAGCTGGAATTATTTACTCTGGTAGTTACTAGCCAATATAAATCATTTTTCCTTCCATTTTTTTCTTAAACACTCCTAATACTAGAACATTTCAGTGGCTATCCTGTATGGTATAATCACCTCCTGTGCTCATGTAACAACTCCATTAGATGAAATTGGTTGCCCTTTTAAAGGACTTCCGGCACATCCTTCCAATTTCTTTCCTACACAGATTGTCTCCACCACACAGAAGGTCCAGATGGCTGCAGGCTGCTCATGAATGATGTGACCATGACTCCTTTTAACAACTTTCTGCTTTGAGCTTTATCATGTAGGGAGGAGAATGGAGTCGCTCAGGAAGAGGGCTGCGGTATTTTGGGTCCTGATTCTATGTGGAAAGGCTCTTTCAGTACATGGAGTTCTGAACCAAAGGAAATTGAATAGTCACCATGGATTTAGTTTCTTGAAGTATTTACCTTTCTATCTGCATTCCACCATCAATCCCCTTTGAATCATGCCTTGCTCTCTGATCAGTCGTGGGATTCAAATATGTGAACAACCGGTTCTCTGTGTGGATGCCGCTTCCAGAAGTCCATTCTGGGCCTGGGCAACAAAAAATTAGCTATCAGTTCTGCTGAAGTGGTGCAAACCAGCTGAATCCCACCACTGTCTCTGATGCTTTCAGGGGACTTTAAGACAGGCTGATATGCTTTGTCTTGTGCCTCTTACATATTGTGGATTGCAGACTCTCTTTGTTCATTCACCCTCAATATCTTATTTGGATATGTGGCAAAGAAAGAAGACGAACAGAATAGATTAAAAAGCTGAGGTAAAAATGAGAGATAGGGGCACACAATTGGAGTCACAACCTAAAGCACTTCCTGATTCTGTCAGTATTGTGCAGCTTAATTAGGATTGTTTCTGTTCTTGCTTCAGGGCAATGCTTTGCTACTCAAGAAGGATTATTATGGAGATATTTGGATTTATGGTGCTTCATATTAATTAGTCTGATATGGTAACTTAGTCCATTTCATCATCTCTTTGCCTCCTGTATTTCCATATCTCTTCTGGTTAAAATTACTTGAAAAGGAGATTGTTTTCAGAGCTGAGTAACCCCATGCTAGTGCCTGCAGATATTTTGATTGCTGCTTCTATCATTGCTTTCTATTCTCATTGCTAGTTGGGCCTGATGCAAGTTAAGTCCAAAATATCTCAAGAGAACCAGAGTATCTATTCATTTTGTCATCCTAATTGCTTAGAAGACAAAAAAAATCTTCATTTCAGACAACTTGCCAGCTGCTAAACCTGCTTCTTTCTCATGTCCCACTTGTACCACAAGCCCCCAGCCCCCTCCCATTTGCAAAATATAGAATAGGTCCCATACCAAAAATATAATTGACTACCAAAATTGTCTGATTTAAAAAACACTTCTCTCTTCCTTATTAAATTCATTAATAAGTGCACTTCTCTCTTCCTTATTAAGTTCAAGCAAAAACTTGAGAGGATACATGTTAGAAGAAGAAAACAATAATTACTTGATGCTAGTAGAAGTTGAGAAAGAGCGACTCTTTCCTACTCTTGCCAGTGTTTTGTTCTGGATGAATACTCTGGTTTTGCTACCATACCAAAGTAAGACCACGTCCACTAAAAATTAATGAGCTATATAAGGATGTGCCAGCTGCAGAAGAAGGACAGGATAGGTCTAAAGACTCCAGATGAGCCTAGGGGGGGAAATAAGCAGAATTCTCTAGTAAGCACAATCAGTTTTATTTCTTAAAGTTACTTAGAAGCAAGAAATGGTCTGTAGACACTTAAATGAAGATTCTGTATATCTTTCCACATAAGGAATTAAAAGTAAGTTCTTGAACCTTACAGGCATCCTTAAAAGAATCTTAATTGGCAGTCTTCTGGTAAAGTTCTTGTCTAATGTCTAATTTCATGAAATCAGTGCAGTCTTGTTTCTAACATATTTATTCATTCTTCCCATATTTCTTACTGGTTTAAAATGCTTCCTTTGAAGTACATGGAGTTCCTGGCATTCATCTTATGGGAAACTCCTCAGTGCTTCTGTAGCTCACAGAGATAGCCTGATTTTATACCAGATCCTCTCTGATTTCTTGCTTCTCTTTCATTTTAGCACCTTTTGAAACCAGGGCAGATAGGGCACCTGTAATCATTCTTCTTTCCCTCACAGAAATTGGGGTCCTGTTCCATCTCTCAGTCCCTTTCAATTATTTTTTTGCAACTTTTCTAAGAAATATATCTAGACAGATGAGATGAGATAATGATTTTCTTTTTATGAAATGAAGATGAAGGATTATTTTTGTCAATTCACATCTCTATATATTGGGCAGAACCTACAGATCAAAGGACAGATCTCAGGTACTGTGTAAACCTCGAGTAAAAAAAGAGTAAGCTGATCAGTCAATGTTCCCTGCAGGTTTTAGTCTTGCAAAAAATAAGACATTCCCTTGATTATAGTATTATGAATATCAGTACAGGCCTTTGAAAGATAAAGCTCAGAAATAGGCTGCAATTGGTAGAGGAAACAGAGATTGGGAACAGGGAACTGCAAGCTCATTTATGATGAAAAATTATAAACATAGGAGAAGAACAAGGGATTTCTATAAGTCAAAATGTTTATTTCAAGATTTTACCAACTGCCAAAAATTCAATGTCTTAATGTCCTATTTAGATTCCTTTTGCTTCCAGAAAATCAGTATTATATTTTTGTACATACATTTCTGCTATAAATTTGATAAGGGACTATTTTTATGTTGGACACCTCATAGACCGCACAACCATGGACACAAAATATATAGCCCAATGTTTCCCAACTTCAGGAGGAATGGACTACCTGCCTGAATTTCCCAGCCAAAATAGCAATTGTTAAGAATTCTAGGAGGGGAAGTCTGTGTACCTGAAAATTGCCAAGATTAGGAAATGCTACTTTCTTACTGTGAAAGAGAAAGAATTTCTGCCCATTCATTAAAATGAAAGATATGACATTTTAAACTGAAGTCAAAGACATCTATTGACCTCAAGATAAAGTCTAGACTGAATAAAAGGGCACCCTTGATCAAAGCAGAATTTTGCACAATTTATCTCTAACAGATTTTCTATACAAAGGAGGCACCATAGAGAGAAATCAGTTATCGTAGTTGAGTGCTGTGCAAAATGTATGGCTGGGAAATGCTAATCAGAAAATAATTTTCATGGGTAAAGCATCTCCCCAACCTGTAGAAGATGAGAGAATTGGAGGAGAAGCTCTGATTCACATATTTTCAATCTCATCCTGCCAGACCTATCTTAAGTCTCCAGCTCCTACATAAGTACTGTAAGAAAACACATCAAGGTGAAATACAGGAAAGACTTTTTGCCCATATCCAAAAGGTGACAGATCCTCCCACCCTTTCCTTCATGACAGAGCCAAATTGACAGTAATAAATGCCATCCACTCCCCATCTTCAACCTACCAGTAAGAAGGCCTTTTGGATCCATGACTCAGACACCAGCTGTTTCACATTCCAGAAGTCCCTCCCTCCCCCCAATTTCTACTCTCTTAGCTATAAAAGTCACCCACTGACGCAAATCCACCCACCCCACAAAACTCAGTGACAGATTTAGCATCTTGTTATTGATGGTGCAGAAAAGAATTGGATACCCCAGGTGAGAAAAGGAGGGTTTGTTTTTTTGCTCTCTCCTCTGGAGTATTGACAGAAGAACATGCTTCTAATGGAAGAATGGTCTGATCATCCTGAGGATGGCACAATATCACTGTGGATAGAATAGAGCCTGTACCTGAACCACAAATGTCTCTGTAAACATTGGGTGGCTTTGGGGAAAATGGTATCGTCATATCTAAGCTTTGTGGTGATGTAATTCCACAGATGCTATCTTCAGATCCAGAACTGAGTGAAGGAGAGTAAGGAGGGTCAGTTTGTGTGTTGAAATAAAATGGCAAGAAGTGAGTGATTTGACTATTAATATTTAAGACGACCATTCCAGTTTGATAACATTCAAGGTATCTTCAACATAGTTTTAAAAATTGAATGCTAAAAAAAAGGCAGTTGTAGAAAAATAGAGCGACCCAACCTAACAAAGTATCAGAAAAGACAAATAATCTACTGGAGATTCCCTCAATTAATAAGGGTACAAAATGGGGAAGAGGAAGAGAATAATGCAGCTCAGGCTTTAAAAAAAAAGGCGTGTGTTGTGTTGTACCCTCACTGAACTCCCACACAGCTGTTTCTACAAGAAGATCATTCAGACAACATTCTCATTCACCTTATGAAACAGACAAAATGGAGATGCTTCCAAATGTCTGACTTCAATAATGGCATGTCTCAGTTCACACTCTTCAGATGCCATGGTGTGCTTGGTCCTCTCAGAGCTTGGTTGTTTGCTTGCAAACATTTCATTAGCAAACTAGGTAACATCAACAATATCAGAGTTTGCTCCCTGTTTATATACAACAGCTTGATCTGCCAGTTTTGCTAGGAGTGTGGTTTTCTCCTTGGTAGTTTCTTGATTAGGGAATTGTTTTCTCATTGTTTGCCTGATGTTAACTCCTGCTTATCTAAGTGTTGGCTGTTGGACAGGATGTATTCTTATGTTTTTCCCCCTTTCTTACCTTTTTGTCTGCTTTAATTGGTGTATAAATATGGTTCATTCCTGTGTGTTTATTGGTGGCTGATTTGTCTGAATGCCAAGCTTCTAAGTGTTTCTAGGAAACTAGTATCTTCCTAGTACAGTATCTTTAGATACTCTACTTTAACATTCAGTAACTAATTAAGACAAAAATCTCCATGAAACAAAGAGCAGTGGAACTTTTCAGAATCCAGCATAGTAGATAAAAGGTTAGTGCGGATCAGAACAGGTTAGTATCTACACAGATACTACAGAATGTTACACAATACTACACTATTACCACAAAGCAAAGGAATCCTGTGTGCACCAGTCCCCATGGACAGTCTTTCTCCCATCTTTTCATGGATATGAACAAAGTAAAGGGCCTTTCCATCATCTGAGATTCTCTGCTCCTTCCTTCCCAGTTTCAGCCATTACAACAAAGAATGTTCTTCTTCCACTTCAGACAGCCAGTGGAATTTCCCCCAAGTTAAAAAACTCTCAGTTCCTAGACATGTCCCTTAACATGAGGAAAAGCTTTAGAGCTCAGACTAGGAGATTTTAGATTCAAACACAGCAGGCAAATGCAGTGAACTGTTTAAATTGTCAGCTACAACCATCATTGACAACAGAATAGCTGTTACCAATGGACTATCTGCACACTTGACTGTTGCCAATCTCCCTTTGTCCAAGGGGAGGATGGTGACACCAGGGGACTGACTACCACAGTAGCTCCTCTTCATTCATTCTTTCCGCTGAAACAAAAAGAAGGTAATAATTAGGATCATCATCAACCAGAAGGAGAAAGGGAAGCAGAGGACTTGGGGGTAGAGCATTTGTAGGTCTGCTGAAATAAGGAGTGTTACAAGGACAATCATTAAAGTGATGTGAGATGGAAAAATCATTTGCTTCCTGAATCAGTCCTTAAAAAGAGGGTTGCTTACATATGCTACTTTTTCTATAGGATTAAGTGCAGATTACAAATACTTAAAAAAAATAGTTGGCCTAGCCAGGGGAAAAGGGAGAGGGATTTCTTGAAACTCAAATTCCCCCCCAACCCTTTTATTTTTTTTTCCTGCTTTGGGGAGCATAATTCAATAGCCAATGTTATGATTTATGTATTGGGTATTCCAATATTTCCAAATAATTCACTCTTTCCCCCAATTTTCTCATTGCTTCTGATGCTTCAGCCTGTTTTTTGCACTCATGCTTTTTAAGTCTGTTTAGTTTGTCTTTCTGAAATTGTGCAACAGAATATGTGGGTTCAAAAGAGCACAAACTGAAGTTCAGAAACAATTAAACTCTGTTTTCATAGTAATAATAACCACTGATCTGACTGCTGTTTATATATTTCAAACATTATTTTTATTAAAGAAACATCTGGTTTCTACCCTCAGTAATATTTAAAAGTTTGTCTTGATATGGTAACTAAAAAGGAGGGCATCAAATTGATGACATGTGTGAATGGCATCATACAAAGACTACAATTAGGTACTTGCATCATGATGTTTGATGCAAGCCAATGCATTATATTTGTGATTAAGGTACTGGGGTAGAACAGGAAGCCATGATTTCTAGTTCCACCTTAGACACAGAAGTCAGCTGGTAAATTTAGGACAATCATTCTTTCTCAGATTTACCCCTCTCACAGGGTTGTTCCTGCAGGAAAATAGGAGGTGGCTGAATTATACATGTTGCCTGTTAGACAAAATAAAGGCAGGAATTATTTGCCCTCCCCAACCTTGGAAATGTCCTTTTTGTCACCTCTAACTTAATTCATTTCTTTACCTAGTCTCTTTTTGTATTATAAACACCCTATTCTCATAACTGCTTTTGTTCTTTCTTTTCCAAGTTTCCAGATAAGATGGCAGTGGACAATAATGTTTTAAGAGAGGAGAGGCTGTTTGAAATGGGAATCGCTGCTCACAAAGTGGGAAAACTTTTCTGGCTTCACATCTGGTAAACCAATCTTCCCAGCATACTTTTGGTTTCAAAATCTTGCTGTCAATGCTGCTAACACTATTTCCTGAATAAAAGGTTCTTTAAGGAAGATTTTTCCTGGAAGTTCTTTTGATGGGTTTCATCTATCGGAACCATGACACTTGCTGCAGATGTTTGATCCAAGGCGACTTTAGAACAAAAGATTTAAATGGAAACACATTGGGGAATGATAACTCCCTCATTTTTTTTTGTTTTAGATTTTGTTAAAATGTATTGCTTGCCTCAAAACTGAACCTGACACTAAAACTTGCTACTGACTTGTACTGTTTTACTATGTGACAGAAGCCTAGATCTGTGTAACAAGTCGTCTAACAACTGACCTTAGCTTTCAGGGCAACCGGGCTGCTCATTGATCCAGAAACACCCGTCATACAATGTAGCCAAGGATCAGCCCTAAAGTGAGACGTGACATTTAGATTTATTCTTTGCAAACTCACATGACGCTCCTGCAGAGCCACCTGGATGGTGAAATACAGCAAAGAAGCTCAGCACAGCTCCATATGCTCTTCTTGCCACTGTCAGCTTTTTCACAACATTGACTTTCATGATGCTGACCTATGTAGACTCTTGACAAATGCCCATGATGACTGGAAGGGACATCTGCAGTATCACATCTCGAAGCGCTTGTTTGTACATTCAGGTCACAGCTTCTGAACTGCCTGGTCAGAGAGTAGAGGAGGCTTTAATCATTTCCATCTGGTTGACCATTGCTTCAGGGTGAATTACAAGCTACACCCTGCCTCAGCACTCAGCATGTTATCTTCTTTTATTTTACTAATGGACTGATTTATCTCATTTGCTTTATAAATAAATAGAGCACTATAGGTAAAAACTCTCCTGACCTGGGATCAACTCCTGATGATTTCATAGACATGACTGTGCAGTTTTCATGGCAATGTTATAGAAGGAGTTTGCCACTGTCTTCTTCCAGAATGTTACTTTGATTGCCAGTCTAGCAAATAGCCTAGATATTTCCTGGTAGCTTGACCCTGCTTAGCTTCATTCTGAAACCTACAAAAAAAATAATTGCAGTAAGAGTAAGAATAATAAGATACTGAGCTAACATGCAACAAGAAGGCAATATTTAACCACAGCAAGTGCAGACAATTCTAACATCCTGTGCATTACTTGGGATGGCTATGCTTCATGCATATAATTTTTGAATAGCAAGGATTTCTGAACAGGGCCAAACTTCAGATGACAAAATGTTTCTGTAGTGCTAGTACTTGCAGAGAATTTGATGTCCTTGAAAGAATGCCATCTGCAGTTTAGGATGATATAATGTTTAGCAAGATAAATATGTCTGTGTAGCCTGACCGTGTTAAGCTTCATAGCACTATTGTCATAGATTTCTGTTTCCATCAGAGTTGTAGGGGATGTTGTCTACTCCCCCCTCCCACACACAAACACACAGTGCCATGGGATCATTACCTTATTTTCAGGCCCAGTTCCAGTACACATTTTCTCGTACCCACTAAAACTTCATTCACCCTTTCCTTTTACCTAGAAGGGGCAAAGCAAGCAGCCCATAACTACTTCCGTCTTCTTGCTCTCTAAAACTGCCTTTTGTCAGATTTTTCCTTGGCGGGGTCTAGAATTATAAATTTGGAAGAGATTGCAAGGAAAGCAGTCTTGACCAACTCTGAAATCTTCAACATTATAAAGAGCAGTTGGAACTTGGAAGCCAGTGAGATTCCTGAAGCAGAACTAGGGTGCAAGAGAGAGAAGAAAAAAACAAACAGCTGCTCAGAGTCATCATAACAAGTGGGAGATTTTCATACAAACTTCCCCATGCAGGTGGGATAGGTATAGCCAAATCAGCAAGCATATTTCAAGGGCCATCTGCCAAGGATGGCTTCCAAATTGGCTTTGGCTGAGTTGCAAATATGCCATCTGAATGTGTATTCCATCAAATTGCCCACATGAGTCTTTTTGCAAGCTACAAGCTTTGGCTGTACTATATTTATATAAATATATACTATTTATATATACTGTTTATATATACTGTAAACTAGTATAATAGTATAGTACTATACCTACATATAAAACTATTAATATTCTTTTCTTTATTATAAAGGTAAAGGTTCCCCCGCACATGCGTGCTAGTCGTTTCCAACTCTAGGGGCCGGTGCTCATCTCCGGTTCAAAGCCGAAGAGCCAGCGCTTGTCTGAGGACGACTCCGTGGTCATGTGGTTGGCATGACTAGATGCCAAAGGCGCACGGAATGCTGTTACCTTCCCACCGTAGTGGTCCCTATTTTTCTACTTGCATTTTTTATGTGCTTTCGAACTGCTAGGTTGGCAGAAGCTGGGACGAGTAACAGGCGCTCACTCTGTTAAGCGGCACTCGGGATTCGACCTGCCAAACTGCCGACCTGATCGACAAGCTCAGCGTCCTAACCCACTGAGCCACCGCGTGCCTTTTCTTTATTATATGCGAACATTATAAATACTTTATTAAAACATGTAGCAATTATAAGACATAGAACAAATTGATGGGGGGGGAACATTAGCCTTTAAATGTGGGAACTTGCACTCCATTACAGCAATGTTCATCAGGACTGGTTGGGAGTCAGACAGCATGGGCATTTGATTAATAATTTAATTTAATTTAATTTAATAACATTTATATACCGCCCTTCTCCCTGAGGACTCAGGGCGGTTCACAGGGCAGAATAAAATAGCCAATACAAACATTAAAAGGTGATTAAACAATTGCCCTAATTAAAAACAATAGAAGTACAGTTCTAAAAAACCCCGAGATAAAATTAAAAACCAAAAATAAAACAACCCCACCAATCCCCATCAGGCTAGGCCAGCTTGTACAAACAAAAATGTCTTGAGATCGCGACGAAACACATAAATAAACACATAAATAAAACAGTGGGATTTCCTAATGGCATGATCAAACAAAGAGAAACAGAATATGCAACATGGAGACTGGAAGCTGAGGAAGGCATTGGGAGTGCCTTGCTGCAATATTATGAACAACAGGCAAGAGCCATCCGGCATTTCTGTTGTGGGAAAATAAGTGTTTACCAAATCTGGCTTTTTGCTGTATGAATAGCCATTTTTATTCCCCTAGCTTAATCAAGATGCCCGGAACCTGATTAGCAATTTATAATTTAAAGAAGCACCTGCTTAACTTCCCACACCTTGTAATGAATGTCTTTTGCTGACTGCATTAACTCCCCTAGGCAAGATGACTGGGGCTAGACAGTTACCAAGGTAGAAAACTGTGGAATTCCAGCAGCCCCCCACACATCTTTTTTCACTAGTGGGTTCAGGGCCTCTGGGAACCCAGGTCCCTGGTTTTATATCTGCCCATTCACACTGCAAGATGAACTCAAGACTCAGGAAGTCTGGATTGTGCATCCCAGGAACCCTCCTTCTTCCCAGGCTGTAGCAGACCTGCAAAGGCAAAAGCTGTTTCCGTAGCTGAACCTCTGTTTAATAAATTAGCCTAAAGACAGCTCTAATTCCTCAGATGAGTTTGAAAGTGAATAATTAGAGCAGAGAAGTGTGTGGATACAAGCTGAGCAACTCTTTTGTGCTCTCCCACTCCTTGGAAACCTTTTTTCTTTTGGGAAACCAGCGCTAAGCAATTTACTAGGGAAATTTGAGGGGGGTGCTGTGTAACTGAAGAAACCATCGACCAATGAGGGTGCTACAGGATAGGGGTTTTTTCTTCTGGGAGGAGTGGAACAAAATGGAGTTATTGTCACAGATTTGCAGCAAGGAGGTAAAGGAGGAAAAGAACCACGAGATGCTGGAAATGGGTACAGAAAGCTCTAAATTTTTGCTGCTCTTTAATGGTCACTGGGATTTTTGTATCCTGGATCCGATAGCTCTAACATGAGTGGAAAACAATCTTTTTTTTTAAAAAAAAAGTAGCCCAGCAACCCCTATACAATTAAGACTCTGTTAGAGCATGATTTCTGAGGAACAGCAATGCAGCTATCATGAATTATACCCCACTCTGCTGGAGAAAAATTTAGAGGCAATATATTATTGAAGAATGTTACTCTGGCAATAAAATGGCTTTACACACAAGTCTGCCCTTTTATTGGACTTAAGCTGCACTAGGAAGTATGAGATTGGTCACTAGTAGATTATCTCTGTATCCATAGAGTCCAAAGGCTAGAGAACCCAAAAGGGGAGAGACAGCCTTGGGTTGCCCACTCTGTATGAAGTAATGATGTGTGATGATCATTTTGTTCCTTTCATTTAAGGTTGTTTGTCCTCCTGAACAAACTGTGTCCTGCTTAGAATTTTAGAAGTTTCCAACAGAGTTTTGCTGCCTGGATTTAATAGGAACTAAGAAACTCATTAGCTGACTTCTGGGTTCAAAATTGTGCAAAAGTACATGGCGCTAATTAAACTCCTTTTGATAGTGCTGTTAGTAGGTGTAGGCTGTGTGGATCAAAGTAGCCTAAAACAGGATGGAAAGAACATTATTTGGAAAACATTTCATTCAAGATGATGAGGAATAAATGCTCGCTCTTCAATTTAACTCCTTTGCTGGTAGGATAAGGAGTTAAGGACTCAGAAAGCTGAAGTTACATTTTGGGTCTTCCTATTCTCTCGGCCTAAATTCCAAATTGCCAATGAATCCTGTGAATCACATTGCCCTTCCCACTTTGCCTTTCCTAGCCTGGCAAAATATTTGTCATCAGCCCCCACTGTTTGGCACTGACAGCCTTGTGAGGAGCTGCATGCGGGGTTGCAGAAGGCTAAGGGCGGGACTTCACCCTCCACAATCTCCTCTCTGACAGGACAGATTACATGCTTCCTGCTCACTTTAGGTAGAAAAGAAAATAAGTGACAAAGGTAATTAGCTCTATTCCTTCTGCCTGCCAAGCTGTTCTTCAGCACTGGAAGGCCATGAATATTTCTTGCATGTCACAGAAGCAGCAATCATCTGTGGGGCTTAAAATCCAGATTTTACAAAGACACTTTCCAGGCAGGTATTGAGATTCCTCCAGTTAAAAAACTCTAGTCTGTGGAAGAGCCATGGTTTCCTTGATTTACAAAGATGTGTTTCTACCATTGTTTCACTTCAGTCTATAACCAGCTTTTCTTAGTTTTTGTTTCAGTCATCTTTTTCCCACCTGGAGCCCTCTGGTGTATTAGACTCATCACTCCCTGGCAGGCATTCTCTCATCTCACAGATTCTCAAAGCCCAGCAGAAAAATAGAAGAACAGTTGCAAAATCTCTATAAATCTTTTACAACATCCTTGTGGGGTGAAAATGATATTGTAAAAAGGGCCAAGTAATAATGTAATAGAAGGAAGATGTCATATCCATTCTCCAGCTTCCAAAGTAGCCTTTAAGGAGAATGAGGTTGCATTATTCCCCTCATCTCAGATCTTTTCCAAACATGTTGGCCTACAATTCCCAGAAATCTGAAACAATGTGGATTATGGAAGGTGATATTGTGGAAGGCTGTAGTGGTCCATTCTCTTCCTAGCATTCCCTCAGATGACTCTGGAGAGAATTTGGGTTGAGGCATTATAGCCGCCTTTCCCATCTCCATCTTAGACTTAGAAGTTTGTGCTTAATTCAGAACTTTCATCCTCTGACTTGCATAAAAACCAGAAGCCATAAAACTGAGTTAGATATAATAATGTTTCAATTTAGAGGGGAGGGGAGGGGGGGAGGGGTAGGGAGGGAGGGATAGGGGAGGGGTAGGGGGGATTGTTAAAGATAAAATGTATGATAAAACTTTTCAATAAAAAAAATAATGTTTCAATTTATTCCCATAGCTACTTTAAATATGAGAGATGTTTCCATAATCAGTGCTTATATACTCATTTTGTATATGTTGCACTTGTAAATCTATTTTCCATTCATTAAAATTTGAAATCATCTATCATCTACTTTCTAACCTGCAAGTGCAACATTCATGGCACAGAATGAATTCTGAATACTAAGAGTCTAGGCCCTAGGCATTGTGGAAACATCTTTGAATTTACTTAAAATAGTTTGTGGAGTCAGATATAACTGTAGAGGACTGTATAGACCTACAGTAGGACTGGAAAAAATTACATATCAAAATTTATGAGAAATCACAGCTAACTAGATTTATCCAACAAATAAAACAAAGCAAAACTAATCACATTTTAACTCAACATATATGTATATCTAGAGAGGTAGTTATTTGGGGTTTTTTTAGTTAGGGGTTGGTTGTGTCTTTTTTTAATGATTGATGTTTTCTCTTTTTCTGCACTTCCTTCAGACTAATAGCTCTGTCTTATTATATGATGCAACTGAGATTCTTCAACAGTCAAACAACAGTGCATACCAGCCACAGTTCATCGGCTGGATCTCTGTTTGTGTTAACCTATCTGTCCTGTTCTTTGGGATCTATAAGATAGTACCAGAATCCATGTTAATTGGATCTACTCTGTCACTTAGAACATGAAAAGCTGGGCTTCTCCTAAGTTGAGTTTTAAGTCACTAAATCATTGGATCCCACGGTAAATCTCACAGGAAGTTGAGAAGGCAAGTGAATTTGCGATAGTTTTCAGCATGTGCCTTCCATTGATTACAGAAAAATGCAAAAGAAAGGGGAAAGGAGAGTAAAAGGAAACGAAAAACCAAAACATCACCAAATCCTGATAAATAAGGCATTGTCCCTATCTCCAAATGTGTAGGAGATGACCAGGCTGAGGCATCATCAGTTTGGAATTACTTTGCTCCCACAAGAGATCTAAATCCAGCCCCTTGAATTCTGTCAACTCTTTTGTAGCACCATTTTGCCTTGACTGTTAGTAGATCGGATTCTTGTCTATGTAATTTTAACTATTGTTACAATAGTAAAATAAGGACTCTTAGGAAAGAAAGGAAAGTGGAATAATAGTGTCACCATACAGTCAGTCATTATGACTTGTCAGCATTTGAAATGATTGAAATTACTGGGGAAAGTGCAAAAAGGAAGGTATAAAAATCAAAGTAGAGACGAAATAAAGGAGGATAAAAGAAGTTATTTAATTGTTTGTTTGTTTGTTTATTTGTTTCAGAAACTGCCCAGCTCACTCACAGATACATGTATAAAATTATAAAGCAAATTATATAGATAAAAATACAAAGAAACAATTCTATCATAAGAATAGTATTTCCAGTTATGGTACAGTTTCCTACTAGTGACATAGCATCTCTTAGAATTATCCAACCATTATTGTGGCACAATGGGGACAGGATATTTCTCACTTCAGCAATGCCTTGGATGATGCTATGAAGACATTTTAAGTCATTAATGGGGAAATGGCCATTGATAGGCTTCACAGTGGCTATTAGATAGCCATCGGTGATAAGTAATTATTTTATCTAGATGACATGTTTCAAAACAGGATCATCCTGAAGAACCAATTGTGGAGAGAGTGACTATTAAGGAAGACTGTAGCCTCTAAGCATGTAAGTAGCAGAAGCAATGCATTTAGACCTAGCTCTGATCTAGCATGTTTTTCTAGATCCTTAATTTTCAGAGAGTCTTATATATCAGGATAAGCAAGTAAAATCAAGGAGTTGTAAAGCTTCATGCCATAGAACTGGCTGAGAAGCAAGAAACAATTTATTAGAGAGGCAGCAGTTCTTTAAATATTTTGATTGAATATTTCATTTTTGTGTTAAGAAATTACCTGTTGATTTGCTTCTAATTTTCTGTCATAAGATCTGTGACAGTCTTGTCTCTGCATTTGGCAACCAGCAACAATGGAACATTTCTGAATGAATGTGAATTAAGTTGCTAGACCCGCTGTGGTTCAGTATAAGATCTGTTTCTCTATCATGGCGTATCTAGTTGAGTCTGACCACATGGGATAATTTTCCTGATTCTTCTCTCCCATATTTTTACTAGCAGGGTGGCTAGGTAGGTCTCCTACCTAGTGTTATGCCTAATGCACAGGCATAACATGAGAAAAGAAAAATGGCATCAATGTCAATAAAATAAGACATAGCTAATATAGTAATGGAAAACACCAGTTGAAGGGAAGGACAAGTATTGATAAATGCATGATGACATCATCACACAAGTGCCATGGTGTCTTTGCATTAGCTGTTGTGATACAAGTGCAAAATCATGGCATTTGCCTAATGGCATCAACAAGCGCATGTTGTCATTTTAATGTTATTGCAGTTTGTTGTAGATGCTGCCAGCAGTGGCATTATGGATTAGTACAGTGATGGCAAACCTTTTAGAGACTGAGTGCCCCAAAACCACCCTGCCCCCACCTCACGCGCTCCACCACCCCTGCTAGCAGGGCCACTCACTACCTCCATGGCCTGCTGCAGATTGCCCAGGTGGCCCAGCAGTGCCATGGAGGCCACGCCCTCTGCCCGTGCCTCACAGCATCAACTGCACATGAGGGGGTGCAAGGGCGGAGTCCTGTCCCCGCTGCCCGGCTGCCATGTCCTTGGCTGCGCTCCTCTGCGCGGGCCACACTTGAGGGCGACTCTCCTATGAGGGGGCTGCTGGTGAGGAGGGGCCACCAGGGGAGAGGCGGGGCTGGGGCAACGGCACGCATGCCCACAGAGAGAGCTCTGAGTGCCGCCTCTGGCATGCGTGCTATAGGTTTGCCACCACTGGATTAGTAGGAAAGAACCAAGACACCTGTTATGACTTCTGACTCTTTTAACCATCAGGTTACTGATTTCCTTTTGTAATTAACCTTGTGGACAAATATAGCTCCTTCAGTTCTGCATTTGTGTTAATGATTTACAGCGTGTGTGGATTTCTGTGTGTGAACAGCTGAATATATTTTGCTTTCCCTGGCCTAAACAGTCAAGAAACTGTTTTAGAAAGACTCTTAACAGAATACAGTGAACTCGTCTCTCCCTAAGGTGGACATCGTGTTTCCAAATGGGCTTCTTTCTCTTAAGCTGTCAAGTTTTCAATGTATTCATTGTTTCTAACAGAGCTGGAAGAATTTTGATTTCAAATATTCCATGTTTACACAGAGCAGGGCAAAGATATCTCTGTTCAAAATCTGAAATGGTAGGAAGCTTATATATTTAGAATTGCTCAGATGTCAAATGTTTTAACATCTTTGCTATTTTGGTCATGCCTCAAAGGAAATAAGAGAAATAAAAAAAATAGCAAGAGGGAAAAAGAACAATTTTGAGTTGGAAAATTATTTAGAAGACCTGGAGGCTCTCTGTGAGTGAAGAATGCAATATGGATTTAAAAAAATCAAACATTTTAAAATTATCAGTTGGCTCCTTTGTATGTATCAGCTGTTGTTGCATGCTTTTTTCAAATGGATTAGTAACACCCATTTATCTTTTTCTGCCTTTCCCCATTTATTTAATTATTTATTCATGCATGCATGCAGTGGCAAGATTAGCAATCACTGGCACCATTTAGAGTGAAACAGTAGCCACCAGTTCATGTATGCTTACTCATTTAAAACCATACAGGTTGAAAATAGATAATTATCTCATTTTCCAGCCTTGTCTTCCTGATAGGAAAACACATGTGAATATTCACAGTTTTTCATATAATAGCATTCTAAAAAGGGCTTCCTTACAGCAATGAGCGTTAAGTTTGGAAGTACTAACCAAAGTGTAGCTGGCCTAGCAAGAATCAAGGTACTTGAATGAGAAATCACCCCAGAAATATGTTGTACAAATATTCTGTTTAATTGGTAGGCTAAGTCAGGAGTCCCCAACCTATGGGCCTTGGCCCACTACTAGTCTGTGGCCTATTCGCAACTGGGCTGTGTGAGTGGTGGCTGGGACACATGGGCAATGAGGGCCCCACTCAAGTGAGCATCACAGGCGCTCGGCGCTTCACTTGGGGCCTCACTCGCACAAGCATCATGGGTACTTTCGGCCTCATGTGAGCAATAGGTGATCGTGCACACCTGCCCCTCTCACAAACCATCCCCTCTTTTCCCCCTCCCTCCACTCCAGGCCACTGGCCCGGAAAGGTTGGGGCTAAGTCAGTCCTTTATAAGTGAAATGGATATTAGTTCATTTTTAGGCTACCTGGCTATGATATTGTTATGTACTGGGCTCATTAGTAAGACCACGTGGGTTGCTGGAGCAGCTAACGGCTCTCCAGCAACCCAGACTACAAGTCTCCAGCACTATAATTGGCTATCCCTAGGCGGCAATGGTTGCTTCAAACCTATTGGCTGCCGCCTAGGGACTAGACTATATATTGCGGCTAGTTGCAGCCATTTGCTCAGTACAGATTCTGCCTGAAATAAAATATGAGTTTCCCTGTATTCAGCTACCTCGTCTTCATTCCTGCGCCAAAGAACCCGCTATTTAACAGATATATTCTTGTAATAAGAAATTAAATTAATAGAAAGAATTGAGTCATCTGTTTAAGATAAATAATTTATCTAAGAATCCTTATTGCCAACGTTTTGCATTTCATTGTCTTGCAGATTTTAGTGCTTTGCACAAGTGTTTAAATTTAATTGATTAAACAATCAATTAACTGACAGAAAGGCAGGTAATTAGTAAAAAATATTTCAGGGGCTAAGACAGCTAATATATAAGTTCAGCCAATATTCTTTGTATTGTCAATTTCCTCTCCAGGGTTTGCGGTTTTTATTTTAAAAAGTATACAAATATGCATGGCCCATCATGATTTCTATTCGGCTATGTCATGACCCTGGTTGACCCTAAAAAACTAAGCAGGCCTGGATTTGATTAGTCCAGCTATACAAAGCTCTGAAAGAGCTTCAGTTTGATGAAGCTTCAATTCAAATAGCCCCATAAAAGAAGAGGTCCAAATCAAAAGAGAAATTTGCTTGAAGCAACTAACTGAATCAAGTGGCTTCAAAACAGTTCTTAGCCTTCATAGCTTTGCAGATTCAAAGACTTTTCTGCTGCTTTTAGGGGTGTTACAATATTACAAATTCAATTCATGTATGGAGAAGCATGGAATGGGGGATATTAACATGATTAGCCAAACTTTAATCCTCATTTAACTCCCTGCTTATCAGAGCTATTCTGTGATGCCAGGGGTTATGTTATTTTGCACCTCATTCCCTGTTTCAGTATTCAATTTACACATTTGGGTTGGTCCTGTCAACCCAGCTGGAAGTTCAGACTGGGCTGGTTCAAGTTGTTTGATAATAATCACTTGTTCTCACATACAGGACTGAAAAGACCAAATTTTGGGTGCTCCAAAAGTAAATATGAGGTAGCTAGACTACAAATTCCTCTTCCTCTGTGCCAGCCTCCTTCTTTGCTGTTTGCCTATACCCCTGGATCTTACTGTGCCTATCTGCTTCTGCTTTCTTTGCTAAATAATGACATAGAATATTGGCACCAGGCCCCAACCTATATGAAACTGAGGCCTACCACTGAGGAGAGAGTTCTTTCCAAGGGGGCAGTTAAGCATGCCAACAATCTGTGGCCGCCTCCCGGGAATCTCAGTGATCAGACAGAGCAGAGCTAATGTTACCCGTTACCCAGAAGAGCAAATCTGAGGTAATTCTTTTGAGTTCTGCTCAGCATAGGCCAGGTTTTGCCAACATGTCCTGCCCACCTCCCACTAGTGATACTAGCCTTTTCCAGAAGAAGCCAATTAGCAACTAGCTATGGTAACTATTATATAGCGGGAATGAAGACACGAAGCTGAGTACAAGGTAACTCATAGTTTATTTTGTGCAGAAGCTGTACTGGGGAAAAGGCTGCAACTAGCAGCAGTATATAGTCTAGCTCCTAGGTGGAAGTCAATAGATTTGAATCAACCATTGCCGCAGGAGACTTGTAGTCTGGGTTGCTGGAGAGCCGTTAGCTGCTCCAGCAACCCATGTGGTATTCTTTAAGAGCCCAGTACATAACACCCCTCCCCTCTTAGACCAGACTATAATAACACCAATTAGTCTCAACGATTCTCAAGACTCATTATCCAAACACACTAAAATAAAAGTGATAATAATAATAGAAGTAAAAAAACAATGTAGGTTACAAATGTTATTAAACAATGTCTCAATGAATAGGCTTCAAAAATGGCACTAATAGACAGTTACATCACAGCACTAGTTTCTGTAGTGTAATGGCAACAGGAATTACAATATATAGCTCTTTATTTTACGTAATCTGCAAGATATGAAGGAGGCTTGTGTGCCCTAAAGGAATGTCTTGGAGTTCCCATCACTTTGTGGTCTTTAATAATAAACCTACCAGCTTACCCAGTAGGCTGGGTAGACTTGTGTCCCTTTGTGCTCCTGAGTCAAGGGAATTCGATGCACTCTGGCTGGCCTCTCCAGGTTGGCCCACCCCAGAGTCAGACTGTTCGGCAGAGTAGGCACAGCGGTTGCTGAAGTTCGGTTGGCTTGCTCCTTCAGGGGACCCATGTTGCACTCCAGGGCTCCCCAGTCCTCCCTCCAGTTCTGCTTCAGTTAAGAAGGAGAAGTCCTGATAGTCCGCGTGAGGACTGGCTTGGCTGCAAGTTTGAGGACCTTGGAAGGGACTTATGATGCAGTCCTCGCTTAGTGGCTGTTCTGGAAACCGTTTCCTGAGCTGATCAATGTGTCATCTGACAACTCGCCCTCCCTCCAACCCCACTTCATAAGATAGGGGTCTGGATGCCTTGGTAATTTGACCAGGAACCCACAGATTCCCATGACCATAGTTCCTGGCCCAAACCCAATCGCCCATGTGCAGCCCCCTCAGGGGTTTTGGTCGAGAGGCTTCTGCTGCCACTCTATCTGGATGCAACCTGTCCAGTTTAGTAATCAAACGCCTCCCCCAACGTAGTTCTGCAGGACTTTTGCCTGTAGCAGTGTGGGGCATAGAATGCTGGCAGAGTAAAAAATCTGCCAATCTGTGATGCCAGTCACCTGTGACAATGCGCTTAAGTGCTTCCTTCGTTGTCCACACCATGCGTTCAGCTTCACCATTAGAAGATGGATGAAAAGGCGCAGACGTTGCATGTCTGATGAGATTAGCTCTAAGGAAAGACTGAAATTCAGCAGCAGTGAATAGGGCCCCATTGTCAGAAACTAAGACATCTGGCAACCCATGTGTGGCAAAGAGTTTTCTCAGCACCTGGATGGTCCTAGCAGTAGTCATGTTAGGAACTGGAATTACTTCCAGCCATTTGGAGTGGTTATCCACTACTATAAGGAAGAACTGTCCCTGAAAGGGCCCAGCGTAGTCTATGTGAACCCTAGATCAGGGAGTGTGCATTTCCTCCCACCTGTGAACTGAAGCCTGTGGCATTTCAGGCCTAGATTGCTGGCATGTATAACAACCATGGACTTGAGCCTCAATGGCCTTATCAAGGCCAGGCCACAAGAGGTAGCTTCTAGCTAAAGCTTTCATTCTGACAATGCCTGGATGGCCTTCATGTAATGATTATAAAACCCTGTCTCTTAGGGAAGTGGGAAGTATGACTCTGTTTCCCCATAAAATGAACCCATTATGGGCAGATAACTCATGCCTCCTGACAAAATAGCTCTGAAATTCTGAGCCTGGACTTTTATCCAACCAGCCCATGTATACCCATGACAACACTCTACTAAATATTTTATCTGTGGCAGTTTCAGCACCAATGTCCCCTGCATGGAAGGGAAATTCAGGTATGTCCTGTATGAACAATATTCTAGCAGGAATATTGGATCAGGATCCATTAGTGGCAGTGGTAGTCTGCTGAGGCCATCAGCATGGCCCATTTCCTTGCCCGGTTTGTGAATTAATTTGAAATTGTATGCAGATAGGAAAATCGACCATCTCAGCATTCTTGGAGATAGTATATGGGGAGGTGGGTTTGTTTGTCTGTTGTGAAAAGTCCCAACAGAGGTTTGTGGTCAGTGTATACTGTGAAATCCCTGCCATATAAATAGTCATGGATTTTTTTTATTCCAGCAACAATGGCCAGGGCCTCTTTGTCAATTTGAGCATAGTTGTGCTCAGCAGAGGACAATGTCCTCGAGTAAAATGCTATAGCAAGCTGTTTCTCATTTTTTTCTATGTGACTTAAAACTGCCCCACCCCATAGAGAGATGCATCACATGCAAGACATACAGGTTTAAACTCTTTGTAGTAAGTTACAGTGGACTTTTCTGACAATAGTGCTTTTAAGTCCTGGAAACATTTTTCATGTAAGTTAGTCCATTTCCATGGAGCTTTCTTATCTAGAAGCCTGTGGAGGGACTCTGCTATTGCTGCCTTATGAGGTAGAAATGTGTGATAGAAGTTTAGAAGGCCCAAGAATGCTTGTAGCTCTCCTTTTGATTTGGGCCTAGGAGCCATTTAATGGCCTTCACTTTAGAATCAATGGGGTGAATGCCGTTAGCATCAATTCTGAAACCCAGGAATTCTGTTGAAGAAACCCCAATACTACACTTGTTCTTTTTTAATTTGAGGCCTGCTTCATGAAGCTTCTGCAAGACAGCCCTGAGCCTACTGGCCAACACTTGTGGGGATTCCGCTGCAATAAGAACATCATCAAAATAAGGGCAGACGCCCTGAATACCCTTGAGTGTACGCTCCATGATTCCCTGAAAAATACCCAGTGTAACACTGACTCCAAACTGTAAGCGTTTAACTTTGAAAGCCCCCCTGTGAGTCACGATCGTTTGAGCCGCGGCTGTGGCCTCATCAACCGGCAATTGCTGATAGGCCTGTGCTAAATCAAGTTTAGCAAAAATAGTACCCCCTTGCAAGGAGGCTAAAATATGATTGACCACTGGGACCGGGTAAGCGTGTTGCTTGAGGGCTTTATTTAGAGTGCATTTATAGTCAGCACAAATGTGAACTTCCCCGTTGGCTTTAAGTGGGGTGACTATAGGAGTTTCCCACTTCCCACCATCAACAGGCTGTAACACGCCCTGTTCTACAAGCTTATCGATTTCGGAATCAATTTTATGTTTTAAGGCAAAGGGGACCCTACGAGGCTTAACCCTGATTGGAACTACGTTAGGATCTAACTTAAATGAGATAGGCGGGCCTGTGTATGTGCCTAGGGTTGAATCAAAAACATCCGCATATTCCTCGCATACTGATGCGAGGTCTGCAGTTTGCGTCCGGTTTATGCCAGTAATCTGAATACCTAAGGCATCAAACCAATCGAGTCCAATGAGACTCATTCTCTGGCCCCCTACTACTATTACATCCAGGTTCCCCAAAAACCCTTTAAACTTTACCAACAAAGTGGCTTCTCCCTTAACTTTAACATGAGCATTTTGGAAATCCATTAGGATTATATCTGAGGGTCTTAGTTTGGCCCAATTGTTACTGCGCCTATACACGAAGTTAAAAGTGTCTTGAGAAATAATTGAAACTGCTGAGCCAGAGTCCAATTCCATTTCATATGGAACTCCTTGTAGCTCTATCATGAGGTTAAGTTTGGGTTTGAGGGGGCGTCACGCCCCGGTGCGGCATACGCTTCTACGGCTTCTGAAAAATCTCACACTAACTGGACACTGGGTCCCAGTACCTCTCCTAGTCAGTTCTTCCGACTGGTGTTTGGGTGGCCGGTCTCTCTGGCGGACTCTGCAAACCACTGCGATGTGGCCTGTCCTTCCGCAAGCTCTGCACGTGGCTGATCAAAATTGGCAGTTGGCATGAAAATGGTTGCCGCTGTACCCCTTACATCTCGGTAAGAAAACTGCCTTGTAATTGTTCTCTCGCTGCTGGCTGTTTCGGTGTTGCACGTTGGGCTGCTTTTGGAGTTGGTTGATTTCAGGTTCTTTCTCCTCAGAGAATTCTTCGGTGCGTTTGGCGTCCTCATGGTGGACCGTTTCTTCAAACTTTGTCGATTTGGCAGGCTGCACAGTTTGAACGGTGCCCCCTGCAGCTTTGTCGGCCATCACCTCATCTTGTGCTTCAGAAAATGTTAAATTTGGCCTAGCAAAGAGTCTCTGCTGAAGTGTTCTGTCCTGTAGGCTGCAGATGAGCCGGTCTCATAGTCGCTCTTCTAAATTTGAAAATTTGCAAAGGCATGCAGCCTGCCTCAGGCCCGCTATGAACTCAGAAGCTGATTCACCCGGTTACTGCACTCTGTCTTCGAACTTGAACCACCAAGCCAGTTCAGACATCTTGGGCTGGAAGTGCCCGGTTAGCTTCTTTTTGAGGTCTGCATAGGAGACTGCTTTGATTGGTGTCGGCGCGAAAAGTTTCTCGGCCAAATCAAAGGTTGCTGGGCCACAAATGCAGAGTAGCGTTGTGGCCTTTAGTCCTTCCTCTGCGATCTGATTGGCCCTGAGGTAGTTTTCTACTTGTGATAGATATGATGGCCATTCCTCCGGGTGTTTCACATTGAATTCTCTCAGTTTCCCAACCTTCGGCATTCTTTTGCTGGTTCCTGAGTTCTTCCGGATCCTGCTTCCAGGCTCAGGGAATGAGTCCACTGAGCACGAGGTCGCTAGCGTAGCTTGCTAGGTGACCTTGAGAGAGGGGTGGGTGGGAAATGCCTTTTCCCTCAGGCGTGTGCTGCCTTTCCCTCATAGACTTCAACTCTTAATCAGTGAAGCAGGATCCCACCTTCGTCGCCACTGTTATATAGGCCCAGGAATGAAGACGCGAAGCTGAGTACAAGGTAACTCATAGTTTATTTCGTGCAGAAACTGTACTGGGGAAAAAGGCTGCAACTAGCCGCAATATATAGTCTAGCCCCTAGGCGGCAGCCAATAGGTTTGAATTAACCATTGCCACCTGGAGATAGCCAATTGCAGCACAGGAGACTTGTAGTCTGGGTTGCTGGAGAGCCATTAGCTGCTCCAGCAACCCATGTGGTATTCTTTAAGAGCCCAGTACACAACAGTGACCCTTCTAGGAACCCCAGAAAATCCATTGACCATATGCAGAAAGTTTATAAGGGGAAGTCAGGGGAAAGATTTTTGAAAATGAATGTTTTGAAATTGGAATGGGATATTTTCTGCATTGATTCAGACAGATTCTTTGTAAGCATTTTGCTGGACAAGTTGGAAGTTTTTGTGTTGTCTTTTACTCATCACTGCCTTCTTTTCTCTAAAAGAGATTGTGGGGGAGTATTTTTTAAATGTATTGAAGTTAAACCTTTGAAAGTATTCATGTGAGATGTGACAAGATTTCTTATGTACTATTCTAGTATATTCATCCCACAATGCTAAACATTGCAGCACTTCAGAGATTTTCAAATTTCCCTCTTACAAATTCTATACAAATCTTCTTTATGTTTTTAAATAAAATATTAACTCTTGAAGTGACATGTGTTGAATTGCATGACTCTTGAACACAAATTCAAATTAAATTATATCATTTTGAATCTCAGATTTCCAGTCTGAATCAAATCAGGACTGATTCACACATCCCTACTCATAAGAGACAACCAGAAAACTCTTAAAACTGAAGGTTACACGGGGATGTTGTAGACACATCCTGGACAAAAATAAGCTACTACTGTCAAAGCAAGAACATCTGATGTTACCCACGAGGTTCTTTGAAGAATTGCATCTGTCGGAACCATGACAACTACCATATTGTTCTAAGAATAATACATGAATTGGTTGATGAACCCAATAGGAGTCAAGGTTTACCTTTTGTCATGATCTGTCATGATTTCTAGAAATCTCAAATTCAAATGGAGATTTGGCTACTAGCTGCAGTCTCTGCTGCCTTGATATATGCCCATAGTCACATTGGGACTTCAGGTAGGGAGCAAAAAGACACAAGGAAAACCTACTGAGAATCTAGAATTCTAAGTTACCCTGTAAATGATTATTTGGATTGGCACTGCCTTTGAGGAATGTCTTTCATCTCTCAGGCCTCTAGAACAGCTTGACCAAAATCAAGTGCAAAACCCCATTTGCGGGTTGTAGGCAGCACGCGAAACCATACCCCTTCCGGTCCACGGAAAAACTCTCTCCATGGAACCAGTCCCTGGTGCCCAAAAGGTTGGAGGTCTCTGATATAAATTGAGTAAAAGAGAAAGAGAGGTTTTTAAAGAATGATGATATCTGATGATATCTGGTTGTTTTTCTTCCCATACAGATTCTCACTGTGTAAGATGCCAAATAGGAGACATACATAGTTCAGACTGGTAAAATATTTATCAGGATAATAAGTCAAACTTGGATCCAGTTCCCAGAAGTTCTTATACAGCCAAGAAAGGTCAAGAAAGAGTTGTCAATGCTTCAAACCAATAAACAGAGACAAGCGATAAGTAGCAGCTCTTGAATTCAGCACAATTTTGGACAAGTTTCTATGTTAAAGAACAGGAACTATAGGCCAGAGCAACTAGTAGAGAATTAATAGGCGAGTGCAAATCCTCTCCTTGATTGACATAACAAAATTCTTCCTTTTTAAAAAAAAATCACTATTTTTCAAACTTTCAGTTCAGCATGAATTCTGGTAATGTAGGAAATTCCCACGCAAACACACCCTTTGGTTCCAGTGGGGAATAACGTATAATTTCTTCCTGGTTTTGGAAGAATTAGTGATTACGAATGAAGTTCTGAAACAATGTGTAAATGAAATTTAGTTCCTTTAATTCGTGTGATTTACCAAACTTACCAACATGAAGGCAAAGGGAAGTACAGAAGTAGTAGAAGAAACAGATGTCGAAGGAAGCTGCTCTTGCTAAATTACTGTCTAAGCTGCAGGAGCAGTCTCAACGCTCCCCCTGCTGGATATATTGAAGAAATTCTGAAGGTCATGGATTAGAGCTGTGTTCATGTATTCCACAATAAAAAAGAATGTGATATTGGCCACTGAATTCATCAGCATGTGAATATATCAGGTAATAGAATAAGTAAGATAATCAGTATATGACATTGGCGAGCATGGAATAGTGCAAGGCACATTGCCTAGAAGAAAGCAGCCTCCTGTACTAGAGATTTCCATGGCTCTTTACTTAGCAACTGATAAGGGGAGAGAAGATAGCATTGTCTGAAAAGTTGGTGCTGATGGAGTGTCAAGCCTGATCTAAACTAACAAGGAGGCTATGCTATCTGGGAATTATGGGAACTAAAAGTCATGTTGGTCAATGCAAATTGGGGAAGGGTATGCTTGAAGTTTATCTGCTAGGTCACTCTGGATATTTAACAGCAATTTTAATACAAAATAAGGTGAAGAGATTACACAGTATAAAAGTACATGTTTGAGAACAAGAGATCCTTCCACTGGGATCCATGGAGAACACCATTTCTGAGTCATTTTAGGATTATATTGGACTGAATTCTGCCATTATTTGCTGGCATTAGGAATTCTGACCTGATGAAAATTGCCATAGTAAAAGATAATTATCAGTTGTAGGTTGACTATTCCCCAGTATTGAGTCATCAGATGAGCAGAGAGGTTTGTTGACTGCTATCCAAATTGCAGCTGTAAAAATGGACTATATGTTCACACCATAATTCCCATAAACAGCCCAGAGCTGCTGATTAGCCTGGGGACCAGACTTCACTTTCATAGACATGTGACTCCATTCTGGCCAGACCCTGAAGATGGAGATCAACAGAAAATATTTTTTCCTTTTTTCTTAAAGTAAAAAACAGCTCTATGGATCTCTACACTTATCAATAATAATGATTATTTGACTCTAGAAATCTTGAGCACAGCCTAGCAAAATAAGATAAGCTCTCTGGAATGCTCTTATTCAACTGAATGTCCTCCATGTGTGCAGGGTTTCAGTTGTTTGCTCATTCCAAAACTGAAAGAAAAGCACAAATTCTTGAATTTTAAAAAAAGTCTAATGCAAAAACTCTCCACCATTGGAATTGACAAATAGCCATGTCAAATTGCTATCCATTACTCCATCTCATTACCTAATCTTGTTGGATGCAAGACTGATAAAATCATCTGCAATAATTTAAAACAGTTATGCCAATTTTACACATTGACTTCAGATGATTTGGAAATGACTGGTTTGAGGAAGAGTCGTGATATTTTGGATATTTCATTTCTTAGCATGATAATTATCCATGGCTTCTATGAGAAAATAACTTCTTGATATGCCAAAGACAAATCTGGATCTTCTTGTAAAGGACATATCTCTTGAGCAATAGCCTGATGCTAACTTATCTCCATATTAGTCTGGATTTTTAATAGATCTGATAAGAGAATCAGAGTGAAATTGCTTATCCCTTAGTATTGTTCTTCCCACTCTTTCCATTTTGAGGAAATAAGCATATTTTAGTAAGAAGCAACTATCTTGAATATAAGTTGTAAAAACAAGGGATGTGCTTTAAATCTAGTCTCCTTCTTAGCTCACACTGTATGAGATAATTCCTTGTGATTTGACATGCACAGAACGTGATAGAATGAGGACGAATTCCTTCAAAATCCAACTTGACTAATTATGGCAACTCTGTGTTAAGTCTACATGAAGGGTGGCACCATGTCTGAATTGCCTGAAGTGTTCCTTATTCCATTCAGTTCTGCATCTTCAGAGGGAAAGGGCAAATGCCCAGGACTTTTCAAAAACAGAAAATCAATGTTGGGCCTGGCTCAGAGGTCAATAATTTTTTGAAAATCTGAAGTGACATTTCTTTCCTGACAGGAGTTAGATGGGAGGTGAGGCATATTTATAGAACATGTCATAGGTGCTCTAGCAAAATGGCTGCTTTGTCTAAAGTGACTTTTTGAGAAAGCAAACTGGTGTGGTTGCTCTACCTTCTCTGGTCCAGATGTTCTCTATGGTTTTAAGTTCTCTTTGTCCCTTACTAGGTGAGCACTTTTCCAAATAAAACAGTAGAACACAACTAATCATTTTTGTTTCCAAGAATCGCTCTGGACTTTGCTCATTATTGTACAAAATTCCAATTATTTGGATTTTTTTTTGATGGGCTGGGGAAATTTAGGTATTTCAAAGAAATAAGTGAAACAGGAAGCCTTGTATCATTCCTGGAAAACACCTATGGGTACTTTTCCACCCACTGGCATTTAGAGGGAACAAACAAAGCTTGTCTCTGATGATGTCCAAAGTAGTTATAAATTCTTCCTAAGCTAATCTTCCTTTTTACTAAGCTGACAATTACTGTATATACTGAATGTCCTTAATTTTTTTAAAGCCAAAATAACAAGCCAAATGTTGTATAGCTCCTAGGTTTATATGGATAAAGATTGCAGATTGTTGGAAGGTGCCCAGTCAAAAAAACATTATGGCATGCATTTTAAGCCCTTTGATGTTTTCCCAGTATGTCTTTGCTCTTGGCAGCAAGGAAGGCCTCATTTGAGGTGTTTATCATCTTAATTTGGGGCTTCAGCCAATCTTTTTGACTGGATGTTTAGTCTGTCCAGTACATCCCAGAGGAACATAAGTAGAAATTATATTTAATATTGTGGGATCTGTAAGCAAACTTTGATTGTACTGAATTCTGAACAAATGAAGTTAGGTAGCAAGTAGAAACTAAGGAGGATCAGAACTGATTAGCAGTTAGATGGGAATCCAGCTGGAGATCTTATGACTACCAGGAAAATTGGGAAATCAAACATTTCCTGAGAAAAGATAATGTCAAAGGCTCCTTTGTGTTTCTCCTTCCCTCTTTCTAACAGAAAAGTCAATCTGAGTCTCTTCATAATACAGGGGTGTCCAACCTTGGCAACTATAAGACTTACAGATTTCAACTCCCAGAATTCCCTGACAGAACAATTAACCAGTGGAACGACTTGCCTCCAGAAGTTGTGGCTGCTCCAACACTGGAAGTTTTTAAGAAGAGATTGGACAACCATTTTTCTGAAATGGTATAGGGTTTCCTGCTTGACCAGGGGGTTGGACTAGAAGACCTCCAAGGTCCATTCCAACTATGTTATTCTGTTATTCCCATGTCTGGCTAGCGAATTCTAGAAGTCTATGTCCACAAGTCTTAAAGTTGCCATGGTTGGACACTCCTGTCCTAATACTATCATCTTTTCTAGAGTTTAAGGAATGCTTATGCCCTTTTAGTTACCGCTACAGTCATGAGATGCTCTTACTATAGCCTACTTCAATGAAGCATAATTCTAGTTTCTCTGTGGTGTTGAGTTCCTGATCTAGCCCATCTCATAGGTCTGACATTTATTTCAGAATTAATAAATTAAGCACTGACTTTGAAATCTGGATTTCTAGTATAGCTGAACTGGCTTGACGCCAGGTCAGACCTAAAGCAAAAATTGAGTCTCAGGCTTCGAAGATGGAAGATCAATTACCACTGCAGGGAGTATTTGAAAACTATAATCAAAGTTAAGGCTGTTCAAAGGGCATTCTTACTTGGTGTAATCAAAAAACGTTTCCAGCACAAATGTTGCAACTCAATTATATAATTACTCATTAAAAGAATTTGATTAATTATTGAATAATCTTACAATCCTATATAAGAAACCAGTCTCATTATCCCTACCTTACTATTGAAAAATAGTGAAGTCTTCAAAGTTATCCAGTTAATTTAAAAGCTACGAGCTGAGAAGTTTAGCTTCCAGCATGTTTTTTTAAAAAAACTGGTTTATCACGTAAGATACTTCGTACAGCAACCAGCTAACATATTTTGTGATGTTTAAAGAGGCAGCCATTTTGGTAGTGATGCAGGGTAATTTGTCTAGAAAAGGTGGCAGCAAAGACAAGAGAACAATTTCCTGGAATTTTGTTTTTATTTTTCATTGTCATCTTTATATTGCCCAGAACCCACTTCTGTTTTTGAGAATATGCTACCAATCAACTTGTAGAGATAATAGTTGAGATAGACACAGATGCACTGGCTCTCATAATTCTAATTGCCCTGCCTGGTGTAATCTGAGAAAGATTGTACAGACTCATGAGCTGCAATGCTGCTGTTGCTGGCATCTTTATAAACAGCTTCTGTCTTTGATCCAAAATAATCCCTCTGTGAATTGCGTCACAAGGCTAAAGTTTTTGGCTGCTTCTGTGAGACATTTAAGTCAATGCTTGAAGTATGATTCTCAGTCAGGCGGCTAGGAGAACAGACTGAAGCTACAAATAGAAAAATTCTACTGGTAACAGCAAATTTGTCCAGCTTAGAAAGAGCATATTTTTTAACAAAAAAAAAAATCTCAAAAAATTGGTGGTTGAACAGCTAATAGTGCCAAAGCTGAGCTCAGATGTATTTCGGAATACCATAAAAATAAAGCTGCATTCCAGTGCATAGATTTGCAAATGGTTGTCTTGTTTGATTATGACTACTCTGTTGATAAAACCTCCCCTGTGGAATAGTTAACTAATCTCAAAGTACTAAACATCCGAGGGCTTTTACTCTGGCATAATGTTATACTCAGCTGTCCTTGAAAGCTGATACAAGAAGACTCCTTACCCAAAGAGACAATTCCCCTGTAACTCTGGACACACTGAAACAATAAAGCATGTGCTTCACCAGGGCCTATATGACAGAGACATCCATTTGGTCATCCTCACTTCACCATTAGTGCATAAATAGGCAAGCCACATAGGTCTAATTCTATATCCCCTGCCACTGCCAGATACCAACCCTGCTATAACATATAGAGTTGCCAGGTTCTGTGCTGTAGCACTTAATGTCCATCAGATGATGAACTGTGCCATAAATTAGGTGAAATGAGCATCTTGTTCATTATTTTAGACTGCTCTGTAATAGATATAGCCTGTCACAATGTTACTTATGCTCTTTTACATCCATTTAATACTTCTACCCCTCTTTTTAGAGTTTTTTAATTAGACTTTCTGTTTTATGTTTTTTAGCTTTTTAAAAATTATTATAGATTTTGATGTACCTTTTATTTTTTTAAAATTGACTGTATTCCACCCTCCTATTGCTGGTCTATAACTATAATAAAGATTTGATTTGATCTGTTGATGAAGACTCTAGTGATACACAGCTGGTGCTCAACAACAGCTGAGGTCCTCAGCAATGTAAATTGCTCAGCAACTTGCCTCACTGGGTGTAGATCTCCAGAAACATTGGACTGCACCTGCCATAATTTTAAGGGCCATGTTTGTAATGTGGTGGGTCCGACGCAAGGAAGAGACGCCAGCCGGAGTACGTGTTCAGCTCTTTATTTGGGGGGGGGGGTAGCATACTGCCAGAACAAGGGCTACCTGGCCTCCTTAAATACCCAGCCAGGTAGGCAACCAGCCAATGGGGTTGGCCCTAGGTTTCCCGCCGAAACTAGGTTTCCCGCCAAAACCGTCCAGGCCAACGCCCCCAGTGGCTGTTGCTATGCAGATGACTTGGATACATAACACCCCTCCCCCCCTTAGAGAAGAACCACATTACCACTGTATGCATGCACAACTATATACAATGTGCCGATACCCATTCAACTGCTGAAAGGTCACTTGCACACATAGTCTGCTAAATAGGCAGGTGTTCTGTGGGGCCTGGTGGACCGTCTGGGTGTGGCTTGGCCCTGGACTTGGACAGCCGGCTCGTGAAGCCTCTGTGCTGGGTTGAGCAGAGCTGGTTGCAGGAGGCCCTCCTCCTCTGATTCCGGTTCTGAGTTGTTTCCGGTTGGGCTGACCTCCCCTGGGGTGTGGCTCTCCTGTTGGGCATGTGTGGTGCACTCAGGAACCCTACCTCTGAGCTGGTCGATGTGTCACCTTATGTGTCTGTCCCCCTCCACCCCCACGATGTAAGAGAGGGGTCCCGTTTTCTCAACCACTGTCCCCGAAATCCATGGATGCCCTGCCCCATAGTTCCTTGCCCAGACCAGGTCCCCCACGTTGAGAACCCTGTGTGTTGATGATGATGGTGGTGGTGGTGGCCTATCCGTCTCTGCTGCTACTCAGTCCGGGCATAACCGGTCCAGCTTGGTGATGAGACGCCGTCCCCATCAAAGTTCTGCTGGGCTCTTTCCGGTAGCAACGCATGGTGTAGTAAGCTGGGCAAGTAGAAATTTCGCCAGTCTGTGATGCCAGTCCCTGCTGATGATGCACCGGAGTGCGTCCTTGGTCGTCCTTACCATCCGTTCAGCTTGCCCATTAGTCGATGGATGAAAGGGCATGGAGGTGGCGTGCCTAATCCAATTCGCCTTCAAGAACGCCTGGAAATCAGTAGCGGCAACTGAGGCCCGTTATCAGACACAATTACATCAGGGAGACCGTGTGTGGCAAAGAGGGCTCTGAGCACCTGGATTGTCCTTGCTGAGGTTATGTTGGGGACAGGGACTATCTCCAACCACTTGGAGTGGCTGTCCACTACCACTAAGAACAGTTGGCCCTGGAACGGCCCCGCATAGTCAATGTGAATGCGGGACCAGGGTGTGTGTGTGGCTTCCCACCTGTGCACTGGGGTGTGAGGCATCTCTGGCCTGGATCTCTGGCATGTATAACAGGCCTTGAGCCGTTCCTCAATGTCCTTGTCCAGCCCTGGCCACCAGAGGTAGCTTCTGGCCAGTGCCTTCATCCTGACCACCCCCGGATGTCCCTCGTGTAAGGATTCCAATACCCTGCCCCTGACTGTGGTGGGAATGATGACCCTGCTTCCCCAAAGGAGACAACCCTGGTGCGTGGAGAGCTCGTGTCACCTGGTGAAATAGGCCTGGAAATCAGGCCCCGGAGACTTGTCCTGCCACCCCATGCAAACCCATGAGAGTACCCTGCTCATGATGTTGTCAGCAGCTGTGCTGGTTGCAATGTCCTTGACATGTACTGGGCATTCTGATAGTTCCTGCAGGGCTAGGATTTGTGTTGCTGGTGCTGGGTCTGGCTCAGTGGTGTCTATGGGTAGCCTACTTAGGCCGTCTGCGTGGCCCATCTCCTTCCCTGGCTTGTGCACCAGCTTGCAATTGTAGACTGCAAGGAAGATGGACCACCAGAGCATTCTGTGGGACAGTATTTGAGGGGTCTGCTTCTCCGTGGTGAATAGGCCTAGCAGGGGCTTGTGGTCTGTGTAGACAGTAAACTCCCTGTCATACAGATAATCATGGAATTTCTTGATTCCGGCCATGATTGCCAGGGCTTCGCTGTCCATTTGGGCGTAGTTCCTCTCTGCTCCAGACAGCGTCCTGGAATAGTAGGCTATGGGGATTTGAGCCCTGTTAGGCTCGAGGTGACTGAGTACTGCACCCACACCATAAGGGTATGCATCACATGCGACGCATATGGGCTTTGTCTCAATGAAGTGGGTTACTGTGGACTTGTTCGACAGTAGTGCTTTTAAAGCCCTGAAGCTTTGGTCGTGGAAGGAAGTCCAGACCCATGCTGCCTGCTTGTCCAGTAACCTGTGAAGTGGCTCTGCAATGGCTGCCTTGTGTGGAAGGAATGCGTGATAGAAGTTAAGCAGGCCCAGGAATGCCTGTAGCTCCGCCTTGTTCTTGGGTGTGGGTGCCAGTTTGATTGCCCTCACCTTGGACTCTGTGGGGTGGATTCCCTTGGCATCTACCCTGAATCCCAGAAATTCTGTGGACTGGACCCCTATGCTGCACTTCTCCCTCTTCAATTTGAGCCCAGCAGTGCGCAGCCTGGTTAGTACCTTCCTCAGCCTACCTGCCAGTTCCTCCGTTGATGCTCCTGCAATCAGGACATCATCAAAATAGGGACAAACCCCCGGGATGCCCCTGAGCATCTTCTCCATGATCTCCTGGAAAATGCCAGGAGCTACGCTGATCCCAAACTGCAGCCTATTCACCCTGAATGCTCCCCTGTGAGTCACTATCGTCTGGGCATCAGCCGTTGCCCAGGTAACCGTGAGTTGCTGGTACGCCTGCACAAGATCGAGCCTTGCAAATATGGCGCCGCCTTGGAGGGAAGCGAGAACGTGGCTGACCGTGGGGACCGGGTAAGCGTGCGGGTTTAGGGCGCGGTTCACTGAGCATTTGTAGTCGGCGCAGATCTTTACCTCCCCACTGGGTTTGAGTGGGGTGACTATCGGGGTCTCCCATTCCCCCCCATCTACGGGCTCTAAGATTCCCTGGGCCACCAGCTTATCCAGTTCGCACTCAATCTTGTGCTTGAGTGCAAAGGGAACTCGCCACGGCCTGACCCTAACGGGGGGAACGTTTGGGTTTAGTTTGAATGAGATGGAGGGCTCTGTGTACCTGCCCAGTGTCCCATTGAAGACGTCTGTGAACTCTTTCAGACGGCCTCAATGGATTCTCCCTGGATCCGGTGGATCCCGGAGACGGCGATTCCCAGGGCCTCAAACCAGTCTAGGCCGACTAGGCTGGCTCTCCGGCCCTCTACCACTACTACCTCCAGGTGCTCTTCGCGACTCTTAAACCCCACGGAAACGGTGGCCTCCCCCTTTACCTTGACCGGTGAGTTCTGGAAGTCGGTCAGGGCTAAATTTGAAGGCCGTAATTTAATCCGCTGCTTGCTCCGGCCATTAATGTAGTTAAGGGTCTCATCCAAAATGATGGAGACCGTGGATCCGGAGTCAAGCTCCATGCTGCAAGGAACACCTTGCAAACAGATTGTTAATCTAATTTTGGGTTTGAGCAGCTGGCGGCTACCCATGTGGTGGATGGCCAGCTGGCTCTCAACATAGCCAATTTGCATTTTGGTCGGGGCCGCAGTACCTTCAAACGGCGATTCCTCCTGTTGCAGCTCGTGGATCTCCTCTTGGGGGCAGCTATGACAGACCGCGGCTATGTGGCCTGTTTTCTTGCAGGCCCGACACGTGGCCACCCGGAACTTGCAGAGACTGCACACGTGGTTTCCACCACACCCTGCGCACTTCTGCGGGTTGGTAGCATTGCTAGAGGGCCTGGGCTTGTCTGGGCATCTGCCTCGATGGTCGGGGGTTGACTTCCGCTGGAGGAGGTCGATGCTCTGTCTGCCCTCATCTGAGGCGACCTACTGGTGGACGTCGGCTGCCAGGCCGCTGGGGTTGGCTTCCTGGACGGCCTGGACGGCCCTGCAAGCTGCCTCGTGGGCCAGGATGGCATCCTGGGCTTCCTGGAGCGAAACCTCCTCCCTCTCGAACAGGCGTTCCAGCAGCCTCGTGTCCCATAGGCCGCAAACCAGCCTGTCTCATAGCCGCTCCTCCAAATTTGAGAACTTGCAGGCAACGGCGGCTTCTCATAAGGCAGCGATGAAATCGGCCCCGGACTCATCGGGCCGCTGGTTCCTCCTCTCGAACTGGGCTCGGACAGCCAGCTTGGATCTGCGGGGCCGGAAATTGGCATTCAGCTTAGCTACGAGGTCCCGGTACGAGACGGTATCGATGGCCTCTGGAGCGAACAGGTTTGCGGCGACCTCGAGGAGTGCTGGTCCACCTAGGCAGAGCAGGGCTGCCGCTTTCGAGCCGTCTTCCAAGATTTGGTTAAATCTCATGTACAGCTCAACGTGCGACAGGTACCGGGCCCATTTCTCTGGGTGGCGGGTGTCGAACTCGTGGGGTTGCCCAGCTCGTGCCATTGTCCCATCAGTCATTGCGGCATGTGGGTGGCTGGTGGCAGTGGCTGGCGGTGGCGTTGGGAGGAAGGGAAGATTCCTCCTTCCTTCTGCTGCCGACAAGTGACTTCAGCTCCTTGTCGGCAGCAGATCCCACCTTCGTCGCCACTGTAATGTGGTGGGTCTGACACAAGGAAGAGACGCCAGCCAGAGTACATGTTCAGCTCTTTATTGGGGGGGGTAGCGTACTGCCAGAACAAGGGCTACCTGGCCTCCTTAAATACCCAGCCAGGTAGGCGACCAGCCAATGGGGTTGGCCCTAGGTTTCCCGCCAAAACTAAGTTTCCCACCAAAACCTTCCAGGCCAACGCCCCCTGGTGGCTGTTGTTATGCAGATGACTTGGATACATAACAATGTTGATTGGGAGTGATGGGATCTCTAGGCTGGTGGGGGGAGAGGATCTCCAGTAAAGAATCTAATAGCTCATTGGCAGAGCTTGATGAAGGCCCAGTCCCTCATATTTCCAAATAACCTTAGGAAAGACTCCTGTCTGGAGTTTCAGAGGGTAGTAATACTATATATAGACCTGGCCATTTAAACTCATCACTCATGAGCCACATACAGTCTTCCAAATCCTTTTCTATGAGTTCACAACAATATTTTTTTAGGTACTAATAATATAGGAGTAAGCTGAGAATGTATATGGCATGGTACTACCTCCAGACCATAAAGTTAATTGTACTCTTGAAAGGCAGAGAGTAGCCCTTTTCCATTTTCAGAATAGATCTCAGTAAAACAAAAAACCCCATAGTCACCACTTATTTGCTGCTAAAAAAAAAGGCCTGTGTATTGGGACAAGGGAATAATTTCAGATAGATTGGAAATGAAATACTTCTCTCCTACTTTAAAGAAGGGACCTTTGGTTCATGTAACCTTTTGTTCTCTCTTAAATACAGTACCCATTTTGCAAAGAACAGCCTAAATTTCAGTTTCTAGTCTAGACAAATGTCTGTACATGCTGGAGCTTTAGATAATGTTCAGAAGCTAAGAATAATGCAGGCTTTAAAAAAAATCAAAAGCATACATTTATTCAGAGGAACAAAATAAGAATAAAGACACTAAGAAAAATAAAGTCTGTGTTGCTAAATCATTATATTGCTTTTTTAAAGAAATGGCTAGGTGAATCTGTTAGAGCAGATATGTCAAACTCACGACATCACGTGACATCGTGTGACATATCGGGACTGTTTTGCCATTGCCGGCAATGGGGTAGGCGCAGCTGCTGTGTGATGCCTCCGGCCTGCGGGCCAGCAGTTTGATACCCCTGTGGTAGAGCAAAGCAAAGACTTAGTGGGCCTTAATACTTAGACCAGGGGTCTTCAAACCTGGCTGTTTTATGACTTGTGGACTTCAACTCCCAGAATTCCTCAGCCAGCATGCCAAGTTTGAAGACCCCTGACTTAGACAATAATAAAGCAATTAATCTCTATGAACCTGCTAGACTGTGAGCACTTCCCTGATTATTTTTCAAATTGTAAGCCTGTAATACCTAGACATGTTAATAAATAAGATGATGTATTTTGAAAAAATATATTTTGAAATTTTATTTACACTAACAAAACTGAAGGGTTTTTCAAAGCCTTAAGGAGAATAACATGAGGCAGATGGCCAGTGGTCTATTCAGTAATACAATAGAGTGGTTAAAGCATTAGACTAGGACTGGGAAAACTGAAATTCGAATTCACCCTCAACTATGGAAATTCATATGGTGATTTGGAGCCAATCACATTTCTTCAGCTCAATCTACCACATAATGGTATTATTGTGGTTGCGATAAAGGAGTTCTCTATGTAAGCCTCATTTTGCTCTTAGAGAAAAGGTGGGATATACATCTAGCAAAAAAAATCAAATCAAATAAATAGCACCATGGAAGACTGATGATTGCCATTAGGTCTGTGTTTACACTTAGCAACTACAAGATACGCTACATGAAAATGGTGGAGGTGAGAGGCAGGGAGACACTTAAATCATAAGAGCACTAAAGCAGAAGCAGCAGCAAATTGTAATCTGATCAGTTCTTTGGCAGGAAAGAATTATTAGCCTACACCAGGGGTCTTCAAACCTGGCCCTTTTATGACTTGTGGACTTCAACTCCCAGAATTCCTCAGCCAGGCACACGTGGGAGTTGAAGTCCACAAGTCATAAAAGGGCCAGGTTTGAAGACCCCTGGCCTACACCAATGGAAGGCAAATACTTATTCTTGAGTTATTAAAGACTAATGTAATCAGTGCTTTAGTATGTCAATAGTAAAGGTAAAAGGTAAAAGTTCCCCCGCACATGCATGCTAGTCGTTTCCGACTCTAGGGGAAGGTGCTCATCTCCGTTTCAAAGCTAAAGAGCCAGCGCTTGTCTGAGGACTTCTCCGTAGTCATTTGGCCGGCATGACTAGATGCCAAAGGCGCACGGAACACTGTTACCTTCCCACCGTAGTGGTCCCTTTTTTTCTACTTGCATTTTTATGTGCTTTCAAACTTCTAGGTTGGCAGAAGCTGGGACAAGTAATAGGCGCTCACTTTGCTACACGGTACTCGGGATTCGACCCACCAAACTGCTGATCATCTGATCGACAAGCTCAGTGTCCTAACCCACTGAGCCACCGCGTCCCTATATAGTACAGTAACTGTAGTACAGTAACTGTATTTCAAATGAATGTTGGAAATGTAAATCATTTGTTTTTATCATTTATGGTGGACATGTGAAAGTATCAGAGTAGGATTCATATATTGATGCAGAAAATTCCTAAAGTGAACATAAAGATTAAACCAGAAACCTTTCTTCTGGGTCTAATTGAAAGAGAAGTGGGAAAAAAATTGGAACTCTGATTTTATATATGGTGATAGCAGCAAGATTGCTCTATGCACAAAAGTAGAAGGATGCCTCGATTCCCACCGTGAACGAATGGTTACAAAAGCGGATGGAATTAGCAGAGATGGCCAAATTGACCGTGCTGATAAAAGAAAAGAATATAAGTACTTTTGTTTCTACTTGGAAACCGCTTCTGGACTTTGGGATTTTGATGGTGCTATTATGGCTATCTTCTAGACTTTTTTTAACCTTCTCCCAATAGCTGCTGTTGCGAACTTCATTAGATGCCATTGAATCAGGCTCAACCCCCACCAATGCATGGACAAATGACTGCCATGTTTTGCTATTCCTAGTGATAGTCCACACTCTTCCAAGGAATTCTAATAATGTCCTTGATCCTGTTCATCTACCTTATCTGTTTCTTTCTTTCTACTTCCCTCAACTTTGCCAAGCATAGCCATGGTGTGTTGTGTTTTTTTTGGAAGACCATCATCCATTTGTATCAGTCTATTTAGCCATAGACGCAGCTGTCTATGTACAGTAAGGTTATGTTAAAAATTCTTCCTTATGTGCTTGTGATGCAATTATCAAATAAGGAGAGAAGCCATAATTTTGGCAACATGGTTTCATAATTAAACTCACCTTAAGGTTGAAAAGCACATTAGGGAATACACTAAAGAATAGCAAGAAAATAATGGGAGAAGCATAAAAATAGCATGTAATATGGGAGAAGACTAAGGTTCCTAACACATATTTCTTTGTCTCCTTTCCCCCACTAAATCTATGATACTGCAGTTGCAAGCACCAACTGCTGCAATTTCTGACTGTTTAGCTTTAAAATCTATTAAATGTCTGAAAATTTATAGCTTTTGAAAAATGAAGTTCTAAATCTTTGGTTTCATACTGACTTTTTCTTTTTTAAAAAACTGTCAGCTGTTTCATTGTAAGTGGCTGGAAGGATAATGGAACAGAGCATTTGGGGACTTACTTTTAAAAATGACAAACATAAAGTAACCCAAGGAAATAATAATAACACCAGTAGCATTCCTGCTGAAGTACTGCATGCTGAGTAAATGTTATCAGCACTGTTAAATAGCGGGTTCTTTGGCAGGAATGAAGACGTGGAACGGAGTACAGGGTAACTCATTGTTTATTTCATGCAATGACTGTACTGGGGAAAAAGGCTGCAACTAGGCGCAATATATAGCCTAGCCCAGGGGTCGGCAACCTAAAAAAGGAAAAGAGCCACTGGGAACCGGTTCCATCACAAATTAAAAAAAGTGGGAGCCGCGTGCGTGTGTCCATGCACGCGCATACGCAAAAAAAGTTTTGCGCATGTGCAAAATGGTTTTTTTCGCATGCGCGGACGCACGCAGTTGCCATTTTTTTAAAAAGTGAGATGGAACCGGTTCCCGGTTGCCCGACGGCGACGGCCCATCTGCAAAGCTGCCGCTTTCAGCAGCTTTGCATACGGGCCGCGGCAGCTTCCTCAAAGAGCAGCGCCCCTGCCCATTCTGAGAGGTGCGTGCGCACCTCTCCGAACGAGCGGAGGTGTGCGCGCACCTCCCCAAACCTTTGGAGAGGTGCGCGCGTACCTCCGCGCGAACGGGCAGAGATGCCGCTCTTTGAGGAAGCTGTAGCGGCCCGTCTCCGAAGCTGCCGCTTTCGGCAGCTTCGGAGATGGGCCGCTACAGCTTCCTCAAAGAGCGGCATCTCTGCCCGTTCGCGCGGAGGTACGCGCGCACCTCTCCAAAGGTTTGGGGAGGTGCGTGCGCACCTCCGCTCGTTCGGAGAGGTGCACGCGCACCTCTCAGAATGGGCAGGGGCGCTGCTCTTTGAGGAAGCTGTAGCGGCCCGTCTGCAAAGCTGCCGAAAGCGGCAGCTTCTGAGACGGGCCGCGACAGCTTCCTCAAAGAGCGGCACCTCTGCCCATTCGCGCGGAGGTACGCGCGCACCTCTCCAAAGGTTTGGGGAGGTGCGCGCGCACCTCCGCCCATTCAGGGAGGTGCGCGCGCACCTCTCCAAACGGGCGGTGCCACTCTCCATTTGGAGAGGTGCGCGCGCACCACTGCCCGTTCAAAGAGGTGCGCGTGCACCGGGCGGCTGGGAGCCGCAGGAGACGGCTCAAAGAGCCGCATGCGGCTCCGGAACCGCGGGTTGCCGACCCGTGGCCTAGCCCCTAGGCAGCAGCCAATAGGTTTGAATCAACCATTGCCACCTGGAGATAGCCAATTGCAGCACAGGAGACTTGTAGTCTGGGTTGCTGGAGAGCCGTTAGCTGCTCCAGCAACCCATGTGGTATTCCTCCCGAGCCCAGTACATAACACCCCTCCCCTCTTAGAATGGACCATAATAACACCAATTAGTCTCAACAATTGTTGAGAAATAATTGAGAGAATTATTCTGAGAAATAATTGAGACTGCAGAGCCAGAGTCCAATTCCATCTTACATGGAACTCCTTGTAGCTCTACCATGAGCTTAAGTTTGGGTTTGAGGGGGCATCGAGCCCTGGTGTGGCATACGCTTCTATGGCTTCTGAAAAATCTCACACTAACTGGACCCTGGGCCCTAGTACCTCTCCTAGTTGGTTCTTCTGACTGGTGTTGGGGTGGCAAGTCTCTCTGGCAGGCTCTGCAAACCACCGCGATGTGGCCTGTCCTTCCACAAGCTCTACACGTGGTTGAACGAAATCTGCAGTTGGCATGAAAATGGTTGCCGCCGCACCCCTTACATCTCGGTAAGAGAACTGCCTTGTAACTGTCCTCTTGCGGCTGGCCATTGCGGTGTAGCACGTTGGGTTGCTTTTGGAGTCGGTTGATTTCAGTTTCTTCTTCCTTGGAGAGTTCTTCGGTGCGTTTGACATCGTCATGGTGGACCGTTTCTTCGAACTTTGTCGATTTGGTGGGCTGTACTGTTTGAAGGCACCCCCGGCAGCTTCATCA
This sequence comes from Vipera ursinii, assembly GCF_947247035.1. Taxonomy (NCBI): domain Eukaryota; kingdom Metazoa; phylum Chordata; class Lepidosauria; order Squamata; family Viperidae; genus Vipera; species Vipera ursinii. The sequence goes on along the minus strand of NC_139512.1, from coordinate 113,644,654 downwards.
GCCATCACTTCATCTTGTGCTTTAGAAAACATTAAATTTGGCCTAGCAAATAGTCTCTGCTGAAGCGTTCTGTCCCGTAGGACGCAGACGAGCCAGTCTCATAGTAGCTCTTCTAAATTTGAAAATTTGCATAGGCGTGCAGCCTGCCTTAGGCCCGCTATAAACTCTGAAGCTGTCTCCCCGGGAAGGTGCACTCTTTGTTCGAACTTGAACCGCCAAGCCATTTCAGATATCTTGGGCTGGAAGTGCCCAGTTAGCTTCTTTTTGAGATCTGCATAGGAGACCGCTTCGATTGGTGTCGGCGTGAAAAGGTTCTCAGCTAAATCAAAGGTTGCTGGGCCGCACACACAGAGTAGCATTGCGGCCTTCAGTCCTTCTTCCACAATCTGATTGGCTCTGAGGTATTTTTCTACTTGCGATAAATATGATGGCCATTCCTCCAGGTGTTTCACGTCAAATTCTCGCAGTTTGCCAACCTTTGGCATTCTTTCTTGCTGGTTTCTGCGTTCTTCTGGATCCTGCTTCAGGCTCAGGGAATGAGTCCTCTGAGCACGAGGTCACTAGCGTAGCTTGCTAGCCGACCTTGAGAGGGGGGAAATGCCTCTTCCCTCCGTCGTGTGCTGCCTTTCCCTCATAGACTTCAGCTCTTTACTCAGTGAAGCAGAATCCCACCTTCGTTGCCACTGTTAAATAGTGGGTTCTTTGGCAAGAATGAAGATGCGGAACGGAGCACAGAGTAACTCATCGTTTATTTCGTGCAATGACTGTACTGGGGAAAAAGGCTGCAACTAGCCACAATATATAGGCTAGCCCCTAGGCAGCAGCCAATAGGTTTGAATCAACCATTGCCGCCTGGAGATAGCCAATTGCAGCACAGGAGACTTGTAGTCTGGGTTGCTGGAGAGCCATTAGCTGCTCCAGCAACCCACGTGGTATTCTTCCCAAGCCTAGTACACAACAAGCACAACACGTCTGATAGAGCATGTTGCAACATATCTTAGGAAATAAGCTAGAAAAACATTTTATTTTAAAGCCAGTTGTGCTTGTGTACATGATCATTTTGATGTTTTATCTTTGTATATTTACATTTAATTTTGTATATGGTTTTTAAATGTGTATCTCCCTGTGACACTCTATGAAAGCAAAAGTTGGACTTTGAAGAAGCAAGATAGGAAGAATATTGATACTTTTGAACTTGGAGAAGATTCCCATGGATAGCCAAGAAAACAAACTAGTGGATTATTGAAGAACTCAACACAGAATTCCTACTCAAGGCCAGGCTCAAATTATCTTACTTTGGACACGTTATGCAAAGTCCCAGATCTCTGAAAAGGCTGTAATGCTGGGAAAGAAGAAAGGAAAGAGAAGATGGCCAGCAGCGAGATGGATGCACTCAGTGATGACTGCACCACTGGAAAATCTGAAGAATCAGGTTAGTGACAAATCATCATGGAGAAAATCTATATGGTTTTTAGGAGTCAAAAATGATTTGATAGCACATAATCAATTAGTTCAGAGTCCCCAACCTTTTGGGCACAAGGGACCGGTTCTATGGAGAGAGGTTTTTCCACGGACTAGGGTGTGCATGGTTTTGGTGTGCTGCCTACATCCCATGGATGGGGCTTTGCCTGTTTGTGAGGACCGGTTACTGGCATGTCGTGGCCTGGTCCAGGTCCATGGACCAGGGGTTGGGGACACCTGAATTAGTTAATAAAAAGTATAAAACTATGCATGTCCAGTAAAGCCCTCTCACAAAAGAGGTAAGTAGTTGGTAATGGCTTTTCTGGAAAGAAAGTTGGGGTGCGGGCCCAGCAGCAATGAAATTGTCCATCTGGGGCTTCTATTAGCCAGCAGCTTGGATTTCTGAACACTGGAAACTCACAACTAAAAGCATCCCAATTCAGCCTGGATCTACTTCTGCTGGGTGAAAGGCCCAACAGTATCATCACCAAACAGGAATATCTTAAAGGTGCAGAGTAGAAACACAACAAAGGGATGAATAAGATCCACTAAGCTGTAAATTTTATCATTAGCCACAAGGAGGCAGCAACATTGGAGAAATGAATTAAGTTTGGCAGCAGTGTTACTTGCAACTATAAAATGAAAAGCTGAAGAATTCGTACCTCCAATAATTCAACAATGGTGTTAATTAGAAATTAATTGAAATTAACCTGAATAAATTGAAACAAAGACTCAGAGCAAGTGCCTTTAAATCTACCTCTGTGGTATTATTGGGAGAGAAGAAGAAACAGTTCAGTCAAAAGTTGAAAATAGTATCAGAGAAAAGAGTTCACTTTCTGTGTCCCACTACCAAAAGGCTTTATAAAAATTGGGCAGAACTGACAAATTTCCAATAAAACATGAACACATCCACTTTTTCAATATAAAAGTATAAGTTATATATATATATATATATATATATATATATATATATATATATATATATATATATATATATATATATATATATATATGTTTCATTTTCCTTTAATGTACATATCTGAGCCATTCTGTATTCAGTAAAATGTGGTTTCCCCTGTTGTTTAACCATTCTCAGGAAATATTATTTAAATGTCAAAACTGTTCAAGAAAAAAAACTCTTTTCAATATTTAACTCATTATTAGTCCACAACAGCAGATCTTCCTGTAGATCAGAGTTGAAGACTCACCTGCTCTCAAAACATTTAAAGGATTTCGCTGGAGGATGGTGTACCCTTGTGGTGTCTGAAGGGGTAAATGCTAAAGGAAAGATTTGCAACATTTGTCAGAATTTTACTATATGTTAAAATGTTAATAATGAAATCAAGCCTGCATTCTAGTTATAATTTTGCATTTTAAATTCACTGCACACCTATGAGACACGCATAAAACTTATTGTATTTCTTTCGAAAACAGCCTTGATATTTTTAGATCAGTAGGCAACTCTACAATCTTGTCACTATTTCACAATCCAGGAGGGTAATTGCCAGCTGGTGGTGAAAGGAATTCTGGGAACTTAACTTCAAACAATGGCTGCATTATGACTGCATAATCACTTGGGTTTCCATATCCGTTCTGCTTTATTAATAGTCAGATGAGCAGCTATCCATTGGTGTGACAAGTTACTGATAAGAATATTCAGCATTTGAACAGCCTTTTTAAGGATTCATTGTGCTTTATATATAATAGTTTGTGACAGGCCTTAATAACAGCTATGTGAGAGTTACACTGAGAGACAGGGAAAAGTGAGACTTACATAAGGTCACCAAATTTGCACATGTGCCCTACTGACTTAATCAATGTTTCAGAGAGTGCAGGGCTCAGAATTCATGAGCACAAAGGATTGTTAAATTTTATAGACAGTATAATGAATTATATTCAATTTTTTAAAAAAAATCTTTATGTTTTTCTAGTCAAAGTAGCTATCAATATGACATTAAAAGTTTAGTTAATTAGTGATATTTGCATAAAGATGCAAAATACAGATGAAATAGATTTCTAGCAATAGATGAACAAAAGAAATCCAATTATAAAGCAGGTGTCTGGGATGGGGAGTAAAAGAGCTCTGTGACCCAGCAGTTATGTAGTATCCAAATACGAAATTTTCATCATCCTCTAGACTAGCTGCTCTTTAGTTGTGAATTGTCCTATCAACTTGGGAAACTGTTCTAAGGTTTGTAGAATGTGTGTTTCACATAGTGATGCTTCCTGCAAAATGAAGTCTACAGCATTGCTTAGCAAAGTGCAGAAATATAAAGAAGAGTTTGTGGAAATTATCTTAATATCTCGGTAGTGTGGAAAGTCAGCCCCTGCCCCCAGAGAAGGAAATATTAAAAGGGCAGAATATTATATTTCCTCAAACGATCTTAAAGAGGCAGAAAAGCATGCCCAGTTTTTCTTAATAACCCCAAGTCTCCCTCCACCAAGCAGAAACCAGCTCTGTAGAAATACAGATGTGACAATCCATTCAAGGAAGGTTGGATCCCTCCAGCTAGAAGCTTAGGAAGACAAAGACACCTAAAATCTACATACCCCACCCAAACTCTAAGACAGGACATAATAGGATTAACCCACAGATACCAAAGGGGCATATTCAGACTCAGGTCAAAGTACATGACACAGAAAATACAAAGCCTCAAACAGGAAGAGGAAACAACTCCAAACAAATGCCCAAGAGGGTATAAAACCCACTCCCTACTACATGTGGTCTCTCTTTTTTCTTCCAGAGCCATCTTTCTGTCTGGCTCTCCTCTTCAATAAACTGCAAACTTCTTTCTAAAGCAGTCACCATGTTGTTTATTCCTGGCTTGGACTGAACCCTGATGAAGACTTTTCCTTCTATAGTAGGTTTACATGGGAGAAAGTAGTGCTTAGGTGGAATTTGGATGACAACTGAGAAGCAAGAAACTGTCCAGCCAAGTAGATTCTCAGAAGAATCACTTCATTGCATCTGAAGACTCTAAGCCTTCAGACTTGGCCCTTTTATGACTTGTGGACATCAACTCCCAGAATTCCTCAGCCAGCATGCCTGGCTGAGGAATTCTGGGAGTTGAAGTCCACAAGTCATAAAGGGCCAAGTTTGAAGATCCCTGCTCTAAGCAATAATCAGAAAGTGAGATTGAGGGATGTCTATAACCTTTGCCTTCAGGCTGCTGCCACTGCTATTTCACAAGACATGATGTTTGGATGACTAGGCACAGGGCAAGTGGGGAAGCTGCTGAAAGGGGAGATGAGAAAGAACAGAGGCCTTCTCTGCTTAAGGTTATCAGCCATTTAAGACTTTAAAGTTTAACTTGGAACTTTAAATTATGCTCCAGTAAGAACTGGAGAATACTGCTGTTAAGGCTAGCAGAATATACCCCAGTATTTTGCACAATTCCACTTTTCTGATCAGTTTTCAGACATAGTTCCAGTCATCCAAATGAGCGCCCCTCACCATGTCTTGCAATAAATTCCACAGATTAAGTATTTCCCATGAGAATAAATTCTTTTCTATACCTTCTAAATCTTTGTATAATCAGCTTCACTGGATGGCCTGTGGTCCTATTTTGAGAGATGGGGGGGGGAAATCTCCCTGCCCACTTTGTCCATGCCATATCATGCTCCTTTCACTATAGAATTAATTAGGTTATCTAATCATTTCTAAGCTTCTGATGGTCCCTTAAGACCTGAGTATGCCAGCAAGCCTGGGGACCCCACAGATGGGTGAACTACTATGAGGTGGCTCGCTATTAACATCCCTTCATTTGTTATTTCTTTGTTCTGTTTTATAAAGGTTGTTAAATGTTTTTATAATTAATAATGATAAATAGTTTTATGTATTTATTCAATGTTTTAGCTTTATGGTGCACCACCAGGAGTTGCTTTTGGTGTTATCTGTAACATGAAATTTGTCTAGGAAACTATCCTGACATAAACTGGGAACCAAATTCTGCAGTGAGCAGGAGATCAGACAGGTTCCTGATGTGCCTAGATGAGAACATACAAAAAATAGAGGAGGGAACTAAAGGGACAGCTATACTGGACTTAATTTTTACTAATAAGGACAAAATGGTTGAGGGAGTAGAAGCTATAGGAACTTTGGTGAAGGGTGACCGTGTCATACTAGAATTCAGCATAGGGCAACTGCTAAGACATGATAGCTGTCTCTTCCAGTCTCTTCCAGGGGTTGTCACATAGAAGAACAGGCCAACATTCTCCAAAGGACCTGAGTGCAGGACAAGAAGCAATGAGTAGAAGCTTGTTAAAGAGAGAACCAATCTGGAACTAAGGAGAAATTTCCTGAACAATTAATCAATAGAACAGCTTGACTTCCAGAATTGTGGGTACTCCATCACTGGAGATTTTCAAGAATAGATTGGACAATCACTTGACCAGGCAGGTATAAGTCCCCCTCCCTGAGCAGGAGTTTGGACTAGAAGACCTCCAGCCCTATGATATTTATGGAATATGTAAAGTACTACATATTCCCAAAGGTAGTATTTAAATACAACCCACAATAAGATCATATGCAGATCTATATCAAACCTGATGTGGCAGTCTATTGAGGACTCAGTCCATCAAGTTCACTGTAAATAAATATTAAAAAGATGTTTTATTTAGTTTCTCACAATCTGAGAAAGATCCTGTTAATGTATTTAATTTGCAAAACTATCATTGTTCATATATTTTATCAGGTATCAATATGTGGGCTGAAAATAAAGTGGAATATTACCCTCCATGAGCAATATTAAAGGTAAAGGTAAAGGTTCCCCCGCACATGCGTGCTAGTCGTTTCCGACTCTAGGGGCCGGTGCTCATCTCCGTTTCAAAGCCGAAGAGCCAGCACTTGTCCGAGGGCGTCTCTGTGGTCATGTGGCCAGCATGACTAGACGCCAAGGTGCATGGAACGCTGTTACCTTCCCACCGTAGTGGTCCCTATTTTTCTACTTGCATTTTTACGTGCTTTTGAACTGCTAGGTTGGCAGAAGCTGGGACAAGTAACAGGCACTCACTCTGTTATGCGGCACTCGGGATTCGACCTGCCAAACTGCTGACCTTCAGATCGACAAGCTCAGCGTCCTAACCCACTGAGCCACCGCATCCCTTGAGCAATATTAGAAAGCTACTATTTACCATGTCATCACATTTTTTGAAACAACATATAAAAGAAAAGATCTTTTATTTCCAAGGGTATGGGTGGTGACAAATTTTGGGCCATATTGGGGCATAGATTGGGTTTTGAAAAAGAGATTCATGAATATTTCATTAATTCTTTCATAATTTTTGCTTTGGAAAAATTCTACTCTGAAAATAGATGGTAAAATGTTCCAGTGGAAAGTTTGGGCAGAAGATGAGATTATAATCTTAAACCAAATAGTATGTGATGGCTGTTTTAAAGATTTATTCTGACTTTAAAATTTATTTGATCTTTCCTGCTCATAACATTGACAGTTTCTTCAACTTAGGCATATTTTAAGGAAATCAATATGGCCTGAACACTTTTCAAAGGCACCTGGGATGATCTCTTATTTAATGGAATAAAATTTATCTCTATCAAAAGCTCAAGAATATTTTTAATATGGACATTTTTGGAATATGGCAAACGTGGACTAAATCGCTGATATGCTCCGTTAATGGTTTCATGTCCTTAAAAATGTTTAAATTGTATCAACAGATCTGAGATCAACACTGATACATCAAAAATAGTGTGCTTAGAGCACACTAGTCTCCCCAAAGTATGTAGTTGAAAGGATGGACATCAAATTTTATTTCTTGGAGATATAAAAATATTTGAGGGTTTATTGACCCATATGATGGGGCCATCTAATTCTCTATTGTTTAATGTATTTAATATATATAGACTGATTTATGGGGAAATATTTACATGTTAAATATTATAATGTGTTTAGTTAAATACTAAAGCTTTGGAATCTGTTTATCAGGAGTTAGTTGCCATGTTCATGAGGTGGTGACTAAAATAATTATATTGAGAAATTGGATGTGATATTATTCATAAGGAATAGTTTTTGGAAATATGGGCTTTAGAAAAGGCAATATTGTCTATTATTCAAAGGATGAAGCAAAATGTACTTCTTTGGCAAAGATTCTGTGATATTTTACAATAATATTTTTTTATTAATTATACTATGTATGGTATTGTAGTGCTACCTACTAATATAATAATACTTGTACTATAATACAAGACTATTTTATTACTATAAAAGGTAGATATTTTCTCTTAGTTTGATGTTTTATGGCTGTTTTTCTTTTTTTTTAATTTTCCATTGTTTTTTTTTTCAGTTTAAAGGTTGTCTCATTTAATTTTTTTAGGTACTAAAGTATTTTGTCCATATTTTATATTTTGAAAGCTAATCTGATTTTAAATGGAAAAAAAATAATAACTCAGTGACTTCCAAACTAGGTGTCCTCCAACTATCTAAACTTCAGCTTGGAGGAAGTTCAGCTCTGGCCTTACTGGCTGACAATTCTGGAAATAAAGTCCACATATGTGGATGGTGCCCAGTTTGGGGAAAGCTGCTCTGTAACATTCTTACATCCTGGCTGCCTTTCATGCCTGGAGGTTTGTTTATAAAAAATTCTTAGTTAAGGCTGTGCTGACAATGATCCAGGAAATAGCTTACAAGAATGAGTCCTTTTGTATTTGGTAAACAGGAATGACCTTTCTTATTCTTAAAGCGCAACCCACAAGGGGAAAGAGAGATCAGTTCTTAGCATGGTGGTTTCCAAGGAAAATAATAGCCGCAGGATCCTGCTTGGCAAGCTGCCACTGCCTTTTGGGACAGCATACTCCTCTATGCCTCTTACAGGGTACCTTTCTCTGGACATGTTCAAATAAGGGCCCTTGTTCTGCAGCAGAACTGCACAATCCCTTGTAGCAGCTTCTTGTGTTCTTAAGGCATCCGGGATCCCTTGGCAACCAGGGCTCTTTGCCAGCCAGCCATTGTTCATCACTTGGTGGATTTGAATGATCGGCATTGTGCAAAATTCCACATTCATTATGTTGTGCCAGAGCTGTGTTTCCATTGCTTCTTCAGGAAAGAAACAAAACACAGTTCTATACAGTCTAAAAATGGATGCCTTAGTCAAATGGAATGCACAGAATTGCATTTAAAAGATTTGTAAGTTGCCTATTGTAGTTCCATTAAATGGGAGCTCCATCTCATTCAGGACTCAGTTTTTAGCTTTGCTAGAGGCTCCTGATAGCAGACAAACAAGGACTTCCAGATATTCCAGAATTTCCTGAGATGTGTGATGAATCCTGCATTTTTTTAATGGCCTGTAAGAATAACCTTGGGAGACAGGAGGGAGAGATGCAGCCCTAGACAACCATCTTGCAAAAGATATTTCAGCTCACAAAAAAAGGGAACATGGGAAGGAAGCATCTCAGAACAGACCCTCCCCAGTTTTCTGAAAAGTTAAGAAGAGAAGAATTGCTTTCAGACTTGCAAGATTCTGTCACTGTAACCTTACAAAAAGGTAACGTTAGTATTCATGGTTTGTGCTTCTGGTCTGGACTATCTCGAAGGGTTGATATTTTTCTCCTTTTTACTTTGACCATTCCACCTACAGAACCCAACTGGCCTGGCAGCTGGAGCTTATTTAGCTTTATTAATGGGATGGTGTCCATCTTCATAAATAGGAGCAATGGGCTAACACAGAAGACAAATGGAGACACATCTCCAATTTGTAACAGAAAGAAACAGCGAGGGATTGTCCATACACACACCACATGTCACTTGCTGCCAGAGGCAATTACTTACTTTGCCTAATGTTAGGGCTGGCTGATCATAGTTTAATTAGCTGCCAACACTAAGCTAACTAGGGTCAGTACAAGGAGTGTAAATTCAGTGGGCTCAGTCCCTAAGCAGAATAAAGATTACCTTGATGGAAACAGGGAAGGTATAGCAGGAAGAGAATGAGTGGATAAACATTGCTTAAGACCAGGCTGGGAGATGGGGTGGTAGTTATGAAAATGTCTCAAATGGGTTTCCGCTAATTCACATAGATATACGTACAAGAGGGAGGAGGAGAATTATATTCAGATTTTGCAAGCCAAACATAATAAAGGTAGTTCTAGGCTTACATGGACTCTGTTTCTTGGTCTGGTTTACTTTATAAGTCTGATTTGTTTACAATTGCATATGTTTCTTTTTTCTAAAAATAATCCCAAGAGTTTTAAAAATTCATTATTTAAAATATATACTAGCAAATAGCAAACAAGAAAATGGTACATCTGGAAGTGATCGTACTACCATAACAAATGAAAAAAATAATACTGTAAATACATTTCAACCATTTTTTAAAAAAATCTTGGTTTATATTTCCCACTAGGGGAAACCTTGTATGTAAATTTAACCATTGTTGTTTGTAAACTATAATATATAATTTATCACGGAGACTTGGTTGGGCCCAGAGGGTGGGGTCCCTTTGGTTGACCTTTGCCCACCAGGCTTCCGGGTGCTACACCGGCCACGAGCTCAAGGTAGGGGTGGGGGTGTGGCGGTGATCATTAGGGAGACCTTATGTCCGCGGGAGACCACCGTTCTTCAGATAGTCGGGTGTGAGTCTCTCTTTGTGAGATTTGGTTCTGGGACGCAGTTGGGCTTGCTGCTGGTGTACATTTTGCCTAGTCGCGCAGCGGCAGCCCTGCCCGAGCTGCTCGATATCCTCTCGGGGTTGGTGGTTGAGTTCCCCAAACTTATAGTTTTGGGAGACTTCAATCTACCATCCCTGGGAGGCTCATCTGAGCTAGCTCGGGAGTTCATGGCTTCCATGACGGCCATGGACCTGACGCAAGTAATTTCTGAACCAACTCATGAGGGAGGCCACACCCTTGACCTGATTTTTTTATCTGGACGGTGGTTGGATGATCTTGGTGGGGGCTTTCCATTTATTATGCCCCTGTCATGGACCGATCATCACCTCCTGTGGCTGGTCTTCCATTTTGCCACCCCCCGCTGTGGGGGTATGGAGCCAATTAGATGGTACCGCCCCAGACGCTTAATGGATCCTGATAGATTCCAAGCGGCGCTGGGGTCCCCACCTGCCTCCATTGCTCACAACTCGGCGGATGCCTTAGTGGAAGCCTGGGAAAGGGCAGCCACTGAGGCACTTGACCGGGTTGTACCCTTGCGGCCCCTGACCCGGTGCAGATCCCAGCGAGCTCCATGGTTCTCCGCGGAGCTCCGGGAGATGAAGCATCGGAAACGGGGCCTAGAGAGCTGCTGGAGGTCCAGCCGATCTGAATCCGACCGGTTGCGGTTAAGAACCTACATTAGGTCTTATCTCGCAGCGATGAGGGCGGCGAGGTGTAATTACTTCTCTACCCTCATCGCGTCCGCAGATAATCGCCCGGCCGCCTTGTTTAGGGTGACTCACTCCCTTCTTAATCAGGAGGTGAGGGAGGATCCCTTGCAGGGTCGTGCCGAGGAATTTAGTCAACATCTGTCGGATAAAATCGCTCGGATTCGGACCGGTTTGGACTCCAGCTGGGCAGAGTCTGGCGATCAGGACACGGGCGGTCCTGTCAATGTTATCTGGGAGGAGTTTGATTCTGTGACCCCTGATGAAGTGGACAGGATTATGGGGAGGCTGAGCTCCACCACATGTTTATTGGATCCGTGCCCTTCTTGGCTGGTTTATGCAGCTAGGGAGAGGACACGAGGCTGGCTCCAGGCGGTTATATCTGCTTCTTTGAGTGAGGGTTATTTCCCCACCGTCTTGAAGGAGGCGGTGGTGAGACCTCTCCTCAAGAAGCCTGCCTTGGACCCAGCTGTATTGAACAACTTTCGTCCAGTCTCCAACCTTCGCTTTCTTGCGAAGGTTGTTGAGAGTGTGGTGGCGCATCAGCTCCCTCTGGTCCTGGATGAAGCGGATTATCTGGACCCTTACCAATCGGGTTTCAGGCCCGGGTACAGCACGGAGACGGCATTGGTCGCTCTGGTGAATGATCTCTGGAGGGCTCGGGATAGGGGATATTCCTCTGTCCTAGTCCTATTAGACCTCTCGGCGGCTTTCGATACCATCGACCATGGTATCCTGCTGCAGCGTCTCAGGGAATTGGGAGTGGGAGGCACAGTTTTTCAGTGGTTCTCCTCCTATCTCCTGGGACGCTCACAGTCGGTGTTGGCAGGGGGGCAGAGGTCGACCCCTAGGACTCTCACTTGTGGAGTTCCTCAGGGATCGGTCCTCTCGCCTCTCCTGTTCAACATCTACATGAAACCGCTGGGTGAGATCATTCGTGGTTTTGGAGTTGGGTATCATCAATATGCCGATGATACCCAACTTTTCATTTCGACCCCAAACCACCCCAGTGATGCCCTCGCTGTGATGTCCCATTGCCTGGAGGCGGTTCGGGTCTGGATGGGGAGGAACAGACTTCAACTCAACCCTGACAAGACTGAGTGGCTGTACATTCCGGCATCCTGGGACATTCAAAATGTTCCATCGCTTTCTATGGGGGGTGAGCTTTTACCCCCTGTGGATAGGGCTCGCAACTTGGGAGTCCTCCTAGATTCATGACTTACTCTGGAAGATCATATAGTGGCCGTGACTAGGGGGGCTTTTGCCCAGGTTCGCCTGGTGCGCCAGTTGCGGCCCTATCTGGACCGGGATGCCCTGTGTACGGTCACTCATGCACTCGTGACCTCTCGCCTAGACTATTGTAATGCTCTCTACATGGGGCTTCCCTTGAAGACTACTCGGAGGCTCCAACTGGTACAGAATGCAGCCGCGAGAGTTGTCTTGGGAGTTTCCCGGTACTCCCATGTTACACCTTTGCTCCGTGAGCTGCATTGGTTACCAGTTGTCTTCCGGGTAAGGTTCAAGGTCTTGGTTATGATCTTTAAGTCCTTACATGGCATGGGTCCGCGATACCTCAAGGACCACCTGCTGCTGGCGTCAACTCCCCTCCGCCCTGTGCGTGCCCACAGAGAGGGCCTCCTCAGGGTGCCTCCGGTCAGGGAATGTCGACTGGTGGCCCCCAGGGGGAGGGCCTTCTCTGTGGGTGCTCCGGCATTATGGAACCAACTGCCGGTTGAGCTCCGGACGGCATCGGACCTTCGATCCTTCCGTCGCGGGTTGAAGACCCATTTATTTGAATTAGCTGGTCTGGCCTGATAGGGGTATATGGGTTTTTTTATTGGTTTTTATTATTTTATCATTGTTGTATTTTAATTGGGCATTGGTTTAATTTTCTTTTAATTTTTGTACTGCTATTTATATATGCCCTGCGAACCGCCCTGAGTCCCTTAGGGAGAAGGGCGGTATAGAAATCTCAATAAAATAAATAAAATAAATAAATTATATTATGCAAACCTACACAGTTGTTTTATTGAATAAATATTAGCTAAACAAACTGATTTGATGTGAAGTTAGATTCCAGCCAACATTTAAACTTGATAAAGATCACAGTCAATAAAATCTGCTCCTATTAACTGTCCTGCTCTGCCCCATATGGTTGAACAATCTGCAGTGTGGTCTGAAACACTGAATGCAACATGCAGAAAAACAAACGATAACATTCAAAATACCCAAACCACATATGACTTTAAAAAGTGCCCTGAAGATATATATTTTGCAAAGAATACTTCAATTAAAAGATTCCTATTATAAAGTAGCTTTCGTGAATTCTAGATTCATGTGGCCCAGTGATTGTAAAGGAGTTTCCCGTTTGAAAGATTTACTTTACTTTACTATGTTAATAGCACCTATAAGTGCAAAAGAATGTATTCCAACTGGTTAAAAAAAAATCATGCAGACAAATATATAACTATTGTAATCCAGAAGTTTCTCTTGGCAGTAGAACTGAGTTTTCTTAATGAGATTTATATTAATGTATTTCCCTTCATGTTATTATATCTGTTAGACTACTAGGGGAGTCCAACCTTGGCAACTTTTTTGGACTCATGGAATTCAATTCCCAGAAATTCCCAGCCAGCATGGAATTCTGGGAGTTGAAGACCACAAGTTTAAAGCTGCCAAGGTGGGACACCCCTATGTTAGTCTGTTTTAAGTTATCTTTTGCCATTAAGGCCAGGGCATGTCTGCAGTTTATGAAGCCAGACATAAACCTTGGGAATAGCATTCCAGCAGGGCAGACTATGATACTGTTTTCCACCAGCTGCTGTTGTCCTTCATACTTGCAAGCTGACGATATCAGTCTTTTGCTGTGTGCCTCAGGGAACAGTACCTGAGAAGCTAACTTCTGGTTCCATACTCTCATGATAATCTCCCTGAAGTAAAACGGTTGACCTGGGCTTCTGAGAACTGAAAAAACCATTCCAAGTTCAGAATATTGAGACTTCTTCCTAGGCATATAGCAGACCAGAGCAAGTATGCTTGGTACTAATGGATTGTTTTACCTTCTTTGACTGAGAGGGGAGGGGAGAGGGGGGAGATACGTCTGTGAAACGTGTTCTAACTTGTGATCACTCTTGTGGGGGTGGGGAGAAACAATTCTGTGAGTATTAACAGTGATTTCATTCTCTGGCTAGTCTGGAATTTTTAGACCTGGGCTAAACTAGGGTTATGGGTGGATGTATTAAATTTGAAATCTGAAGGCTACGTATTTTACCCAGGATTCCTGGAAATATAACCAAGGACTCTCCAACCTGAAATGAGCAACAGGAGAGATCTTGTGTCTCTTCATTTTGATTAACTGTAGGCAGTTTTCAATATTTGTTCAATGTACAAGATAAAATGCTGCTATGAGCAGTATTCTTCAGGAATAGTTTCAGCAGGATGAAGAAAACATTTTTCAGATCACCAGTTCAGGAAGTCCTGCTTGGAAGTGATTTTAACAACAGTATGTAGCCAAATCTGATTGGCTATAATGGCATGGCATCTTCCCATTCAGTGCATGAGCTTTGTTGGATAGAATCATTCAAGCCACATGAAGGTTTCTGTTCTATTTAATGTTAGCATTATTGAAAGGTGTTCTGAGAATTTGGTTACAGCTGGCTTGGAATAATAATAATAATAATAATAATAATAATAATAATAATAATAATAATAATAATGATGATGATGATGATGATGATGATGATGTTAAAATGTAAATTAAAAAAATCTTCTGTCTATAGTATTTACAAATACACATACACCCTATTTATTTAAAAGAAAGTTAGCCTTGAACTGAAGACAATCTAGCAAAAAAAAAAAGAGAAGCAGCTTTTCTAACTTAACCTAAGGTTGCCAACACCGTGTGAAATCACTCTTGGGAATGTTTCCCTCCACAGTCTTGGGAATGAATGTGTGGACATTCTTATGCATATATTTGGCTGAAGTGTAGATGATTGGAACTGAGCTTTATTAGCCATGATACGAAAATGGTTTTGATGCTGCTTGCTTCTGGGATATCCTGTCCTACTAACTCTAATCGATACTGCCTACTTTTTTCAAGCTGAAACACATTTTTTAAAAAGAGGAAGAGGAAGAGGAGGAGGAGGAGGCCAGGGAAAAACAGATGTGTCTCTGTGGTGTGTGTGTGTGTGTGTGTGTGTGTGTGTACAACCGTCTTTAAATAAACTACACCTTACATATATGTGAACCTTATTAACATAAGTGCATAAATTATTCACTTTGTCAGAAACACAACCTCCTCACCCACAGAAACACACCGCACGCTTATTACACAGAGAAACTTCTGCCTTTCATCAGAAACGGCAGAAAAGATTAAAAATAGGATAAAAGTTGGATTAAGGGCAAAGGTTAACTTCACAGGGTAGAAAACAGAAAATAAAGATCAAAACTGGATGGAGAAGACGCAAAAGGAAAGTCAGGAGAGAAGCTATGTGTGGGCATTACAAATAGAAATAACTGTACCAGGCAAGTGTTTCTTCTGAAGCCGTGTGGAACTTTGGGCTGATCTTTAAATGCATCCACATTTTCCAGCAGCAAGGTCTACAGTTAATTGCTTCTGCAATACTCAATCCAGTTTGAAAACATAATATTTGCACAGCAAAAGCCCAGCTGCCAATCATATACTAGCAAAGAGTTAGAGCTTTTGTCTGTCTTGGTTGCCATCTTGGGATGGTCTCAGTTGTTGCAGCCCAGATAGGTTAGCTCTAACCAAGAGCCTCACTATGGAATATAGATGTTGCTTTCAATAACATTGTCAGACTTAGCTTTAATATTAGTCCAGCCTAGTATTTGCCACTCATATCTCCCTCCTTGAAAGCCTGGGAGTGCAGTTTGGACCTTAGTGAATACTTCATCGACAGGATGACTTCATTTCTTAATCACAGAAGCTTCATCCAAGTCAGAGAGGCTTGTTGAGCCAGGTGGGCTTTGATACAGCAGCATGGTGGAGCAGTGGTTAAAGAGCAGTGTTGCAGGCAAACTCTGCCCACAGCCTTGAGTTTGATCCTGACAGGGCTCAAGGTTGACTCAGCTGTTCATCCTTTCATCAGTAAAATGGGGACCCAGATTGTTGGGGCAATATGCAAATAATGCACTACATTGTAGACTGCACAGAAAGTTCTGTAAAGTGTTGTGAGATGGCATATAAACCTAAATGCTACATGCTACAATGCTATGGAAGGCAGAAAGCAAGGAATTAGATTGCCTGAAATATCATGGTGGGGTGTTCTCTAGAAAACAATATCCTCTAGGGTACACAGAGACATTCTCAGTTCCAGAATCTCCATTTCATACCCTCTTATGGTTGCAATATCCTGGAGCCACATCACAATAACCTGCTATTTCCAATTGAACAGTTTTGTCCAGAAACATTATTATCTTGACCCTAAATATTGCCAAGAGAAAGAGCATGAAACCTGTCACTTAAAAGCCAGGCCAAAATCTGCAGGCCGACAGTTGAATGAATCAGTCTGTGCTGCCTTCCAAGGTGATCAGGAAAGTAGTGGAGAGACCAGAACGTGAGCACGTGGGGAGGGGGAGGGAGGAAGGCAAGAGAAGTAAGGAGGGAGGGATAGGCAAGAGATGAAAGCCATAAATATGATAGTTGATTGTCCTAATCTTGGTTGAAAACGAAAAATGTGATTCCTCCCAATTCTGTTACGATAAACTGTTGAGCGTTTCAGGGCCCTAGGGAGTCAGCAGTTGTTTGCTGGAGCCATCTGTCTCATTTCCCTTAGCAACAGGGTTTGCCCTTCTCCATTCATTGATGAAGTCTCTGAAGCAATCTCTAAGAGTCCGTCCTCCACTGTCCCTCCCTACATCCCATTGGCCTTGTTTGATTCTCTCTAGAATGTGTCCCTGCTCACTTCTATGTGTATTTCATACTATATAAAAACAGCAATATCTAGTTTCTGTAAACATTTTGGAGATAATGACACATGTTACTAATTCTTGGGGTTGGGGTTGGGGTGTGTGTGTCCCAAGTGAGATATAGCATGTACATTAGAATTCTGAGGGAGTATAATATAAAACCCTATGGACAGTACCAAAAGGCAAAACGATATGACGCTGGAAGATGAGCCCCTCAGGTCGGAAGGCGTCCAATATGCTACTGGGGAAGAGCAGAGGGCTAGTACTAGTAGCGCCAGAAAGAATGAAGCGACTGGGCCAAAGCCGAAAGGACGCTCAGCTGTGGATGTGTCTGGTGGTGAAAGGAAAGTCCGATGCTGTAAAGATTTTTTCTCCATAGGAACCTGGAATGTAAGATCCATGAATCAAGGAAAGCTGGACGTGGTCAAACAAGAGATGACAAGACTGAACATCGACATCTTAGGTATCAGCAAACTAAAATGGACAGGAATGGGTGAATTTAATTCAGATGACCATCAGGTATACTACTGCGGGCAAGAATCCCTCAGAAGAAATGGAGTAGCCTTCATAGTCAATAAAAGAGTAGGAAAAGCAATACTGGGATACAATCCTCAAAATGACAGAATGATCTCAGTTCGAATCCAAGGCAAATCATTCAATATCACAGTAGTCCAAGTCTATGCCCCAACCACCAGTGCTGAAGAGGATGAAATTGACCGGTTCTATGAAGCCCTACAGCACCTTATAGAACTAACACCCAAAAATGATGTCCTTATCATCATGGGGGATTGGAATGCTAAAGTAGGAAGCCAAAAGATAACTGGAATAACAGGCAAGTTTGGCCTTGGAGTACAAAATGAAGCAGGGCACAGGCTAATAGAATTTTGTCAAGAGAATACGATGGTCATAGCAAACACTCTTTTCCAACAACCCAAGAGACGGCTCTACACATGGACATCACCAGACGGTCAACACAGAAATCAGATTGACTATATGCTCTGCAGCCAAAGATGGAGAAGCTCTATACAGTCAGTAAAAACAAGACCAGGAGCTGACTGTGGCTCAGACCATGAGCTTCTCCTTGCAAAATTTAGGCTTAAACTGAAAAAAGTAGGGAAAAGCACTAGGCCACTCAGGTATGAATTAAATCATATCCCTGTTGAATATACAGTAGAGGTGACAAATAGATTTAAGGAATTAGATCTGATAGACAGAGTGCCTGAAGAACTATGGACAGAGGTTCGCGACATTGTACAACAGGTAGCAAACAAAACCATCCCAAAGAAAAAGAAATGCAAGAAAGCAAAATGGCTGTCTGAGGAAGCTTTGCAAATAGCTGAGGAAAGGAGGGAAGCGAAAGGCAAGGGAGAAAAACATAGATATGCCCAATTGAATGCAGAATTCCAGAGAATAGCTAGAAGAGATAAGAATGCCTTCTTAAATGAACAGTGCAAAGAAATAGAAGAAAACAATAGAATAGGGAGGACCAGAGATCTTTTCAAGAAAATTGGAGAGATGAAGGGAACGTTTAATGCAAAAATGGGCATGATAAAGGACCAAAATGGCAGGGACCTAACAGAGGCAGAAGAGATTAAGAAGAGGTGGCAAAATTACACAGAAGAACTATACAAGAATGAGCTTAACGTCCCTGATAATCACAATGAGGTGGTCACTGACCTCGAGCCAGACATCCTAAAATGTGAAGTGAAGTGGGCCTTAGAAAAGCTGAGCAACAACAAAGCTAGTGGAGGTGACAGTATTCCAGCTGAGCTATTCAAAATCTTAAAAGACAATGCAGTAAAAGTGCTACACTCAATTTGCCAGCAAATTTGGAAAACTCAACAGTGGCCACAGGATTGGAAAAGATCAGTTTACATTCCAATTCCAAAGAAAGGCAGTGCCAAAGAATGTTCAAACTATCGCACCATTGCACTCATTTCTCATGCTAGTAAAGTCATGCTTAAAATCTTACAAGCTAGACTTCAGCAGTATGTGGATCGAGAACTACCAGAAGTACAGGCAGGATTTCGAAGAGGCAGAGGAACTAGAGATCAAATTGCCAACATACGCTGGATCATGGAGAAAGCTAGGGAGTTCCAGAAAAACATCTACTTCTGCTTCATTGACTATGCTAAAGCCTTTGATTGTGTGGATCATAACAAACTGTGGCAAGTTCTTAAAGAGATGGGAGTACCAGACCATCTTATTTGTCTCTTGAGAAACCTATATGCGGGTCAAGAAGCAACAGTGAGAACTGGACATGGATCCACTGATTGGTTCAAAATTGGGAAAGGAGTCCGGCAAGGCTGTATACTGTCGCCATGCCTATTTAACTTATATGCAGAGCACATCATGAGAAAGGCAGGGCTAGATGAATCAAAAGTTGGAATTAAGATTGCCGGAAGAAACATCAACAACCTAAGATACGCAGATGATACCACTCTAATGGCAGAAAGTGAAGAAGAACTAAAGAGCCTCTTGTTGCGGGTGAAGAAGGAGAGTGCAAAAGTTGGGTTGAAACTTAACATTAAGAAAACCAAGATCATGGCATCTGGCCCTCTCAATTCCTGGCAAATAGATGGGGAAGAAATGGAGGTAGTGACAGATTTTATTTTCCTGGGCTCCAAGATCACTGCAGATGGGGACTGTAGCCAAGAAATTAAAAGACGCTTGCTCCTGGGGAGGAAAGCCATGGCAAATCTAGACAGCACACTAAAAAGCAGAGACATCACCCTGTCAACAAAAGTGCGTATAGTCAAGGCTATGGTCTTCCCAGTTGCAATGTATGGCAGTGAAAGCTGGACCATAAGAAAGGCTGAGCCCCAAAGAATTGAGCCCTTTGAACTATGGTGCTGGAGAAGACTCCTGCGAGTCCCTTGGACTGCAAGGCGATCAAACCGGTCAGTCCTAGAGGAGATCAATCCCGACTGCTCTTTAGAAGGCCAGATCCTGAAGCTAAAACTCAAATACTTTGGCCACCTAATGAGAAGGAAGGACTCACTGGAGAAGAGCCTAATGCTGGGAAAGATCGAGGGCAATAGAAGAAGGGGACGACAGAGAATGAGGTGGCTGGATGGAGTCACTGAAGCAGTAGGCGTGAGCTTAAATGGACTCCAGAAGATGGTAGAGGACAGGAAGGCCTGGAGGAATGTTGTCCATAGGGTCGCGATGGGTCGGACACGACTTCGCAGCTAACAACAACAAATAATATATATAACAATCTTACCATATGCTGGTTACTGATATTGGCTGAGACTTTACTGACTCATATGACTCATCCACTTGTTATCAGAGAGTGAATTTTCATTGCACAAATGTCTCTGGTCTGGGAAAAAGACATAAAATTTATGTGCTCTGAAACAGAAATCTAAATCTAAAATTTATTAAATAGAGAGATATTAAGTTAATTAACAAAATTAACAAAAAGTTTAAACAATTGGGACAATACCGGCACATTTTTGTTACAGATTGCAATTTAAAGAGACATCATGGTGTGGATTTTTATAGGCCTTTTGAAATGGAGCATGAAGAATTAAATGTAAAGGAGAAGGGTTTTTTTTTCTTTAGGATTGAAAGAATTTGCTTTGAAATTGGAAGCTGGCTCAAACGCTGAATATAAATATTTTAGAGGTTGTATTTGTTTACTAAATTATATATTTCTCTACACTTACTTCAGGAGCTCAAAAGGAATCTGTCAATATCCTGTTATTATCATTTTTTTTCATATAG
The DNA here is from genome assembly GCF_947247035.1 of Vipera ursinii. Classification (NCBI taxonomy): domain Eukaryota; kingdom Metazoa; phylum Chordata; class Lepidosauria; order Squamata; family Viperidae; genus Vipera; species Vipera ursinii. The sequence goes on along the minus strand of NC_139512.1, from coordinate 113,624,212 downwards.
TCGATCATCTGCTTACAGCTAAATAATTGGTGTTTCTCTAGCAGTTCTACATTAAGGATAAGTAAAGGTAAAGGTTCCCCCACACATGCGTACTAGTCATTTCCAACTCTAGGGGCCAGTGCTCATCTCTGTTTCAAAGCCGATGAGCCAGCGCTTGTCCGAGGACGTCTCTGTGGTCATGTGGCCGGTGTCGGGCTCGGCATGCCCGACATTCTGGGAGGCCGTGGAGCGACCTGCCGGCCCTCGAGACCAGCCGCCGGCGCCCGCGGTCTCCCGAAGAGCCGGGGAAGGGCGCAGCCGGCAGAACAGATCAGCAGTCGACCGCCCGCCGCCTGCTGAGGCTACAGGACAACTCACCGGGCCCCAGGAACAGCCGCCGGCGCTCGCATTTGCCCGACGAGCCAGGGGGGAGCGCAGGCGCCGAGACGGCTCGGCAGCCACCCGCCTGTCATCCGGAGAGACCATGCAACCTGGCAGCAACTCGGCAGCAACTCGGCAGCAACCCGCCGGTCCACGTGATCGGCCGACAGCGCCAACGTTTTCCCGACGAGCCGGGGAGGAGCCAAGCGACCCCGGGGCCGTCCGGAAGGCCGGGGAGCAGCCGTGAGGAGGCGCGGTTGGGGGTTGCCCAGCCGCCGAGCGACAGATGGAGGAGGGGCGCCGGGGCGGTCCAGGAGGCGGCAGGGCCGCAGACGGCGCGTTCCATTGTTTTGCCGGCCTCCTTGCGGGCTAAGGGACTGTGTGCTAGGCTCCAGCGGCGGATGGTCCAAACGGCGCAACTCACGGCGGTTTGGGGACCTGAGGGGGGAGGCAAGGCTGTGCGAGGCTCAGGGGAAAGGGAGGGCGGTCTGGGCTGGGGGGTGGCTTACCGGCTGCAATGGTGGTGGGACGGGGACGGGGAGGATACGTACCTGGGGGCGGGTGCCGAAAGGCAGGAGCCAAGGGGGGCGGTAGTTAAGTAGGGTGAGGGCGTGGGTAGGCAATTAGGGGTGTGGTGATGGGTGTCGGTTCTGCTGGCTACTTAACAGCGTTGATTGTGCTGTGAAATCAACGCTGACTTCGATCGTCTTCGAGTTTCTGTTTGTGAGGTTAATAAACGTGGCTCAGGAGAACCAGCTCTCGTTCCGGACTCATTCTTCCTGGTGATTCGTCGGACGGGGGCTGAAAGCCGGCATGACTAGACGCCAAAGGCGCACGGAACACTGTTACCTTCCCACCATAGTGGTCCCTATTTTTCTACTTGCATTTTTACGTGCTTTCAAACTGCTAGGTTGGCAGAAGCTGGGACGAGTAACAGGCACTCACTCTGTTATGCGGCACTCGGGATTCGACCCGCTAAACTGTCGACCTTCTCATTGACAAGCTCAGCGTCCTAACCCACTGAGCCACTGCCTCCCTTTCATTAAGGATAGATAACAGAAATTAGGCTGCAATCCTTATAAGGAATTTGCATCCTACCAGATTATGCTTGTGATTGACCCAGGTGCATTGAGGTGATTAGAATCTGGAGTTCAGCATCATCTGAGGTAAATGGGCTGCATTTCCTTGTTGTAGACATCTGAATTGGATCCATTCAACACATTGACTTATTTCTTAGGAAATCTGCATTAGATTAGATAGGGATTCCCTTACAATATATGAAGATATGCAGATATGTGACAAAGTACAGGTAGTCCTAGACTTACAACCACAATTGGGCCCAAAATTACTGTTGTTAAGTAAGACATTTGTCAAGTGAGTTTTACAACCATTTTACAACCTTTCTTGCTTCAGTTGTTAAGTGATTCATTGCAGTTGATAAGTTAGTGACCCAGCTGTTAAGTGAATCTGGCTTCCCCATTGACTTTGATTGTCAGAAGGTTGCAAAAGGTGGTCACCTGACCTTGGGACAAAGCAACGGTTATAAATATGAACCAGTTGCCAAGCATCTGAATTTTGATTACATAATCATGGGATGCTGCAAAAGTCATAACTGTGAAAAATGATCACAAGTCACTTTTTTCAGTGCCATTGTAACTTTGAATGGTCACTAAATGAACGGTTGTAAGTCAAGAGCTACCTGTATTATCTTAATTACTTTGCCATCATGATTATTACATGCTGAATTGTTGCCAATATCATATGACATATTTATTTTCTAGATTACTGTGTTTTCAATTGACCAATTATTTCTTAGAACATTCAAAATAAAACTAAAACAGTTAAAAACAGGAGCCATTATATAGTTAAGGATGCTTATTACTCTGGTGGACAGTGATCAATCAAAACTATAAAAGTCAACAATTCACTGCTCAAAGCAAAGTCTATTTTCCCTGTCGCTTTCTCTAATTTAATGATCATGCCATATGAATTTAGAATGTGAGGCTATGTATTGTGATGTATTCTGCAACTAGTCATTTCAATTGAAACATTAACACCAGAGAAAGAAATGCATTTCAGTACTACATTTCTTATCTAGTAGGAAGAGGCAACATTGACACAAAAGTGTACGTGCTAAGGCATAACTAAGCCTCACCAAGTCATTATCCAATGTTGGGGAATGGAAATTGTAATCTTGGGCATCCAGGAATTATGGTCTGAGGTTAAATTGTTACAAGAATTCAAAAGGAAGTCAGTAAAATCATGCAAACCTACAAAATTATGGTTGCTAAGTAGTGATGATAAATAGTGAAGAATGAGAAATTGGGGTACTGAAAAATTGCAGGGTCTAATATTCTCATTAGAGCAAATTAATTGTCTAAAGAAAATGCCTTAAATGTAGCATGCAAGGCAATAGCAAAATTAGTGGCTTTCAAATTTGAACTTTAGTTCTATTTCTCACTCTTCTATTCAGCATGATTCAGAGTCTGAAGAATAATTTAGTTGAGCTATTTGCTTATAAGTAGCATTATTAGTAAATAGTACACACTCAATTATTAAAAATAGCCAATGGAGGACTGTGGCAAAAAGCTTGGGAACTACACATAACATTAAAAACAACAGATCCAAACTTCTATTGCTAAAGTCTATTTGTAGGAGAAAAATAATAAAAATGCTGGCTGAATTACTCAAGTTGCACACGGAAAAAATCATTCATTGACTCATAACTATGAATGTGTGGCTACTTCCATAGTGATGTAGGTCTAAATCTGGTGATCATACCATATAATTAGCAGGAATTACCATTGCACTGGATGAAGAGGGTGGTTTAGTTTAGTTTAGTTTAGTTTAGTTTAGTTTAGTTTAGTTTAGTTTAGTTTAGTTTAGTGGTAAAGGTAAAGGTTCCCCAGCACGTGCATGCTAGTCGTTTCCGACTCTAGGGGCTGGTGCTCATCTCCGTTTCAAAGCCGAAGAGCCAACGCTTGTCCAAGGACGTCTCCGTGGTCATGTGGCTGGCATGACTAGATGACAAAGGTTCACGGAACGCTGTTACCTTCCCACCGTAGTGGTCCCTATTTTTCTACTTGCATTTTTACGTGCTTTTGAACTGCTAGGTTGGCAGAAGCTGGGACGAGTAACAGGCGCTCACTCTGTTACGCGGCACTCGGGATTCGACCTGCCAAACTGCCGACCTTCTGATCGACAAGCTCAGCGTCCTAACCCACTGAGCCACCGTGTCCCTTAGGTTAGTTTAGTTTAGTTTAAAAAGAAATGGAGATGGCCAGACAAAGCAATTAGCGATTGGCAGACAAGGACTAGCAAGGCATGTTCCCACTGGTATCAATATTGCACCCTTGCAAGGAAGTAAATATGCTAATATCCAAAATGTCCTGGTGTCCTAAAATAACCAGTATAGCTTACTCATGTTCTGCTTTATGTTAATTGTGAAATCAATCCTTGATTTCACAAGGCTAGTTGCCAGGAAGAGCAAAGGTTTGTAGCAAGCTTTGTGTTAAGAATGACAACAGAACCAGTCTCAAACTAACAGTACAAGTTTGAGAATATACTGTTTATTTATTTACATATTTCCTAACTCAGTAAGTGAGCGGTTTACAAATAAGTAATAAAAATAAATAAAATACAATAGTAAAAATATATATAAAAATATTAAAAATAAACAAATTCTTGAGAAGTATTTCTTCCTGTAATATATTTCAGAGTAGTAATTGAGTGGCAGGAAGTGACATTTAGATTTATATAAAAGAACAAAAAGCTTCGTAGAATTATTACTGGGCGGTGGGAAAAGAACCTGAAATTGAATGTTGTATTATACTGTCACATGAAAAGATTGGTAGATTGGATAACAGGAAATTATGCTATTTACTAATATTAATGAGAAAACAAAGGTGGTAAAATACAGGTGAAATGTTTATATGGATTTAGGATATTATGAGATTATAATGAAAACTGTTTTGAAAAGTTGGGATGAAAAAAATGGGGGAATCCATATTTATGGCCTTTAATAGTAGTTTTAAAGTAAACAGTTTTTAATTCAGACTAACATGTAGAAAATATTTAGGCTGATGACTATAGAAACTAGCATAGGAATCATTTTTTAAATCAATGTGGTTTAAAAAATAATAAAGCCAATCTGTTTTCAATACCATCAAATTAAATGATCTTAACATTATTAAAACATTTTGCTATGTATGAGAAATTAATTAAAATGGGAATAAAATACATTGATTTTATTCCTGCCTCATGGGCGCGACCTGTCGCCTGTTTCCATACTCCCCTTAATGACGGGTCCAAGCTTTGGGACTCCGAGAGGTGGTTGGGCTTGGACAGGGGCCTCGAGTTAAGACGCGCTAAGAGGCCCCTGATAAGATTCTTAGCCGGTTATTTTAAGAGGTTAGGGAGGGGGAGGGTGGGGAAGGAATCTATAACCGGCACTCAGTCTGGACCTGTTAGAGGTCCCGACGGGACGGGGTCGGGGGAGGTGGCTGCTGGCGCTGGGAATGTGGGGGTGGGGCATCGAATCCCCACGGCGATAGGGTATGGTAGCAGGTGTTTGCGCGGAGGGCCATATCAACATCTGGGATCGCGCCCCCGCTATCTCCGAGCGGTGGCGCGCTCCGACCCTCCGGTTAGCACCCTCCTACCCGGGGATGAGGGTGATCAGGCCCCTGAGCTCAGGTTGGTCTATTTTAACGCTAGATCCGTAGTTAACAAAGCTCCCCTCATCCGTGACCTGATCGAGGAGGAATGTGCGGATCTAGCGTGCATCACGGAAACTTGGTTGGGTTCGGAGGGAGGGGTGCCTCTCACCGAGTTATGCCCACCAGGTTTCCGGGTGCTGCACCAGCCACGGGCTCAGGGCAGGGGTGGTGGGGTGGCAGTGGTTATTCGGGAGACTTTGTGTCCTCGGGAGGCCACCATTGTCCAGATGGCCGGGAGTGAATCCCTCCTCTTGAGATGTGGTCCTCGGGTTCAGCTGGGCTTGTTGCTCACATACCTGGCGCCCAGCTGTGTGGCAACAGCCCTGCCTGAGCTGCTCGACACCCTCTCAGGGTTGGCGGTGGAGTTCCCCAGGCTTATAGTCCTGGGTGACTTCAACCTGCCATCACTGGGGGGGTCGTCGGAGTTAGCTCGGGAGTTCATGGCTTCCATGACAGCCATGGGCCTGACCCAGGTTATTGAGGGCCCTACTCACGAGGGGGATCATACTCTCGACCTGGTGTTCCTGTCTGGACAATGGTTGGATGATCTGGGAGGGGGTTCTCCGTCCATCACCCCTCTGTCATGGTCAGATCATTACCTCCTGAGGCTGGTTTTCCGTCATGCCATCCCCCGCCGCTGGGCGGCGGAACCGACCAGGTGGTTCCGCCCCAGGCGCCTAATGGACCCGGACCGGTTCCAGAGGGCGCTTGGGCCGATACCTATCACCCTTACCCACAGCCCAGTCGATGCTCTGGTGGAGGCCTGGGAAACGGCTGCCACCAGGGCACTCGACTGTGTTGTACCCATGCGACCTCTGACTCGGCGCAGATCCCGTTGGGCTCCATGGTTCTCTGTGGAGCTCCGGGAGATGAAGCGTCGGAGACGAGGTCTAGAGAGCGGTTGGAGATCCAGCCGATCCGAACCCGACCGATTGCAGTTAAGAACCTTCATAAGGTCTTATCTTGCGGCGATAAGGGCGGCGAAGTCTAACTACTTTGCCGCCCTTATCGCGTCCGCAGATAATCGCCCGGCCGCCCTGTTTAGGGTGACTCGCTCCCTCCTTAACCAGGAGGTGAGGGAGGATCCCTTGCAGGGACGAGCCGAGGAGTTTAGTCATCATCTGACGGACAAAATCGCTCGGATCCGGACCGGCTTGGACTCTGACTGGGCAGAGTCTGATGTGGAGGAATCAGGCGGTCTTGAGCACGTTATCTGGACTGAGTTCGACCCTGTTTCCCCTGATGATGTGGACAGGATCATGGGGAGACTGAGCTCCACCACCTGTTTGTTGGATCCGTGCCCCTCCTGGCTAGCTTATGCGGCTCGGGAGGGAACACGAGGCTGGTTCCATGCAGTAATAACTGCTTCTTTGAAGGAGGGTGTCTTCCCTGCCGCCTTGAAGGAGGCGGTGGTGAGACCCCTCCTCAAGAAGCCTGCTTTGGACCCGGCTGTTTTAAACAACTATCGTCCAGTCTCCAACCTTCGCTTCCTGGCGAAGGTTGTTGAGAGTGTGGTGGCGCATCAGCTCCCTCTGTTCCTGGAGGAAACTGATTATCTGGACCCGTACCAATCGGGTTTCAGGCCTGGACACAGCACGGAGACGGCATTGGTCGCGCTGGTGAATGATCTCTGGAGGGCTAGGGACAGGGGTTGCTCCTCTGTCCTGGTCCTATTAGACCTCTCAGCGGCTTTCGATACCATCGACCATGGTATCCTGCTGCGGCGTCTCAGGGGGCTGGGAGTGGGAGGCACCGTTTTACGGTGGTTCTCCTCCTACCTCCGGGGCCGCTCGCAGTCGGTGTTGACAGGAGGGCAGAGATCCGCCCCGAGGTCTCTCATTTGTGGAGTCCCTCAGGGGTCGGTTCTCTCGCCCCTCCTGTTCAACATCTACATGAAGCCGCTGGGCGAGATCATTCGTGGTTTTGGGGTGGGGTATCACCAGTACGCTGATGATACCCAACTTTTTCTTTCCACCCCGAACCAACCCAGTGATGCCCTCTCCGTGATGTCCCGGTGCCTGGAGGCGGTTCAGGTCTGGATGGGGAGAAACAGGCTTCGTCTCAATCCCGCCAAGACTGAGTGGCTGTGCATATCGGCGTCTCGGGTTAACCAAGTTATTCCACCTCTAACGATGGGGGGTGAGGTGTTACCCCCCGTTGATAGGGCTCGCAACTTGGGCGTCCTCCTGGATTCACGGCTCAATTTTGAAGATCACATAGGAGCCGTGACCAGGGGGGCTTTTGCACAGGTTCGCCTGGTGCGCCAGTTGCGCCCCTATCTGGACCGAGACGCCCTACGCACAGTCACTCATGCGCTTGTGACCTCCCGTCTGGACTACTGCAACGCTCTCTACATGGGGCTGCCCTTGAAGACCACTCGGAGGCTTCAACTGGTGCAGAATGCGGCCGCGCGAGTTGTAATGGGGGTTTCCCGATACTCCCATGTAACACCTCTACTCCGCGAGCTGCATTGGCTTCCGGTTGCCCTCCGGGTGAAATTCAAGGTGCTGGTTATCACCTATAAAGCCCTACATGGCCTGGGTCCGGGTTATTTGAGGGAACACCTGCTGCCGGCATCAAATGCCCTTCGCCCAGTGCGCTCCCACAGGGAGGGTCTGCTCAGGGTTCCGCCGGTGAGAGATTGCCGGCGGGTGACACCCAGGGATAGGGCCTTCTCGGTGGGAGCGCCTGCCCTCTGGAACCAGCTGCCGGTAGAGCTGAGGACTGCTCCTGACCTCCGATCATTCCGCCGGGGCCTGAAGACCTGGCTCTTTGAGCTCTCGGGCCCAGGCTGAGGAGAAAATTTTAACTGGGGTTTTAATCTACAGGGTGAATTTAATGCTTTTTTAATTGGTTTTAACTTTTGTATGTTTCGATTTTAATTCCCTGTAAACCGCCCTGAGTCCTCAGGGAAAGGGCGGTATACAAATGCAAATATTAAATTATTAAATTAAATTTATTAAATTGATTCTCTGTGAGTGTATGAAAATTGGGCATATTACTGACATTTTGTATTTATTCACTTATAGTAGAGCAAAAGATTGCCTGAAAAATGCCGAAAATACATTTTGAAACTCTGTCTTCCTATCTAACTTCAGGACATTTGACTTACAAAGATGTATATATAAAATATATGAAAAATAAATAGAGAAACGGTAGGAAAAAATGCAGCAAAATCCTATGTCCTCTTAAGCACAGCATGAGAATGCACTGATAACTGTGTCAACATGATATATTTTCATGACATGGTCTTTGCCTCATCTGTAGCCCCAGGTGAGGCAGCTTAAAGGAATGCTCCAGTTTTAAAAAGTGCTTTATTCCTTCTCCCCAGTCTTTTCTTTGGATATAATCCAACACGTTTCATTAACGATGTGACTGTTGAAGCAGCGTGGGTGAAAATGTGTGATACTTGCAGTGGGATCCTGGAACCAGCTCATACAAGCTCATAAAAAGCCAATGGTTACATTTACTGAAATTTTTATGAGCTGGTTGATAACAATGATGGGTCTTGACCCCTAGTTCACCAATCAGCTAGGTGTGGTGCAGTGATACAATGGAATGATTAGAGCCGGTTCTTCAACATTTAGTAGCACATCACTGGATCTTCCTGGCTCCTATGTGTCATTATAATGCTTGAGTCCTGCCCTCTATAGCCCCTGAATCTTCCATTGTAGGAAAAGACTGGAAAAACTGCAGAAATGTTGGCTGTGTAAAGCCTGACCAAGTTGTTTTTTTCTGAAAGGGTTGTCAAATTTACATGCTTTGGTTTAGTGTGCTTTTGAAAGAGTGCTAAAACAGAACCAGCCTGCATTTAAAAAAAAACCTAGCCCTGTGAAGGCAAGAAAGTTGATTTAAACTGAAAAAGTGAGCCAGGTCTATCAGCTTAGCAGTAAGTTATGTTTCTATCATGACTGACGACAATAAGAGCCTTGGTGGAGCAGTGGGCTAATGCCTCCTTAAGTAACACCAGCTGCCTGCAATTAGTGCAGGTTCGTATCCCACCAGGCTCAAGGTTGACTCAGCCTTCCATCCTTCCGAGGTAGGTAAAATGAGGACCCAGATTGTTGGGGGCAATTAAGCTGACTTTGTAATAATGCCACTTGGGGGGTGTATGAAAGCCCTAATAAGCAGGCATATACATAGAATGAAGGCTACTGCTAAGCTTGTAAGCCGCCCTGAGTCTTTGGAAAAGTGCGGGATATAAATGGAATTAAAATAAATAAATAAATAAAATAAACGTTTTCCAGTGATTCTGCTGAGAAGGAGCTTTCTTGGCTGGGCTTGTTGCTGCCTGCATTACATGGAGATAGAAGACCATTTTGCTTGCTCCACAGGCTATCTCTAGGGGCTGCTGGCTGCAGGGGCTTCGTGCCAGTACAGGCATTCCACTGCCGCAGCAACTGAGGATGTAGCTTGCTGGTTGATCCCTCCCGCTTTATCCTACTTCTCTTTGCCGTCCAGGCTATTTTTGAGAAATGGTTTTAGTGCTCTTTCAATAGGCTTCTAGTTTTGTCTTCAGAGCTAGCCTGACAGATAACAGATTTAAAGCAATTGGACAGGTGGCTAAACCAGCCATTCTTACACCCACACATCTCTTCCCAGAGCTTACCATGGACTGCAGTTGTAATTTTGTTTCTTGCAGGCAAGTGATGCTTGGTGGGAGAGGAAATGAAGCCAGGGAATCCACTAATTAGGTTCCTCAAAATGTCCTACATTAAAACAGTAAGGACTGTACCACTCATTAGTCTCATTAATGAGGCAGAATAGGGATCAGTAATGAGGGTAGCACAATTCCTGACAGCCTTCCCTTCTGTCAGTATATCTTTCTGGGCTGAAGTAAAGCTTTTTAATATGGGGCTCTGGCTGTGTGCTGTATTAATCTCTTGCAGCAAAATCTGCAAATCTGTTTAATTTAGGAGAATTCACTGATGGCAGTCAAAATTTAAATAGAAACAGGATAGCTTCAAAAATTCAGATTGCTGATTTAAAATTGGAATACTGTGTCTGGAGGCAGTCTGATTTGTAGACAATTCATAACTTTGACATGTTAGATTGTGGGGAATCTACTGTGTGTGGAGAAGGGTGCACATTTCAAAAGTAGACACGTGACTCTGAAAAGAAATGTGGCTGTGATAGCAATCTGAAGGAGGTTCTTCCTCCATACTCCTATGGTTGCTGAGTCACCTCTTTGGAAGGATTTGCTCAACCCTAATTTACATATTCTTTCAATCATCTCGGATTCATAAAAGAGAAGAATTGCTAGAAATTAAATATTTCCAAGTAGTTCCCCATGGAGGACTCACAGTAACAGCAAACAACAAACCTCAATATCATTTGATATTATTACAATTCTACATAATTTAATATAAACAACCCAATGGAAATTGTTGCATGTACAGAAAATAAGTACAAAACTGAAACATCAAAAGAAATTATACTGCAAGAAAGAGAGACTTACTATACTTCAAAGCCAGAGGGGAAATTCATATTACTGGCAACAAGTGGTACATTTGATATTGCTTGGAGAAAATACATAAGAATGTTCACTTTGGGACAACTGAAAGAGACAATGTTGGCTTTTGGTACATAATACCAATATGTGTGTGTGTGTGTGTGTGTGTGTGTGTGTGTGTGTGTGTGTATCTCCTGGGTTGCTATTGCATAATAATAGGAATTGTAAGTGTGAAAATAGGCAAGTTCTGAAGAATACAGGTAGTCTTTGATTTAAGACCATTCATTTAACAACTATTCTAAGTTATGACAGCACTGAAAAAGATGACTGGTTCTCACATTTAATGATCACAGCATCACTGCAATGACATAATGACAATTCAAGTGTTTGGCATCAGCATGTATTTATGAGAATTGCAGCATCCCAGGGTCGTGTGACTGTCATATGTGACCTTCCCAGGGGCTTCCAACAAGCAAAGTCAATGGAGCAGGCTAGAATTGATTAACTACTGCATGATTTATTTAATGACTGTGGTGATTCACTTAACATCCATGGTAAAAAGATCATAAAATCAAGTATGACTGACTTAATGACCTCTTGTTTAGACAGAAGTTCCAGTCTCAGTTTAGATCAAATGTTGACAGCTACCCATAATGCAGCTTTTAAATAATTGTTTGAAATTGGAGTATCTCCAAGGCTTCCTCCAATTGTCCCAAGTAGTGTGAATGTTGCTTGTTAATCAAGAAATGGTGAGTGGAGAGAACAGGAGGTGATTTTTAAAAGATTTTATACAACTTATGAATTTATAGTTTATTTTATTATAAATATGCAACTCAAGTTTCTCCAACTATAAGCAGAGTTATAGAACAGCAGCCAGGAATAGGCTTGAATACCATTGTGATCTCACAGTCTATAATTATTTCTAATTTTAGGGTAGCAGAAAAAGAAAAAAAAAACGTTTTTAAAAGAACATACCTTGGTTCACCAGAAGATGGCACTGACAAGTAATTTTTCCTTGAAGTGTTTTTGTACAAGCATTTAGGGTTCATTATGTTCGCTACGTGAAATTCCCAATATTTTGCATGATTTTATACAAACTTTATGTAAGCACAGCCAACAAACAAGCAAAATAAACAAAAATGTAGCTTTTACTATAATGACCAAATCTGGACTGCAAATATCCAGATGATCAATACAGAGTTCACATTTTCTGCATGGCTGCCATCATCTGGATTTTTGCAGCCCAGGTCTGGTTGCCTTAGCTTCTTTACAACAATTTCCCTCCCCCTGGGAGGCAAACATTAGATTCAGTTCTTACCAATTTAAACAAAGGAAATCCTAGGAGTAAAGTATTTTTCAAGTAGAAAATCACAATAAACGATCCTCTTCCAATTACTAAAGTCTCAGCCCCTTGATAAATCATATATAAAAGATTCGAGTAATGTCCACCTTATGGACTTCTATCAAGCCATAGCAGCAAAAAAATATCTCAGCACTATAAGCTTTAAATAAAGGCCTAAGGATTAATGCGTGAGGAAGTCCTGAATTGCAGTTAGGTAGGAACTGGAATAGAGAAATGACATTACTGTATATAACACGGGTGTCAAACTTGCCATGTCACATGATGTGTCACAACATATTGCAACTCTTTTTGCATTGCCGGCAATGGGGTATGATGAAACTGGCCTGCGGGCTGGCAGTTTGACACCCCCTGTTTTATAATATCTCCCATCAGTGTTTCAAAGGAGAAACTTTACTACATATTTCTGAAGTAATGGATTTACAAATATATTAGCAATGCTCCTTGACAGGTTTAAGATAAACAAGGGAATTTGTTAAATTTGCTTTAAACCAGTGGAACAACCTGCCTCCAGAAGCGGTGAATGCTCCAACACTGGACGTTTTTAAGGAAAGACTGGATAGCCATTTGTCCGAAATGGTATAGGGTTTCCTGCCTGAGCAGGGGGTTGGCCTAGATGACCTTCAAGGTCCCTTCCAACTTTATTATTATTATTATTATTATTATTATTATTATTATTATTATTATTATTATTATTATTATTATTGTGTCCTACTTTCAGACAGTTTATAGTCATCTATCATGGTTACCCAATTTCAGGTTGAAAAATCTCAACCTCTCCAACCTCTGCTAGTTTTATTTATATTTTTTAATTCCTCCTTTATTATTTTTATAAATAACTCAAGGTGGCAAACATACCTAATACTCCCTCCTCCTGTTTTCCTCACAACAGCAACCCTGTGAGGTGAGCTGGGCTGAAAGACAGGGTGAGTAGTTTAAAGTCACCCCACTGGCTTTCATAGATAAGACAGGACTTCAACTAACAATCTCCTACTTTCTAGCCTGGTGCCTTAACCTTTAGGCCAAACTGACTCTCTTTAGTTTTACATTCCATAGAGCAGGGGTGTCAAACTGCCAGCCCACAGGCCGGACGCGTCGCAACGAAACTGCGCCCAACCCATTGCCGGCAATGGGGAAAAAGCTCCGATACATCGCGCGACATCATGTGACGTCACAAGTTTGACATGTCTGCCATTGAGGAAGTTTCTATGGTATTAATATAAGTAACATTTGTTAAGCCACTTTAAATTAATTGAATTCATTAATCAGGCAAAAACATAGTGAAAGGCTGATTCACAGCAGCCAAGAACCCCAAACTCACCTGTACAATAGTAAGAAAAAGCAATCCACCATTTTACTGTTCTTTTTCACAGTGAATAAGAATGTAGGCCATTGAAGTTTAAATGTACTGCTTCTTAAACACCTGAACACTTCATTTTATAGTTTGTAGAATAGTTTTAGCATTAATATTAAAATTGGCAAAGAAGGTATACCGGTTTCTGTGAGAAATTATTACTAAGTAAATATTTTCCTTGTCTGATATCAATTGTATGTTACCTATGGAATTTTTCTTGCAAAAAATCTCATGATTCATTTACAACAATGGACAATAAAGATGATACTTGAATGGCAGCTATTTTTCTCAGTGAGCAATCCAAAATTAAGAAGGTGGTTGTATTTTTTCTTAGAGGGCTCTTAGAATAAGTTGTAACTTAAAACTTTATAATGCAGTATTTAGTCAGAGTACTGACATACTTCTCCATTTTGTCTTCTGTGAAGTCTTTCCTTTTCCTATTTGGTGCAATATTTCTTGGGACTTGAACCACTTTACCACAATGGTGATATGGCAATGCTTCGATTCCTTCTCTAATGTAAATTGCCATCATGTTGTGTTGCCACAGATCTCTGTTTTTCCTTTTGTTGGTCAACCTGAAAGCCAGTTGAAAAATAACTTCAATAACTTATAGCAACTTTACATTTTAGATGTTTTGTGCTTGTTGTTTGTTTTTCACTTTTGCCAAATTGTTTGCTAAACTGATGATGCTGATGGAGCACAACTAATACATGCAACGGCCTGCTTGCTACATAAAACCCTTGATTTGTATTGCCAATAGAATTTCCAGTATTTTCAGTATTTATTGAAATTTAGTTACCTCTGTAATTCTTATTTATGAGTTGAGGATCTAGTTTAGGACTGCTGCCGCTGCCAAAATGCTTGTGTAAAACAACAGAGTCCTTTAGGGGTGAGAAAGGTGGCTAATGATATTATTCAAGACCTCAAAATGTGTATGGGATTTCACTATCAGCAAGCAGAAATTTGGCAGAATAGAAATGCCTTTATTAACCAGTAAATGAACTTTGCTATAGGTATTGAGTGCTCACAACTATATAGCATAAACCATTCTTGCCTGTGTGATTTTTTTTAGACTTTTTACTGCTAATATTAATACAGGTAGTCCTTGACTTACAATAGTTCATTTAGTGACCATTCAAAGTTACAATGGCATCCCCATGATCATGTGTTCAAAATTCAGCTATTTGATTCATATTTATAACAGTTGCCGTGGCCCAAGGTCATGTGATCACCTTTTGCAACCTTTTGACAAGCAAAGTCAATGGGGAAGCCAGATTCACCTAGCAACTGGATTACTAACTAATCAATTGCAGTGATTGACTTAACAACTGAGGCAAGATGGGGCAAAACTCACTTAACAAATGTCTCGGTTAAGAACAGAATTTTTGGGCTCAATTGTGATTGTAAGAACTACCTGTTATTAGAAATGTATTTATTGTTGCTTCTAGTATGAGCACCTTGAATTTTGAAGGATCAGCTATATCAAAATTTATAGAAATTATATTATATTATTTCATACTTTATTTAAAGGCTTCAGAATTTGTAAAAGCCCTCCAAATTATCTAGTGGTTTATTTATGCAACTCTCAGTTTGACTTTTTTTTTACCTTATTAAGCAGCCCAAGGGCTCACACTTAAATGTTCTACATAAACTAACTTAAGCATCCCTTGCTATATTTAATCATTATGAAATTCCAAGGCAGAAGCATTGTACTGATGGATTAGTTTTGACTTACCTTATTCAGTCTAATTGGCCAACTACAATGAGTGTGAGTGGCCAGCATAGCAATTGATGGATATGGTGGTGAGAAAGAACACAAACATTTTATTTAATCCTGGTAAAAGAACATGGCACTAGACTAGAGGGAAAAAAAGTGTATGAATCTTTATAGTTTGCAAAGTGCTATTCACTCTATAAAGAATAAGAAATGCCTTAGTGCAGACAGTATAATTTAATCATTTTAATCTACGGGCTGGGAGTTTTATAAATCATTTTAACACTGTGCAGATTTGCTTCTTATTATCAAGATCTGAATAATGCAAGGGATGTGTGAATATTTCCCAAATGTGTACATAAATTACCAAATGTAACACTAAACCCAAGTTGAGGAACAGTGCAAACCTACAGCCCCAAGGCTACACAAGGGCTTCTGAAGTTTAGGGTATGCCTTCCAGCCAAACTGTAATTTTTAATGTGATGGAATCGGAACATTATTAAATACATGGAGTGTAATCAGAATGATATAGTTTTTGACTTGGCCTTACCCTCTTCTGTCCAGAATGCAGTCTTTAGCATACCTTCAGGGGCCAGGTATTCCCTAGGCTGGAAAAAGTTTACAATCTTGATTTAAAGAATAGGAACAGGGATGACATTGGGCCAAAAATGTTTGTGACTCTCATGAACATGTTGATAGTTTGAGGATGTGAAAGCAATTAAGTGACTGGATTACTGAATAAAGCCCAAGTAGTTGAGACTGTACAATGAATACACTCTGATACAGACGACAACCAATCTGTACTAATTTTTTAGAACTTTAGCAATGATTACAGCTCAATATTTTATTTTTCTGCCAACACTTATCTTTGTAATGTCATTTAGTGGAGAGCTTTTTAAAGCGATGAACAGCCTCTTTTGTGTACAGTCTGAAGGTACAAGATCTGTATCTGTGCTTATTTTGGCCAATTTGCTGGATATTTTTTATAGATAAAATATTCTCAGCAATTTGACTCAATATTTTGACTGTCAGTGATAGATGAAATTAGGACACATTTTGCTTGAACAACTTGAAATTGCAAATAAATGTAGTAAAAGGTTGAGAGCTGCTGTTTGCATTTTATAACCATATATTTCCTGATTAATTAAATTAGCCCCTGCTGCTCTGAAATTTTACATCATACCTGTATCATACAGGCTCTTTGAAATAACATTTATCCCAACCACCTAAAAAAACAATAACAAGGGTAGGGTTTTTTAAGAAATAGTTTATATAAAAAAGAAAACAAACTGTGGCTATTCATCAAATCTGTGTAAATATTCAAATGGATTAGAGCAATTCCAAAGAGAACATCACACACCTGTGATAGGTGTTTCTAATTAACCCTGTGCTGGTTTACAAAAAATATATATCAAAGAAGCTGTGGCCCCAACTGCTTTCTTATACTGCAAATGTTCCATTGCACAACTGCATTATAAAGAGGAAAATAATAATTTTAATTCTTATATAAAATGCTATCAGGGAGAGACTGGAAGAGGAAGATTAATGTGTCTTCAAACCAGAGTAGTGTTTATTATTAGATTGGATTGATCTTTGCAAACAGTCCACCATTAATTATTTGAACATTGGGGGTTTGGGGGAAGCTGTGAAAGTGGTTGCTAAGAGCGGAAAATGAAAGTCAAAAATTCACTATGAATGCCTATGCTGAACTTAATGCTGTTATTTATAGTCTCCATTGTTAATTTATGTGATTTATTCTTATAATTTTATGGTCAGTATTATGAATCAATTTGAGAGAACTGAACCTCCTTAAAAGTCAGTTGCAAATTATTTTGAAAAACAATCAATTGGATTTTTCTTTTTCTCAAGGCAACTCCTTGCACAATATTAGTTGATTGCTATTCTCAATTATTTTCTGAGTTATTAGATACCATTGGGAGCTGTGATCAAAGCAAAGCTTCTAAAGAAGCACATTACATCTTTTTTCAATAGTTTTGTTCATGTAGTTGTAATCTTCTATTTATCATGCCTACCAGGAATGACTGAAATTGAAGGACACCCACTGGCACTATATAAAGGAAGTCTGTGTAGTCAGCTCTGTGTTCCTTACTTCACAGAAGCAACAGATGAACTAATGTGTCTTATCTTTTTATGTCTTAGAGGCGCATAAAAAATAAACATAATGCAAAAAGAGCTTTCATTTATTTCAAATTAATGTAGTAACAACTTTCAGCAGTTTCTATCTACTGCTTTTGCTCTTATCTAAATTAGTTTCCTTGCTACAGCTATCTCCTTTCCTATTTATTTATACCTGGTTCTCAAGAAAATAATGCTATTTGTTGAGGCTCAACAGCTCTAGAACCTAATTTCCACATCACAGATAAAAACGTTTACAAAGCAATGCACTCATATTAAATAATGCTTCATAGCTTCCTTTTGATTGTGTAATACACCACTTCATTCCCTGTGTATTTAGGATTAAAGAGCGCTGCTCTTCCATCTGTGAATGCCTTTAAGTCATCGCTTTTGTCCATTCAAGTGCAGGATGGATCATAGAGCAGGGTTCTCTTTATGGGGAAGTGACGTATTCCATACATAAGAGTCTCGCAAGTCCTCTTTTTAAAGATTAATAAAAAGCAAGCAATGTTCCCCCCCCCCCATATTTCGGCAGTCTTCTTCCTCAGCCCAGAGGGGCAGCGGGAAATCCTCTTCGCCCCGCTGGGGCATCTCTGGCCACCGTCCCTGCCAGGTTGCAACACTGGCCACCAGAGGGCGTGCGAAACATACATCGTGGCCATGGTTACCGCTGGGTGCGTAGTGGGGTTTACGAAGCTGACGCAGTGGGCGGCCCGGCGGGCGGAGGCAGCCCTGGCATAGGCGGAGGCGGCGTTGAAGAGCTGCGGGGCTGAGGAGCCCCGGCATGGAGGCGGCGGCGGCAGTGGCTCTGGCCCGGTGGCGGCGGCGCCGGAGGCGGCGGCAAAAAGGTGAAAGGACGCGGGGATCGGCCTGGCTCCAGGACGTGGTGTGTGCGTGTGTGTGTGTAAAACGGGAGCAGTGGTGGCGATCCACGGAGGGCGGATGCCCACTCTCGCTGCGGGTGAAGAGCAGCCGCGCATCTCTGGCGGGAGGAGGCAGGGCGGGCGGGGCTGGCGAGGGGGAAAGCCGCGAGGCCGCGGCCGCTCTGGCGCGGGAGCGAGCGAGTGCAGAGGCGTCGGTCCCCCTGGCATATGGCGGCGCGTGCACGCCGCGGGGGGGGGGTGGGTGGGTGGGTGGGCAGGAGGAAGAGCGCGCGCCCTCTTCCGCCCCCCCCCCCAATCGGCAGCCCCGCCGCCAGAGGTGGAGGGCCTGGTTGCCAAGGGGAACGGAGAAGCATCCCTCCTCCCCCGGCACCAGCAGCGTGGGAGCTGGACGGTAAGCAGGCAGCGACCCTGTGGCTCTCGTGCCCAAACAGGTGCCTCTTCGACTGCTCCCCTCCCAGGGCCAAACCCGGGTATGTGGTGGAAGAGGTGGGGGTGGGGAGAAGCGGTGCTTTCCCGGGGAGCTGGTGACGAGGAGCTTTTCAGGTGGCCTTGGGTCATTTTTTTCCCCTCTTTTTCTCCTCCTCCTCCTCGCCGTCTCTCTGCCTTTTTCCAGAAATCGGTAGAATCCGGGTGGTGGGGCCTGTGGAGGAGGGATTATCTGCCGGAGAGTTGGAAGTGTTGGGTAGGAGGGACGGTTGCCCTATGGCAGCGTTTTCCAACCTTAGGAACTTGAAGATGCGTGGACTTCAACTCCCAGAATTCCCCAGCCAGCACAGCTGGCTGGGGAATTCTGGGAGTTGAAGTCCACGCATCTTCAAGTTCCTAAGGTTGCAAAACGCTGCCCTATGGAACTGCAGTGTAGCACGCTTCAATTGGTTCTTCTGTGTGCCCCAATCCAGCTGCCTGCAATCAGTGCAGGTTCGCATCCCACCAGGCTCAAGGTTGACTCAGCCTTCCATCCTTCCCAGGTAGGTAAAATGAGGAGCCAGGTTGTTGGGGGCAATTAAGCTGACTTTGTAATAATGCCGCTTGGGGTGTGTGTGAAAGCCCTAATAAGCAGGCATATACATAGAATGAAGGCTACTGCTAAGCTTGTAAGCCGCCCTGAGTCTTCGGAGAAGGGCGGGATATAAATGGAATTAAAATAAATAAATAAATAAATAAATAAATAAATAAATAAATAAATAAATAAATAAAATAAGCTGACTTTGTAAAAATGCCACTTTGGGGGGGGGGCGAAAGCCCTAATAAGCAGGCATATACATAGAATGAAGGCTATTGCTAAGCACATTTGATTTGTGCTTAGATTGTAAGCCGCCCTGAGTCTTCGGAGAAGGGCGGGATATAAATGGGATTAAAATAATAATAAAAAATAAATAAATCCTTGTGAAAAGGGGAGATGACAAAAGGGAGAGGTCCCCACAGTTGACGAATCTGTGCACGATGGTGCCTTTTGTGAAAATGTAGAGTCTGGATTCATAACCAAATGCTGAGGGCGTTTACTTTGCAGAACAAGTGAAATTCTTTCTATAACTTATTAAGCCGATGGGAAAATTAAGGGATCTTTTCATCCTTGAAGGTTGCTTCTGCAAGAAGATGCTTCTGTCGTGCAATTTTGTCTGGTGATATAGCATCCATTAAAAGTTTGTGTGTGTGTAATGTAAAGTGAAATAAAGGACATCTTGCCTTATGATTTGAAATTGCTTAAGAGATTGTAGCCTTGTCTGTTTTAGTGAGATAAGTACCTGATACTTGTATTTTGATTATTGCCCAGGGTTCTACTATTAGATTGGAACAAGATAAAAGTGGAAAAAGACAAAATTAGAAATAAATTGCCTCCAAAGATTTCTAATTTTAAAAATTAATGTATTAATGTATTGATTATTATTAGAATGGTTAAGGTTTATTAATGGTACATATGTCTATTAAAAGAATAGTTGATAGAAATTATGTATCAGTGAGAGGTTTTAAAAAGGATTATCCATGGCTATAATTCAAACCCTAGAACACAGTTTAAATGGGTGGAGTTCAGTTTACTAAATTATGCAGTTTCTTTAATTACTAATAGTTCTGCAGAAAAGCATAGTAGAGATAGTTAATTTCTTTTTAGAAGTGTAAACAAATATTGTTTGCATGAGGCTAGGCTCAGGTGTGGCCTCTCTTGGGTGAATGACTTAAAACTAATGATCGGTTTTAGAACTAGGTTTCTATAATTTTATTCATCTGTACAGTTATATCATCATGAATAGATGACTCCTTACTACCCATAATACAGTGTGAATGCATGTGAAAAAGAACATTAGGTATTTTTTCCAAGGCTTGAAATATTGTATTGCTTTTGTCCCTAACAAAAGTCAGTTTTGTATTGTTATTGTCAATAGAATCAAAAATTTGTGGGGGGCTTTTGTTAAAAGAGCTGGGTAATCAGATTTCTACCATTCTCTAAAATTCATATTCCTGAATGAAATTGCTTTCAGAACTGATGGCAAAATTAGAGCTAACAAATATATCATATACTGGCACTAATTTGTAGAATGTTTTGAAAGTTAGAATCCTCTGAATTATAAAATGATGACTTGACATTTTCAGCTGTAGTTTAAAGCTTACCTGGAGTGCTTTATTATACTGTACAGGGGTTTAAATTAAAAAAATGAAAAAGATAAAAGGCAAGGATAAATTCATGCATATATGGGGCTTCTCACACATAATAATAATAATCTTTATTGATTATCCCGTGGGCCATATCAAGGTGCAGAGATCCAAGCACACATTATACTAAAATGCAGTAAAAACAATTTAGAATTGAATTAGTTAAAATATAATTAAGGATGAAATAGAAATAAAATACAATTTAAAATAAAATTGGGATAAAATACATTTTTAAAAAGAAATTATTATTATTTATTAAATTTATATGCTGCCCTTCTCCCCAAGGACTCAGGGCGGCTCACAACAATAAAAAGTCAAAAAACATAAAGTACAAAATTTAAAAAAGAATTAAATAATGGATATAATCAATAAATTACAATTTAACCCAATAAAAGCCAAATTTAAAACATAATCAGTCCAGGCCCGCTTGTTGGAACATCCATGTCTTCAGGTCACAGCGGAAGGACCAAAGGTCAGGGGCAGTCCGCAGCTCCGGAGGCAGTTCATTCCAGAGGGTTGGCGCGCCCACAGAGAAGGCTCTCCCCCTGGGGGTTGCCAGGCCGACTGTGGGAGCGAACCGGGCGAAGGGAGGTTGATAATGGCAGCAGGTGGTCTCGCAAGTACCCCGGGCCTAAGCCATGTAGAATCAAATTAGAATCAAATACGGCAATTTAAGATGTAGATAGATAAAATATGATAAAATTATATTTCACTATCACCCCTACAGTCTGCCCCAATCAGTCTCACATATGCCGATCTCAGGTACTGTGCTATGTTAAATGTAATTTTCAAATTCTGGCCGCACATAAGATATTTTGATATGGGAGTCCCAATGGTTCATTCATTCAATGTATAGGCCAAAATACCTGTCTCTCACCCTCTTTTACAGGTAGCAGTGAAATAGGATGTGAGCCAGGTCTTCAACCTCTGCCGCTCAGCAGATGCAGAGACGTTCATTATAGGTTATGGAGTGGAATCTCCCATATCTGACCATTGTGTCAAGCTGTTCAAATCTCACTAGTGTGAATATTTCCCTAAGATATTTTGGCAGTTGTAACTTCAAATAGCTGTCTGCTTGAAAAGTGCATTTGTATTTGCTCAGCTATTTCAAGTTACCCACCTTACTAAGGATGGCTATATCGTTTTGTGCTTCAATAGCCTTAATTCTTTGGGCAGCTCTTTTTTTAGATTGTTCCCCTGTTACGAAAGAGACAGGAAGGTCATAGCTTCTTACAAAATTTGTGAATTTAGTGAACCATATATGGGGCTTCTCACACATGTATATATTTAAATAACACTTTACACAATCTTTTCAGTAAAGGATATTCATTTTATCTATACATATATAATCTATAAAGGGACGCAGTGGCTCAGTGGGTTAGGACGCTGAGCTTGTCGATCAGAAGGTCGGCAGTTTGGCGGGTCGAATCCCGAGTGCCGCATAACAGAGTGAGCGCCTGTTACTCGTCCCAACCTAGCAGTTTGAAAGCACGTACAAATGCAAGTAGAAAAATAGGGACCACTATGGTGGGAAGGTAACAGTGTTCCATGTGCCTTTGGCGTCTAGTCATGCTGGCCACATGACCACGGAGACGCCCTCGGACAAGTGCTAGCTCTTCGGCTTTGAAACGGAGATTAGCACCGGCCCCTAGAGTTGGAAACGACTAGCATGCATGTGTGGGGGAACCTTTACCTTTACCTATATAATCTATACCTGTTCATAAGTTGCAAGTAACATCAGATTTTCAATCCACTGATAGAAAATGCCATATAATTATCTTTTAAATATTGAAGAACAGGTCTTTTAGCAATAAGAAGGGCACAGAATATCTATTTCTGTTCTCTAGCTGTCAATTAGCATGTAATCATTTTAAAAAATGGTTGAAAACTCCCTTTTTAACTGTATCCATTAGGAATACATCCACATCTCTGGTCATGTCTTTTCCTAAAGACAGTAATTTCAAAAACAAATTAGCAAATGGCATTATACATCCTGGAATAAAAGTATTTCTAAATGTTTACCTTTCAATCTGTATTAAAATTAAGTCTGCACCCACAAAATCCTTACACAGGTAGGTTTTGGCAGTAAAGCCAGTCACTCAGTCAATTAATTAGAGCTGCTTTCCCAATCTGAGGTTCTCCAGAAATGTTGAGACTCCAAATTCTCAGCTGATATATGAGGTGCATCACAGTGGTGAAATCTGCATTAGAAAGTTATGACAATAGTGTGACTATTTTAATTATATAAATAAATATAAATATAAATAAACTGATTAGCTGGACCCGTACCAATCAGGTTTCAGGCCTGGGTACAGCACGGAGACGGCATTGGTTGCGCTGGTGAATGATCTCTGCCGGGCTCGGGACAGGGGTTGTTCCTCTATCCTAGTCCTATTAGACCTCTCAGCGGCTTTTGATACCATCGACCATGGTATCCTACTGCGGCGTCTCGGGGTTGGGAGTGGGGGGCACTGTTTTACAGTGGTTCTCCTCCTACCTCCTGGGCCGCTCGCAGTCGGCATTGATGGGAGGGCAAAGATCCGCTCCGAGGCCTCTCGTTTGTGCAGTTCCTCAGGGGTCGGTCCTCTCTCCCCTCCTGTTCAACATCTATATGAAGCCGCTGGGTGAGCTCATTCGTGGTTTCAGGGTGAGGTATCACCAGTATGCTGATGATACCCAGCTTTTTCTTTCCACCCCGAACCAACCCAGTGATGCCCTCGACGTGATGTCCCGTTGCCTGGAGGCGGTCCGGGTTTGGATGGGAAGAAACAGGCTTCATCTCAATCCTGCCAAGACTGAGTGGCTGTGCATACCAGCATCTCAGACTAACCAATCTTTTCCATCGTTAACTATGGGGGGGTGAGGTGTTAACCCCGTTGATAGGGCCCGCAACGTGGGCGTCCTCCTGGATTCACAGCTCAGTTTGGAAGATCATATAGGAGCCGTGGCCATGGGGGCTTTTGCCCAGGTTCGCCTGGTGCACCACTTACGGCCCTATCTGGACCGAGATGCCCTACGCACAGTCACCCATGCGCTCGTGATCTCCCGGCTAGACTACTGCAATGCTCTCTACATGGGGCTGCCCCTGAGGACCACTCGGAGGCTTCAGCTGGTGCAGAATGCAGCCGCGCGAGTTGTGATGGGAGTCTCCCGATACTCCCATGTAACACCTCTTCTCCGCAAGCTGCATTGGCTTCCAGTTGCCCTCCGGGTGAGATTCAAGGTGCTGGTGATGACCTATAAAGCCCTAAATGGCATGGGCCCGGATTATCTGAGGGAGCACCTGTTGCCAGCATCAATTTCCCATCGTCCTGTGCGCTCCCACAGGGAGGGCCTCCTCAGGGTACTGCCGGTCAAGGATTGCCAACGGGCGATCCCCAGGGGGAGGGCGTTCTCTGTGGGCGCGCCTGCCCTATGGAATCAACTGCCAACGGAACTCCGGACTGCCCCCAACCTTTGTTCATTTTGCCGGGACCTAAAAACCTGGCTCTTTGAGCTGTCTGGTCTGGACTGAGGGGTTTTAATGTTTTTAAATTGTGATTTTAATTTTTTGGGGGCTAGACTTAATTTAATTTTATTTTTATTTTATATTGTATTGTTTTTAAAATTTTGCCTTGTAAACCGCCCTGAGTCCTTCGGGAGTAGGGCGGTATATAAACCAAATAAATAAATAAATAAATAAAATAAATCCAATAATGTTTAAAACAGAGTTTTTATAGCTATCATAGCTTATAGAACAGGAAATTTGAGACAGCTTTTGTGTAAAGATTTTTATACTAATTTTATATTGCTTTTAAAATACAGTATATTTTCTAGGAAATACATTTTTCCCTTAAAAGGATTTTCCTTTGAAATATTACATTATTAACTTTAACATTCCTGACCTCCACAGAGAAGGTTTTTTTTTGCAATCTCACTTTCATAAAACAAAAATTAAAACAGTATTGAAGCAAAATCTGATTATTGCAGTGCAAACCATGGCAATGTCTTTTCTTGCCTTAAATATTAATGGCCTTTGTGTGGGA
The DNA here is from genome assembly GCF_947247035.1 of Vipera ursinii. NCBI lineage: Eukaryota > Metazoa > Chordata > Lepidosauria > Squamata > Viperidae > Vipera > Vipera ursinii. The sequence goes on along the minus strand of NC_139512.1, from coordinate 113,599,560 downwards.
TTCAAAAAGAACAACCCCCACAATATGTCTTATGGAGGCATGTGTATACATCTATCTCTCTGGTTTGCATTGGTTTCTAATCTGTTACTCTTTCCCTGGCTGGCTTGGAGGAGGAAAGTAAAAGTATTTACTTCTGTTTTCAACTGCTGTTTGTTATGACATCCAAACTGAGAACTACAGTAATTATCAAGTGTGATTTATATCCAAACAAATCAGGTTCATTAACTGTAGCTTGAAGTTATCTTTTAGGCAAACTACAGTCAAATTCTCTTCCCCCAGTTACTGTGGTTCTGTTCACATAACATGTAAAACCATGACTGGTTCACTAAATAAGCCAAATTGAGTTGCACATACCCATAAGTCATAATTTACTGACTGCATTGCATGGTTCACATGCTGTAGTACAGAGGTCCCCAACCTTTTGGGCACCAGGGACCACTTCCGTGGAGAAAGGTTTTTCCACGGACCGGAGAGTGCTTGGTTTTGTGTGCTGCTTGCATCCCACGGATGGGGCTTTGCTTGTTTGTGCAGACAGGTTGCTGGTATGCCGCGGTCTGGTACTTTCTCCAGCTCCTTTGTTTCTAACTAGTATTGCCCTGTACATATGAAAAAGAAACTAGTAGCAGAGGCACTCTTACCCTCTCATTTCTGCTAGGAGGCTTTAATTCTGTGCATGGAGCTTAGCATGGGATATGAATCAATGGTTAAAATCTCGATTTGATTGAAAATGATAAAAGACCTTAGTTAAACTGAGTTATTCTAATCCTCCCCCTGGGTTCAGATGCCCTGTTAAACTTAAATCACAAAATGACTACAGTATATTTTGTGTAAAGATGTATAACTCCAAACAAAAATTGGTTAAAAATGAAAGCATTTCATTTTCTCTTCATTGCTGTGCTGAAAAAGAATTAAACAGAGAGAACGTACAGTGGCCTGGAGCATTAGTTGTAAGGCTAACATGCTCATGCTCAAATTAATGCCAGTCGATTTATTCTTTAAATGAACATGTTTGTAGGGTTGGGTCTGGAGTTAGACTGGGATGTGGTCTGTGGAAGTTTGTACCCTCTAAATTTTTTTCTGTACAGGTACATTTTGTTATCTTGAAAAGCTTATAAGAGCTTTTCCCTGATTTTTTTCCAATGTTCCCCTGAACTTTTGCCCCAGGTTTAGTTGATTTCAGAAAGCTAAACATGGTGAGACTTAGCTTATACATGAAGGGGAGACCACCAGAAAAGCTAGAATGACAACAATTTCTGAGAAAAGGCAGCATAAAATCACTTCTCTATTGTTGGCAAAGAAGTAACAGAAATGTATCATTGTAGTCATCAGAAGTCAAGCTTAACTTGAAGATGATGTTACCTTTAGCTTTTATAGGCCTGATCAGTTGGAAAAATGGCACTATGGGTCACTGATATAAAAATGAGACTCCAGAAACTTTTCATCATGGAAGAATTTATGTTGTATTTTTATACTTTATACTATACCACTATTCTCTTACAAACTCAGTTCATTTATTTTCAGTGTTACTGTGGTACTATCTCTGTATTTAATGTAGAATTCATTCTACATTGTTTTCAATTTTTATGGATAACAGTACCCTGTGAAGCACATTGAAGTGAAAGAATAGTAACTGTCCAAATGTTGTTCCATAAGTGCCCATGGTTGAAAATGGATTTGAATATAGGTCTTCCTTTTCCAAGTTGACCTAGTTTAGTTAGGTAATTTAAATGCTGATAGTCTGATTAAACCCTAATATAGCTCTCTGCTGCATTCAAAAATGAATTTTTAAGATTTTGCAGACCTATTTCCTACAAATTAGGTGCCATCAATCATTTCATAAAGCTGGCATCTGAAAAGTGTTACCATCTTGTGACATGTAAATTATGGTGCATTTTTACAATCTTATATTTCAATAGTCAAATCTTTATTAAAGAAACTACTGATGTAGTTCACAGTAGAATGTAAATTGGAATATTTGTGCAACTAGTGTGATAGGTGGAATCTGACACTAAACTAAGAAAAATTATTCCTCAAATGGTTAAAGTTTCCTTTTAAAATGACTTGAAAGTCCCTTTAACTAAGGGAAATGTTAGTATTTATTTTACTTTTGGATATTAAATATAAAATATAAACATTGCTAAGTAAATTGAGGTGTGATTCACTTTACCTACCTGTTTCAAAAATAGTATTTCAGCAAAGGCAGATATAAATATTCATACATCATTCTTTATGCATGAATAGCTTAGTGAAAGTTTGAGAATGTGTATGAATTTTAAAAAGTATATAATTATGGTTGCACTTGTTAAGGAATTGAGCTCAACAAAAATTTGTATTACATTCTTCATTGTTCATGAACATTGCAAATGTTCTTAATATGGAAAGTTGAAAATATAAATATGGAAACTCTCTTCATCTAGAACTTGTAATCTATTTTCAGCAAAGTATTCAGCAAAGTATTCTGTAGAGACAGAATATGCTAACATTCTTTTCCAAAATTTATTGTGAATAATTGTGAAAATGTTAATGGATTGTTGATCATCCCATGTAATATTTCATTCTTAATGTGTGGTTTGTTGTTGCATTGATCCTCTAGAATATGAGGCTAACAATCTGAGCATAATCAAATCAGCTGGGAAATTTATTTGTTTTTTATTTGATTTGGATGCTGCTCAATACTAAAATGACACTGAGCATCTTCAAATGTAAAAACAGAAAAACAATAAAGATGGACAATAAATAAAATTCTAACATTTTGAAATAACAATATTCAACTTTAAAAAAACCACCAACAGAACTTCATATTCATTGTATCCCAAAGTCTGAGAGAATAGCCACATTTTTAAAGGAACATAAATAGAATGGAAACCACTTGGATTTCTGGGGAGATATTCCTGAGGCAGGTCCGTGACAAAAAAGATATATATATGCTGGTTCTGATAGATTGTTGAATTGAAGCACATAAGCTTTGACTGATCTTATGAATGGTCTGAAACCATAGGAGAAAAGCCATATTTGCAGTGGCACAAGCTTAATTTTAAAAATGCTTAGATTCACAGATACCGATTTAAATGTTGGACGAAGTTTTCTTGATTTTATGAAATTGAGATCATAGTGCAGTAACAGAGTAAATAATATGTAAAGGACTCCAGTTCAAGTTAAAGGATCACTGATAACAAAGCTGGAAAAGAGTAATAGAGTAACCAACAGTTTAACTGTAATTTAATTTAATTTAATTTAATTTAATTTAATAATTTAATTTGTATACCGCTGTTAAGGAATTTGTTTGTGCAGAGGTCTCCTTGTGCTACCAAAGAGTTGCACAGACAAGGAAGGGTACTGAGAGCAGTAAAAGTCACACACAGAAATACACTGAGTTCTAAAAGCAAAAAGTATTTTACTTTTGAGGTGGTGTAAAGACAAAAATGCACAGTCAAAAAATAAACAGTCCAAGATCATACACAATAGCAACAGTCCAAAGCTACAAAGTCTTCTTACCGGTCCAGAGGTCAATACACAGTTTAGGTTACAACAGTAGTAAACTAACAGCAGAGCAAAAACAGTAACAGTAGAGATCAGTGAATTCAAAGAGAGAGAGAAACTACGCTCCTAGCTTCCTCTTATGGCCATGAGAACACTTACACACCCATTGGCCAATTAACAACTTAAAGACATAGCATTATGGTTAATATATTTTCAACCCAACATTGTAGGCTAACACCATATGCCTAACAACCGCCCTTCTCCCGAAGGACTCAGGGCGGTGAACAGGGCATGACTAGTTTCATATTTTAATTTTCAAAATACAACTATTATCATGGCTTGGGGCCAAATTACTTAATGGACTGGCTTCTCCCAGGCATTTCTAGCCATCCAATTTGATAACTAAGCAAATCTGGTAGGTTGGGTATGTTACAGGTGCTGTCAGCCATGGAATGCTGACTGGCAGGGACCAGGAGACATGCCTCTTAGCCACATTCTCCCTTCAGAGATTAGGATGATCCTACCTTGTTTGCTTTTCTAAGGTGGTGAAAACCTGGTTATGTGCCCAAGTGTGTGTGGGGGGAGGGTCTGAGAGTATTAAAAGCCCCATTTCTTGGCTACCTTAACATCCATGGGAATAGATTTACTTGATGACTATATATGTTTATTTTGTATTTTTAAAATTGTCTTTATGTTGCATGGCACCCAGTCACTTCTTGAGAAGAGAGGCTATAGAAATAAAATAAAATGAATCAATCAATAAAATAAATATGCTGTTTTATAATAGAACAATTACTGTGGTGCTTAAAAGTTTGGGAATCCTTTTGAATTTTCAGGGGGTGGTGGTTATTTTGGGTATAAATATGACCTAAAATACGATCTGTTCCGCACACTAATCCTAAAACTACATGAAAAGAATCCAGTTAAACAAATGAGTCAAAATTATACTTGTGTATTCACTGAGGAAAATTATCCAAAGTTAACAGATTACATTTCCGATCATACACAACCATAAGTGAGCCCAGAATTATAGTTGTAAATCGTTGTTGCCATAAGTTGACATCACATGAGAAGACTAAGCAAAGCAAAAAGCACAGTCATTAAGCAAATCAATTTTCACCAGTGTTTTTGTGCCAAAAACTGGCAAAAAAAGTCACAAATTGTAGTCATATAACCACTGAATGCTGCAAATGGCTATAAAGATGGAAGCCGTGCACCCAAAATATAATGACATGACTGAGGGTGGTGGTGGTGCAGCCATCATATCTTTAAAACTGGGTTGTAAGTGGCTTTGGGGAAGTTCGTTATAACTTTTATGGCTTCCTTCTTGGTTTTCCACCCCTAACAATCTAAATCTACCTTTTAAAAGTATAATCTGGTCCTTCATGCTGCTAAATAATTGTTTAGGCCTCATTGTTTGAACACCCAAATCTATCACAAGGTACAAATTTGGAAGGGGGATATAGAACAAACCATATTTAGATGGTGTCATTAGTTAGAATCCTGGCTTCTTTTTGTTTTTATGCCCAAACCAATGTAAATCTTTTGATTAACAAGATGCAAAACAGCAAAAAAAAAAGTTTATTTTGTGATTAAATTGTGTTCTTTTACTTCCTTCAACTCCTCACTTCCTTAGGCAATGGTTATTGCTTCCATGCCCCAACCTTCTTTGAAGGTAAAAGTGGGCATTTACTCTCCAAATGTCAGACCACATACTTGCTTCTATGTAGCACAATATCAACCAAAGCACAAAAAAGTAGAACTTTCAATGAAAGCTTTTTATAAGTACACAAAAATCCTCTCCTGCATCCTGCCCAGAGAAAGATGTCTACAAACATAACAAAATCAGTTAAAATTGTGCAGTTGCATAACCATAAAGCAAATTTTGTCTCTTACTTGACTTCAGCCTTCAAGCGGAAGTACAGACTGTTTGTATGTAACCTCAGTTTATAATATAAGATTGAATTTCAGCATATATATCATTGGTGGTATGCAAAAGCAATGTGGATTGGATACTATTTCCTTCATGACATGGAGAAGTGAGAAGAGAAAAAGAACAGTTCCTAGTTCAGTACAGTGAGGCAAAGCTTCAAGAAGCATTGAAACTTTGAGAAGTTTGGATTTAGGACTATTGCATCTACTAATTAATTTCTCTCATTAATGTGTTACAGATTCAGCCCCATTTGGCTCTCCTTTATTTGAATACATTCCTTGCTCTGAGTCCAGAAGATTTGTCCCATAGTGACAGATACTGCTCCAGCTTCCAACTAGGTCTCAGTTATTATCTTAAGTATTATCAATCATGCCGACTTTTAGTTCAGTGAAGTGGTTAAGATACTGTACGAGACTGTGATTTCTAGTCATAGAATCATAGAGCTGTAAGGGACCTTGGAGGTCTTCTAGTCCAATCCCTGGCCTAAGGCAGGAAACACTCTCTCTCAACTCATCATACTGTACATCACCCAGTGATAGTTGTGGGGAAAATAGGAAAGAGCCACACCATAAAGATTTCTAAAAAAATAAATGCAGGATATAAATGCAATAAAACTGTATCAATAAGTGCATGTGATAACGGTGTTTATAATACATACAAATGTTCATTTTGGGGGGAAAAGTAACTTTTTTGTTTTGCTTGTTTATATATATATATATATATATATATATATATATATATATATATATATATATATATATATATATATATATGCATTTACCAGTATTCTGCAACATGTGTGTGTATTTGTCAAAGAGCTAGGTCATTCTGTGAGAATAGGTTAACCCTCTTAGTAGGATTAGTGTCAATATATCAATATTTTTTGGAAGTAAGCAATCCATGAAATCATTGGATAGCAAGAATATAAACTTCCTTATGTGGAAATCTGCTTTATTTAATGTGATTCTCAACCTTATGACATGATCATTTATATTCCACCTCTTTCTATGGGGGGTGAGTTTTTACCTCCCGTGGATAGGGCTCGCAACTTGGGAGTCCTCCTAGATTCACGGCTTACTCTGGAAGACCATATAGTAGCCGTGACTAGGGGAGCTTTCGTCCAGGTTCGCCTGGTGCGCCAGTTGCGGCCCTATCTGCACCGGGATGCCCTGTGTACGGTCACTCATGCGCTCGTGACCTCTCGTCTGGACTACTGCAGTGCTCTTTACATGGGGCTTCCCTTGAAGACCACTCGGAGGCTCCAACTGGTACAGAATGCGGCCGCGAGAGTTGTCTTGGGAGTTTCCCGGTACACCCATGTTACACCTTTGCTCCGCGAGCTGCATTGGTTACCAGTTGTCTTCCGGGTAAGATTCAAGGTTCTGGTAATGGTCTTTAAGTCCCTACATGGCATGGGTCCAGAGTACCTCGGGGACCACCTGCTGCCGGCGTCAACTTCCCTCCGCCCTGTGCGTTCCCATAGAGAGGGCCTCCTCAGGGTGCCTCCGGTCAGAGAATGTCGGCTGGTGGCCCCCAGGGGGAGGGCCTTCTCTGTGGGCGCTCCGGCTTTATGGAACCAGCTGCCGGTTGAGCTCCAGACGGCACCGGACCTTCGCTCCTTCCGACACGGTCTGAAGACCCATTTATTCGAACAAGCTGGCCTGGCCTGATGGGGAATGTTAGGGTTTTTAATGGGTTTTTATATTGTTATTGTTTTATCTGGGCGATTATTTAATTCTTTTTTAATTTTTGTATTTTCTATTTATATGTGCCCTGTTCACCGCCCTGAGACCCTCGGGAGAAGGGCGGTATACAAATTTAATTAATTAATAAATAATAATAATAATTAATAATAATAATAATAATAATAATAATAATAATAATAATAATATGAATTGCTTGGAAAAGAGCAATAAATTCAATAGCATCTTGAACACTGTATCAAAAGAAAGCTTTGTGGAATAAAAAAATACACTGAATCTGAATCAACAATTCCCTCCCTCCCTTCCTTCCTTCCTTCCTGGAGAACCTGATGAGCTTTTTATAAAAGATTGTGTTTGAGGAAAAGAGAGAGCAATATTTAAACTACTAGTTTTTGTGCTTGGTTGAATTGAGAACGCCTGGTCTAACCAGTTTTGCTATTTAGAGCCTAGGACTAATGTGAGATTTTATAGACAGCACTAATGTACTCACAGAATAGTGTGTTCTGGGTTGATTCTTAATGCTCTAGAATCTAGATAGAATAATAGTTTGAGTTTTGCCTTCATACTTGGAATGGCTGTCAGCAAGCTAGACATTCTTAGCATACAGTACATGTAATTTACCACCACCCCCAGCCCCCCCCAAACAAAATGTTTTTTATCTCCTGATCAGCATAATTCTGTTGTGTGAAATCAGAAAGGTAGGTAAATAAAATTAAATATATAAAAGAGTAGTTTTTCACCATCAGGATTTTCATTTACAAAAAAAAAATGAGCTCCAACTTTTCTTTCCAGCTTGAAACTGAAGGGTATACAGTATGGACAAGTGGCACGGAACCTTCTATATGGTTATTTTGTGGCACCTTGGAAACACAGCAGGCTCCAAATTGGCTTGATGTGCCTTTAAAGAATAGTTTTTTTAAAAAAAAATTATTCCTAGCAATTTCCTGAACACTATGGTCCCTGCATTTTTCTTGCAAAAAGTTTTTGGAAGTGATTTTCCATTGCCTCCTTTCTAGAGCCCACAGACAGTGACCGGTCCAAGGTCACCTAGCTGGCTTTGTGTCTAAGACAGAACTAGGAGTTCAGGATGTTCTGGTTTGTAGCCTGCAGTTTTAAACCACTATGCCAAATTGGCTCATTGAAGAATAATTGTCCACCAAAAGTTTCTTTTCCAAAAAGTTTCTTCTTAAATGGTTCAGGAAGACTTATAAGAGGAAGGGACTTTTAACAATTAAAAATGTCTTGTTTCTATTTTAAGTTGGACAAGGATTTATTTATTTTTTAGGTTGCTGATCTCATTCTGGCTGGAAGCTAGGAAATAGTGACTACTTGAATCTGCAAGATTTTTATAATGCTTTGGTTTTCAGGAAACAGACTGACATAATGATCAATGGAGTAGTTTTAAATGGCTTCCTATGTGTGCTTTGAGCAATGGTTCTCTTTTAGTGAAATTGTAAATTTTAGCTTTTTATTATGTATAGTTACAGGAATTATATTAATAATTAACATCTTATTTGATAAAAGCAGATCCATCTTTATCTTCTTTATCTTCAAGAAGCAGATTACTTGATTTGGTTGTGATATAATGAATTTGGGTCCCCTTCATTAATTGTGATTCTTTAGACATGTTAATAAATTAATGCTTATGCATTCTGTAACCTCATATACATACACCCATATATGTTGGTCATTGAAAGCACTTTGTGCATAGTTGGCATTTCTATCATTCTAATTTACAAAAATGTATATATAATGTAGTGTACATAGATAGTATCATAGATACTATGGAACATTTATTAAGGACACTCCCTTTCTACATTTTGTATGTAAGATTATAATTATCCATTTTTAATCAGGAAGCATCAGTGGAGAGTTTGGAGAAGTCTTCTGGAGGGGAAAGAAATTTCTACTTATTAGTTAAGGAATAATAAGTTTCTAAAATTTTCTGTCAGATACGAGAAGTCAGGAACCAAGACAGAGTTCAAAAGTATTACAAGTGTGTTTCATGCTACTTACGCACAAGAATTTTTCAACTACTGATGATCAAGGCAAACTGTCACCAGATAAAATGTGGAGGCTAGACTGAGGTCTGTCTCTTAAGGGCGTGGAGACTCGAAACTGATGATGCGTTTGACCAGCTACATTTTCATTCTGATTAGAGTTTCAGTTTCCATTCCATTGCAGTATTTCTGAACTATATCTGTATTTTTTTAAAAAGTGTGTGTTCCTTATGAGGAAATATGTGAAAGGAATTGTCACCTTTGGATTTCAGTCTCATTTCTATTATTTTTATTTCTATCTATCCTAGTGTGCTTATGTTTTCAATAAGTTGTGTTGTTCTGATTTGCAAGGAAAAATATTGTAATTCTGAAATTATATATATATATATATATATATATACACACATATATACATGTTTTCTGAGGTTTTCGCGGGTGTTTGTATGTGGATCTTTGGTCATTCGGGTTTTTCCCCACGTAGAATTGAAGGTGTAGGAGCAACGTTTCGATGGAATCCCATCCGTCATCCTCAGGCTGATGGCTTCAGCTTCCTTCTTCTGGAAGAATTCTACGCGGGGAAAAACCCGAATGACCAAAGATCCACATATATACATATATATACATATACATATACATACATACATACATACATACATACATACATACATATATATATATATATATATATATATATATATATATATATATGGTTTGGGTAATGTTCTTTGGAAGTAGCTGCTTTTTTTAATCTTAACAATACTGATGTTAGTTCACAATTATTCACGAGTGGTGTATAAACTTGATCTGAGTGAAGTCATGAGATTACCGTAGATGCCTGATTTTCATAAGAGCGTATGAATCTCATGGTGTAAAATAATATGTTTTATTGGTTTTAAAAATATTGATTTAATTTGATGACATAATAGGAATCACTTGCACCCATTGGAGTTTAGATCTTGTTGTAAAATGTTGAATGCAGTGTTCACTAAGTTGCAGTCTTCCTTATTCAATATTAAAGTTCCACCACCACCATCTCTACCCAGTAATATTATTAACACAAGTTTTTTTTTTCTTTATCCAAATCTAGAATCTTGTTTATACTTGCACATTCACAGAATGAAGTATTGGATTGTTTTCAATCAAAGCATTGTTGTAAGCTTCTTAGAGTAGCCCCAAGGTGAGATAGGCGGCATATAAAGTAACACATAAAATAAATAAAATAATAATGTTCCATTTCAAATATAATTAGGCAATACTCTCTTTACATACAGGTCTAGTTAATCATGTTTTATTGCCTTTTATGAGAAAGAAAAGAAAGAAAGAACTGGCATTTTAGACCTGAGAAGTGAGAATTGAAGGGTAAAGAATCACATGAATTGTTGTAGCAGTGTTAATTCTGCTGAAAATGTGGCAATAAGCTATATATATGTTTGTGAAGGACATGTCTTTAACATATTCACTCTTTCTGCATAACTACATACTAACGTTCTTGAGACCTGTACTTTTCCCAAAGTGTTTCTGTTGTAGGCTCTGAGGGAGATAATTGTTTTTTATTGAAAAGTTTTTCAATACATTTTATCTTTAACAATCCCTCCCCCCTCCCCCCACCCAACCCTACCTAACCCTCCCTAACCCTCCCCCCACCCCTTCCCCCCTCCCCCCTCCCTGACTTCCCAGAGCTAAATACAAGGTATAAAGGTAAAAACAATCATAATCAACCATATGTTAACAACAATAAACTATTAAGTCTATCGCACTCTAGCTCATATAAAATGACTACAAGCAATACTAATATCACATCAAAACTTATACAAATGCTAAATGAAACTTTTTAGTCCCATATTTGTTCTGGATGTAATCAATCCACTTTTTCCACTCCATAATGCCTCCTTAAGTAACACCAGCTGCCTGCAATTAGTGCAGGTTCGCATCCCACCAGGCTCAAGATTGACTCAGCCTTCCATCCTTCCGAGGTAGGTAAAATGAGGACCCAGATTGTTGGGGGCAATTAAGCTGACTTTGTAATAATGCCGCTTGGGAGGGGGTGTGAAAGCCCTAATAAGCAGGCATATACATAGAATGAAGGCTACTGCTAAGCTTGTAAGCCGCCCTGAGTCTTCGGAGAAGGGCGGGATATAAATGGAATTAAAATAAATAAATAAAATAAAATAATATAACGTTGTTGCAAATGGTCTTTCAAATAAGGCGAAATCTTTGCCATTTCCACCAGGTCAGAAACTTTTAGAGTCCATTCTTCTGTAGTCGGCAGTTCCTCCTTCTTCCAGTATTGACCTACTAAAAGTCTTGCTGCCGTAATTAAGTTCAACATCAACTTAGTGTCCACAACATTAGTATCCGTAATTATGCCCAACAAAAACAATTGTGGACAAAAGATAATCTGTCAGTTTTGTATTTAATATAATCTATGTATTGATGATACTTAGCTTTGCATCTCTGCCATAGTTTAAGCGGGAAATGCAGTGGAAATCCTGACCTGGTCCCTAGATACTTTAAGGGATTGGAAGGGGCAAAACAGACTGAGACTGAATTCAAGACAAGCTGGAGTTACTGCTGGTGCAAAACCTCCCAGAAATTGCGAATACAGAAATACGTCATGTTTGTTCTAATTAGCTGGGTTTCACTTCCCCTGAAAGTGCTGGTGCAAAATTTGGAAATTTTCCTGGATTCATGGCTTTTGCTGGAACAGTAAATAGAACCCATTGCCAGAAAAGCCTTTGACTAAGTTTTGTGACTCTGCCAATTGTTCCTGTTTGTGGACCAAAAGGCACTGGTCATCTAACAGTCTATTATAATTCACTTTATATGGGGCTGCCCTTGAAGATGACCTGGAAGTTGTTTCTGGCCCAGAAAGACAGAATGTGCCAGAATATAACAGACGATTTGCTAAATAACAGTGACAACTGCATTTCTTCTGTTTCCAATTCAAGATGCTGCTTGTTATTTATTTACTAAATAGATTTATGTGGCTGCCCAACTCATACACGGCGACTACTTTATTATTACCTATAAAGCCCTATATTACCTGGACTCTTTTATCTTCAGAACAATTTTTCTTTGGAATAATCTGTTCATCCTATGTCATGTAGTTCTGAATAAAGTAGGAGAAGCAAGAGTCAAGCAAATGGGCAGTATCTCTCATTTCTATTGAGCATGTTCTTGCTTCTCCTATTTTATTTAGTCAGCCAGGTTGGGATCTGCGTATGGTTAAGGGAAGTGGTTAATGTCTCCCTAAGTGTTGGACGGTTACAAGATCTTTACTAAATAAGTCGTCCTTACTGAAATAACTCAATAAATATTCATTGATCTTAAATATTCCATTCTTGAATACTGTAAGATGGTTGAAAAATGGTGTCCTTACAGCTCTACATACATTTGGCTGAAGCCATTTGTAGTTCCTGTAAAGTTTCATCTGAAATACAAAATTAAGAATTGCATTTCCTTCCTTCCTTCCTTCCTTCCTTCCTTCCTTCCTCCCTCCCTCCCTCCCTCCCTTCTTCTTTGTCCTTTTTTCTTTTACCATCCTTCTCTTATTCTTTGCAGCATTTCCAGTCTGTTGTATTGAGACACATTCAAATGGCTATTAGCTAGGTTGTTGACTCTGATATTGTTTGTAACTGCTCTAAGTCATTCAGAATTTTGCAATGAGGTGCCATTAGTATACTGATAACATCTACCGTATTTTCCGGCGTATAAGACGACTGGGCGTATAAGACGACCCCCTACATTTCCTGTTAAATTATAGGGTTTGGGCTATACTCGCCGTATAAGACTACCCCTCTTCCAACGCACACCAAATAAAAATTAAAAAACATCAGATTTGATTTTAATATGGTAATTTTAATTCAAATGCTTATGACATGCAGGTGCTTAGTAGGAAAACTCACTTATAAACATAAGGCTGTTTGTCATCAAACATGTAAACATAAAACAGTGCAAGTGGATTAAACAATAATAATAATAATAATAATAATAATAATAATAATAATAATAATGAGGAGGAGGAGGAGAAGGAGAAGAAGCAGCAGCAGCAGCTGGAGGGGACCTTGGAGGTCATCTAGTCCAACCCCCTGCTATGGCAGGAAACCCTATACCATTTCAGACAAATGGCTGGCCAGTCTCTTCTTAAAAACTTCCAGTGTTGGAGCATTCACCACTTCTGGAGGCAGGTGGTTCCACTGGTTAATTGTTCTAACTGTCAGGAAGTTTCTCCTTAGTTCTAGGTTGCTTCTCTCCTTGACTAGTTTCCATCCATTGCTTCTTGTCCTGCTTTGGAGAATAGCTTGGCTCCCTCTTCTTTGTGGCAGCCCCTGAGATATTGGAACACTGCTATCATGTCACCCCTCACCCTTCTCTTCGTTAAACTACAGATACCCAATTCCAGCAACTGTTCCCTATTTTCCTAATTCACTTTTTCACTTTTCCTAATTCACTCTAAAGCTTTCCCTACGCAGAGCCTTAAGTAAAACCAGCTGCCTGCAATTAGTGCAGGTTCGCATCCCACCAGGCTCAAGGTTTACTCAGCTTTCCATCCTTCTAAGGTAGGTAAAATGAGGACCCAGATTGTTGGGGGCAATAAGCTGACTTTGTAATAATGCTGCTTGGGGTGTGTGTGTGAAAGCCTTAATAAACAGGCATATACACAGAATGAAGGCTATTGCTAAGCACATTGATTTGTGCTTTAAATTGTAAGCCACCCTGAGTCTTCGGAGAAGGGCAGGATATAAATGGGATTTTTTAAAAAAAAAGACCAAATGGGAGATCCGCTCCAGGTTTTCCAGCCAGCCCACCCAGTTCCTGAGTCAAATGTGTCCTTAGAGCTAAGACGGTGCTCTGGCTGCTGCCGTCCCCACCTGCCTTTCAAGTTGGGATATACTACAGCTGGTCTTCAACTTTAGAAGGAAAGACGCCCAGACCCCAGCCTGTAAAAAATCACAGACTGCAGCTTCTTCTCCAATTGGTCCCGCTTTCCCTGCGCAGACTAAATGGCAGATCCGCTCCAGGTTTTCCAGCCAGCCCTGTCCCTAAATTTTCAGCACCCGGCGTATAAGACGACCCCTGACTTTTGAGAAGATTTTCATGGGTTAAAAAGTCGTCTTATACGCCGGAATCTACGGTACTATTTCCTACCCTCTAACTCCAAGGAAAGAAATAATACCCTTGAGCATTACTTAATCCTATAATGGACTGGATGAGAGAAAATAAGTGAGAATTAAATTGAGACAAAGAGAGAAAGAGAAAACTACTCAGGCATTGAAGTGAACTTTGTTTTGAAGAGGGTTACAGTTCCTAACAAAGAGCAGGTCATGGTTTGAGAGTGCTTCTTGACCCCCCAGCTATTGCTGAATTTACAGGTGACAGTTGTATTGAAGAACCTGTTTATACCATTAGGAATAGTACAAACCAACCTTTGCTGGACTTAGCAACAGTTATCTATATCATGATTGTGACCTGTATTGACTTCTATGTGGGCCTATCCTTGAAAGATGTCTGGAAATTGCAATTGGTACCAATGTGGGCCCTGGTTGCTGCCCAGTACAAGATATAGGAAATGTGTGATACCACACTGAAAGATCTGTGTTGGCTGCTAATTGCCTACCAATCAGAATTTAAGGTTTTGCTATTGATCTTTAAATCTCTAAAAAGTGTAAGGAAGGTCTGATTATTTATTTATTTATTTATTTGTTTGTTTGTTTGTTTGTTTGTTTTTATAAACCGCCCTTCTCCCGAGGGACTCGGGGCGGTGTACAGAATAAGGTAGGTATACAGATTGAACAATAGTGAATAAACAATAGTAAAAACAAACTGGGACCCCAATTAGAGCTATCAAGCCAGGCCGGACTGTTGGAACAGGTAAGTTTTTAAGTCGCGCCGGGAGGTCGGGAGCCATCCGGATTTCGGTTGGCAAGCAGTTCCAGAGGGCTGGCGCACCCACTGAGAATGCCCTCCCCCTGGGGGCCACCAGCCGACATTCCTTGAGCGGTGGCACCCTGAGGAGGCCCTCTCTGTGGGAGCGCACAGGACGGTGGGGAGCTGACATTGGCAGAAGGTGCTCCCGTAGGTAGTCCGGACCCATGCCATGTAGGGCTTTGTATGTCATTGTTAGCACCTTGAACTTCACACGGAAGGCAACTGGAAGCCAGTGCAGCGCATGGAGGAGAGGTGTGATATGGGAGTATCGGGAGGCTCCCAAGAGTGTCCGTGCCGCTGCACTTTGCACCAGTTGAAGCTTCCGAGTGGATCTCAAGGGCAGCCCCATGTAGAGAGCGTTACAGTAGTCTAGGCGAGAGGTCACAAGGGCATGGGTGACTGTACGTAAGGCATCCAGGTCCAGATAAGGCTGTAATTGGCGAACTAGTCGAACCCGGGAGAAGGCCCCCTTGGTCACAGCTCCTATGTGATCTTCCAGGGAGAGCTGCGAGTCTAGGAGGACACCCAGGTTGCGGGCCCTATCAACAGGGGGTAGTAACTTGTCCCCGATGTTAAGGGATGGGATGTTCTGAGTATCCTGGCTTGCCGGTACGTACAGCCATTCAGTCTTGTCCGGGTTCAGTTGAAGCCTGTTCCTCCCCATCTGATTATCTCAGGGGCCAGTTGCTTTGATAAGCAAAATGGTAAAAGTGCGTCTCTTTTGTCAATTTTTTAATAGCTAGTCTGTTTTTAATTACCCTGATTTTACTTTTGTGTTTAATATTTTGTATTTTTATTGGTGGAGGCCACACTGAATAGTTGTATAATCAAAATCTGGGGCACATAAATAAAACTCAATAAATAAGCCATGGGGAGAGAAGTAACAGTAAATATGTCAAATCCATATTAAATTAACAGCAAATCAGTTTAATTTAGTTATCTTTGAGTGATTGAATTTTGAAACAAATTAAAAGCAGAAAAACCAACAACAACCCACCAACGGTCTCACAGCTTAAGTAGCATGACTGCAGAAAAGGCCTTTAAACCTCAATTTGCAAATCACTAAAATAGTAGAAATTGAATCCTTCAACAGAAGATGTAGTATTGACATCTGTATTCCCTCATATAACAGCTGATAAATCCCAGCATGAACCAAATTCTTACTGTAATAAGTTCTGAACAACTATTTAACAGGGGTATCCTCAGATATAGCATCCATCAAAGTGCAAATGCTTATTCCATCATGACAACATTTTTGAAGGAAGGCTATGTATTTGTATATTAAAATTGCAGTTGCCATATTGCAACTTTCAGTCATTGTACTATTGACGCTCTTTTTCCTTGAAAATGTACGCAATAAAGAGGCAAAGAAAGAGAAGAGGATGATCAAGAACAATGGATAGACTTGATTACAACAGTGATTGGAAGACCTGAAGGCACAACCTGGGGAGAGATCATGCTGGAAAGATTCTGTGTGGTTGCTAAGAGACAACACCAACTTCATGGCATGTCATCAAATGTGACAAAGAGAAAGGAAGAAAGAAACTTGCATTTTAAAAACAAAGAACAATTTTGAAGTCATTTAATTCTTGAGGTGAACGAGAGCAGGAAACTAACCTCCCTTTGTATTTCAGTGCTCTGAAACAGAATTATCACGGTGCTGGGCCGTCTTCACAGTCTGGACAATAGAGCAGTTTGGAATACCAGAACAAACATAACATATAAAATATTCACAAAAATATGTGGTATAATTATATCATTTGTATAAAGTATTAGAAAGAAATTTTGCAAATAACCTACAGGGACAAATATATAACTTTAAGTAGTAAAGATAAGAACTTTGTATCCTCAAAAATGGTTGTCCTTTTTCTGAGCATGCCGTAAGCATGTGGTACAAATATAATGGCACGGAAACATCTCAATATAAAATTAATGAATTAAAATGCTGAAAGAAGGAATTAAATAGTTCATTTTTGGATACATCATAAAAATAGCATCTGAACAGAGACTGTAATTAGATACTATGGTCTAGTCTACATAAACGTATCTAGCACTCAGAATTAACGTAGTCACTCCTATTTCTCTCTTCTGGCTGTTGCTTACTATGCTCTTCTTTTTCTTTCTGTGAAGATATCTTCATTTTGACCATTGAAATTAACTTGATGTTTCAGCACAACACAGCTGTGACCAAGAAACTGCACCTAGCAAAAAATATGTTTCAATTTCTCTTCTGTGCTTGATTGTTCTTGCCTGTCACTTTTTAGCTTTCCAGATTGGTAGAACTGAACTTACTCTTGATGTTGTGAGTATGCATTTCTCATTTTTACACTATACTGCCTCCTGCTGCTTGTGCTTCTATTGCATGATTTCTAGTCTTGTGCAAGGACTCGTGGCTGGAGTTTGATGACTTAATGTTCTAAGGGCAGTGGTGTAAGGTATATGTGAATTTATTCTTAATGCTATCTCTATATGTCTTTGTCTAAAGTAGAGTGGGTAGGTTGCAACAACACGATGCTTTTTGCTAAGCACTCAGCATTCTGTTTGATGTGTTTGACTTATTCCTGAGCTTGCAGTTTCAATACACACAGAAACTCCCAACTTTGCCTCTTCTCTTCAGGAATTCTCACCCACTTCTTTATTACTTTTCTAGTCAGACAGTGCCTTCTACTGGTTAGGAGCATGAGTAATGTGCACATTATCATTTGGAATATGTTTGTCTCTCATCCCAAATATGAAAGAATACAAAATTCTAATAGAAGAGAATAGAAAATTGAGGTTTGGGACTTGTTTAAAGTGTTAGATGTCCAAGAACTGGTCAAGAACTGCTGTTAACTTTATAACACAAATCTTAAAATTCTTCTGGAATTTGAAATCATCATGCATTATTATTGCTAAGAATAAAAGTTAAATCTGAAGCTAATTTTAATAGCATTTCAACTCAAAATGTAAGGCAACTAAATTTAAAAATCAATTGGACACAGAAGCTTGCATAATACTTACTCTCCATGTTTCCGTAGAGAAATACAATGTCCTCAAGCAAATTTCAGTTAGAAAAAGGATGTAGAGAAAAAGGATAACTACTAACTCTTGCCATTATGTTCTTATACCCAGCTGCAAAGGGGGGGGCTGTGACAACATCCAGGAGGGCTCCCGCCCTGTCCTTTTTAGCCAAGATCCATTCCATCTTCTCTGCCACCATCGTAGCTAGCCAGGTGAGCTTTTTAGGCAGCCTAGGGTGGCGTGATGGGGAGGGGACACACATCAAGAGATGGGTTGTTTTATTAACAACCTTAAGATAGGCATTAAAGCAACAAAGAATAGATTTCCAGACACTCTGGGATTTTGCCCAATGACATCACAAGTAAAATTATCAGAATGCTTGTCTTGTTATGAAACACTCTGTTGTTCCCAAGTATCTCTCTCGGTATGGGGAGTCCTAAAGATCCCTTGTATATGCCAAACATTACCTTATCGATGAAGGAAAATAAGTTCATGAAAAATTCTTATTCTTATTTTCAGAGTCTCAGCGATAGGGAAGATTGCATTGGAAATTAGCCACTCTGAAATTGGAGTGTGTAGCTGAAATACTGATAAACAGTGTGACTAAGGCCATTAAAAAAATGTTTATATCTCCTCCCATCTCTGCTTGCTTTTTGCCTGCATTATAGTACTGCTTCAGATGGGTTTGCTTTTTTATTTATTTATTCAATTTGTATAGTTCCC
Source organism: Vipera ursinii (assembly GCF_947247035.1). Classification (NCBI taxonomy): domain Eukaryota; kingdom Metazoa; phylum Chordata; class Lepidosauria; order Squamata; family Viperidae; genus Vipera; species Vipera ursinii. Next base: position 113,580,793 of record NC_139512.1, on the reverse strand, counting down.
TCCTCCCCCCCTTTACCTATGTGACTCTGGACAGTTCACACACAAAAAAACACCCCAACATACAAAATAAATAATCAGATAATAACAACATAAAACCACTAAAACAATGAAAACGAGAAAAAGCACAGACTGCAAGAGAGTGCATCCATTTTACAGTGTAGTCATTTTACAGGCTTTATACTGCCACCAGATCCCTGAGACAATAACAAAGCCATATCTTCGGGGCTCTCTAAAAGGCCAATAGGATTGGGGCAAATCTAACCTTAGGGGGAATGATGTTCCAAAGTGTGAGTGCACTGGCAAAAAAAAGTGTTCTTCTGGGTCCTGTCAGATGATGTAGACAGGATCTGTAGCATGCCTCTTCTGCTAGACATGAAGGGACAGGTAGATGTAACTAAAAGATGCAATCACTCAACTAAGCTAACCTTATGTTATGCCCAGCACAGCATTCCATGCACCTCGGCCTATGGTCATGCTGGCCACATGACCAAGGAAATGTCTTTGGACAATGCTGGCTCCCTCAAAGAAATGGAGATGAGTGCTGCCCCCTAGAATTGTGCATGACTGAACAGGGGAAACCTTTAACTGTATAGTGTTTACCTGAACATTAGAATCCAGTGACAGCAACCAGAACATCTTACAGAGTAGAGACGTAACATGCACTGATCTGGGAGAGCACGTAACTGCCCTTGTCACTGCACCAGTTGCAGCTTCTGGATACTCTTCAAGGGCAGCCCCATGTAGAGTGCATCACCGTAAATTAACTCATGAGGTTAAAGCATGCTATATGTCAGTATCCAAAATCAAAACTGTTCTTATGAAGAAAATCATCAAAAATTCCAGTTGGATTCTTGAAGCCTTAGTAGAATGAAGGAGCCAACATTACGTAACATTGAGTGGTATTTTAATTTAGACCAAACATTTTAAGACATATAAATGGGATAGAAACTGAGGAAAATATAATACCCGAGTACACCTGTTAAGTAATGTTTTGAACAAAAGTTTGAAATGTATGGTGTTTGGCTGAAATTCAATATCCAAGCAGCTATTAGGTATCTTACAGATGTCTAACTAAAGGCTGTTTCACAGATCAGGAAATATCTGAATAGAAAGCTTTCTAATGGAACAAAATTCTAGCCCACATTTTACTTACAAAATTAACAATAATTTTACAAATACTGTAATATGCTATGATTTATAGATTGATTTCTTATTAATCCTGACATTAAAAAAGGAAAACTAGAAAATGCAGAATAGAAAACAAAACAGAGAAATGGGAGGGGGAAGGAAAAAATATAGTACAGGTAGTCCTCAACATACAATTGTTTGTTTAACAACAGTCCAGAATTATGACAGCCTTGAAAAGGGTGATTTATATCCTGGAAAGCATTTCTGGCCATTGCAAAATGTTGCATCATCACTCTAATGGTCACATGATCAAAATGTGGATGCTTAGCAATCTTGATCACCATTTGCAATCTTCTCTGGTGGCTTTCCCAGAAACTCAATGGAGAAGCTGGTAGAGAAGTTTACAAACTGCTGCCACTTGCCAAGAGAACCCTCTCTTGACTCTGGGGGCTGGCTAGGTGCATGGAGGGAAGCGGAATTCCTTCAGTGGGGTGGTGAAACAGGACTGAAACCCTGAAGATCAATCCATGCACTCTGGGAGGGAGTTTCCTTCCTTGCACAGAGGGGAACTGAAATCCTTGGGTAGGCAGCTCTTTCAGCCAGCCCCAAGAGATGAGAGAGAGAATCTAAATCTAAACAGAGAACATAGAGGCAGCACAGTAAGATAAGCAGTGTGGGGTGCCTCAGGTAGATGGGGGAAGCCCTGGAAAGCCTGGTGCAGGCTGAACACAAGATTTGAAAATCCTCCTTGGATTTCAGCAGGGAGGATTTTCAGTTCCTCAGCAGAACCTCCCAGGCTCTCCCCAACTCCCCTGAGGTACCATGCATTTCTTACCTGGGACTCTGTCTACTTAATGACCTGCAAGATTGGTTAATGACTAAAGTAGGAGTGCCAATTGTGTCTCACTTAATGACCCCTTTGGTCAATGACCAAGAGTGTACTTGGGATACTAAAATTTGGTCATGTGACTCCAGTTTTCTAAAATAATTACTATTCTCATGCTGATTCTTAAGTCCTTTTTTTTTTGCCTTTCCGTGTTAGAGCTGATTGTGCTTTACAGATGTGCTGTTCACAGTAAGGAATCTGGAAAGATACTAAAATAAATTACAGGATTGCAGATGAACCAAACAAACCCTTCACTAAAGCCTGATAACTTTGACTTAACATTTCTAATATATCTAACATATATTGTATTTGTGTCTCTTCTTTCCACATCTTGATCTCAACAGACCAAGATTGTAAGGTAGTATATATTTTACTGTCAATGTGTGAAATTAGGCATTTTGTAGAATGCCTAGGAAATCTATAGAATACCAAAAATGTCAGTGTATGAAACACTTAATATTTCCGACATTTATTAGACATTTTGTGCAATGCCAAAAGGCAACCCAGTAAAGTATAAAATACTCCTGCTAAAATGCCATTCTAGCCTTCCTTGTTTCAATAACCAAATCAATACTGGTCTTTTTCTCTTGTTTTTTTTCCGGTAAGAAAGTCCTGTACTTTATTTTGCATTTATTCTTTCCTTTTCATATACAGTATGTCTTTTAAATAAAAGGTTAGGGTCAGGTTTAAGGTTAGGGTTAGCTAACCCTAACCGTAGCTCTAACTCTTTTCATAACTTTCTTTTAATATTTTGCCTGAGTCCTTCGGGAGAAGGGCCGTATACAAATAAAATTATTTATTTATTTATTTATTTATTTAAACAATTCTTGTCATTCTGCATAATTCCTAGGTATTATACACAGTGCCTAGGGAAAGTATATACGGTAGCTTATTAAAATAACACAAATATTTCATGCTATGCCTAAAAACATCACATATTCTATAAATTTCCTAGACATTCCATTTAATGCCAGTTTTTCACACATTGCTGGTAACACACACACACACACACACACACACAACAATACTATGCATTTTGAATTTATTATAAAAATTAAGTTAAAAAACGTACCTAATCGGTTCACTTTGCTTCAAGACTGTGTCAGCATCATTCTCTTATTTGTCCTCTAATGAACGTCTTATTATTCCTGTTGCTATCCCCTTTTTGTTATATATTGTTATATATTTCTATTAATCCATAGACATACATTTATATATGTACAAACTAATTGTTCTTTGAAACTCAAATACTTTGGCCACCTAATGAGAAGGAAGGACTCACTGAAGAAGAGCCTAATGCTGGGAAAGATTGAGGGCAAGAGAAGAAGGGGACGACAGAGAATGTGTCTCAATGGAGTCACTGAAGCAGTAGGTGTGAGCTTAAATGGACTCAGAAGATGGTGGAGGACAGGAAAGCCTGGAGGAACGTTGTCCATGGGGTTGCGATGGGTCGGACACAATGTCGCAACTAACAACAACAACAACAATTGTTCTTTATTAACATATTTTATTTTATAACATACTGTATATCCAGAGGCAGAAATTTTCTATTCTAAAATTTGGTTACACAGAAATTGATTACATTAAAAAAAATCATTGTTTGGAAGGTTAAAAGTTACCTGAGTTTGGAATGATTATCCTATCATCACTTTCAGTTGCTACAGGCAGAATTCAGTTGCACAGAAACACTCAAACTGTTGATTAGAATACAAATTTCAACTTGTCTACAAGCAATTGGGAATAAAACTCATCACTACTATCACTTTGCAAACACAAAGAATAGTGATGAAGCTTTATTCCCAGTTGCTTGCAGATCACATTTTTAGGGTACATAGATTGTATTGTATTTATTGCTTAGGTAACTCCAATACTAGTCTTCTATTTCTTAAAATCTTGAGAATCTTCTAAATACTATTTATTTATTTATTTTATTATATTTATATACCGCCCTTTCCCTGAGGACTCAGGGCGGTTTACAGGGAATTAAAATCAGAACATACAAAAGTTAAAAACCAGTTAAAAAATATTAAATTCACCCTGTACATTTAAAAACCCCAGTTAAAATTTTCTCCTCAGCCTGGGCCCGAGAGCTCGAAGAGCCAGGTCTTCAGGCCCCGGCGGAATGATCGGAGGTCGGGGGCAGTCCTCAGCGCCACCGGCAGCTGGTTCCAGAGGGCAGGCGCTCCCACTGAGAAGGCCCTATCCCTGGGTGTCACCCGCCGGCAATCTCTCACCGGCGGAGCCCTGAGCAGACCCTCCCTGTGGGAGCGCACTGGGCGAAGGGCGTTTGATGCCGGCAGCAGGTGTTCCCTCAAATATCCCGGACCCAGGCCATGTAGGGCTTTATAGGCGATAACCAGCACCTTGAATTTCACCCGGAGGGCAACCGGAAGCCAATGCAGCTCGCGGAGTAGAGGTGTTACATGGGAGTATCGGGAAACCCCCATTACAACTCGCGCGGCCGCATTCTGCACCAGTTGAAGCCTCTGAGTGGTCTTCAAGGGCAGCCCCATGTAGAGAGCGTTACAGTAGTCCAAACGGGAGGTCACAAGCGCATGAGTGACTGTGCGTAGGGCGTCTCGGTCCAGATAGGGACGCAACTGGCGCACCAGGCGAACCTGTGCAAAAGCCCCCCTGGTCACGGCTCCTATGTGATCTTCAAAATTGAGCCGTGAATCCAGGAGGACGCCCAAGTTGCGAGCCCTATCAACGGGGGGTAACACCTCACCCCCCATCATTAGAGGTGGAATAACATGGTTAACCCGAGACGCCGATATGCACAGCCACTCAGTCTTGGCGGGATTGAGACGAAGCCTGTTTCTCCCCATCCAGACCTGAACCGCCTCCAGGCACCGGGACATCACGGAGAGGGCATCACTGGGTTGGTTCGGGGTGGAAAGAAAAAGTTGGGTATCATCAGCATACTGGTGATACCCCACCCCAAAACCACGAATGATCTCGCCCAGCGGCTTCATGTAGATGTTGAACAGGAGAGGTGAGAGAACCGACCCCTGAGGAACTCCACAAATGAGAGACCTCGGGGCGGATCTCTGCCCTCCTGTCAACACCGACTGCGAGCGGCCCCGGAGGTAGGAGGAGAACCACCGTAGAACGGTGTACAATGTATTTGTGATGGATGTCCAAGAAAGTTATGGGAGACTCATGACTGTGGCAGAAAAAAGAATTGGCGAATAGATTGGTATCTCAAAATTCCTCTCTGGATAAAGTGGAAGGCCCGGGGATCACCCACAAGTACTAGATTTTAATTATAAAATCCTTCTTGTGGAATGCTTACAATCCCATTAAAAATATGAGAAGAGTTTGAATCTAAGTAGAAATCTTCCTGTGGGAAAATGTTGTGGATTAGAGAAAAACATGATAAGACTTTGATGGCTGGACACTAGACACAACCAGAAAGAAGTAACAATTATAAGTGAAGGAGACCTATTAATGAAGAATGGATGAAATATTATATCTTTGAAAGATGATGTATTTGGGAACAATGCATTCAGAAATTTTTCTTCAGATTACTATAAAAATGGGTTAAAAAGAGATAGAAGAGGATATGACTAAGAATTAGGCTGTTTTGGATGTGGATTTAAAAATGATATGTTATAAGAAATATAGAAAAAGATGTTACACTGGATTTACAAATGAAACCAGCTGATTTCTTAATAACTAAAAAGGACACACAAATAATAAATCAGAAGATTAACTTGGCCAACTTCCTTATTTTGGACTTAACAAAAGACATGTATTAAATTTATGAAGGAATTCCTGCAAAAATACAAAGAGAACATGAAAAGAAATAAGCTTTTATAAAATTGTTTAAACAGAATAAATATCAAGATTTTTAAAAACAAAAGGAAGGAATATAAAGTTGACTTATTCAATCAAGGTTATAATATGTGTAATATTCTTTCTGATAGCTCGTAAGGGATTTTTCTCAACCAGTACTGAGTGACCAGAATTTAAAGTTTTGTTTATAGATAAGAAATAAAATATAGGAAGAGGAGTTTTTTTTTTTAGAGAAGTGATAAACAGTTAAAAGTAAAGAAAAAGAATATAAAGTTTAGCTTATTTGACTAAGGTTAAAATATAAATGCTTTTATTATGGTAACTGTTAATGGACTTTTGCTGATTAGGACTGAATGATGAGGTTTTAAAATTTGTGTATAGATGAGATATGAGAAAAACAGACCTTTGTTACAATATTACAGAAAGTGGCAAGTTCTGAAATTGTACTTGTCTTAATGAAAGAGGACCTTATATATCTTTTTTCTTATTCTTTTTTATCATTTACTATTTACCCCTTTTTAAATTATTTTCTTCTGTACATTTATATTTTCCTGAGTTTGTATTTGTTTTATTGTTATAGAATGAAGGCTACTGCTAAGCTTGTAAGCCGCCCTGAGTCTTTGGAGAAGGGCGGGATATAAATGGAATTAAAATAAAATAAATAAATAAATACCTATAAACTTTAATAAAATATATTATTTTAAAAAGGGGGAAATACAGTGTATTTGTTTCTAAGATACGTTATTGCTAATACTCCATAGGGACAAAATACATTAAACTTAAATAAAATACATATTAAAATAAAAAACAGAATAAACAAAGAGCAAGAAAAACAGTAATGAATTTTAAATGGCAATAATGTAAGATTATAGAATTTCTTACGATTTAAGAAGATAGAATTAAAATCCAATCACACACAAGAAATATAGAGGCTAAAGCTCAATTACTGCAACATGGAGAACAGCTAGGAGTTGGCAACCTGTGTCCTGTGGGCCAGATATGACCACAACCTGAAATCATTCAGCTGCTAGTTCCAAAAAGAAATATATCCACCAGCATGCAGTGGTCCTAGAACAAAACTGAAATTTGTAATTTTATCTCAGATTTGATACGGAACTATACCATTTTAACAAATTGTAATTATTTGAATGAAGTGTATACCTGTTTATAGCAAACCTTTGGTTACTTAGGTCTCTTCTTCATCCCTTTGTAGCTTCTATCCCTTTGATTTCTTCTCGTCTCCAATAGCACAGCTGCTCAGTGCTACTATTGAAGTGTTATAGAACGTTGGGACTTGCATGTACCGCATTACCAGCCTAGGCAGTAGATCTAGTTTCAACATCAACTCATTGAAATGATGATATATATTTTAAAGTCACAATTAGTATTTTTTTCCACCTAAGGGTTCTTACATTGAGAAGTGGGTCTCCTATGAAGTAGTCTTGCTTCTTCATAATTGTGAAAATATTTTTCCATTAGACGGGGTGACTCTGAGATATTTCATTACTAAACTAGTTGGGTTTTCTTCACATTGAATAAATGGCGAGAATATATTAATGTATACTATATTGACCATATTTATGGTGTGAAAAGATTTGTGTAAATTCTGAATTCAGAAATTTCTGAAGTGTCCCATGATAGCAAAAGAAGTTGGAAAGAACTTCTGTCTGCCTTTTCTCCACCGCTTATCTGTGCTTATATACGGTATTTATTAGTCCCTAATTTTTCTTTGGACTTGAGAGGAATGGGAACTGGGACAGTTATTTGCTAGAGGAATTATGACAGAACATAAATATTGTTAAGTAATAAACTGAGAAGAAGAGATGAAAGTGTATAGTCCTTTTAATTTTCTCAAGAAGGGCATCACAATCCTCAACTGTTTAAAGATGATTTACATGTAAAACTCTTATATATGATCAGGCTCATATATAATCTTTTTTTCACCTGATAAATATATGTAGCAGGGGAATATCTTGCTCAGAAATGCTCCCTCCATTTCTTTAAATATGGGTTCATTGTTTTGCTTCCCATTTTAGCCTTGGAAAAACCATTTATTCCTTTTTTCTTAATTCCTTTTTTTGAAGTGTATGAAATGTTTTAAGGCTGTTAAAAGCAGTTATCCATCGGCTTATGAATTATTGATAATTTCATTCCATTAGCTGTTCTGTTTTCCCTCAGCCAAGCTTCTATTTCGGTCAGTTAGTGTGACTCTCTTCTCAATCAAAGCAGCACTTTGAATATTGATGTAGCCTTTTCATCACAACATACCCACAACTGGAAGAAAAACACAGTTGGGAAAAGGAATGCAGTAAATACAGTATCTGGTTTCATATCTGTGTAAAAGTCTGAAGCTTTTAAATTGTTGAGAAATATTTGTTTGCTACTGTTGTTGAAAATCAAATTATCTAAACTACCTTACAGTACCATTGCTGCTTTTGGAAATTTTCATATGTAAATATTCCTTATTGTGATGATGCAGTCATGTTCCTCTACACAGGCTCTTTCAGAACCCTCTCATGTTTACAGAAATATCTGGCTGGTATCGTGGTTAGGTACAGTTCCTGCTGAATCTCTTCAGTTTATTTTTGACAACCACAGTGATAGCACATTCACCTTTGAAATTTTGTAGCATCATCAAAATTATTGCTCTGTTTTACTCTTGTTCATTCTTGCTTCTGCATAATGTGCTTCTGCAAAGCATTTATCTCCAACTTCTGGTAATCCCATGGTGTTCTCCTCTTCTAGGAAAAGCTCACCACAGTTCTGAAAGCCAGGCCTTTCACGTTTCTCATCAACAGATTTATCTTCTTTGGAAGAGCCTGTATAATGAAGCAAATCATTTTATATATTGGCCTTTAACTGCATAGCTGTGTTGGAATCTATCTCTTAACCATATTTTGAATATTCTCAGGACAGGCAGCTGTTGGAAGCATTGGGTTTGTTGCTTTTTTTGTTCCCAGGTTACTCTGTGCATTCCTTTGAGGAAGATCTTTCACCTCAAGAGTCTGCTCATCCTACATTTCTCTTTAAAAAGCAAGTAATGAAAAATACTCCTCCAGGAGGAAACATTCCTGGCTTCTTTTCCAAGTTGTTGGGTTTTTTTTTGACAACGCCTTAGAAGGATGTTGGACTTCTATCACATCAACTACTTTTTGAGATGCTCTTCCTTTATGATAGTATCACTTGCTTCCAACCTACTTCCAATACAGAAAGGAATATAACTTGCATTTCTAGAGTGCAGGTTGATTATTTTCTTATTTGCATAATAAATACTCTACTACCACGATTGTGTATTAGAACTGTTACTCAAGATAGGGGCCCACTTCCCAGCTTAAATTGTGGAAGGTAGGGGAATGAGAAGAAAAGAGATGTGGGTAGAAGGACACGCTTTAGAAAAGCTCAGGGGGTTTGCCAACTCTCAGAATAACAGGTTTAATAATAAACACTTACTGCCATTTATTAGCATTAACAGATATTTTGTATAATAAAAGGTACTTCGTCATCTTTTGTGAAAGCTAGGAAAATATCCTGAAGAACTTAACCAAAGTTACAAACTTAAGGAAACCTGTTTATTTTTCCATAATAATTTGATTATGTAATGAAGCAAAAAAAAATCCTAATCAAGAAAAAGTTTGGTGATGGCAGTAAAACTAATAGATCACTTAATTTTTTTCCTCATATTATTGGTGAGTATGCTTTAACTCAAAGAATAAAATACCAAAAGGAAGGAGAATCACAACTGAGTGAGCAACAGCTGATTTTTTTCCTTTGTTTTTTTTAAAATTAAATATCTGCCTACCAATTTCACATTTTACCATTTTGTTAAGGATACAGATCCTCCAGCCAAGCAAGACAGAGAGTAATGGGGCAAATCATGGTTGCCAATACCAAGAAAGGAAGAAAAACTGTGAAATCCCTGATGGTTTTTGCCCAGACTTCATAAAGACAGCAGGGGAACAAAGAGAAACATGTAAAATAGAGATCTCATCTCCAGAAAAAGGGAAGACATTGACATCGGATTGCAGTTACGATTGCCCCAACAGGATTTGATGAAAGATAAAATGTAATTTCCAATCATACTGTTCTTGGTGGAATACAGGTAGTGAGTAAAGATGTTAGTTACGCATATATGGCTTGCTAAATGTCTATGCTCCTCTTTCCATACACATATGCTTATGCACACACTGTTTCCAGTTTATGTAAAAAAGGGGAGAGCAGTTTCGTTTTATTATATGGAACAATAAATATGTCAAGTTATATTGGCTGTTAAAAGCTATTGTTGGCTATTAAGATCTTGTTCTTAAGACTTAAGATCTGAAATTTTCCAGAGAGAGAGAGAGGGAGGGAGAGGGGAGCATTAAGGGGATTAATTGGCAATCCTTGATGTATGGCTTTTGCTGTTAAGAGGTGAAGATGTTTAAAAAATGTGTTCTATTAACTGCACTAGATATTTGATTTCCTTTAATTAGAGAATCTGGGAATTGCAGACTATTTTTAAAAATGGGGTTATCCAATTAAATACACTACAAATGACTTCCAATTTTTTCTCATAACCTTCCTTATGGAGAGAACATACGGGTTGATTTGAAAAAAACATTCTGTATGATACAAAGTCAAGTCACAGTTACACTGAGGTCCCTGTTGTATGGCTGAGGAAGAAAGTAAGAGCATAAAGATTAGGTGTTTGGTGTACATTTGTGCAGATTGTACTGTGTGTGGGTGTTGAGTAGGAGGAGTATATGCTGGGTATGTGAAAGCGTAGTCATTAGCCAGTCTGTGCAAAGAGAGAAGCCATTTAGTTGCTGAAGGAATACATGTACAATTTAAATGACACAGAATTACAAACATATTAACCTTTTCTCTATCTTAGAAGAAAAATAAATAATGTTGCATTTTCCATTATCAGGTCTGGCAAGTTCTATCTTGCAGGTCAGAAATGACTAGGAAAGTCAACGATAGTTTGCTTTTATGTGTCCTGATTTTTTTTTTAAAAAAAAGTTATATAACTGGAAACAGTCAATATTTAATTCAAATTTTAATTTACATTTAAATTCAATCATTAAAGTGGGGAAGTTTATATATTTTATGTTAGGTAAACAGGTTAAGTGTGACTTCTTTAAAGAGCCAATTCCCTGAGCATAATACTCTCACACACATCAACATAACTGATCATTGGCATCTGAGTCAGGATATCCATTTGATGTCCAATGAGCAAAAAGATTGAAATTTAATGAAATAATTCTTGGATACAGGAGTCCTCGACTTACAACAGTTCATTTAGTGACTGTTCAAACGACACTGAAAAAAGCGACTTATGACTGTTTTTCAAACTGATGACCATTGCAGTATCCCCATGGTCACATGATCAGAATTCAGATGCTTGGCAACTGGTTCATATTTATGACACTTGTTGTGTCCCAAGGTCACGTGATCACCTTTTGCGACCTTCTGACACACCAAATCAATAGGGAAGCCAGATTCAGTTAACAGCTTTGTCACTAACTTAACAATTACAGTGATTCACTTAACAACTATGGAAACAAAGGTTGTAAAATGGGACAAAATTCACTTAACAAATGTCTCAGTTAGCAACAGAAATTTTGGGCTCAATTGTGGTCATAAGTCAAGGACTACCTGTGCTTTGGTATTGTGTTTAAAGAGTTCTACTGTATTCAAGCTTTAAACTTGTATAATTCATTTGTACCACTTGTATAATTCAAACAGCATACGTTTTACTGCTTCTGCCTTTTCGTGTAAAAACACTTTAAAGATTAGATTTTTGTATTCCTCCCATGGCAATCCTATCCAATGGGACAGAGTGATTTTTGTGTTCTAGCAGCTATCTGAAATTTAGTGGATTACCATAGAGGAAAAGTAGCATCAGAAAATGGAACCCAAGGAGATACGTTACTCTTCTTTACTGATCTTCCTTAGAAGGTTGAAAATAGTTTTCTTTCCACAAATAAGAGAATGGAACTGATGTGTGATGGGCTGGATTCTCTTGGCAAGATGACTGCTGTATTTTCAGAGAGACCTTTTGAACAATGGATGCTGTAGAAACATCTACATCAGAGATTTATACTTCTGGTGAATGAGGTGCAATTGTTGGGAAATTGGCATTGTTATTAAGAGTACCCTAAGGAATGATTTTATTATTGTCAAATGAAGATATTTAAACCTGGATAGATCAGAGTTAATGATGGGGTGATTTGTGGTAGATAAGAAACTGAGACTTTCTATGAGTTAATTACAATAAGTTGTTAACAGAGAGCTCTGAAGTTTAACTTTGTTGTCGAGTAAGCTATTAACTATTATATTTATGATACATATCAAAGTTCAATTGGTTACTAATAGAGGTAATCTATTTGCAAGTGGAGAAAACTATTGTTATAAAATATTTGTCAGTGCTCAGCTAGGGGAGATAATGTGTGTTTCTGTTTTTTTTCTTTTAATTTAAATTGTTTAATGTTTTTGTCTAGCTTTACTTTTGTATTTTTTTCTTTTTTCTTTGGAACTTGTATTTTAATTTTTTGCATAAAAATAAAAAACAACAAAAATACTGCAGTAATAAGCTTTAAAAGAATGGGTAATTGTTAAAAATGTTAATTTTCCAGAGTTGTTATTAAGTAATTGCAAAATATAGGCCTGTATTTTCATCTGAAAACCTTTGCTCTTTACCAAGGTCTGGATGCAGTCCCTGAAGGCCTAGAAAAATAGTTTGGAAATATAATAACATATAAATAATCAGTAAACTGTAAAAAGTCAGAGACTGATTCTTCAGCACCAAGGATAGTTCTCAATGAACACAGGTATTACTATAGGAAATGTCAGATTTTAACATGAAAAGAATTTGAGTGTGATTAGCAGTGAGATGGAAGTCCTTTCAGCTTGTACTTAGTTTGGCTTCAATTCCCTAGAAATAAATTTGTAGATCAAGAATAGCCTTAAATTACTTTTTATGTAGAAATTAGTTAATGCTGTAAGAGAGATACAAAATGTGCAGCCAACGCGAACTGTTTTCATAGTCTGAATTTGCTCTTATCTCCGACTTTAATTCATATGCGATATGAAGACAGAATGTTTCTGGTCTATTTCGTGATTGCTGACATAGTTTAATTCTTCCGGGTGGATATGTATTGAAAGCAATAACAGAAGCTAAAAGAACAGAAGACTGAAATTAGAAGACAAACTAAAGTGATTTATTATTATTATTATTATTATTATTATTATTATTATTATTATTATTATTATTATTATTATTATTATTTATTAATTTTATTTGTATACCGCCCTTCTCCCGAAGGACTCAGGGCGGTGAATTAGCAGAGCGGTACATGAAAAGTAATACAGTATGCTAAACTCCAGAGAGAAACCTCCTGGTTTGTAGAATGGTGAACAGAAACAATCTTAATATAGGCAATGGCATGTGCTTATTTGCAAGGTAACATAAGGAGAGGTCTGGATTTAGATCTCACTTTAACTCCTCATTTGGGATAATTGATGCTCAACATAAAAGCATGCATTTACATGCAGAAGTTCCAAGGATCTAATGTTTTTGGCTAAAGGCTGAGGTCAGCTGGCTCAGGATTCCTAAGATGTCAGCTGGCTCAGGAATTCTGGGAGTTGAAGTCCACGAGTCATAAAAGAGCCAAGGTTGCCTACCCCTGGTGTACAGTATTGGTAGAGAAGTCTCAATTGGAGAAAAGCCTCTCTAGCTGGCTTTAACAGTCATAACTGACACTGAAGTAAATAAATAGGGCAATTGGAATAATAGCAATGTTAAGCGCTCCGGCTTTGTGGAATCAGCTGCCGGTTGAGCTCCGGATGGCACCGGATCTCCGCTCCTTCCGGCGCGGGTTAAAGACCCATTTATTTGAACAAGCTGGCCTGGCCTGATGGGGAATTACTTAGGGTTTTAATACTTATATATATTTTTATTGTTTTTATTGTGGGCAATAATTTAATTCTTTTTTAACTTTTGTATTTTTGTAGTTTTAAGATATGCCCTGTTCACCGCCCTGAGTCCTTCGGGAGAAGGGCGGTATAAAAATTTAATTAAATAAATAAATAAATATGTTTTATACAAATCACTTCAGAATTTTTCCGCCTTTAGTATATAAGCTGTGCAATTGAAGAACAAACTGAAATCTTGTAGGGGTGGAAAGAACAATAAAAACTTACAGTAATGTAGTTGCATAAAGATACATACCCCTAAACTAAAATTTCATTGAATCAAAGTGTTGGACTTGGTTGCTTTTATGACAGCTTCAGTCTTTTGAGGCAGGAACCTATCAACATGGCACACATTGCCTTAGGAATCTTTGCCCACTCTTCCTTACAAAAGCACTCTAAAATTGTTAGATTGCAAAGGGAATCTTCTGTACACACCCCTCTTCAGGTCACCCCAGAGATTTTCAATTGGATTGGGTCCGGAGTCTGTCTCAGTCATCCAAAAACTTTGATCTTCTGGTGAAACCATTCTTTTGTTGATTTGGAGGTATGTTTTGGGACATTGTCATACGAAAGATGAAATCCATCTTCAGCATTTTAGCAGAGACTAGAAGGTTTTGTGCAAAATTGATTGATATTTGGAATTCTTCATAACTCCTTCCACCTTTATCCACAGTTCTGGGTAAAGAAAAGCAGCCCCTAAAAGTATAGTACTGCCACCACATTTCATTGTGGCTTTGGTGTACTTTTGGTGATATACTGTGTTGTTTTTGTTTTTGGAATTATGGCCAAAAAGTTCAACTTTGGTCTCATCAGACGCCAACACATTTTCCAATATGCTCCTTTAATGTTGCTGCAGGACTCTTAGCAGCCCCTCAGCTCAGTTTTCTCTTGTTTTTTCATTAATTTTGGAGGTACATCTGGTTCTTGGTAATGTCACTGTTATGCCATATTTTCTCCACTTGTTGATGACTGTCTTCTCTGTGTTCCTGTGGTATATTAAATGCCTTATAAATTGTTTTTCCTGACTGATACCTTCTAACAATGAGATGTCTTTGATACTTCGTAAGCTCTTTGCAGACTATGAGAGGCAACTGAGTAGATATCAGAAAAATCCTAATAGAACAGCTGCACTTTATATAGGCTTGATCAGAATCTCTTCAATTGATGTACTGATTACTGTTTAACATCAGTTTGAATGTGATTGGTTAATTCTGAACATTGCCACGTCCCTACTTATAAGAGAGTATGCACACATATGCAGCCATATTATTCTCATTTTTTTATTATTTTGATCCCTAAAAGATTTCAGTTTGTCTTTGAACTGAATTGTACAGCTTATACATTATATTAAAGGTGGAGAAAAAATTGAAATGATTTATCTTAATCTGATTTTTTTATGTATCAAAATCCATGCATTTTAACAGGATTGGGTAAGCTTTGTATGTCTACTTTACAATGGCTCAACCATCTGATCTTATCAATAAACTACATCTTCCTACATATCAATAGGTAACAGTGCAAATTAATTCAACAAAATGGAACAAATTCCATCACCAGTACATAACCTCCAACTAAGTTGGGGTTCTTGATTCATTATTTTGACAAAGGAGATGGCCTAGTGGGCAGACTCTTTCTGACATATTTATGCTCTAAGATGAAGAATTATGCTATCGTTGAGTCCTAGCTTTGAGGATCTATGATGCAGATTGCAACAAACCATGATATTTGCTCACTCTGCATGTGAAGGAATGAAGTTGGAGTTACTGTCTTTTCAAAAATAACTATAGTTACACAAACAAGCTTCCCCCCCCACTCTTAGGCATTTATCCATTTCCTCAGAACTATACTGATAGGCAATCAAGCCCATGTCCCAGCTGCCCTACTACAGTATTTGAGCCACACTCTAGTGTTTTTAAGGATATACTGATGCCCAGAGGCAGCCTTGCCTTACCTACAAAAACAAATTGTAAGAATGGGAAGAGGAGTATGTGTAGCACAAAAGCTGAAAGCAAGTGGGCATGTTGTCTGAGGATTGGGAGCTATTAACAAGCAGGCAAGAGGACTTTTATTCAACTGTCAGGACCATAAGCTATGATGAGCAGATATTTAAATTAATCCAGATTTGCCTCTTTTTAAAGATTTTTTTTAACTCTTCTTGTTGTTGTTAGTTGCGAAGTCATGTCCAACCCATGGACAATGTTCCTCCAGGCCTTCCTGTCCTCCACCATCTTCTGGAGTCCATTTAGGCTCACGCCTACTGCTTCAGTGACTCTATCCAGCCACCTCATTCTCTGTCATCCCTTTCTTTTCTTGCCCTCAACCTTTCCCAGCATTAGGCTCTTCTCCAGTGAGTCCTTCCTTCTCATTAGGTGGCCAAAGCATTTGAGTTTCAACTTCAGGATCTGGCCTTCTAAAGAGCAGTCAGGGTTGATCTCCTCTAGGACTGACCGGTTTGGTCGCCTGGCAGTCCAAGGGACTCGCAGGAGTCTTCTCCAGCACCATAGTTCAAAGACCTCAATTCTTTGGCGCTCAGCCTTTCTTATGGTCCAACTTTCACTGCCATACATTGCAACTGGGAAGACCATAGCCTTGACTATACGCACTTTTGTTGGCAGGGTGATGTCTCTGCTTTTTAGTGTGCTGTCTAGATTTGCTATGGCTTTCCTCCCCAGGAGCAAGCGTCTTTTAATTTCTTGGCTGGAGTCCCCGTATCTTGGAGCCCAGGAAAATAAAATCTGTCACTACCTCCATTTCTTCCCCATCTATTTGCCAGGAATTGAGAGAGCCGGATGCCATGATCTTGGTTTTCTTAATGTTAAGTTTCAACCCAACTTTTGCACTCTCCTTCTTCACTCGCAACAAGAGGCTCTTTAGTTCCTCTTCACTTTCTGCCATTAGAGTGGTATCATCTGCATATCTTAGGTTGTTAATATTTCTCCCGGCAATCTTAATTCCAACTTTTGATTCATCTAGCCCTGCTTTTCTCATGATGTGCTCTGCATATAAGTTAAACAGGCAGGGTGACAGTATACAGCCTTGGCGGACTCCTTTCCCAATTTTGAACCAATCAGTGGTTCCGTGTCCAGTTCCCACTGTTGCTTCTTGACCCGGATATAGGTTTCTCAGGAGACAAATAAGATGGTCTGGTACTCCCATCTCTTAAAGAACTTGCCACAGTTTGTTGTGATCCACACAATCAAAGGCTTTAGCATAGTCAATGAAGCAGAAGTAGATGTTTTTCTTGAACTCCCTAGCTTTCTCCATGATCCAGTGTATGTTGGCAATTTGATCTCTAGTTCCTCTGCCTCTTCAAAATCCTGCCTGTACTTC
This sequence comes from Vipera ursinii, assembly GCF_947247035.1. Lineage (NCBI taxonomy): Eukaryota > Metazoa > Chordata > Lepidosauria > Squamata > Viperidae > Vipera > Vipera ursinii. Next base: position 113,563,698 of record NC_139512.1, on the reverse strand, counting down.
TGGTAGTTCTCGATCCACATACTGCTGGAGTCTAGCTTGTAGGATTTTAAGCATAACTTTACTAGCATGAGAAATGAGTGCAATGGTGCGATAGTTTAAACATTCTTTGGCACTGCCTTTCTTTGGAATTGGAATGTAAACTGATCTTTTCCAATCCTGTGGCCACTGCTGAGTTTTCCAAATTTGCTGGCAAATTTAGTGTAGTACTTTTACTGCATCGTCTTTTAAGATTTTGAATAGCTCAGCTGGAATACTGTCACCTCCACTAGCTTTGTCCTAAGGCCCACTTCACTTCACATTCTAGGATGTCTGGCTTGAGGTCAGTGACCACCTCATCATGGTTATCAGGGACGTTAAGCTCATTCTTGTATAGTTCTTCTGTGTAATTTTGCCACCTCTTCTTAATCTCCTTTGCCTCTGTTAGGTCCCTGCCATTTTGGTCCTTTATCATGCCCATTTTTGCATGAGACGTTCCCTTCATCTCTCCAGTTTTCTTGAAAAGATCTCTAGTCCTTCCTATTCTATTGTTTTCTTCTATTTCTTTGCACTGTTCATTTAAGAAGGCATTCTTATTTCTTCTAGCTATTCTCTGGCATTCTGCATTCAGTTGGGTGTATCTTTCTTTTTCTCCCTTGCCTTTCGCTTCCCTTCTGTCCTCACCTATTTGCAAAGCTTCCTCAGACAGCCATTTTGCTTTCTCGCATTTCTTTTTCTTTCGGATGGTTTTAGTTGCTACTTCTTGTACAATGTTGCGAACCTCCATCTATATTTCTTCAGGCACTCTGTCTATCAGATCTAATTCCTTAAATCTATTTCTCACCTCTACTGTATATACGTTAGAGATATGATTTAGTTTATACCTGAGTGGCCTAGTGCTTTTCCCTACTTTCTTCAGTTTAAGCCTAAATTTTGCAACATGAAGTTTATGATCTGAGCCACAGTCAGCTCCTGGTCTTGTTTTTACTGACTGTATAGAGCTTCTCCATCTTTTGCCGCAGAGCACATAGTCAATCTGATTTCTGTGTTGACCGTCTGGTGATGTCCATGTGTACAGCTGTCTCTTGGGTTGTTGGAAAAGAGTGTTTGCTATGACCATCGTGTTCTCTTGACAAAATTCTATCAGCCTGTGCCTTGCTTCATTTTGTACTCCAAGGCCAAACTTGCCTGTTATTCCAGTTATCTTTTGGCTTCGTACTTTAGCATTCCAATCCCCCATGACGATAAGGAAATTATTTTTTGGTGTTAGTTCTATAAGGTGCTGTAGGGCTTCATAGAACCAGTCAATTTCATCCTCTTCAGCACCGGTGGTTGGGGCATAGACTTGGACTACTGTGATATTGAATGGTTTGCCTTGGATTCGAACTGAGATCATTCTGTCATTTTGGGGATTGTATCCCAGTATTGCTTTTCCTACTCTTTTATTGACTATGAAGGCTACTCCATTTCTTCTGAGGGATTCTTGCCCGCAGTAGTATATCTGATGGTTATCTCAATTAAATTCACCCATTCCTGTCCATTTTAGTTTGCTGATTCCTAAGATGTTGATGTTCAGTCTTGTCATCTCTTGTTTGACCACATCCAGCTTGCCTTGATTCATGGATCTTACATTCCAGGTTCCTATAGAGAAAAAATGTTTACAGCATCGGACTTTCCTTTCACCACCAGACACATCCACAGCTGAGCGTCCTTTTGGCTTTGGCCCAGTTGCTTCATTCTTTCTGGGACTACTAGTACTAGCCCTCTGCTCTTCCCCAGTAGCATATTGGACGCCTTCTGACCTGAGGGGCTCATCTTCCAGTATCATATCTTTTTTTCTTTTTGTACTGTCCATGGGGTTTTCATGGCAAAGATACTGGAGTGGGTTGCCATTTCCTTCTCCAGTGGATCACGTTTTGTCAGAACTCTCATCTATGACCTGTCCGTCTTGGGTGGCCCTGCACAGCATAGCTGATAGCTTCATTGAATTATGCAAGCCCCTTCGCCATGACAAGGCAGTTATCAATGAAGGGCTTTTTAAATCTAAATTTATCTTTATAAATAACTCAAGGTGGTAAACATATCAAATACTTCTCCCACCTCCTATTTTCTTCACTTCTTAGTGAAGAATCCTCCCCTCTCCCCAAAGTGAGGCGAGTTGGATTAAGAGAGGGTGGCTGACCCAAAGTCACCAAGCCAACTTTCATGCCTAAGATGGAACTAGAACTCATGATCTCTTGGTTTCTACCCTGATCACTAGACCAAACTTGCCTTGTTAGAGTGGTAATCTGAGGAACATTGATCAAGCAAGGGTTTTAGAAGATGATGCCACTCTTCTCTTTCTAATCATCTTATTCAGTTCATTTTGTACATACAACAGATACAATAAATAGTATTCATGTAGCTGGGAGCCAGTCATGCTCATTTCTCTTGCAAGCAGAAGCAGGATTGCCTATATGCCTATAATGAAGATCCAGGGTTGTTCTGCTAAGCCTAACACTTAGGAGGTGCTTATAGGGGAAAAGGTGATATGCAAGTTAATGCACAACCAGATCCCAGTTTAATTCTATATCAGGAAATGGCACAATCTGAAGCACCAATTTTCTGCTAGATTGTAATTCTGTAATTTAATTGCAGGTTCAATAGGTCCTCATGGATAGTACCAAGGATTTTAGAAATGCTCTGCTGACTACTTTTGCCAGGAAGGCTTCCTCCATCACTGTGGAGACCATATTCACCACTCTATCAAGTACCTTCTCTCTACTAAGTTATCCAAAAAAGTTTATTGGGCACTTCTCTGTTTGGCCACAATAAAACAGTCCTAGGCCATGTAACATGATTCCTTGAGAGAGCAGTACACTGAATTGATTGTTTAATACTCAAGAATTTTCATACTTTGAACAAATGTGCTCTATTACCCTAAAGAAACATATAAAAATAGGAAACATAAGACTTGTGCTTCATTGTTAGCCCCACTAGTTAGGTAGATAAGTAGGTAAAAATCCAATTCCACAGGAAAACTAAAGTTACTTTAATTGAAATTAGCTGTTCCTTAATGTTAACTAGAGGTTCTATACTTTAAAAAAATTCAGCTTCTTGTACAACAGCTTTTGCATATCTCCATCAAAGTCATCACCCTTATTCTCTACATTCTTGTTATCCAGTTATCCAGTTCTATATGGAATTATACTCATTATACTATCCTACCCTCCCTCCCTCTCTCTTAAAAGGGACAAGTGAATAAAACCCATTTCATTTAGGCCTTCTTTACATTTGGGAAATTAAGAAAAGCTATTCAGAGGAAAAGAAAATTCTAATTGATATTAGAATAATCTAATGAGACCTGGCAGAAAACATTGGCTATATAATAAGGTTATATTAAGTATTATGTAAAACCTCTGAAATCATGTTTTAGGAACTCTGAAGAGTTCTAGTCTTACATTTTGCTCAACCAACTTTGTATTTTTGCTTGATTTTCTTTTTTATTATCAACAATTTTGGTGGGTATTTACCTATTTAATTTTGGCTAGACATTCCTCATAGGTCAGACAGAATCCTAAAAAAATAGGTTCTATGATTGTAAGAAGACACAGTCCTACAATCCTAATCTTCCTTCATTTTTCTAGTAGTTTCATGCATTTATGTTTGATTTGATGGGATATGCCTTCTGGTTTGCAACTGATAGTGGAAAAATATTAAAAATGAATGAAGAAACTAGTTCCATAGGTACACATGTTTACATAATCTTACGCATTAGAAATGTGAACTGTCTTCTGCTAGTAGCTAGTGTTCCAAGAAAGAAACACTTGGGGACTTGGAAAGAAACCTGGTGGGAAGAGAACATGTACTGTATGCTTTCTACATGCAATATTTTGCACGTTTATTATGCTGCCACCCTTAAATCAGTAAAATCTTTTCTCATAAAGGCCATAAATTTTGGAAAGATATTTTAAAAGTAGGATGGTGAGACCTGTACACAATATCCCAAGTAATATGTATAAAGTATGTTTGTGGGTGTGTGCATGTGTGCATGGAATATAGTGTGTGTGTGTGTGTGTGTGTGTATGTGTGTGTATGTGTATATATATATATATATATATATATATATATATATATATATATATATATATATATATATATATATATATATATATATATGTATGTATGTATATGTATGTATATATATATACAGGGAGTGCAGAATTATTAGGTAAATGAGTATTTTGACCACATCATCCTCTTTATGCATGTTGTCTTACTCCAAGCTGTATAGGCTCGAAAGCCTACTACCAATTAAGCATATTAGGTGATGTGCATCTCTGTAATGAGAAGGGGTGTGGTCTAATGACATCAACACCCTGTATCAGGTGTGCATAATTATTAGGCAACTTCCTTTCCTTTGGCAAAATGGGTCAAAAGAAGGACTTGACAGGCTCAGAAAAGTCAAAAATAGTAAGATATCTTGCAGAGGGATGCAGCACTCTTAAAATTGCAAAGCTTCTGAAGCGTGATCATCGAACAATCAAGCGTTTCATTCAAAATAGTCAACAGGGTCGCAAGAAGCGTGTGGAGAAACCAAGGCGCAAAATAACTGCCCATGAACTGAGAAAAGTCAAGCGTGCAGCTGCCAAGATGCCACTTGCCACCAGTTTGGCCATATTTCAGAGCTGCAACATCACTGGAGTGCCCAAAAGCACAAGGTGTGCAATACTCAGAGACATGGCCAAGGTAAGAAAGGCTGAAAGACGACCACCACTGAACAAGACACACAAGCTGAAACGTCAAGACTGGGCCAAGAAATACCTCAAGACTGATTTTTCTAAGGTTTTATGGACTGATGAAATGAGAGTGAGTCTTGATGGGCCAGATGGATGGGCCCGTGGCTGGATTGGTAAAGGGCAGAGAGCTCCAGTCCGACTCAGACGCCAACAAGGTGGAGGTGGAGTACTGGTTTGGGCTGGTATCATCAAAGATGAGCTTGTGGGGCCTTTTCGGGTTGAGGATGGAGTCAAGCTCAACTCCCAGTCCTACTGCCAGTTTCTGGAAGACACCTTCTTCAAGCAGTGGTACAGGAAGAAGTCTGCATCCTTCAAGAAAAACATGATTTTCATGCAGGACAATGCTCCATCACACGCGTCCAAGTACTCCACAGCGTGGCTGGCAAGAAAGGGTATAAAAGCAGGAAATCTAATGACATGGCCTCCTTGTTCACCTGATCTGAACCCCATTGAGAACCTGTGGTCCATCATCAAATGTGAGATTTACAAGGAGGGAAAACAGTACACCTCTCTGAACAGTGTCTGGGAGGCTGTGGTTGCTGCTGCACGCAATGTTGATGGTGAACAGATCAAAACACTGACAGAATCCATGGATGGCAGGCTTTTGAGTGTCCTTGCAAAGAAAGGTGGCTATATTGGTCACTGATTTGTTTTTGTTATGTTTTTGAATGTCAGAAATGTATATTTGTGAATGTTGAGATGTTATATTGGTTTCACTGGTAAAAATAAATAATTGAAATGGGTATATATTTGTTTTTTGTTAAGTTGCCTAATAATTATGCACAGTAATAGTCACTTGCACACACAGATATCCCCCTAAAATAGCTATAACTAAAAACAAACTAAAAACTACTTCCAAAAATATTCAGCTTTGATATTAATGAGTTTTTTGGGTTCATTGAGAACATGGTTGTTGTTCAATAATAAAATTAATCCTCAAAAATACAACTTGCCTAATAATTCTGCACTCCCTGTATATATATATATGTATGTGTATGTATGTATATACATATACATATACATATACATACATACATACATACATACATACATACATACATATATATATATATATATATATATATATATATATATATATATATATATATATATATATGTTTTCTGAGGTTTTCGCGGGTGCCTGTATGTGGATCCTTGGTTTTACGGGTTTTTCTCCGCGTAGAACTAGAGGTGTAGGCGCAACGTTTCGACGGAATCCCATCCGTCATCATCAGGCTTTAGCTTCCTTCTTCTGGGAGAAGCAGCCACTACACCTCTAGTTCTACGCGGGGAAAAACCCGTAAAACCAAGGATATATATATATATATATATATATATATATATATATATATATATATATATATATATATATATATATATATATATATATATATATATATATATATATATATATATATATATATATATGTTTTCTGAGGTTTTCACGGGTGTTTGTATGTGGATCTTTGGTCATTCGGGTTTTTTCCCCGCGTAGAAATGAAGGTGTAGGCGCAACGTTTCGACGGAATCCCATGCTTCTCCCAGAAGAGGGAAGCTGAAGCCGCCAGCCTGATGATGACGGATGGGATTCCATCGAAACGTTGTGCCTACACCTTCATTTCTACGCAGGAAAAAACCCGAATGACCAAAGGTCCATATATATATATATATATATATATATATATATATATATATATATATATATATATATATGTATTTATGTATGTATGTATGTATGTATGTATGTATGTATATGTAGGTCTTGGTGTATTCGGGTCTTTTCCTGTGTAAGATTGAGGGTGTCTTGGCGACATTTCGACAAGGTCCCACTTGTCATCTTCAGGCTGGTGTCTTCGGCTTTGCTCGCACAAGCACAAAGCTAAAGACACAAGCCTGAAGATGACGAGTGGGACCTCGTCAAAACGTTGCCAAGACACCCTCAATCTTACATGGGAAAAGACCCAAATACACCAAGACCTACATACCTGTATGTATATGTATATATATGTAGCCATATATATATATACGGCTGCCTAACTCATTCTCAGTGACTCCAGGCCAGTTACAAACATAAAAACCCAATATAAAAACAATAAAAACTAATAAATCCTTCACTCCCTGGTGACAACAGTCACTCAGATAAGATACTTGATGAGTGCCATCCCACTCTGGGTTCCCCAGACAGTTGGCAAAACCAGGTCTTCAGGTCCTTGCGAAAGAGTGATAAGTGGGGACCAGTCTTATCTCCACAAGGGTGACATTCCTCAGGGAAGAAACCGCCACAAAGAAGTCCATTCTTCTTTGTCCTGCTAGAGCAGGGGTCCCCAATCCCCAAGCCATTGACCGATACTGGTCCATAGCCTGTTAGGAATGGATCCACACACATGTAGAGGTGAGCACTAGGCGAGCAAGTCAAAATGAAACCATTACCTCCCCCCCCTTGGTCCATGGAAAACTTGTCTTCCATAAAATCAGTCCCTGGTGCCAGAAAGGTTGGGGTCTTTCTGAGAGACCTCCTTAGGAGAGGCAACGTTTAGCATTCTGTACTAAGCAGTTTCTGAAATTATGCCCCATTTTGGAATTATAATCCAGAGAGCAAGATATTTCAGCCTTTGCTTGAGATTTCTTTTAACATTCAGTGTTCTCAACTCATAACAGAAAACAAACCTCTGCCTTGGATTTTAGTTTTCATATATGCATTATATTCAGGATGTTCAGACTTTTTCCAAACACATAGGAACTGGTTTTCTGGAACCCCTGATCTGCAGAATGATTGCTATGGCATTTTTTCACAGGAGACATACTTCATTCTTTCACCTGCAATTTAGAAAAACTGCTGCGGATAACATGACTGAATTCAAGTGATCCCCCCCCCCCCTTAGCTTCTTATGGAATCCTGTCAAGAATTTTGTAAAATGCAGTTTGAAAAACTCTACCTTACCTAATTTGTAGAAACAGGAATCTCCAGAAATAAAAACCAAAGGTTCTATATTTTCTTTATTTTCCTTCCTTCCTTCCTTCCTTCCTTCCTTCCTTCCTTCCTTCCTTCCTTCCTTCCTTCCTTCCTTCCTTCATAGATACATGCATACAGCTGTTAGATTGTTGGAAAAATATATACAGAAAGCTTTTTTTCTAGCAAAGAAGTTCTGTACTACATTGATTGGAGAATAGAATGTTGGAACGTCCCTTCTATTTTAAACTAATAAATATGCATATAACCATAGAAATCCGTTGAACCTAGGCTAATATTGGACTTCAAAAAAAGTCATGTACAGTGTAAAAAACATAAAGTCAATCATGATGCTCAAAACATGCCAGAAATAGTGTTAGTCTAAAAACAGTGGATTTTGTTCTGAACAGAGAAAAAAAATCTCAAAACACAAATGCTTTGTTTTGAACTGTGAATTTTTGAACTGCTCTTTTGAGCATATTATAGTGTTTTGACTTGAAACAGTTTGCATACCTCCATTTGAAACAAACAATAAGAGAAAATCCCCAGAATCAGAAATTATTGTCCCAAGAGATAAGCTGCCTTTCAGTTTTAGTTTCTCTTTCATTTTTGTTGTTAGTTCCGAAGTCGTGTCCGACCCATCGCGACCCCACGGACAACGTTCCTCCAGGCCTTTCTGTCCTCAACCATCTTCTGGAATCCATTTAGTCTCACTTCAGTGACTCCATCCAGCCACCTCATTCTCTGTCGTCCCCTTCTTCTCTTGCCCTCAACCTTTCCCAGCATTAGGCTCTTCTCCAGTGAGTCCGTCCTTCTCATTAGGTGGCCAAAGTATTTGAGTTTTAGCTTCAGGATCTGGCCTTCTAAAGAGCAGTCAGGGTTGATCTCCTCTAGGACTGACCGGTTTGAACGTCTTGCATTCTAAGGGACTCGCAGGAGTCTTCTCCAGCACCATAGAGTTGTAAAGACCTCGCTGTTTTTTGCCTCTGAACAACTACAATGAAAGGGTTTAGCAGATGAGAAGGCTATGGAGATTTTGTTGCTGCAGCTCAGAGTTTGCACTATGTAAATGCTAACTGCAGTAGCTAACTTTGCTTCTGCTGCTGCTAGCATTTTGTCACTTTCATTAAGGCTCAGGAAGTTACAATTGTTAGCATATGATAGAAGTGGGGTTTAATCACTCATTTTTTGCTATCTTTCTGCAAAATTTAGAAAACTTCCACTTGGAGAAGCTTCAGCAGAAATCTATAAGTCGGTCTGCATGTTTCCTGTTGGTAGTTTGTAATGCAGTTTCAGATGCTTTAGTGTAGTCCCTTCTGAAGATACAACAATGGTGGTGGCAGGCAGAGCAAGTGAATGATTTAAAACATCCCTTCACTATCTGCCTTTAGAAATTATGTCCAAAGTTCAGAAAGAGAAGGGTTGTTTTTTTCTGAGTAAGGCTGGGCTAAAATGCCCCTCCCCAATAAGCAAAAAACATTTTTGAAAGATGAAATCATATCCTTCAAGGCAGAACAATCTCCAGATTGTGAAAATGCATGTTGTGAGGCAGAAAGAATCCTATTCATGGGCTTTAAAATAGCAGCCTGAAGACTGATGATGTTTTATACATATCTTAATTGCAAATTTCCGCTTGAATTGCTTATGGTAAAAGTATGCCATCTGGTGTTCTTCTGAATATAGAGAGTAGTGATATGAGTAGCTGTAATCAATGTAACATAGATTGGGGAATTCAATATTTCTTGTTTTCTTGCTTGTAAAGTAACACAGTAAGCAGAGAATAGACAGTTCTTTGGGCAGAAATTAAATCCAGTGGCTTCCTGATGCTAAGATATAAATACTGTATGTTTATAAACATATACTGTATTTGAAGTGTGTACCACAAAATGTCCATACTGGAAAGATTCCTGAGAAAAACAGCTTCTTATAGCTATGGATATGTTTCTTAAATTACTCCTTTTAATGAAGTATATACAGCTTTAAACTACTTTATTCAATCCTAGGTGTGGGATGGTACCCATTAAAAAGTGCTGTGTTATATTAGACCAAAGCTCTTTGTCACACTACATTGTATCTCCTGCTGATTAAATAATCCCTAAGGAAAGCCCGCATAATATGACTGCCATAGTATTTTTGCTTCCATCCTGAAACAGCTATCACTCAAAGGGTACCCTACTATTGACCATACAGTAGAATATGTTCCATCTGAGACTAGATTTTCCTAGATACATGTAACAATGGCAAATATTCCTTGCCAAACTAAATGTAGTCATAATCCCTCTGTTTCTTTTTATATCTTAGACTCATTCATATAAAGGATGGATGGATGGATGGATGGATGGATGGATGGATGGAAGGACAGACTGACTGATGTTCTGTGTACTGAAAAAAAATCAGTATCTCTTTATCATCTTTTTAGGAATGTATTTATGGCTGTATAGTACCTGGAGTAATAATTCATTCAATCATTCTGTCTCCATCCTTCCCTTTGTAATACACTCTACCCCATTTTTTGTTTCCCACAATTGCCACATACTTCCCTTTCCCATCCTCCTTTTTTAGGATTGTTTATAATTAATTTTTGTGTATATTCCATTTTTTCTCTCCTGGCAAAAAATAGCACATCTAATGGAGAAATTCCACTCATTTTATGGCCACAGCAAAAACTATCAGCTAACTTCTCCTGAAAGGTAATAACTGATGCCATGTCACCCAACAAATTTCATAGTTGGATGGAATGTTGAACTGTATAGGTTTATACAGTAAGTTGCATCATTAACTTATAAATCAGTTCTAACCCACCCACCCTGAAGAAAATAGCAAAATAACCATGTGAGAAAGAACTGCTCATGCATATCTAGTCACTTTGTTTACCATCCCCAGTTGTCATGCTCTATTAGAGAAAAGTGATTGCCCATCCTGGTTGCATCAGTTACTGTCAGGACCCACCTCAATCCACATCTTAGGAAATAAGAACTCTTGGATGCAAGTTTAGTCCAAAAGGAAAATGTTTACTAGGAAGGAATCGATTGTGGGAATACAAGACGGAATCTGAGAAAAGTTACATTTCAATCCTATATAAACCATTCCCATTCCAGTCCCTCCCCTCATCCATTTGGTCAGGCTGTCGTCAGTTGCTAGGTGTCAGGTCCTTCCATGGAAAAGGGAACTCTCCTTGGTTTTATGGTTATTGCTTCCCTTTTCAGTTGTAAATGAAGATACAAACCAGATCTGTCTGTCCCCCTCCCTTCCCCCGTTAAAACATCCCCTGTTGTTTGAAAATCGCTTTAGTAACCATCCTCTACCCCCCCCCTCAGAGAGATGGCAGAATCCCCAGTAATAGCACGTTGTTCTACCTATACAATTATGAAATGTGATATAAATGGATTCTGACAGTTACCTAGATTTGTGGCCTACTGTATAATTCACCAGTTCAGATATCTGGTAAGAGCCATGCTTCCACAAACTGGTCTGGCTGTATCTAGCTCGTTCCATGAGTGAATGTGGGTCCATCCATACTTTGTTTAGCATACCATATGAGCCAGCCAGAAAAGTGTGCATAACATGCTAAAGAATATATAGGCAGAACTTTCTATAGTTTCTTAACTATGTCCATTTGTGAAAGATGACCCAGTGGGCATTATTATAGCAGTAGGCATATAATACCACTTGTTGTCTAAAGCTCAAATGGACTCAGTTTTCAGCTATAATGCTTAAAATAATGTGACACTCTGTATGAAAATAGCAAATTCTTCAGTATAATATATCATTGGAACCGCAAATGTCCGTAACATGCTGGCATTCCCTAATCCTTCTGTGGTAGTTAACTCAACAAATAAAGTATTTATTAAATTATTTAGTTATATGTGATCTCTTTTATGCTAAAATGGGCTTAGAAGCAAACAGTATGCAAATAATATTTGGATGCAATCAATTTTTTGTCATAGATTTTGGCCTCTGTTCTGGGCATTTTTTTAAACAGGTTCTATAGCCTGAAAATGCATGAAAACGTCTGGTTTAGATAAAATGATCATTAATCAACTCTTTGTGAAGAGATTGCATTGTTCTTTGTTCATTATCTTGAACAAATTCATTATACAGGCAGGGCTAAGCCAAAATGTTGTCTATTTATGGCTTAGTGTGTAGTGTGAACCCTGTGAAATAAAGGCTATTTACAAACATTTTTAAGGCAACTATGGTTTCAGTGTACTATATCGGCTTCATTTATGTCAGCTATTTGCAGGTCCCATTAAGCTGAGAAACAAAATCAGTAGCTTGTTTTAGATCTGTTTGGCAACAGGCAGAAATCATAGCAGGCAGCAGGGACTTTTTTACATACTTCAAATACATCTAATGAAGTATTTATTTGCTACTATAAATATGCTAGCTTTAAACTATACAATATTATTTTATTATTTATTATTTGAAGATACAAGTTGAGTAATAATATTACTCAACTTGACAGAAATGCTCTTCAGAGAGAAATAAAGATTATATAAAATATCTATATATGCTATGTATTTCCATTAACATAGTACAGGTAGTCCTCGACTTACAACAATTCACTTAGTGACCGTTCAAAGGTACAACTGCCCTGAAAAAAGTGACTTATGACCATTTTTCACACTTATGACCATTGCAGCATCCTCATAGTCATGTGATTTAGATTCGGATGCTTGGCAACTCACTTATATTTATGACGGTTGGAATGTCCCAGGGTCACACAGTCCCCTTTTGCGACCTTCTGATAAGCAAAGTCAATGGGTGAGCCATATTCACTTAACAACTGTGTGACTAATTCAACAGCTGCAGTGATTCACTTAACAACTGTGGCAAGAAAAGTCATAAAATGGGGCAAAACTCACTTAACAAATTTCTCACTTAGCAACATAAATGTTGGGCTCAATTGTAGTCATAGGTTGAGGACTACCTGTAAGTGTATAATTTTAATCTTTATCCATTGTAAGGCTTCCATTGTAATATATGTGGAATGGGCGCATATAAACTGATTGATAAATGAATAAATCAAATTCCATCAAAATTTATTAAATAAGTGAATAAATCAAATTTATATAGCCATCTATCTCATGAGAATTGAGTTGGAACTGTTTTCTTTTTTGTTTGTTTGTTGTTTGTTTGTTATGATTTGGGTTCAGCGGTTAAAAATAAGTTAAGCAACCCAGAAAAGCAAGAATACTGGTTTTTGTTATATTTCCGATGCTTATTTACTATAGATTTAGTTAGATTGCATTTTCCCCATTGTTTGATTACCTATTAAAATAAATCATATACTATTTATGCTTTAAATGGAATTAAGTATAAAAAACAAAATTCCCACCAGAAGGCATACATTTTTCCTCATCTCTTTATTTCTAAAAATGTACTGTATGCATACACGTATACAGTTCTAGAGGGTGTTTTTTTTTTAAAAAAAATGCATTATTCTCTTGCTCATTATGAAATTATAGGCAATCCTATACATGTTTCTAATGTTTTAATAGAGTATTTATCTAAGAAGAATTTTGCAGATTTTTCAGGAGGACTTGCTCTTCTCCTGTAGTGAAAATATTAATAAGCAAGGATCAATACCAAACATTCAGGCAGAAATCAATATTCCAGTCAAGGTTCCATCAAATAAGCAGAAAACCTCCGCACTTGCTTGCATTGATGGTATGACCTAGCAGGGTAATGAAACATTTGTAAGCCAACAGTCAAACTCCAAAAGCCTTAAGAACTTTGTAATTCAGTCCTGAGCTGCATATATTCCCTTCTATTGAAATATTTTATTTTACCCAAACCATTGGTTCATTTTGTTAATTCCTATAGACAGCCATTTTCTGGAGTGTCTTTCCCAACTTGCTAGCTAAATTCATTTAAATGGAGTTTCCAGGAATTGAATTTGAGACAATCTATATAGAAATAGCATATTCTACACTGACAATTATTAATTCAGTTAAATTCACTAAAACAATTGGAAATTAGTCTAAAGAATTGGTAATAGATACCAGTTTGCATTCATGCAAATGATGTTTCATGCTTATGTCAGAAAATTGCATCAGAAAATTGGTGAGAATTGATATACATTAAAGACCATAAACTAATTCTGTCAATTGTACTGTCACACTGTTTGCCTAAACTTCTGTCTTCGTTTTGCATCTTTTAAATTTCAAATTCTTTCCATCCTATTTATCAAGAAACATTGATTAAAATTTGATAATTTTATTTTAGCTTTTGCTTTTTTAAAAAAATATGCAGCTGTTGGGGGATTGTCTAACTTATATGATATGAGTAGTATTTTAGCTCATGTCCTTACATATATTGCTAGAAGTGAGGAGTTTTGGTTCCTCCTACCTGTTGTTTGTTTGTTTGTTTATAGAACACATACGCCAGGCATGTACTACCACCTTTGGTGGACATGCCCCAAAGCAAAAAAATTCTGGTCGAAAATACTGATGTGGTTAGAGAAAATGTTAAGAAAACATGTAGATTTTAAGCAGAACTATTTATTTTAGGCATAACCTCAGAAAACTCTGATAAAGAATTTGTATATTTAATATTACATGTATTAACAGCAGTGAGAATTACATTTGCGCAGCATTGGAAAAATGAAGAAATACCAGCTGAAGAAGAGATAATTAATAAAATTTTGGACTGCGGAAATGGAAAAGCTTACACTGAAAATGAAAGGGAAAGAAGAATATTTTCAAACATGGCATACATTTTACCAATGGCTAGAAAAACGGAGTAGAGAGTAGGAATTTAAGATGTATTATTAAGTTAAAAATGTGGACCCAAATAACATGGTTTGCTATTAAAAAAAATAATAAATTATTTTTTAAAAAAGAAAGAACACTAAAGCAACAGTATGTGATGCATACGTTTCCCATTATTTGCTTAAGTAATTTTGCTACTGGTGAAATATATCACAAGGAAGAATTCCTGATTATTAGCAAAGCTCTAGAGTAGTCAGAGAGCATGCTTGCTATGTATTCATTTGTTAAATTTATTTGCTGCCCTTCTCTCCATGGAACTACTCTGGGCAGCTCACAATGGTAAGAAAGAAAAAAAATGATAGAGCAAATGTAAACGTAATAATAGGAAAGCAATGAAACAGTAAAAATAAACAATAATAGTACAATAATATAAATTTAAAAGATGGGCAGAGGGGGAACAGGAAGCTCAGGGGGGGTGGGGTCAATTAATTAGTCCAGTAGCCACCTCCAGTGTGATATTCCCCTATTGGGTCCCCAGGCCTACCAGCAGAGCAACATCTTCAAGCCATTGCGGAACAATAGAAGTTTGGGGACAAACTAAATGGGAACTACTTGATGAGCCATCTCATCTGGCTAAGATAAGCCTATCTTACTCATGCTGGCAGAGGAGGCCTGCTATGGATCCTGTCATTCTCCTGCCTTCTCTTTTGTAGCATTGGTTCTCTGGAACATCCTGACCCCGGGCGGCAGGATGTTCCAGAGGCCTGATGCTACAGCAGAGTAGTCTCTTCTGGATCCCCTCAGCCAGTGTTCCTTAAATAACAGGGTCCATAGCCAGCCTCCTCTGCTAGCACGAGTAGGGCAGCCTTGTTGTAGTTGGATGAGTTGGTTCATCAAATAATCTGGACCCTGCTATGGAAGGCTTTAAAGGTCATAACCAACACTTTGAATTGCACCCGTAAGCTAACCATCAGCCAATGCAGCTCACGAGGTAGTGCTGTAGCATGGGCCATTCTATGGGCACCAAAGCTAATTATGCTGCCGCAGATTGTATTAGTTGAGGCTTCCAAATGCATTTCAAGGGTAGCCCTATGTATTGCTCATTGCAATAATCCAGATGAGAGATGACTAGGGCTTGAGTGACTGAGCACAAAGAGTCCTGATCCAAGAAAGGCTGCAGCTGGCGCACGAATCGAAGTGTGCAAAGGCTCTCCTAGCTATGACCACCACCTGCTTGATTTCCTGTGGAAGAGGTGAAATTGCTTTGGTGCTATTTTTTTTTCTTTTGGTATTTTTCTCAACATGATAACACTACATCATCTTAATTCTCTTCCCTTTATCCTATAGTCCTTTGGCTAAATAAGGATATAGAAAAAGTGGATAAATTATGACCCCCATTTCACATGCTTGGAGAAATCCAAGCATTGTTGAACAAAGGGGCGGTAGTGATGATAGTAATAACAGCGTATTAACAAATATTTGCTGAGCTGCTTTTTTCTTCTCTTCCCTGGGATTTTCAGTGGCTACAGGGTGAATATGCTGATTCCTCCTTCATTCACAAAGTCTACATCCATGGATACAGACTTTCCCAGTAAAGCTTCTTGTGACAGAAGAATGTGCTTCTACTGGATTACATGCACTACATGCTATGTAAGCATATTTTGATTTCAGTTTTCTCCTCCTTTTGTCTAAAGCTACAGTCCTGCATGGTTTTCTGTTCTATAACTTAAGATAGAATTTTCATAATCTTGTCTGGGCAGACTTACACTGAAAGATTAGTTACCTAACTTATCTTAACCCTTTTTATTGTGTTCATAATTGTAGGCCCTCCCATATTCAAAATATGAATGATTTGTTTTGTTTAATGGTGTGCTCCTTTCAATTAATATTTACCTGGCTTTTACAAGTAATTCTCACTTAACAATTGCCTCATATAGTGGCCATTCAAAGTTAGTGTTGCTGTCCTCAGTCATGTTATCTCCATTGCATTCATCAGTATGCATTATCCTATGCCCGACTAGTTTTTTTTCTCCTGTTTTCCCTTCTTGCAGAACAGAGGGATTGGAAAGGAAGGGATTACAAGAGAGTAAGCAAGCACACAGTGGTGAATACACATAAAAAGCAATGTGCACCATGCCAGCAGTCCAATCTCTCTCTCCATTCTGCAAGGGTGTGAGAAGGAATAAGCAATTTCTCCAATGTCTGACCCGTTTCTTCTCCCCCTCCCTCTTCACAGTGAATGTAAATACAAACAGTAATTTCCTTGTTAATTATCCCAGCACTGGCACATGGGATTAGTTAGGAAGCAAACAAAAGCCAAAGGTATGAAACTGATAAGTCTTACCAGTTTTGAGCTGGAAAGCACAGTTGCAGTCATATGATTTCCCACTTAGAAACTGCTTTGCTTAGTAATGTTGCTGGTCCCAACTGTGGTCATTAAACAAGATCTCTAAGAAAATCAAATACTACTTCATAGTCACATGGAATTATTCTTATTCTTCACTTGCATAGTAGAAGTACTAGTTTGGGCATAACTAGATTCAAAAGTTAGTCATATAGAGAACACAATTTTGGTAAGAAGAAAATAATATCAGGTTAGCTGTTAAAATGAATTATTCTTGGCTCTTTTAATCACCATATGTTGTCACTGCTGGACATGGTATGTAATGCTGAAAATGGTATGTGATTCAAGACAAAATTCAAGACAAGTGAAAGATTACAACTACTTATTTCTAGTAATTACCAGTAAAAATGAGTATCTTATATGCTTATAAAATAAAGAGCATGAAAAATGAGTATCTTGATTTTTAGCATAATAGAAAGGAAAAAAAATACATGCTATCTTTCATGGTGGGAACTGGAGCAATAAAATTTAAAGACAGAATGAAAAAGAACGTCTGGGAGATTTGCCGGTTGAGACTGTTTTGGAATTGGGGATATGGTGAGGCTGTGCTGGCTTCTTGCTCTCATGTGAGATATGAGTGGTTTGATAAGATTATGATGGAACCATTAGAGTGGGGTGGAAGAGACCATCAAGGGATGGAGTGGTGGACAGCAGTGAAGTGGTGATATTAATATGTGGTATATTCCATCCTTCTGCACTCTGTCCCAAAACCTAGTCTCCAGAACTGCTGCTGCTTAATGTCACGTCAGCCTCCAACAAAGCTCACCTCATCCATGATCTGATCATGGACAAGGGGGCCAGCTTAGTGTACAGTAGTGGCCAAAATTGTGGAAACCTTTTGGGAAAAGTGTATTTTTGAGGTTTGATGGCTAATAACACCACCTTTTTTTAGTAGTACCATAAAATTATATAGCAATGGAATGATAATTTAATCAAGAATGTAATGCAACAAAGTTTGTTCAATTATCTGTACTGTATTCTGTGAAAAGTTATAGCCAAATAACCAGAAAAAGGAAGCACAACTTGCTTAGGTTGATATCTGGTAGCTTTTCCTTCAACTGATTGTAGCCAATGAGCATGAGTGTTTAGAGAGCCAATCGGGTGTCATCTTGTTTTGGCAATGAGCCAATCAGATCAGTAGGATTAAGTTACTGATGTCATGTATTGAAGCTGAGAGGAGGACATTTGTCAGTGTGTTATGTGATCCCTATCAAGTTGGTTGGGTTTTCCCCCCCCCCCCCTTTCATTTAGTGAGCTTGTAAAATGTAAAATTAAAGTAATGGTGCAGAGTTGAGTGGTTGCCCAGAAAGCGATGTAAAATAGTATTATTAAGTGAATAAGAATACAGTTATAAAGAAATTAGAAGAAAAATTGGTGGAAACTTAACCAAAGGTGGCATTTCTACTGTACATTTTTCCGAAAAGGTTTCCACAGTTTTGGCCACTACTGTATATGGAATTTGCTTGGATGCAGAGGAGGAATCTTTCTCTTTCAAAAACGTACCCTCTTGGATTTTAAGTGTGGTACCAGCTGCAATTCCAGGGCAGAGGTAGGTGTGGCTGCTGTTAACCAAAAGTGTCTGGTGGCCAGACATAGCCAAATGGGAGACCCTTTTTGTGGCATTGAGCTATAGGGGTCATTTGGCCTTATTGCTTGCCTTCCTCCATACCTAGCGGTGGCCAGGTTGGACTCCTTGACTCTGTGGCTGAGTTGCCAGTGGATCTAGCCAGACTAATGGTGCTGGAGGATTTCCTTCTCCTTCTTCAGTTGCGGCCCTATCTAGACCGGGATGCCCTGTGTACGGTCACTCATGCGCTCGTGACCTCTCGTTTAGACTACTGCAACGCTTTCTACATGGGGCTGCCCTTGAGGACCACTCGGAGGCTCCAACTGGTACAGAATGCAGCCGCGAGAGTTGTGTTGGGAGTCTCCCGATACTCCCATGTTACACCTCTGCTCCGTGAGCTGCATTGGCTCCCAGTTGTCTTCCGAGTGAGATTCAAGGTACTGGTAATGGTGTTCAAGGCCCTACATGGCATGGGTCCGGAGTACCTCAGGGATCACCTGCTGCCGGCATCAACTTCCCTCTGCCCTGTGCGTTCCCACAGAGAGGGCCTCCTCAGGGTGCCTCCAGTCAGAGAATGTCGGCTGGTGGCCCCCAGGGGGAGGTCCTTCTCTGTGGGCGCCCCGGATTTATGGAATCAGTTGCCGGTCGAGCTCCGGATGGCACCCGACCTTCGCTCTTTCCGACGTGATCTGAAGACTCACTTGTTCGAACAAGCTGGCCTGGCCTGATGGGGGATGGGTTGGGATTTTATTGTTGTTTTTAATATAACTATTTATTGTTTTAGCTTGGGCATTGTGTTTAATTCTTTTTAAACTTTTGTATCTTTGTATTTTATATGTTTGCCCTGTTCACCGCCCTGAGTCCTTCGGGAGAAGGGCGGTATACAAATAAAATTATTATTATTATTATTATTATTATTATTATTATTATTATTATTATTATTATTTATTATTATTATTATTATTATTATTATTATTATTATTATTATTATTATTATTATTATTATTATTATTATTCGGGCCTGTGGATTGAAAGTTCATGGCTGCCATGGCAACCATTGACTTGATCCATTTAACTTATTGATGGCCTACATCATAATCACACATTGGACGTGACTTTTGTCTTAGGGCAGTGGAAAAGTAACCTAGGCCTGGGATGAGTTAACATTAGTGCCTTGCCATGGACAGGTTATTCCCTCTTGGCCCTGGAGTTTATAGCCAAACTTTTTGAAGTTAAACGCTGATTGGCTGGGTCCTATGGAAATTGCTGAGGCACATCTTAGCTCAATTATTTGAAAGGGAAAAAAATATGAACCCCTTATGGACTTTTTGTGTAAAAAAAGAAAATAATTTCGTGACTCACATTTTTGATGATTAGAAATAGGTTATAGAAAGAAAGGAATTATGATGTAATCTTAGAGAGATTTGATTAGAATTTGATAAGAGATGTTCAATTAGAATTTCATCTCTTAACTGCCAAATCATAAACCATTTCTTAATATTTCTTTTCATGTTTTGTCCTTTTGTTTTCTCTTTCTTTTTTCTATCTTATTTTTTCCTTTCCTTTCTCTTTTCTCTCTTACACATTTACTATATATTTTTCTTTGAATGTAATTATATATGAATCAATATAAATGGTTTGTGACATTCCATGCATAACTAAAGTTTAACAATATATCAGTTATTGTTACTATAAAAAGAAAACATGATAATTTACTGAGAACAGGTTATCTTAACCTCTCAGGCAATGTTTGTATATTCAGTGAATGGAAGTCTTTGTGAAATCAAGGGGAATATATGCATTGTGAAACTTAAAATAATTGTACCTTCCCTAGCAAAAGCTTACATTTTTTATAGATAGCCCAACTCATAGCTGAAAAATGGGACATTTTACTTACTAATTCACTGTAGGGGAAGGAGTGGCAGAACTCGTGGGTGGAATCAAAAGAGGAATCAGCCTAGCCATAGCCACAAATGAAGTAAGTCCAATCCCTCTTGAATTCCATTGACTTTTAGATAGCTTTAATGATTGAGTAAATTGCTGTGCATAGGCACATTTAATTTGGACTTCACAGGTGGTCCTGGTACTTAACATTCACTGACAAATTGTATCCTGTACACAGTAATAAGATGATATATGCCATTATTGGATTTATGGATTAGATTCAGACTCCATCAAAATCCAAAATGCAGTTAATTTAGTCTGGGATTTGTTACTAGTTAAATGGATACTGGTGCTCTGGTTAGTGCTTTGGACAGTGACCAGATGCAATTACGATGGTGATGAAAAAGTAACTTTATGACCAATGCCCACATTTGCTATCTTGGCACTATCTCACTATCAATTACGAGTTCACCAGTATGCTCAGTTAGCACGTGACCCATTTTCGTCTCTTCTTCTTGAGCTGGTTTTTTTTTCTACAGCACAGTACATCCCTAAAAAGTGCTAACCATAAGGTACGGGTGTCAGACTTGCTGCGTCACATGACGTGTCGCGACATATCATGACTTTTTTTGCATTGCCGGACCTGGGATGGGCGCAGCCTCCGCATAATGCAACCAGCCCACGGGCCAGCAGTTTGACACCCCTGCCAATAGCTCTGTGACCTAATTAGTTGATTAGAACTCGGCACCAGCTACAACTGCTACCTGACAGACAAGGCCCTAGTCAGTTTCACACTAAAAGCTTTTTTTTTGTCTTCTAAGTAGCTTGCAGCTGCATCCACCTGCATGTTAGGGAAACAGCTGGCGCTAACATCCCTTTCTGTGTATTTTCACCTTGTTGCCTGCTTACACTCTTGTAATCCCTTCCTCTCCAGTGAATATAAATATAAATCAATTCTTTTCTTTTTAATGATTCCAGTCTTGGGGTGATCATTCCAAAGTACAGGGAAATGGAAGAAAAGGGCTATAAGATTTTTATCCAGACTTCCTTGTGAATCAAATCCCAGAAATCTTCCCCACTATTTGCATTCCCCAGCTGTTTGGGGCCATATCTTTTTGACATTATAAAGCAAAGCAAAGCTAAAGTAAATACATTAATACAGTCATGTCATATGATTTTTTACTTAGTAGTTGCTTCCTTTAGCTACCAAGTTGCTGGTCCCAATTGTAGTTGTTAAAGAAGGACTACATGTATTATGTTGGGTGGATGCATCACATTGCTTTTTGAAATGAGTTAAGAATGGGGTGATTTTATTAATTAAATTGTTTTGGATAAATGTTTATTTCCTTTATTTTCTTGAAGGTAGCCTTTGCATGGAAAGGGTATTTGGCATAGTGCTTAAGGCCTCAGGCTGGAAATCTGGAGACTGAGTTCTAGTCCTTTTTTAGGCACAAAGCCAGCTGTGAAACCTTGGCTAATTAGTTAGTCTACACCAGGGGTGTCAAAGTGCCGGCCCACAAGCCAGTTGCATCATATGGAGGCCGCGCCCACCCCAGCTCCAGCAATGCAAAAAAAGTGGCGACACGTCACGTGATGCAGAGAGTTTGATCCCCATGGCCTACACTGACTAAAGGAACAAAAAAGACCCCACTCTTTATACAAGAGATCAAATCTATTTGATATAGTTTGGACATTATCAAGGTGCTATATTAGATATAGTTAAAATTGTGTCCCTGGTCTGTATTGCCAAAGCCGACTTAAGAAGGTTAGATAAATAGATTTCTTACAGAGATCAAAAAGTGATACATGCAAGAACTTCTCCAGGAATCCTGCCCTTGATGTATGTTAGTCTCACAGTTTGAAACCTGGGTTTCTTTCTGCATTTTTGAGTCGAACACCCATATGGATTCCTGTGTTAAAGGTTTCTGCTATCCATCCCTTGCTTACAAAATCTCTTTTCCCGGAATATGAACCAAAAGTACAGACACACACACACACACACACACACACAAACAATGAGAGCTTATTCACTGGAGACAAATTCCAGTGTTTGTGTGTGTGTGTGTGTGTGTGTGTGTGTGTGTGTGTAGACACACACACACACACACACACACACACACTAAGGGAAGATTTTTATGTCATCCACCAAGGCCAAAAAAAAAATCTAGGGTAAATCTGACCTTTTAGTGGCCATAAGAAATTATGTTTATTTTTGCTCCCAAACCCATTGTATACATGGCACAAACTGGATGTGTGCCAGCTACTTCCAATTTATCTGAACATACACTGGAATTTCAATAATTGCCCTCTTCTTGCAAATCTGGAAAATTGGTGGCTAGAGAATGTATCTTTTGGCTCACTCTGCATGTGGCATCTGATTCCCTAGGGGGATCATGACCTTTCAGAGGAATAGTAACATGAGCAAACCTCAAAATAGCATTAGCTCTGAGAGACTTCTGCATGTAGATAATTGAATTAGCTCTTCCACATTTATTGACATTACAAGATACACAATTTGCCTCTGCAGATGTGGCCTTCGCTACACAATCCTGCAGAATGCTCTAGGCTGGAAGATGTTAAACCCAGTAGCTAATTTCTGTGGGCTCTATTTTTCTGGTGATCAAGTTGAAGTGAACCATGAAATATTCTTGTCTGGAGAGATAATTCAACAGTATCCAGTGAGGTAGCATATCTGTAATCCAGATTAAATCTTTTTCCTTTATGTCTCATTATATGGATTTATTTATTGGTTATAGGAAATACAATGTAGTCTATATAGCTGAAGTTAATTTGTATGACTAAAGGGAATTTTCTCTAGAATCAGGAATGTAATTCTGTTTTGCCCTGCCTTCTTACCTGAACAGGAGCTAATTTTTTTTAAAAAAGTTTATCATCTAGTAATCAGAAAAAATGCTTCATAGTAAAATCAGATGCAGATCCTTCAGAGTTTTATGGAATAATGGAAATGATATTATAATGCTGCAAACAATTTTTATGCAATTATACATTGTACAAAATAGAGGTTGTGGTATTTTTTGTACATTTCCCTTTGTGGTGACAACTGCTTGTTTGTAGATTACTGTAGATATTAATTCATTTTGGTACATCCCTAGATCTAATGTAATTTTTATATTTTATTAAATCAAACCAATCAAATGACTGTGTGATTGTGTGTGTGCTTTTGTTTTTCCTTATGCCCATAAATTGTGATAACAATGTGAGTTATTTTTTTAAAAAAGAAACCAAAACAAACTAAATTATTAATAGTCCTATTCCTTTCCTTTTTACAGAAACCAAAGCCCCAAAACAAAACCTAATTCAAACACTGAATTTCAAACTTTCAAAATAGGTGACTATAACCAACAAAAATAGATTCATTTTTACAAAAAAGAAATGTTAACATCCAATACTAAAGACAAGCCCAAATCACGTCAGTTAGGCAATCTTCTGCTGATCTCCAAAAGCAAGGACACCAAGCCCAACATCTACTAAACGTCTCTGAGGGATAAAATATATTAAAAAGCCCATTTTCTGTCATGTTAGCATATTTTAAAATAAAAAGAAACCAGTTTTACACTTGTGGTGTAAAGTTCCATTTTTGTGACTAATTCACTGAATCTGATTATTCTAAAGAAGTAACCTAAACACTATTAATTCAATTTAAATATTCTAACGTCTCATAAAAATGTGTTATGAGTTTAAAGAGCTACAATTGATTCTTTGAAGACTTTTAACAAACATAGAATTTTAAAAAGCAATGTGTCTAGACCAGGGGTAGGCAACCTTGGCTCTTTTATGACTCATGGACTTCAACTCCCAGAATTCCTGAGCCAGCTCTGCCTCAGAAAAACTCAGCTATGCTGGCTCAGGAATTCTGGGAGTTGAAGTCCATGAGTCATAAAAGAGCCAAGGTTGCCTACCCCTGGTCTAGACAATATCTTTTGTAGAAAATTTGTAGTAACGATATTGATTTTGTCGTCAATTTACAGAAAGTTAATATTGCGCCCGGTGACCCTTTTCAGGCCCACTAGCCATGCCAGGCATTGTGGTGTTCCGTCGTCGCTGGTCTGTGGGAAGTGATGATCTTGTTTTGCCCGCCATTTTTCTCTTTCTTCTTCATACAACTTGGTAAGTGAAAATATGCTTAAGAGGAAGGCTTCTGTTGTTAGGTAATAAGTCATTGATATTTGTTTTGTAATTTTTATGTCCAGGAATTAATACTATGTTGCAATTTAAAATATTCTGCTAAAGTTCATATATACAAAGCAGTATGGAAGTGGATCTGTGCACGTAGAAGAGTTCAGGCTCAAATAATTCTTTTTTAAATTTTTTGTTCCACTGCTATGGTTCTGTAAGGCCTTCAGGGAAGTTGTTGGAATATCCAGATTATTCTTAATTCAGCTAAAAAGAATTGAAAAACAACAGAATTATTAAAGAGAAAGGGAGCCACAGTAATGATACCCATCGTTGTAATAGATAATAACTGATATGATATAAATCCAATCCAATCATACTATCAGTGTCAAAAGAAAAGATAGAATTGGTTTGAGGGGTTTCTGTGTAGATACTACCAATGAGAAAGCTTAACCATTTTGGCATCCAGTAAGAAATTATTAAAGGCAGGGCTTCTAGGATCAAACTACATTTTGAAAGCTCAAAACCATATTTGAGGCAAATGCAGTTCTTCCATATCAGCCCATTAATATTTTTGTAATTAAAGTGAGTCGTACTTAATTCCTAAGGGAAAAAAATCAATATCTACATTGGTGTTATCTTTATTAGAAGTAAATATATACAAAAATATAAACACATTTTTGAGATCTCCAGATCTTTTTGTTATACAAAATGTTACAAGAAGTTGATGGAAGTGAGAAAGGAGATGAAGATACGCATTGGGTTGGTTGGATGGATGGACAGTCTGACAGACACTCCCAACCAGAGATTTAACAGACAGGAAGAAAGGCTTCTTTTATGTGAAAGGTTAATAACCTCTCCTCAGTTCTGATACCTAATATTAATATCTGACCTCAGAATTCTTTTGCTGTGAGATTGTGTTTCCTGTTGTGAGATTTCAAGATTCTAATATAAAACAAATTAGTACTTGCTAGCCTAATGTCGGTTATCCAAACTGCTGTTCATAGACAAAATGATAGTTGGTGGTAATTGCATTTATGTGTCGTCTTCATCTTGTTCCTCATGAGCAAACAAATTTATGACATTTAAGAGCCTGTAATAGTTAATGTTGTGTACTGGGTTCTTTGCTCGAGTGAAGAGACGAGGCGAATGAGTTCAGTCAGAAACATTCTTTATTTGCTTGTAGGACCTGAACTGGGGAACAGGGCTGCAAATGCAGCTATTTATACCCAGGCCTCTAGGTGACGGCCAATAGGTTTAAAGCAACCTATTGCCGCCCTAGAAGCAGCCAATGGCGGCACTGGAGATGGGTTGTCTGAGGAGCTGGGAGCCGTTAGCCAGCTTCCCTGCTTAAGCAACCTTCCAGCAATCAAACCCGCGTGATACACTTAGTAAAACAAAGCCCAATACATTACAGTTAAGATGCACTGTATGTCTGTGTGTGTGAAAGAGAGAGAGTGCATGTGTTGGCAAGCATGGTAAATACCATGCTGGGATAGAAACATTGTAACTTGCATGTGGGATTTAAAAAGGGTGTGCCTGATAACATTTTCTCCTGCCCAATTGAAACGTGCTGGTTTTTGTCCTTCCCATTTCCAGGTCTCTTTACATGATGGAGAGACAGATTAATCTCAAGGGGATTGAGGCAGCCCTTTTTTCCCCCTTTCTATTGCAGAGAAACACAAAGTGTGTTCTGGGACACTATCCAGAAATCAGTATGTGGGTGGGGAAAAAACACGTTTTTAGCTAACCACCAGCATTTTATAGCAGCACAAGAAATGCATAACCCAGATAAATGAGTGATATTAATAAAATATAGCTTTGCTATTGGCTGAAGTGATATATTCTATTAACCGAGAATCCCATAACCACCTGTACTTAAAATCAACTAAAATCAACTTGACAGTCCATTCAGGAACTGAAACTTTGATTTCATAAGTAATATCAAAATAATTTGTCTGTGAATAAAATATTACACATGCTACAATATCTTAGTAAGTTTGTTATGGGATAAGCTTTTATTGGCAGCAGTTAATTTCATAAACTGCAAACAGTTTTGGTTATTTATATAGTACTAACTATTCCCAGGAATTAAAAAAGAGATATTTCCTTTCTCAGCTTATATAAAAACAAAACAAATGACAACAGGTTTTTTAAAACAAACAAACAAACAAAACACAACTAATAATCATTAGGCTTCTTGATCTTATATGGCTAAAAGTGTTTGGTCATGTATATATTGTCTCAAACTTTGTCTAGAGCATGTGGCTTGTTTTACGGCAGGTTCATCATCCTTTCTGTGGTGCTCTTTGGACTGGCGTACAATCCCAATGAGACCTGCTCTCTCAATCTGGTGGACCATGGCAGGGGTTATCTGGGCATCTTGCTCAGCTGCATGATCGCCGAAGTTGCAATCATCTGGCTCAGTATGCGTGGCAGCATCTTGTACACAGAACCCCGGGATTCCATGCAATATGTGCTATATGTCAGACTGGGTAAGAGACAGTGGCCAAGAGATTTTTATCAATGTTCGATCTTGATGCAGCTGGCTGTCATGCTCTCAAACGAATCTCTGTTCATCATATTTACAAACACTGAGTGATCCAAGGGCATTTTCAGTTGTGGCACCAAAAGTAGTCTGCATCTGGATATGCCTACTGTAGTTAAATAAGGGGCGCGGTGGCTCAGTGGGTTAGGACGCTGAGCTTGTCAATCAGAAGGTTGGCAGTTTGGCAGGTTGAATCCCGAGTGCTGCGTAACAGAGTGAGCGCCTGTTACTCGTCCCAGTTTCTGCCAACCTAGCAGTTCGAAAGCACGTAAAAATGCAAGTAGAAAAATAGGGACCACTACGGTAGGAAGGTAACAGCGTTTTGTGCGCCTTTGGCATCTAGTCATGCCGGCCACATGACCACGGAGACGTCCTTGGAAACGGAGATGAGCACAGGCCCCTAGAGTCGGAAACGACTAGCACACATGTGGGGGGAACCTTTACTTTTACCTTACTGTAGTTAAATATTATTTTCAAGTTTTACTACTTTTGTAGATGTGGGAAAACATGCTCCTGTTTCTCCCCAAATTGGAAAATATGCCTATTTATGCCTCCATAAAATTTTGTATCAATTTTTCTTCGGTAAATGCCCATTTATGAATTTTTATTGTTAAAAAATTCACAGCCATTAATTATATATATATATATATATATATATATATATATATATATATATATATATATATATATATATATATATATATATATATATATATATATATATATATATATATATTGTCTGATGTCTTAACAGTGGTGCATGGGTTCTATTTCTTGTATTCAGAAAAGACAAATGTTAGTATGATACTTTTAAGGATAAGTAAATATAGTTTACTATTCTGTGAAGATAAACATATACTATAATTATCTTTCTCAAACTCACCATTATTTCCACTGTTCACTTACCATGAGCTTTCATTTGTAAAAAAAAATCTGATGCTTATCTACCCTTCCCAAAAGTGTGTGTGTAATATATTATGTGATTCACTCCAAGCCTTAAAAAAAATGGCTACATACAGATATATGTAGATATATATGTGCTATAGAGATATAGGAAATAAGACATTTTGGATGCTTTCCTTTTTCATTTTTATAGTTAAGGTTCCCCATTATCATTCTTCAATATTTTTCTCCTAGAGAACTACATTGCATGTTCATCTGGGTAAAACCAAAAACGTTTTAGAATGACATTTATTTTTATTTAGTTATGGCATCGATGAAGGTCATGCAATCACTGATATATAAAAGTAATAAAACACATTATACATAGAAACACAAATACAAGTTTAACAATATAAGTTTAAATAAAACAGCAAATGTATATGTGGGCAATACAATATACCAGATGAAATATTAATTTAAGGTAAAACCATGAAAAAAATCAGGATATAGCACCATAGAATAGGATAGATGTTATAATTTAATATCTAAGCAAGCTAATCATTTAACTTCTTCTGGTGTGGCTGCAGTGAGTTCGTCACATTTAGAATGACACATCAGAATCGATATTTTTCTCATTGCCTAAGAATTGCTGCTAAGACATATGGTGAAATCAGTTGTTGTTACTGTTGTTGTTGTTATACCGTTGTACATGCTGTTCTTATTGTTCCAGCAATTTTGGTGATTGAATTTGTCTACGCTATTGTGGGCATTGTTTGGTTAACCCAGTACTACAGTTCCTGCAATGATGTTACTGCCAAGAGTGTTACTTTGGGTATGTATTTAAAAGTATTTATAAGTATTTAAAATCACATATAGTGTATTGAGATTTAACCTGTTCATAGTCCTAAACAATAATTTTTGAAGTCTTGGTATTTCGCTATTGTAATTTAGTTTTTCTAAAAACATTCGTGTACATTTATTCATAAGCATAGCAATAGTATTACAACTAAAAGAATATAATTTTTGATGTCTAACTAGGCGGTGCCAAAAAAAAGTGCTATATACATCTATATACATTTATGCCATGATCCTGTGATGGATTGAAGATGTAGACTGAACAAAGTGGTAATGCATATGTAATTATTTGGGGTCACTATTATTATCCACAGTATTTTTACTCATTGAGGCTTGCTTGATATCTCTCATTAAATATATTTTGTGATATATTTATGATGCTACAGAATCTTCAAGAATATCAGTAGTGTTATACAAGAATTATCTTTATCTTGTCAAACAAAATCAAACAGGGAGTATTACTCAGTAAAAAAGGAATACATAAACTTTAAGAAAAAAAGTACAAATGAGTGAAATCCGCCACTTACAACCTGTCTTCTCTATTTCACTAGGAATGGTTGTCTGCAACTGGGTGGTCATTTTGAGTGTCTGCATCACTGTCCTGTGCGTCTTTGATCCAACAGGACGGACTTTTGTTAAATTGCGAGCCACAAAGAGGAGACAGCGTAATCTAAGAACATATAACCTGAGGTAAGAAAATTGTAATTGTAGAAGTTGATTCAGGGTTTTTATAAAATAGATTTCCAATTTAGATAACTGCAATCTATTGTTTTTAATGTAGATGAGCACAATTGAGTGTATTCAATATGGCAGCAAATAGTGCAGTTTATATGTTGGGGATACTTTTTTTGAATTGTAAATAATAAAGGCCTTGTAAGCACAATTTTGGTTTCTAGGTATACTTTAAAAATATATTTTACAACATTTATATTTCTTTTTACTAAAGGTCAATTGTTTGCTCACAATTATACTATCATGTACATTATACTATCATGTACATTAGACTAAAAGGTAGTGGTTTAGCCAAGATCATCTAAGTATAAATGGAATACATTATATGTCATTCACTCCAACCACAAAAAAATGTGTTCTTGGTTTGTCATAACTGAATAAGCCAGGAGTATTTGACAACAAAACGGTATTTTCAGCTATGCAATTTTCTATTTTTTTAAAATAAAAAAGTTAAAATAGATATGCAAACTTTTATAATTAATTCAGTCTAGACAGTGTGATTTTTCCCCCACAAAAATATAGAGTTTGTGACCAAACATACAATATAACATTTTCCATCATTTTGTTTTCTTTCACAATCCATAGAGGATCATACTTCTGTAATATTGCCTAGGTTATATTGGAGATTTGAACTGAGCAGAAGTCCTTATTGGAAAATATGGTTCAGAACCTAAACAGAGTGCTGAAAAATACTGAGTAATTAAGTAGCAGAACCTCCCATTTTAAAAATGCTCATAATGTATTAACTGAGAAGTAGAGTAAGAGCTCAGTCCATCTGTTATTAAATACTAACTGACACTGATCGTATTTGAAGTAAGAGCTACATATTTTGAGAAATCCACAAAGACAAAAAAGCTTGAACAATTTGAAGAGAGCATACAAAAGGAAAATGTTTCCTTTATCTCTTAAACATAAAGACTCATTTAATCAACAATGAGTCAAATAAGAAACAGACATGAGGATGCTATGTGACCACCTTCCTCTGACATTTTTTTTCTAGGGTGACTTATGTATCTCTGTAATGTAACTGTATTCCAGCAGGTGGCAGAACTTAGTCTACTTTGGCTGAACCTGAACAAGTTATGCAAAGTTGGCTCAGCTGCTATTTGGATGGGAGACCACTGGGAAATCCCACAGTTGTAAACTGGACTAGGAAGTAAAAACAAACAAAAAAAGCTTTGGAAGAAGACAATGGGAAACCATTTCTCTTCTGTTGCAAAAGAACATAATTACTAGGACCTGAGCTGTATTTGAGGGAGACTTTACTTTTACCTTAGAAAGTAACTATAGATTGTAAAGAGTTCTAAATCTGTCACTATTCAAAAAATTGTGTGGAAGCTTTAAGACAGATGACATTCAGAACTGTTCACAATTTCATTCCATATTATTCCAGTGTTTATATATTCTTGATGTTAGGCTCTTGATGTCATTTTGATCTGATGGTTTCATTTGACTGTGATTTTTTTTAAGGCATCGCTTGGAAGAAGGCCAGGCTAGCAGCTGGACCCGCCGTCTCAAAGTTTTCCTCTGCTGCACACGAACAAAAGATTCACAATCAGTAAGCAGCTACTGTCTTTTCATTAAAAAACAAATATAAGTCAGGATTTTATAGTATTATAGTATGAGTACTATGGGTGATGATGAGAGGAAATATGGTACAAGTATCCTATCAGTATATTCTACAGATGCATGTTGACCCAGTGGTGCTCTTGTAAGAATAGAAAAGCTTTTCATAATTGGTGCAAATAAACCTTTATTTACAGATAAGCTGTTCATGCTTGCTTAGTTGCAAAAAAAGAAGTCATTTGTAATGTAAGAAAATTACTAAGCTTTAAAAAAGGCCTAAAACTATTGAGCTGGCTAATTTTAAAATATATAGTAATCTTTTATTATCAAAAATATGATTAAAATGGAGTAATCAATTATTTAGATTATTTTCAGTCATGAAACCTTTGAAACAAATTCCATATTTGACTTTAGGCAAAAGTAAAAGTATTAATAATGTTCCTCAGAACCATCTAATCTTGGCCTGCTTGTAGCTGTTAGACATTCTATTTAATATGTGGTATCTGATACATGATATTGAATTGTGCAGGTTTGTTCAGCCATAGTGTGTTTGCTAAAGAAGAAATAGGCCAAGGGTGTCAAACTGCCGGCCCTTGGGCCGGATGCATCATAACAAAACCGCGCCCACCCCATTGCCAGCAATGGCAAAAAAAGTTGCGATACGTTGCGACACATCATGTGATGTCGCAAGTTTGACACCCCTGAAAGAGGTGCACTAATAGCAAATACTGCTGTATAAAATGAAGCTACCTGATCTACCACTCCCCCCCAAAATTATCTCTGAATTCCAGAGGCTAGAGATGAGAAATGTTGGTCTCTAAATTGGTCTCTAATATTACCTTGCCTGTGAGTTTTCAAAGTTTAGGGTTAGAGGCCTTAAGTTGGTTGCCTTAAGGATTGGAGGGAGAATCCTAGCCTAGATCAGTTATTGTTATTTTGACAGATATGATACAGTAGATAATGTATTGGATAGAAAGTGAGAGGCCTAATTCAAATACCTTCTCCGCTATTTTGCTTAATGCCTGCCCTTCAACAAGTTGTGTCACAGACCTGATTTGCATAATAACTTTAGTATATAACATGGTTTGTTGAACAAGCCACATTGGCATGATTCACATAATGCTTTCATGGTGAGAGGATGGTAATATCATGCTAAGCCAAAACCAAGCAAACCACATTATATGTTTATCTATCTGGCCATAGTATTTCATATTAGTTCATCTTATTGACTTGCTTTTGCCACATTATATATGGATTCAAGCATTGTTTCTTGACTACATCATGAGGAAAAATTGAAGTAATGTTATGTATGTTATTTTAAACTTCTTAGAAGTAAAGTTTAATGCAATGCATTCAGCAAAGTGTAGAAACTGATAATCCAGAAACAGTGCATTTATACATTATACCAAGGCAGGATTATTGTTTATTCAATAATGGTTGCCTAATTCACACATAAAATAAGTTATAAAGGATTTACTTACATACCATGCTTTTTTTTTAAAAAAAAAGCTAACTACATTGTGGTTTTATATGATGTCTTTAGCAATCCAACAGACTAACAACTATTTCAAGCTCTTATCTCTTGCTTGTTGCAGATTAGTTTTTCACCTTTTCCTCTTTGGATTTTTTCAGGATGCTTACTCTGAAATTGCATATCTCTTTGCTGAATTTTTCCGAGATCTTGACATAGTCCCATCTGATATTATAGCAGGTCTTGTTTTACTACGTCAACGACAAAGGGCAAAACGCAGTGCGGTGTTGGATGAAGTGAGTGTGAGGAATTCTCATTTCAACTGTGAAAAGTGGACAAAGTAGACTAACATTAGTTAAAATCACATACTGTGATACATTTCATTTTTGAAAGCTACCTATCCCTTCTGAGCTACTTATAGTTTCACTCTTTTTTTTTATTGACAAGACTGAATTAATAAATATTTGGGTACTGAAATGGAGGAAATTATGTTTTAAATGTCTTTTAAATATGAGATAAAATACACCATAAAGCACCAATTCTCTCTGATCTGATTTTTTTAATTAACCACTTGACAGTTTAATTTGATCTGAGTACCAATTGTAGGAATTCATTGAGCAAACATCTAAGACAACCTGAGCAGTGGCAAATACCATATATTGGATAATGAACACATTGCTTATTATGAAATATGGTGGCAAATATGCTATTAAACCTTCTTTTCCTCTTTCTATGTTTAACCATCCAGAAGACAAAAAAAATAGCTTAATAGTAGCCAAGCATCTCAACTCCGCAATATAGGTCACAACCAAAGCTGTGTAAAAATAGTGTGACCACAATTGAGCACAAAGTTTCTGTTGCTAAGTGAGACAGTTGTTAAGAGAATTTTGCCCCATTTTACAGCCTTTCTTGGAACAGTTGTTAATTGAATCATTGCTGTTGTTAAGTTAGTAAAACAGTTGCTAAGTGAATCTGGCTTCCTGATTGACTTTGGCTGTCAGAAGGTCACAAAAGGTAAATCCCGTGACACCAGGATAGGGCAACCATCATAAATATGAGTCAACTGCCAAGCATCTGAATATTGATCACATGACTGTGGGGAAGCTGCAGCAGTCATAAATGTGAAAAACGGTTATAAATCATTTTTTTCAATGGTGGTGTAACTTCTAACAAGCACTAATTGAACTGTTATAAGTTGAGGACTACCTGTAGCTGTTGCCATAGGAAAGTCCAATAACAATTAGAGTTATTTTAATTTTAATTAGTTTCAGCCAAACAAAAAAAAATTCTGAACAATTTCAAGGCTGATAATTATTTTAATTAAGCCTAAACGTTTGTGGATTTGAGTCCACCTTATCAGATGACCTTACATGTGTTCTAGTCTACAAAAATCAAGCCATAAATGTATTGTTCTCTTTGAGGGAGATGGGTTGTTCAGAAATGTGAAAAATGAATAAAATTGTCTGTGAGAAGTTATAAAACTGACAGTTGGTTTCACACATTTCAAGGCTTCAGGTTTAGTTTTTAAAAAAAGTACTAAGCACATACTGAAAATAGTGTAGTTTCCAACTGCATTAGTTCAAACGAAGTGTTTACTTTCCTTAAGTACAAGTTGAATGTTTTAGTTATATATATATATATATATATATATTCTAATCTGTATTATTTACAGGCAAACAATGATATCCTAGCTTTCTTGTCGGGAATGCCAGTTACCAGGAACACAAAATATTTGGACCTAAAAAACTCAGTAAGTTTTCAGATCATTTATTGCAGAAAATATGCAAACTCAGTGGATCAAAAGAATTAGTTGTTCTGTCTTTCCCTACATAAACTCTTGTTCTGATCTAAGATCTATTAGAGCATAATAACACCGTATCTTGCCAAAGCAGACAGCAGATGCTATTTGACAACTAAATACTGTCAAAGTGAAGCTATATCAAATTAATAAATAAATAAAAATAAAATAAATAAAAATAAAATCACCAGAACCAAATGGAGTACACTCCAAGGTTCTGAAGGAACTGGCAGATGTGATTTCAGAACTACTGAACTATATCTTTCAAAGATCCTAGAGGACTATATCTTTCAAAGACCTAGAGGAACTACTAGAGGACTGGAAAAAAGCTGATGTAGTTCCCATCTTCAAAAAAGGGGAAAAAATGGATCCAGGAAACTACAGACTTATCAGCCTGACCTCAATACCTGGGAAGATTCTGGAAAAGATAATCAAGCAACGATTCAGTGAACATCTAGAGGCAAATAAAGTCATTACCAAAGGCCAACATGGGTTTGTCAAAAACAGATCATGCCAGATAAATCTTAATGCATTCTTTGACCAGGTGGCAAAATTAGTGGACCAGACGAATGCTGTGGATATAATATACTTGGACTTCAGTAAGGCATTTGATAAAGTAGACCACACTACTACTTCATAAGATAGAAAAATGTGGGTTAGACCAGAGTTCTCCAACCTTTTGGGCATCAGGGACTGGTTAGGTGGAGAGAGATTTTTCCATGGACCGGAGGGGGTGTGGTTTTGTGTGCTGCCTGCATCCTATGGATGGGGCTCTCCTTGTTTGTGCAGCTGGTTGCTGGCATTCCGCAGCCTGGTACTGGTCCACGGACTGGGGGTTGGGGACCCCTGGGTTAGAAAGCATCACCACCAGATGGATTGATAACTGGCTGATCGGCTGTACAAACAGCCTGTAGTCCTCAATAGAATTGCATCTACATTGAGGGGAAGTGTGTAGTGGGGTGCCCCAGGGCTCTGTACTGGGCCCAGTGCTCCAACATCTTCATCGATGATTTGGGTGAGGGAATAGATGGGGAATTCATCAGTTTTGCAGACAACACTAAGCTGACAGAAATAGCCAACACTCCAGAAGATAGGCTTAAGATACAGGAGGATCTGGACAGACTTGAACACTGGGCACTATCTAACAAAATAAAATTCAATGGTGAAAAAAGTAAGGTTCTACATTTAGGCAAGAAAAACCAAATGCACAGGTATAGTATAGGTGGTATCTTGCTCAATACTGTGAAAGGGATCTCAGAGTCCTAGTGGACAAATCACTTAAATACGAGCCAGCAGTGTGTTGCAGCTGCCAAAAAAGCCAACACAGTGCTAGGCTGCATTAACAGAGGGATAGAATCAAGATCACGTGAAGTATTAATACCACTTTACAATGCCTTGGTAAGGCCACACTTGGAATACTGCATCTAGTTTCGGTCACCATGATGTAAAAAAGATGTTGAGACTTTAGAAAGAGTACAGAGAAGAGCAACAAAGATGATTAGGGGACTGGAGGCTAAAACATAAGGAATGGTTGCTGGAATTGGGTATGTCTAGTTTAATGAAGAGAAGGAGGAGGAGTGACATGATAGCAGTGTTCCAATATCTCAGGGGCTGCCACATAGAAGAGGGAGTCAAGCTCTTCTCCAAAGCACCTGAAGGCAGGACAAGAAGCAACAGATGGATATTAACCAAAGACAGAAGCAACCTAGAACTAAAGAGAAATTTCCTGACAGTTAGAACAATTAATCAGTGGAACAACCTGCTTCCAGAAGCTGTGAATGCTCCAACACTGGAAGTTTTTAAGAAGAGACTGGACAGCCATTGGTCTGAAATGGTATAGGGTTTTCTGCTTGAGCAGAAGGTCGGATTAGATGATCTCCAAGGTCCCTTCCATCATCATCATCATCATTAAAACAACAACAAAACACTCAAAAGGACAGACCATTGAGTATATTTTCCTAACAGTTTTCTATGATTCTGTGTTTCTAAATTCCTTTTACATATCAGCGAGTTATGGCTGTACCCTAATTGTGTCTTGAAAATTCCTTGTAATGTTGCCCAGTTCTTTAAAACAGAGGTCCCCAACTTTTTGGACACCAGGCGCTGGTTCCGTGGAGAAAGGTTTTTCTGTGGACTGGAGGGGGCATTGTTTCGCGTGCTGCCTTCATCCCATGGATGGGGCTTTGCTTGTTTGTGTGGCCCGGTTGCTGGCATGCCACGGCCCAGTACCGGTCCAAGGACCGGGGGTTGGGGACCCCTGCTTTAAAAGACAAGCAGGCAGCATAAATTGCCCATTATTTAAATTTTCATTACAGTAATATGACTTAAGGACTGTGTAACTCTTGAAATCTTTTATCCTGGAATAAATACTCCATACAAAACTCCTACATAAAATACAAAGCTCCTCGAGCACCAAGGAACTGCCAGAGTATCACAAAAGAGCTGATATGGTTCCAATATTCAAAAAGGGGGGGAAATGTATCCAGGAAATTAAGACCAGTTAGCCTGATATCACTACCTGGGAAAATCCTGAAAATGTTAATCAAGCAGCAGAATTGCAAGCGTCAAGAAACGAGCAAGCCAGCACATGTTTGTTAAAAACAGAATATGCTACACAAACCTTATTGCCTTTTTTGACAAAGTGACTAAATTAGTGGTTTGGGGACATTCAGGACATAGTTTATTTAGACTTCAGAAAGGGATATTTGACTATATCACAGACTACTTGTTGATAATATAGAAAAATGTGGATTAGACAGCATCACTGCTAGATGGATGGATTTGCAGCTGACTGCTCAACCACATTCAATGTGTAGTCTTCAATGAAATATGGAGGAAAGCATGCAGTGATGTAGCTCATGGCTCTCTCTTAGACACAGTATTCTTCAACATCTTCATAAATGATTTAAAGGAGGGGAGAGAAGGGGACCTCACTATATTTGCAGATGAAACCAAGCTGGTGGGGGGAGAGAGTGGAATTGTTAACACTTTAGAAGATGGGCTCAAGAGTCAGAAGGAACTTGACAGACTTGAGTATTGGGCTCTATCCAACAAGATGCAGTTCAATGGTGAGAAAAGTAAGGCCTTGCACCTAGGCAGGAAAAATAAAACGCACAGATACAGTACAGAATAGATAGTATCTTTTGACAGTAGTAACTGTGAAAGAAATCCATGTGTCCTAGTGGACCACCACTTAAGTATGAGCCAGAAGTGTGCTGCAGCTTCCAAAAAAGATACTGCACTCCTAGGATGCATCAGCAGAGGGATAGCATCAAGATTATGAGAAGTGATAGTACTGCTGTATACTACACTAGTGAGGACACACTTGGAATACTGCATCCAGTTATGGTCATCACGATACAAAAAAGATGCTGAGGCCTTAGAGTGTAAAGAAGAGCAAAAAAGGTGATAAAGGGTCTGTAGACCAATACCTGGCCACAGCATGCCAGCAACTGGTCTGCACAAACAAAGAAAGCCCCATCCACAGGATGGAGGCAGCACACAAAACCACGCTCCCTCCGGTCCACGGAAAAACCACTCTCCGTGGAACTGGTCCCTGGTGCCCAAAAGGTTGGGGACCTCTGGTCTGGAGGATAGAGAAGGACTAGGGGATGACATTATAGCTGCCTTCCAGTACTTAATAGGCTGTCACAGAGAAGAGGGGGTTGACTATTCTGCAAAGCACCTGAAGATACAGATTGGACAAGAAGTCAAAAGACCCCAAAGAGGTTTGCTCCACGTGGGTTGTTTTATTTAGATTTACTGTATTAGAATTTAAAACTGAGAAATTTTAAACTATTTATTTGATTTTCAGACCCCCTAAAGGGTCTCAGGACCACTCAGTAGTCCCTGAGCCACGTTTTGAGAATAGGTGGCATAGGTAAACCATTTTTGAAAACAGTTATTTGTACAAATGAGTAACTAATCAACCACTAAAGTTTTTTCTCTTATAGCACTGTTTATACCTGGGTAATAAAACCATCTGAGATTTTCTGGGGCTTTCACAGTCTGGGGCAGTTGTGGGACTGTTAAATAAATAATACTTTCAAATTAAAGCTATAAATTTATATGTGGACATTTTTATTGCTTTATTTATTTATTGCTTTAATAGACAGAAAAAAGATACATAAATGAAGAAAAAAGACACAGAATACATATTTTAATCAGCTGTATTTAAATTTCACGAAGCTGTACCACTCAAAATAATAATGGTGTCTTTTCATTACATCAATACAGAACTAGTTTATGATCAATGAGCAAACATACATCACCAATCCAGGATTCTGTGTAAATCCTATGTAACACTGTATTTTGATCCTAGAAGAACATTATGTTCTGGTGCGCTCTACACTTCATAAATCAGTAGCTCTTCATGTATTGATAAATCCAAAAAAAATTGTACATAATTTCAGCTCACTGTTGCATGTGTAAAATATACGGCACTCTTCTCAAAATCATATCAAGCAAACCCAAATTGGACAAATGTGGCACGAATACATATCATCTGCATAAGTGTCTATTCCTTATTTTACACTTAGAGCATAATGAAGTTGATAGCCAGCTCTTTTTAAAATATTATTTTAGCAGTAAGCGAAAAATCTTTGTCCAATCTAGTAAGATGCACTGCATCTTACTACTGTTACTATTTAGATTTTGATTCCACTTTTAACCAATCAGAGGGCTTCATTTTGTCAAAATGCATGAACTTTGTTTAGTTGTTCAAACAAGCCAGAATCAAGTTTAGGATTAGGATCTTGGTTTGTTAGTAGACCACAGGTTACAAATTGGTTTCCTTAGCTAAGGTATACACCAGGGGTGTCAAACTGCCAGCCTGTGGGCTGGACGCATCACACGCCCACCCCATTGCCGGCAATGGCAAAACAGTCCCAATACGTTGCGTGACGTCATGTGATGTCGCAAGTTTGACATGTCTGGTATACACTATACAGTAACAGCTGGTTTAAAAATGGAAGACAGAATTTCTCATCCACTCAGCAGCTATCCCAGACAAGGCTAATCTCAGGTTTCTTCCATCAAACAATGTCTGGAGGTGGCTGTTTGGAGCTTAATTGAAAGGTCAAACAGACTCTGAAAAGCTAATCAGAAATTATGATGTCTTGATAACTAAGTGAAAGGAAATTATTTCTAATTATGGCATCATGCCATAATATTTCTTTTATTCCCTTCAGCAAGAGATGGTGCGATATAAAGAAGTATGCTATTATATGCTCTTTGCTTTGGCTGCTTATGGCTGGCCCATGTATTTGATGAGGAAGCCTACCTGTGGACTCTGTCGCTTGGCCAGATCCTGCTCGTAAGTATTGATCCAGATTGTTTTAAATGTCTTTTGCTATATTATGTCATGTATTTTTTACTTGATTTATTTTTTTAGAACTGAAGAACAGAGTTCTGAATTGAGCCAGCATTTAGTTTTTCTCTGTGGCCACAAATATTCCTGATGAGCTCACAAACAGGGAGCATGAATATATCCTTCTCCCACCACTGATCTATTTGGCAGGATGTTGCTCCTACACTAACCCTAACATTAGGTTTTCAAGTCACATGCCCATGATAGCTTGACCTGCATGAATATATCTGATAAAGTCATTCAAATTAATAACCATCATCACATGATTCAGTGGTCAATTATATATTAACTATTGGCAGTTGTTTAGAAATTAATATAAACTGTATTTCATTTGTAACATTACTGATTTTACTTTGGATCTTAGGTATATATCTGAGCAGAAAGGAGGGCTATAAATTAAGTAAATATTCATATCATAATATAAAATCCCTACATAAAATCCCTAAAAGGCCATTGCAAACTATTAGCTTAAAGTTTTGTTTTCCTATGTGCAATAGAAATCATATATGTATATATACATATATATACATATACACATATACATACATACATACATACATACGTGTGTGTGCGTGTGTGTGTGTGTGTGTAGGTCTTGGCGTATTCGGGTCTTTTCCCGTGTAAGATTGAGGGTGTCTTGGCGACGTTTAGACGAGGTCCCACTCGTCATCTTCAGGCTGGTGTCTTTGGCTTCGTGCTTGTGCAAGCAAAGCGTGATCGGAGCTGCCGTCTCTCTACAAATATTGGTGGGGTTGTGTGTGGTGCTGGCTTTGTTGCTGTAAGCGGGTTGGTTGGCTGTGTTGTTACATCCTGATTGGATGAAGGAGTTATTGTTTGCAGCTGAGTCGGTTGTTTTGTAACATCCTGTGTGGCTGAGGTGATGGCTGCCTATTAGTCTTTTGTGTTGTAACGACTTGAGTGTTGTAACGACTTGAGTGATGGGCTGATTGGTGACATCCTGAGCTCTAGTGTAGTGATATTCTGAGTTCTGGGCTGCAACATCCTGGGTGGTTGGCTGTGTTGTGAAATCCCGAGTCCTGAGTTTTGTGATGTAATGTCCTGGGCAGATGGCTGTGGTGTAACATCCTGAGCTCTGGTTTGGCTCCGGGTTTGCGGTCTGGCTTTGTGTTTATGGTGTGTGTCAGTTTCCTTTGTGTGGGGGTTGGGAGCGGGTGCAGCAGTTGGAGATGCCGCTGTGGTTTGGCTTCTGGATGGTGGTTGTATTTCGTCTATGGGGTGGGTTTGGGTTTGAGTCTGGTGAGGATGATTGGTGGTGGATGTCACCAATCAGCCCATCACTCAAGTCGTTACAACACTCAAGTCGTTACAACACAAAAGACAAATAGGCACACAGCCATCACCTCAGCCACACAGGATGTTACAAAACAACCGACTCAGCTGCAAACAATAACTCCTTCATCCAATCAGGATGTAACAACACAGCCAACCAACCCACTTAGAGCAACAAAGCCAGCACCACACACAACCCCACCAATATTTATAGAGAGACGGCAGCTCCGATCACGCTTTGCTCGCACAAGCACAAAGCCGAAGACACCAGCCTGAAGATGATGAGTGGGACCTCATCGAAACATATATATATACACACATACATACAGATACACATATACATACACATACACATACACATATACATACATACATACATATACACATACACATACATATATATATATACATACATACATACACACACGGGGAATCTTGACCTTTAACATATTAATAGCTGAGATGAGCATTTATTTATTCATGTGTTCAAGCTAGAAGTGTTCAAAGGATTAGAACAAGTTGCCATTAAAGCTGACTTCCAGGATAATGAGAAGAGAATGAGAATTTGGGGACAGTTGCAGTCTAATAGTTTTAGAACTTCCTTATGAAACACTAAAGTGGAATTTCGTGTGAAAAACTAGTAGTGTGATTTTTTTTCTTTTGTCTTTCCATATTATAATGATTTATACTTTCTTTTAAAGTTGCTGTTGCCTCTGCACCACTCGGCCCCGTTATGCACCTGGTGTCACCATTGAAGAAGATAATTGCTGTGGCTGCAATGCTATTGCCATTCGACGCCATTTCCTTGATGAAAACATGACTTCTGTGGACATTGTGTACACTTCATGTCATGATGCGGTAAGGGCTGTATGAGAAATAACTTGTGATGGAGAACCCTGCTAAATGTTTCAGAGAAATGTGCTAAGGCAGGAATAGAAAAGCAGCTTCCAACCCCTTTACGTAAGAGATCATTTCACAGATCTGATAAGCATTGTTGATTGCTTTTCTGTGATTACTGTCTTGGAGAGAAAAAATAGGTGCCAAAAAGTGAAAAAGGAGGTATCAAACAATCTTAAGTAATCCCGTGGCTTTGGCTTTAGTCCTACCATTGTTTCTTTCAGTCCTTCATTCCCTCCCACGTCATCCCCAACAGATATTATCATTGTAAGAATATGCGTTCGACAATAAAGAGACTTTTCCACAGGTAAAATAACGGAGCTGAAACATCTGGATTTTCTTATCAGACATGAAATTATAAACTCCTGATGAAATTAGCTCAGGAGTTGATTAGGAAAGAAAACACATAGCATTTAGGTAAGACTAAATAGAAAGCAGCAGTTTGGTGTAGTGGTTAAGGCACTGGGCCTGAAACTGGGAGACCATGAGTTCTAGTTCCACCTTAGGAACAAAGATAGCTAGATAACCTTGGGTGAGGAAGAAGGCAATGGCAAATCGCTTCCAAAACCTTGCCAAGAAAGCTACAGGAAGTTGTCCAGGCAGTAACCAGGAGTCAGCACTAACTTGAAGGCACCACCACAAACACTAAATATTGTAATATACTTTATTACTTTTAGGTTTATGAAACCCCCTTTTACGTGGCTGTAGATCATGAAAAGAAGAAAGTAGTCATCAGCATTCGAGGAACTTTATCACCAAAGGTATTTTTTTTCCCTGTTCACTTCAGTCACTATGTGCTGTTTCAAGCTCTAACCCTGGGAATCTGCTAATGCGCAAGTGCATTAATAACATTTCTAACAATGCCTCGGCTTCGAATTTCATGGAGTCTTTTTTTCCTCACCCCAAAGGATGCTTTGACTGATTTGACTGGAGATGCTGAGCGCCTTCCTGTGGAGGGTCATCATGGAACATGGCTTGGACACAAGGTATTTATAGAACGCTTTGGGTTTTAATTGGTTAATGTATACTATATCATTTCAAATCATTCTTTTGAAATTTCTCTTGACAGATACAATTTTAAATTATTTTTAACCCTTGTATGAAAGCCACAGCATGCAATCTGTCAGTACTGAAAAAGGTATAAAAAGTTGTTGAAAGCTTTACTTTCATTCAAATTGGTGTCCTCCCCAAAAACAAGTGGCAATTAAAGAAACATAACCTGATAATAATAATAATGTCACAAAGCTGATGGAATATGAAATGCAGTTCTGGGACAGAAGACAATTTTAAAATTCCAGGGAGTGCAGAATATTTTATTATATATTGATACGCTTAATAATTAGAGATATCTTCATTATTTTGGATTATGGGAAATGAACATGTAGGTTATA
This sequence comes from Vipera ursinii, assembly GCF_947247035.1. Taxonomy (NCBI): domain Eukaryota; kingdom Metazoa; phylum Chordata; class Lepidosauria; order Squamata; family Viperidae; genus Vipera; species Vipera ursinii. The sequence goes on along the minus strand of NC_139512.1, from coordinate 113,520,494 downwards.
TTACCAGTAAACATTTCCTTTGTTTTGTTTGAATACACTTTGAAACACGTAGTAAATATTGAATTTAGTGAGTCTATATATCTAACAAATATGGTAAGAACAGAATTTATAAAAGCATTTATGACATCAGGATGCCAAAAATGTCAGTGTACATCATCTGAAGATGCATCTCATGCAAACCTACCTATCCATTACTCTGTTTGCTTTTGGAGCAAGCCTTATTGCATTAAAAGAGTAAGAAAAAAAATTCCAAAAGCCTGAGGTACGAAAAGCAAACATATGTACAATTAGTTTACAAACAATAAAATGTTTGACAGTATTATGGTGCAAGTGTAAGTCAGGAGCTGTTTTTTTTCCCTCTGGATGATTTATGGTGGATCAGCAAGAATGAAATTTTCCCCCATCTTGAATGACAGTGTTGAAAGCAAGGGGAAGGATTCCAAAAATGGATTTTGAGTAGAAGGGTTTTGAGTTTCACTGAGTTCAAATATTTTGACATCATTCAGATTTAAAAAAAAAAATCTAGGAATCTGCAGCTGCCAGTAGGTTACCAGTACCCATAACCAGGTTCTTTTAAAAAATAATACAGATTTTGGAAATCTGCTGACCTCTGCTTCATAGTCAGTAAATCTGAAAGGATTATGTAGAAGCAATTACAAATCACCATTTCAAGGGACATCTGCTGAATGCACTCACACAAATCTTAAATTACTTTTTCCATCTTTGGAATTTGACATTCTTATGCCAGCCAGTGCATTCCTATGTCTTCCTAAATGATTCCATCTGGTAAGTGTAATTCTATTATAGCTTTCTCCAGCCCTCCCCCTTATTCTGTGGAAAGCCTTGCTATCACCACATAAATCCTTCTGAAGGATACGGAATGGATTTGTATTTTTTTTAAATGAGTTGCCATTTTATAGATGCAAAAAGTAGCATTCATCATCTGAATTATAATAGCTATCAATTCATATATCAGAGTATATCCATTCTTCCCATTATTAACAGACAGCTTCCAAGTTAACTATCTAACTTCCCAGTTTTAATATATATATATCATAAAATACCATTGTGTATAAAATCACAATGAAATACAGATTAAAACTAAAAGATGGGAAGGAAAGGAGCATGGGGAAGATGGGAGCTCCCATTAGTCAATCAACCACCTCCAATGTAGTACTCCCTCATTGGGGCCCCCAAGCCAACTACAGAGCCAGGTCTTCAGGGTCTTATGGAAGGTCAAGAGGGTGGGAGCCAATCTTGGGGGACAAGATGTTCCAAAGGGTTGGGACCACAACAGAGAATGCTCTTCTCCTGGACCCCACCAGCCAGAATTGATTGACGAGATTTGCAGCATGCCTCCTCTGTCAGCATGGATGGGGTGAGCCTGTCCCACAAGGCTGAGACAATTTTGATTAGCACTAAGAAACTTCAAAAGGTCCTGAATGCAGTGGTCCAAGTATAGGTCTTTACATGCTGTACACATCTTCAAGATCTGTTTTAGTTGTTAACAGATTTCTGGGTATAATCAGTAATGCTGATTTGAATTGACAAAGCCTTTTATGGCTTGACATTACCAACCAGAATCTATTGAACCAATATGTTCATGCCAAGAGATCTATTGTCTCCCACTTTCATGGAGTAAAAGGACTGAGGCCTTTTTATCTAGCAAACCTAGATGGCCATATTATGCATAATAATCCATATAAACAAAATAAATGTAACCCACAAACCTCGCAACAAAATCATATTCCATCATAGTTCTACATCTTACTGATTGCACGTTTACATTTGCTGGGTTCACTTTCATCCTAGACCACAGGTCGGCAACCTGCGGCTCCGGAGCCGCATGCGGCTCTTTGAGCCGTCTCTTGCGGCTCCCAGCCGCCCGGTGCGCGCGCACCTCTTCCAACGGGCAGTGGTGCGCGCGCACCTCTCCAAATGGCAGACGGGCCGCTTTCGGCAGCTTCACAGACGGGCCGCGGCAGCTTCCGCAAAGAGCAGCGCCCCTGCCCATTCCGAGAGGTGCGTGCGCACCTCTCCGAACGACCGGAGGTGCGCGTGCACCTCCCCAAACCTTTGGGGAGGTGCGTGCGTACCTCCGCGCGAACGGGCAGCGGTGCCGCTCTTTCAGGAAGCCCGCCACGGCCCGTCTGTGAAGCTGCCGAAAGCGGCAGCTTAGCAGACGGGCCCGCGGCAGCTTCCGCAAAGAGCGGCGCCCCTGCCCATTCCGAGAGGTGCGTGCGCACCTCTCCGAACGACCGGAGGTGCGCGCGCACCTCCCCAAACCTTTGGGGAGGTGCGCGCGTACCTCCGCGCGAACGGGCAGCGGGCCGCTCTTTCAGGAAGCTGCCGCTTTCGGCAGCTTCCTGAAAGAGCGGCGCCGCTGCCCCTTCGCGCGGAGGTACGCGCGCACCTCCGGTCGTTCGGAGAGGTGCGCGCGCACCTCTCGGAATGGGCAGGGGCGCCGCTCTTTGCGGAAGCTGCCACGGCCCGTCTGCAAAGCTGCCGAAAGCGGCAGCTTTGCAGACGGGCCGTCGCCATCGGGCAACCGGGAACCGGTTCCATCTCATTTTTTAAAAAATGGCAGCCGCGTGCGTCCGCGCATGCGCAAAAAACCTTTTTGCGCATGCGCGTGCATGGACACACGCACGCGGCTCCCTCTTTTTTTAATTTGTGATGGAACCGGTTCCCAGTGGCTCTTTTTCTTTTTTAGGTTGCCGACCCCTGTCCTAGACTAATGCTTGGGTTGGTGTTTTTTACCACCACCCTAGACCTATGAAACTACTTCTTATCAGTTGAACCAGCCCCAGATAATGGTGGAACTCAGTTATAATTAGAATGATTATTGGGGTTGGGCTTTTTTTCCCTGTTTATTCAGATGGTTTACTGAAAATGGCTATATTTTAATTTAGTTTGTAACATTACTAGTATTGTTTTTAGTATCATAAATTACTGGAATTCTTACTGTGAATATTTTGTTAATGTACAACTGTAGATTTGTAATTGTTCTAGATTGTTGTAAACTGGAGCCTCTGACAGACTAAGTAGCATACTGTACAAGTGTACTGTAATAAACTACAATAAATGTTGCAGCGCAACACTGTACGTATAAATAGGTGTCAGAGATTAGGATGAGGTAGAGTGCTTCTCCATCTGGGTGTAGGAGTTGTCTAAGTTGCTCTGCTTAATGGCAGAAAACTCTTTAGCTATAATTCTGCCAATGATAGCTTATTTTTTTTATTTAAACACATATGTATTGTCTGTCATATTATGCTTCACCTGGCAGTGTACAGTACTGAACAAATTTTATACCATAAAAGTAGAAAAAAGAATGTAAATTAAAATGTGAAAAACATGAAAACGGTGGCAAAATTGTGACAGGCTAGGCTTTGGGTTGGAACTGGAACTATTTAATTAATCTTTCTGTTTCCTTTAGAAATGTCCCAGGTTCTTTTCCCATTGATTCAAACTATGGGGAAGTCCAAAAAATCTGATTTCCCTTATTCAAACTAGCATGAGCTAACTAAGCTTTAGAAGTGGTCCTCAATGTGACATGTCTCTATTTAATCCCTTATCAATACTGGATTTCCCATTTTTCTGAAAAAAGAGTCACATTGCATCAGTCATTTGAATTAATGCCTGATTTTTAAAATGCCGGTGCAGACTCAGCTTTGTTAAAACTCAATTTTTCTGTTTTCTTTGTTGTTTCTTTTAGGGTATGGTGCTATCTGCTGAGTATATAAAAAAGAAACTGGAACAGGAGATGGTGTTGTCTCAGGCTTTTGGGCGTGATTTAGTAAGTTTTTGTTTTACTGTAATATGTTCATAAAGTGGAATCATACCTTCATGTTTTGCTATTAGCTATTGAATACTATGTACAAATTGTTTGAAATGTAGCTACAATTTAAAAATATCCCACAGACTTTCCACTACTCTTACCTTTATCCCACTTTTTCATTCTTTGAATGTTACATTGCAATTTATTACTATCAGGATGGCAAGTTTTAAGAAAAATGCTTATTTCAATGTTAATTAAAACATACATTTTACAATGTGGCTTGAGAGAAATAGTTTTAAAAGAAATGGCAGGTAACTGCATAAATAGATGGAAATGCCTTAATCCTTCAAATATCTAACAGGCTTTTGTTTTGTAGGGCAGAGGAACAAAACATTATGGCCTAATTGTAGTGGGCCATTCCTTAGGAGCAGGCACAGCAGCCATTTTGTCCTTTCTATTACGTCCACAGTATCCAACTCTAAAGTGCTTTGCTTATTCTCCACCAGGTGGGCTTTTAAGGTAGGTATCTACAGTATATTTAGAAAGTAAGAGAATAAGGAACTCTAAAGTATGAGCTGCAGCTGCCAAAAAAAGATAATGCACTCCTAATGCCTTTGGTAGCTAATTTTTTTTATGGAACTGGTTCCTGAATGTATATTCTCTCTATATAAATGTACTGTCATACTAAAATCCTATGTGTAAAGTATTTCAACATTGAATTTCCATTTTCCTGTAACCTCCTATGTTTCTATTAGATCTCTTTTGTGATTGCTAGTAGGTATTCCTATCTTAGTGTACATTACTGTATACTGGCAAACAGTTGATCTACTGGGATTCCCAGGAGTAAACTTTATGAATAAAATTAATTCTCTGCAAATTGCTTTTCTCTTGATACAGAAGTACATTATCAATAATACAAACCTGGAGCATCACTACCACTGTTGTTACTACTACTACTACTACTACTACTACTACTACTATTATTATTATTATTATTATTATTATTATTATTATTATTATTATTATTATTATTGATTTCATCTTCAGTTTGATTCACAGCCTGGGACTGGTAGAAACTTAACAGTTCAAGTCCTAAACAAGGACTTAAGAGCTGTTAAGGTAATGTCTGAGTATATAGGCAGTTTTGAGTAAGGTGGTTTTTTGCAAAATAAGAATATTCAGGTCTAATAAGTTTAAAATTTCCATGTATCTAGACAACCCTTTGGGTGTTACTCCAAGGACTCCTATTACTATTAGTACAACCACTGATTTCTTCCACACAATCACACAACTTCAGTTTGCAAATCATGATATTTCATTATTTTTTCTAGTTCTTCAATTCGTGCATCACCTGGTATTGCAATATGAATGAACCAGACTTTCCCCCCCACACACACACAATAGTAATGTCAAACATGTTGTGGGCCAGATGTCTGTCTGTTTGAATCCAAAGGTTCCACAGGATCTTGACCTGTTCATTTTCAAGAACTTTGTCAGCTTGGTATTCCCAGTTATTTTTACTGCATTCAGACCCAAACTTCTGGCAAAGCTTCCAAATTATTATTATTATTATTGTTGTTGTTGTTGTTTTGTTGTTGTTGTGTTGTTGTTGTTGTTATTGTTGTTGTTGTTATTATTATTATTTTATTATTATTATTATTATTATTATTATTATTATTATTATTATTATTATTATTATTATTATTATTATTTGCATCATCTGGCATTGTAACAGTAGCCAGGAGACCACAATGCTATGCTATTGCAGAGTAGTAGTTTGGCTGCCAATTTACCAGCTCTGTTGTAGGATACGCTCATGTGCCTCCCAAGGTCCACCACAGGAGGGCGAACTGGTTTAGCACCTGAAAGAAAGATGAGCGGCTCTTCCTGCAGCAGCATCCTAGGCTCCCTCCCTTTCCTGGAGCCACATTGTAAATGGGCACCACAACCGCAACTGTTAGGTGAACAGAAGCTGAGGCAAGTGACGAGAGCTTGCCCTGCTACACAGTGCTAGGACTCAAACCGCTAGAGCAGAGACTATCTCCAACTTCATTAAGCCACTGAGCCACCGTGCCTCTTGATCTGGAGCATTTATTTCTTACTTGTTATACTTACTTTTTTTTTACATAGTTAGATATTGGCACCATTTTATTGTATCCTTTTCTTACAGCGAGGATGCTATGGAGTACTCCAAAGAATTTGTGACTGCAGTTGTGCTAGGCAAAGACCTAGTTCCCAGGCAAGTCAGTTAATTTGGAATTCTTTGTTTCATTTTTCTTCTATTTATACTAAGCTACGATGCCTGTCTCACTTCCAGTTAATATCAGTTTCATTCTCCCACTTAACAGCCATTCATATACTTCTTCCTTGACATTTTTTCCAGCTATCTACCCATTTTACTGTATCTTTTCCATAAACAGATACTCTACTTTAACATATCACATACTGGTGTATTGACATAACCCTTCCTAACCTCTCAGCTGCCTCTGTTACTGAAAAGGGTGAAATATGCACAAATATGTACCACCTCCTTAGTTATTTATGTTGTCATTTATACATTTGTACTTTCTCCCAGGTCACTTCTCCTGAGCCATCTTACACCTGTGAATTATCTTCTGGCTATATCTTCCGTGCCATCTCCCATCTATGCACTTTATCTTGATCTCTGAGTGTTGTCATCTTCCTTCTGTCTAGCGTCTTTGTAGTATGTGAGCTGTGTCATCTTATAGTTGTGTACAGTTTATTGTTTTATGTATATTATCATTTCTTGCTTTCCTGAATGTTATTTCATTTCAGATGTGTGCATTGTTACTTGCCTTTTTTTAGTTTCCTTGCCATTGTATCTAGAACGCAGTTATGAATCTGCACAGTATTCTTTTTATTCACAGAAGCAATCATTCTCAAGTAGTTATATTAGGAATGTTGACAGCTAAAGACAGTGAGTGATGGTGAGCAAGCAACTTCACTATAATGGAAGTTGTAGTGAAGACAAGATAGACTCTGCAAAGGGGAACTTATACTGCAAATCCTCCCAGCAAAAAATTGGCAAACACCTCATTGCTCTTTTTGACTTTTATAAAAAATCCAGGATATTGGAAGGAAGGAATGGCTACAAAAAAGGAGATTCAACTGACTTTCAGTAATAATCACATTTAATATATTTCATTTTCCCAATAGAGGCAGAAATATTAATACCTATCATTTATTTGTGTAACATATGAAATCTGTGAATGAAAACTACTGAAGCATATTTTCATAATCTCATCTGTAATGTGAGCTCTAAAATGTCACTCATGTCCTAGATATAATAACTCTTCCTGCATATATTTGGTCATCTGTATGTTTTTGAATTCCTACTATTAGAATAGTAAGCACGTGTTATTTGCTAAGCCTTCGAACTCTTGTTTGGTTATAAGTAACGTACAGTATTTAAATAGAGCTATCTTATGGATAATGGATGAAGTCCATTATATTTGTCCTTACATTATATCATGGGTAAGTTATATCTGATTAAATCTCTCTTTACTTTTTTATTTATGATTCTCATAATAGTTAAACCTGCATCATTGCATCTGATACTCTTTATCATTCAGGATTGGCCTTTCACAGTTGGAAGGATTTCGCCGGCAACTTCTTGATGTTTTGCAGAGGAGTAATAAACCAAAGGTAAAAAGTTTTCAAATCTATTTGAAATGAAAGTAATTGCATTAAAACGTTTTTTTAATCTTTTTTGGTTTAGGACTAAAGCCAATTGTAGTTGTCTTGTAATTGTCAGGCCCAAGCAACCAGAGCTACACATAAATGAGTGAACTTTATTCTCCACCTAAATTACAAGAATCTCCCCAGACTTGCTTGCCTTTCCCTGGAAACAACCAGATAAGGCTTTGTGGCTCTTGGGGGCAGAAAAGTTTATGCCTTTTGTGGCTACTCAAAAGCTAAGCTCATGCTTGACCTCCCCCCTTCCAGCCTAACTGGCAGTTTCCCAGCAATGATATATTTTTGATATTGGCTGGTAAGAGAAACTCACACTTTGGATCCAACTGTGGAATTGCAATTGTAATCCATAAATTGTTTTCATGTTAAATTATCAGACCATTTAAAAAATACAGAGTTGATACTGCTTTCATTTTTTTATTGAAAAGTTTTAAAATACATTTTAAAAAAATATCCACCCCCCCCCACTTCCCCTCCCTACCCCTACCCCCCTCAACTTCCCAGAGCTGAATACAGGGTATTAACTGTTACCAACCTAAGCTAAAATATGCTAACTAACTAAAAAAACACATTAAGTTCTATTGCACTTTAACTCCTCTTAAACATAACTAAATAACCAAATAATAATGAGTAACTAATAATACATCATATCATACTAATACTTATTCATAGATACTGCTTTCATTTTTATTTATTCATTCATTTATTCAATTTACAGCTTTGGTCAGTGTAAGATGTATGACAATTTAAAACTGTACAACATTGCACACCCTCACAGCTTTATCTGTCATTCTTCTAAAGAAATCTATGTGCAAGTTCAAGTAAGAATGTAAAGTATCCTAGTAGTTGTAACCATGTGCAAAGAAACTTTATATACTTTGTAGAAATATGTAATAATTAATTAATTAACAGAAGTACAGTTACTTAACAGGAAACAGTTGGGAAAGAAAAAAAATGATATTTAAAAAGTTTTCATTCTATGACAAACCATCGTCCAGAATTATAGAGTTTGATGACATTGCCACCAAGTATGAAAAAATGATTCAACCTAATTATTGTATTTATTTATGAATTATTTATTTTGACAATCAACAATGGAGTAACATACTATGACAAACATACTATATCAATTTTCTCTAAACATACATTTCACATTTATTTTCCATTGTATTCCTATTGTTGCTTTTCTAGTTTTAAAAATATTAGAATTCTTAACAGGACCTATTCTCAAACTGATACATTATTCAAAGTTGTGTTCCTTGCAAAGTATTTCAGTTGTATTAATATATCATTGAGGGAAGATAGTTTACCATTAAACCTACTTAAGTGTCAGGATGATTTTTAAAGGTTAAGGAAGTGAAGAATACACACACACACACACACACACACACACACATCTTGCTTTTTCCCAGGAGTTCACAAATGTCTATATAGCAACCCCTCTTCCAGTATTTTCCACAACAACCCCGAGATTACATTGGACAGAGAGAAAGTGACTGGCCCAAAATTATCTAGTGATTAAGAGTGGACTGGAAGCTGGGTCTCTTCAATCCTTATCCATTATTTTAACTACCGTAGCACCGTGGCACAGTTATCAATAAATATAGTTGCAAGAGTAACAGAACGTCTGAATTTACACAAAATGGTGTTGCAGCTGTAGTATACTGTGTTGATGGATTCCTGCTATTCTGTTGATTAACATATTCTAGTTGAATAAAAGTACACAACATTAAATCTAAGTGGACCAAAATGTTCAGTCTGCCAAGCTGAGATACTGCAGCTTCTGATCGACACACACACACTTTAAAGGATAAAACCATGAGAAAAGGTATGACTGCTGTTTTCTTTCATATGCTAGCTTTTAATAGTGGCCAGCTCACACTCCTTCATTCCTTCTTTTTTTTATTCTTGGATAGTGGAGAATCATAGTTGGTGCAACCAAATGTATACCTAAGTCTGAGCTCCCTGAAGAGCTTGAAGGGAACTCAGTAACCAGTAACCGCCTCTGGACTCATCCTAGTGACTTGACTATTGCCCTGTCAGCCAGCACACCCCTCTACCCTCCTGGACACATCATCCATGTGGTTCATAATCATCCTGTCGAACAGTGCTGGTAAGTGGGGGAATAATGACTAGCAAAGTTATCAGGGGATTTTTTTTAGGAAGAAAAATATAGGTCTGGTTCCCCCCCCCTGCCAAAATATCTCTTAGAACTTTTAATATTGATGATGCTTACTGATGGTGCTGTATATATTGTTGTTATTATTACTTCCCAGGGAATTGCAGTTTTGTTTTACCTATTCTACACACGTACAGCAAAATTAAATAACTACCCCTCCTCTTCTCCCACCCCAAACATTACAAAAAAAAATTAAAGCTAGATAAAGACAGCACCCACCCAAATTGTTTGCAGTTAATGGTGCTGGTCATTTCAATGAACCTAATCTGAACAGCCCTTAAAACAAAGGCAATTCACTATTCACACTACAAAGCAGCTGAGTTATCTGCTTTATTAGTTGAACGATAAGCTACAAAGTTGAATTTCTGAATCAGATGTAATTACAGTTCAGCTAAGAACTACAACGTGGACATGTCCCTGATGCCTTTTCATTAGTATTTTTAGCTTTGCAGTATAGTTATGCTTAACGTCTACTGACAATCATGTTTCTAAGGAGATGCATTGTATAATACTGGTATATATTTACACAATAAAATGCAGTGTTATGCAATGAAATAGTTTATTAATCATCCTGGTTCTTGAATAAAAAAGTTAAGTAAGGAAAATGCTGTAGGATTTGAACGAATTCTTTCTGTTTACTCTGCTTGTATCACACAGTAGCCTCCTAAAGTGGTAAAGTAATTAGACATGATGGTTAATGACTGCCTCATCTGATATCTTTTATAGTTGCTGTGATCAGGAAGAACCTACATACTTTGCCATTTGGGGAGACAACAAGGCATTTAATGAAGTGATAATTTCTCCAGCAATGCTGCACGAACATCTGCCATATGTAGTAATGGAGGGTCTTAACAAGGTAATAATCATTCAATGGTTTTGGGATTGAATGATGAGTGAACACTTAGAAACATCACGCTGAGTGTCTTGATGAGGAGAACTAATGTGGATTCTATGATTTGCAGATATAGAAAGAGTACAACATAACGTAGCAGAACATTTTCATGAATGCATCTACATTTATATTAAACAGACACATGTACACAATGCACTGATGTTATTACCTAGTTTGGGTAATAAAATGTCTGCAAGAAAACAAGCTCAGAGAGCATCAAGGAGCCGTCATATACACAGTTGTTCCGTTTAGCTCATGTACTGAGAAATGCAAGTGCATCACTTTTGTAAAACAAGTCCAAGAAAAAGTGATCTGTGCTTACATTTACTTACTTGCATCTGCCATAATATCTTGCTGAAAATTACTTTGGAATACCATTGGTTACTGTAATTGGCAAAGAGACTAGAGGGAGGGAGATTGATTGTCATTTGAGCAACAAGTTGAATGTCTGTTGATTATATTGAGCTGGTACTTTCCCAGAGTATGATAATTTCTTAGCCATCTTGCCATTGGGAAGATGTTAATTTTACTACCAATCACATGATCTGTTACAGGCTACTTTAACGTGATTTGTCAACAGAGGATAGATTAGAAATGAAAATACAGCAAAGTTATTCTTCACTAATTTACTTTACATAGGTCCTGGAAAATTACAACAAGGGCAAAACAGCTTTGCTTTCTGCAGCCAAAGTGATGGTGAGTCCTACAGAAGTGGACCTCAACCCGGAATTAATCTTCCTGAGTCAACCCCTGCCTAGTAGACCTTCTATACAGATTGGAATTGGAGACATAACAGTGGACAGAAGGAACAGCAGTACTAAGTAAGGATATGGCTCTGATTTTCTAGAAGGGCTTACGAGGGCTGCTGGTGATCTTATTCCTTCCTGCTATCCTGTTGGTGAATATCGTAATTTCATAAAGAGTCATGCCTTCTGTATGCACTTCTGTAGCTTGTTCCAGGAAATTATAGTCTAGTCTTATCATAGTCTCATATAATTTGTATTCTCCTTTTGCAGGAGTAAGGCTCACTCTGAAATCAGTTTGGAAGGGTTTTATGAAACCAAGCTTCTGTCACCAGTGCAGAAGGATCCTGTGGAGATCCTGCTACTAGATACCAAGGAACGGCTGTCTGTAGAACTGCAGGACCGCCGTGCTCCTCTTGCTACAATGGAGAGCCTGTCTGATAATGAATCCATCTATAGCTTTGATTCAAGGCGTTCCTCTGGTTTCCGTAGCATCCGTGGCTCACCCAGTCTCCACGCAGTCATGGAAAAAGATGAAACTCATTGTTTTTATATTGATCCAGCAATTCCTGAGGAGAACCCCTCCCTTAGCTCACGGACAGAGCTGCTTGCTGCTGACAGCCTCTCCAAACATTCCCAGGAGACTCAACCTCCTGAGGGCCTTCAGAACAGTGGAGACACCACTCCTCAGCGGCGATGCAGTGATGAAGGCGCTGGTAGTGATACCGATCATATTTCCTTTACTCCAGAAGAATTGACCCTCCAAAATGGGAGGCTAAGTGATGCCCCCAGCCCACAAGTGTTGGAGTTTGCGGAGTTTATAGATAGTCTCTTTAACCTGGACAGCAAAAGCAGTTCCTTTCAGGACATTTACTGCATGATGGTATCGGACAGCACCAGTGATTTTTCTGAGATTCCCAAGTCAGTCAGTGACCAAGAGATCTTGCTAAGAGCACAGTATGAACCCAACTTAGTCCCAAAGCCCCCCAGGTTATTTGCAGGCTCAACAGATCCTTCCTCAGGCATATCTGTTTCCCCTTCTTTCCCTCTGAGTTCTTCTGGAGAGCTTATGGACCTCACTCCGACAGGCATGAGTAGCCAGGAATGCCTCACCACTAACAAAATCCGGACTTCCACTCCTACTGGAAATATGACCAGTCCTGCTAAACAAGAAGACCTTGTGATCTCAGCCCTCTAATATAGGAGAGAAGGTGCAGAATAGTAGAGAATCTTGGGATAGCACTTGGAGGAGCTGGTCTCTTGGCAAGTGAGAATGGGTGAAAATGCATGGGGTAGTATAGTTCCCTTCCTGGGTGCTACACTAATGGCACTACAATGGATTTCAGCATGCAGGATGCCACATCATGGGTCATGTTCTTTAGTTAGGGAGAAAATCACTGCCTAATGCAGCTTGCTGCTTTTCAGGGTCTCATTCACTGAAGTTAGATGATTGGTTTCCCTACCTCAGCATATTTCTTTAACAAGAAGGCAGACTCATTGCCTTTCCTGCTGAAATTATGGGCTAGATGATTAGAGTAACTGAGGCCAAAAGGTCTGATAATGTCCAATTGTCATGTCAAAATCAAGGAAATTGTGGCATCAGGCTTTATTGCACTAGTGTGTCATGTTTGATCCAAGTACCTGTTTATTGTTGTCATCATGATTTTTTTTTATAACATGCTCTCCTGTTTTATAGCCATTGACTGTGTTCCAGAGGAATGCAGCCGCCTGCTCTAAACCCTAACTGGGTGCAGTGAGAATTGGGATGGGGCGATTTGTGCTCCTCCGATTAGCTCTGTGTTCAGTGATATCCGCTCTTCTTCTAAGAAGAAAGAAAATACATGTGCTGGAGAGTTGAAGGCCATTTCCATCTTTCATCACCCACTGGAGGGGTGAACAGTCTCTTGGGTCTCACATTGTTGCACAGCTCCCCAAACCACTATGAAATAGAGACAATCTTGCTCTCTAGTATAATTGACATCTTTATTTGCATGGATTGATTGGTCTAAACTACCTTTCGTTCTTCAAGAAGCTTGCCTACGCCCTGCATTATTCCCCAAGTCCTTGAGTATGGAACTATTTTGTTCCCATTTATAATTGCAGTATAATATTGTCTGTCTCCAAGTTCAGGAAAAAGAGGGACTTTTACTGCATATTGAAATCTCATGTATGTTTACATATCTACTAAACATTTGGGAGGTAATCAGGAAATGTCTACTTTTGTGGGGGAAATGTGCTCTCTGCCCTTCCCATTTCTCTGTTGACATGGGGCCTAACTCAACTATGGAAAAAGTAAGAAGAATTGCTATTACATATCCTTATTAGAAAGTAAGACTGGAATCTTGGCATTAACCCTCTGTGTATGCATCCTAACACCAAACTGAATATTAAGAGCTTATGAATATGAGGTAACTGCACAACAGCAGCTCCTGAAATCACATCTCAGCTATTAATCCTGCAATTTGGTGCTCACAATTAAATTCATGACAACAGGGTGACACTGTGTAAAATTGCAGGGATTTTCCAATGGTGAAATTGAAGATGAAATAGCATTTATGTAGAAGATAAATATACTTGATCTACAGTCCCTTTTTGTACTAAAATATAACTGAATATGACATTAATGCCACCGCAAATTCTTAACTACAGACTAGTTCAATATACTGTGTCTGGGTTCTACAAAGTATACTAGACTCATCTCACAAGTCATGAAGTATGTCCTTAGTAAATCCCTTAAGTTTGCAGCTGTAAGCCTCTGAGTAGGCTGTTAAAATAAAAGTGGTTTTGAGGAATTTTTTAAGCTCCCATGAATGATTAGTATGCTGTGTTATGCTTAGAAGTTGTATGTTGTGAAGAAGACTGAGAAGAACTGTACACTTTGTGTAACAGATAATATAATCTGCATATATACTTGTAAACAGTCTCGGTGAGCTCAGTGAGACTTTTTCACAGGTAAGTGTGCTTAGACTTGCAGTTTTAGTTCTAGGAGACTGTCTTCATTCAAGTTGTTGCCTTCTATACTTTAACACTGCATTTATTTGAAATAAGTGCAGTTTACTTGAAATAAGTCTGCAGTAAACTCATGTGACTTCCATTTGAGAAAATGCATTGAATTGGACTGCAAAATTTGGTTATAATAATATACTTAAATTGCATTAATGTAACTGATTTTACAATATGAAGGATATGTTGAAACTGGGGCCTTTTGTTTTTATATACTCTTAGGTGAGACAGGTTAACCCTATTTTAAAGTGATTGTGCTTTAGAATTATAAATTTCTACACTTGAAAAATGTTCATTTAATGATTTAGGGTTATTCCAGTTTGTTCCTCTTTTTCCAAGAATTGTTGCATCAGTCAAGAACAATTCTATCCATCTTTGAGAAAAAAAGAATCTGTCTTTTGTACATAGCACAACACAACAGTAGTTGTCTCTCATTTAGATTACCATAAATATGTCTTATCCTGGGCCAATGTGTAACCACGTGTTATTCTTCACTAAAGAAATAAGTAGAATAATAAATAAATTATAAAATTAAATAATAAATAGGTAGAAATAATATTGAGCTGCTAAAGGTAAATTTGTATTTTCAAACATTCAGGTATACTTTGTGATGAAACCACATAAATACTTCAATGAAATTTGGAAAAGAGGAGATATTGGTAAGTTTAAGATGCAGATCCTTATAATGAATTAACGCTCCAGATTGAGTGGCTTAAGGATCTGAGATAAACAGTCTAAATTGAGTGGTTTAAGTCAGTTAATCTCATAAAAGCAATGTTTTGTAAATTGAACTATATTCAGTTATGATGTTAGGGCTATGATATCTGGCTTGCGAAATCCAGAGTTGATGTTTCTGTTTTTGCTAATATCAAATGGTTATCTAAGGATAGTCCTAGCTAATATTTAGCACCTAGAGAATTCTTTAAACATCAAAGCACTTTACAAATTAAATAATCTTCACAAACTAGGTTAGGAGAACATCAGATGGGAAAAAAAGAAAGGGTTTATGCTTGTAATTGAAAGAAGTCTCTATATTATTTGAGGTAGTGTTGTTAAAAAAAGGCTACACAATATAGGCTTCTTGCTTAAAAGAATTATTTTAGATTTAGAGAGTACTGAAAACGATCAGGTAGCTGATGCAGCTTTGCTTGAAGAAGAGTTTAATTTGTTTTCCTGGTGGTAGATGAAGCTATTGCACTACAATGTCACATCTGACCTGAAGGCAATTTTATTGTCATTTCTTAGGGGTGGTTATTTTTATTTTAAAGTTGTTTGACAGTATCCTTAAGATGTTTCTTGCTCACTTTCTTGCCTGGGGCAGGAAGAATTTAGCTAACTTGATCCCAGATTATCTGTATAATTTGGGAAATTTTGTTCCAAAAAGAGAAACACATTCCGGTGATTCATATTCTTCAACTAATCTTGAGTGGCTGTAGTAAAATGGGAATTGATTGGGAACATTTAGTTGTATCAGCTCACAACATTCCATTTGCCTATTATATTCTTATTTATCATATTCCTTTAGCACTAATTGACAATTTTAATATAAATCTAAGTAGTATATTAACATATCCAGCAATATTAATATTCATTTTAACTGGAAATGATCTACAACTGACATGTAAATTCAGTGGCCTGTTGAGCTTCATGCCTAAATGTGGTGCATGTACTACCTCTGTCATTCTTAGAAAATGCTACTGTTCATATGTATGCTCCCTCTACCTTGGGGAGCATTGTTTTCATCAGTTTTTTTCCCCTAGGTTTGAAAAGTGCCACTTTATTTAGTTATAATCTATTATTGTTCTACATTAATAGCTAATAGATTTTGAATGGAAATTATACCATTCGGATGAATGTTTGAAGCAGAGTTGGTCAGCTGATTTACATTAGCAAGTTGAATTTGTGCACTTTAACAAGTACTAAATGCAAAAGTTCCTTAAATATGCTGATGCTGCTTTGCCAAAGATGCCCTCACAAAAAACATCTTTCAGCTGACATGTTCTAAGTTAGCACAGATGCACAGCAGTGTACATTAGGATTATGCCTAATGGACAGAGATTCAAAAAATATAAAGTAAGTGGGTGGCTCCAAACTGTCAGTCTCTGAATGTGGCTAAAGAATATATGTGACACGTTTTATCAATAAGTCTTTTATTGTGCTTAAGTATAAGTGTATAACAAAAAAAATACTTAACAATAAAATTTCAATGACTGGGTAGCCATCATCAAATATAATTAGAAACAGGTACATAAAACATAATAACTTCATTTTGTTTAATTAATTGCACAGCTTAAAATAATTTATTGCTGTTCAGATGAATTAGTTGAAGGTTGTTTCCATTTTAAATAACTGAAAGAAGGTGTTCTTAAAATTTACCCAGATCAATAGTATTATGTTAGTTCTTCTGAACATGTTGGTTTCAGACATAAATCCTATTATTGAAAGTGTTGTGCCAAATGTGAAGAATGGAAACTTCATCTTATGGTAATTCATGTGGTTTTAAATATACATTGATCTTTCCATAATTTTGTTCCTTTTCAACAATCTGCAGTTTTCATTTCCTATTCTATAATTTTTCAAATATGTTCATTATAATTATACTTTTATCAACTTTTCCCCTGTGTTCTTGATGCTAAATTGATGCCTTTTCTTTATCATCATTTCATCTTAGTTAGCACTAGAGTCATCTTATTGTTTCAAAAACCTGTTTTCTGTTATCAAGATTTCTCACAGTTTAAAATTCAAAACTATCCATGAGAGTGCTATTGTTCCAAGCCTGTTTTCCAAGTATTAAAATTACCATATTCAAATTACAATTCTTCTTCCAAATAGCACATCCTTTGTTCTTCAGATTGCTATGGGAAATACGATTATACAAGTGTTGCTGAATAATGCCTTTGATGAGCACATAATTTCTCCTTCATGTATTTTGAAAACTTTGGGTCTTTTTTGTGCAATTAATTACCATTTCTCCTACTATGCAATTATAATTTTGAAGTATCAGTGATCAGCTTTAAAAAACATATGAGGAATGGCTATATGGTACAATTTTGCTTTACCGTACGGTTTCAGGAAACCTGTTGTATTGTCTCTGGTTCAAAGCCAGCATTTGCTTAATAGGAAAGGTGATGGATAGCAGCTAGAATGCCTGTCCTTAATATTTGGGGAAGGAGGGGTATTAGTGTGCAATGTGTACTGCTAAAGATAAAATTGTACAGAATGAATCCTATGAAATCATCTGACACTTCCATAGTCCATCCTGCCTAGGATTGGCTGTTCTGGTCATGTTTTTCCAGTGTCTCAGGCAGAAGGTTTCGGACTTGTTAAAGATTAGGGTTAGGGATTTTACAGAGATAAATTATGTATTCTACCATTGATTTATGGCTTTAACAATAACAGCGCTAGCAAAATAGTCCTTGATTAAAGCTTACTCTAAGAAGTTTTAAATTGAAACTGAAAAAAATCCAAATGATTTCACCAGAAAACATCTAGCTAATGTTCCATAAATTTTAATTTATAATATTTAATTAAATCATATTTTATATTCAAGCCTTAAACCTGGGGCCTATTAAAACCTAGAAATGTGTAACAGAAATATGCAGATTTTTTGCACAATCTATCTTGATGTCCTTTGTTTCCAAATTGTAATTATTTTTTCTTTAGCATCTAGTATTAATGCTAGTAGAGTAAGTTAGGCCTTTTCAACCTTTTTACCCATTGTACCACTTTTAAGATATGGCAACATCCAAGTACCACCAGTCCGCCTAGCAAGGTGTCAAAAACATGATGACCAAAAAAAAAAAAGGAAAAAAGTGATGAAGTACAGGTAGTTCTTGACTTACAACAGTTTGCTTAATGACTGTTCGAAGTTACAATGGCACTGAAAAAAGTGCCCCCCAAGCCACAGCCAAGCAAGACACCTGCCTGCCCACCCGGCGGTGTTCTTCCTCTTGTCCGAGGTTTTCATTGTTGTGAGCATTTCTGTTGAGGATTGGCAGCGGGGGAGGGGTGGGAGGGTGTTTGGTTTTTATTCCCCCCGTCTGCTGGGTGGTTGCGGCAGGTTTTGGTCACTTCACATGACCCTGGGATACTGTGACTGTCATAAATATGAATCAGTTGCCAAGCATCTGAATGTAAATCACAAGACCCTAGAGATGCTGCAACATTCCAGCTGATCGGCGCTTCTTCTGGGCTCAGAAGTGCCAGGATCAGCACCGAACTCCAGCTGGAGCCTGGTGCTGATCCTGGCGCTTCCACTGAGCCCTGACAGCCCTGAAGAAGTGCTGATCCTGGCACTTCCGCTGAGCCCTGACAGCCCTGCAGCTCCAGCCATCTTGCTCGCTTGTGTGGTGCTGCCATTCCCCTCCCCCACTACCACTTTTCTAGGATGGTCACGTACCACCTGCCAGGTGCCAATGTACCACAGGTGGTACCTGTACCACTGGTTGAAAAGCCCTGGAGTAAGTGACATTGAAATATTGTAATTCTGCCATGTGCTTGCTTTCTCAAAATGTATAAATTAAGATATCTTATTGAACATAGTGTATTCTCTTCTGATAAATGTTATCTTTAAACATTATTTGCATACTCAGATAATTCAGATTATGTGGTCCAGAAGGCACTTAGTTATGAAACCATCAGTCAATTGGGAAGTTTTGCACATGTGCATTTATATGCACCCCACTAGAGACTTAGCCCCAAATGCTTTCACTTCAAAATGATTGCTAAACTTTAAAGAATCGGAAGGCAGAGGTGGGAGAAATTGGGGTAGGATTTGTACATAGTTTCAGAGCTTAGAAACTTCTAGAGAAATGAAAACAAAACACTTTATTTGATTTTTTCTCTCTAATGGGGAATAAACAAAAGATAATCCACTCTGGAATACATTTTCCAGCATTGAATCACTGTATCCAAATCTGAACCCTGTTATAAAAATGTAGTAGTTGAAAACTGGAGGCCCACCTTGCCCACTGAGACACAACCATACAAGCTAACCTTTCTATGTTATCTTCATCTAGCTTCCTCAATTTAAGAATCCTTTTAACCATGGGGTTTAATTCCTGGGTCAATTAGCACCTTTTAGAACACATTGTGTAGGACATTCAAGCATATAGTAAGTAATGAGTCTTTAGTTATTATCACAAGATTTTTCAAAACTAATATTGAACAGTGAATTGTAAATAAAACGTGCATGCTGCTAAATTTATTCCAGATTGTTTCCTTAACTCAGCTAACATTAAATTTTTTAGAATCTTTCAGTTCAGTTTTTCTAATCTGTTTGCTGAAGCCATCCTGGCATCATCCTGCAGTAGTTTAATTTTATATTTATAGTAATCTATAGTAATCCAATTTTATATTTAAGACATACTTCCCTCCTTTATTGTTTTTGAAATAAATTTGTTGTTTATTCTGGGTATTTTACACCATAGGCAATAATTATATTATTTCTCCTTTTTGAACTTGTATTTATATAACATTTCACCTTCTTTCCCCCTTTCCTTCCTTCTCTCAGTTTTTTTGGCCAAGTAGAATCTGAATGACGAGGCCTAGTTTGGTTTCTATTTCTCATTGCTTAAGTTCTAAGATTGGATTAATTACCTGACACTAAGTTTGCTTCTTCCCTTAAATGTTCAGCTCTAAAATAATTATGATTTTATCAATGCGAGAAAAACACAAAAATTATTTCTCAGTAAGCCCTTAGACTTTAGTGTGCTCATAATTTTTACTTTTCCCATTCATTGGCTATGTAAACTCTTATGTATTTATATTTAAAGGTTGGTGTCTTGATAATACATAGTAGCTGTTCTGCTCTTTGTCTTTAAGGATAGGAAACATGTATCACTTTTATTCAGGAGTGATAAAAATCTTTTTTCAAGAAAAGGAGAAAAATTTATAACTAATAATGTAATAAGAATTAAGAATGCTAAAATCTTGCATCTCACATTTTCCTATTTCAAGCCAAGTTGTCTTCCACTTATTTCCTCTAGAAAATGCACAATTATTGGTAGACTCTTACACTGTTTCTGGTTAATCCCTGCAGAGTTTTATGTTATTTTTATTTATTTAATTGCATTTGTATTCTGCTGTGCTCCTCTCATTGCTAACCTCAAATGATAAAAGCACATATCTGACAAGAATAGTAGCATTAACTAACAGTAGTAGAAGTAATAGATACAAAATAATCTTATATAAATAAGTGTTAAAAGCCAATCCCATGCAACAGTCTTATTCTAATTTTTTCTCTTAAAGAGCCAGGTCTTAGCTGCTAGTGCATTTATGCTAGTGCATTCATATCCTTTCTATCCCCAATACTTCCATCTTTCTGTTAATGATCCTTCAAAATATATTTCAGGCAAAATTATGCTGCCTCTATTTGTCAGTCTTTATAATTTATTGTTTTCCTCATCTATGAATTTCAGGCAAGTCTCTGAACAAGCCACCCAATGGACCACCACTTCACACGCACAACACATCATATGTGACAGTAACTGAAAATACAATCACAGTGCCTAAAATAGGCTGTGTTTTAATAGCGTTGGATTTTGTGAAATTAATATTGGTTGAATTAGATACAGTAACTGCATCTAAATTTGAACTGCTTGAAAACAAAATTATCACTAGATGAGAACAAAGATTTGCCCAGTTTCTGTATCTCTTTGCTGCTATCTAATGATCATTCAAGTGCAGTCCGTTCTGATAGACCTAACTTGAACTTTGTCTGAAATAAATTTTGTAGAAATGTGAGAAAAGTCTTCTTTGTATCTCAGATGGTCTTGTTTAGCACCATTATATACAGATGAAAATCTCCTTATCTTAAAATCACTGTGAAATAATTTTTACGTTTGTATATTGTTATGGCCTCTGAAGGATTATAATAAGAATGGGCAAGGAATAAACTAGAATATAAAGAATAAGCTAGAATATAAATAGACATAAAATTACTTTCTTGGATCCTAGTGTCCTACTTAATGGCATTTTCTTCTTTAACTCTTGCTAGGTTCTGTTCTTACATGCATTTCTTTGCGCAAGGGAGCAACCCAATAATAGCTGTTAATTTCATTGAGGGGGGGAAGCACCAAGATTCATAGGTATAAGCAGGACATTCTTAGGTTAAATGCAACTATCATTGAGGAAATTGCTACCTTGTTTGTATGCTATTTTCTCTTTATTTTTCCCCCTTGGTCCATACTATTTTTATGTGCCTTGGATTGTTGATTTGAGATACTAGAATATGACTTAAATAGTTTTAATTAGCTTATCTCTATATACTGTCACATTACTTTTCTTCTAATTTGCAAGAGTTGCTTTTGCAGAAAATTCATTCTTCATGCCACTGTATTTGGTCAAATATCCGAAATATCTTCTCCTTTCTCTGGTTTCCTCATCAGAAGCGGGCTTTTGCCAATACCTAGGAAATACAACATAAGAGTCAACTTTTGTGTTGAGATTGTTGGCCCTTTTGATTATGAGGCATACTTGAAAGCATGTAGAAATGAGTGTGAGCCCACTCCATCACTTCCAAATCCTAATCCTGAAACTGATTAAAGGTTTTTATGAAAAGAATTCATTCATGTAAAACTTCATTTGACTTCATTCATGTAAAAGTGACATCTAGGTTGATATGATTCCTTTTCAAAATCAATTCTGCATTCTAAATTCTTAAGTTTTTTATTCTTATTTGATGACTGTGTTTCAATTATTTATTATGCATAAGAAAGTTCTTAAGATTTTAAATTTCTTTTATGCAAAGAACCTCCGTCCATGTTCCATGCCTAAATAAAATGATGTCAACTAGATGCTAGCAGAAGTGATTTTGGAAGAAAAGTAACATACAGACAACAAACTTTCTTATTTATCAGGACTCATTTAATGTGCGTGGGAGATTAAAGGAGACTCAGATGTTCAGAAACTTGACTTGCTGCTAAAAAGATTTATGTTGGAGAGACATGTCCCAGTCCCAAGTATAAAAATAGCATTCAGACTCAGATTCATGTACAAACACATTGTCTATCATATGTTGTCCCACTCCATGCAATTCAAATAATATAGTGCTATCATACAATAGATGGCATTAATACAATGTTATTCATATCATCAGAAATGTTCATTGGCTTGCAGACAGATACTTTACCTGAGATCAGTGCAATAATATCCAATACTTAATTTTCAAGCTGTTTTAATACTTAATTTTCAACTGTAATTTTAAAGTAAGTCGCTGATATCTCAATTTTGTCAGTTTTCTTCATAGAACTACTCACCATCAATCACATGCTGATGAGCAGATCTTTTCATCTATTTTTCTCCCAGTGCTGGGCATGACGGGAGGAAAGGTGTTTTACCATCCTTCCAGTCAATTTAAATTTATGATGATACATTTGTAATACTAATTGCCAGACAACCTCCAGAATCTGATACAAGGGACAGAAATCCGGGTAGTATTCTCTTTATGACTGAATATGTTCATTAACTATTGTGTGGGTGAAAGAAATTCATATGGAATCAGTGTTGTGGAAGACTGTTTTGAGTATGGACTGTTTTGAGTAGGGGCATAACCAAATGTCTTTTGCTATCCTGTAAAATTTCTGTACAAATAATTACTTTTCTTGCCTTTCCTTCAAAAACAATCATACAATTTTCTGTGTATGGCAGCCCTGCTTGTACCCTTCATTCATTGATTATTTTCTTCTGCTGGGGTATGTTGGAGCCAGGCATTTATCAGTGGACTCCTGCTTCTTGAGCATTTAATAAGATTCATCTTCCTCTAGGGGGAGAAGAATACCAAATCTCATCCATATCTATGATTTCAAGGCCCTCCAGACCTCAGTCATAAGTTGTAGGACTTCTTTGTATGTAGTGGCTGAAGAGGCAGCAAAACATTCATGTATTGCTATTCTTAGGAGGTCACTTATTTACCTTTTCTAGGAATGCTATCTGTTGGATTCCTGTTCTAATTTGTCCCAGCATGAAGGCTATAGAGAACTCCAAGCACTATTTGTGCCATTATGTGACTTTTTTAGCCTATGTATGAAAATACAAACTAACACTGTTGTAAAGAAAGAAAGAAATTATTATAACATATTATATAAATATATATGTATATAACAATTCTGTATATTGTATACCTCCATGTATGAAATTGTGGTTGGGGCATGGTTGAGATATACAGTGGTACCTCAGTACTCCTCATTAATTGGTTCCGGAAGGTGCGATGAGTACCAAAAATGATGAGTACCAAACAATTTTTCCCCATAAAGGATAATATAGTGAGTCACAAGGTAGCTGACACTGATAAGTTCTAGGTTATATGTTGAGTACCAAACAAACGAGGAGTATTGGGACAGAATTTTCACATCATAATGCATTGAGTACTAAACTGGACAAGTTTCAAAGCAATTGAGTACCAAGGTTCCATTGTTTAATGCTATCCTGTTCCTTGTCTAGGATAAAGGGATTAACCACCATTATATGCCCCATGGAGCTAAAAAGAGGAATGATTGTGCCTGTGTACTTTTGTTAGAATGAGAACAAGAGAATCTGCCTGTAGCCATATCACACCATTAGTTTGCCCATCACCATCTCTTAAAACTAGCTACCTTGGTACCTCTGCATTAGGAAGGTAAAAAGACATCCTAGTTCATTATCATGAAGATCCCCAAAACAGAGCAATTACTGGATCTTAAACAGCAAATACAATTGTGAATAAAACATAAGCTAATTGTATAAAAATTGTTAAGGAAAGCATGACACAACTGGTCCAGTATTCTAGCTAATAGGACCTCTACTTATGCAAGGCAGATAGAAACATCAGTCCATCTTCCTCATAAATATAAAGATCCACATAATCTTTAACATTTTAGATATGTGTAAATCAGTGCTGAAGCAACATTTTTGAAATGTTTTATATGGCTTCCACAGGGTATTTTATTTAACCACTAATGTTCCTATAGAAGCCATGATACATCTGTGGGGCGGAATCTAAATGCAGATGGATGTATTTGAGGCTTACTGGAGTTATTTCCATGGGTGAAGAGGAAAATATTAATTTCAAGTAGAGAAACCTACAATCATAAAAGCACCAAAGAATTTTTTTAAAAAAATCATTGAGTGATTAGGTTCTGTTTCATGATTGCTCAAAGCTTTATACAGTAGTTTTGCTGCCCTAGTAGATATCTGTGCCCCAATTATCTATCTGTGGTGCCTTAGAGTCATTGTGAGTCCTAGTAACTGTCTGGACAAGCCCCTGCAATTTTTTTGGCAAGGTATTTTGGAGGTGGTTTTCCCTTCCTTCCTAAGGCTGAGAGAAGGACTGGCCCAAGATCCCCCAGCTAGCTTTCTGGCTAAGACAAGACTAGAATTCATTGCCTCACAATTTCTAATCTAGTGTCTTAACCACTAAACCAAACTGGATCTAGGTTCCTGACTAGCTATCTGATACATTGGTTGCAAAGGACATGGGAGCACCTTTATTGATACAAATGAAAAATGTGTAAGAATTGGAAGGATTACAATCAGACTAAGCAGTAGATGGTGATAAGACAAAAATTAAATCAATGTAACTTTCAGAAGAACAGGGAAGCTGTAAAAGTGAATTTTATGAGTTGAAATGGGCCACATTTTGCACTTCTTATTTAAAGAGAAAAAAGGTTCATAGGGAGGAAAGAAAAAAAAACAGTAGCTCATTTATTTAGAAATCAAAATAAAAGGAAAGATGTTACAGACCTATCAAAAAGAAATCTGAATCTAATTGTGAAGCCAGTTATTTGTTCATAAATTTAAATTTCATTTATTTACTAATATATCTACATTATCTATGCCACCACTTTAAATTAATTACCTCATGGCTCTTTATAACTGAAGAATACTATCAACTGGAACAAAGGAATAACCTTGGAATAAGAGTCATGAAAGTATGCCTATCACTGCAGAAACAACATATTGTATGAGCCAGGCAAAATGTCTGTCCCGTCATACATGTTCATGCTTGGCTGACACCAATTATCGTTCATGTCCTTTTGTGGATAGAAATGGAAGACAATCTCACTTCCCTAAAGTTATTACCTCAGCTAAGGGAAGCTTTCTTATGAGATTGCCTTTTCCAGCCAGGTGCCTTGAGATTTGACTTTCCCACCCAGAATACCTAGCTGGCATCGCCACAGGTAAAATGGAGATTATGGGAGTTGTAGTCAGAAATCTAGAAAGCATCAGTCTATTAAGAGTTGACACAAAATTAAGCAATAAAGTTACCTAATCTCCCATCTGGTTTGTTTTAACAAAAGTGACCTATTCACTTTGAGGAGACAATGCAAAAAATGTGAGGAATACCAAGTGGAATAAACAAATAGGGATGACAGTGTATCCTGTCTGAGTGATCATGTTATTTGTTCTGGTAAGTATCTTTTGCAACCACAGAAATACCAAGAAAAGACTTGAGTAAGTAAAAGGAAGTTAAAATTATAAGGTACTAATTTAATAAATCCAGAATGCATAATAAATAACCAATTGTCATCAGCAGAGGAAGAAGCCTCATTAATAGATACACACTCTTGAGCATAACCAGTGGTTTTTGTCACTATAATAGAAGTGCTAGGATAAAGTACAAAATATTGAGAGTTATTGATCTATTGAACAGATAATATAATTACATTTTAGTAAAGCAATAATGCTACCTTGAAGGTTGTTATTCTAGTGGTGCATATTGAAATGAAACTTCACAATTATGATTATTACGAATCCCATTTTACAACTTCACTAAGGAAAATGGAAGCTGGGAGAAAGTAGGGATGGATTCAGTGAGTCTGGGCCTGGCAGGAATCTGAGTCATAATACAGCTGTCTGCTTTATTTTACTAAAAATTGTGCAAAGGTTTTCATAAAAGGAAAGTAATAAACTCTGCAGAAAGTTTTCATATAATTATTTCTCTTTAAATCAATATATTACTATGCCAAGGTATCCATACTTCCTGTTATCTAGCCATTACTTGCTCCATACACAATTACTTTTATAGAACTGACCAGGTGTATTACTCTTTATTTTAAATATACATAAACTTGCATGGCTTAAGAATGAAATTGTCATTTATTCTGTTGGTGCTAAAGCAGATATGCAAGCTAAACAGCAGCACTACAGTACTTTTCATCCCATTGTAATGATTGGTGAAGTTCTCTGCAAACATCAATCTTTCAAAAATTTAGAGGAAAAAATGAAAGCATTTTCCTGGACTATAAACGTATGATAGTTCAATTACAGTCTTTTACAGTGAAGGTAGGAAGAGCAGTATATGGGCAGCAATATTAAATAAATGAACAAATTCATATCTTTTGATTACTTGAAGTAAACATTTCCAACTGAACTCTAATAGTTGTAGCTGCAAAACAAAAACCGAGTTTCATGTGTCTTACTGTTTTTACGGTCATAAGAAGATTGGTGTAGGTTTGCTTAAGTTGTGTAAATTTACATCTAGTATTTTATAAAGTTCTTGGCATGATGATGTGTAATCCCAGGCAATTATGATTTATTCAGCAAGAAACCCATTTGGTAGATCCTGAATACTGATAAAATATTAAGCATGTCCCCAAAATTGTTAGCTACAATTTGAGGTTCGTAGTGTGTCAGCCTAAAATTCAGTGGAACAGACTACCTGGCTATACAACTGAAATTCTCTAAATGTATGCATTGATGAGTAAAACATGGCAAATGATACTCAAGAAGGTAGCCATGTCTGTAGATTCTTGGTAGTGGAAGAAGTAAATTATGTAAACTAAACTTGTGAGCCTCAGTGT
This sequence comes from Vipera ursinii, assembly GCF_947247035.1. Classification (NCBI taxonomy): domain Eukaryota; kingdom Metazoa; phylum Chordata; class Lepidosauria; order Squamata; family Viperidae; genus Vipera; species Vipera ursinii. The sequence continues at coordinate 113,493,406 of NC_139512.1, read as the reverse complement.
GGGCCTCAGAGGTTAACCTCCCTTTTTAGTCTGCAATAATAACTACTAACTACTAAAGTTAGTAAACAACTAAAGATGATTCAGACTACTGTTTCAAAGGCAATTGGGTACCTCCCTGTTCTTGGATTTCCTCAAAAGCAAACTCTTGTGCCTATCCCCATGTTACAACAGACTAAGATACTTTCTAATGCAACTTAATGGATGAATTCACACAGTACATTCAACCACATTCAACCTTAAAATTAATCAAACCTAACATGTTACATTTATGTACGTTGTGTGACCCCAGTCAAAGGATCAGTTCTCCAGTTTATTTGAAGCTAAATTTAACAACAGTTTGCAAGACATCATTCCTTCTGAGAAACTTCAGGGAAGACTGAAGTTTTCTGGCCCGTATTCCTGTAACGTGGAAACATCAGTGAAAAGGCAAGATGCATGTTTAATAGTTATTGCTCTTATTTTCAGTTCTTAAAGGGGACTACATGTGAAAATCAGAAGTTGTGAAATAGATGTTATATGGAGGTATATTCTCTTATGCTTCTACTTATACCTCTTCTTCAGTGAATCTTTCTTGGGCAAAACTGTATTGACTCTAAGACAACCATACACACAAACATTTTTCCATTCCCCATCCCTTTCATAGCAAAACCTAAATACACCATTTCTTTTATTTCCAGATACCTCCCATTTTCTATTTTCCATTACATGTTCCACCTTCCATGCTACTCAGAAATGGTGCATTATGTGATAAAATGCATTCTTGGCAATACTACTAAAGATGCATTTTAATTTTTGTTTTATTAAACAAAAATCTTACAACAGTTTAAAATTGTGCAAAAAATCTAGTTTCAAATCCATTTCTCAGTTATACAAACAATAATAAAACATGACGGAATTAATGGCAAAAATTATATATCGTGTTTCCCCAAAAGTAAGGCCTACCCTGAAAATAAGCCCTAGCTTGATTTTTGAAGGTGGGCCTAATATAAGCCTTACCCCCAAAATAAGCCCTAGTTTTGGGGCAAGGCACAGACTTAAAAATCAAGCTAGGGCAGGAGTAGGGGTGTGGATCTGCCCCACTCACCCTGCACTTACCTTGCAGCCAGGCCTCTCCTCACCAGCCCATTTCTTCTATGGCGTCTTCGGCAGCCAGGCCTGCATTTCTCAGTCACAGACCTTTCCAGAAGGCTTGAGCAGCCAAGAACCAAGCTATGGATTCAATCCATAGCTCGGTTCTGCAAGACCTCTGCAGCCAAGGACTGATCTGTGGATTGAATCAGTACTCGGCTAGCAGAGGCCTTCTGGAAAGGCCTGACTGCAAAATGAAGCTGCTCCTTCAACCCCAGAAAAAGTGGATCGGCTGGGCAGGGATGTCGGTGCTGGAGGTAAGACATCCCCTGAAAATAAGACCTGGCCAAAAAACCTGGTCTTATTTTCAGGGAAACACCCATATATTTAATTTATTACACATACTTAAAATTATTTTAAAAATTATTTTATCTATATTATCAGTGAAACAATTCCAGAATAATTCCACCAGACTGTTCCAAGGCTGGTTGCTTTATCTAGTACTACTGTAGAATAATCCTATCAGTATTCCCCATGCATGAAAACCCCATAATTCCTGATGTGTTCGTAAATTTCCAATATTTTAAAGACATTCTTGTCTTTCCTCTATGAGCTGAACACAGAATATGTCATATTCCTCCTTACCACTTTTTGCCTCCCCCAATAACTTACTTTGCAACTGGCTCAAAGTCACCATATACAAGTAGACCTCAACTTATAACAATTTGTTTAGTGACCATTTGAAGTTACAATGGCACTGAAAAAAAGTGACTTATGACTGTTTTTCACCTGACTGTTGCAGCATTCCCATGGTCATGTGGTCAAACCTTAGCCATTGGCATGTATTTATGATGGTTGCAGTGTCCCAGGGTTGTGTGATCAACGTCTGACAAGGAAAATCAATGGGGAAGCCAGATTCATTTAACAACCGCATTACTGCTGTTCAGACCAGGCCTAGGAGAGATCGCGTTGAGAGGGAGCCGGGGTCGGTCATCTCTGGAGCTCTGGAGCGGGTCGTGGGATTGCCAATTCCCACAACGATAGGGAATGGCTGCAGGTGTAAGATCAGAGGGCCGTATCGACCTCCGGGAGGGCCTCTCCGCTATCTTCAAGCGGTGAGGCGCTCCGACCCTCTGCCTTCGACCCAAGGCTCTGGGAGCGGGGATGTGCAGCCACCTGAGCTCCGACTGGTGTACCTAAATGCCAGGTCCGTTGCTAATAAGGCTCCCCTCGTCCGGGATCTAGTTGAGGGTGAGCAAGCGGACCTGGCTTGCATTACGGAAACCTGGTTGGGCCCAGAGGGTGGTATCCCCCTGGTGGATCTCTGCCCACCAGGCTTCCGGGTGCTGCACCGGCCTCGGACTCAGGGTAGGGGTGGGGGAGTGGCTGTGGTTATGAGGGAGACCTTATGCCCGCAGGAGGCCACCGTTCCTCAGATAGTCGGGTGTGAATCTCTCTTATTGAGGTTTGGTCCTAGGGCGCAGTTGGGCTTGCTTCTCGCGTACCTTTCGCCTAGTCGCGTAGCAGCAGCCCTGCCCGAGCTTCTCGATATCCTCTCAGGGCTGGTGATTGAGTTTCCTAAACTTATGGTTTTGGGAGACTTCAATCTACCATCCCTGGGAGGAGCATCTGAGTTAGCTCAGGAGTTCATGGCTTCCATGACGGCCATGGACCTGATGCAGGTAATTCATGGACCGACCCATGAGGGAGGCCACACCCTTGACTTGGTTTTCTTATCTGGTCGGTGGTTAGATGATCTTGGTGGGGGCTCCCCAATTGTTATGCCCCTGTCATGGACCGATCATCATCTCCTGCGGCTGGTCTTCCGTTTTGCCACTCCCCACCGTGGGGTTGTTGAGCCAACTAGATGGTTCCGCCCCAGGCGCTTAATGGACCCTGAGAGGTTTCAGGCAGCGCTGGGGTCCCCACCTGCCTCCTCAGCTCACAGCTCGGCAGATGCCTTAGTGGAAGCCTGGGAAAGGACGGCCACGGAGGCACTTGACCGAGTTGTACCCTTGCGGCCCCTGACCCGGCGCAGATCCCAATGGGCTCCATGGTTCTCTGCGGAGCTCCGGGAGATGAAGCGTCGGAGACGGGGCCTAGAGAGCGTCTGGAGGTCCAGCCGATCTGAATCCGACCGATTGCGACTAAGAACCCATATTAGGTCTTATCTCGCTGCGATGAGGGTAGCGAGATCTAACTACTTCGCTGCCCTCATCGCGTCTGCAGATAATCGCCCGGCCGCCCTGTTTAGGGTGACCCGCTCCCTCCTTAACCAGGAGGTTAGTGGGGATCCCTTGCAGGGGCGTGCCGAGGAATTTAGTCAACATCTGTCGGACAAAATCGCTCGGATTCGGACCGGTTTGGACTCCGACTGGGCAGTATCGGACGATCAGGACACGAGCGATCTTGTCGATGTCACCTGGGAGGAGTTTGATCCTGTGACTCCGGAGGAAGTGGACAGGATCATGGGGAGGCTGAGCTCCACCACATGTTTATTGGACCCGTGCCCTTCCTGGCTGGTTTATGCAGCCCGGGAGGGGACACGAGGCTGGTTCCAGGCGGTTATAGCTGCTTCTTTGAGTGAGGGTAGTTTTCCCGCCGCCTTGAAAGAGGCGGTGGTGAGACCTCTCCTCAAGAAGCCTGCCTTGGATCCGGCTGTTTTGAATAACTTTCGTCCGGTCTCCAACCTTCGCTTCCTTGCGAAGGTTGTTGAGAGTGTGGTGGCGCACCAGCTCCCTCTGGTCCTGGATGAAGCGGATTATCTAGACCCGTACCAATCGGGCTTCAGGCCTGGGTACAGCACGGAGACGGCATTGGTCGCGCTGGTGAATGATCTCTGGAGGGCTCGGGACAGAGGATACTCCTCTGTTCTAGTCCTATTAGACCTCTCAGCGGCTTTCGATACCATCGACCATGGTATCTTGCTGCGGCGTCTCAGGGGATTGGGAGTGGGAGGCACGGTTCTTCAGTGGTTCTCCTCCTATCTCCTGGGACGCTCGCAGTCGGTGTTGACAGGGGGGCAGAGGTCGACCGCGAGGCCTCTCGCTTGTGGAGTCCCTCAGGGGTCGGTCCTCTCGCCCCTTCTGTTCAACATCTACATGAAACCGCTGGGTGAGATCATTCGTGGTTTTGGAGTTGGGTACCATCAGTATGCTGATGATACCCAACTTTTCATTTCAACCCCAAACCACCCCAGTGATGCCCTCGACGTGATGTCCCGGTGCCTGGAGGCGGTCCGGGTCTGGATGGGGAGGAACAGGCTTCGTCTCAACCCTGACAAGACGGAGTGGCTGTGCGTACCGGCATCTCGGGATATTCAGGATATCCCACCCCGCATTATGGGGGGTGAGTCATTACCTCCTGTAGATAGGGCTCGCAACTTGGGAGTCCTCCTAGATTCACAGCTCTCTTTAGAAGACCATATTGTAGCTGTAACTAGGGGGGCGTTCGCCCAGGTTCGCCTGGTGCGCCAGTTGCGGCCCTATCTAGACCGGGATGCCTTGCGCACGGTCACTCATGCGCTCGTGACCTCTCGTCTTGATTACTGCAATGCTCTCTACATGGGGCTACCCTTGAAGACCACTCGGAGGCTCCAACTGGTACAGAATGCAGCCGCGAGAGTTGTATCGGGGGTCTCCCGATACTCCCGTGTTACACCTTTGCTCCGCGAGATGCATTGGTTGCCAGTTGTCTTCCGGGTGAGGTTCAAGGTGTTGGTTATGATCTTCAAGTCCTTACATGGCATGGGTCCAGAATACCTTGGGGAGCACCTGCAGCCGGCGTCATCTTCCCTCCGCCCAGTACGCTCCCACAGAGAGGGCCTCCTCAGGGTGCCGCCAGTCAAAGAATGCCGACTGGTGACCCCCAGGGGGAGAGCGTTCTCTGTGGGTGCACCGGATTTATGGAACCATCTTCCGGTAGAGCTCCGGATGGCGCCCGATCTCCGCTCCTTCCGGCGCGACCTTAAAACCCATCTCTTTAACGAAGCGGGCCTGGCCTGATGGGACGGGGTGGGATTGTTACTATGATTTTAATTTTAAATTTGTATTATTATGGGCACTGTTTAATCATGTTTTAATAATTTTAATTTTTTGTATCTGTTTTTATGTATTGCCCTTTTAACCGCCCTGAGTCTCTTGAGAGAAGGGCGGTATATAAATTAAATTAATAAATAATAAATAAATAAATAAATACTAAGTTAATAAAAGCAGTGATTCACTTAACAACTGTGACAAGAAAGGTAAAATGGGGCAAAACTCAACTGTCTTGTTTTATATATAAACAATATAACAGGAAAATATAAAAAGCAAAAAAGCCAAAGAAATTGGACAGGAAAGGGAGAAGGTACAGGAAGAAAGCAAAATTGGGGAATGCAAATAAGGGAAAAAAGTTATAAAAGAAAACAATTTTCACTGGTACAGATACAAACATAAAAATACAATTAGAATAAATCATAACACACAGTACTTCTCTAATCAAATCTAATATCAAATCCTAATATTAAAGTTTCATTTCTTTTGGTTTCAAGCAAAAAATACAAAAGTCATTTCCAAATAGAAACAAAGTTAGACAAAAAAAATTCTCAAAATTTTCATTTTCTTCAACTTAATTAATTTCAGCATCCATTCTTCTATTATAAGTATTTTTTGTGAGTCCTGTGTGCATAAAGAAGTTTCACTGTTGTCACATATAAAGACAAATTCAACGTTTTTTTCTCAATTTGTCCATCAAACCTAAAAGAAGAACATTTGGCTTCAATTGTACGTTCAATGTGAGATTTCTCTGAATTAAAACACGTACATGACTGCAATATGTTTTAGCTTTCTTACATGTCCACCAGAGATGATAAAATGTACTAGGAACAGACCAGAAGCTGGTTGACTCCTCCAACCTGTGAAACCAAACTCAATGAGTGCTGCCCCAGGTCTAAGGAGGAGATAAATTCAGCTCCTGGAAAAGTCTATTACAATAACATCCAGAGCTCTAATATAAAATCTAATTGCTGCTCGGTTCATGGTAATAGAAAATGTCAAGGTAACATTGATATAAAGGATTATGATTTTCGTTGACTTTAAGGCTAAAGAAATAACAATTACCAAAGTTTAAAGTTTTTTAACAAAAGTTAATTGGAGATGCTGAATTACTCTATCCAATTTCATATCAACACAGTTTAGAAAGTTATTGTTCACATTTAGATGCCATTTTGGTAACATGCAGATGTTGCAATTCTTCCAAACAGTAAACTCATGCAAGGTTATTTTCTTCAAATTTTGGCATGAACCCTGAAAACCTAAGTATTACATTTGGCATCTACAGAATCTTGATGTAAAGGTGATTTAGTCAGTTTTAGGAAGATATCAGCCTGTCAAAGTATAGATTAAATGTTACAAATATTTTATTTATTCTTTCCATTCTCAATTTCTGAGGTAGTCAAAAATAATTGATGGTACTGCTGAAAAGAGGTGATCCTGGTTGCAAATTACATGATTTGTATTTTAGTTACAACTATAACAGACAATAAAGTCAGTGAGCTGGGAGTCAATGTATTAAGTATTAAGTAAGTATTAAGCTATCCACTTTATCAAATGATCAAAAATCATCCTTTTTCACCCTTATTACTTAATGAATAATTTAGGAAAAGAGATTGTATGAAGAAGTGTATAGGCTACATCGAGACCCTTGAGCAACTTATTGTAATAAACATTTCTAATAACTCAAGTCTCTGCCAGTTTCAAATCCTTATACTTTATGCAATGATGTTGCAGTTATACTCTGTGACATATAGCTTATGAATTTCAATCTCCACCATATTGTATCTAATAGTTCCTATAATACCATCAAATCATGCTGCTGTTCCCCTTTTCCAATCACAGCCAACCCTGAAATTAGATAAAACTCATACTAATATAAACATCTTTTACCTCTATTTACATGTTTACTGAGCAAACAGATATGCCCAGGATCAACAGATACAACTTTGAGCTGTAAGGCTGAAATAATTTCACAGAATTAGGGCTGGCAATGCCTCTGTATTTTATTAACATAGTTTTCTATTATGCTTTTCCAGATTAAAGATACAAAGGGTGATGTTTTCCCCAGTTCACTCTTTTAGGTATGAATTTAGCAAAGATCGTTGAGTTTTTTTCCCCATTGGAAATCAGAGGCAAAAGTCCACTCAGAGTTATCACAGAAGCAAAAAGTTAAAATAGGGTCTGTGCTTTATTGCATGTAGAAGATGATCTTGAGTTGGGGGAAAACTATCACTAATCACCACCTGTCATCTTGGAATACCCACACCAATCACTACATATTTTAATGGAGTTCATGGACTACTCATCTCAGTTGAGTCACACTATATAACCAAGGTCCATGATCTTCCTTCAGTACAATACTTAAGAGATCACTTGCTTTGCTTATCAGCGGAAAATAACACCAAGTATATTTGTATGTCTTTCTCTTCTAATATGGTAGGGGGAAAAAGGACTAGGAGAAACGAGCCAAACAATAAAAGACAATAACATTCACCAACTTAGAGAACCTCAGATCTGTTCCTATCGGTACCACTTTAGCTGTTGAATAAAGCACACAAAATCATTCCATTTAAAATATACTTTGACTCTCAGAAGCTTTATATGTTGTTTACATATTTTTATGTATCAGTGGATGAAATGACATGATGTATATTGCCAAGATGTTTCATCTTTTTGTTATTTTTTTCTAAGACTAATGAACCTAACAATACATGTTTCTGGCATTTATTCTTATTTAAGAGAACACGGGAATGCAGCCAACATAAGAAGGCACCTTTGAAAGAGAAAACTAAAAAAGTGAGGAAATGATTGTCTTTCCTGGCTACCATTAGAAATAATGAAAGCTAAACAAAAGAACACATTTTGAGGAGGAGGAGGAGTAAACATGACCTCTGCAAAAATAAATTTTGCTTCACCAAATATGAACATCTTTGATAACATCAACAAGCATGTAAATTGAAATACTGCAGTAGATAACATGGGGTGAGGCACTGCTTTGACTCAATGTTCTGAGAAAATTGTAGCCAAGGAATAAGAAAGAGGACAGACCTTACGATATTATAACTTTGAGCTATAAAGTATGAATCATTCTGACCAGATTCAATGGAATTAAGGACTTGGGTCCTTAAAACCATTACTTTACTTCCCATTTCTTTCTATGGGGAAATGCTTGCTTTCAGGGCTGAGGCTGACAGAAATGAACAAAAATGTTTTGCTTCCTCCCTGGTTGCTTGAAGGGTTTTCTATGATAGACAAGGGGAGGGAAAGAGTGAAGGAAAACAATTGTCTTAAGAGAAGGAGTTGGAAAGGGGTGGGGGGAGGTTGGAAAAGACTGTTGAGCTTTTGCTTTCCAACTCTGAAATAATAGCCCTATTGCTCTCAGAAAAACCACAGGTCCTCCTTTTCTTTTGCCCCCTCCCTGAAGAAGAATTTGTCATTGCACAGCTGTGAAAGAGAAGATAGATAGATAGATAGATAGATAGATAGATAGATAGATAGATAGATAGATAGATAGATAGATAGATAGATAGACAGACACACAGAGAGAGAATTTGCCCTTCTGAATTAGTTTGCAGGGCTGGACAAAACCTCATTGTGTACTTTATCTGTCCAGAAGAGAATGGGCCCACAGTCTCATTCTGGCAGGGCCTCTGCCTTTGGTTAACTGTGGTTAGACAACTGTAACTTCATTTAGATACGGTACTCTCTGTGTGTGTCTATATGAATGTGAGTATGGTTTGGGCATTATTATTGATTGTGTGCGCATCTGCAGAGAAACACAAACATAAATCTTCTCCATGTCCTATTCAGGAAAAAAAATTAAGACACGTTTGACAGGCTTTAAGAATGGAGGTTAAAAACATAACCCCATACCTATTCATTTTAGTCTTTTCCAAGACCTTGTGTATTTGTTTCCCTTGCATATTGTAGAGGTCTCTCCCAAAATGAATATCCATAAATGTCATAATATTATTGGATAACAATTGTTAATTCAGAAATAATTCACTAGAAGTTATTTCCTAGTTAGGAAATTTCCTGATTGCTCTGTAGGTACCACTTTGAGATATTTATGCAGAGGTATGGAAGAATTCAGTGAGGTTTTCTGAAACTAAGTGGGGAGAAATTTAGCAATGCATCTCATGTCTGGGTTGGCATATCATGTTATGCATGATTGGTTTAAACTATATTTTGAAAGTTTTATTTTAGTGTAATGTATGTACCAACTAAGAATGCATGTGATATTATCTTCTATATCACCCACATGATAACATCTATAATTAAAATTGGTTACACTGACTCTAATTAATGGAAGTTGTGGTGCATAAATCAAATTGGGAGCCTCATCTAATAGTATGTTTTAAAATAAATTATATACTTAAATCCCTCCCAAATCCTCCTGTGCTGCCTTATTCTGGTGTGTGTGTTCCTTTGTAGAAATGGTAGAATCTAGGGGTGCAGTGAAAAGGGGGATCAGCTTATAATCCCTACATAGCACAAGCAAACTAAGTCCAACCCCCCCCCTTAAATGCCATATCTAACTCTAGATGCTGACCATTAGTTGAGAAGATTCCTGTGCATAGGTTTTTAGCAATAAGGCAGCTGAATTAAATCTTCAAATTTGGACCTTGCCTTTTGGTACCTGACATCCTGGGAATGATGAGTGAAAATGTTGGAAGTATATGCCAAGAGTATATACTTTTTTTTTTAATCCCATTTTTTTAAATCCCATTTATATCCCGCCCTTCTCCGAAGACTCAGGGCGGCTTACAATTTAAGCACAAACTAATGTGCTTAGCAATAGCCTTCATTCTGTGTATATGCCTGCTTATTAGGGCTTTCGCCCCCCCCCCCAGTGGCATTATTACAAAGTCAGCTTATTGCCCCCAACAATCTGGGTCCTCATTTTACCTACTTCAGAAGGATGGAAGGCTGAGTCAACCTTGAGCCTGGTGGGATGCGAACCTGCACTAATTGCAGGCAGCTGGTGTTACTTAAGGAGGCATTAGCCCACTGCTCCACCAAGGCGCTCTTAGCAGAGTCATCCAAGGCAGAAAAATCATCTCAGCTGCTCAGCTAAAGCAAGCACACACCCATATAGGGCAGCAGTTATACAGTAGGAAATCGGAGGTAGATCATCCTTTAGTGACAATGGCAAAGGCATTATTGTGTGGGACAAATAAATGGTAGAGGACTCCTGTATTTTTTTTAACCAAGAACAGCATATGAATAGAAATTTACAGTTGGAAGACCTGAAAAGCCAGTTGATCATCTCTGTTTTCTTAGAATCTGTCCTGGTTATTTATATGGAGCAAGCACTGGAAATCTAAGGAAGATCAGTGTGCTCAATGTTATGGACATTCTTTGTTTTAATTTGCTGCAGCAGGATGGGTAGTGTCAATAATTTGATCTGCTCCAGTTTTATGCAAGACAACTTCAACTTGCTACAGGCAGTCCTCAACGTACAACCATTCATTTAGTGATCGTACAACCATTCATTTAGTGATCGTTCAAAGTTACAATGGCAGTGAGAACAATCAATTTGCCTTCAGAGGTTTTGGGTGCTCCGTCACTGGAAACTGTTAAGAAGAGACTGGACGGCCACTTGTCTGGTATAGGGTCTCCTGCTCGAGCAGGGGGTTGGACTAGAAGATCTCCAGGGTCCCTTCCAGCTCCGTTGTTCTGTTAACCGTTCTGTTCACTTACATTGTCATGCCATACAATCCACATTTCACGAAGCAGCCAGTAACACCATGTGTTTTGGTTCCTTGTAAATTTACAACACCAGCTGCCTGCAATTAGTGCAGGTTCGCGTCCCACCAGGCTCAAGGTTGACTCAGCCTTCCATCCTTCCGAGGTAGGTAAAATGAGGACCCAGATTGTTGGGGGCAATAAGCTGACTTTGTAATAATGCCGCTTGGGTGTGTGTGTGTGTGTGTGTGTGTGTGTGTGTGTGTGTGTGTGTGTGTGAAAGCCCTAACAAGCAGGCATATACATAGAATGAAGGCTACTGCTAAGCTTGTAAGCCGCCCTGAGTCTTCGGAGAAGGGCGGGATATAAATGGAATTAAAAAATAAAAAATAAAATAAAATAAAGACAAGAACAGCGACTTCGAGAAGGGCAGCCGTTCGCGTCGTGCCCGCTCTGGCCAGCAGAGAGCAGGAGCGGTGGAGGCGGGCGGAGGAGGAGGAGGAGAAGGCGGAGAAAAAGAGGCGAGGAGGGCGTGAGGGGAGAGGCTGGGGCGTCCGCAGAGCCGAAGTTGACTGCCAAGCGGTGTGGGGAGGGTGGGTTGGGGGGGAAGCCGCAGCCGCCGCCGTGAAAGTGCCGGCTGGGGGAGCCGGGGAGCCAGTCGCCCCGGAGGAAAGCGTGTCGCTTCTGCTCAGGCGACGGAGGCACGCCCCAAACTCGGGGCTCTCGGGGCCAGAGTCCGGGGAGCCTGGTCCGAAGTCCCAGGGCGAAAGGGCTCCGGGGCGCGCGCCGCCGGTGTTGCGCGCTCGAGGCGCCCTGGCCCGGGGGATGCCCCTGTGCGGGCTCGGCGACTAGCCCGGCCGCTTGGTGCATGGCCCAGCTATGGAGGTGGTGGATGAGACCGAGGCTCTGCAGCGCTTCTTCGAAGGTAGGCGAGCGCGAAGCCCCGGCACGTTGCGCAGGGTGGGGGAGAAAGGCGAAGCCGGCCTCGGTTTCCTCCTCCGCTACTCTTTGATTTGGGAGAATCAAAGTAAACGCGCCTCAAGTAACGCGCGTCGTGTCGAGCGCGGCAGGTGTGTGGCGGGAAAGAGGGGACTTCTTGGATTCGCGCGAAGGAAGTTGCGAGAAGGGGAATGAGAAGGGCAACGCCGTGCGTTGAAGGGGCACCGGGACCGCTCGCCGAGAATTGCCCACGGGCCCTGTCAGGAAGGGAATCCGGACCACAACGCAAACGCCGCCCTCGCGAGGGGCTCTGAACGATTCCCTTTCCCTTCCCGGTACCCCGCCAAGCCCCGCTCGTCTCCTGAAATTGCACGCCTCGGTTCTTTATTTACTTTCTTCTGCCCCTCGAAGCTCACCTTGCGTTACGGTCTGATAAGGGTCACGTGTTACGAGCGATCCTGAGCTGGCTTGTTGGTCTCTTGTTCGTGCTTGTTTCCGTGTCCAAATTGTAGACGAAAGCTTTGAGGGCCACGGCTGATCTAAGATACGACTCACACAGGTATAAAACCACTGGATTTATTTTATTTTATTTTTACCAAAATTCACAATAGTTAAATTAGTAATAAACTGTAGAGCAGAATCAAAAGTGGTTGTGTCAGGATCTTGTTCCTTCCACCATCTTTCTCCAAATTTTTAGAATCTTTTATCATGTATACATCTAATTGTTAATAATTGGTTAGAAAATCCATATGGGCTGACAGTCGGAATAGAATCAGACAGTGCAAAGTTATCTTTTACTTTTTCCTGTAATATAGCACATCGATCCTATATTCATTCTAAAATCCCACAGTCATTCTGAAGTGAGGCTCAGGTCATTTGTCACATGTCAACATTATCCAGTCCTTACTAGGCTTTGAGAAGTCCCTTAATCTTTTGTAAAAGATTATATACTAATGAGGATTCCTTCCCTTTCTGTGTGTCCGATTCAACATGGCAAAGGCCTGTATGTAGTTTTTCCTACATGGTTTCCATTTTGTTACCGTGGTGTCATAATACCCTGTGATGGATATTATTTTTGAATTACAGAACTTTAAATTGTATGGAATTCTCATATCCAGAAAAATTCAGAGATTTGATCCTTTCCTCACAGCACATAGTACCTGTTGTGTTGTGGCTGAGATACAAAAAGAAATATATCTGTTTCATTCACATTTTATGCATACCCATAAAATGTGAGTAGACATTTTAAAATGTTAATTCTGGGGACAAAAATAATGAGTGTTGCAGCACCCTCAGTACTAATGCAAATAATTATGGCATAAGAACATTTTGTTGTTTTATTTTTTTCATTTTTGAAAAGCTGCAACACTCTTCGCTTTCTGAAAAATATTGTATGAACTTATTCTTAAGGAAGACTAGTTATGTATTACTTGAGTGCTCAATATTTAAATTACCTAATATATTGCAATTTGGTTTTATTTTAGTGTATATATAGGAATATGATTTTATTTTAATATAGCCACAGGAATCTCAATACTTTTGGGATAAAAAAAGTCAAAATAGGGGAGTCTGATTCTTGTACTTTTTTCTGTTAAAATTGCCTCTTCCCTTACCTACAAACTGCTATTAGTCCCAGAGGAGGAATGTATTATTTCAGTCCATGAAAAACTAACAGCCCCCTGCAGGGTGATAAACATTATTATGCACTTAATAAAAACTTATCTTAGAATATGCTGAATTAAGTCCGCATGTTCTTTCTGAATTTTTTTTGGGACATTGTCTCTTTAAGTTGCTTTTGTGCTGTTTCAAGATTTGCTTTGCTATAGTTCTTATCTTTATAAACTTTTTCTTCTCAATAGTTCCAAAATTCCCCTGTGATTTTTCCTTTGTAAGGTACTGTGAACCATCTTTTCTTAGCAGCACTTTTGTATTTGTGGGTTCATAGGAAATATGGCTTATTTCACTGATCTTGATTCCATTTCAGAAAACTAGCACTTCCCACTTTACCGATGAATAAGTAGTAAGGTGTGGAGGGAAGACACTCCAAAGTATGTGAATAATTTTTAAGTCATATCCTGTGTACTTTAGTTGTGGACTGGCTGAATGGAAGGGTGACTTGAAGTCAACGTAATGTATTGATCAAATCCAGGATTTGGTAATATTTTATATTCCTCCTCAATACTTCTTTTCTTGTCAACTTCCTCATGTAGTGATGATGTGGCAAATGAACTAGAGCAATTGATAGAAATGGTAATAAACTGAAAAAAGAATTGTTTGCAGACCAAACAAATCACATCTAATATCTTTCAACTTTGTATACAATTGTTTACAACTTATTGGTCTTTGTATACAGTTGTTTGCTGCCTATGCTCAAGTGCTGCTTGAGCATAGGTGGCAAAATATTACAGCAAAATTAGTAATGATTAGCTAAAAATATAAGATAATAATTAACAATATTATAAGACACTACTTCAGCCCACCAAATCCAACTCCTTGCCTTCTCATTCAAATCTACTCATACTGTGGTGCAAAATTGCTTAAAAGAATCCTCAGTCACAAAAAGACTTGGAATTAAAAGGTCATACATACAACTGGTTTACCTATTTATAATTGAAAGAAAGGTTTACTTCAGATGAGAGACTCTCTGGTTTTGAAGCTGTTAAAAATGATTTTGCAATTGTAGCGTGCTAATGATGAACACTTTATAGCTAAGGTATATAAAATGGTGCTGAGATTAAATTTAGAAAGTGAATACATTAAGCATTGTACGATTTAATGGGGAAGAAATTTTGGCTATAATATAATGTTGGACCAGTAGGAACAATTGTAGACCAATGATTGAAATATACATTGAATTATAATCTTAGAGAATTTTTATAAAATGGTATACTGATGGTATTTAACACCAGATAAATTATCTAAAACATACAAAAGTCTTTTGACTGTTTGCTGGGTATGTAACTGTAAGGAAGGTATTTTTAAATCATACGTGTTGGATGTGTGATAAAGTAAAGGAATATTGAGAACAGCAGATCCATATTTGAATTCAGAATATCCTTAAAATGGACTTACAGTGGAAATCAGAAGGATTTTTTTAAAGTACTATTGGATAAATAGATGGGGAAAAAATTGAAACTTTGTTATCGTATACTTTGTCTGTAGCACCAATCCTATATGATCAAAAATGGAAAGAAGTGTTAATTTCCACAATGGAGGAATGGATTGAAAAGATGATGGAACTGACAGAAATAGCAAAGTTAACTGAATTAATTAGAGAAACAAATTTAGTCTAAACTGCTTTTAGACTTTCTGCTCAAAAGAGGGGAAAAATGAAACTTTGATTTTCGGTTTCGACGGTTAAGTAGATCATGGTTGCAGAAATGGCTAATTTACTATTTTAAATACGTAAAAAGTTGATACTATAACTACTATATATCTTACTCCACTGAAAGTAAATGGAAGTCTGCTTTCCTTCTTTTCTTTTTCTTTTCTCGATTTATCCACTTTTTCTCCCTTTCCTCCCCCCCTTTTTCCATTGTCTTTATTTTTATTTGTATTTTATATTAAGCAAAAATATCTTTTAATTATTTTTTTAAAGAATCTCCAGTCATCACAAATTTAAAAGAAGCATTGTGGCCTATTCTCATGCTTTATCTCATTGCTTAAAATGCTTTAAAATTTAAGGGATGACAAATTAACTAATCCCCAAGTAACTATTAACGGTGGTGTTATAGTTATTCAGAGCCTCTTGTTGATTTACTGTATGAAGTAATATTCCCAATTTCTATATTTCAAGTACATCCTTCATAACATCCTAGCTTCCCCATCTGCATTTTTAAATGGTTTACTCTAGTCTAGAGTTAACAATGACTAATTTTGAAGGAAGAAATCTGGCATGTCACTTTTAAACTAAAATCAAAATGATGCACTGTTGTTGAACTTCATCAGGTATATATATTTTTTTTTCTGAGATGCAAAAGTAAAAGTTTTGGCATGTTTGCAATCTTGTAGAGGTCTCACTATTCTAAGTGTAATTTACACTTGTTATTTGGAAGTCCAGTCCCTCCAGGCTTATTCCTGAGTATCTGACTACAGTCCTAATTTTAGGATTAATTCTTTTGGCTCACTTGTTACACATCTATGTTTGATGGAATCTTTGCAGTTATATCTTTTAAGAAATTATCTTGTCCAAAGTTATTAACCTGTACAGTGTGAAAATGAGATAGTTGTTTGTTACTTTTGTAACAAGATTATGAGAAGTAGGACTTATTTAGCTCCAACAAGTCACTGAGTTGTTTGATTTTCTTGTTAGAGTGTACAAATTTCTAGGTAGCTTTGGAGAACTAGCTAGTTCTGTTTGGTTCTCATGTACTGTATTTTGTATTTGGGTATTCTGTTAGATGAGTGGAAGGAAATATTTGTAAAAAAGACACTGCTGATATGGATTATCACCCTGTTTCCATATATTCTTCTCTTCCTTGTTTTAGTTTTTTTTATGAGATGTTCCTGATTGCTTGTAAAATAAGAACACTTGATAGGAATAACTTCTCATCAACTTTTGATTTGCTGTATACAAAATTTACATTATCAAAGTCTAGACTGAGGTGAATTGTGAAATTTGGAAGAAAAATATGCACAAATGACAACTCACAATTAAAACCCAACTTTATACTACTCCTGCTGAATGATTCACTTTAGTTATAATGATCTATCATATATATTCACGGATAAACCAAAAATGTTAAGTTCCAAAATGCACCCCCAAAATTTTGTTCCTTTTTTTACTTGCAAATCAGAGCTCAAGATTTTTAAACCACATCATCGCCTTAAAATTGTGTGGTTTTATAAATGACAGGAACAGTTTGCCATTTTCCACCTATCACTATGGATAAAAATTCTAGGATGGGCTTATCCGCAATTAGTTATGGTAGTATAAGAATTGCCTTTCAAGATTGAACAATGTAGCACTTGCCGTTTAGATTATCATCTTCTCAAACTTTTCCAAGTTCAAATAATGAAAAAAAATTATCACTAAGTCCCCTTTATCTATTTCACCCTCTTTTATTTACTGTTTGAGTTTACTCAGTCATGTGATGTGTTTCCATTTAGAAACACCATGAGCTGCTTTGCAAATTCATGATTTGCCCCATTTTTCTTTCAGTATCGGACAGACGTATTTAAGGCTACTTCTACTTTAAGCAGGATCTGTGAATTGGTGATTTGCTATATATCTGATCATCTTGAGTAATCTTTAGCAAATTTAAGTTTGCAAGGACAGTTTTCATCTTTAATTAGAATCTGGCATAAATATTTGATTTACAAAGATTTTTGACAATCTTTTAAAGGAAATTGGGATTACAAATGGAAGAGTAACTATGGTCATTTAAGCAAACAAAGTTGATTAGTTTTCCAACATGTAAAGCAAAGAAAGATAGTTGAACATATTTATCTCCTTAGTAAGATAGAAATTGATTGATATGTTTCCTTTTCTTTGCTTACCTTGTGGGAGGGATTTAAACAGTGGTTAGATATTGTTAGGAAAAAAAGTAGTAATTTTATTCTGTATTATAGATTACACGTCAAGGAGGGGTTGGATTAGATAATCTGTAAAATCTTACCAGTTCTGTGATTATAAGATTTTAAACTACTAATCAACTGTCCAAAAATAGTTTTATTCATCTTCTAGCAGCACAGTTTGAATACAGCATTTTCTCTTATTTACTATTTATTTGGCTTTTTTAAAAAAATATAGAACAGATCCTGTTCTCTACATCCTGGCAAGTGATTGTGAACTATTTGAAAAGTTGATTTCCCTCCTAAAACTTCTAATTATCTCCAGCATTTATCATGAAGGAATTCCATTGTATAGAATGATGCATTCTTCTGTGCTACAGAAATAACTAATTATGAAAGAAATAACATATCAATTTAAAAGCACATCAACATTTACAGTACTGTTGTTTCCATAACAGTGCCATTAAAATGAGGAAAGAACAAAGAAGTCCTGTTCTCCTTTCTCTGCTGAGAATATGAGGAAGACAACAAGCTAATGGCCAAAGTGGTTTCTACTTTATCACTTCATGTCTTTGGAGAATCCATACAATTGGATTCCTGAGTTTTCTTTCAATTCTTGGTTATTACTTTTTATTAGTTTCATCTTCGTGGCTACTCCCAGTGACAAACTTTCAAGACCAGTCATAGGCTGTGTACAGAAAATATTCTGGTGATTTCAAACTAGTTGCAAACTAGTTGTATTTATAATGTATTTTCTTTTTTTAAAAAAAAGAAAACTTAGTTTCATTATTAATAGTGAATTCCTGAAGTTATAATTGGTAGAAATAATTTCAGATATTCTGTCAGTTCACAATGAATTGCGTTCTGAGTTAAGGAGATCTGTTCATTCTATACTATTTAATTTTTAAGCATATTTCGTATATCAATGTACCCTTTGAAAACTGGTGAACAACATTTCTGGCTTATATTATGGAAAACAAATTATTTAGATTGATGGGCAAAAAGGTATCTAGTACTTCTTTGAGAATTTTGAAGAGAATACTAAATTATAAATAGAAAAGTATAATATTTAGCTGCGCAGTATATGGAAAGTTAGTAATGGGATGGGCAGTGTGCAGCTCTCTAAGAATTGTTGAATTTCAGTTCCCATAATAAGAGATGACAGACATTGCTGATGAGCAACATTTGGAAGATAACACTTGCTGAAGCATTCTGATTCTATTATTCTTGAAACTTAAAAACTGTTTTCAACAAGGAACTTATTAACACTAACATCTTTTCCTCATCCTTCAAAGTGATAATATTAAAAGACAATGGAATTCCTGTATGCTGTTTAAAAGCTAAACATTTGGTAAATGAAATGTAGTAAAGGTTCCTATCAGTTTTCCAGATGCTGTAGCTACAGAATATTTTCAGTACTGAATATATTCAATCCCAAAAGCTACAAATTCTATAAACAAATTCCACTTCACTTCTGGGATCTGACTCATTTATGGAAGACAAGTGCTGTACGGCTTCCATTTTGTTTTTTATTTCTTTTTATGTTTTTATTATAGAACGTGAATTGAATACCCTGATGTGCTATTCTTACTGAATTGTTGCTAGAAATATTTCTAAACATTAAAGAATGAGTACTGAACAAATGTCATAAAATTTAGAATAAATACTCCTGTCCTTTCTGACAAAGGATATTACAGTTAAGCTTGCTAGAGTTCATTATCTTCCTCAGTCATTGCAAGCGAGCAATGACTTGTCCCAGCAGGAATGGCAAAACAGGATGAAAATGGGAATTTGGTGACAAAAACATGGAAGCCAAGAAATTGCTTGAGCAGTAAATATATTGGAATAGGTTGTAATGGGGTGGAACAGCTCGTGTGGCATGCATGTGCCTTTGTCTTTTACTTTTCAAGCATGGAGTAAAAAAGGAAAAGGTTTTTTCAGATCCTCTGATTTTTTCAGTTTGCTGTGGGAAACTATTCTTTGTGTGTGTAAGGATATTGAAAGACTGTGCTGCCCATTGCTTCTCCATTGCAGGCTATTGAAAGTTTTGGTAATACTTGCTGGCCAGTTGACTAACTTCTCTCAGGATAAAAAAAAACAAAACAAAACAGAAAATAAAGTGTGTTTGTAAAGGTAAAAAAAATTGTATGTATTAAAGATTTGATGAAGCAAGTAAGAATTCAGTTATTTTTCCTCTGCTGCATTTCAAGAGTATTTATGTAGAAGGTTTGTATTTTATATCAAAGAGAAGTTGGGGAGTATTGGGGAGTGTTGGGAGAAGCGTCTGACCCTTGGCTGGCATCTGCTGGTAACCTTACCTTCCTCTCCATCGTAACACTCACATAAGGGAAACAGTTACAACAGAGCTTAGCTATTTGGGATCCCGCTTGCTCTCTTCCTTAATTTATGAGATAAGGGCTTGTTAAAGAATGTACATTGGGAAAGATGTGCAGAGTAGCTTAAAAGGGAGAATAAATGGTGTATGAGGAGTGAGAAGGGTGGCTTGGCAACTCTCTGAAAACTTTAATAGAGGTTGGCGTTGGAGGTAGATACTTTAAAAGTGAAAACAAAAGAGATAGAATTGATTTTTTTAAAAAAATCTGAAGTTTATACAAGAAAAAAGTTTAATTTAAGGTGTTCTAGTAAAGATTGAAATTATCTACTTCAACAAAAAGGAGCTGAATTGGAATATTCAGGTCTAAATATTTCCATCTAGGTAGTCCTTTGAGTATTGCTCCAGGAGCTTCTATTACTATTGGTACAATCGTTGATTTACTCCTTCAGAATCGCTCAACTTCAGTTTGCAAATCACAATATTTTGTTATTTTTTCTAGCTGTTTCTCTTCAATTTGTGCATCACCTGGTATTGCAATATCAATGGATCAGACTTTTTTCTTTTCCACAATAGTGATGTCAGGCATGTTGTGGGCCATATGTCTGTCTGTTTGGAGCCTTACGATCCACAGGATCTTGATCTGCTGCTGCTGCTACTGCTGCTGTTACTATTATTATTATTATTATTATTATTATTATTATTATTATTATTATTATTATTATTCACACAGCCAGATATTCAGACTAGGGTTGGCATTTTTGTCTGCCTATTGGGTCCTTACCAAGGACCTGGATAGGCAGATGTGGATGTTTGATGGTGTTACAGATATTGTCACAGAATGGAAGCTGTTCCCAATAAAGCCGCCTTTTGCAATTGACTGGTGGTGAATTTGTCAATGCCAATATGCTCAAGTGGTACTACCCTTTGCCACAGTCATTCTGTTTCTATTTGTAAATCTTTGTATTTTGTTATCTTCTCCAGTTGTTGTTGTTGTTATTTGGAAATACTTTACAGCTAGAATTATCCATTTACAGGCTTGAAAGACCAATAGCTTTATATGTTCATTCTGCTAAAATAATATAATTAGAATATTCTTATTTGACTTTGGCAGGGAAGCTTCAATTTATAAGCCTAAGTGAAGAAAAGGAAATTTCCTGAATCTCATTATTTCATTCTGATCAGATTTGATACAAAGATGTACACTGATTCAGAATTGGACACATCTTTCCCAATTTAGACTTTTGTCTGAGTTTAAAGGCTAATATTTTGGCTTTGACATTGTTTACACTGTTGAAAAACTGTACATGTATATTGAGATTTATTTAATCAAACAGATTTTTATGTATATGATTTTCTTTTACCTCCAGGAAATGCCCATTGATTAAAATGTCAGTGTGTATCTTTGAGGATGACGTTCTGGTGCCAGAATTTGAGATAGATCTGGTTAAATATAATATAGAGGAAGAAGCACACATCAAACTAGCAAACAAAACAAAACGCACTCAGCTTCTTTGTTTCATAATTGCTTTGAGCAATATATCTACTTTCTTTAAAGTGATTTTAGGAAAGAGTTAGAAAAAGCATTAAAAAAGAATAAGGCAGAGGTTGGTAAGTTTTCAAGTCAGTCATTTGTATCAATCGATGTATCTTAAAATGCAGATCAGAATGATTAAGCTCTTGGAAAGTGCCTCAACTATTAATGATAGCTATTAATAGTTATTAATAGTTATAGTTATTAATAGTTAATAGTTATTAATAGTTATAAATTATAACTCTTTGAGGAATAAATTTATAACTCTTTGAGGAATAAACGTGAGGTGAGGGATTTCTGTAGGTAATGTATAATGCATCTTTTTAAGGGTTCCCAACTCTAGAACAGACTGGATGTGGGTACATTGTCAGTATCTCTGCTTAACAGCTCAGGTGACTTTAAATGAGTGATGAAACAACATTGCTTTAGAAGTTTCACTTTCTTCCCTCCAGTCTTCTGATCTTGCTATATTTTATGGACTGCATCCTGGATTCTGACCCCTTACTGCCAGCTGTGACCGCACCTTACATTGCAAATAGCTTTTTGACTTCATATTCCCTTGCGAACAATTCTGATCTTCTTGCAGCATGGACCAGTGCTGACTCTGCTGCAATCTAAGTAGCTAATTTTTAATGGTCAATACGGGGCCCGTTAATGCATACAATATTTATTTTATTTTATTTTATTTATTTTAATTCCATTTATATCCCGCCCTTCTCCGAAGACTCAGGGCGGCTTACAAGCTTAGCAGTAGCCTTCATTCTATGTATATGCCTGCTCATCAATATTACCTTTCACTCTTGTTACCTGTGACCACAGCTTTACTTGTATCCCATTTCCTCGGGACCTGTCCTTATTTGAACAAAATCCTCTTATTTCTACCATTAATTAGCATTTGGTGTTGAAACCTATCACTGATCTCTTGAACACAATTCGAGTGACATAGTACAGGTAGTCCTCCATTTACAAACATTCATTTAGTGACCGTTAGAGTTACAGTGGTGCTGAAAAAAGTGACTTATGACCAGTTTTTGCACTTCAGACTGTTGCAGCATCCCCACAGTCATATGATCAAAATTTCGGCACTTAGCAACTGGCATATATTTATGACACGTGCCCTGTCCCAGGGTCATGTGATCACCATTTGTAACCTTCCCAATGAGCTTCTGAAAAGTAGAATCAACGGGGGAAGTCAGATTCGCTTAATGACCACATGATTCACTTAACAGCTGTAGTGATTCACTTAACATCTGTGGCAAAAAGTTTGTAAAATAGAGCAAAACTTAGTTAACATCTGCCTTGCTTAGCAACAGAAATTTTGGGCTCAGTTGTCGTAAGTTGAGGACCTGTATGGAAAATCTGTCTCGCCCATTTTTACTGATACCAGTGGTATGAATCAGTACAGGATCATTTGTAAGTTTACATACTACAGAAGATTGATTGATGTAAAAAAAATGACACAAAGGTCTTATTTCTCTGCCACAGTGTTAGATTGTTTTCGGTTAAATGCGTCTTTCAGTCTCAAGGCCATTAATGAGTATACTTTTCAGAGCAGATCATTTCTGTGGGGTACTGTTAACCGATCCCATCTTCATTTGACCTTTGAGAAGAAAAATCCACACTTTAATCAGTTCTTAGGATTTGTTCCTCGTATACGTTTTTTAGGGCTAAGATTGCAAGCCATAGCAGCGTGTTGGCTGAGCTCTGGGCATTTTGCTTGTTACTTCTAGTGATACTTCTCAGTGGGTTCAAAATTCCACCACAGACACAGCAGCCGAGTATATGGATAAGAACTTTTTTTAAAAATTGAACTTTATATTGAAATGCCCCAAGAATATGTTTTGGGACTTAGATCCCTACTGTGAGACTTTAGTAGCATGTAGGATGGCCTCTTATTTTTAGTTCCAGCTGGTGATTTATCAGTAAGTTAAGAAGCTTCCTGCAAATACCTTGTTTACATGGGAATTCTGTGACAGAGGGGTCTTATGGAACCTGGTACAGTACAAGCACATGACTGCCTCTTCTCAATAATCCCTTTGCAACCCAAATCCCAGTATGTGCCTAATCAGAGTGGGATGCTGTCCAGAGGTGGCAGTCTCCCTTCCTGACGGCCTTCCTCCTTGCCTTTTAAATAAGAAATAGAAAATCTTAGAGGCAGTGACTAGATCAGGTCAGAGAAGCAAAATAACCTAAGGTGATGCTAGAACAGGATATCATTTCCTAGTTAGTTGGTGTGAGACTTGGAAGTTGCCACAGTCAAGATGCACTGGGTCCGAACAGGTAAGTGAAAGCAGCATATAGCACTTCTCTGGTGAAGCAGCAAGGGTGATTGGCTGGTTCTATTTCATTTCTGGTGACTTGCTGGTGGATTGGTATGCTGGAGAAAGGAAGGGATAACTGAGGCTTCCATCCATTATCTAAATTCTCAGAAGATTAAAGAGCAGTTGTTTTAATAAGAGGTGAGAGACTGGGCCTTCTAAACCAAAGGTGCAGGACCGTGTGTATATGCAAGTAGTAAATGTTACATTTGGAAGGATAGCAAACTATTCTTGAGATTGCACAGAAGTATGAATTATAAAAATACAGGATTGTATAGAGGGAGGCCCTGAATACATTCTTGATTCTGAATTAGATCTTTCTTTGTCTACTCATGATTGTAAATTTTTAATGATTAATTTCCATTGATCCTCAGTGTGATTCAATGGGCAAATCCTAGAAGTTGCTTTTTTTTATTTCTCAAACTTCCTGCCACAATGGGAACCATTACTGCATCTATTTGTCTATCCCTACTGAGTTCAGATGAATGCAATATCACACATCAAGTTTAAATGGGATACTATTCAACTCAATTGATCTCATGGTTGCAATTCATTAATTGTGACTTCTCCCTTTGTTTTTGTAAACAATGATTGATAATTGTTTACAAATGCATTTAATTTTATTTAATTTTCCAGATATCCTTGTCAAGGCACTTGTCATGGCATGCATGGTTCTTTTCCTGTGTCCATAGCAATATAAAAAAACTAGATTGAAGTAGGAGTTGTCTAACAATATCCAGTTAACTTCACTGAGGAATGAGGATTCAAACTGAGATTTGCCTGGATCTGTTACTCTTAAATGTCCCTAGATGCTTATACATTGGTCTTAAATTGGAGAATCTTCTGATACGATTGGAGGAATTCTAGCTCTCTCTAGAAGAGCATATGAATCCTCAAAGGTTAGGTGTCTAAATCATTGCACCACAAAGAGAACTCAAGTGAATGTTTTTGTCCCATAATATTAGCTAGAAACAAATCAAGGCTGTGTTTGACCCTCATGTCTAATTTCTGTATTTACTTTTAAGACAAGATGAATATGACCCAATTCATGTGAACACTGTTGCATAAGAGTCAAAGGAAACATAGAACACGTGCAAAGAAGATAGAAAGCTCTTAATACAAAATAAATGCTTCATCAAGCTTCATGTTGCTTACACTGAATGGCCACTTTCTGAGGTTTCAGTTGAGAACCTTTTTTGTCCCTTCCTGGATTGTTGCAAGAACAAAGTAAGGAGTTAAACCATGTACACTTTTTTTGCACTTCTTAAAAATGGATGGGATATAGATGAAAGCAAGAACTGCCTGGAACTGGATTCAAATACTAGTTTGTGTCCCTATTTTTAGTACAGGAAAAAGGAAAAATTTGTAGCTCAGTGAGTGAGCATGGGCATTTGCAACTCCTGGAACAGGCTGCTGTTGGTGATAGATTAATGTCATGATTTTGAGCAACATGAATTTTTTGCTTAAGTTGGAATTTCAGCTAATTTTAAGGATTGCAATGGGAGCACAAAGTTCCCATTTTTTTCAGGCTGTATATATATCACTCCTACCTTTAAGGAAATCTAGCAAAAAATGAACTGTAGCATGCCCTTTCCAGTGATGTTACCATACCACCAAAAGGATTTCTCTAATGTGCTAGTGGAATGCAACACAAGTTGCTGCTTTTGATCCAAAAAGCATTCTTATTTCTATTGCATTATCCAAATGGGAATTGCTTGTGTAGTTCTTATTGCAATATGCTGTTGCAATATTCCATAACTTATGGAGAAAACTACTAAAACTGTAATTCTACTGTACACTTGAACCTTGAATTTTTCAATGGATGCAGTCTTCAGTTGCTAGGACCCTACCTTTGTGCCTCATTCTTAAAATCCTCTGGGCACGAACTGGCCAAATAAAGTTATAAGTAGCGAATTTCTGCTCAACAGATACAGCTAGAATCTGTTGTGCAAATAAGATGAGAAAACAATTCCCTTCGCTTCCTTTTTATTATTTCAGAAAGGGTAGACTCAAATTCTAGCAAAAACAGATACAAATAACTGGTGTAGAACTGTGTGTTCCAGTTAGATTATAAATGCTGATTCTTTTGAGGAGCAAGAGTGAAATAATTGATTCACAATTGGTGCATATTTTAGTGTTGGTGTTCTGTGACTATAAGCAGTTGGTTTATCAATAACTGATGTCAAGTATACCTGGGTATCTATCTTTTTCATGTATCTGACATATTCTATGTACCGTACATTACCAACAATACATGCCAAGATAGGTTATGGGAGACCGAATAAGGTGAAAAGCCTCCTTAAAATGTCCTCCTAAGATTTGGATTTTTTTTTAAAAAAAGGCCAAGAGAGTTTTTATTTGCTCCAATGTAAAATCATACAGCAAAACATCAATGATTCTTAAGCTGCATTACACACTATGTAGGGACTATCTTTTATTATTAAGCTTTTTTGTGCCTTCCTGTAGCCTTCTTTGTGTGTCTGTGGGTACTTTCTGGGAATCCCTGCTTCAGTTTGGTGTAGAATTAATAGAAGTTGAAGCTTAGCATGTCTGCAGAGTCCCAAGTTGAGGAAGGGTATCTGAGCCTAGCACAATCACAGTAACTGCAGTAAATTGAAGCTTGCATGGTGAGACCTGCTCTGGTAGTGTTAGCATCATCAACCAATTCAGAAGTCAGAGTTATTAAATAGGGTTTATTGTTAAAAAAAACAAAGCAACAACCAAAAACCAAAACTGTTAAACTGTAGATAGGAAAGTTGCCAGCATGGATACATACAGTACCGGTCAGTTTTGATTAATAGCAGTTTAGAGCATTGTGACCTTGGATGGGAAACTTCCTTAATCCTTTCCGAGATTGAATTTAATTTATTAGATTTGTTATGGATGCACACTCAGAACCTTTGATGTGTAGAGCAACTGTGTTGAGATGCACACCTGTTACTCCTCCCTTAGCAATCCAGATTAATTAGCACCAAAAGCTGAATTTCTGCAATTTATTTTAATAGTGTGATTTAAATATATTCACATGCACAGTCATTTTGCACAAAAAAGCTTTTAATAATCGTGCAGTGAATCTGGCTCTTTTCCCTGTTAAAGAAGAAGGCATCTTTTTCTTCAGTCCTCCCTTTTTTCCCCTGACTTACTCTTATTTAATAAGGACAGAAATGAAAGGCTGCTCCGGGGAACTGTTAAAACAAACACAGCATGCAGCCATAATATTTTCTTTATGTTATTGGATTGCATAGAAATGGTTGAACCCTACACAATGAGCATTCTTGTATACCTTCATTGTATTTCAGATCTATTTGAATGAGCCCGTTCCTTAGGAAACTGTGTGCAATACTCCTTTGCAGTTGCACTTTGAACAATGAGATTGATAATAATAGAAAGACTATATTTGGGGCTTCTTGTAGATCACCCTGATAAGGTTTTGTAAGGTATGATAACTCTGGGGTAGGGATGAAAAACCACACCTGTAAGATTCTTCTTCGTAAATAGAGATTCCATAGAATCATATTAAAAGCAGTCATTATTTTCCTTCCCTTTTGAGCAGGATCCATGCTATGAGCATTTATTGATCAGTGTATCTGGATGCCACAAGCGTTCTTAGGACTGGCTTTGCCTTTTAATAAATGTCAGCTTTATTGGAAAGTTTCACTGTTTTTTTTTCCTCTTGGTATCTGAAAGGATTCTTGTGAGCTTCTGCGGTTAAAAGGATTCTGGGTAAATTATTGCTTCCCTACAAAGATGATGTTGATTGGCTGAGTCCTTGCCCTTGGACTTTGTGCTCTCTTTGATAAGAACCCCAATGAGTTATATGAAGCTGAGAAATTATTAACTTGGTGTGTATGTGCCAGCGAACAGGGGAGAAAGGGGAGAAAGGAGCGGCTCTCCTGAGACAAAAACAGTATCCTAATGTCACACTAATATGCTGTTACTTATAACTGTATGTAGTGCCATCAACCCGCCCTTCTCTGGTGGAATTTCCCATCTTGTTCTCCAATACTTTGCCTCCTTTTGCTTAGTTTCTGGAGGACATTGTGCAGATCCCACAACAAGATGGCTGCACTAGATAAGGGGGTGAAGGCCACAGGAGAAGAGCAGGTGCTTGGAAAAATATGTTTTTCACACCATTTTCCATGTCTTAGGTAGTGTTGTGCCTGTGGCTGCTTATCATTCACATGCTGAATTTTTTAGTTGCTGGGGTTACCGTAATGTATGAACAAAGTTCTATGACTGGTTACCGTAACCTATTATGGGAGAGGGGGGATGTTACATGCCATACTAAGCAGAACACACAACCCAGTTATAAGTTAGCTTTATATATAAGTAGGTAGTTTTAATCAGCTTTCTGTAGTTTTCTTACCGCACTGCCATCTACCTAATGTCAGCTGCCATTATGACCCATCACCAGTTTACTTCTCAAACTCAAAAGAACCACACTTAGATTGAGGACATCTTTGTCCTTTCTTGAAGCATTTTCCTGGTCCTGCTTGCACCTTCTCTTTTGGAAGGGGTCAAGCCTGTCTAATGTTATAAACCCACTTTAGACAGCAATTTACTGCAGCATAAAAAGGCACAGCTTTAAAGCTATTCAACTTTCCCTGGATTCTTGCCAAATTTGAAGGGAATCAATTCAAATCGGTCTCCAGAGATTTTGTTGTTGTTGTTGTTGTTTTAAGTTCCCATTATATTTAACTGGAGAACATTCTCCATGTCTACAGCTACCGCAAATGGAAAGAGGCAAACGAGGAAAGATAAGCAAAGGCAGTGACTTAGATTAGCTTGGCCCATACATCATACATAGCTGAACGCAAAATTGCTAAGTTGGAATGTCTTTGTGCTCCCATTCTTTTGTCCTGTATGGTAACTGTGTTAACTTTGTCTTGTCTTTATAGCAGTGAATCCAGGTTTATACAAATGGAACTATCATAGCATCTATAGTAATTCCTCATTTATATTAGTACTAGTATATAAAGTATTTATAAATGCATACACACATATAAACATGTAGTATAAATGCTTGTAAGTAAGCTACAGGCTTAGTCAGCTTCCATTGAGCAGTGATCTGTGGTAAAATCCTAGTTATAAACAAGATTGTGAACCGTTCATTTCTTTTACTAAATTTTACTAAATCTCCTGAATTACAAATGATGGGGAGCTTTGATATCAAACATTATCTGGTGCATTTTCAGAAGAACAAGGAAGCATGTTTTCATGAGCAAGTGCTACCCTCTCTTGTAGAATTGTAACATGAAGCCTCCTCATATTGGCTGCTTATCTCACTGAACTTTGTCTGATACACAGTCAGTGTCATGGCTTAAAATGGCAGGAGAAAATTCTTCAGTGAAGAACATGGAGTCTTTGTGTCAGTAGCTCTAAAACACAAGGTCTAAATGAATGGATGTATTTAGTTTGCTACATTTGTTATGGTATGTATGGTATGTGTTAAAAAGACATTTGTTGCTGTATATTTTAAAACTACGCTATCTCAAGAGTTTTTAAAATCCTAATTCCTACAAATCTAGTGAGTACATTTGTCATTATTTTCTTTCTTTTGCGAAGTGTGGAGGGGGCATAATATTGAACGTCAGGGCTTATGAAGGTAAATGGATGGATGAGTCATAAGGGAGAAGAAAGATACTTGCTCTTTATCCTGCCTTCATGGGATCCAAGCACACTTGAGTTCATTGAACTGCGCAATTCAGGGTGGAGAATCTGTATCTCACAGCTACATTAATGAGCAAATACAGTGCAGCTAATAGGCTTTGCTTGTTAAAGCAAATTCAAATTACATTTTTTTCCATTAGTTAGTGAGTAAATCTTCAAAGACTGTGATTTATGCTTTTCTTACACATGGTTTAAAGAGGCATTGAATACTGTTGGTGTGCCTTGAGGACGGTGTGCGCTTAGTGGAGAAAATACCTGGGAAAAAAGTTCTGCTTAATTTTGTATCAGAACTGCACATTTCCCATTTTTGCAGCCTGACTTGCAGGTAATGGGGCATTTATGGGATAATGTCCCAATAGCATAAGGGAGAGATTTTTGTCCTAGTGTG
This sequence comes from Vipera ursinii, assembly GCF_947247035.1. Classification (NCBI taxonomy): domain Eukaryota; kingdom Metazoa; phylum Chordata; class Lepidosauria; order Squamata; family Viperidae; genus Vipera; species Vipera ursinii. Next base: position 113,463,921 of record NC_139512.1, on the reverse strand, counting down.
AAAGGAACAACTCCAAAATCAGAGGGGAAATTCAAAATGGACGTCTTTGCCTTATCTCCCTGTAGACCTCTGAAACCGTCTCATTCCAAAGATGAGAATTTCTAACCTGAGGAAGCTCTAGCAGGGAGAGACCTGAGTGCTGCTTCTCTGGCATTGTCTACTTTTTAATGTGCATTTACAGAGTCCTTGGTGCTCTCTAAGCTTGGTTATTTGCTTACAGATATTTTATTACCCAAATAAGTAACATGATCAGTGCTAGAGAGTGTGGGGTTTGCTCCCTGTTTATATACAGTGGTTATTTAATGCTGATTTAATACTGAGAGCAGCTCCAGAGTTGGTCTAAATCAGTGTTTTTCAAAGCTGGCAACTTTTTTGTGGACTTCAGTTCCCAGAATTCCCCATCCAGTATTCTCCCAGTATTCTGGGAGTTGCTAATTTTTAAAAACACTGGTATAAATTCATTTGTTTTCAGTGCATACAATTTGAGTTATTCCTTCTCAGAAAGGGCAAGGATTGAGAATACAGCGCCTTCCTGATTTCTAGCAGCAAGTCTTATTACCGACAGCATGTTTGAAAATACTGCGAGGACTTCTGACAGATTTTCTCTACTAATAGATTTCTGAGGAATGCATGATGGAGTGAGAGGAGAAAGATAATGCTGGATACTTCCAACTCTGTAACTTCCATTTCACACTAAAACTTCTTTCAGACTTTAAACATATGCCTTATATCAAGCAAGACAGACAAGAATATCTGAAATTGACATGAAAGCTGTATCCTTATTTTGTTTTGGTCAAATGGAGTTATAAAAAAATAGATGGAAGACCATGTTAAATAATGGAAGAGCAATTTCAATTACAGTTTAACTTGCATTTCTTTTATGTAATTTATGCAATTTCTTCACTGACCTACACACCTAATTATAACTTATTCTTTGCATGGTTGCTGTATTTCAAATGTGTTCATATACTGTCTTATGGCACAAAATTACATCTGGACAAAAGACCAATAACAGTAGGATTAGGAATTAACAAGATATTATTGCAAGATATCATACAGTAATACCTTGTATTGTTCATATTTTTATGTACGCATTCATTGATAAGTGTAAATATAAGGTAGATTCTTTTCTTCTCTGTATTTTTAATTTGTACTCTTTTTTAAAAAATCCTTTTTTTGTTTAAGATTAAATGTTGCTTTGCTACAAAAATTAAAGATATTAAATAATTTGAAAAAGCAAAAGGAATTAACAGACCTATGCCTTAAGCATTCTGTTTTCTACAGTATGTAAACAAGATCACTTATTTCAAAATGAACTGTCTAGAATATTTCTGGCAGCAAAGGCTGGTAAAGTTGGTGAGTCAAATGTTCCCTCAGGAGATGGAAAACAAATGTCCATGTAATTTATGTCCTAACAAAGTCTTCTTATGCATTCAGTACCTCTCACGAGAGATAGATAGTATTTAACAAATTATGGTAACTTTGAAAAAAATATTTTAAAACAATTTCCTATAACTGTCTGTGTTTATGTATTTTTTTATTTACTGTATTTCTATTTCCAGGCTTACTATCAGCTTTCCTAATGATTTGTTGTATACCTGCTGTAGAAATGAAAGCTGCAATCCTATGCAGTACCTCTGTTCCTTTAAACTTAAAAGTGGCTTATCTGATTGTATTATTGCTGTCATTGGGATAGTGTAGGGTTTTTTTAATGGTTTTATTATATGTTGTATTTAAAAAAAATGTTGTAAGCTGCCCTCAAGTCACTTATGTATGAGCTGAGCAGCTATATAAATATGTTTAATAAATAAAATAATAAAACTCAATCAACTGCTTAATAATCACAGACTTGCATAATTATGATATGCGTTATTCATACATGGGATTCAGATATGAACTTTTGTAATTTGTGGCAAAGCCTGCACAGCTTGTTAAAATGTATTTTACACTTGTTAATTCAGTGTATTTCAAAGTGTACAAAGAAGTGTAATAATGTAGAGGAGCATTACGGTAATAATAAAATAATAGCTGGGAAGTGCCTGAAGGTCATGTATGGGAGGATGGATTCCAAGCTTACCAAATCATCCTTGTTTTTTCCTCTTAAGATCCATCAGTTGGAGCCAGGTACAAATGATTGTAAAGAATGATGTGCACATACATTTGGTATGGGTGCTGAGCTGAAGCTGAGCTCCCAGCCCTTTGATGCATTTGTTATGGAGAAACCTTTTGATCAATGGTTAAAACTACTGAAAATCAAAAATCCTTGCTGGTCTACTTCAAATTACCTATCTTTGGCTTGTCGCCCAGTGATGTATTCCAGCCCAGCTGCTGCTTGGTAGGCATCTGAAATGCAGCATCTCTGATTGTGACTTGTTACACGCTTCTTGTAAGCCCCTCATGTCAAAGAGAGCCTGTAGAAAATTGGTGTGTTCTTCTGTCAAATTGCCCAATTAAAGTTGGATTCCAGATTTCCTATCTTTAGCATAATAGCCCTTCAGATATTTGAAGCTCACTATCATATCTTTTCTAGGCAGCAACTCTTTAAACATGTTCACTGATGTCCTGATTGAACTGGAAAAAGCAAACTAGTTAGATTTTATAAGAGACAGATTTAGAATGTAATCTGCTATGCAGAAATGATAATCTGACAATTTCTCTGGTAGGCTTGGCATTAGAAATCATGCTTATATTCTCAAACACTTTTTAAAAATCAAGGGAATTTAATAACATCTGTTAACTTTATAATAGGTGATTAGTCTACTTGAAAACATGTTCTGCATAAAGTAAGAATACAGCATTTTATAAATCAAGTTAAAATGGCATGAATAAAATAAGGTCAAACAAGTTTAATCGTTAATATTTAATTACTTAAAATATTAAGTAGTACATTTACAAGATCTTCTCTTGTAATGAAAACTTTAATAAAAATTTTAATAAATACATTTGAAGATAATTTGTTTCCCTTAAAGGTGCATAAGAAATATACAGTACACAAAAATGGTCACATAAAATACATTCACAAATGGACATGTACTATGCAATATTTAAATATACATGGATAAATATAAATAAATAAGTTTATAAATACATAAAAAATTAAAAACTGAATGATATTCAATGTTGCTAATAGTCCCTCTTAAATATTTAACAGAAGAATTACAATATTGAAGAATATTGTGATTATTTGAACAGTTTTAATATATTGTATATGAGCAAGCAATGGATCTTTTGGGTAGAAAACAGACGTTTTCAAGTAGCTTTAAAGGTAATATTTTTAAAAAGTCTTATTCTACTGTGCTAGGATAGTGAAAAAGACTGTGAAGTGTTAGTATTTAAATAGGAAATCATTGATGAAAGTAATAAACTTACAAAATGGATTCTTGTAAATAACTTTGTTTCTCAGTTGCACATTAAATGTCTTTATACAAAATTGGCCCATGGATTCATATAACAAATTATTGTCTGCATCATTGGCAGTGTTTCTTCAGATTTCAGCTAGCTCCTTATCCAAAGACTCTGGAGATTAAATTTGGGACAATTTTAAAAATATGAGAAAGAAAAGATGAGAAAATTGATTATTTCATACTTCTAAATTTATTTAATTAGAGCATTAAATTAAAGGTAACATGGGTGAAAGTACCCTTAAAGATCAATTTATAGATGGAATGTCAATTACGTATCTAACTAAAAGTGCAGCAAAATTATTGGATAACATGGAAATATATTTAATCAATAAGGTAATATTTCTAACACCATTTTTTGAGCACAGGATCTCTCCAGGGCTACGTCCTAAGTCCACTGCTGTTCACCCTGTTGACCCATGACTGTTGTGCAAGATTTGCCAACAATCATATTATGAAGTATGCAGATGTTACAACAGTTGTGGGCCTTATTCAAGATGACAATGAAGGTGCTTACCACAAGGAGGTAGAGTGTTTGGTGAACTAATGTCACCAACTAATGAACTAAGACTGAGTGGCTGTACGTGTCGGCATCTCAGGATATTCAGAATATTCCATCTCTTTCTATGGGGGGTGAGCTATTACCCCCCATAGATAGGGCTCGCAACTTGGGGGTCCTTCTAGATTCACGGCTCTCCTTAGAAGATCATATAGGAGCTGTGACTAGGGGGGCCTTTGCCCAGGTTCGCCTGGTGCGCCAGTTGCGGCCCTATCTAGACCGGGATGCCTTGCGTACAGTCACTCATGCGCTCGTGACCTCTCGTTTGGACTACTGCAACGCTCTCTACATGGGGCTGCCCTTGAGGACCACCCGGAGGCTTCAACTGGTGCAGAATGCAGCCACGCGAGTTGTGTTGGGGGTCTCCCGATACTCCCATATTACACCTCTGCTCTGCGAGCTGCATTGGCTGCCGGTTGCCCTCTGGGTGAGATTCAAGGTGCTGGTTACGACCTACAAAGCCGTACATGGCATGGGTCTGGATTACCTACGGCAGCACCTGCTGCCAGCATCAACTTCCCTCCGTCCAGTGCGCTCCCACAGAGAGGGCCTCCTCAGGGTGCCTCCGATCAAAGAATGTCGATTGGTGGCCCCCAGGGGGAGGGTGTTCTCTGTGGGTGCGCCAGACCTGTGGAACCGCCTTCCGGTTGAGCTCCGGATGGCCCCCGACCTGCGCTCCTTCCGGCGTGATTTAAAAACTTATCTATTTGAACAATCTGGCCTGGTCTGATGGGTTTGGGGTTGGTTTTAAATAAGTTTTAACACATTTTTAGTATTGTATTCTTGGGCATAATTATTTAATTCTTTTTAATCTCTTTTTTAACTTTTGTATTTACATTTTGATATTTATTGCCCTGTACACCGCCCTGAGTCCTTCGGGAGAAGGGCGGTATAAAAATTAAATAAATAAATAAATAAATAAATAAATAAATAAATAAATAAATAAATAAATAAATAAAGTAAGAAAAATAGCCTAGTTTTAAACATTGGGAAAACTAAAGAGATCATTGTTGATTTTAGAAAAGGCAGCACAGCCACACTCCTCTATGTATTAATGATTCACCTGTGGAGATAGTTAGCAGCATCAAATTTCTGGGTGTGCAGCTAATGATTAGGCTGGCTTGGTTGCCCAACAGCAAGACACTGGTGAGGTGGGCACAGCAGCACCTGATATTTCTGCATCACATGAGAAAAATACATCTTCCTTCCCCTGTTCTTACTACTTTCTATAGAGGGATGATTGAGAGCATCCTGTCATATTTTATTACTGTCTGGCTTGGAAGCATCACTGCTTCAGACACGAAGGCAATGCAGAGAGTGGTGAGGATGGCAGAAAATTATTGGCAGTTCACTCCCTTCTATACAGGACATAGCATATAAGTGTTGCTTGAGCAGGGTCTGTAGGATTGTCTGGAATGCTACACATCCTCTTCACAACTTGTTTTCCTTGTTACCTTCTGGGAGGAGGCTTCATGGTATCCGAAGCAGAACATCCAGATTCAGTCACAGTTTTATTCCATACAGTATTAACCTTGTGAACTCTCATGCTTCCTCTTTCCGCTATATATTCAAGATGGACAGTGATTAATATTTATATGTAAGGGTCTAGGTATGTAGATATGTTTTATATAGCATGTTTATATGTGTGTTATGTATGTGCACTTTTGAGAGCAGGCAACAGAATTTCATTTTAAATGTGTCAGCATGCCCACAGTAAAAAATGACAATAAAGATTATGTATTATGTATTATTTATTATATTTATGAAAAGAACCAAGCATCTATATAAGCATTCTAGAAAGCATGATGACAAACAACTATTATAGGAAGAAAAAAATAATTTAAACTTGATTATCCCTTTAAAAAAAGCTTTTCTATATGAGAAATAACTTGGTTTTCCCTTTAAGCTTGAAAAAATAAGAGTTCTTTTTTTGCCATGTGAAAATGGTATTGCACTCACATTCAACAAACAAGTACAATCTGTAGTAAAAGAGATAATATAATGAAGCTTGCTAGAAGGTTATATGACAGCTAATGAAATATACTGTTCTATGTTGTGCCCCAATTCTTTTTTTTACTTGTTTTTAATCTTGCTTTTTAAAAACTTTCCATTAGTTTTTAATGTATTTTGACTGTTTTATTTCGTATGTTGCCAGAAATCACTAGGTGAGATTCAGGGATGGGGTTGGACAGCAGGAAAAAGCCACACAGTAACAACACTAGGAAGTGAAAGGAAGGAAGGAGATAGGGACGATGAAGAAGAGCTGGTTATAGATCAGATGTATATAAACCTTGTTAAAGACATTTGCTTATCTGTACACTATTGTTAACTCTCCCTTATGCTTTGCTCCATATTATTTGCTTCCATTCTTCTCCCTGTTTGCAGAAGAACATGTATTAAGGGAAGAAATTGTATCGAAGCACATACTCTTCTCCTTTTGATAAAGAAGATGTATGTTTATCACAAGGTGGCTAATCCCCCCATTTCCTCGTGGATTGATATGATTAAATGTCTGTTCCAACTCAGACGCTCCTGCCTGTGGTCTGTGTCCTTAGAAGATAAATGACAATTCCAGAACCATGGACAGCATTCTGTCCTTCAAAGACCTTTCCAAACATAACTTTTAGTATGGAATATAGAAAATGACACTTCATGTCTCAATCTGAATGTTCTCTACCTAAATACTAACAATTTAACCCTATCTGGTTAAGCAGTCCATCTAGTTTCTGTTGAAATTATAATTTTTACTGTTCTTCACACATGACGGGTTCCAAATTAATCTCAGCCAGGATGCATGAACTATAACAGTCAATTTGTTTTTCAGTGTTAAAATACTAAAATACTATCTCTAATCATAATTTCTATACTATTGGAAAAAATAAATGTGAGATATGATTTGATTATTACTATAGTATACAGGTGAAACTCGAAAAATTAGAATATCGTGCAAAAGTTCATTTATTTCAGTAATGCAACTTAAAAGGGGAAACTAATATATGAGATAGACTCATTACATGCAAAGCAAGATAGTTCAAGCCGTGATTTGTCATAATTGTGACAACTCATGAAAACCCCAAATCCACAATCTCAGAAAATTAGAATATTACATGCAATCAATAAAACAAGGAGTGTACATAGAACAATATTGGACCTCTGAAAAGTATAAGCATGCATATGTACTCAGTACTTGGTTTGGGCCCCTTTTGCAGCAATTACTGCCTCAATGCGGTGTGGCATGGAAGCTATCAGACTGTGGCACTGCTGAGGTGTTATGGAAGACCAGGATGCTTCAATAGCGGCCTTCAGCTCTTCTGCATTGTTTTGTCTCATGTCTCTCATCTTTCTCTTGGCAATGCCCCATAGATTCTCTATGGGGTTCAGGTCAGGTGAGTTTGCTGGCCAATCAAGCACAGTAATCCCACGGTCATTGAACCAGGTTTTGGTGCTTTTGGCAGTGTGGGCAGGTGCCAGGTCCTGCTGGAAAATGAAGTCAGCATCCCCATAAAGCTCGTCTGCGGAAGGAAGCATGAAGTGCTCCAAAATCTCCTGGTAGACAGCTGCGTTGACCCTGGACTTAATGAAGCACAGTGGACCAACACCAGCAGATGACATGGCTCCCCAAATCAACACAGACTGTGGAAACTTCACACTGGACTTCAAGCATCTTGCAGTGTGTGCCTCTCCATTCTTCCTCCAGACTCTGGGTCCTTGGTTTCCAAATGAGATGCAAAAGTTGCTCTCATCAGAAAAGAGGACTTTGGACCACTGAGCAACAGACCAGATCTGTTTTTCTTTAGCCCAGGTAAGACGCTTCTGATTTTGTTTGTTGTTCAGGAGCGGCTTGACAAGAGGAAAACGACATTTGAAGCCCATGTCCAGGATCTGTCTGTGTGTGGTGGCTCTTGATGCACTGACTCCAGCCTCAGTCCACTCCTTGTGAAAGTCCCCAACACTTTTGAATGGCCTTTTCCTGACAATCCTCTCCAGGCTGCGGTCATCCCTGCTGCTTGTGCACCTTTTTCTCCCACACTTTTCCCTTCCACATAACTTTCTATTAATGTGCTTTGATACAGCACTTTGGGAACATCCAACTTCTTTTGCAATTACCTTTTGAGGCTTTCCCTCCTTATGGAGGGTGTCATTGATGGTTTTCTGCACAACTGTCAGGCCAGCAGTCTTCCCCATGATTGTGATTCCTACTGAACCAGACTGAGAGACCATTTAAAGGCTCAGGAACCCTTTGCAGGTGTTATGGCTTAATTAGCTGATTAGAGTGGGACACTTTGAGCCTAGAATATTGCACCTTTTCACAATATTCTAATTTTCTGAGATTGTGGATTTGGGGTTTTCATGAGCTGTATGCCATAATCATCACAATTATGACAAATCAGGGCTTGAACTATCTTGCTTTGCATGTAATGAGTCTATCTCATATATTAGTTTCCCCTTTTAAGTTGCATTACTGAAATAAATGAACTTTTGCATAATATTCTAATTTTTCGAGTTTCACCTGTATGGTCTAGTGAACATGCTTTCCAGAATAGGGAATAGCAGAAGGATCTTTCCTTTAACTAGAGATCTGCATAGGTAACAATTTTGTTTAAGATAGATTCTGGATTGAGAACAGGAGGAGGGGCATATATATTCCTGAAAATCATATCCATATAATTAAAATATGAACACTCAGAAAATATTCTTCTCCCTGTTACCCTGAAGAATTATTTGGATAGATTAAACATACCAACACTTAACCATTCATCTTCATGGAATGGGTCTTTATTTCCTCAGTACTCCTTTTTGCATTCATCTGCCAAATAGATATGTAGACCATTAGGAAGAATAAATCTTTCTCCACTTTTCCTATATGTCTGTCTGTCTATCATCCATCTGTCTGTCTCTCCATTTATCTATCTATTACCGTGTATAGACCTCCTCTCAGTTAAAAAATATTAAAGCTATTTTCAGTAAGCAAAACAAATTAATAAGCAAACTAATAAACTGACCATATATTTTAAGACATAATATAAAGCAATGTTTTTCTCCCTTGGCGACTTCAAGTGGACTTCAAGTCCCAGAATTGCACAGTCGGCATGGTGAGAAATACTGGTATAAAGTAAAATAAAACACCAAGCATACTATGTTGGACAAGATATTCCAAATTTGGATGACTATCGTTAGAAAAGCCTGCTTCTGCCTCCCATCCATAAGACTGATTTAGTAATTCCATTCCTCAGTTGGATCTGATGAAAAGGAGGAAGAGTTGGGTGTCATCAATATACTGATGAAATTTAACTCAAATGCTTCATTTGATTTTAATGTGGAGGATAAAATTGACCTCTGCAGAACCACAATATAAATGCTATGGAAATGAGCAAAAATGCCTCCATCTCTTCTAGAGATGGTCACCCAAGTAAAATAAGAACTACTCAAAATGAATGATATTAAAAGCCACCAAAGAGTCCAGGTGAATCAGCTAAACTGCAGTTGCCTATCTCACCTCATAAAGATAATCTAGCAGGATGACCAAGGCAGTCTAAATCTCAATATCGAGGAAGCAATACAATACTTATTTTGTATTAAGATAAGATGAAGGGATGGATTAAGAATATGGAAAATATTCTGTAGACTTGTTTTTTACCCCTGAAGAGATTGAATTAGGTGATGGTGAGAAGACACTATGGATTATGTCTTCCATGAAAAAGTAACATGCTATCTGGTTGTAAGCCATCCACAGTCGCTTGATGGTGAGATGGGTGACATATAAATTTAATAAGTAAATAAAAATGCTATTTTGTCTTCAGTAGAGTTAAACTGGTTTGGTTTGCTTGCATGAAGCTTAGCATCATATCAAGAGCCACACTGCATGCCTCTTTCTTCAGGGCTGTTCCTGCTAGTTTTGACAAGCATCCTGGCATGTCCCTTTGTTAATAAATTACTATCCATTATTATTTAGATTGTATATCACATTGGTGAAACCATGATTGATTAGTTGGTGACTTAATATGTTGTATGAACCCACTCAGTTGTACAAATTGTAATCTCTTCTGGGCTAACATCAGGTTCTTGAAAATCAAGAAAATCAGGAGGCACCCTTAAATTGTGAATTTGCTGGTTAAAATGGACAAGGTTAGTGTCAGTGTAGATATAGTGCTAAAATCACTCATAAAGTGAGCAAAGAAGGGAGTGGAAAATTGCACCAGGGAGAAATCAGGGGAGGCGTGCATCTAGCTCCTTATTTTGCAAATGATACTTTTTAGAGAGATACTATATCTGCAGAAGTCTTCATAAGATTATTCCTTGGGAAAATAATTACTATAGTGGGAAATAAATTAAACTGTAGGAAGATGTATGTTACTGATCAGCCTTAGGGATGATTCTACTGCTATTGATTAATGCTCCCAAGTGAGTCTGAAGAACAAGGTTATCAGTTTGCATGTAGGAATAGTAATAAAAAACAGAGAAGATAACCCTGGGTTTTTGGTTTATTTGTTTTTAATGAGATTCTGAGTCAGCTAGGATGCTCATGTAGTCTTGACTGCTATCTCTGTCAAAAGCCATAAATGTTGACAATAGAACATAATTTTCAGCACTAAGGTTCAAGGAAAGAACCTCTTGGAACTTATGTCAGATAGAAATTAGAGAATTAAAGGTTGGTATAAGTTAATATGGGATTTATCATATCTGGCAGCAAACAGGGCAATAAAATTGTCAGTTCCTCAATGGGCATATCATTTTTCCTTATGTTTCATATCACATAGTAGTTGGGACACTCTACTTTTATGTGATGATAGAAGCAACTTGTGTCATAAAAAGAATAAGGAGTAGGGGTTCTGGGGAAAAATTCATATAACAGAAGATGACAATGTCATATTGCGTAACAAAGACCGACTATGCTGCACCTAGCTCCACAATTAAACCAGAAGAATAAGACCTTCTGAGATCTTGTGGTCTTACAGGAAATCTCCTTGATTATTTTTGACTCTGAGATCATTGTGCTAAGAGTAAATGATGGTGTCTGATGGCTGAAAAGGTTGCATTCCAGTCTATTACACATTTTGTTAGTTGGCAACCTATTTACTGTTGATTTTTTATCACAAATTGCTTTAATCATTGGAGCTTGAATTCTGATAAAGAAACTCTAATGTATACAGAGAAAAAGATGATTGAGTAAAATCTTGGTGTCTATTTTACTGAAGTGTATTTGAGAGAATTTACAGATCAGAAGACAGACTGGATTGTATGGATCTGTTATCAATCCTAGCAAGAATGATCAGGGAAAAAGAATCATAGAAGCTAAAATCCAACATGAGGGCAGGCCACCAGGCCCACTCTGCTGTCAATAATACTGAAATCTGCACTTCTTGGTATGCACTTCACCATTTTAGTTAGCAGCAGAAGAGGCTGAAAAATGACTACATAATGATATTCTAGATAGAATTGGACTACAGCTCAGAAGTCCAAATTAGTATAGCTAATGTTAAAGTCATTATCACAGAAGTCTTCTAGATCAATATTACACAACACTGTAGACTCTTAATTTACAAAAGGAATTACCTGTATTCTTTCTTTCTTTCTTTCTTTCTTTCTTTCTTTCTTTTTTTCTTTCTTTCTTTCTTTCTTTCTTTCTTTCTTTCTTATTTTTGATAAACATAAAGTTACAAACAACTGAATCAAATCAAAACAAAATTAAATATTGTAGTATTAAAATAAAAACATTGGCAAAAACCTGAAGAAAGAGATGGATTTATTGAGGGAGTTGAAACTAAACATATTGCTCTGGGAAGTGGATTTCATGGAGAAATCCACAAAGGAGAAGGCTCTGTCTTAGATAAAATGGGGTTTTGAACCCTGGTTTTCTATATCAAAGTCAAAACTATCTAGGAGATTTCACTACATTCACTAGTAGCATGTTGCAAAGTGAACCAGATACAATTTTGAACAATGTTCTGTGATAGTCATGAAGAAAGTAATTGAATTGATTATTTAAAACATGTTATCTAATGACTTACCCTTCTTGTGTACTGTAGTTTCTGTTTTCTCCTATTATAGCATTGTAATTCAGATCTTTGCTACAAGTACAATTTTTTTTCAGCTAGTTCAGAGATGTTTAACACAAAAAGACTTGACGAAATCTGTGTGTCAACCTATACAGATGTTTTAGCAGCCATGGAGAATGCTCCTGAGGAACCATGGTATAATGATTGGCTTATTCAAAAAGCTTTGCAGACTTTTAATCTAAATCAGCTTGAAATGGAGGGAAAGAGATTGGTTGTGGGAATAGAAGCTTTGTGAGATGATATTGTACTTGAATGTGCTTCTTTTGATTTGTGGAAGGATGGGGGGGTGTACTTGAATTGGGTATTGGAATGCTTTCCTGCTCTTGCATATTCTTGAGATCTGAGAGAGATACGGCTAAAATATCCTTTCCCCAATTTGATATTTATGTCAGCAGGCAGTGATCAATCATACATACCAAACTATGGAACAGCAACTCATCTATAATGTGAACTAACATACCTAAACAATAAATGGACCCCTGATAGAAGAGAGTATTTGTAGCTCAGGGGAGAATTGGTTGATGTTCTCCGAGCTTGCAGACACTTCATTATCAAACTAGGTAACATTGTCAGTGCACTAATGATGTTATCTAGTTTGGTGATGAAATGTTTGCAAGAAAACCACCAAGGTCAGAGAGCACCAAGGACTCCACAGTTCAAGCCTGAGCTACAAGTGTTCTCTTCTATCAGTGCGTCATTTATTGTTAACTATATTTGTAAATATACAAGCAGCTATTCCAGTATTAAATTGAACATCTGAATTAGTGAGGAGCTGAATTGCAACATAACTGAAGCTATCTGGGAAATCTCTTTTGGCAAGAAGAATCGAGTTCTTACCCACTGAAAGTTGAGCTCATCCTTTACTAATATTTAGTTTTCCAATGTTTAATAAATAAACAATTGACTTGGTTTACACAATCCATTCAGTCATAAAGTTTATACACCATAGTGCTGAATAGACACGATACCTTAAGAATTAGACAAACCACAACATGTCTCAGCAATATATGTAGATTACTTCTGTAACTTTGATTTCTTTCTTACATTTCTTCTTAAACCTCATTTCCCTTATCTGACAAAAGATGTATTTGGGTTTATTCATTTGTGTTTCCCAGGTGAAACTTTTGGGATCATCTATTTCAGTCAAGTAGAAATGTAAAATTCTGCATTTTTACAGGTTACATAAAACTGAAGAATAATAGAATAAATGAACGTTAACCTATTGTCCATGTTCTATTTGAAATGAGGGACCCTTTGCCTGTGACAAATCCTGTCTGAGGAAGTGATGGGACTACGATGACTGGAATCAGTTTGAGATTTTTATGCTAAGGGTCAAATGAAAGAATAATATTAGGAATTTCTTGGCAGTGATCTCTCATGCATGATAGGAATTGACTGTCAAATGGGAGAGCAAGGGTCATAGGCAGGCATGAGAAGAGCTTCATTTCAGTGCAGCCTTTCTTGTCTCTTGTCCTGAGATGGAATACAGGGTTTTGTGATGTTAACAGTGAAGACTGAAAATAAAATTGATTTATCAATAGGCCAATGTGTGTCTCTAGGCAGGCACCTTCACAATCATCAAATGCTGATGTTTGTATGTGCTATGATTTCCTCCATCTTAGCGCATGAATTGACAAGTAGGCCATTGACGGTTGTGGCAGAGCCCTGGGGAGTGTACAAATGCTCTACTGTGTTGCTGCTCACACCTTCCCCTCCTCCTCTGTCCCAGTGTCCACAAGACAATGGCCCCATCCAAGCCAGTGTTCACAGCTGGCATGGGCAGGGGAGAGGCCAGGGAAGGGTGGAGGATGGAAAAAATAGGCTGGGAAGCAAGGAAAGGCCAGGAGGATGGTGCTGATGTGAGAATTACCCAAAGGAGATGCTCAGACCAGGACAGAAAGCAGATCTGATGTTGGGACATTAGGAACAAGGTTGTAATGACTAATTCAAATAGTGCACTTATTTGACATTCAAGGTTGCTTAACAGGGAACTGTAACCAATTGCCATTTGATGAGTGCAAGTGTCTCTCCTTGATGATTATATCAGAAAATTAATTTTTGACATATTGTCAAGTACGTACAGTACAGTACAGTACACTGCTTAAAACTGTATGCCTTTAACTTAAGAGTCTAGTTCTGAAAGTTGTTCTAAAGTGTGACCCAATAACCCTCCCATGTATCCAGGTACATAATCCTATCCACATCAGGAGACATTGGTCAAAGACTTAAATAAATAGCCTGAATTGAATATCTAGGCCTCTGATGTTCTTTGGCTGCCACATATATATGAAATATCATTATAAAGAATTTCACTAATGGATAATTTCTAGAATGATGACTTTGGAAGCTTCCCTTGGTTTAAAAATGATAAATAATGGAAAGATGTCTTTGAGAAATAATCGTGATTGATCGGCTGTCTCAGTGAATTAGTCTAAATGAGCTTGTAATGAACCAGCAGAGTTTTCTTGTCCCTGAATCATTAGTTTGGGGCATTACTGGATCTCACCTGTGGTTTTTCCACTCTACTGCTCTCTAGATGTTTCTAACTTACTTTCATCTTCTGAATCTGCACTCTAAAGAGGTTCTACCTGAGTATGGTCTAAGATCCTTGGCAGATGGCAGAAGAAATACAGTGATGCATCACTGCAAAAATGCTGGCATTTTCAAACATAGGCTTGCTGCAGAGGGAAAATCCTATGATCAGATCGGTCATTCTTGACTTGATGCTGGAACAAGAATGCTAGAAATAGAAAAAGAAAGTTTAACTTTATGCTGTGCATTCTCAGGATTTCTATCATATGTTTAGGTTTTTTAAAAAGACACTCTTGCCCAAATGCTCCATCTGTAGAGTGGAAGTCTATACAACCGTTGCAAGAGTTAGAAATGGAGGATGGATGCCAACGGAAGAGATTAAGAATTGCGTTGTACTTTCTAGTAAGTTGAAGGGTACAAGCCATAGAGATGAAGTTTTGTGGAGGCACACTTGTACACAGAAGTGTATGTAGGTTTGGAGGAATCCTAGTCTAAGTAGAATGCAGGAAATGTGGCATTTATAAAGTTAATTGTTTGGGATGGTTTATTGGGAGCCTAATAAAGTATAAATTGAGGCTAGATGAGTGAGCTTTTATTAGCTTTGGATTTTTTAGGGGATGGATTAGGGCTATGCATATTATATTATAGCTTAGTGACTGCTCTCCATTTTCCAGCCTGCTTGCTCTTTTATCCGCTCTCTAAGAAATAGTGGCCTGCAGGAACTTTGCTCTGGGTGGTCTCTGAGGCTTTGGGAGGGGGGTAGATACCATGTGATGGCAACGATGGTGTCCTCTCAAGTTACAGGAGTTACATGTCCTATTGAGAGCGGCTGCTTAATTTTACAGTCGGGTAATAAAGAGGATATAATTGATGAGGAATGCTAAACTGCATGTCTGGTTTGAGGCTGTTTGGGGGAAGGGCCCAGCCAACACTCTTGCACCACACCATTCTTTTCACTGGGTTAAAAATGCCTGCCCGTCGTTTGCTCTGACTTAAGCAGGGTTTGAATGCTGTTACACGGTGTTCTGTCTGCTTAGAGGTAGAATGTGCTTGAGGTTCAGCCTGTTCTTGCAGGAAATATTTCATGGGAAGGGATTCCATCATCTTCAGCATGTGTTGCCTGGCGATAGAGGATTGCAACACTGATTCTAGATGACAAAGAAGAAATGTTTGAGCATAACAGCATGTTTTTCCTAGTCTCTTCTGCAGAACCTCTCCCCTCCCTTCTGCACCCCGTCCAAACAGGACAGTGTTTAGTTAGGAGTCTTTTTTTGTAGATTCTTCAGATGCAGGGCTGGAGAACAGGCCAATCGATAGGCAGAGAAGTATAAACATGAAGGAAAGCAGAAGCTGGGAGAGGAGGACAATGAGCCCCAGAGAATGTGCCGATGCTGCAGCCCCATACACTGATTTCACAGCCTGTTTTGGTATTCACTGAAACCTGCTGGCAGCCACCTGCAAAGGACAGTCATTTGTAACTTGCAGGTTCTGGGTTTGGAAGTGCCACTGGGACAGAGATAATAACTAGAGGTTCATGTCAAGCCGCACAATACATCCTGGTTCATACTTTTGAGAGGTTTAAACAGGGCTAGTCACCTACAGAACGTTAACAGTCTATTCAGGATGCAGCATGGTATGGAGATTTCCACTGTTCTATATATTGTAACAGACCTCCATTTCTCTGTTAAAGTCTTTACAGAGGTAAGGAAGAACATCTGGACAACCCAGATGTTACAGTCAGCTGTAGAGGTGATCCATGTTGTTTCTTTTGTATGCTCTGATATGGCGAACTTCTATGTCCTTTAGGGGCAACATATGAGTACCTTCATAGATGGGGAAATCCTGAGTGCCAGCTGCTCACAAGCAAAATCTCATATGTTAGTATAGAACAGGGGTAGACAACCTTGGCTCTTTTATGATTCGTGGACTTCAACTCCCAGAATTCCTGTGCCAGCTCAGGAATTTTGGGAGTTGAAGTCCACAAATCATAAAAGAGCCAAGGCTGCCTATCCCTGGTATAGAACTTGACTTTGCTGTTACCTGGGAAATGATGTCCCTTGGAAATGATGACACCAGAGCAAAAGAAATTTACTGTCCACCCCAGAAGCCTATTGGAAAAAGATAGTTTCACTGGTTTACAAAAGGCAGGTAATATTTGGTGGGGGTGCTCTTGTCTCAGGGAACAAGGTATTCCATAAATGCTAGCTGATACTGAAAAGGTGGAGCTTTGTGCCTCCATCTTCTTAAACTCCTGGGAAAGGGAGTTAGAGCAACCCCACTCAAGGTGGACGAATTCTGGCTGGAAGAGCCAGTCCTGCAAGTAGATGTTTGACAATCTCTGTAGGCTTTAAAGGTTAAAACCAGAATTTTCAGTTGGTTCCTGAAGCTGATTGATAACTAGAACAGTGCACACAGACTTCACCCTGCTAGACCTATTTCTTACTGGCTGTGCATTTGGGACTGTGAAATTGTATTTTCCACTAACATTGACTATTGCTATTCCGACTGAGCAGCAGGATAGCCAAGAAGCAGCTTTTATTGGTCAAGTTCATTTCTCCCAATTTGGCCAAAAATGAGTCAAAATATGCTTCTTTGTCTAGCCATCTCTCCCTTATTTAGGACTGTGGTATCACAGTTGCTTGCCTTGGTAGTGCAATGAGATTTGTTGCTCAGTCATCGAATCAAAACAAACAAAAAACAACAACAATGGGCTAAAATGGTTTTTTTAATGGGCCACTCATCCTGATTATTCTCCACAGGAGAAAACAGTCTTTTCTGGAGTTGCAGGTGGATCTCTCCTTTCCCACAAGTAACATTTGTTTTATTGCAAACACCACTCCATGGTTCAAATTTACTCATTCTGTTTGGTAATTATTTTGCTTTAATTTTAGCTCACAAAAGACTTGCAAAATGGCTTGCAGAGTTAGTGAAAGGCAATCCATTACAGTCCTAAAGACATAACACAAGGGGTGGGGGGTGGGGAGGAGGAGTTTTACTGATAATCATCAGTTTTCTCCTTGACTAGACAGACATCTGGGGTGCCCAGGAAGAGATGGTAGATGCTGTTCTGTTATTCCTGCTTCTGTTACAAAAAAGCTGCTCAACTTAATGGATGCAGTGGCTGACTTACTCAGTATGCATGCAACCCCTACTATGAATAAAAACTTGGGTTCTGTTATTATGTATGATTGCAAGATACCTAGATATAGGTGTGTACTCTTAATTCAATAGTGTAATGCTTATTTGATTATAGACTGATCACTGATAGAAGAGAGCAGTTCATTTCTTTTATATTTGACCCTTACCATTTATCATTACCTTTTTGTGCTGCACTTTCTGTGGTGCCTTCTCTCCCTCTCCCTCTCCCCCCCCCCAATTTTTTGAAGCTCATCAGTCTGTTAAAGTGGCTGACCTCCTGCTCATCTTGCCCAAGTTTCTGCATCTGGTTCTAATTAAAGTATTCAAGGATGTAACCCTCTCCCTGCGTTCTCTCCCACCTTATGGCCTAGGAAAGATTAAGGCTGATTAGATGTTGGGCAACAGAGCAAAAGTGTAAAGAGGAGTTATTTTTATAAATATAAAAATGATAAACACACATCGTTCTGTGTACATTCTATGTTTAGCTTCCCAGTCTTGTAAATGCAGACTTAAAGCACCTTTTGGTTGCGCTGCACAGTGTTATCCACATAAAATGAATCCAGGAATATATTAAACAAGGGTGCTAGGGGTCCCACGTCTGTGTAGTAGGATGCCCAAGTGAATTGTTTTATGGGGCAGTGGTGGCTGGTGGTAGTTGCTTATTTGAATGACCTAATTAGAAATTCCCTTGCCTTGCTGAATTCACTTGCTAGCCATGTAAGTGCATTTGTGATGTGAAAATCAGTATATGATCACCTTAGTGTATGATCACTTTAGTCCTTGCAGTATCAGGGATGTTTAACAAATCATTTAAGGTGCATTGAAAGCAAACTTTTCGTATATTCATGATATCTAATATTCCTACTGTACAACTCTGCTACTGAGGGAATGAAGACAGTCTCTTTCTTTTATCCACAACTATCAAAAGGTCTCAGTCTAAACCAGGGGTAGGCAACCTTGGCTCTTTTATGACTCGTGGACTTCAACTCCCAGAATTCCTGAGCCAGCATGGCTCAGCTTGGAAACTCTCCCTTTCTCCTCAGCATTGCTGGCTCAGGAATTCTGGGAGTTGAGGTCCACGAGTCATAAAAGAGCCAAGGTTGCCTACCCCTGGTCTAAACAGTATGCAGTGTTTCAACCCAGGTTTATTTTTTAGCTGTTTTAACCTGGAAGAGCAATTTTCAGAAATGGGTAAAGCTTTTTGGATTCTTTCTGCTCCATTTAAGGCAGATTTCTGACCACATGATTATGTTCTTTATTGCAGTTGTAGCCTTGGGGATGGAAGGAAGACTGAAAGAGGAATACATACAGTCCTCAACTTTACAACTATTTATTTAGTGACCGTTCAACGTTACAACAACATTGAAAAAAGTGACATCGCCACTTTTCATACTTATGACTATTGCAGCATCCCCGTGGTCACGAGATCAAAATTCAGATCTTTGGCAACTGGCATGTATTTATGACGGATGCAGTGTCCCAGGGTCATGTGATCATATTTTGCAAACTTTTGACAAGCAAATTCAATGGGGAAGCCAGACTCACTTAATAACCATGTTGCTAACTTAGCAACTGCAGTGATTCACTTAGCAACCGTGGTAAGAAAGGTCATAAGATGGGGCAAAAATCACTTTACAAGTGTCTCGCTTAGCAACAGAAATTTTGGGCTCAATTGTGGTCAAAAGTCAGGCACTAGTAGTACATTATTTCTCCCTCAAAAAGGCCTCAAGAGGTGAGGATAGGTGGTTTCGGTGGGTTTGTAGTAGGCAGATCATTTGCAAAATGGCAAATACAAAGAAAGCTGGACTTACACTGGAAATTTCCTTTGGATTCTGTCCAAGTTTAGACATTTAAGTCTGGCAGAGAAAACCAGTCCAAACAGTAGAATTCCTGACATTCTCACATGCACAAAGGATTCAGCTCTTCCCACTCCCTGTTCATTTTGTTAGGGTACTTGAATTAATATTATTTTCTCCCTTTCTCCTTTCAACAAATATTTCCACCATTTTCTGTTACTTCACACAATTTGCAGGGTGATGGGCATGAAAACTAGGCTCAAATCCCAATTCTTTTCATTTTAAAATAGTCTTTTAAATTCCAGATTAACTAATCTAAAAATAAAGGATATTATCCCTGATTTTGAATTAATGCCTTTTATTAGAGACTCTGAATAGAATGTAGCTTTTCCAGGCAAACACAAAACCTCATTGTCAATTTCTCAAACGTGAATATTTGTACACTACTAAATGTAGCAATTTCATTTGCCCTTTAATAACACTACTTTTCTCATAACAGACCCTGCTTTAGTGGTGATTTCCTCCTTTGTTTTGTTTTTTGTTTGTTTGTTTGTTTATGAGGGTAAGGCTAGCCCAGGGGTGTCAAACTGCTGGCCTGCAGGCTGGATGCATCATAGCGAAACCGCGCCCACCCCATTGCCAGCAATGGGGAAAAAAGTTGTGATACGTCGCGACATGTCCCGTGACATTGAGAGTTTGACACTCCTGGGCTAGACCAAAGCATAGTAGAGCAAAATTGAACAGCATTAGAAAGAAAAACAACTCAGTTGGTCAAAATACAGGCAGTCCTCAACTTATGACCACAACTGAGCCCAAAATTTCTGTTGCTAAGCAAGACACTTATCAAGACCCCATTTATGGCCTTTCTTGCCACAGTTGTTAAGTGAATCACTGCAATTTTTAAGTTAGTAACACAGTTTTAAGTGAATCAGGCTTCTGCATTGAATTTGCTTGTCAGAAGGTTGCAAAAGGTGATCACACGACACCGGGACACTGCAAATGTCATAAACATAACCAGTGGCCAATTGTCTGAATTTTGATCACATGACTTTGGGGATGCTGCAAAAGTCATAAATCACTTTTTCAGTGCTGTTATAACTTCAAATGGTCACTAAATTAACTGTTGTAAGTCGAGGACTACCTATACAGTACTCAGTTTCCTGTATTCTCAAATTTATCTTTTAAAGCTGCCCTGTCTTTGTATACAGCAGACTGTATAACCATATATTGTCCTGCTCCTCAGCCTTGTGTGTTTTTTTTTAATGTTTAGGGATTACAACTTCCACCACTGTATACTATTTATAGTCCCAACATCACAGTGGCACCAGAGTTTTGGAAGATTTTTCTTTAGGTAATCTGCCAGAGGAAAGTGTAAACTTTACACCCTACCTGCCTGTCAGTGTTACCAAAAGGATGAAATTGCATCAACCTAGTTCCTCGAAACAAGGATGGGAAGCAAATTTAATAAATAGGTGAAGTAATTTGAGAAAAAGTCACAGAGATACTTGGAAATTACCAATTGGAGAAGTTTAGGAAGTGAATAATAGAGCTAAAAAGATTTGTGTGTGCCTAATGTAGGTATTAGTATTCCGTATTCAACACATTTTTTTCTTCCTCCTCTTCTGCTGAATTGAAGGCAGTGTCCATTGAGGCACTAAACCAGATAGAGATTTCCTTAGCTTTATTTAATTTGAGACTTTGCTTTGGTGTTTGTATATCTATAGGAAAAGAAAGACATCTTAACAGCTGTGAAATATTAGTTATTGAATGTTTAACAGGGAATACCTACTGAACACTATAATGACCATATTGTAATCTGGCAACTTTTAGAACAGATTTCTAAAACTGTTTATATAGTTATAAGCTATGTAGAAAACTAAAGGCTGATAGGGTTTTCCTGGATGAAAACAAGAACCAAATCATTCCTTTAATGTGCAAATTTGCTTTGCCATTTCCACTTGTGCCTTGCAGTGTAGTGGTTTGTGTTTTTTTCAAGAGCATTCTCATGTTGCATGAAACACCAGTGAAAAGCCCCTATTGGGGGATCTACCTAAAAAGAAAACAAACAAAGGTTGTATCCTCCATTCTACCCCCATATTGCTGAATTAGAACTCCTAGCATATTTCAGTTAGCATGCTGAAAGTTAGGGAAGGTGTAATTTAGCAGCTGCCTGGAATATCTTTTTCATTTGTTTATGCTTTTCTTTTTCTTCTAATGTTCTAAAGGCATCATATTTTACGAAATGTATTAAAATCTATATATGCGTTTCTTACAATGAGATGGTCTAACATGAAGTGACATTGTTGACTTTTGCTTGGCGAAAAGCAGTACCAAAGCTGCAGTTCTATTGTTCAGAAGGCATGTGTATAGGAGTGTGTCTCTGAGCATGCAAACACACATAGATACGCACACATGTCTCTGCGTGTATACAACTATATCCTTGGAAATAGAAAACAAAACTTAACATCTGTCTCCCAGGATCATAAACATATCTAGGGTGATAGATACAAACAAGCATAACAAGCCAGGCTTGAGCGCATTGGAAAAATCGGGAAATGTAAAAAAAAATCTAAGTCTAGACCAGGGGTGTCAAACTCACAATGTCATGTGACATTCGCGACGTATTGTGACTTTTTTGCCATTGTCGGCAATGGGGTGGGCGCGGTTTTGCTATGAAGCATCTGGCCTGCGGGCCAGCAGTTTGACACCCTGGTCTAAACAGTTGAATTTGGTATATATTAGGCTTAAGAGGAGTCTTATTTTTTAAGAATTAAAAAAAAATCAAATGGTGATTTGCAAGAAATCTCACCTTTGTAATCTCGGTGGATCTTATAGACTACAAATATTGCGCTGATTGCCATCTTACTTTACTTTTCCAGTAATAAGCATTGTTTATACATTGGATATAAAAGGAAGAGAGTTCTTCTGAGCATGCTTGCTATTCCAGATTCCAGAAATAAAACAGGCCTTGAATGGCTGGATACCAAACATACAATTCTTGTAATTTATAATATCTATTTGAATCCTTCTGGCAAATTGGACGAGAGAAATAACATTGAAAATGCTCTTGATAGGTTAGAAAGCAGAATAAACCTTAATATAATTTATGTAAGGTTACCTATCCATGTGAGAATCAAACAGTGCACAGCTGTAGAATGAGAGGTAACTGGTTTGATACTTGAAAAAAATATTAAGACAGCAGTTGATTGGAAATTGAATATGAGCAGTGTGATCTAACTGCAAAAAGGCAAATGCATTTTTAAACTGTCACCCATGAATGGTTGTAAATATGTAGCTTTTGTCTCCTAAATAAAATATAGTCTCGACTTGAAACTTAGATTGAACAATTCTGATAATGGCTGTGTTGGACAAGGTACCAAATCACAGTTGAGCAATATAGGAATGAGCCTGGGTGAGCTTTGGATTTGTGCAGCTTTTTTTTTTTTTTAGCATTTTAAGTGGTGCAATTTTCATTCCTTTTTCATTTAACCTAGTTACTTTCTTGAGACTGAGAATTATAATTAGTATGGCAAACACTAATGAGTGGTTTATTATGCTTCCTTAAATGATCAAATGATGATCAACCGTAGTTGTTTTGTTTAATATAGCACGCGTGTAAGTTTCACACGGTGAAGCCTTCAAACTTCCTTATAAAATATTGGAACAGAAGAGGGATGAAAGGATGAGACTTGCAAATAAAACACTAAACAGTAATTTGATTACAAAACAGTGCTGCATGTGGTTTTGGTTATATATTTGTTTTGTCCATTAAATGTTGGAAGAATTGAAAACAAAATCGTGGACACTACACGCTCAGTTTGAATTTCTGAAAGTAGCAAGGTATACGTTATTACCTTTAGTTTTATTTTAATAGAATTTTAATACAATATTAAATTTAATTCACTTTCATGAGAAAATCTAAAAACTGTAAGATTGAGAATTTGATTGCAGTTTTAAAAAGGAATAAACATGGCTAATATAATAAAGAAGTTCTTTGAATTATACATTGCTTTGGCCATTTTTTTCCCCAAATCTGTTCTTCATTTGCTTTTTCATAAACTCTTCTTTAAAAGGAAGTGCTCATCATGCTCCTATAGAGACAGCTGTTCCTTCAACTGAATTGCTGGATATTTTATTTTATTTTATTAGACTATTTTAGATTTTGTGTGTCTTGTTCCATCTTGCATCAATATTCATTTAGTGGTGGGCTGGTTCAAAGTAGGAAGGACTTTTGACTGAGGAAAGATGAGCACAGACTGAATTCATTATCATCACCACCACCACCTGGTTTATTAGAACTAAGAACAATATAGCAGCTTTTGGAAGAATTTGTGTGTGTTTTTTCTGAAGCTTCCTGCTTCCCTCTAATCTCTAGCTGGAAAGGGATGGGGGCAAAGGGGCATTGCTTAATGTCATTAAGAGCTCGTGACTCCAGAAAGAGTAGTGTTAGCTTGTAATTAATCACCTAAGCTGGCTTTTGGTAACAAGTCTTTATTGAGTAGAAGTTTTGAGCAACAAGATGCTCTTAAGAGCTTGCAGTGAGTGGCAGACATTCCAGAGATGCTTTTTGCTCTAGAGAGACAGAAAGACATATGAAGGAGTTTATGAAAAAGCAAATGAAGAACAGATTTGGGAAAGAAATTCCTAGTTGTTCAGATAGTTAAAAGAGAGAATTAAGAGGTAACTAAGGCAACAAACAGCATGGGGGTGGGGGGGGGAGAACATATTGAGGCACAGGAATGACATGTCACCCAATGCTTGGGTGGCTAATTCAAGTTCCTCTAACCCAGGGGTAGGCAACCTTGGCTTTTTTATGACTTGTGGACTTCATTCAACTCCCAGAATTCCTGAACCAGCATGGCTGGCTCAGGATTTCTGGAAGTCCACGAATCATAAAAGAGCCAAGGTTGCCTACCCCTGCTCTAACCTAAAGCTGGGGAAAACTCTCTAGAGACTTTGTTTATTTTTAAGTAAAAAAAAGAAAAGCTCTTCCCTTATCAAAACACCAGTAACTGCTTACAGGACTTGGCACGCTTAAAAAAAAGAATTGCTTATCAGTTCTCTAGTTCCTAAGCTATCCAGCTGAAATGTGTCCTGCTTCTGCTTGCTTATCTCACCTATGCTTGGGTTCCTTTTGTGGTTCTTCAAGAAGGTGACCTTCAAGACAAGATGGCTGGCAGATTGGAACTGACCTACCACTCGAGCTAAAAATATCACTGTGGAACAGCCACAATGAAAAGCTTGAAAAAAACCAGCATTTGTTATTTATTTTGCCAGATCCACACATGATTTTTTGGCTAGGAAAAGCAATATGCCATTCTTTCTGAACATGTGAGTTATAATCCAACATGCACGTAAAACACAGAAATAGATTTCTCACTTGAATGCTTTATTTGCTTCTGATTTGTATCATTACGAATTTGCTTACTAAATTCAGCCAATCAATTTATTACTTTCAAATGTTAGAAAATAGTTATGATTGTTGCAACAGAATTCGTTCAGAATGGATATCATATAAATTCTACTACTATTAAAAGAACAAAAACAACACTGCTCAACACTGTTGAGTTTAGCTATATTCCTATTTTTTTAATACCCATTTCTCCTTTGAGATTTATTTCCAAATACTGTATCTGAGCATATTTGAAGTGAAAACTGACAACACTATTTAGTAGACATTGAATTAACACTTGACTCAAATTAAGCATTGCTTAGCCAAAATCTTGCTTTCATATCCTGCTTGTTGTCTTCCTGGAAAAATCCTGCTGATTTATGTTGGGGGGGAAAAAAGCAGTAAAAATGGGAAGTTCTGCTCTTAACTTTATGTAAAGGTTTTCCTAATCTCAGTGAATGAGTATTAATGGGGATTTATTTATTTATTTATTTTTGGGACTTATATGCCGCCCTATCTCCTGAAGGACTCAGGGCGGCTAACAACAATAAAAACAACAATACAAAAGTTAAAAGAAATTAAATAAACAGCCCAAATGAATAAATTAAACTAAACAATTAAAAATTAAAAAACATTTAAAAACCCTGTTGTCAGTCCAGGTCAGCCTGATGAAAAAGGAATGTTTTAAGGCTGCGGCAAAAGGACCGGAGATCCGGGGCCATCCGGAGCTCAAGGGGGAGTTGGTTCCACAGGGCTGGCGCTCCCACAGAGAAGGCCCTCCCCCTGGGGGTCGCCAGCCGACATTGTCTAGCTGACAGCACCCTGAGGAGGCCCTCTCTGTGTGAGCGCACTGGGCGATGGGAAGTCGTTCCCGGCAGCAGACGGTCCTGCAAATATCCTGGGCTTAAGCCATGTAGGGCTTTAAAGGTAAGTACCAGCACCTTAAATCTCACCCGGAAGACAACCGGTAACCAATGCAGCTCACACAGGAGGGGTGTAATATGGGAGTATCGGGATGCTCCCATCACTACCCGCGCGGCCGTATTCTGCACCAGCTGGAGCCTCTGGGTGGTCTTCAAGGGCAGCCCCATGTAGAGAGCATTGCAGTAATCTATACGGGAGGTAACGAGTGCGTGAGTGACCGTACGTAGGGCATCTCGGTCCAGATAGGGGCGCAACTGGCGCACCAGGCGAACCTGGGCAAATGCCCCCCTGGCCACAACTCCAATATGATCTTCGAAACTGAGTCGTGAGTCCAGGAGGATGCCTAAATTGCATGCCCTATCAACAGGAGGTAACACCTCTCCTCCCATAACCAAAGATGGAACCTCTTGGACAAGTCGAGATGCCGGTATGTAAAGCCACTCAGTCTTGGCCGGGTTGAGCTGGAGCCTGTTCTTCCCCATCCAAATCTGTACCGCTTCCAGGCAACGGGACATCACATCGAGGGCATCGCTGGGTTGGTTTGGGGTGGAGATGAAAAGCTGGGTATCATCAGCATATTGATGATACCTCACCCCGAAACCATGGATGATCTCACCCAGTGGCTTCATATAGATGTTGAACAGGAGGGGCGAGAGTACCGACCCCTGAGGCACCCCACAAGTAAGGGGCCTAGGGGTTGACCTCTGCCCTCCTGCCAACACCATCTGCGAACGACCCGAGAGGTAGGAGGAGAACCACTGTAGAACGGTGCCTCCCACTCCCAACCCCTCAAGACGTCGCAGCAAGATACCATGGTCGATGGTATCAAAAGCCGCTGAGAGGTCTAATAGGACCAGGACAGAGGAATAACCCCTGTCTCGGGCCCACCAGATATCATCCACCAGCACAACCAATGCGGTCTCCGTGCTGTACCCGGGCCTGAAACCCGATTGGTACGGATCCAGATACTCAGTTTCCTCCAGGACCAAAGGGAGCTGCCGTGCCACCACACTCTCAACAACCTTCACAAGGAAGCGAAGGTTGGAGACAGGACGAAAGTTATTTAAAATAGCTGGATCCAAGGCAGGTCTATTGAGGAGGGGCCTTACCACCGCCTCTTTCAAGGCGGCAGGGAAGCACCCCTCACTCAAGGAAGCATTAATAACTGCCAGGAGCCAACCTCGTGTAACCTCCCGAGCCGCATAAACCAGCCAGGAGGGACACGGGTCCAAGAAACACATGGTGGCACTTAATTTCCCCATGATCCTGTCCACTTCATCCAGAGTCACAGGATCAGACTCTTCCCAAATATTATCAGCCAAACCCATCGCTTCCCCCTCGTCAGATACTGCCCAGTCGGAGTCCAAGCCAGCCTGAATCTGAGCAATTTTATCCACCAGATACTCACTAAACTCCTCAGCCCGTCCCTGCAAGGGGTCCTCTCCCATCCCCTGATTTAAAAGGGAGCGGGTCACCCTAAACAGGGCAGCCGGGCGGTTATCTGCGGATGCAATGAGGGTGGCGAAGTGAGCACGCTTCGCCACCTCCATTGCCACAAGATAAGATCTAGAAAAGGATCTTAACTGTGTTCGGTCAGATACTTGCAAATCAGAATGACATGGCTGAAAAGTAGAGTTGGAAATAGGGCACATGGCCAATTCACACAATACAAACTTTTAAAAACCTTCATCTGTTGAAGAAGCTATTGTGGCCAGTTTACAGTTAATACTAAGCAATAATTGGGTGGAATTATACATTGCAACTTCACCAGAAAGATCTGTTAGCACCACATGGAAGAAAACTGATACAGGGACATTTCCAGATAGGATAGATATTGAAAGTTCTATTGTACTTTTCTGATTTGAAATTGGAATGATTGTTCTAAGTAGAAGAGAAGGTTTAAAGCACAATTCTTAAACTTTTTGCTCTTAGGAGCCCTTCTCACTTTTAAAAACTATGGAGGACCCCAAAAGAGCTTGTGTTTGTATGAGTTATATTTATTGACATTTACTGTACATATTAAAAATTAAAATGATCCAACTGTTGAATATTTATTTATTGAATCATGCAAAAAATAGCTATATCTCGCCCATCACATGTTAACATATATAAAATATTTTTCATGAAAACAAATAAAAAGCAATAATGAAAAGAGTAATAGTGCTCCAATGTTTACAAATATCTTCAATATCTGGCAAATAATTTTGATGTTGTAGATCCCTGAGCGGGGCTTAGAGGAGCCTCAGGGATCCTTAGACCACACTTTAAGAAGCACTGGCTTAAAGAAGCACTGGCTTAAAGCCACTAGAGCTTAAAACATGATTTTTCTTCTTATTTTATCCTGCCTACTTTCTCCCCAGTTCTGATGCCATAGGGGCAATACAGAAAATGATGTTCTTGTTATTGGGTTACCAAATCTTGATAGGTGGGTGTTTATTGGTATAGAAGGGATGAAGCCTACAAGCCAACCTGCCAGCCAACCAGCCTTCAATGTATGAGAAAGTAGACAACTTTATTTGGAACTATGACATGAGCATAAGAAGTAGCAGTGCATTCACGGATTTTGGTTAGCTCAGAGTAATAGACCAGAATTAATTATTTTCTTAAGAAAATGCAGTGTTTCCTGTTAAGATTGTCAGTTGACAGAATATTGTTTTGAGCTCAATATGGCAAATAAATCATCTTAATAGTTTGTAGTTTTTGTGTAGAAACAAACTAACTGGTTTATTGATAAAGATTCTCAATTATTCAGGCAGAGATGTCTGAAGATTGAATCATTGAATCATTTTAGGGGAGAAACCCCTGAGTTTGGTGTGGCAGGAATTGGTACATTCCAATTACTCTCTGACTGAGGAAGTTGGATAGGCAGTGAAGTGTCTCTGATACTAAAAAAATTAGTCCAGTTGCAATTATTCAGCCTTCTGACAACTTTCAAACCACATGATTCAGAGTGTCAATTCTAGCTCCATTTTTTCATCCTTACTAATATATATTGCTTCAGATATAGATGCATGTTTTGTTCTAGGTGGTGTGAACCTTTGTGAATAAAATGGTTTCTACTCTATTCTTCCAGCTGATTATTCTAGAGTAATATTAATCTTCCAACTAATTATTCTAGAGTAATACTCATTCTGTCAGGTGATTATTCTAGAACAGGGATCCCTAACCCCCAATCCATGGACCAGCACCAGTCTGCAGCATGCCAGAAACCGTGCCACGCAGACAAGCAAAGCCCCATCCGTGGAATGCAGGCAGCACATGAAACCACGCTCCTTCCTGAAAAACCTTGGAAAAACCTTTTTCCACAGAACCGGTCCCTGGTGCCCAAAAGGTTGGGGGCTGGTGCTCTAGAGTAATACTCTGTTTTTATCATCTGGGTTGGATTTCCTTTTCCATTTTAAAGTAAATTCTGTTATTTAAATCAGAAATTGTTATTGGGAATTGTCAGAGTTTTGTTTGTCCTTACAGAAAATGACTGATCTTGTCTGGGTTTTTTACTATTTTATGTGATATCCTGTCTTTCCTTCAGGTCATGATATTAATGGAGCACTTGAACCATCAAACATTGACACCAGCATCCTGGAAGAATACATTGGTAAAGAGGACTCACAAGATATGTAAGTGTATTTTTTCCACTTTTATTCTTAATACTCAGTGACTAGAAATAGATACAGTATTTATATTATCTCAGAATGGCAAGATGCACATATTACACAAATGGTTCAACTTTTCTCCTTCAGTTCCGATTTAGATTCCATCTCTGACATCCCAGCATCAGCCGGTTATCCTCATGCTCAGCCTGCTGGCTCTGCCACTATCAATGCATCTGTCTCCAGTATTGGTCATGTAATTACTCCTGTACCCAGTGGTAGCTTCCATCATGGTCCCCCAAGCACGCAGGTCCCAGTCCGTCATGGTCTCCATCCCGGTCCTTCAAGCAATCAAGTTCCCCTACGGCATGTTCTCCCCTTGCCAAATCCATGTGGGTCCAGTTACAGTGCTCATCTCAACTGCAACAACAACAATGGCATGGTAGTACCCAAAGGGTTTCTCAGTGGCCACTGCATGTCCAACATTGCCCCTCCAATCAAATCGGAAGCTTCCTACACATCTGGGTAAGTAAAGGATTGTGGCTATGCAAATATATGTTTTCAGAGCCTTAAACCGATAAATAATTAAAGTGATTAAAGACTTAAAACAATCTGAACAAATCTGTAATGTCACTTACCAACCAATGTCGTCTTAGTCTTCAAACATAACAGTTTTCAACAGATTCTGTGTATTTTATTTATTTGCACTTTTGAACACTTTGAATACCTGTTTAACTTCATCTAATACACTTTTTAAATACAGTTAGGATTAGAGTAGAAGTGTAAAATATGCATTTGGAATAACAACAGTAGTCTTGCAGGAAGCTGCTCATCTGGTAGAAAAATAGTAGCTGCTAACTACTGGAGGAATTGACTTTAAGTCAACAGTTAGAACAGTTTAATTCACATTCAGAAGATCCATTGGTATTCTCTCTGATATCTTTGGAGGGTTAGCAAAATTCTGGAGGGCTGCTGTCCGAACCAATATTCTAGATTAGAACTGATGAATAAAATAAATAATTAGATGAGCATATGCTAACCCTAGTGTATGTTCTAAAAGGCGCAGAACTGGAATAGTTCAAAGGAGAACAAATGGGATTGAAATAATAAGCACAAATGAGTACATGTAAGTCCATACTTAAGCTCTTGGAAGTTCCACAGAATTATTTTGCTTATTCTTTGTATCAATGGTTTGATTTCAGTTTGACTATTGATGCCTGGTCAGCTTATACAGAATGTGGTTTTTACACACATTTAGAGAATGCAGAGGGATTGGACAGGGAGACTGGAAAAAATACATGTGACTCAGTTTTAGGGAACTGAAATAGATCATTGGTGGGTTTATATTATAAATCCTTTTAACTCATATGTGGAATCCAGATTAAATTTCATTTTTTAACAGAGATGGGATATATTGTTTCAGTGGAAAAGAGAATTGAAAAGATTTAAAGGAATTATATATTTGCTGACTTCTGCAAAAGAGAGTAAAGAGAGTTGAAACAATTAGAGAAGGAATTCAGTTCTAATAAATGGAACGCTGAATCTTAATTGCAGTTTGGTAGGGATGTGTGAAAATAATGCCAAAATAGAAAACCAAAAGGCTGTATAAGATAGACAGGAAATAAAAAGTTATATTATTAAAAAAATGCCGGAAAAAAATATTGTGAAACAAAAGTGACCAATAATTCAAATATCTTACAGAAACCATTATCCTTATAAAGTCAGCTACATAATAGCTTAGCAATGCTTCCTAGCTGTTGACAGAATGATTCCACAGAACATTTATGGATATTCTAATCTAAAGAAGGATGAGTCACAAAATTTAAAGCATGAAGTTGGTGAGATTGAAGCAGAAGATTAGTTAGACTTGAACTGACTCCTATACAAGAGTTAAAAAATGGAAGATGTGCTTGAGAAAATAGATAGATCTGGACTTCGCTTGCTAACCTGAGATAACACTATATTTTTGGTGTGTGTCCTGAAGACATCTTATATCAAAATGCACCATTAGACCTTTCTTATCTTAGACTGACAAGACTAGATCATGGTTTTGTATTTACAGTTTTTCCCATCAAATAAGAGGAAATATATTTATCACCTATAAGGAATGTCCCTTACTCCAGTATATACCTTTAGTTCATACTGTACTTCACACCTGGGATTTGCCAGTGCAGCACCTGCAGGCATTATGACAACTGTAACACCACTAGATGGCACTCACGCACCCCAATTTTTTTAAAAAAAGCTGAAATCTCTTGAGATTTTGACCATTTTTAATTTTTAATTATTTACAGATAACAACCACCAAAAAAGAATGTTCTTTTCAGTTACATAAATATTGACAGACAAATCAATATATTTTGTCTTGATTTTCAAATCATGCATATTTTCATAAGGTTAGGGCTACCTCAAGTAACTTTTCAAATCTGGAAATCCTCGATCATGCATCTGGTCTATAAAAGTCATACAGAGAGAAATGAAATCAAGGGATAGATCTGGGTTATCCATAAGACGCCCACTTGCCATTTTGTCCGTCTTGACTAATTACCTTTCAAAATGTTATTTATTTATTTATTTTAATGAGAAGCAAGCATAATACAAAGCAAACAGAGCCTTCTGCATCATCTTTTTTTCCCATGAATAGCTTTAGACCAGACATGTCAAACACAAGGCCCGGGGGCCGGATCCGGCCCACGAAGTGGTTTCATGTGGCCCCCGAAGCCATCCTGGAAACAGTGAGGGAACGGCCCCCACTGCCTTGGCCCTGGCCCAGAGACCCTCCTCCTGCCAGAGACCCTCAGATCTGTCCCACTCCTGCCCAGGCCCCCATAGGCACCCTCGATGCGAACGATGTAGAGCTGGCCACGCCCACCCGGTAGGCCATATGCACTCTAGCCACGCCCACCCAGTAGGCCACACCCACCCTGGCCACACCCACCCGGCCCCCTGAGGGCAACTGCAATGCTGATGCGGCCCTCAATGAAATTGAGTTTGACACCCCTGCTTTAGACCTTACATGACTCCATACTCAATGGCAGCCCTAGAAAGCTGCTAGGCAAACCTTGCAGTTGCTGCCTTTGGTTGGTGTACGGAGGACAGAACAAATTCCCCCTGTGCTGCCTATCATCATTTTTAAGTTTGTGCCTCACATTCTTGTCTTCTACTTCAAATTAAAATATATTTCAGTTTGCAGGTTAATTGTTTCACTGTCTTCACCAAGCTTTCTAATTCTTTTATTAGACTAAACGTAAATATTTTGGTGCCTTAAACCATTCTGATATAACATATTTTTCTCTACTTTCATTTTCATTTTCAAGTTTTCTTAATTTCAAAACTGTATCTGCTTTATGAAACTAATGTTTTCACTATTTTTCTGTCATCACAAAAAGTAAAGACTCTGGACCGCTAAGCAAATTGTTAGGTATACTAACTTTAAATTTTTACATGAACTGTGACTAAGGACTTGATTGTTCAGTGTATTTTAATAGTCTGAATATAATTGTGAAAAATCTATGAACGTTTTTTAGATATACAAACTACAGTGAGTGACAGAAGGAATCAAAACTGTATTCTACAGTTTTATGAGACAGCGTTAGGTTCTGAAAGATGACCTATAATATTTTAAGAAAACAAATTGTGGTATAGAAGAAAACAAATACAAAAGTCACATAGTAGAACAGCCAGATTTCTCAACTAATGATTAGATATTGTACTGTTGTTAAGTGTAGTAACTAGCGAGCTGCTGTTCAGTTACCCTGATTATCCCACCCAAGTGGGAAATTCAGACTTGTCCTGAACTGACTCTCCATTAACTCATTTTCTGCCTGAGTTTTACTCTATTTTCTTCTGTACCTCTTCACTTCCAACTGGCTTATTTCTGTTTACTTGACTTTGCCATTCAGTATTGATAGCAGTTGTTATCAGCTGTTGGAAGGTATGTATAGAATCAGACTTTTAAGGTGGGACTGACCTCATTGACCTTTTAGAAACTTGCAAGACTGCCTTATGGAAGGAATAGATTTATTTTGAAATCCAACAAGAACTAGCTGTTAACTTTGAGGAATTCATTTTCAATTTTACTTTAAAAATGACATTTATTGAAAATATTTTGTACTTTTAAGGAAATCCAAAAGAATCTAAATAATTTCCTACTCTGTTTAGTAGTCTACAATGTTCTTTGCAGACTCAGGTAATTCAAATATATTAGTATAATCACATTGAAAAATACATAACAATTTAACAGAAACTATAAACTTTGGCATCTTTCTTGAGTCTAATCCAGACATTTCAAACACAAGGCCCGGGGGCCGGATCCGGCCCGCGAAGTGGTTTCATGTGGCCCACGAAGCCATCCTGGAAACAGTGAGGGAATGGCCCCCATTGCCTTGGCCCTGGCCCAGAGACCCTCAGATCTGTCCCACTCCTGCCCAGGCCCCCATAGGCACCCTTGATGTGAACGATGTAGAGCTGGCCATGCCCACCCAGTAGGCCATACACACTTTAGCCATGCCCACCCAGTAGGCCACGCCCACCCAGTAGGCCACGCCCACCCTGGCCATACCCACCCAGCCCCTTGAGGGCAACCGCAATGCTGATGCGGCCCTCAATGAAATTGAGTTTGACACCCCTGACTCTAATCATTTCTCTATTTTATATGAGTTTGGGGTTTATGTGTAGACTGTTATACTTTTTAAATGTTGCATTGTGGTATTTAATATACAAACAAACAAAAAAAGAATAACAATAGGCAAAATTAAAAGAAGATGGGAAAAAGATACAATGAACCAGAAAGAAAAATACATGCTGAAATAAATATAAATATACATAAAACAAAAACAGTTTAAAACTATGCCACTTGGAATAATATTGATTGGACTTTACAAAATGCCACTAGTAGGCCACTTTATAGGTAGAAAGTGAATGTATGTCTTCCATTCAAATTTTTAGATCAAATTTAATGTGTTTTTTTTAATTTGTATAGCTATATTCCACTCATGGTAAATCAAAATTCTTCTTATTTCCTTATGTTACAAATTTCAAAATATTCAAACTTTTATCTCCTACTTCTTTTTCCACACCCTATTAGCAACCCTATTATGAATAATGAAATGTTGCGACTGCAGAACAAACTCAAAACATATGAATCCCCTCAAATCCACACACTTTGCAGTCTCTGGAAAAACCTTTCTCCACGAAACCGGTTCCTGGTGACCAAAAGGTTGGGGACCTCTGGCCTAATGTATAAGAGGAAAGATTCCAAAACCAAATTCAGTAAAAAAAGAAAAAATGAACTACCTGAATATCTTAATAGTGAAGAAATGATTATAGGTATAATAACTATAGGTTGGACTACCACATTGTAATGCAATCAACTAAATTGAAAGGAAAACCATATCTGAGAAAAAAGTGCTTCAGAAATTTTAACTGCATAATATCAAAGGCTTTTTTCATTTCCAACAAAGGAAACATAGCCATATCTGTTTGTGTATCAGATATATCCACTAATAATCTAAAATTGTTCAGAATTCGACACCAAATTTCTCAGGAGGATGAACTACAGACGTTAGTACAATTTGAAGTGCTTATGGTAAAATAGTGGTAAATATTTTACCACCTTTGTTTTTTAAAAAATGAGTGACACAGATAGTCCTTAATTTACCACAGTTGGGACCAGAATTTCCATTGCAAGTTACAAGTTGAGTTGGGCCCAATTTTACAACAACTTTTACAGTGGTTTTTAAGCAAATCACCACAGTTGTTAAGTGAATCATACAGTTGTTAAGTGAATCCAACTTCCCCAATGGGCAACATAAAGTTTGCAAACTACGATCACGTGACTGCAGGATGTTGCAACCAGTCACAAATGCGAGCCAGTTGCCAAGTGCCTGGCTTGCACTCACATAATCAAGGGAGAGGTGCAATGGACATAAGTCCAAGTACAGGTCATGGGTCACTTTTCCCAGGGCCATTGCAACTTTGAACTGTTGTTAAATGAACAGTCATAAGTCAAGAAACTTGTAGCTTGTACACTGTACAGATCTATCCACTTTCAGACTTGCAAGTATGAAAGCATTGTTAAAAGAAAGAACTTTTTATAAAAAGGCATCATGTAAACTTTCAGCTCCATATAAATGAGAAGGTCAATGAAATCCTTACACCTGTCTATAGAAAAGCCACCAGGAATAGAAGTTTTGCCTAATTTCACAGACTTAAGTAATAATGGGGCAGCTAAATAAGTTGCTTGATCCTGAGGAATCTTTGGAAGATTATTTTATTTACAAAAACATTAATTCATATTCTTTGTCATTCTTGCGTTAGCTTTGCTTGAAATTGCTCTCTATGTAATCTCAGGGCTACTTGATGAAACTACAGCTTGACCCATAGATTTACAGAAATGTTGTCAGTGGGTCCTTCTCTGTATTCGTGGTGAAGATGGTGATCTTCTTGAGCAAGATATTCTATCTGGCTTCTTTCAGACAAGGAAAACCTGCTGAGTGAAGTAGGGTGGTTCTCTTTAGCAGATAAACAAAATAGCCATGACTTGAAATGCCTAAGAATAATATATCAAAATGCTCCTAGTAGGAATAGTATAAACTGGAACCCCGGTATGAGAGAATACCTGTTAAAAACACCCCAATCTTTTTCATTGGGGAAGGGCTATAGTGAATTGTTTGGAGTGTTAAGAGTGGCAGGTTTCCTGCTACTCTGGGGAGGAACAGCTATTGACAATTAAAGGCTTTGGTGGAAGGGAATTGTTACTGGATGACCTGTTATATTTGGAGATAAGATTGAGTTCAGGTTCAGAAGCATTTGTATTCAAGAACCTTGAGGACAAATGCATGACAAATTCATAATTAATTTCTGCTAACCTAGGGGTGGTGTAGATAATGGGGCTATATACTCTCTCAGTCATTCTACCTAGCATTCAAAATCTATTTTACCTTATCACTTCTGTTAGACATTTGTTTGACCTTTTCCTCTCTTTTTCTCAATTGCTCTTCAGCACTTTACCCGACTCTCCCCCAGATTCTGGATCCGAAGCTTACTCCCCCCAGCAGGTGAATGGTAAGTGCTAAGATTAGAGCCCAAGCACCAGCTTTCCCCCCCTCCTTTAGTTGGCAAAAGTGGTTGGCTCTAAAATCTTTATCAGAAAAGGGAAAAACAGACTGCTGCAATACGTGAAGAGATTATCAGTTAGTAAATATTCTTAGACTTTCGCCCATTGTTTTCCCACTACCCTTTAAGAAAGGGGGGGGTTGGGTGGGCAGGACCAAGAACACAAGACTGCGTGGGAAGGGAAAGGTGTACTTCTGCCTTCCCAGAGAGAAGGAGAACGGATAAGAGTGACCTGCCCTGTGAGGACACGGAGCAGAAGGATTAAGCCTCATTTTGTTGGGAGAACATGCTGTTAGACTCCTGCAGGTTTATATAAAGACAAATCCGTGCTGGAAATGAAGAACAAAAGAGAGGTATTGTCATGAACTTGTTTTTAGGTGGTGAGTATACTCTGTGGCTCCTGCCCTCTCTTTGTATGCTGTATTTGATGTCAAGGACTCTCTTCCCATTCTTGTGACAGGCGCAGAAGTTGTAGGTACATCACAGAGGGTGGGTCTTTCTCCCTCTCCCCCTCTTTCTCTCCCCACGCCCCCTTAACCAGATAGTGTCTGTTCTGCGCTGCCCATGCTTTATATATGTGAAAGGGGAAAGTTACGTGTCACTAGCTACTTTTGTTGTCTTTTTCTGAGGTTGAGACAACAGAATTAGCAACAGAGGCAAAAGAATTAAGGGCATGGTCCTGTCTGTGGCAGTCTTCAGAGGTTTCCCCATGGCCCCTTCTTTTAAAATTTAAACCTTGTTCATTGTGGAAGCAGCTCCTTCTCCTTTCTCTGCGAAAAAGGTCAAGAGTTCTTTTTATCTCACTACAAAAATCCCTGGAATTCCTCCTGGCCCATTTTTAAATATAGCCAAGAGGCCAGAGGATTTGCCACAGAGTGAACTGCTTTCTCTCACCATTAAAACAACAGCACCTACCTCATAATCCTGGGATGGGTTGGGGGAGAGAAGAATAATTGGAACTTTAGATTTTTGGGGGCAATACACAAACTCCAGGAAGCTCTGGAGTAGGTATAAAGAGTTGCATTTGTGATCTCAAAATTTCTAGAATTCTTCTCTTATTTTGAGACAGGCGTTCACATGCCAGGTAACCTTGAGACGTGAAAGATGAGATAGATTTAGGAACATATGTGTTGCCTCAGTGTTCATTCTACAGTACCAAGTTATTCCATTCGATTTTCAAACAATAAACATTTGGATTTGCTGTTGCTCCTGTGGGTGCCTACTTAGTGTATTACAAAGCCTAAAATTGTTTGAAAATTGAAATTGTAGTAGGATTTCAGTATCACCTAGAGTACAGTTCTGTGACCACGCCTTATCTTGAAGTAGTGAAAAAATAGTTTTTGCTAAACATTTTCTTTTGTCTGTTCTGAAACCGCTGCCAACCATTGTCACTCCTAAAAGTTCTGGTGGTATTGGGTGTTTGTGGGGAGTGCGGGTTGTGAGATGGGATTTCACCATCCTTTGTCATTTGATGTCATTTCTAAGCTTCAACCTTTATTCTAACTTTAGCTTATTAATTTGCACCCAACTTCACAATAAGCTTTGTGATAGTTATTTTTTTAAGAAAGGAAATGGGGGAATGCTATATACTATTTTTTATGTTTTATGTCAGCCTCCTCTGTGTTTAGTCCTCCCCACCCCCTTAATTTCATAATAATTTTTGTTTCCTCTGTTAATGCATCCTCCTTCAGAAGAATCTGATTAATTGCCCTGACTGTTAACTATTTCACTCCAGTAACTTTAAAAGGTTGTGAGGGCACTAAGTCTGAATTTGTTTGAATGGAATATTCATTTTCCGAATTTTCTTTGTTATTTGTTTTCTGTGCGTGGATTTTTTGGAGGAACCTTTGGATGTTGGGAAGTTGAAGTCAGAGAACAATGATGGGAAGAAATGAGGACAAAAGGATACCTATTGGATGAATTGAACGTCTTATTATTTTGCACTGATCATTGTACTGTTGAACGGTGCAAAATAATAAGACATTCCCAGTTGTCAAACTGTGGCTATCAGAATCAGGAAGAACTCCAGTTGGGATGAACTCACACTGCTTGCTTCTCATATGAGCTAAAATATGTAGTGGAATAGTTTAGGCACCCAGTTTATTTTCACAGCACTGCTAAATAAAAAGTGATCAAAATTAAACCCTCTTCTTCCATTCTGAATCCATGTGTTGCCATTACAATCACATCCTGTATTATGTGGGGGTGATGGACAGTGTGTTCATTTGGGGGATGTCCACCATATTGGAGAAGGCCACATTAGTAAGCTTGGGGAAAACCCAATATCTCTAAGCAGATTTGTCTTTTTTACCTCCCGAGTATCTTATAATTCAAACCATATTAATTCTGGCTTTGAATGGAACCTCTCAGAGTTAATAAGAGTGTTAGCCCTATACTCTGACAGAGCAAAGCCCTATGTACATTTCCAACTTTAAATCAGGCTTCAAAGTTAAGTAAACTTTCAATCTGTTGTACTAAGGAGGGATGTGAACTTGAGTCAAGGGCTTTGGTGATACTGTCTACAAGTTATAACCTTCTAAATGAGATAGACTGCAACTTTCACTTGTTTCAGCCATTAGCTGTGATAGCTGTGGATGATGGGAGACACTTATTATGCTAAGCACCACCCTTAAATGGCAATACGTTCTTCAGAAAGTTTGCTCTATAGCAGGGGTGTCAAACTGCCGGCCCACGGGCTGGTTCCGTCATACCAAAGCTGTGCCCACCCCATTGCCGGCAATGCAAAAAGAGTCACAATACGTCGCAACACGTCACATGATGTGGCGAATTTGACACCCATGCTCTATAGTCTGTCCCTGTAATGTAATTACCTTTACAAGCATTGTGAGCATCAGAAGTTATAGGCTACTCCTAAAAATTATAAGGGGATTTGCTGTACTTTTCCTTTTTGCTAACCAAGTGGCATGCAATGAGTATTTATGATTGGAAATGATTATTTGCTCAAATGAATAAAATGGTTCCTGTATGAACTACTTTGAAATTAAACCTTGAACAGGATCCATCAAGCTCATTTTGCAAAGATGTTTATTATTTCAAACATAGAAAAGCTAAGAGGTTGGTTATTAATTGGTTTCTATTCCAAAATGGAAAGTTTACTGTCTCTTTGTATGGATCCTAGTGTATTTTTATCCAACATTTCATGCTTTTTCAGATTCACTATTGTATTAAGAGATAACAGATCTTTCTCCATTACTAAGTTATAGAACTAGACACCCATGTTTGAGCTGACAAAGAACCGATAACATTAAATTTGCTGCCCCCTCCTTAATTCCTATTCTGTCTCAGTTCTTAATCACTGCCAGTAATTCAATTTTCCTTCACTAGATAATGTCAGAATAAGGTGGAAAACATTACTTCACCTTCAATATAGTTAGATGACTTCAGCTTATCTCATTCATGGAGTTGGAATGAGAAGAAAGTAGAAACGTATGTGTGGTAGAAAAAAGTTCCTGGGCAGAACTGAAAAGAAAGACGTCATATGATAGATGCAGCTTTGAATGGAGAGAATAAACAATAAAAGTGGAGCGGGAAGGGACTGATAGTAATAAAGTAGAATATGAATGGTAAATAGTTACAAAGAAGCTGTTAATCAATATGTATTTCTGGAGAGAGTAATTAGTAGGAGACCAAAGTTAAAAAATGTAGTTTGCTCCCTATTTCATATTACTGCTCTTTATTTCTATAAATAAAGTCAGAACAAAGTCAGAACATGAAATAAGTAAATATTAATATTTCCTACGATATATGAACATAACTAGCTCTAGCTTTTTTCCATCATGCAGAAGGATAGTATATCAGACCTGTCACACAACACATTTCTCTGTTTGGCTTTCAGCAGTCTCAAATTCCTTAGTTTGTTCCAGTATGAATTTGCCTGCTACCTGATAGTGTTTTTGCTGGATTTGAACTTGCTAAAATCTTTTATTTTTTATGTTTATTCTTATTCTTTTTAATTTATTTATTCTAGACTACACATATTTAATTATATTTAAATGCTTTAATTGTTAATACATTTTGTATAATATACATAGACACAGATGTGCATGCACACAAGCCATAGTTGTGCATGCACATATTCATACTAGCTTTTTCCTAAAATTCTAATTCATTTGATAGAAAACTAAATTTATTTCTCATTAAGTAATGTGGTTGAGTATTTGGAATTATTTTACTAATTGTATGTATGCACATTCTGTCTGTCTGTCTATCTGTCTATCTATCTATCTATCTATCTATCTATCTATCTATCTATCTATCTATCTATCTATCATCTATCTATCATCATCATCATCTTTCTATCTGAGTATGAGCAATCGACAATCCTTAGGCCATAAGCAGCTCCTAAGCCATTTTTTGTGGCTGTGGGATTGGTCAAAGTCACACTGCTGAAAGTCAGTGACAAGCTGTCAAGTAACATTAACAGTTTTGTATCAAATGCCAGCAAGAAATAAACATAGCTTCAGTGAGCATCTGTTAAATTTAGCACCCCTATTAATGTTTTTTTAAACATAGAAAAGGGCTGAAATCTGGCTATTGCCCTTTACAAATGTTGCTGCATTATCGCCATGCAACTCCCAACTACTGGTAAAAAAACCTGATAATCTACTTGTTAATGAAAGCTGAAACTCTAAGTGAGGGCCTGGAATGTCTCTATTATTGAACTGACGTTTTGTATTTATTATTTTGTGCTGTTCTGACTGAGAGCCAAAATAGGATGATTGATCATAGTGTAGGACTTCTGAAAAAAGGCAACTGACACTTTTCATTTAGATTAATCCATCTTTCTGGTTCTTTTTAGATCCTCACCTTCTTCGAACTATGACTCCTGAGAATATGTGTCAGATTACTCCTTCACGGTTAGAGCATCCCCCACCCCCACCCCCTCCTCCCCCTCCACCCCCACCCCACCTTCAGGGACTGCCACCACCTCCTCATTCACACCAGCAGCAGCACAGCCATCACTATCCCAGCATGCAACGGGACATGTACGCGAAGGCTGAACCTCTGATGTCACAGTTCACTATAGGACAAGGCATGTCACCTGGTGACCTCCATCATGCTCAGCAGTCGCAGATGCTTCATCAGCTACTTCAGCAACATGGAACAGAGTAAGTTCTTTGGGAACAAGGTGGGAAAGGTAGCAAAGGAGGAGTGCATTTATAACTGGAACCTTTTTGCCTCTTTATGCTTGTTTCATTTCTGAAATAATTTCTGTTACTCGTCCCAGCTTCTGCCAACCTAGCAGTTCGAAAGCACGTAAAAATGCAAGTAGAAAAATAGGGACCACTACAGTGGGAAGGTAACAGCATTCCGTGAGCCTTTGGCATCTAGTCATGCCGGCCACATGACCACGGAGACGTCCTCGGACAAGCGCTGGCTCTTCGGCTTTGAAACGGAGATGAGCACCGGCCCCTAGAGTTGGAAACAACTAGCACACATGTGCGGGGGAACATTTATCTTTACCTTTTTACTCACATTCAAAACATATCGTACTTGCATCCTTCAATAATTTTTTCAACGTTCCATCATAATCAAAATAGGTTTTTGATTAATTTTTTATGTTTCTATGTAAATAGAGGTATATATAACAGTATATTTAAAATGAACACTTTTCTTAGCTTTTTTTCAACAAATAATCTCTATTCTCCTTCATTCTTTGGTCTCCCAGTGGCCAATTCATTTCTCTGTGCACTTTTATCTCCTCCTACTCCTTTGTTCATGCAATCTAACAGATTTTTTAAAAAATCCTTGTATTGCTGCACAATTTTTCCTAAAACGTATCTTTGTTTCTACCATTATTACCACTTATTGGAATATAGCATGCACAATCATCAGCTTCACAATAATGTATATAA
This sequence comes from Vipera ursinii, assembly GCF_947247035.1. Classification (NCBI taxonomy): domain Eukaryota; kingdom Metazoa; phylum Chordata; class Lepidosauria; order Squamata; family Viperidae; genus Vipera; species Vipera ursinii. The sequence continues at coordinate 113,421,540 of NC_139512.1, read as the reverse complement.
CATCAATTCAAACTTTGTGGCATATAGTTTAGTTCTTTCATTCACAATTAAACTATATTTTCATCTCTGTTCATGAATTCATCAATATAACAATATCAAACTATTTAAATTGATTACATCCTTCTCCTTTCCATTAGTTTCATAGTTGCACAACACATTTATTTTTCTTTTTTGCATTTTTTTTATTTCATGCTCTTTGCCATTTACTCCTCTTATATTCAAAATCACAGAATTTCATATGCTGTGGAGAACCCATGGATACTGTCCTCATTATCCAATAATGGATTTGGTCAGCAGAGGCTTTCGCATAATATTTTTAGTAGAAGTTATAGACTAGATCTTAAACATACTGTATGTATGCCACATGCAACATTTAATGTTAATGATAAGAATAGTATAGGCCATTTCTGGCTAATATGCCAGAATTGCAGTCAAACCAAGCATGTTTACATTATTTTATGCCAACTAAGATCTCTAATATAGGGACCCCTTGAAAGCCAATATGCTGTTGCCTGCATCCCACCAATTAGAAGCCACATGCAGTATATTGGTGCATAAGATACTGGATGACATTCATTTTTTGCTTCATTATACGTGTCAGACTGTTATTACAAATGCATGTAAGTCAGGGTGACTGTAGGTTGAAGGCTAGTAATCTAGTTTAATCTTTCCTACTGGAATAACTTTATGTCTGGGGTACAATACATCTGTGCATATCTGTGTAGGTATATAATATACAGTATATGTACACATAGTCACATGCATACGTAGGCTAAATTTGAATAAATATTTCCTTTGTATGCCTGTTGTAATTTATTGATTTCTATAGTCTTCCAGTGCACCCTGCCAAGAAGAGGAAACACTCAGAGTCACCATCAAACACTCTCAATGTGCAGATGTTCAATGGAATGATAAAACAGGAGCCAGGCACAGGATCTGTGCCCCTCAACTCTGACAGAGTTCAAACACCTCCCTGGCATCAGCAGGGGGCGCTCTCCCCAGGTTTGCACTGTAGTTATTCTTTCTATTCCTTTCTAGTATTACCAGTACCCAGATACTATTTATGCTCCAAAAAGGTAGGTTTTTTTAAAAAAAAAAAAGTACGGTAATACATGAAGAACAAGGGATGGTGTCTGGGCTGAAGTTCATAGAATGGTAGTGTGTTTTCAGGAGAGCATTTTTGTACAACTGCATTGAGAATGGGAAGTGAGAAAAGTCTCACTTCTTTTCTTAATAAAAAGAAAAGAAAACTGACTACAGTTAGTCTTCAACTTATGACCATTCATTTAGCAACCATTCAGTTACAGTGGTGCTGAAAAATGCATCACTGCTCATGCTTTCAACTGCTGGAGTGTTCCCACTGATATGTGATTGTGATCAGGCACTTGGCAATCGTTATGCATTTATAATGGTCGCAGCATCCCACAGTCCCACAGTCATGTGATCTCCATCTGTAACCTTCCCAGTCAGCTTCCAGCAATGCTGTCTTGCTTAACGACAGGATTTCTGGTTCCAATTGTGGTTGTAAGTTGAGGATTACCTGTATTCCTTGAGTACAAGGCAAAGAAAAAGTTATGGGTTTTGTTGCATAGCAAGTGAGGGATAGAAAAGTAGGATAAATAGTTTGCATCAGGTTTGTAGGCAAATTTCAGTTCAACATTTTTCTATTGCTGTAGGACTGATTCAGGATAATGACAGCTTGAATAGCTCCTCCTACTTGGATCCCAACTACCAATCCATAAAATGGCAGCCACATCAACAGAACAAGTGGTCGACCCTGTATGATGCTAACTACAAAGAGTTGTGAGTATTTACAATCAAATGACTGTAGACTCCTCTTCCTAACAGTTTCAGCAGCAGGGTCCACTCAAGACCGTACTGCTGATGAGCAGACATTTCACACCTCACAATTTTGTAGGGAATCTGATGTTCAATTTTATTCTAGTTTTCATTTTCCTACCTTTAGATTTGTTATGTCTCACTTCAACACCACTTTGTGAATTTGTTTTTTTTTAAAGTTTGCCTAAAGATTCCTAACACATTTTTGGATAGATTGCTTTATAATGTAGTGAAAATGAAGCAGGGCACAGGATGATAGAATTTTGTCAAGAGAATACAATGGTCATAGCAAATACTCTTTTCCAACAACCCAAGAGACGGCTCTACACACAGACATCCCCAGACAGCCAACACAGAAATCAGATTGATGATATGCTCTGTAGTCAAAGATGGAGAAGCTCTATACAGTGAGTAAAAACAAGACCAGGAGCTGACTGTGGCTCAGACCATGAGCTTCTTGTTGCAAAATTTAGGCTTAAACTGAAGAAAGTAGGGAAAAGCACTAGGCCCCTCAGGTATGAAGTAAATCATATCCCTGATGAATAGAGGTGACAAATAGATTTAAGGAATTAGATCTGATAGACAGAGTGCCTGAAGAATATGGATGGAAGTTCACAACATTGTACAAGAGGTAGCAACTAAAACCATCCCAAAGAAAAAGAAATGCAAGAAAGCAAAATGGCTGTCTGAGGAAGCTTTGCAAATAGCTGAGGAAAGGAGGGAAGTGAAAAGCAAGGGAGAAAAAGATACACCCAATTGAATGCAGAATTTCAGAGAATAGCTAGAAGAGATAAGAATGCCTTCTTAAATGAACAGTGCAAAGAAATAGAAGAAAACAATAGAATAGGGAGGACCAGAGATTTCTTCAAGAAAATTGGAGAGAAGAAGGGAACGTTTCATGCAAAAATGGGCATGATAAAGGACCAAAATGGCAGGGACCTAACAGAGGTAAAAGAGATTAAGAAGAGGTGGCAAAATTACACAGAAGAAAAAGCTTAACATCCCTGATAACCATGATGTGGTGGTCACCGACCTCGAGCCAGACATCCTAGAATGTGAAGGGAAGTGGGCCTTAGGAAATCTGAGCAACAACAAAGCTAGTGGAGGTGACAGTATTCAAGCTGAGCTATTCAAAATCTTAAAAGACTATGCAGTAAAAGTACTACACTCAATTTGCCAGCAAATTTGGAAAACTCAACAGTGGCCACAGGATTGGAAAAGATCAGTTTACATTCCAATTCCAAAGAAAAGCAATGCCAAAGAATGTTCAAACTATCACACCATTGCACTCATTTCACATGCTAGTAAAGTTATGCTTAAAATCCTACAAGCTAGACTCCAGCAGTATGTGGATTGAGAACTACCAGAAGTACAGGCAGGATTTTGAAGAGGCAGAGGAACTAGAGATCAAATTGTCAACATACACTGGATCATGGAGAAAGCTAGGGCGTTGCAGAAAAACATATATTTCTGCTTCATTGACTATGCTAAAGCAAGGTTGTATACTGTCATCCTACTTATTTAACTTATATGCAGAGCACATCATGAGAAAGGCAGGGCTAGATGAATCAAAAGTTGGAATTAAGATCGCCAGGAGGAAAGCTATGGCAAATCTAGACAGCATACTAAAAAGCAGAGACATCACCCTGCCAACAAAAGTGTGTATAGTCAAGGCCATGGTTTTCCCAGTTGCAATGTATGGCTGTGAAAGTTGGACCATAAGAAAGGCTGAATGCCAAAGAATTGAGGCCTTTGAACTGTGGTGCTGGAGAAGACTCCTGCGAGTCCCCTGGATTGCAAGGTGATCAACCCTGACTGCTCTTTAGAAGGCCAGATCCTGAAGCTAAAACTCAAATACTTTGGCCACCTAATGAGAAGGAAGGACTCACTGGAGTAGAGCCTAATGCTGGGAAAGATTGAGGGCAATAGAAGAAGGGGATGACAGAGAATGAGGAGGCTGGATGGAGTCACTGAAACAGTAGGCGTGAACTTAAATGGACTCCAGAAGATGGTAGAGGACAGGAAGGCCTGAAAGAAAGTTGTCCATGGGGTCGCGATGGGTTGGACACAACTTCACAACTAACAACAACAACAGTCTAATTTGGCTGTGGGGAGAAAGTTCCATAAGGTGGGTGCCCTGAGAGAGAAGGCATGTTTCCTGGAACCCACCTAATGTAGGTCCTTAGCTGATAATAGCCAAAACATTCCTAGTTTAGATCTAGATCTAATGATATGACTAATGTAACCAGTCGTGGAACTAATGGAACCCCAAATCCAGAGCCATTCAGTCTTGCCAGGGTTCAGCTGAAGCTTGTTGTTCCCATCCAGACCCTCACAGCCTCCAGACAGTGGGATAGGACCTCTTTCTATGTACTCATATTCTTGAATCATGGAGTTGAGCATCAAGTGAGTTTGAGGTTTCATCTTTGTGAACAAATATAATTATGTCAATAAATTGTATTCTAGCATAGAGGTGTCTGCAATTTAAATCTTGGAGTACTGAGTGGAAGCTAAACAACTGGAGATTTCTCTGGCTGAACAGCCCCACAATTTCTGACGGTCTGATTAGGGGACATCTGTTGCCCCGGATGATGGGTTAAGAGCCCTCTGTGCACACTCAGCTGCATTTGGCACATGCCAATACACAGGAACCTATTGACCTCAGAACGGGGAAGGTCTTTTGATGTATTTCAGTTTAGAAAGAGACACTAAGAGTGTCTCACATGTCCGTCTGTTATGTACTAAAATAGGGGTCTTCAAATTTGGCTCTTTTATGACTTGTGCTGGTACTTACCTTTGAAGCCCTACATGGCCTAGGCCCGGGATATTTGCAGGACCGTCTGCTGCCGGGAACGACTTCCCATCGCCCAGTGCGCTCACACAGAGAGGGCCTCCTCAGGGTGCCGTCGGCTAGACAGTGTCGGCCGGCAACCCCCAGGGGGAGGGCCTTCTCTGTGGGAGTGCCAGCCCTGTGGAACCAACTCCCCCTTGAGCTCCGGATGGCCCAAGATCTCTGGTCCTTTCGCCGCGGCCTTAAAACATTCCTTTTTCATCAGGCTGACCTAGACTGATGACAGGGATTTTAAAATGTTTTTTTAGTTTTTAATTTATTAATTTTAATTTTGGGGGGCTGTTAATTTAATTTTTTTTAACTTTTGTATCGCTGTATTTTATTGTTGTTAGCCGCCCTGAGTCCTTCGGGAGATAGGGCGGCATATAAGTCCCAAAAATAAATAAATAAATAAATAAGCCTTTAAAAATAGAGATATGAGTAGAAAGGGATGAATTGTGACTATTTTTGTGCTAGCTGTTCATCAACCTAGTTCATCCAAAATAAATTTTGGATTGCATTTTTAATGTACTTTTTAAAAAGGGGGTTTCAAGAAAGGGGAATATGTTCTGTGATTACAATCAGCAACTGTTTTATCAGTTTGGAAACAGCAAAAAGTTACCATGAAAACCTGATAGGTGATAAAAATCGAAACAGAACTGATAATATAATTAGTTCTATTACTAATTACATTATTAGTTCTGAAGAGAGAGCACATTTAGGAAAGAGCAATGGGAATTGGCTTCTAGGAGAAATGGTGCAAGATGAGGATGGTGAGATATGGAAGTGTCACAGGTGAAAAAACTAAAAGGGGGGTTAAAAAGAAAGAGGGAAGTTTAGATACAGTGTGCACTGAAAATCCCCTTGGGATCTGGGTGTTTAAAACTATTTAAATAACTATTGGTGAAGAAAAGAGAAATATGGGTGAATAAAGAATAATAGAGTCAGAAGTAATCTTGGAGGTCTTAAGCAGAAGATCCTATACGATTCTGGATAAATAGCTATCTAGTCTCTTCTTAAATACCTCCAATGCTGGAGCACCCACAACTTCTGTAGGCAAATCATTTCATTGATTAATTGTTCAAACTGTCAGGAAATTTCTCCTTAGTTCTAGGTTGGTTCTCTCCTTGATTAGTTTCTATCCATTGTGTCTTGTCTTGCCCTTAGATGCTCTGGAGAATAGGAGAAGAAGACTGCTATCATGTCACCCCTACTCCTTCTCTTCATTAAACTATGCCAGGGGTCTTCAAACTTGTCCCTTTTATGACTTGTGGATTTCAACTCCCAGAATTAATCAGCCAGCATGCCTGGTTGAGGAATTCTGGGAGTTGAAGTCCACAAGTCATAAAAGGGCCAAGTTTGAAGACCCCTGAACTATGCTATGTTGTTATATTAATTATATTACATCACATCACATTGCATTACATTATTAACGCATTTTATTGTTATGCTATATTGGTGCCATGTTTAAGCAAAGGAATAGAAAGAAATCGGGTGCATGATTTGTAGGACAATACAGATGCCGAGTCTAGAAAACAGTCCAGGTGACTTATACGGACATAAGAAAGGTAAAGAAGCCACATAAGGTGAGAGCAAGAAGCTGAGGAAAGCCAGCTTACAGGGTAGAGTTTACAAGGCGAGAAAGTCAAATGTTCAAGGGTAAAAAAAATGCGCACATCCTCCCCACATTCCAGAAAGGTGATGGAGAACTGGCAGCCAGCCACATGGATTCTGGGAATGGCCTCCTTTGAAAAACAATCCTCTCGATTTCTAGACAGCTAGTATCTCTTGTTTGTCTCCATTTGTGGAGAAAGGGAACCCTGCCCTTTTGGGATGCTAAATAAGATGAGATGGTTATCTGCCTTCATGAGAGCAATCTGGAGAGAAAAGGCCAGTGATTTACATGAAAGCCAGCTGTGGCATCAGAAAGAGGCTGCCCTTGAATGGCCTGGGATACCCAAACAAAGTGTGCTCTCTCCGGGGCTGCCTTCCCACAGTCTTGCAGAAGGCAATTCATCTAAGTTCCTTCAAGGTATAGAATGGGAGTGTAGAGTAAGATATTGATGTATTGGGTCAGCCAAAGGGTAAATTAGTGCAAAAGATTTTACAAACCCTTCCTCTGAACAATTAAAAAGCAATTCTATTTGAGCAGGGGGGTTTTGTTGTTGTTGTTTTAGAAAAATATATGTCATGGTAAAAAAAATTAATAATCCAGTGCGTATGTAGTACTTTCAAATTAAAATTTAATAAAAGTGTATTTTACACTTAAAAGTGGTACATTTTAAGTTTAATCGTCGGATCTTTTTTTCTTATTTTTTTTTTTAGCAAATCGTGCTTTAACGTTGAGCCTTTGGGGCTCTAAATAAGCAGGGATTGAATGTTGTAAACGTAGAGTGTCTAGATGTTTCTTCAATACAGCAAAATTGAGGGATATTTTTGGTGCCAGTGCAGGTAGCAGTCAGCCTATCTTTGACGTTGTCAAGCAGTATTTTTTTTCTAATTTAGGAAAGGACTTCTGCCATAGTAATGCTACAGAAAGGGGAGGGGGGGAAGAAGGGAAGATAACGTCATGATCTCATAATGAAGCTTGGTTTTTAGAAGCGAGTTAGAAGTGAATTTTGCCAGGTTACTAAGAACAGCTATGGTAATTATTTATTTATTTTCATTTTATTTTTATTACATTTATATCCCGCCCTTCTCCGAAGACTCAGGGCGGCTTACAAGCTTAGCAGTAGCCTTCATTCTATGTATATGCCTGCTTGTTAGGGCTTTCACACACACACACCAAGCGGCATTATTACAAAGTCAGCTTAATTGCCCCCAACAATCTGGGTCCTCATTTTACCTACCTCGGAAGGATGGAAGGCTGAGTCAACCTTGAGCCTGGTGGGATGTGAACCTGCACTAATTGCAGGCAGCTGGTGTTACTTAAGGAGGCATTAGCCCACTGCTCCACCAAGGCAGTGGGCTAATTAAGGTTTCCCCCCCCCAGTAGAATGAAAGAGAAAAAAATCATTTTTTTTCTTTCAGAATTAAGCCCACCTCTTGCCAAAAATAACAGAGAATTTGTTTGCCCATTCCTTAAAATGTGCCAGCATTCATGCAGAATGCAGATAGGATTGGGTTATAGATATTTATCACAGCCTTAAAAGAATTTTGATCTTTGTGCCATTCTTTGTGTCTCCCCCATGTTTACATGGGAGAGGCACAAATTTCTTTGACCAAGGAAATGCAAGCCAATTAGCTATGTAAATCCACTGCTAATATACTAAAGAAAATTACTTCTGAGTTCAGTTTTTTTCTGTTTATCCTGACAACTTCTTATGAAGATGATAAAGCTTGGAGTTTAAAAAGAAACAAAATATAATTATTTTGTAGAAGGCAGGTTAAAAAAAACTACTCATAAATTGAAACATGGTATTTTATATCAAATCATTTATGAGAATTTAGCACTCGAATCTTATTTAAAGTTTAATTTCAAGTTTAGTTAGTATTTCAAAGATATACTGGCAAATGGTTTGAGATTAAAAACATTTAATCATTTAATACATAAAATATGCCAGATGCCATCTCCATTCCCAGCTGTAATGATCTGCAGGTCAGAAATTGGAAAATTCTTTGCCTAAGAAGAGCAATTCATCTGATATTTTTGGCTCCTTTAGGCTATAGTGTAACCTCTAGAAACTCATTCTCACTTGTTACTGAAAATTGGAAGCATTTGGTTTATCACCAATGTGTCATCCAGAACAATTTATCTTAAATATAAAAAAATCAAGTGAAATATATATGTCCTGTCTGCTAAGGCATTCATATATTTGTTCTGGGCCTTGTGGAAGTATCTAGTTCAGTGATGGCTAACCTTTTAGAGACCAAGTGTCCAAACTGCAACCCAAAACCCATTTATTTATATCGCAATGTGCCAGGGCTGCATCAGCATTGTGGTACCCTCGGGGCAGGTGGGGGGGGCTTGGCCCACTGCGTGGGTTTGGCTGCAGTGGTACGGCAGACTGGGTGAGCATGGCCGGGGCCAGGGCGGCAGGAGCCAGTCCCTCACCATTTCCAGGGCATCCCCGGGGGGCCAACGCTGCTTGCTCGCTCACTTTCTGCCCTGTCGCTTCCAAACACCATGTGCTCGCTACTCTGGTGAACTCTGCTGGGGCAACAGCACGCGTGCCCACAGAGAGGGCTCTTGAGTGCTGCCTCTGGCACATGTGCCATAGGTTCTCCACCACTGATCTAGTTGGTCATCCTATAGCAGTGCTGAGGTCCACAAAGGAGAATCTGGAGGTCCCAAGCCTCCTGTTGTAGAAGTTGTCCGGGTTTTCGCATCCCAGTCCTGACTACTGTTTTCGGGAAAAAGCTTGATAATTCCTGTGGCTGCTATCTTATTTTCCAAAAGTGTTTCATCTGTGATCTCATAACTTCATTGGAAGGGCTCTCTTTCCTTATGCTGCCTGACATTTAAAAAGTAAAATACGAAACAACACCAGCAAACAAATCTAAATAATTACAATAGTAATTGTTCTGGCTATGTAGCATAGAGGTTTGTAACTGGAGGATTCAGTTCTTGCTTCCCCTTCTTTAAATATAAATCTGTGTCCAGGGGATAAATAAAATCAAAACGTTATTTGTTTAAAATATACATACATTACATACATACATACATACATACATACATACATACATACTCCTTTTGATTTTAAGTATTAAAATCTAGACATTCAGTGTGGAAGGAGACAATTATAAAACTGCCCAGATTATGTAATAAAGTAATTTGCACCAGAGTTCCAGCCACAAGATGGTGATGGTTTCTTACAAATGAAAAGCTCTCAGCCCAAATCTTCGAAGAGATTGGAAAGAGTATAAAATATTACAGATCACAAAAGGATTCCAAACAAAAGATTATATTTTCATGAATGTAGCCTGATCTTGAAGGCTGGGAGTAAACACCAATTCCATAACCTGTACAGAGAACGATAAAAAAAGTTGAGTCCTGGCACAACACAGAAGGGGAAAAAAAACATCTCAGCATAAATTCCTGGTTACCTGTATTGACTCCTATAGAAACAAAGGGCTTTGTGAAGGAAATGATCCTCTGTTTCGGTGCCCTGGACTATTTCAGCTTTTTGGAGCTTAATTAGATGTTCCTACAGATTACGATCAAAGGAATACTTTTCAGTGTTGTGGCTTGCTTGAAAGGGCCAAGATCTGAGCAAGAGGTAGTCAGGGGAAGTGTGGGAAGACTTTGATTTCCGCTCAGTCTCTCTAATTTTGGGAGAGATGTTTGACAGTCAGTCTTGAGATTTCAGACACCCTTGGCAGCATTTCCTAATTTGCATTCTGAAAGCTGCATTCCTCGTGGTGTTACATATGAGGAGGTAAATTAAAACAACCCTGTTTGATTTGCAGTATACATAGACAGTACTGGCTTTCTTGCAATAAAATTGCAATCTTTTCTTTAAACTTTTTTTTTTCCTGATGAAAAATTTCCATCTTGAATTTTTAGTTTTTTATGCCAAATGTTAGAAAAGTGAAGTGTGAAAGAACTTTTTAAGTGCTTCACATGATGCTAAGCTTGAAAAACAAAACAAAAATAAAACATTCCCACTGTTTATTTTTCTCTCTTTCATTTCTGAAGCTAACTGTACCTTCAAAAGCTTACTTTAATTACAAAAGGTGGTGTATTTGTTAATTAATTAATTACATTTGCTAATGTAATTAAGTGCAACCCTGCTGTTAAGTGAACCCTGCGGCTACAAATTTTGAACTGCTGCCATACAGCATTAGGAATTAGAAATGGGATAAATGCAGAATAAAGCCTTTTTTCTAAGAATGTGAATTTAAGCAATTGACAAATGGTTCTTGCCATTTGTCTACCCCTTCATACAAACAATGGGTAGAAAATTGAAGTACTTTTTCTTGTTTTTGTCCCTAGACTGGTAAACAATGAGGGTACAAAGATGGATTTTTATATGTAACAGTAAAGAAGTCTTTTATAGTTTTTTAGAAAATAGACATCCCATGTCCCGTTAGGTCATCATTTTAGAGATATATCCTTACCTAAATGGAGAAACAGAATGACCACAAGCGAGCAAAACAAAAGCAGTGGGAGCAGGAGTGACTTCCAACTTTCTGCCAGCTTCCCCATTGAGTTTCCTTGTGGGAAGCTGGCAGAGAGCATCAGAAATCTTCCTCACTTCTCTCTTTCTTTCATCCCTCTATCCTGCCTTCCTTCCGTGCCTCCATCCTTCTCTCTCACTCTTCCCCTTCCTTTTCTCTCTCTCTACTATTCTGTCACTATCTTCCTTCTTCCCTCCTGGGAGTGCACAAGTGTTGCTGTGCTGGTCAGAGATGGGGGAGGGAGTGGCATGGGTTGTGAATGGTGTGTGAAGGTGCCGAAGAGGTGCTGTATGGGTTGGGGAAGGGGCGAAGCTTGGGGAAGGGTTGTGGAGGTGCACAGGTGGTGCAATGCCCGTTCAGGGAAGGCATATGCAGTGGACAGTCTGGCTTGAGAAGGATGCATGGGGCCATGCAAGAGTTGTTGTGCTGGTCAGGGAAGGCATCTGGCAGTGCAGCATTGGCCAGGGAGGGGAAGGGCAGTAGCAGTCAGTAGCTCCAAAGCCGTCATAACTTTTCCAAACTTCATTCCATCAGGAGTCCTGAGTCCCAGATTTTGACACATTCTGTAAGCCTCTTTGAGATAGCTTAGTTCAAAAATGGTTACCCCATGAACTGTTTAACTGTTCCACCCAGTGAAAGATAATGACAACAAGAATTTTAGTGCTTTATAAATTATTTTGTTAGCTACAGAGGAATTGTGCCAAGTTTATAGTGAAAATTGTCACAAAAGACATTCCAATTAGGAAAGTAAGCAAGAATTATATTATCTCTGTGGAATGTTCTTTCATTTTCACAGAGCAGCAGTGAGAAACTCCTGGGATACAACAAAGTTAAATAAAGCCCTTTTAGTGTTTTTTTTTCATTTGGATCTCTTCTAGTGGTGATAGTGCATTTGCAGTGAGCCACTTTTTAATCACAGTTTATTGTGAATCAATACAAGAGCACGTGAAGATCAATAACCTATGGTGCTTTGATCAAATGACAGTTTACTTTATTGGGCAGGACAAGGACAAAAATGTCATTGAGATATACTCCTTAAACTAGGCTTATGGGGTTGCTTGGATTAACCAAAATACAATAGAAACATTCCTGCATTGAGATAAATATCTGACACTAATACAATTATCTTTTTTAAAATTACCATCTACTTCTTGACATGAGCTCATGACTTTACAGAAGTAATATTAATACTGAGGGGAAAAAATTAATACCGATAGAGGACATTTGTATTACTAATGTCAGAACTAGTTAATACTTTGTATTGAATCGAGGATAGATGCAAAATCATGACACTCTCTTCCTTCTGTTTTTTTCTCAAACACTTTAATTTTAGCTAGTGTCTCTTTTAAAATGTCATGGAGATGCCAGTCTTTTGCACTGCATTTAGTTCATCCAGGAAGTAATGAAAAATAGCAAGGGAAAACCTAAAACTGATATATGTACCTTTGAGGAAGAAAAAGCCATGCATATTGATGTGGCTGCAGTTTAATCTTTAATGGTGGTGTTGGTTTTTTTACCCTTATGATAGGCTAGTGAGGAGTTATGTGAAATCGGACATGAAGCATTGGTTGCACTGAAATAAGAATAAGCTTCTAGTGGCCACTGGCCAACAATATGGCAAAATGGATGCTTTAAATTGTCTTACTGTATTCTCTGTAAGTTGCCAAGTCTTTTTTCGATTGCAGCAGGATAGAAACATGTATAATAAGTAAATAAATAACATTTACTTTTCCAATGTATATCCATTTGCCTCTACTACATCATCTCTCTGAAGCTGCTATTCACTATAATTTGCAACATTCTACCTAGCACAGTTGTTATAACAGTGTTATAATATTGTTTTCTGGTTTTTTTTTACTATCAATGATCATTACTATAAATTACCACTGAATTTAGCTAGACATTAGACAAGTGGGAAAGAAATACTAGCATTCTGGTTATTTTCAGTCAGTTTATTGACTAAATGCTCAACTTACTTGAAAATTGTAACTGTATGAATACACACTGTCTGCGCAGAGAGAACTGCACAAAATGAATGTTCAGCAAATGACTACAAGAAATATATTTGTTGACTTTTAGCATAACCCTTTCCCAGAAATATTTCATGGACTGGTTCCAGGTGTTGGTGGAGTGAGTTTGGCAGCAGTTATTTTTCAGAAAGAACTGAAATCTTGCAAGGTCTTTGCTTTCATCTGTTTTTCAATAAAGGCAGACTGTCCTATCTATTGTATTCCTATCTTAATTTTCTACTCTAGAAGAATGCTAATGATTATTTTAGTATATCTTCCTTTTCTCTAGGAACTGTAATTTATGTGAGGACCTCACTTTGTTTTATCCTCACAACAGTTAGTTTCTGAGATAGATCAGGCAGAGAATGGATGGCTTGCCCAAAATCATCCACCCAAGGTGGACCTGAACCTCCCCATTCTTATAAACATTGCAGTGTCCTGGAACTTTTCTTATCTGAAGATAATGTATCTGTGGAAATACCTATACATCTTCACTGCCAGAGATTCAGAGGAATCTCCCAATTTCTTCAAAACGCAGGAACATTGTTCATATTTTAGAGGATCACTAATCTGTTGTCAAAATCTTAAAAGATGATGCAGTAAAAGTGCTACACTCAATTTGCCAGCAAATTTGGAAAACTCAACAGTGGCCACAGGATTGGAAAAGATCAGTTTACATTGCAATTCCAAAGAAAGGCAGTGCCAAAGAATAAGTTCAAACTATTGCACCATTGCACTCATTTCTCACGCTAGTAAAGTTATGCTTAAAATCCTACAAGCTAGACTCCAGCAGTATGTGGATCGAGAACTACCAGAAGTACAGACAGGATTTTGAAGAGGCAGAGGAACTAGAGATCAAATTGTCAACATACACTGGATCATGGAGAAAGCTAGAGTGTTCCAGAAAAACATCTACTTCTGCTTCATTGACTATGCTAAAGCCTTTGATTGTGTGGATCATAACAAACTGTGGGAAGTTCTTAAAGAGGTGGGCATACCAGACCATCTTATTTGTCTCTTTAGAAACCTATTTGTGGGCCAAGAAGCAACAGTGAGAACTGGACACGGAACCACTGATTGGTTCAAAATTGGGAAAGGAGTCCGGCAAGGCTGTATACTGTCACCCTGCCTATTTAACTTATATGCAGAGCACATCATGAGAAAGGCAGGGCTAGATGAATCAAAAGTTGGAATTAAGATTGCCGGAAGAAATATCAACAACCTAAGATATGCAGATGATACCACTCTAATGACAGAAAGTGAAGAAAAACTAAAGAGCCTCTTGTTGCGGGTGAAGAAGGATAGTGCAAAAGTTGGGTTGAAACTTAACATTAAGAAAACCAAGATCATGGCATCCGGCCCTCTCAATTCCTGGCAAATAGATGGGGAATAAATGGAGGTAGTGACAGATTTTATTTTCCTATGCTCCAAGATCACCGCATACAGGGACTGCAGCCAAGAAATTAAAAGACGCTTGCTCCTCGGGAGGAAAGCCATGGCAAATCTAGACAGCACACTAAAAAGCAGAGACATCACCTTGTCAACAAAAGTGCGTATAGTCAAGGCTATTGTCTTCCCAGTTGCAATGTATGGCTGTGAAAGTTGGACCATTAAAAAGGCTGAGCGCCAAAGAATTGAGGCCTTTGAACTCTGGTGCTGGAGAAGACTCCTGCAAGTCCCTTGGACTGCAAGGTGATCAAACCGGTCAGTCCTAGAGGAGATCAACCCTGACGGCTCTTTAGAAGGCCAGATCCTGAAGCTAAAACTCGAATTCTTTGGCCACCTAACAAGAAGGAAGGACTCACGGGAGAAGAGCCTAATGCTGACAAAGATTGAGGGCAATAGAAGAATGGGATGACAGATAATGAGGTGGCTGGATGGAGTCACTGAAGCAGTAGGCGTGAGACTAAATGGACTCCAGAAGATGGTAGAGGACAGAAAGGCCTGGAGGAACGTTATCCATAGGGTCGCGATGGGTCACACATGACTTCGCAGCTAACAACAACAATCTGTTGTCCTTATTTCTTGCTTTGATTTGATGCTCATCTATTCTCACGGTTTCATTTTTCCTGCATTGCTCAGAGTTAATTCTACTTCATTTATTTTTGAATTGCTCTGTATTATGTTTCAATCTATGTTTAAAGAGCTCATATTTTTTTTAAAAAAAGGATCATCTCAAGGATAATACAAGTAACCCTCAACTTACAGTCACAGTTGGGACCAGATCTTCCATCACTAGGTGATGCAGTAATTAAGTGAGTCTTTATGCGATGATGCCCAATTTTACAACCTTTTTTGCTGCAGTCATTAAGTGAATCATACTATTGTTAAGTAAAGCCAGCTTCCCCCATTTACTTTGATTGTTGGAAGCCAGCTGGAAAGGTCGCAAGTGAAGATCATGTGACTCCAATATGCTGTAACAATCATAAATACATACCGGTTGTCAGGCACTGAAATCATGATATGGACTGAGGGGATGCTGTGATGGTTGTAAGTGTGAGGACCAGTTGTACGTCACTTTTTTCAGTACTGTTCAACAAATTGTATCCTACAGTTTCAGTCCTTCATTCATTAAATTCATGGTAACAGATATTTGTTAGACCATATTTGTTTTCTTATACTATGAGTTCAAACTCATCTTGCTTATTTCCCATACTCTTAGATGCTTTTATATAGAAATGCAGGCTGTGTTTGAAAGTTAAATCAAAGCATCTTGAAAACTATGTAGTAATTACTAGAAGTTAGAATGATTTTATTACTCTGACGGGACTTGTTCTTTCCTCAGTTTTTCTTAAACCAAGTAATTTCTGTAGTAGACTAAAAGTGCTATGGACATAATATATCTTAGTTTCAGCAAAGCATTTATACTCCATGGCATTTGTAGCAAGTTAGTTAAAGGCTGGATGACCTTTAATTGGATAAATAGCTTGCTAGAAAAAAAAAGGAAAGCGTGCTCATTCATGGTTCCTAAGAGTGGATGGTATTGAATGGAATGGCATGAAGGATCAGAGATTTTGGAACAGGGTCTGAAAAAGGTGACATAGATGGTCCTAGGAGTAGAAACTGAGTTCTGTGAAGAGAGATTGAAGGAAACTGTGAGGAAAGACAGTTGAAGCAAGATACAATAGTACTTCCAAATACTGAAAGGTATCAAATAGGAAATGTAGAGTTCTGTATATAGAACACAGGCAAATAGATTCAAGTTATAGGAGGGCAGTTTCTGATTGTTAAAAAAATGCTTAGTACAGTAAGGGCAATTTGATGGGGGAACCAAGTGCATAGAAAACTGTACACAGTCCAACTTCCTTTGAATTCTTTTGACCCTCATTTAACCCCAAGCGGATGCTAACCATTGAGAAGATTCCTTTGCATAGGCATGATTAGCAATAAATAAGTTTAATTGGATCTTCACTGGCCTGACACTCTCCAAGTAATCATCAAAACCCTTTGGTATTTGTTTGTTTATTTATTGTTGAACTTGTATATCACCCAATGACTCTGGGTGGTTATAATCAAAGAAAATACAATAAAACATGCAATGTATTGCAATTTTTACTTGTACTGATTCATGTGTCTGTTTGAATGCTGCTTAAAGGTTGCTCAGTGGTGTGTCTGTGTAATGGTCACTGACTAAGGCAGACTTGTTGTCTCCAAGAAGATCATTGGTTGATTTTGGGTGGGAATGGGTTCCTTTAAACCTATTGGCTGCCGCCTAGTGGCCAACCGTATAAATAGCTGTGCAGCAGCCACTGTTTCAGTTCTGTTCCCGTTTGCCTCAATAAAGCATGTTCCTGTTTGCAACCATCCATCTCACTTCTTGCCTGCAAAGAACCAGCTACACAACAAAACCTATAAAATATAAAAGATGGCCAGTAAAATGGACTGGATGGAATGAAGCAAGGGTTCT
Source organism: Vipera ursinii (assembly GCF_947247035.1). Lineage (NCBI taxonomy): Eukaryota > Metazoa > Chordata > Lepidosauria > Squamata > Viperidae > Vipera > Vipera ursinii. The sequence continues at coordinate 113,404,835 of NC_139512.1, read as the reverse complement.
CACTCTTCCTCACTACAGCCCTAGGTGAAAAACCAGGTTGTCATGCCTCTTCTAAACAATAGCAGAGTGGGGACATTCAGATCCTGATGGGAACCTCATTGCAGAGGACAGATGGTGCTACAGAGAAGGTATATTTCTCTGGGTCCTGATAGTTAACATTGTGTAATGAAAGGAACTCAGAGTATACAAGATTAAATCAACCAGGCAGGTGGAGACAGGTGGTCCCTCAAGTAACCAGCCCCTTTAACACGTTCTATTGTGTTAATTAAATAATGTTGTTATATTATGACTCCTTTATAAAAGATGCATCATCATAGTCCTTCCTTGTGCCAAAGCCACCTTGCCTATAGTTTGCAGCATGAAGACTTTTCCTCTGCAGACATCTGCACTTAAGATGTGAAGGTTGGGTCCTATCCGGCTGATGTCATTTCCATGATGACAAAGAAAAAGACTTACCGAGCCTGCTTTTGTGGAATACGCCTCCTTTTGTGTATGACTGAATACCCTATTTCAGTAACTATTTATCTATGCTGGAACTGTCCAAATGACACATTGAATTCCCTTTGTGCTGTTTCTAGCATTGCTTGGGTGGATATGGACAGTGTTGAGAACAGATTACAAGGTATGAGGTTACTCTAATGAAGTCCAAAAATGTTAATACTTATAGAGGTTTGGACATTAAATAGTGCATATTCCTCTGGGCGGGAGCTTTCCTAACTCTCCTGGACAGCCAAAAGTTCTTTCTTTTATGATTTTAGAGATGCATTGAGCAGTAATCAGCTCGAATGAACTATGTATAGACTTTATTTGAAGGAGTACTCCTGCTTGCTTTTATTTTCCCTTATGTAACTGTTTCTCTCAAGTTTTATTGATGAATTGATTTTTTTACAGAAGTCATAGTTGAACCCAAAGACAGTGTACAGTGGCTTAAGATTAAGGAGGAAGAGGTCTATGTTTGCTTTTAGGTGATGGACGGGAAAATTTTGGTTTCTCAATAGAGTAGAATGCCAAGATATGTAGGAAGGAGAGAATAGCAAAATGAATCACCAGAAAAGTGAAGAAGGGGGAGAGGGGAAAGGAAATTCCTCTCATACTTTCTGACTAAGGTAGCTTGTTCTGTGGCCACCATCTGCTTTTTGTTCAGGGCACTTCTCTAGCAACTTGAGGTCCCCCTGTTACTATGAGGAAGACCTAAATGGCTCTTTACAGACTCTGCCAAGTTCACTCACCCCATGAGTGCTGACAGCGCATAGAGTTTATCCAGTTGCCATCGGCATGTCTGAGGAGGATCCTCAATATGTACAGGACTTCAGACTTTTGGAAATGAAGGCAAAATAGTGAGAGGCTGTTATGCTCCCACACAGAACTCTGCTCTTGTTCTTGGATATTCTGCTTTTCCTTCTGTCCTACCCATTTCTCTGACACAGCACCCACTGCCTTTCCATTTTCCATTTTCCTTCTTGTTTTCTTTTCTGATGAAGCCTTGGGTTTAAACCTTTCTTTCTGCATCTTTCCGATGCTTTCATGTTCACTTTCAGCAGGTTATTTAAGCACACATAAAGGGCCTGTGGCTGATCATGCTGGCTCTCATGTATGCACACTCCCATAGTCTTTATGAATGGAGAGCAGTAAGGAGGTGTAGATTAAACTTCCCATGCGCTCTGACCTTGCTTCCTCTCTCCCCCCCCCAAATAGTCTGAACTGATGCTTTTTAATACTGAAATATTTAAATGTATTAGTAATGGAGAGGTAACGAGGAAAAGGGCTGAAAGTTGTGAGAAAAATACTAGAGGTAACTCTAATTGCATTTCTTTTTGTCTGGAACTGGCATTGCCGTTTGTCTTAATATAACTTTCCACATCCCAGGACCATAACTCCCAAAATTGACCATCTTCATCCCATTCTCAATTCCTCTGAAAGGTGCTTAGAGGTTCTTCAGGATGGATGGTTTCAGATTGCTTTCAGATGACATAAGGAAATTCTGCTTTTCTGCACTTAGCCACTTTTTTTAATGCTTTCCCTAAGGTAGTTTTAAGGCAAGGCCAGGGCCACGTTAGGTAGTAGATCGGGTATGGCAACTCTCTAGAGCTCTTCTCCAGTCCACATTGATCTGCCCTATTTGTTTGCTCCTTCCAACATTCTGAGGACCCTTTGAAGGTGGGAATTACTGAAAGCCATCTTTTGAATCCCAAATAGTTTTTTAATGGATTAAAATGAGATGTACCGGGACATGGGATTGTTGAAGTTAATGTTTTAAGCCCTCCCCACACTTCCCTTGCTTTTAATATAGTTAAAAATTTTCTTGCTGTGCTGCTATTAACAATATCGGCACAATACTCATGGCTGGGTTAAGTTGGGGGTGGGTGGGAAGGCAAGTTAAAACTTTTAAAATGCCTAGTGAAATTAAAATAACTTTACCTGATGTTGAAAAAGTCAGCAGCATATTTTCTAGTCAAATTCTCAGAGAAAAAAACATACTAGCATGTGATTCCATCTCTTTTCAGATGAAAAGGGGAAAAAGCCATTTTTGCGTGGGCGTGAAATGATGAGCCAGGTAGATATATATAAAGCCATTTCAGGCTTTAAGTCCAGGTATTTAAATGGGGCCTGGAAACAGCACTGACACAATTCCAATCAGATGTGTAGCCATTGTATTTTGGACTAGTTGAGATTTTCAGACTACTTTTTCAGGCAGGATGAAATAATTAGAATATGTCTCAATATGGATGGAGTCAAATCCTCTTTCCTTACTCTCGAACTCAAAACTACCTACCCTTTATACAGAGAGATGTTTCCAGTGACATTATGCATGTAGTTTTTTTTTCATTAATCAAATATTTTAGGGTCCTTGGATCAATACCACCATAACCTGACCTATTTCAGAAGTGGGGTGAAACATATTTCTAGCAGAATTCTTGCTAATTATGTTCAACAAGCAAGAAATATCATTTTAGTTTTCACAAAAAAATTAGGAGACTTAGTTTAAGCCAGGATTTTTTCAAACTACGTTCTGTGGAATCTTAGGTTTCTACAACAACAACTTGATGGGATTCTGCAAGAGACTAAGATATGAAGAAGTTGCTTGACTTGAGTGCAGTCAATTTTCTTTCACTACAGCTTTGACTTTTGATCAGGAGTTTGGAGGATGTGGCTTTTTTTTTAAGTAACATATTCTGCTCCTTGAAAAGGTTTGAAAATCTCTGGTTTCAACCTTATGTGATTGTGGAAACAAGACTGCCCAGAAACAAATTTTGGATATATCCTTGTCTCATCAGTGCTCCCATTTGTTCTTTTGTCCAACATGTGATATCTTGTCTACTTTTCCCTTGCTTACAGACCTATGCCCACATATCGAGTGGATGCAGATAAAGGCTTCAATTTCTCTGTGGGAGACGATGCTTTTGTATGCCAGAAAAAGAACCACTTCCAAGTCACTGTGTACATTGGTATGATTGGAGACCCAAAATATGTCAAGACTCCTGAGGGTCTGAAGCCACTTGAATGCTTCTATCTGAAACTGCATGGGGTGAAGGCAAGTCTAAGAATAGCTGACTGCATCATTTAAAAGGATTGGAGGCGGCCTGACGGGGAAACTTTAGGAAATGTGTAAATGTGTCTCTCTATTAAAAATCTATTAAAAATCAGATTTTTTAAGGAGCTTGTTTACAGTTACATGGAATTTTAAGTAAAAATGGGTTGAACAATCCAATATATAGAATCGCAAATGCGTATCTGAGTTTGTTGTGTGGCATGTTTGACTAGCTAAGTTCTAAGTCAGAGTGGGTGATAATTAAAACATTTGCTCTTAATTAAATTTAATACATATTCATAAAATAGATTATCATTAAATTTACAACTGCTCCACCAAGAGCCTTGGTGGAGCAGTGGGCTAATGCCTCCTTAAGTAACACCAGCTGCCTGCAATCAGTGCAGGTTCGCATCCCACCAGGCTCAAGGTTGACTCAGCCTTCCATCCTTCCGAGGTAGGTAAAATGAGGACCCAGATTGTTGGGGGCAATTAAGCTGACTTTGTAATAATGCCGCTTGGGGGGTGTATGAAAGCCCTAATAAGCAGGCATATACATAGAATGAAGGCTACTGCTAAGCTTGTAAGCCGCCCTGAGTCTTCAGAGAAGGGCGGGATATAAATGGAATTAAAATAAATAAATAAATAAATAAATAAATAAATAAATAAATAAATAAATAAACAAACAAACAAACAAACAAACTATTAAAAGAGAAAAGATACAGTGTATACATTGGTGCTTAAAAGATTGTGAACTCTTTAAATCCTAAAAATTAATAAGGATAACCCAGTTAAACTAATGTATTTACTGAGGAAAATGATACAAAGTTAGATATTTATATGTGGCAATATTAATATGGTTTTGGGGCCTGCTGGATGACTGTTTTGATTGACACATGACTTTGCACTTTATGTATTTATTTATGTATTTATTTATTAGTTGAATTTATATACCGCTCTATTCCCGAAGGACTCAGAGCGGTTCACAAGGCGGTTAAAACAGTACAAAAAGAGAATAAAATGGAATTAAATTGGTACAGGCCCACAATTCATAATAACAATAAAATTAAAATTTTAAAATTAATTTAATATAATTTAATATGATTTAATTAAATACTTTAAAATTTAAAATCCCTCAGTTATTAAGCTTATATGCTTGTTTGCATATTGTCTATCCTGCTTCTTATGTTTTCTGGTTTAAAATTTTTAATTGTTCTTTATTAATAGTTTTGCTTGGTTGTCCATAATCATAAATATGAGATGGGTGATTATACAAATTGAATGAATGAATGAATGAATGAATGAATGAATGAATGAAAACATGGACTCAACCACCTCTCTCTCTTGGGTAGCCTTTACAAAACCAAACGGTATGTGAATCTAATAAACAGGTAATCAAATGAGCTGAATCTTTGCAACTTTTAAAAATCCAGATAAAATAGATTTTCTTAGTTTTAAGTTTAAGTTTATTAACAGCTGTTACCTTTTTTAAAATTTCCATTACTGTACAGACATAATCTTTATGAATTTAGAATATAACTTTAAAAATCAAATAGAAGGCACATAAGAATTACAGCTCTAGCATTTTTGTTGTACTTATGGTATAAAATTCATTCTGTGTAGCATTAGACACCATCTATATATCAATTTATAGACATTCAAACGGGAGCATGGAATATGTTTTTGTGTCCAGATCTTTTGTAGGGATGCCCCTTATCAATCCCTATTTCTAATGTACAATAAAGAATTACATTAAAGTTTTAAGCTGTTGTATTTGTATTATATTTTGTTCCCACTTCTATGAGGTTAATTATTGGAATTTAGAGTATTAACACTTGTGCAGTCCTTACTGAATTATTTTTCAGTTGTAGTTTGCTCACTATATGCTTCTGTTATAAATAGTGACAGATGGTCTGACTTAGACAACACATTCTGTAGTAATTTCCCTGTGATTATATTTGTTGAAAGAGTTGTGATCTAAATCCAAATACTTATTTATTTTATTTTTTTATTAAGTTTACTGGCTGCCCATCTTACCACAGGGTAACTCTGGGCAGCTATACACATCAAAAGACCCATAACTTATATCTAGGAGATACATATGTGTGTGTGTGAATTTATATGTTCTTATTGCCTTCCTCTCCTATAAGAAGGATAATTGCCAGTCTCAAGTACTGTTCATAGAATTATTTTACTGCAGTGCTTTAAAATGAAAGTGCCTCTTTAAGAATGAATATACTTAAGAATAGAGGATAAAGCAAAACATGTTCTCATAACTGTCTTTAAAATAGATCTGAGTCTTTCTTTTTTGTTTTTCTTCAGTTGGAAGCATTAAACCAGTCAATCAATATAGAACAGTCTCAGTCGGACCGCAGCAAAAGACCTTTTAATCCTGTCATGTGAGTACTACTCAGGGCTTCAGGCAGAAGTCAGGCACTGGGGTCAGGCTGTGTATTTATTTCTATGTTTAGTCCTCTACTCTTTCTTCTACTTTCTTTTTAAATGATGGTTCCCTCTACTTCTTGATCGGTGAGTTTTATAAAATGTCCTTGTCCTGCTCCAACTGATTAACTGACAGATGACAATCCTCCATTATTCTAATGTTTTCTCCTTTTCAGGGTCAATTTGCCTCCAGAGCAAGTCACAAAGGTCACAGTGGGGCGGCTGCATTTCAGTGAGACCACGGCCAATAACATGAGGAAGAAGGGGAAGCCTAATCCTGATCAGAGGTAAGCGTCCACTTGGTGACTTTCATTTAAGATTTCCAGGGCTATTTTCAACATAAAGGTTCTCAGGATAGTAATCAAATGTGTACAGTGGAAAATAATGTAGAATTAAAAATAACTTTGATGGTTAAGGATTCCATCAAGGGAGAGCCAAATTCAAGATCTACTTTCAGCTAAAGAATCACACTGAATAACTGGATCTGTTATTTTTTTGTGCCCAACCTGCCTCACAATCTTTTTTTGTGCTATGTAAGTGGCCATAAATAAGGACTTGTAGCCTCTTTGCAGGGAATGACTTTCCCATGCTTCTGCTCCCAGGGAAGCTCTGGCTACCTCCTTCCTCTCTTCATATTCTCTCCCCTGAAATTTAGAAATTTACAGTTTACAGATCCCCCCCGGATTTCCCATAGCTAAGCCTTTTTTAAACTCGGGTTCTTCAATAGGACTTATTTCATGGCTGCATCTCAGAAATCCAGGCTAGCATTGGATGGCAGGCAAAAAATACAAAATAATGTATGCGCCCAACTTTTTGCTGCCACCTAAGGATCCGTAAGTTGAATAGGCCATCTCTTGATCCAAAATTTCAAGAAATAATAATAAAAAATTTCAGTTGTTAATGCATCGGGAAAGAAAAAAAATGATAGTGCATAGAGAAAGCAGAGCTTTGTGAGTGCTAAATGGAGAAGTCTGAAATTTCAGCTAAGGGAACTACCAATCATTGCCTTTAGACTGTTTTGCGCTAAAGCTGTTAGGCAGAAATGCAACACAGATTTGTTCCAAGTGTGTGGTAAAGAAATTATATTTTAGGGTATTCAGATTCAGAGTGGCATAATTTCTTGCCAGCTGTGGGATAAGATGGGAGTGGAACATGGCAAAGCCATTACATGGATGTTGCCTTAGAAAATATATGCTGTTCAACACTGCCAGAATACCCCAAACTGTTTATCATTGTTCACTTAAAATAGCACTAGATCCAAAAGGGGAGCTTCATTTTCACTGTCAGTGCTATACAAAGCAGAATATCTGTATTGCCCTTTTGTTTCTCAGTCACAAATCTCAGATTGTTCTCTCTTTAAGACAAAGGAACAAAACTGAACTGTTAAATGTGTGATCAGAATTTAAGACTTCAAATTTACTTTTGTAAAATTGTAATATAAAATAATATCTTGAAAAGCAGAGAGGCTCAGGAAAAAAAATCAATGTTGAATTCTCTAATACTTTGATATGTCTGATTTATGTTATGCTTTTTCATTTCCTGTCTGAAAAAGAGTGGTTTTCATTTGTGCTGGGTTTATCTCTGATGTCTATTCAGGAAAAATGACACAGAATGATGAACTCTGCAAAGCTGTCTTATTCAGATGATTTTAAATGAACTGCTGGAGTTTTGCAGTTATATTTTAAATGTATTTTGTGGCACTACAGGGTAGTCTGCCACCATACCTGGCTGTTTTTCAGAGCCATTATCACACGCTGAATCAATTGGTTCTCAGTATGTGGTGAATGCAGTTTAGTTCTAAGTAGAGTTGTTCAAATGTCTGACAATGTTTTCTTTATTTTATTAAGGAATGGAATAAATTTGAAAATTATTTTGTATTAAAGAACAGAATATTTTGATAAAACGTTCACTATGTTTTTAGAAAATCTCATATTTCACATGTGCTATGTTTCTATCTGTGAACTGGGGAAAGTCTATGCTTATCTGGTCCTGTCTTGTTTCAGATACTTCATGCTGGTTGTGGCTTTGCAAGGTCACTCTCAGAACCAGAACTACACTCTGGCTGCTCATATCTCAGAGCGCATCATTGTTAGAGTAAGTCTACTCCCTTCCCTGGCAACATATCCTTCCATGGTCGTGAACATTCAGAGTTTTATACTTTACTTGACAGGAGTTCCTTCATGTTCTTAACCCCAGTACCAGCCTGCCCCTTGTTCCACAGTGTTCCTTGCTTTGCCTTTCTCATTCATGATCCCTTCTACCCTAATCTTGTTTAGCTTTCTGAACTCTGACTCTTTCTTCCACACAAAGAAGGCCTTTGGCAAATACTTACGTTAAAAGAGTTCCAAAGCTTTCAAGGCTTATAGGCTCCAAGTAAATATATCTGCAAGGAAAGCAGGCTTGTTGTTGGAGGAACCTAGGAATATTGAATGATAGATATTACAAGTGATGTCCATGTTAATCATGTAATTGTATTAGTGATAACCAATACCACCAGTTAGCAAACTTTCCTGTTCCATGACAAAAGCCGCAAGGCAAGTCTTACGGATCAGATATTCAACGGTTTTGTTGAATTTAAACCAGCCCCAAAGATTGCACTTTTGCAGACTTACACCTTAAAGTTCTCAAAAAAGAAATGTTAAGTACAGATGAGGGAAACTAGTAAGAAGTATTATGACTGATTTCGCCTAGGGGCATACTTTATTAAAGTGGGGATATTTCTGCCCTTTTGGCTTTGGAACATTTGTGAAACTGATGCCCCCAAGTTTGATCAACTGATCAAATTTCTTAGCAATCTGTTTAGCTATCTGAATAAACAAGTGGAATGTTTCTTCACTTTAAATGGAATAATCTTAGGAAAAGGCAAGTAAAGGAGTCAGTTGTGGCTCTTTCATTGCCAAAGTTAGTGAGCAAATAAGGAGGACACTAAGCTGTGACTTTGTAGTTGGCTGTCTCCGCCCTGCTGCCTTTTTAAGTGCTGTGTCCATTTCCTCTAGCAAAGGGCCGGTTCGGGGGTAAAACACAAACAGAGGGCAGACGGGGACCCTGGAGTCTGCAGACAAGTAAGTAACATGCTGACTTATGCAGTCTCCGGGGTGGTGGGGGTGGGGGACCTTTGTTGTAGATTAGTGGGTAAAGCAGATGAAAACAGAATTATATCTAGGATGCTTAGCTGCATCCGATTTGATCAATTAGGGTAAGGATCTGTCTGCATTAGCACAAATATGTGGCTTGGTTATACATTAGAAGCACCTGTGAATTGCACATATTTCCATACCAATAAGATTGTGCAATGTATACAATTGTGTCAGAAGCAATACTGTACCCATGTCGCTTCCCTGGAAAGAGATCTATCATGATGTATTTTTAGTAATTGTCTGTATGATAATAGTAGTTAGCTAATATCACTAATTTATAGTTCGATATTAGCTTTTTTTAACTTGATTTTTTTATACATGATGAAGAAAATACAAGCAAAAAGCAATAACAAAATAACAGTAAAATCAAAAAAATATATGTAATAATTAAAAGGAACTAAAACTGAAGATTGTCTCGTTTCTCTAACCCAGTTGAAACCAACACTCCTTCCCCATTTCACTAATGGCAAGATGAAAACAGAGAGGCACGTAGCTGCCAAATTTTCACTCTTGACAAATCTGTATAATGTTAATATAGAAGTAGCTGAACTTTATCATATAATTAGATCTAGTCCATATTGAAATACACTGTTCGCATGTTTATAGTACATACAATCTTGATATTAAAGACAGGATTCAAGAGATGTGTTCCTTATTGATTTTTAAAGTGTCTTTAAAATGTAATATGTTTTCATAAAGGCACCACCTTGCTTAAGAGAGATTAGAATCTAAACACCATAGGACAGTCAGCAGATGTTAGTATATATATTTATTTATTTATTTATTTATTTATTTATTTTATTATATTTATATACCGCCCTTCTCCCGAAGGACTCAGGGCGGTGAACAGGGCACATATAAATAGAGAATACAAAAATTAAAAAGGATTAAATAATAGCCCAGATAAAGACAATAACAATATAAAAAAAACCATTAAAAAACCTAACATCCCCCATCAGGCCAGGCCAGCTTGTTCAAATAAATGGGTCTTCAGACCGTGTTGGAAAGAGCGAAGGTCCGGTGCCATCCGGAGCTCGACCGGCAGCTGGTTCCATAAAGCCGGAGCGCCCACAGAGAAGGCCCTCCCCCTGGGGGCCACCAGCCGACATTCTCTGACTGGAGGCACCCTGAGATGTGAGTAATTATATATGTTTATGCTGTCAGCAAAGATACTTTGCTGCCTGAAGTAAAACCTAAATGGTGCCCATTCCCAGACCCAGCTATAGCCACCATTCCTCCCCCTCAAAGTTACAAAATTCTGAGTCTTTATGTATGATACTCTGAAGCAGATGCCACCCGAAGCAGATTACTTCTGCCCAGAAGAATGAGAAAAAGGAGCATGTCAAAGGCCACCAAGTGGCTTTATGACACAGATACGTTCGGGGGGGGGAAATTCTTTGAAGTGTAGACATCCTGCAAACCTAGATCTTATTAAAGTAACAGGATATTTGGATTGTTAAGAGTATAAGAAATGAAGAAGCTTCTTTTTCTGTTGGAGATCCAACAGAAACTTGGAATATTGAAACAGCATTCTCCCAGTTTTTTTCCCTGAAAAAGTAAAAACATGGTCTTTGTAAATTATTTGCAAGCATTTTAAACGTATCGTTCAGTGCTTTGTTCCATTATATTTTAATTGTTGTACTGCTTTTAATTTGTATGGTTTATTTTAAAGCTGTTTTTGTTATTGGTTCAGTTGTTTAAAACACTATAGGTTTTTATTTTGGTTAGTAATTATATAGAAATGCTTCATACAAATAAAATTATTATTAATGTATAGACTCAGTTTATAAGGGCAATAAATTATTCAGCAACTGTTTCATACTAAGTCAATATATGTAGTATTAAATATTTTGCTCATCAATGAAAAACTTTAAACCTCTTTTGAAAAACTGACTTGTTTACTATTTGAAATCCCACTGAAACATCCCAGCATTTAAGCCATGTACCCTAAAAGTCTAAATGCCAGTGATATGTAAAATAAAACTCCAATACTAGAATCAGCTGGATAGAATCTTTATTTCCTGTTGCTTTGCTTAACCTATTGCTCTTTTTAGTAAAGTCTGACTAGTACTTCAGTTACTCTCAGTTAATATGGGTGATAATAATGTCATGAATTTTGAAGAGAGGGAAGAAAATTGGGTTGGCAATAGTGTGGATTTAACCGGTTAAATGAGCATTTGGTGAGGGAACAATATCTGTATCTGAAGCATACTGTATATATAAAGGAAATAGCACAGGTGAGCAAAAAATGAGAAAGAAAATGTTCCTGTATAACCTGCTGGACTGATATATATGCAGAAGAACTTTTCCTGCCATTGAAAAGCCACAATCTGCTCCCACACACCTGGGAGTGTGGTTTGGAACTTCCAGATCTCTTCAAAGCAAAGGAGGTTTAAGTCTTGGGCAACTTTGGTGGTAAACATGGTTTCTCCCTTTTTCTCCTGTCTTTCTGAATTGCTTAGAGCAGGGGTGTCAAACTGCCGGCCCATGGGCCGGAAGCGTCGCAACAAAACCACGCCTACCCCATTGACGGCAATGGGGAAAAAGCTCCGATACGTCGCACGACGTCATGTGACGTCGCGAGTTTGACATGTCTGGCTCAGAGGAATTCATCATCCTGGGTCACTTAAATCTCCTCTAGGCTCTTCCTTCACAATCCTGCAAGAATTTATTTTAAGCTGGGAACACTTTGTTCCCACTGAGTGTAAGAAAGGCCTCTTTGCAATATAACCTTTCTCTTGTGAGCTAGGAAAGAAGGTTTATCTTGCTGATTCTGTAAACACATGCTGACTCAAGCTCCTTGTGCTGAATTGGCAAACCAGATCACACAGCCCTCTCTAGTTATAAACCATCTACTGTTAGACTAAAGGAACAACTACATTATAAAGTAGGTTTTGACTGATTCTATATCTCTGTCTCTTAACGTGGGCAAAGAATTATGTGTTCTTATCCATGCTGATAATCATAAGTGCTGCAAATTGAGAAATTCCCATAACACTCTATATGACATTGTGTAACCTATCTTTCACCTTAACACAAGAATGTACATAAAGTGTAGCTGCCTTCTATCACAATTGTCTATAAAGTACATCATGTAACATACTTGCAAAAGCTCTGGGCCAATAACCTGGCTCCTGTTTCTTTCTTCTTTAACCTCCCTATCAATGAATGGGCTATTGCTGCAACTGAATATTTTTCCATTTCTTCAGGAACAGAGCTTTGTTTTATCCTATAGAGTGGCCTGCTGGACTTTTCTTCTCTATTTTTCTCAATCATTTGCAACTGTTGACAGTTAATTCACAACTCTTCTCCGGATGTCTTTTTTGTAGGCTTCTAACCCAGGTCAATTTGAGAGTGACAGTGATGTACTTTGGCAACGCTCTCAGCTCCCTGACACTGTCTTTCACCATGGCCGAGTTGGCATCAACACAGACCGACCTGATGAAGCCTTGGTTGTCCATGGCAATGTAAAAGTTATGGGATCCCTTATGCACCCATCAGACATCCGAGTAAAAGATGACATCCAAGAAGTAAGTGTTCACTCCACCAATTATATTTAGTAGGGCATCTGCTTTGAAAATCCACACTTTCACTTTAGATTTCTGGGCTGAAAGTTTCATGAGCACTGAGCAAGTGCTCCTCATTGCAAGCCAAAAAAAGAGAACACTATAGGCCAGGCATGTCAAACTGCCGGCCTGCGGGCCGGACGCGTCATACTGAAACCGCGCCCACCCCATTGCCGGCAATGGGGAAAAAGTTGTGATATGTCACGCGAAGTCACATGACGTCGTGAGTTTGACATGCCTGCTATAGACATAGGCCAACTTTTGCCTAACACTTGGAATTAGCAGATGTTCAAGTCTCAACAATGTTCAGAAGGCAAACACACAGAGGCAGTTGCTCTGTTTGATACTTCCTGTGTTATGTCTCACGGTGTGTTTCGTTGTTTTTTCCTACATCTTCCCTCATGTCAGGATACATAACTATAGTTCTAGTTAAGGATCCATTATTGTACATGGGACTTGCTATGTCTTTATATATCAACTTGTCTTTGTAGAATGCAATTGCAAACTTTTGATTTTAATACTTTGTATTCTATATGGAAGGATGAGTTCCAAGATTGCCACGAATCTCAGGTTGTAACTTGGCCTAGCTTCACCTCCAATTTCCCAGTTCGTTTGTTTTTTACTTAAAAATACTTTATGTTAATTACTGAACACTGGATAAGATGCATTTGGATTTGGGAGCTTAAGTATTTAGTTAAGCTTAGAGTTTTAGTTCTAGGCTTAGACTAAGAGTTTAGATACCTCCCTAAATGTATATATATACTTCTCACTTTGATATTCTAAATGATTTACATCCTTGCTGATTTTTATAGAACATACAGTACTTTATTCTGTAAAGGTCAGCACAGATACTAAGTATTACAATCAGTTGTAAAACTGCACAGGCTTTGCTTTGGGTGGTAGGAAATAATACTATGTCTCCTTAGTTTTTAGAAAATTGAAGTGCTGTCCTTTACTCAAAAGGCTAAATTCTGCTGGGATTCAAACTTCCACTACACCAGGGGTGTCAAACTTGCAACGTCACATGATGTGTCACGACATATCGCAACTTTTTTTCCATTGCCAACAATGGGGTGGGTGCAGTTTCACCATGACGTATCCGGCCCGCGGACTGGCAGTTTGACACCCCTGCACTACACCTTTTCTATTCCTATCAAATATGTTGAGGTATAACTATCTGGTGCCTGAGTATTGAAGACTGCAGAGTACTTTTATGCTTTTATTTTTCTTATAATTTTAGGTAGACACCACAGAACAACTGAAGAGAATCTCCCGTATGCGGCTGGTGAACTATAATTACAAGCCAGAGTTTGCTGCCACTGCTGGCTTGGAGAATACAACTGAGACAGGTACAGATAATTTTTCTGACCTCAGGCTCAATTTACATTAGCAGGCACGTCTGAAACTATTGATTACAGTTATTCCATGGACCCACATATTCTTGGCTTCTCTTTGATGATACTTGCTTATTGATTTGGCAATGATGTTATAGTTACATGTGACATTTTATCTGAATATTGTTTCTATACTTAGAGAGTGTGTTTTTGTCTAATACCTAGGTATTTAACATTGTACAAGATAGAGGAAAATCATTTACCAAACATGATTCATCATGATGCGAAAACCCACGCCTGATACCCTTGCTTTACTAAATAGAAATTGAATTACTTTAAATGTCATATATACCGTGATTGCTATATTTATACCATTGTTTTTCATAGCAAATTATTAAAATGCAGAATGCATTTTTGTGCCTTTGCTGGAACATAAATGTTGGTGCACCTTTTGAGCGGGTGTTGCAAGATAGGGTGTATGATCACACAATGGTGAATTAATACTTGTTCCATTTATTTCCTCCTCCCACTATGGGGCACATGGTAGATTCCAAGTACTTTATGGGTAAAATTCAATTCCTTCAAGGAACGCTTAACTGATGACTTTAAATATATATCTGTACGTATATGCGATGTGCTTTTTACTTCCCAATCAAGTGTACAGTTTTTGAAGGAATGCCATTCCAAGTATTAACCAGACCTGATTTAACTTAGCTCCCAACACCAGACAAGGCTGACCAGAATCTGTCACCTGTTGAGATATTTTCTGAGGCACTTTTCATAATGAAAATATATTCATCAAGCCACTGACTTTAACCAGTAGCAATGTAAGCTATTGCTTAAGCTCACCTCTTAGTTGAAGGAGTGTAAGGATGTGATGAAAGTAGCGTGTTTGATGCAAGAGTTCCAGATGCCAAAATGACTCTGGCACACAAATGCTATCTTTCTATTACAATGAGCTTTCTTAGGGCTTATACTGAACCTTTTAGCTATTTCTAAAGTGAAAAATTTAAAATAAGTACTTTGCTGCAGTTGCTGCTAATGTTTATAAAATAATACATCTATTTGAATTATACCTTTAATTGTGACTTTTCCTCATAAATATCTTCTATAATGGCACTTATTGGGCTCAAGGTTATTATGTTTTATGTTGTTGTTTTTTCTGCACAGGTGTTATTGCTCAAGAGGTAAAGGAAATTCTTCCAGAAGCAGTAAAAGATTCTGGGGAAATAGTCTTTACCAGTGGGAAAACTATTGAGAATTTCCTTGTGGTCAATAAGGTGAGTGAAACTCTTGGAAATAAACTAGCAACATAGAGTTAAAATTCTGAAGAAAATTAAATCCATACAAAGTCTGGAAAATATATTTTTCCCCATTTTTTTAAAGTTGCATCTTAGATATTTTGTTTAACCAGTGCTTGTTTTAGGAAGTGCCGATAACCACATTTGTTGGCTTGAATTGATGGGAAGGAGGAAAAAAAATAGGTAGTCTGCTGACAAGAATAAACTGGTTTGAATTGTTACAGGTGATTTGGTGGAGAATAATAAGATAAGTGGTCAGTCTATATTTCTCAAAAAGCCTTCAGAAGAGAAGAAAGCTCTTAGTTCTTCATGTGTCTCCCACATTTAGCTTGACTTCAAGTAAAACTGCTTATTTTTTTATAAGGACCATGAAGAATTTAATCTAATGAAAAAGTATGCCAACTACTTTTTTACATGATATACTAGTGAATGTCTTGCCCCAACCTACATGTAGGGCAGATTGTAGAATAACATAAGCCCATAAGTATCCTTATCTATTGAATGTTTATTCTATTAAAATAAATTGTATACATATTTTAACATATTTTAACATTCTAAGCCACCCAGAGTTGCCCTATGGTAAGATGGGCAGCCAATAAATTTAAATAATAATAATATTTAATAATATACATACAATGTATTATAAAAGGCTTATTTTGTGATAATATAGTAAATATATATTTTTATGATATTTTTAAAAAAATTGGAATATTAATGCTGAGATGGAATAGATTTATGAATTAACAAATAGAAGACTGATATGGACCAGAAAGAGACCACTCTTACATTTTATAAACCACACTATAGAGTTGTGGTTATCTGGAAAATACAATTTCACATTTTGGTTGGACTACCTTCAGTCTTGAAGATAGATATCCAATTTTTGCTTTCTTGAAGATAGATAATCAATTTTTGCTATCTCTTTCCTTCAGTCTTAAAGCTAGATATGTAATTTTTGATGATGGTCAAAAGTGTATTTACATGAGTAAAATACATACTGTATGTCGTTGCATTCATTCCTGGAGATATCAGATATGACCAATGGCAAATTCCTTGCCTTAATAATAGCAACAATTGAATTGGTTTCAGAGCTGGCATGTGCTATAATTGGAACTTGCAAAAGTGTGAAAATTTCAGGTGGCCCAGAATTTTGTGCTGAATACTATTACTGAGAGGGGCACTTATAAGAAGTTTGATTGCATCCTTTAAAGCTGTACATATTGCTTTCTCAAAAAGACATATATATATATATATATATATATATATATATATATATATATATATATATATATATATATATATATATATATATATATATATATATATATATATATATATATATATATATATATATATATTATATATATGGACAATGTTCCTCCAGGCCTTCCTGTCCTCTACCATCTTCTGGAGTCCATTTAGTCTCACGCCTACTGTTTCAGTGACTCCATCCAGCCACCTCATTCTCTGTCGTCCCCTTCTTCTATTGCCCTCAATCTTTCCCAGCATTAGGCTCTTCTCCAGTGAGTCCTTCCTTCTCATTAGGTGGCCAAAGTATTTAAGTTTTAGCTTCAGGATCTGGCCTTCTAAAGAGCAGTCAGGGTTTATCTCCTCTAGGACTGACCGGTTTGATCGCCTTGCAGTCCAAGGAACTCGCAGGAGTCTTCTCCAGCACCATAGTTCAAAGGCTTCAATTCTCTGGCGCTCAGCCTTTTTTATGGTCCAACTTTCACTGCCATACATTGCAACTGGGAAGACCATAGCCTTGACTATACACACTTTTGTTGACAGGGTGATGTCTCTGCTTTTGGCAGATAAGCTTGCTATCAAACGAGATGAATTTTAATTTCATTGGATGTGGATTATGCCTTTTTATTGTGATATTTGTGTTTAAACAGTATATCTTTCCATTAGCTACCTTGAATATCATTTGGAGTGGAATTTAGATTCATTAAACTGTACATAGGATTTTTAGGTACTGTCAGAAGGCAGTCTTTCCACAGAAGAGAGAAGAATGGTATTGAGCAGTGAATTAATAGTACTGTAGACCTATGGAAAATACCTCCCCAGATTGTTTGAATTTCACCATGTGAATATGAGAAACTCAGAAATCAAAGGAGTGGAGGAAAAGGTTTGAGATTAAGATCCTTTCTTCAAAAATGGGTTTTTGTGTGCCACTGTTACATACGTTGCCTCATCACAAAGTCTCTGTATCCACATTTTTCTCTACAAGTTTTGCATAGTGAAAAGATTTTTGCAAAAGGCCCACGGTGAGGAAAGCGTCTGTTAAGTCACTTTGCCTGACGTGTTAAGTTTCCTTGTTAAAAAAATACTTGCGAAAACATAACATCCTCACCCTTTGAAAATAAAAGACCCAATCACAAGGTAAGGATTTCAGCACATCAGAAGGTCTCTGTATAAAAGGAAACTTTGATTTTGTTCATCGCAGGAGCGTATTTTTATGGAAAATGTTGGGGCTGTGAAGGAGCTCTGCAAACTGACTGACAACCTGGAGAACCGGATTGATGAACTAGAGAGGTGGAGTCATAAACTGGCCAAGCTCAAAAGGCTGGACAGTATGAAGTCAACTGGAAGCTCTGGAGCATTCAGGTAATACAAATACCTGAATTTTAAACATAACTCTTATTCAGCTTTGGATCATAATATGAAGTGGCCACCTGGAGGAAAGGACTCTTGACAGATTTAATTCTCTATCACAAAAATAACATGTAAGTTGCAATCCTATGACTTAGGAGGAAGCTTCATTGAGCACAGTGGCACTTTTAACTATAAGGAAAAGGTAAAGGTTCCCATGTGTGCTAGTCGTTTCCGACTCTAGGGGCCGGTGCTCATCTCCGTTTCAAAGCCAAAGAGCCAGCGCTTGTCCGAGGACGTCTCCGTGGTCATGTGGCTGGCATGACTAGACGCCAAAGGCGCACGGAACGCTGTTACCTTCCCACCGTAGTGGTCCCTATTTTTCTACTTGCATTTTTACGTGCTTTCGAACTGCTAGGTTGGCAGAAGCTGGGACGAGTAACAGGCGCTCACTCTGTTACGTGGCACTCAGGATTTGACCCGCCAAACTGCCAACCTTCTGATCAACAAGCTCAGCGTCCTAACCCACTGAGCCACCGTGTCCCTTCTTTTAACTATATTAAGATTTTAACTAATAGAGAAGCTCATAGAGTTTTGGAAAAGGTTCAGGTATTTTCCCAGGCTGAAGATTTAGTTCCCTTTCCTAGAGAGCCGGAAAGGACTTTTTTTCCTCCTTTTACTATAATTAGGACTAATATCATGATATTTCTCTAATCCTTAATGAGAAGGGTAAAATATTGCACCCTTCAAGCTCTGGACTATATGAACGTCCATCGTGTTTCTGAACTCTCCCAGGATAAATATGGATGTAAATCTGTATCTTTAATCCCATTCTTGAAGAGGCCCAGAGAAATACATTTTCAAAGGCTGACACAATCAGATAAACAATGCAACAAATTTGAAGATAGCTTCATACTTTTAATGGTTCCTTCTGCAAGAAAATGTATGGTTCTCATTACGTTTGGTGGCTTTCCACTTTTATTTTCATTCATGCTATACTACTAAATGTTTTGCTGCAGTTGAGAATACAATCTGTTAAGGGATTCTTCTAAGTCTTGTTTCTGTTTTGGATAAAGTACTCTAATTTCTAAGACCCCCATTTTTGCAGTACATATTTGTGTGTTCTGAGCATGTATTTTGTTTGTAGGTATGTGGCATATACTGTGTGTGTGTGTGTGTGTGTATACACACAAACACAGACATATATATTTATATTTGCTGCTTTGTTGAACAACTATAAGAAATGGAAGAATGAGCAGGACAAAAGTGCAATAAAAATGCTCATTTAGATGCAGTATAACTTTGGTTTTTTTTTAATACAGCCAAGCTGGGAGTCAATTCAGCCGTGCAGAAAGCATGCCGCATAAAAAGAGGTCCCCCAAAGTGGCAGGAAAGGTAACCTTTTACAAAGATACGTTGCTTGTCTGATTTTTTTTAAGGGAGGTATCATTGGAATAGTCTGGGTTTTGGTAGGAGAGGCGGGAGCTGATCCTCTGATTCCCTTACTGTACAGATTGTGTGATAGTTGAAAATATGGAAGCAAAAGATTTGTTTGAGTTCTGAGCAACGTCATGTTTATTCAGCGTGTTTATTACACTGTCGAGTAAATGCCAGCCTGTTCTGCAAATGTTAATATGCTATCCTCTGTCATTTATAAATAATACGAATTCATATTGCAAATTATGTTCATCGGCTGAGAATATAAATTCACAGTTGAGGTGGCTAAGAATTGCATTGTGTGTGATATACTCCTTGATGTGAAGTTCTTTTATGAGCTGGTACTCAAATTCATTTCATCCAACAGCTTTCTGTTTTAGTGATTTGTAACTTCTGCTTTAAAAGACTTGCCTTCTGTGTAGCTCTGCCACTCCTTAGCTAATGTTTTTCATTAAATAGTTTGTGAATAATTTATTCTTCCTTTGGGAAGATTTAGATAAGAGTTCCAAAGATTCCATAAAAAGTACAGTTAACAAAAGGGCAAAGCAACCTATAGGAATTAGAACTAAATTTAGTCAAGCAGACATCTGACATGATTTTTCCCTTTGCCTTTATTTTATGCAGACTCCCTCACAAGGAGTCAAAGACCAAGCTTGCATCAGCCAACGTTTTCTGCAAGGTACCATTATTGCTCTGGTAATCATCATGGCATTCAGGTGAGTGACTGCACATTTGGGCTACTACGCATTCCTTGGGTTGGTGCAGCACTCAGAATGTGTGAAAGAGCCTGCTAGCCAGAGAGTGAATAGATATGAGCGAGTAGATAAACAGATATTTTATTTATATTAGTTTATTTCATCTAAATTCATTGCCATCTTTTCAGCACGGTGCTTTCATCAGTGAGAGTCAGACAGAAATGTGCATCACTAACTAAAATTTACAAATTTAAATCCCATGTAACAAAATATCTGTGTTTTAATGAAGAAATAAAAACCAAGCTAGAAGTGGTTGATATAGGCCAGGGGTCAGCAACCTGAAACAGTGAAAGAGCCACTCGGAACCGGTTCCCTCACAAAAGGAAAAACTGGGAGCCGCAAAAAATATGTGCGCATGTGCATACATGCGTGCATGCACAGAACAGGGTTTGACTGAAGAGTGGAGGCAAGGCGAGATATGCACCTACCCTGCATATTTGAATTGATTGGTTGAACTTTTTTAGTCCCACTTTTTTTTTGGACTGCACATGGCAGAGGACTGGGAGCCGCAGGAGACGGCTGAAAGAGCCGCATGCGGCTCCGGAGCCGCAGGTTGCAGACCTGTGGTTTAGGACTAGTGGTAATATGATAGCAGTGTTCCAATATCTAAGGGGCTGCCACAGAGAAGAGGGGGTCAAGCTGAAGACAGAATAAGAAGCAGTGGGTGGAAATTAATCAAGGAGAGAACCAACTTGAATTAAGGGAAAATTTCCTGGCCGTTAGAACAATTAGTCAATGGAATAGACTGCGTCCAGAAGTTCTGGGTACTTCAACACTGGAGGTTTTTAAGAAGAGATTGGACAACCTTTTGCCTGAAATGATATAGGGCAGTGATTGTGAACCTTTTAGAGACCGAGTGCCCAAACTGCATCCCCAAACCCACTTATGTATCATTGGGTGCTGGGTGGGCATGGCCCTTTGGGTGGGAGTGGCCCATTGGGTGGATGTGGCCCATTGGGTGGGCATGGCTGCAGTGGTAATGGCAAACTGGGTGGGACTAAAAAGTTCAATCAATCAATTCCAATTTTGCGAGAACTTTTTCCCGCGAGAAGTTCAAATTGATTGATTGAACCTTTTTTTTTGTACACGGCTGTGGAGGCCTAAAGTGAAAAGGTTTTATAAAACCCAGCTGAAGGCCTAGGACTAGGACTAGGCGACGGTGCACATGCCCACAGAGAGGGCTCTGCATGCCACCTGTGGCACCTGTGCCATAGGTTCGCCACCACGGATATAGGGTCTCCTCCTCAGCAGCGGGTTGGAGTAGAAGACCGCCAACTCTGTTATTCTGTTATTAAGTTTTAGCAACGGGTTAAGCAGAGAAAAGATGGAAAGCAGACGGGACTGTCCTGGATTTGGATATAATTTTCAAGTTTTCCTTGGGGAAATTTGGGATTTTTCTTTGTGTTCTTTGTCCTGCCAATGTTAAAACTATTTTAAGAGGCACACTATAATAATGGCAGTTATAGTCAGCTGATGCTTTATAGATATTGGAAAGGAGATAGGAGAGAATAGGAATAAACCTGTGAAGTAGAACTCTTTTTAAATCAAAGTCACTTACATTCATGAATATCAGTAACAAATGTATACAACAGCATCTCCCAAATGTTGGAAGTGCTCTGAAGAGATAGGCACATACTTCCACACGTGGTGGTCTTGCAGTAAAACACAAAAATTTTGGAGAATGATTTGGATTTGGCTGAAAGAAATATTGAAACAAGATATTGAGTTTAGTCCAGAACTTTTCTTGTTGGGAATTACGAAAGAGAAATATCCTAAAGATGTGCTATATTTAATGATTCATATTATCACAGCAGCTAGAATATCATTTGCGCAAAAATGGAAAAAGAATGAGATCCCAGGAGAAAAAGAGGTTATTAGGAAAATTTGGGATTGCGCTGAAATGGACAAATTAACTTTGGAACTAAAGAATAAAGATCAATCAGACTATTATAGAATTTGGAACAAATTGTATCTTTGGATGGATAAAAAGAAAGGTCTCTATTAGGTTTTACAGACTAGCTCACTGGTTTAAATATTGTGTTATTTCACCGATTTGTAATTTAAGTGTATTTAAGTGTATTTTTGATGTACATATATACATGTATATATATATATTTGAACATTGCAGACCAAAAGGTTTGTCAGCTCGCTGGTACTGTGTCCAATGTTTTTAAATAATAAATTTAATTAAAAAAAAAGAATATCAGTAACAAACAAATATAGCCTGTTAGAATAAAGCTCCTATTCAGTCTGAAACACAGAAACCCTATTTTGGGAAACTTTATTTGATGCTTTCTCTTTCATAGTGTGGTGTCCATGTCTACACTCTACGTGCTAAGCTACCGCAGTGAGGAGGACCTTGTGGATATTGAAGGGTATGTTCCCTCTTCCTGGTCATATGCTTTGAAAAGTAATTGGACTCCCGTTTGAGCTGAGGGAAAATTCTTAAGGGATTTTTGATGCAGATGTTTGGGGCCAGCCTTACCATTTTGAGATGGGAAAAGAATAAGACAGTAAAGGGTGTTGAAGGTAGGCATCAGCAGTTGAGTGCCAGCATCCCACATGCTACCTTAAGAGTAGCTGCCCACCTATGACTTTCAGCTAAGACTTGGCATATGTTTAGGATATTTGTTTTCATGACTGCTTCTTAGAATTTATTGCAATTTATAAATTCTATAACAAAATTCTATAAGAAATGTATATTTTATTTATTTATTTATTTATTTATTTAGATTTAGATTTATATACCGCCCTTTCCCGAAGGACTCAGGGCGGTTTACAGGGCATTTAAAAGAGAGTCAATACAAACGTTAAAACAAATTTAAAAAGATTAAATAAAACCCTGAGAACAGTAAAAAACCCAATTAAAATTAAAATGGATATAAACACCATGAAATGTGTACAGGCACACACCATTAGGATCTGTTCTAAATAGTCCTTAAGCAGTTTCTAGAACCTGTGCTGTTTTATGTACTGTAACTGTCCATACGTCCTAGCTGTATACCAGTTTGAAATGATGTATTTTGGATAATTCACAGTGGAATGTTAATTACTAAAATGACCTTTCTCTTTCCCTCTCCTTTGCTTGCTCCTTTTTTGCTCCATTTATTTATCTCCCCCAATCCCTCTCTATCCACTCTTCCCATCAAATGCTCTTTGTAACAATTTCCCTTGTTTGGTTGTTCCATTCCTCCTTTCCTCTTCCGTTTTCGGTGCCTTGTAGCTCTTTTGCTGTACCTACTACTTGCCTTCTGGCTCTTTTTCAGCACAGAGGTCCTGGCGTCCCAGTTGCTCTTTGTCCATGGTATGGTCCTACTTTTTCAATATGCTGCAATACATTTGTGCTATTCTTTCAAATCTGCAGCCTTGTATTTTTATGCATTCTCCCTTCTTTTTATATCTGTCTGCATTGGGAACAGGGAAAGAGATTTTGTAAGGCTTAAATTGGTATACTGAAGTCAAGCTTAAATGATGTGTTAAAGATACAATTGTATAAAATGAAAAATACCAAGATGGAAAGTGCTGTTCTTAATTGCAAGAAATCATCATTTTTAATGAATTGTGTTTAACTAAATAGAATTGGGTTGCAGTCAGACTGAAAACAGGATGCTGTACAGTGCTCACTCCAAATTCATAGGTTGATATCATCCTCCATTGATGCAGCTAACAAGGCAACATTTAATAGAATGTAAAGGATCTAGGACTGTACTAGAAAAATAAACAGCTCTCAGATTCCTCAGACCATTTCTATGCAGAATGTGATGTGCCGTTATTTGCTTATGTAGCTATAAGCTGAATAATGTAAACAGGTGTCATCAAGTAGAAAACATGAACAGCTAAGCAAACCAGGAAGGATCATGTTTTGGTTGACATCAGGACTATTTATCCAATTCTGAATTATGCTTGCAATCTCATCCTAAGAGTTTTCTGTTATCAGAATGTTCTGTTTTCCGGTGGAAAAGGATAGGTTTAGAACTGTTTTAAAGCAATGTTAGCCCATTTGCCCTTTGTTAATTTGTCAAACCATGCTCATATGTTGAACTATGTCCATTCAGAACAATAATTTTACTTTCCATCCTATTATCTGCCCCCTTTTTATTTTTGCAATGGTTTTAAGTCTTCAGATTACAAACGTGACCTTATGCACAGCCTCTGTCTTATTCCATCTCTTTCCTTTGCTATACACCTGTTTCTGTTTTATTGTCAAAACTTCATGCCTTCACTTTCCTTACATTTTAGGTCCAGTCAAAACATAGATAAAAATAAGATGACATTTTCCACTACTGCATCATCAAATACCCCTGACAATGCTTCCCCTTCAGAGCATGGTAGGTACCAGTTGTTCCCATGCCCAGGTGCATTTTTGTCAACTATAGGCAATTTAAAACCTATTTCCATTCTGAATGCCTCAAACAAAATTTGAACACAATTTGTTTTGTTTTCTCCTGACCTTGAAATGGGACAGTCATAATGCAAGGACTGGTTGTAAAGTTACTTTTTAATGCTGTTGTAACATCAGTGGTCATTAAAAAAGGACAGTCATTAAGCAAGAACTACTTGTAGAGTAGCTACAGAGTTTCAAAGCTAGAAACAAATTGGCTCAGCAATGAACACAAACAATAGTGTAAGATCACATGGCATGAGACTGATTTTAGAATCTCTGTACATCTGAGTCCTCTTGTGCAAATACTGGATTGCCCACCTGGTGATCCAAATGTGGGAGATGTGATTGATCCCCTTAGGATGCAGACAAGAAAACAGTACTGATACATTCAAGATGTACTCACATAAAACTCTGTTTAAAAGGGGGGCTCTGCTGTTTACTAGAAGATTGGATTTCTGGTGTGGACAAAGTCAATCCATGTGACTGCAAGGGGGAATTCATCCAGTTTGAGAGAAAAGATAACTTCAAGGATAATTTTGTGAATTACGTATTTAATGCAGGAAGCTAATTGATGCTGTTTTTGGATTTGATACAACTGATCTTGATTCTGTTGTGCTTTTCTTACAGCCACAACCCATGTACCTGACTTGTCCCCTGCCTTGCCTGCCTATAACATAGTCGTCTGTATCAACCCACCTTGTTTTTCTACCTGTTGCTCTTCTGTTCCCAATGACATATCTACTCCTGGACCTTCTGGGACCATTACAGTCGCCACCAACAGGATAGGTAAAACCAATTGGTCCTATCTATTTATTTATTTAAGAATTTACAGTTAAAGACCAAAAAGTAGGAAAGAACATTAAAATGGAAAATACCTAAGCTAAAAGTCCACTTACAGCACAAGCTAAGCATGCCTTTGTTATGCTCAGAACCAGAGATTTATAACTGCCTTTGCAGAATTTGGCCACAGGGTTGGTCGTTTAATAGGAAGCAAACACTTGCTTCCTGAGATCACTGTGAGCAAATTGTGATTAGAGGAGAGATTAACTGCATCCTCCAAGGATAATAGGACGTTTCAAAAGCTTACATGCAATTGTCAAAATTTCAGATCTGAACCAGTGCATTAACTCTCTGGAGATATTGTTCCATCTCTTGGTCAAGATCATTCAAGGCAGAGCACCCAAGCTTTTTTCACCCCCAATTGGTGCTGTAGCTGCAGCAGTAATTCATATTCATTTATTCTGACCTGAATATGCAGAAGTAGAGTCAGATTTTGTGGGGTGAGGGAAGAGAATCTGGATTACCCTGTGTCTTGTTTCTGTGTGAATGTTGTTCTGCACCATTTAGTTACACTATTTCCCGTAATGCTGTAGGTAGTTCTCTGCTATACTATTGTGTTAAATGGTTCAGTATCTACTGGCAAATAGATATTTATTTGCTATATCACACCATAGCTACTTCCATAAACACTCTACAGAAGTTAAATGTATGTGCCTAATAACGAGGATGTGGTTGTATAACGGTAGTTTTTCTGCTAGTTTTTTTGATACCTTTGATTATTAGATATTTATACATCTGACAGTACAGATGTATTGTAGCAGTAAATAATCTACATTCACAGACTCAATTCTTTAAATAAGTATTGTAGCCATTAAAAAAAGGATCAGCTGCCTTAATTTGATGTAGCAAAAAAGGAGGAATTACAGTAACTTGAAGACTGTCAATGATTTTGAGCAACATTCAATGCCAAGAGCTTTTTTCATCAGGTAAATGAATGTTTTTCTGTGAGTATTTTTACTCTTCTCATCTAATAGCAGGAAACAGAGAAAATCTGGGTGATAAAGCCATATTAACACCATTATTTACATAAAACTGAATCAGTTTCAAAACATTACTCTTGAGGGTCTTAATCATTTTGTTTCAAGGCCATTCTATTAGGAAATTTATCTCGCTCTCCTTCTTATACCTGATTATTGCATTCTCTTTGGAATTTGCAGAATGCAATGGTCAATATTATTTAAATATTAGAGAATAGTTTGTATGATTTTGGTTTCTTAAGGAAAGGGATAAGTTCAATGTGTGTAGAGATTTATTTATTTTTATTTTATTACATTTATATACCGCCCTTTCCCTGAGGACTCAGGGCGGTTTACAGGGAGTTAAAAAACCAGCAATACAAAAGTTAAAACCAATTTAAAAAAGATTAAACTAACCCTGTACAATTAAAACCCCGATTAAAAATTACTCCTCAGCCTGGGCCCGAGAGCTCGAAGAGCCAGGTCTTCAGGCCCCGGCGGAATGACCGGAGGTCGGGGGCAGTCCTCAGCTCCACTGGCAGCTGGTTCCAAAGGGCAGGCGCCCCCACTGAGAAGGCCCTATCCCTGGGTGTCACCCGCCAGCAATCTCTTACCGGTGGGACCCTGAGCAGACCCTCCCTGTGGGAGCGCACTGGGCGAAGGGCATTTGATGCCGGCAGCAGGTGTTCCCTCAAATACCCCAGACCCAGGCCATTTAAACAATAATTCTGGTTTTCCTATTAGTTGGCTAGTGCAAGCAAGTTCTTACAGATGCATTTTCTGCAAAAATGCTTTATATGGAATTACATCTGTCTTAAGAAACTCCTGCAGGATTTTCACTGAGAATGTACAATATATACTGTGTTTCCCTGAAAATAATATCAGGTCTTAACTTTGTTTTATTAATTTTATTAATTTTTGTTCCAAAAGACTCAATAAGGCTTATTTTCCAATTAGGTCTTATTTTAGGGGGGAAATGGCACTAAATGCATCTGTCTGGCTGATGATCTTAACTGGGGCTTATTTTGGGGGTGGGGCTTCTATTATGAACGTCCTGAAAAAATCATGCTAGGACTTATTTTCCAGTTGGGTCTTATTTTGGGGAAAACATGGCATGACTAAAACATCAGAATGCACAGAAACTCTTCTAAGGGAATTTTTATCTATATTAAAAATTAAAGCTTTTTCTTGTACAATTTTAAGATGTGAAGAAAATAATGGTTTTAGGCTAGCCTTTTTCCAACTTGCTAATTTACTATATAAAGGGATTTGATTTGTATGTCTGGTGTGAAGAATTCAACCGTGTGAGTCTATAGTGTTAGAAGCTAGTTACAGATTTATCATCTCTCAGAATTATGCTGTCTTATTTGTTACACTTAGGGTCTTAGATATCTGTCCATTGCTGATCCCTTCTCAAATTAGATTTATTAATTTTTATTTTGTTGCTCTGTTTTTATAGACCAAAGCTTCGTGTCACTCCTACCAGTGACAAACATCAAAGCCAAATCGAGGGGGATCACTGGCAAGACAACTTCCCACATGAAGTGGCCAAAGACTGCTGACCGATCACGGGGCTTTGGGGGTCCCAATGCCAGCCCCTCCTCCCTCTTTACCAACATCCAGAGCAAGTCCAAATATATTGCCAACCTCCCCCTCACATACAACAGCTTTCCTTCCGATCAGACATCACGGCAGCGACGGAGCATCAGCCAACCAGATGCTAAGGAGCCTGGCATTGCAAACACCAAGCTTACTGGTAAACATATTTCCTATTTTCCCTGATTACTTGGGAATAGACAGTTTCCATCATCTATACTCATCCTAGCAGAACTAGCAGGGTGGCATGTTAAACAATGTCTTCTTGTTGGACACAGGAATCGTGTTTTTCTGTGGCTGTGGCTTACGGAATGTCCTCCCTCCAAAATTTCAGATGGCCTCAACCCTGTTAGCCTTTCACAAGACATTAAAGACTTGGCTCTTCCCCCAGGCATTTGGGCCAGGAGCTTGTCAAGATCTGCCAGTTACTGCTGCTTTCTTATAAGTTTGCATTACTAGTTGTGATCTTGGGAGTTATGGTTTGAGTAGTTAAAATGTTGCTTTTAGCCTGATATATGGTCCAGAGATGAGAGGGGAAGATGTATAAATGAAATAAATAAGTAAACAGGCATTGTTTAATGGCAGAAGGAAACATTTTTTTGCCCCCAAAGAAGACATGCAGGAATAGATTATAGTTCAGAGACCACATAGTATTGTGGCCAAGAACAGCAGCAGCCTGGTCACGCTTTGTCCCTTGTATGTGTGCTGAAGCTGCATGTGTCTCACCCACCACTTTCAAGCAGAAACATATAATCTTCAATTATTGTTCTCATATTTGTGTATATCCTTAATTCCAGTGATGGGATTCAGCCAGTTTGCACCCATTCAGCAGAACTGATACCTAATTTTTTGTTGAGTTCAGCGAACCGGTTATGATAACGCTGTGCTTTCCAGAACACATCTGGTTTTTGTTCAGCTTCCTTCCAGGCAGGAAAAAAAAAAACTCCTCAAAAGTCCAAGAGAGGAGCAATGGAAACCAAATGAAGAAGCGGCACCTTCAATTGCATCAGCTGCCCACCCGCCTCTTCCCTTTCACTCCCCTCCCGAGCCAGATTGCCATGCTACGGTGGATGGGCCTTAGGCAGCTGCCCCACTCTGCCATTTCGGAGCTAGGGGGAGTGATGGTGAAAGGCTCTGCTGCCGCTGCGCAACAGCCACATCTGGCACTGGAGGGGCTTTCTTCGGTCCCCGCTGCCTCCTTCTCCGCCAACTCTCCCGTGGCTTGCGCCATGACTGGGGAGGTGCAAGCCTCCCTGCTGCCTCCCTCCAGCCCTGGCCAGCCCTCTGTTGCCACCACCACACTTTCTTGCTGTCCTGTATCGGCCCGCGC